>NC_141694.1:120869058-122358281 GCF_964263255.1 Lissotriton vulgaris | reverse complement strand
GGTTGACCATTATTGTGTACGGCGCAGCACTTTGGTACATACGCATATTTTTGGGAAAAAAGTTGTTTGTTCTTTCATACTTTAAAAATGGATCTTCAGTTGACATATGATTTATTTATTTATTTTATTTTAAAGGTTTTATATGGCGTGAACATGACACTTGCAGGTATCGGAGCACTTTACAAGTAAGGTAGTTAAACAAAAGAAACAATGTACAAAAAACATAGTATTTCGAGATAAGGACTTATGTTACAGCTGGTTGTTCCAGGAGTCCGAAATAATGTTCACGTGAATTTCGTCATGAGGAGAGATTTAACTTCTTTTTTGAAGGAGGCAGATGATGGGTTGCGTCTGGTTTCTGGGGGCAGTGCATTCCAAATCCTTGGAGCAATTCCAGAGAAGGCGCAATTATATGTTTTCTTCTTGGCAAATCTTAAAACCATAAACAACTTAGTAAACTCACTAGGGTGGTTATCTCTATTTACTCTTTTTGTGATAGATACTTACCCTGTATGGTAAACAAGTATGTACCCCTGCCCTGGATTCCCGACTGCATTTGAAACTTGAACTACTTTGCACTTGCACTTTCTCCGAAATCCTATGTAGGTTTTTATATTACCAGAATGTCTACTCTTGGTTTTATTTCTTTCAAATTATTGTTTTAATTACTCACATCATGATGTTGGACTTAACATGATACCCAAATGTTGATCTTGATAAGTACAGTGGCTACATTGGTATCGACTGAACCTTTGTAATGTTTGCACTGGCACTTTTATGGTCTTAATGACCTAATAAAGTATTTTGATGATGAAACTTGAATTGTAACTTTTTGTGACCCTGGTGTCATGGTAATGTGTCCGGAAGCCTAGGCTTGCCTCTGTGAAGTCCAGAACTGCACCCAGTGGGCCCTCAGAATGGGCATTGGACACCTGTCTTTGCATCACATCTAGTGGTGGTGACAGCGTACCCTATTTTGTGAATTCATTGTTTGACCAAAGGTTTTTCTTTGTCTACTGGCTCCACTCATGTAAAGTTCCACTGTTCTGTGAACCCCAGAGCTTTGGTCTGACAATCCATGTCTGTTGAGTGCGTGTATGTGCTGCAAGTGTGTAGCAAATGAATGGTACTAGGACTCTATGTCTGGTGAGAACCTGAGTACTAGACCAGTGGATGCCTTTTGTTTAACTTGGCACATGATGGAGGATGATAAAGCTTCCCCAGATCATGCAAGTGTTTCCCATGCATTAATGTGTCTCGAGGGTGGAAATCCAGACACAGGGCTATCTTTAGAAATTCAATAAGGATCTTGTTCACCAAGATTTCTGATTCTTTCTTCCTGAGCATTGCCATATGGTATGGGTGGGACTACAGTTTCTGTTCATCAGGGTGAGGATGTTTCTAGGCAGGGCCTGCCCTTTGGTCTATCCTTGTTTATTGCTTCAGAAAGGTTGACAGTAGCTAGATGCAGAGATCTCACACCCCACTGTGCCCTAATTTAGACCCCCCATCTTGGAGACAGTTAAAGCCAGATAACTGGCCTTTGAAAGAGAACCAAGCCATCTGGTTCTGAAACCTTATACCGTAAATCCACATCTCCTGTCTGACAAATGTGTATTAAACTGGATCCAAACCACCCCATTTTGTGCTAGTTCAGTGTTCTCCATGATCAAGGAAGGAAATGCTCCGCAGACTGCTTGAAGGACTACGTGGGGCCAGGTCTGGTGCTAGTGTGACAGCCACTCTCCCAGAGGTCAGGGGATATCACCTGAAGTCTGAACTTGCTGCTGTAGGAGCTAAGGGTCTATCTAGTGGCTAGAAGCCTGCCTGCTCCCAGAGGAAAGGAAAGTGCCTAGCCCTGCAGGAGGAGGTACAGTCCAGGAGGAGACGCCCACCATGTTCCCGACGTGAGGAACACCCACAGAGAACACACAGCCTCAAAGAGCAAGGGCAGGAGTGACCTGTGCTGTCAGGAGGTCCACTTGTCTCTACACAGGTCCTGTGTGAACCTCTCCAAGACTTTGCAAGTCCGAGCATCACCATGTAGTATAGCAGCCCACCAAGGGTCTGAGAACAGGTGCTGTCGCTGCCCACACTGGAGAAGAGGAGCAGTATCACCACTGAGCTGGAGCTGCATCGGCCTGGAAGGTGGCAGCTGCCGAAGACACATTGCTACTGATGGTTCATCATGGAGGGTGCAATTGGTGTGCCTGGATTCCTGTTTGCACTTAGCCTGGAAGGCCGTAGCTGCTGAAGAAGTTTACGCCACTGCACAGGCCCTGCCGCACTGACTCCATTCAGAGTCACTGCTAGATCTGCAGCAACCACCAATCAAGAAAAGGGGGACTTAGGCTGTGAACAGAACAAGGCACTAAACACAACAATCCAATGCAAACCACCCATAAACTTGGAATGGACCCACCACTTTGCAATCCCCATCGCCCTGACCACAGTCCTACCAACAAATCAAGGTTAATACAAAGTTGAAGACCAAACCTTCAGATCCTTCAAAGATTTCTCCATAGACAACGTAATGCTTTAACTCTTTTCTAACCCTATCAGCTCCTCGTCTAATGGCAACACCCTTCTAAACAATGTGACCCCTTTTTAGAACAAATCTGTGAATATCCATGTCCCAATTAATACATGCAAGTGCAAGCCAAAACCTTCAGCACCCTGGTAATCTGAATATCTTGCTGGCAATAAATGATCCATCCACAAACAGGAAATAAAATGGAAGAAAGCCAGAACTCCTGAACTAATGATACCTCCATCACATCAGCCAAAGCAAAGTACTATACGAACACAATCAATGAAGCCACCATAAGAGGCAGAACGCTTTTCCAGACAATCAAGCACTGCAGCAACCCCCTGCCAGGCCCACCTATTCCTCACTCCTAAATTATTGCTCTGTTATCAGCCATTTCTTCATTGAAAAATAAAGAAGATCCAACAGCATATTGACAACACCAAGCCTGCTTGATCCCTCACTTCCACCCCTGCCTGTAAAATCCCAGAATGGTCAGCCTTCAAACCACTATCTTTCACAAATCTTGCTCCCTCAAATCCACTTCTTATGAAGAAAATGTATGTCCTCATTCTTCATCAACGATCTCTGATGATGCTTTCTCACTCATACTCACCATTGTCAATGCCTCCCTCACTGAAGTCATCTTCCCAGAAGCTCTTAATAGGCCAGGTCCCCCCACCTCTAAAAGAACCTACACTGGATTCTAATGACCTCACTATCAGGTCATCACTTACCTACTATTCATCGGCAAGATCATTAAAATAAATCTGCTGAATGACTACCCATCTGGCTTCAGACCAAACTGCAGTAAACAGACCTCGTTCTCTACACATTGTAGTAGATGCCCTCTTGGACACAAATGGAGATCGTCCTTGCCTCTTGATATTGCTAGACCTCTCAGCTGCCTTTGACGCACTCAAACATTCCACCCTGAAGTTTCGAATGGGATTAACTGGTCATGTTCTACATTAGTTCTCCTCCTACCTTTCCAACCAACACCAGTTTCTTCACATGGCCACAATTAGGTCCCAAAAGTTCCCTACCATATGCAGAGTCCGTCAGAGTTTCGTATTGTCCTCTGTCATCTCCAACCTCTACAAGCAGCCAGTTCTAACTTTCCCCACAGCAACAGAATTGCTTGTGTCCTTTTCAGGGAGGAGCTGGCCTGGGATTATGGCTGGACTGTTCCTTTTGGAGCAGGGCCAAGACTGATTTGCATATGGCTGGGTCCAAACTGAGGTGGCAGTGTGCAAACTTACAATGTACTGGGATGTGACCTGAGTAATTACCAGCTGCTGAAATTAATTCAAGCATTCCTCCCATTACCTTTTTGTTTACTTTAGTGTGATGCCCTAAGTCTGACAGGCATGCCCAACTGTGGGTCTTGTGATCAGTGTGCCACCCGAACAAAGCTACACTTGACTGAATAGCCCCAAACGAGGATAAACCAATCTTGGGTTGATTGCTTTCTGGTTCAGGGAAGACCTAGCTTGGCAGTTTGGGCTAGATTGTTCCTGATAGAGCAGTATCAAGTCTAATTTGCATATGGCTGGGTCCAAACTCAGGTGGTCTGGTGTGCAAGACAACAATGGGCCAGGATGTGGCCCAAGTAATTACCAGTGTGATGGGTTAGCCCATGCGTGGGTCCATGTTCACTGTGCCGCTGGCACAAAGCTAAACCTGACTGTAGAGCCCCAACCAGGATTAAACTGGTCTTGGGTTTTCTGTTCTGGTTCAGGAAGGATTTGTTCTGGCAGTTCGGGGTGAACTGTTCCTATTGGAGCAGGATCAAGATTGATTTGCATATGGCTTGGGTCATACTGAGGTGGCATGGTGTGCAGAATAGTGATGGGCTAGGATGTGGCCAGAGTATTTCGCAGTGGCTTAGTTTGATTCAAGCAATTCACTCATTGCTTTTTTCTAGAATTCACTTCTCACAGATAACAGCATCAAGATTCATCAATATGCTGACGATGTACAACTCTACTTGAAAGTCTCTTCTGCTCCAGGCATCACCTCAAAACTGCATGCACATCAACCAAACCTTTGTGTCCAGCTCCTACGGGAAGCACAACCCAACTTAGACAGAATTCCTGTCATTTGCCAAGAACATCAAACAAGAAACAGTAAAAACCTGGCCCAATGACATGAACCTTGACGACTTTGAACTCTAACTTTCACTGAAAGCCAAATCCCTTGGATTTACTTTGGACACCAACCTCACCAACAAAGACGGCTTGCTACTAGCTCACTCTTCTAAAGAAAGTGAAACTAATACTTTCAGACAGCGACTTCAGACCTGTGGTTCAGACCCTCATACTCTTGCATTTGTATGGCAATAACTTCTTGCTCTGTTGCCTCCCATTCTCCACACTGGCACCCCTTATGGCCATCCTTCACCCTGCAGCACTACTCATCCAGGGCCTGAAGAAATATGATCGCATCATCCCCATCCTAATGGAATTCCTTGTCTCCTGTTGCAGCTCCACATAATCTTCAGAACCAGCAGCATCATACCCCCGGTGGGGTGGAATAGTGTGGACGCGCTGGTCAAGGGCCTGGAATTGGTGCTGGATGTCTCTGAAAGAATAACCCTATATGCTGACGATGTTTGGACATTCTTAGATGACCCACAAGCCTCTGGTCCCCAAGTCCTTCAGATTCTCTGCATTTTCAGAAAATTCTCAGGTCTGCTCTCTGCTGAACAACAGAACTATAGGTCCAGGGGGACAGGATTCCATATTGAGGGGTGTACGCTACAGGGACACCCCGCCTTGCCTGGATCCACAATATCCAACCCTAAGTGGACTGCTTACATAAAGAACTGGGTTTTTTGACAACACTACCACTATCCATTATGGGTCGATAAATCATCTACAAAATAGTGGCACTCCCCAGAATGCTCTACTCACTGCAGAACTACCCATTTCCCATACCGCAGACCACGTTTAGGAGAGTTAGACTCTCTTATATGAAGTTTCCTATGAAACCACCATACTCCCAGAGTAGATCTTTCTAAATGCTATAAATCTGCAAATTCAAGAGGTATTTTGCGAAACCGGACATCTCCTCATACAACTGGGAGGCACACCTCCTTATGGGGAATGAATGTTGGTTTGATGCGGACGCAGACCCTCCCTTTGCGAATGAAAAATGGGCAATAGGAGGCATCTCCCTACTGCATTGGTTGTATGGTGGGACGCTCTCCGATGACCTACCACCCGCTACGTCAGTAGCACTCCAGACTTGGAGAGACCCTCACAAAGCTCTTGGATGAAGGGGGACACCTAACAAAAGAAACCCTACTTTGGTGTGGGACCATGATTCCACAAGTTTCCTACTTACAGGGATTCAAATCATGGGACATGATTGGCATTTCCAAGTTGCGGGAAATTATGGTAGACAACATGATGAAATCCTTTTTGGACCGCCAAACAGAATGTGACCTACACTGCACCAAGTTTTTAGATACTTACAGCTCTGACACACTCTTACACCTTATGTACATGAGCTTCCTGAGATACCAGAGTACAGCCTGTTGGAAGCTAGGATCCTACTAAATACACTGACCAACACAAAGTTTCCCAAGTATACCAATCACTGGTGATAAATTCACTAGACAATTTTGCTTGTCTATGAGAAGCCAGGAAGCAAACCTTGGGACAACTCTTTGAGAAAATTGGCCTCACCTCACAAATTAGCCATAACCTCCCAGTTTAGACGCATACAATGGAAATACCGCCATAGCATTTACTACATATGAGACAGGCTCTGGAAAATGGGGGTTATTACAAAAGGGGGTAGTTCCTTTCTGTGGTTCCTAAATTCAAGCACTAAGTGCTTACTAAGGTTAGACACCAAAAACTTTTTACCTCAATGACATGTACATTAGTAAGTTCCAAAATTATTCTATAAACATATATTTCTTAAAATTCATATTTATTAAAAGCTTCTGGTAGCAGCATGAAATTCATAACAATTTTACATACAAACAGTGTAAAAAAAGGTTTCTTAAACACATTACATACAACTTCAAAGCATGAAACAATAATTAAAAATAGCAAGGGTGTCGACGCGTTTCGGTGTTTTGTAGTAGATGGTACACCTTCCTCAGGACTACAATAAATTCTTCATTCTAAAAAGTATATGGAACAGTCAGTTAGTGTACATTCAGAGAGGATTTTTTAATTTAAAAAAAGTTTTTGTCTGGATTTGCAGTGTCTAGGATATATCAATTCTTACATAATTCGCATTATTCAATGTGCGTTGCCAGCATACATCCTGGGGATAGAAAAATCTTATCCACTTTCCTGTTTCAATTTCTTTTCTTTAAAAGTGACCTGTGACCTGTATGCACACAAGGATTTGTTTTGCAGTTAGTATTTTCTTTAAAACACCCAGGTTGTGAGCAGGCCCTTTACCCAGCAAAATAACATATAGGCTTACTTTGTTATTAGTAGTCGGGGCGTTGTTTGTCCTTCTTTACATCAATTTCAGAAGGCTCTCAGAGTTCTTAAGGTAGGGCTTTTTTCTAGTTCCTCTTCCTTATATGACCTGATTAGCACGGGGAGCTTCTTTTTGTATTTTGAAGCGGAATACTTCTTATCTAGGTAGACAAGTCACATAGGAGTACAGTCGTTATACAATGCTGTCCCCATTAATTTTATATATTGGACCACGTTTTATAATAAGGTACTGGTTTACACACAAAGATTTTTAGATGGAAATCAGGGTGCAATACATTAAACCAAACTGGGAAAAGCATTTTTATATAGGGCGCATTAACGATGGTATTTGTTGCTCTGTAGCTAAAGCATATTATCATTACTTTAACATTGCTTATAAAAGGATTAATAAGCCTGCTCTCCTGGCCAGCACTGTAGTACAATTTAATTAGTGCTCCAGTTATTCAAGAAAATGGTCCACTTTTTGTAAAGTAGATACTATCCCTCTACATAGGGAGGGCATTAAGGGGCAGCATGCTCGTTTTTTCGAAGGTTAGCATGCTCGTTTTTTCAGAGATTCTTACCTCCGCGTGTCAGGCCTCACGCCGCCTCCCTGGTAACCCGGTCTCCAGCGTCAGATGGAGAACTAGGAAAGGGAGGTCTTTATATATAGTGGGGTAAAGTACTTCAATTAGGTAACTCGCCACACCTGTGTCTGAATTGCCGGTGCGGGCGCATTGCGGCCGCCATTTTGGTAGTTTTTAGTGTAGCTGCCTACGGAAAAGAAGGGACTATTTAGTGAAGGTTGCGAATTCAGTTCAGCGCGCGTTCGAGTATATTTAGTGAAATATTACTCTATCGCTGAACGTGTGCTTGTAATATAAAGATATTATGAACAACATCTATATTTTTATTGAGTTGCACTTATTCGATATTGTGTCATATCGCTAGTTTGACTTGGAGCGCCATTTTAGTAGTTTTTTAGGCGTATTGCCGCCAATGTAACTTCCTACTAAAGAGGAAGGACTGAAGATGTTTAGAGCGGAGTTAGAGTATTGGAGTATATTGACTCAGATGGATATAATACGTCTGTGACTGGGTGGAACCTAGTCGCAAAATGATATTTATTCATAACATCCTTGCATATGGACTTAAGTTTGTCAAAAGTCAGTGCGTATTATGGTTCCGAGATACTTCAGAACAACAACGCCATTTTGGTAGTCTTTTCGGCGTTTTTTACGCAATTATGTAGTTTTTGGGACAGGTTTCCTTTTCAATTCAGGTCTATGTTGGATATTTTAACATACTCATAAATATGGTCTTGGGCAGTCATTATTACAGCTAATTATATCCCGTTAAGACTTTAATCACACTATTTTCATGTGCCTAAGGTTAACCATTGTGTGAAACACAGAGCATTTGTTCCTTTTTGTACCAGGATGATGGTGCTGGATAGTCCAGAATAAAATTAAAAGGGGCTAAAGACTGGTGAATCTATCACTAAGTGATTTACAACTATTTGTTGCTCAAAAAAATGCTCTGGGTTATCACCAAATGGCGTCCTCGTACATTCTCATTAGGTTTATGCAATTGCCATCATTTCAATATGAATTGCTCCAAGGATCAAAAAAACAGTACATACTTATCATCTTCCTAGTTTAGACCCATTGTCATATACTCATCATTATATTCAAGTTGAAATATTGTATACTCTCTTCATTCAATTCGTATACAAATATTTGTTGACAAATCAATGTTGTACATCTATACATGACCCACTAAGAAAACTTGCAGAGTTGTTGGGATAATTATCTAACTAGTCTCTCCCATTCTTCTCTGCTATTAAGTCCCTGAGTATAGGTGCGGAATTTGGACATAAAAAATTGTTCTCTTTGCTTCCGTTTAACATCCAAATTTCCACCTCTCATATTGGTTTTTATTTTTTCTACTATGCACCACTTCATTTCATCCTCTTTGTGGTTCTTGGTAGTCCAGTGTTCCACTAATGGGGCATTTTTCTTGTGATTTTTCAAGGCGGACCTGTGTTCAGTTAAACGAAGTCTAACTTCACGTCCAGTTTCGCCAATGTAACCTTTCTGACAAGGACAGACTATTAGGTAGACCACGTTGGACGTCCTGCAATTGACATGCTCATTGACCCAGTGTGATGTTCCTCCCAGTTCAATCCTGTCAGATTGGATAATAGATTTGCAGTGAGTACATGACCCACATGGTTGATTACCTCTGATTGGTTTACCATGGTCTATACTGAGTTGTTTACTTTTACTTGGCTCTCTGTAAGTGTGAACTAGACAATTGCGGATAGTTCTATTCCTACGGTAGGAGAAAATGGGTTTGGGTAATGGAGTTCTGCCTTCTCCATTGAGAATGGACCAATTCTTGATAATTAAGTTTTTGACCTTACAACTCAAACCATTGAAGTTTGATACCATAACGATGTTACTTTCAGGTTCCTTTCCTTCCTTGTTATTTGTTTCAAAAAGAGATTCTCTGCTTTGGTACTTGGCTCTTTTGTAACTTTCTCTAATTAGCCTTTTGGGGTAGCCTCGCTGTAATAACTTCATTTTTAGATTCTCTGCGTGTTTTTCAAATGAATTTTTGTCAGTGCAGTTCCTTCTTATTCTGACAAACTGACTGTAAGGAATGCCGTCCTTCTGATTTTTTGGGTGGTAACTTTCATGGTGCAGCAGAGTGTTTCTGTCCGAAGGTTTGACATACAGCTCAACACATAATTTTCCTTTATCAGGCCTAATTTTGATGTCTAAGAAGTCTACTGCCACTTGACTTCTATTGGCTGTGAACCTGAGGTTCACATCACCGCAGTTGAGCCACTCCAAGAAGTCAGTCAGATCTTCCTCAGTACCTTCCCATATGAAGAAAACGTCGTCTATAAACCTAGACCAATGTTTAACGTTCTCGTAGAAGGGACTGAGTTCATTGTATATGTGGGTTTTTTCAAACTTCCCAACATATAAACAGGCAAGGCTCGGCGCACATGTGGCCCCCATGCTCGTGCCCTTTATCTGGCAGAAAAAATCACTATTGAACAAAAAAATATTGTTCAAAAGAACAGTCTCTATGCATTCAATAATGAAGGTATTGTGTGCAGAGAGATAGCCTTCTGTATCGCTCAAGATGTCCCTCATCATGGCTATGGTATCCTGTTGGGGTATGTTGGTGTACAAGGACTCAATGTCCAAGCACACCAACCACTCAGTTTCACTATTGAAGCGGATACCTTCTATCTTGGAGATCATATCCTTGGTGTCCTTTATATAGGATGGAAGTGTCTCCACTAAGGGGCGAATAAAGCAATCAGCATACTTGCTGAGTGGCTCTGTTGCTGACTCGATCCCTGAAACTATGGGTCGCATGGGGGGGTCCCTGATATCCTTGTGAACCTTCGGAAGCCCGTAAAGGGCAGGTATTTTTGGGTGACTGTTGGATAGATATTTATATTCATTTTCACATATAATACAGTCATCCTTGGCCAGTGCTAATCAGGTCATATAAGGAAGAGGAACTAGAAAAAAGCCCTACCTTAAGAACTCTGAGAGCCTTCTGAAATTGATGTAAAGAAGGACAAACAACGCCCGACTACTAATAACAAAGTAAGCCTATATGTTATTTTGCTGGGTAAAGGGCCTGCTCACAACCTGGGTGTTTTAAAGAAAATACTAACTGCAAAACAAATCCTTGTGTGCATACAGGTCACAGGTCACTTTTAAAGAAAAGAAATTGAAACAGGAAAGTGGATAAGATTTTTCTATCCCCAGGATGTATGCTGGCAACGCACATTGAATAATGCGAATTATGTAAGAATTGATATATCCTAGACACTGCAAATCCAGACAAAAACTTTTTTTAAATTAAAAAATCCTCTCTGAATGTACACTAACTGACTGTTCCATATACTTTTTAGAATGAAGAATTTATTGTAGTCCTGAGGAAGGTGTACCATCTACTACAAAACACCGAAACGCGTCGACACCCTTGCTATTTTTAATTATTGTTTCATGCTTTGAAGTTGTATGTAATGTGTTTAAGAAACCTTTTTTTACACTGTTTGTATGTAAAATTGTTATGAATTTCATGCTGCTACCAGAAACTTTTAATAAATATGAATTTTAAGAAATATATGTTTATATAATAATTTTGGAACTTACTAATGTACATGTCATTGAGGTAAAAAGTTTTTGGTGTCTAACCTTAGTAAGCACTTAGTGCTTGAATTTAGGAACCACAGAAAGGAACTACCCCCTTTTGTTGTATCATTTCCCAGTCCTTTCTGGGTTTGTGTGGGAAAACTCTCTCCTTTTCTCATTATACCTCGGCTCCTGAAGCCAGAGAGTGCAGAAAGAAGTAATGGATACACTTCGAACCTTTGGGTTCTCAGAAGACCAATGCAAAAAACTTTTAGGTGGGTCTTCCAAAAGTATAAGCACTGTCACCTTATCAAAAAGTGACGAAGATAAATGGAACAAACTGTGGAATCTTAAAAAGAAAATAATACGTACTGAACTCCATGCAGAATTCATAATCCAATACTGCAAAAAAGGGGTGATCCCTAAGGGTCTTCAAATTGTAAATGAACCAGGGCTATTTGTCACTGACGAAAAATTTAAGGATAGTTGGACTCTGATAGCAAACAGGTGCAGTCGCGACTGGATGTTGCTTATTATCGATACTGCACAGGGACTGTTAATAATAGAAAAAGAAGAGATAGATAAATTAGAAAAAGAATTGAATGAATCTACTGCACTCGATGAGGCAACTAAAAAATTAGCTGAAATAAAAGAAGACATTACGGGGTACCAAGAATATATGATAAACAAAAAAACAAACAAACTAAGGAAAGACATAGCCAATTTTAAATTGGAATTGGTATACCCGTATCTTCAGAAAGATTACTTCGATCAACCAATACCCAACGAATATAACAATCGTCCCTTCAAATATAATAGGAATAAATTTTACAAGAAAAATGTCACCTTCTCTGACACATCATACCACACTAGCGACTCTGAGGCAGAAAGGCCCCAAGATAACAGTAAACGCAACGAGTCCAGAGAAGATAGTGCTGACGAGTTCCATAATTATCAAGTTTTTTTAGGACAATCACAAAAGAGACAGACCGGTGGGTTCAGGACCCGGGGGAGGGGACGTCAGGGATTTCGTCAGAAAGAGACCATGACAAGAAGACCATACATGAGAACCCGCAGTCAAAAGGAATGGGAATAGAGAATCATACCCTCAAAGCTCCCATAATCAATCTTTCAGATAGAGAGCTTACTGCAGGAGAAATAAGCATCCTAGAGAAAGGGTTAGGATTTGCTCCAAGCACAGGTGTATGTAGATACACAATGGAAAAAGACATCAGGGACTTCTTTCGCAAAATTAGAATAAAAAGATTTTTTGAAAACAGAGAACCAAGACCTAGTAACAATAGATCAGGTTTAAAACCCCCCTCAACATGGACCCCTGACATCTCCATGGTCAGCCCAGAAGTAGACACTTTTGAAAAAGTAATCTCTATAGGATTGGACAAATTATTAGCAGGAAAGGTCTGGACATCGAACAACTTAACCAAAATAGAGAGGGAAGCACTCAAAAATTTACAAAGTTATGATGACATCACCATCAAGCCCGGTGATAAGGGCGGTAGCATTGTAGTCCTAAACACCAAAGACTACAATCATAAAATGCACACCCTACTCGAAAATAAGGCTCATTATAGAAAATCCAACCTTGGGGAATGGAACAGATTGAAAAAGAAGGTCCAAAATATAGTAACTCTGGCCAAGGATGACTGTATTATATGTGAAAATGAATATAAATATCTATCCAACAGTCACCCAAAAATACCTGCCCTTTACGGGCTTCCGAAGGTTCACAAGGATATCAGGGACCCCCCCATGCGACCCATAGTTTCAGGGATCGAGTCAGCAACAGAGCCACTCAGCAAGTATGCTGATTGCTTTATTCGCCCCTTAGTGGAGACACTTCCATCCTATATAAAGGACACCAAGGATATGATCTCCAAGATAGAAGGTATCCGCTTCAATAGTGAAACTGAGTGGTTGGTGTGCTTGGACATTGAGTCCTTGTACACCAACATACCCCAACAGGATACCATAGCCATGATGAGGGACATCTTGAGCGATACAGAAGGCTATCTCTCTGCACACAATACCTTCATTATTGAATGAATAGAGACTGTTCTTTTGAACAATATTTTTTTGTTCAATAGTGATTTTTTCTGCCAGATAAAGGGCACGAGCATGGGGGCCACATGTGCGCCGAGCCTTGCCTGTTTATATGTTGGGAAGTTTGAAAAAACCCACATATACAATGAACTCAGTCCCTTCTACGAGAACGTTAAACATTGGTCTAGGTTTATAGACGACGTTTTCTTCATATGGGAAGGTACTGAGGAAGATCTGACTGACTTCTTGGAGTGGCTCAACTGCGGTGATGTGAACCTCAGGTTCACAGCCAATAGAAGTCAAGTGGCAGTAGACTTCTTAGACATCAAAATTAGGCCTGATAAAGGAAAATTATGTGTTGAGCTGTATGTCAAACCTTCGGACAGAAACACTCTGCTGCACCATGAAAGTTACCACCCAAAAAATCAGAAGGACGGCATTCCTTACAGTCAGTTTGTCAGAATAAGAAGGAACTGCACTGACAAAAATTCATTTGAAAAACACGCAGAGAATCTAAAAATGAAGTTATTACAGCGAGGCTACCCCAAAAGGCTAATTAGAGAAAGTTACAAAAGAGCCAAGTACCAAAGCAGAGAATCTCTTTTTGAAACAAATAACAAGGAAGGAAAGGAACCTGAAAGTAACATCGTTATGGTATCAAACTTCAATGGTTTGAGTTGTAAGGTCAAAAACTTAATTATCAAGAATTGGTCCATTCTCAATGGAGAAGGCAGAACTCCATTACCCAAACCCATTTTCTCCTACCGTAGGAATAGAACTATCCGCAATTGTCTAGTTCACACTTACAGAGAGCCAAGTAAAAGTAAACAACTCAGTATAGACCATGGTAAACCAATCAGAGGTAATCAACCATGTGGGTCATGTACTCACTGCAAATCTATTATCCAATCTGACAGGATTGAACTGGGAGGAACATCACACTGGGTCAATGAGCATGTCAATTGCAGGACGTCCAACGTGGTCTACCTAATAGTCTGTCCTTGTCAGAAAGGTTACATTGGCGAAACTGGACGTGAAGTTAGACTTCGTTTAACTGAACACAGGTCCGCCTTGAAAAATCACAAGAAAAATGCCCCATTAGTGGAACACTGGACTACCAAGAACCACAAAGAGGATGAAATGAAGTGGTGCATAGTAGAAAAAATAAAAACCAATATGAGAGGTGGAAATTTGGATGTTAAACGGAAGCAAAGAGAACAATTTTTTATGTCCAAATTCCGCACCTATACTCAGGGACTTAATAGCAGAGAAGAATGGGAGAGACTAGTTAGATAATTATCCCAACAACTCTGCAAGTTTTCTTAGTGGGTCATGTATAGATGTACAACATTGATTTGTCAACAAATATTTGTATACGAATTGAATGAAGAGAGTATACAATATTTCAACTTGAATATAATGATGAGTATATGACAATGGGTCTAAACTAGGAAGATGATAAGTATGTACTGTTTTTTTGATCCTTGGAGCAATTCATATTGAAATGATGGCAATTGCATAAACCTAATGAGAATGTACGAGGACGCCATTTGGTGATAACCCAGAGCATTTTTTTGAGCAACAAATAGTTGTAAATCACTTAGTGATAGATTCACCAGTCTTTAGCCCCTTTTAATTTTATTCTGGACTATCCAGCACCATCATCCTGGTACAAAAAGGAACAAATGCTCTGTGTTTCACACAATGGTTAACCTTAGGCACATGAAAATAGTGTGATTAAAGTCTTAACGGGATATAATTAGCTGTAATAATGACTGCCCAAGACCATATTTATGAGTATGTTAAAATATCCAACATAGACCTGAATTGAAAAGGAAACCTGTCCCAAAAACTACATAATTGCGTAAAAAACGCCGAAAAGACTACCAAAATGGCGTTGTTGTTCTGAAGTATCTCGGAACCATAATACGCACTGACTTTTGACAAACTTAAGTCCATATGCAAGGATGTTATGAATAAATATCATTTTGCGACTAGGTTCCACCCAGTCACAGACGTATTATATCCATCTGAGTCAATATACTCCAATACTCTAACTCCGCTCTAAACATCTTCAGTCCTTCCTCTTTAGTAGGAAGTTACATTGGCGGCAATACGCCTAAAAAACTACTAAAATGGCGCTCCAAGTCAAACTAGCGATATGACACAATATCGAATAAGTGCAACTCAATAAAAATATAGATGTTGTTCATAATATCTTTATATTACAAGCACACGTTCAGCGATAGAGTAATATTTCACTAAATATACTCGAACGCGCGCTGAACTGAATTCGCAACCTTCACTAAATAGTCCCTTCTTTTCCGTAGGCAGCTACACTAAAAACTACCAAAATGGCGGCCGCAATGCGCCCGCACCGGCAATTCAGACACAGGTGTGGCGAGTTACCTAATTGAAGTACTTTACCCCACTATATATAAAGACCTCCCTTTCCTAGTTCTCCATCTGACGCTGGAGACCGGGTTACCAGGGAGGCGGCGTGAGGCCTGACACGCGGAGGTAAGAATCTCTGAAAAAACGAGCATGCTAACCTTCGAAAAAACGAGCATGCTGCCCCTTAATGCCCTCCCTATGTAGAGGGATAGTATCTACTTTACAAAAAGTGGACCATTTTCTTGAATAACTGGAGCACTAATTAAATTGTACTACAGTGCTGGCCAGGAGAGCAGGCTTATTAATCCTTTTATAAGCAATGTTAAAGTAATGATAATATGCTTTAGCTACAGAGCAACAAATACCATCGTTAATGCGCCCTATATAAAAATGCTTTTCCCAGTTTGGTTTAATGTATTGCACCCTGATTTCCATCTAAAAATCTTTGTGTGTAAACCAGTACCTTATTATAAAACGTGGTCCAATATATAAAATTAATGGGGACAGCATTGTATAACGACTGTACTCCTATGTGACTTGTCTACCTAGATAAGAAGTATTCCGCTTCAAAATACAAAAAGAAGCTCCCCGTGCTAATCAGGTCATATAAGGAAGAGGAACTAGAAAAAAGCCCTACCTTAAGAACTCTGAGAGCCTTCTGAAATTGATGTAAAGAAGGACAAACAACGCCCCGACTACTAATAACAAAGTAAGCCTATATGTTATTTTGCTGGGTAAAGGGCCTGCTCACAACCTGGGTGTTTTAAAGAAAATACTAACTGCAAAACAAATCCTTGTGTGCATACAGGTCACAGGTCACTTTTAAAGAAAAGAAATTGAAACAGGAAAGTGGATAAGATTTTTCTATCCCCAGGATGTATGCTGGCAACGCACATTGAATAATGCGAATTATGTAAGAATTGATATATCCTAGACACTGCAAATCCAGACAAAAACTTTTTTTAAATTAAAAAATCCTCTCTGAATGTACACTAACTGACTGTTCCATATACTTTTTAGAATGAAGAATTTATTGTAGTCCTGAGGAAGGTGTACCATCTACTACAAAACACCGAAACGCGTCGACACCCTTGCTATTTTTAATTATTGTTTCATGCTTTGAAGTTGTATGTAATGTGTTTAAGAAACCTTTTTTTACACTGTTTGTATGTAAAATTGTTATGAATTTCATGCTGCTACCAGAAGCTTTTAATAAATATGAATTTTAAGAAATATATGTTTATAGAATAATTTTGGAACTTACTAATGTACATGTCATTGAGGTAAAAAGTTTTTGGTGTCTAACCTTAGTAAGCACTTAGTGCTTGAATTTAGGAACCACAGAAAGGAACTACCCCCTTTTGTTGTATCATTTCCCAGTCCTTTCTGGGTTTGTGTGGGAAAACTCTCTCCTTTTCTCAAATGGGGGTTATTGCCTCGCCATGTTGTTTAATGTGCACTACAGAAAATGGAGACCATCTCCACACACTTCGGGGATGCGCAGATTTGAAACCATTCCGGAAGGAAGTGATGGTGAGCCTGGAGTATGGGGTGAGCTGAACTCTATCCCGAGACCCAAAATTGGCACTCCTCCACATCACAGAGGATGTAGACACTGATAGATGTAAGGCTGCGCTGCTGTAACTGAGACTGCTGATCACAAAAATGGACACAGATGGTGCCTGTAAAGTTAGGAATGGATGTCTGCACTGCACAAGGTCATGTCGTTGGACATCCGGATTTATAAGGTTAGGGGCTGTCCCCAAAAACACAAAAATTTGTTTAAAAAAGTTGTAGTGTAAAAATGACAAAAACAAGGCAGCTGGCCTTTTCCGTCTATACCCCCTGTGATCTGGAACAACATCTCCCTATCCATCAGTACTGCTCCAATGCTTCTCCAATTTAGGGAAGAGTTGAGGACATACCTCAATAAACAACACTACATCACAATACATTAAAGTTACACAGCCCAACTTCCTCTCCTATGACTCATTGACTTTATGCTTGTCTTTGACCCTGTACAGCACTCCACCATCTTTAGGCTAGGTTCGCACTATAGAAATACCATCTACATACGTACATACAATCATCAAGCTGGTAAATAATCATGTGATTGATTCCCTAATCCACAAGTCAGGAGAATGGAAATAGTTATTTCTTTAAAAACTGTGTTCGGGGGAAAAGGGGGTGATTATAGGAAGCAAGGCCTCTCACCGGACTATTTGGGCGAGCCAGGGACAGGTCTGTTATGTTTGAGGTGGGGTTAATGGTGGTGAGGAGGGGAGGGCAGCCCTATTTGCCTTTCTGCCCTCCTCACCAGGTGGCCAGTTCTAGTGCTTGATATTTCCCTCCATCACACTGAGTAAGTTTTAATGTTGACGATAAAGATCTGGGTGTACAGGGTTTTGGAATGGCAGGTCTTTCATGCACTCTGATGCATTGATGTTGCTGGGTTCACATATTATTCGAGAGGCAAAGTTGGGGCAGCTTGCAAGGGTAGCTGGGGTGAGGGTGATGGCTTCACAGAAGAGTGGACAAACTGGGTCAGGAGGTTGTAAGTGAGGGGAACAGTGAGCCATAAGCTTTGTGAAGGATTCAATGGAGAAGGGTTAAGGTGCCAGAAGTATGGGGACAAAGAAATGTGAAGGTGCTATTTGGGATGGATAGCGCCATAGAGAGGTAGACACGGACAGGCAGGGAGTAATCAAGTTGATGAACAGGAGAATGTTTGGTTGTATAAGTGCGCAGTTATTCGTAAGATGTAAAGCATGTTGTTAGTGTGTTCTCGATAGGCGCAGACCTGTTCTATTAAAGCAGCCGTTCACACTCTGCTCAAGGCTGTTGTGACTCCTGCCATCTCGCCCAAATATGTCTTGATCCATTTACTTTTACAGATGTGTAGATCATACATGCCAACATTTTGACACTATAAAGTGACAGACTTTGAAAACAAAATGAGGTGGGCGGACTTCACTTTCCCCTCTGACTTACATAGATGTAAAGAAAATGTTGGGCAGGAGATAGGTTAAAGAACAGCCATTTGTGGCTTAAGAAATCTAGGGGCAGATTTACAAGCCCCTTGCGACACTTTTGCACCGCCGTTGCATCACTCTTGTGACGCAGCGGCGGCGTAAACAATTCGGCCAATTTACAATGAGACGCCTCTAGGGAGATGCGTCACCTTTAAAGCCCTACATCACATTATACCTGCGTCAGGTATAATATATGCAGGGTGGGCGTTACCACGTAGGAAAGCCTCATAGAAGTGACGCCGTGAAATCTACAAGATTTCATTGTGCCACTTCTAGGACGACAGTGTCAAAACCCTTTGCCTGCTCCAAACAGGCGCGAGGATTGACGCAATGTATTGGGAATAGGCCTCCCCGTGCATTGCTGGAGTTGCGTCGTGCTTGCGACATGACTCCAGCAATGCATTACTTTTAAGCCAACAGATGTGCCGGAATTTCTGACGCATCTGTCAAGCCTAGCGCTATGGTGAGCCGTATTGAAAATAGGGCATATCAATGGTGGCGCAAGGGTTTCGTATTGAGGCGCAGAGAAACAAACGCATCTTTACAGATGCGTCAATTTCTTGTAAATCTGCCCCCGTTTCCTGTCTGAATAGAGTCCGTTTTTATGTATGATAGATATATATATATATTTATCAATTAAAATTAATGCACCTGTTTATTCAAGTGTATATAATTTTCAATTGATTTTTATTTGTCTTAATTTCATGTGTAGTATGGCTAAGGACGTGTAAAAAATGGACATATGACTGTATGATTGGATTGCATAGGAGGCCGCGCGTGTGGGGTCAGTGAAGGGTCGCAGCACGTGACGGAGGTATATCTGCGTGCTGGCGCTGCGTCACGCAGCTGCTTGTGACACGCGTTTGGAGCGAGCGGGCTTTGTTTATTTCTTGCTGCACGCTTCCTCTCTCATTAGCCACACACAAATGACGAATTTGGCAATCCATCGTGGCGAGGCTTGTGTTTTTCCACGTCATCCGCAACTGCCTCATTCAAACGTCAGGGAAGAGATGAATGAAAAGGCGCTAAAGCTGGCACCGAGAGCCCGCAGCCGTGGGAGGAGAGGAGCCTGTCTATGGAGCGCTCAGCTGTTGATAATATTGCGTTTATCCAGAGGGAACCGGCTCGAGGGTAGAAGTAATCGCTTCTAATAGGACACTGCTGACGTCGAAAAATCGCTTCTAGCATCCGAGCCCCGCAGGATGCGATGAGTCATCGGGTGATGTTGCGTCAGCTGCTAATGACCTCAACAGCACAGTGTCGCAGGCTTCCACAATTTGACCTGGTTAATTTCTTGTTCAGCATTTGTGCGTCTTAGTTCTGAGGAATAGCTTTGTGCAGAAACAGTGCAAAGAATTTCCACCACTCCAGACAAAATAGAAAGTGCTCCCTTTATTTAAACATCAAAGAAAAGACAATGTTATTTTCCCTGAACTTTGCAGTCATTGTGTATGGCCGCTAGATGGCAGCCTTATCTCAAATTACAGAACCACCTAGCTTGGTTCTATGTTGTATGTTGTATGACTCAGTGGATTTTATGACATGCGAAAAGTAGGATGGAAGGTTCTACCTAACAGCATTTAGTAGTGACTTTAGGCCTCTGAAGCTGCTTACATATAATGTATCCCTTTAGGAGTTTAAAGAGAAAACAAGCCTTGAAAAAGCCCCAAGATTACAGGCTGCAGGGGCGAAACACGTGTTGGTTGTGCATGGACTATTAAAGCTAGCATTGCGGAAACTTATGCATAGCTATCGGTGCAAATATATTCCAACTGACCCTCATGCAATAAGAAAAGAATAATGGAAGAAATATGGACTCCGTCAACAAGTGTTTGGAAACCATTTATTTCAATGACTACTCAAAATACTGTTTATTTGAACTGTAGAAAATTCGATTTCAAAAAGGTATTATTGATTACAAAGGGTTCATGGTTACTATAACAGAACTACAATAACGAACAGTAGGGAAATATTCACTCTACCACAAGTATAAGAACTGCAGTGGATCAGGGTGATAAATATCTACGTTTTTAGATTTCTTCTGAATTTAATATGAGCAGTTTCCCTTCTCAAAGTGAAAGACAACATGTTCCTTAACTAATAATACACACTGAAAACCCTAAAAAATCTGCCTCCCCATTGGGAGAGATACATCTTGGGACACCAATTGAAACTCTGAAGCTGGCCACAGGTATGTTTTCTTTCAGAAAAGCCAGACCAGTGTAAAAAAAGATGGGTGCATGTAGTATAGTGGATTGAAGAAGATTCTCTTCTTTTTGCGACGGAGTAACCTGTCTGCCAAACTCTAAACCAGGCCTTAGTTCTGGGTATTGTTTGTGAAGGCAGATGGAATAGTTACAGAGCACATCTATCTTTTTAAATTGGTTGGACAGCCCCCCATTTGGAAAATGTACTTTTAGCAGAGAATAGGAGAGGTGACCATATTATTTCATTTTCTGCAGAATCCGAGACACAATCAATCAGAGATTTGTTGAGTGTGCTAATCACCGAGAGGGGTATACACGCACTTGTGTGAGGTGGAGCTACTCGAACAGCGAAGTCTCCCGTCGACTGAAGTCGGCGAGGGAGGTAGATATTCGGAGGTGGATGGGGAGGTTGTTCCAAGCTTTGGCTGCGAGGTGAGAGAAGTAGCGTCCTCCAGTTCGGGTACAAAGGATGCGGGGGTGGTGGCGAGGGCCAGGACTGCAGACCGCAGGTGTCTGGTGGAAGGTCAGGCGATTGTTCAGGTATTCTGGTCCAGTTGTGTGGAGGGCTGTGTAGGCGTGCGAGAGCAGCTTACAGTGGCATCTCTTCTTGACGGGGAGCCAGTGCAGGTCTATGGAGGCGGGAGCGGCGTGGGCTCATCTGTGCAGGTCCAGGATAATTCTTGCTGCTGCATTCTGGAATGTTTGGTGTGCTTGAGGATGAGGGTGATGGTACTCGCTTGAAGGGCGTCAAAATCAGTGATAGATGTGTCTTGTCCAAGTAGAATTGTGTGTATTACTTGTTTCTGGTAGATGTAGTATGAGATTGTTAGCAGAGCTCGTGCAAGGAATCAAGGCACGCAAGACAAAATTACATTTTGTCACCCTCTACCATGACAGTTGGGCCACATTTTATTCGTTGAGTTCTAGGAGACTCTGGCTATGCCGGAAGGCAGCGTTTGAAACAGGATCCTAAAATCAGTTTTTTGCAGAACGAGGTCTCTTTATTAGCATCAAAGCAGGAGCTACCACACTTGCAATGATGCTTGACCACCATGTGCCAGTCTACTATAATGTGCAACTTAACACCATATTACAGGTTGTAAATCTCTGCTATTTTGCACCACTTCGCTCTGTACAGTAACTGTTGTGTACCAGCAATAATCAAAAAAATCGATATTGAATTTTTCTGCGTCACAACAGCACTGACCTGCACAGAACAAAATGCAGTAAAACAGCAAGGCCAGGAAGTTATGCTGAATCATGGTCTCGCCGTTTTACTACATGCTGTATCCTTTAGAATTCCCACTGGGCATTACTGCAGTTTCCTGGCTAGTTACTGTAACACAGTTCTTACAGAAAGATGCCGCCCTCTTCTGGAAACAGCTTCAACCTCAGCTGGGAAAGCTGTAGGTTGGATTTCGAGCAATGTGACTCAGCAATTCCCTCAGGGCCAGCACAACAGGTGTGAGTCAGCAGGATAAAGCTAACAGGAACTTTAGATATGGCATTATCGGTATGTAGAAAATTACCCGGAAGGCTTGGGGTCCTGCAGTATTGATGGACATATGGAGCATGGATCATGAACTTTCAAAATAGGTTTTACCCAATAAAAGAGATCTAGGTATTAGTGGACATGTGTAGTGCTGCTAGGCCATTGCCATTAGGTCCTAAATTGATCGAAACTGAAGAAGGCCATGCTGGAAGAGCCTGAAATTGTGCTTTTGAAGGTCCTCAAACTATTAGGGCCCATGGTGATGTCATAAACGCAAGCACTACACATGGAGGTAGTTCTCTGAAGCCTATCAATCAAAGAGGCCGCAGAGAGAGTGTTCATATACAATAGTGGGATATCAAAGTAGAAACCGGCTCCTGAAAACTGAAGAGATTGCGTAAGTGGGTACTCCAGAGGCAGCACGCCAGACGATGGCCCATAGCCAACCAGAGGCAAATGTGTGTTCTCCACAGCAAAGTAAACCGCATCATAAAAATGTATTAATCCACAATCATGGGATCATCTACTTGAAAGAAAGCATTGTTATGGCATATCAAGGAGGATACAAACTTATCTGAGGCCAAAGGCTGTGCAGTGAAGCAGTGCTCTTTTTATTCATTCTAAATAAAGGTCTTAGAACAAGAACAACCCCACCCTAAATGAAAAGTAGATAAATAATGAACAAGGACATTAAAGAGCAAGTCCTTATTGAGATGTGTATATCCTCACAGCAATGGCTGTTGAGGATCCCACTGATTTCAGCAACAACAAAAATGAACTCTGGTATACACAAGAATCTACACACATAGAAGTGACAGACCGAGCCCCATAAGCTACATACAGCATGGAAGCAAGAGCAAAAAAAAAATAGTAATTGTAAGTGGAAACAGAATGTTGTTCACTGATGCTGTGCAGAAGAGTGAGAACTCCTCAGGTGTGCCCAGAGTGTCATTATCTGTAGGATGGAAGCATGAGCAATGAGCTTTGAGACCTGTTCACCAAAATCTGGTGCCTCAAAGAGAAAAGAATGTAGCAAGGTACAGACTCCATGACCAATAGGTTTGTTATGGTATGTTAAATTTACTTATAGAGCGTACAATTACCCAGAGGTGTCTTGGCACTAGCTTGAAGAGAAAACCTAACCCAAAATCAGAAAATGTACTATTGCCGGAGGAGCGTAAGGCTTTATAGAGAACTGAATAACCAGACAAGCAGATTATTTATAGTTTTTAGCTGGAGCGGAAGAGCATTCCAAGATCAAGATGTGTTGGTCACAAAACGTCTTCCCTCCCCATGAGTCAAGTCTGAATTTGGGGACTATTACGTTATTGACTACGGAGGACATCAAGGTTCTCGATGGCCCGTACCAATTACATTTCTTTTTTAGGTAATCCAGTCTGATGTCATGCAAGGCTTCAAAGGCAGTGCAGAGAGCCTTAAATACTATTCTCTTTCTTTTTGGCTACCAATGTAGCCAAAAAGTAGTGTGGCTCACTGGTTAGAGGCGGCAGACCCGAGAGCAGAGGACGGCCCGGGACCAGGGTTCGATTCCCGGCGCGGCAGGTTTCTGGACCAGGGTCAGCGGACTCGATAATTCTCTCGCCTCGGTGCCCACTCTGATCAGCGATCACACTCGGCAACTCTGGGCATTAGCTTGCCTCATCTTCACTAACGGCCCCACCAGACCGCCGGGGATGCCTGGTCTCACCCTGGAGATACCCATTAAGGGACCATCTCTCAGGGAAGCCAGGAAGGGTTTCGCAGCGGTCGAAGCGCCTTGGGACCCTCCGGGTAAGTAGTGCGCTATATAAATGCCTATACATACATACATACATACATACAATGTAACTGGTTTATTTTCCTGGAGGCAGGCTTGAATTTAGGAATGCCTAAAAGGATCTGTGCTGCTGCATTCTGCAAGATCTGTAATTTATTAAGATGTTGTTGCGCATTGGAATATAAACCATCACAGTAGTCAAGTTTTGAAAGCATCATAGAGGTGACTACTGTTTTTTGCAGAGTGGTCGGGAGGAAAGGTATGATTTTTTTAGCATCCTGATGATGTAAAAAACATAAGAAGAAACCAAGTTTACTTGATCACTGTAGGAAAGTCTATCATTAATGATCACGCCAAGATTACGGGCCTTCCTGAATGGGTTTGGGAGGGTTCCTAACTCTGGTAGCCACCAGGCGTGGGATCAAAAAGACGATGAGTTCCCAAATACGATGACCTCAATTTTACCTGAGTTTAGCATTAGCAGTTGTTGGTCATCCAAACATTGACTGACCGCGTACAGTCATGAAATCTAGAACCTGTGTCAGCATCACTCTCCGTTAGGGAGAGAACTATTTCTGTGTCATCAGCTTATGATGTTGTAGTGTAGTTCCTATTTTCCCTATAGGCCCTGCACATTGGAATAACATAAACAGCAATGTAGGCGTAGAAGTGCGATCTTCCAGGTCTCTACTGACTATGCTAAACTTAATTGGGTTTGTACCAACTAGCTCAGAGGTCACTGGAAACTTTCTTGACTGAATAGGAAGTGATCAGCTCCCCTGGCTCAGACAAAAAGGGATTCAGTTTTCCAACAACCGCATAAACATGACAACTTTGCTCCTTAGAATAAGAGTCAATCTCTAGAGTCGTGTGAAACAATAGACAGCTATTTCACTCAGTCAGTTGTGCAGATTACTTTCACCTGGATGCAGAGAATAGAGAGACGGGCGTTTTCAATAAAAGGTATTATTTATTGAACAGTCTTTCTTCTCATGCAAGAGAAATGAATTGCCACAATTGCAAGACTTGTTATTATAAAAAGTGCGTACAGTAAAAGGAGGATTGCGAAATAATACTGTAAAAGCATTGATATGGTTTCTTAGCCATAAAATGGTTAAAATGAATAAAATATATACATTCATATATACATTTGACTAACGTACTCAACTGGTGCTTCTAACTACGCCTACCCCAGTGTACCTGACCTAAGCCTAATACTTGGGAGGGAGTAAGTAAGTAGCAGTTTAGTTAAGTTGGTTTTGCCAAGGGTTTGCTTCAAGAATTCTCTCTAAGGGTTTAGTCAACACCATACCTCTGGAATAGAATGTTGGAGGGCTGGTATCTCCTTTCAGGACTCGATATTCCAGTCACCCGCAAAGGTAGGCTGGAAACGCCGGAGCTGGATTTTCTCGGCAGGAGAAAAGACAGCGTCTTTCTCAGCGCGTCAAGGAGGAGGAGGGGCAGCGTCCGTGGGCTTCTCGCATCTGATGGGCTCTGCAAGGGACAGCTGTTCTGCTCCTGTATTCACCACACCATCGCTCTTGCTTAAGGCAACGTTTGTAATATTTATACCGGAAAGGTGCCTTGTTTGACGTAAGTTTTTGGACATAAGACGTCAATAAAGATGTCACTCGGAACTGGTTGTTCTTACAGTGCTCATTAGAGTTCTATTACTTATAAAAACAAAGCAAGCGGGGCTTTCCCAGGTTGCTGGGGGTTTTATCTTGTTGAAGAACTCGGAGTGTAATCTAGGAATCTAAGATAGTGGCTTCTGCTGTGTCATGTACTGTAATGAGCTGCAGAGGTGAGTTTCTGAAATATGGCTGAAATATGGCCTGATCGTTTATGCCATTATAGGGGTATGAATTGATTATAGCCGTATAGGGGCATAAGGTCACAATATTGATCGGGGTCCTAGATAGAACACGACAATGTGAGCGAGAATCCAAAGTGTCTACTCAGATCTGCCAAGTTTGACTGTTGGAAATGGGTTTTTTAGTAGACTAGAGCATGTGCCAAAGCCCGGCAGAAACCACAACTCTAGTCAGGATAAGGGAGTTACACTCCAAAAATTACCCCTGCTCACCCACTTGGTAGCTTGGCACAAGCAGTCAGACTTATAGAGGCAGTGTGTAAAGCAGTTGCACATAACCACTACAAAAGGACACCACACCAGTTTAGAAAAATATCCAATATTTTTATATACTTAAGACAAGACCAAAAATGATAAAAATCCACAATACAGTACTTAGAAATTTTCAGTTATCAAAATACTCTTGAAAAACAGTTCCTTGAAGTCGTTGCTCCGTCCGAGGCTATCACGGTGTCGTGAACAACCAAATCCAAACAGTTCTGGGTGACCGCAGCGTCGCGGGCCAGCTACGGTGTTCGGAAGACCCGCATACCGTACCTTTTAGGAATGCAGGGCATTGGCTACCTCTTGTTGAGCTTCCCAAAGCACGGCATCCACAGGCGTCAGTCCCGGAGGCCGGTGCAGGAGTTGTCAGGGCCCTCGTAGTCACACGTGTTACAGATCGAACTCCTCTCTGTTGAAGTCAGGAGCGCTGGCGTCGGGTGCTGCGGGGTGAAGTGCCATTCAGAAAAGGGGGTGGTGATGAACAGAGTGTCTGAATTAAGCAGACCACTCTTACCCAGTCCAAAGATCAGGGCTTGATCCATCACCGTTATTTAGCTCACTGCACCATTCCAGCTCAGAACCCGGCTATATGCAAATCAGTCTGCCCCTGGCCCAGTGCATCATGGGAACAGGGCAGACTAAACTACCAAGCCAATTCTTCACCAGAAAGGAGACAAGCTTCCGGGGACCGGTTTCTGGCATTTCAGCCGTCGTCGGCCCGGCTTGCTTGAATCCTGATGGTGCAGTGAGCAAGGGACTCATGTCTGAGTATACCCTGCCACACATATAGTGGCCAAAAACGATTCAGAAAAGGGGGTGGTGATGAACAGAGTATCTGAATTAAGCAGACTACTCTTACCCAGTCCAAAGATCAGGGCTTGATCCATCACCGTTATTTAGCTCACTGCACCATCCCAGCTCAGAACCCGGCTATATGCAAATCAGTCTGCCCCTGGCCCAGTGCATCGTGGGAACAGGGCAGACTAAACTACCAAGCCAATTCTTCACCAGAAAGGAGACAAGCTTCCGGGGACCGTTTTCTGGCGTTTCAGCCATCGTCGGCCCGGCTTGCTTGAATCCTGATGGTGCAGTGAGCAAGGGACTCATGTCTGAGTATACCCTGCCACACCTAGTGAAGGGCGGCATGCGGTGCCCTCCGGTCACAGTGCGAGCAGCGGCTCGGTGGCGGCATTAGATGGTATTGTTGGTGAGAACAGGATCACGATGCAAAGTGATTGCAGGGTTTGTCGCAGTACTGGCTGGTCACGGTGCAAGCAGCGGTGCTGTCGTGGCTGGAGCGCTGTCGTCTGGAGTCTATGGCGCCAGCAGGCTAAGGCTGCTGTGCAGGATGAGGCCGGTGCGTCATGTAACTTTACGAGCAGTGCCCTCGAACCACGGTGCAAGCAGCGGCGTTGATTTCGGCTCGGAGCTTCTTCGTCAGGGAGGCCAAGGTGTTGTTGTGAAGCAAGGCGGTGCGGAGTGTGGTGCCAACAGGTTGCGGTGCGAGCAACGGCTCGGTGGCGGCATCAGCAGGGTTAATCGGTGAGACCAGGGTCGTGGTGCGGCGTTGTGGTGGTGCCCTCTGTGGTGCCTTCAGGACACGGAGTCGGCAGTGGCATTGTAGAGGCTGTTGGGTTGCTTTTTCCTCTGTTGCAGCACAAGACACACAGTCCCCAGTGCTGAGGGCAGAAGAGTTTGAAGTCTTTGCTGTTCCTGATACTTCTTGAACAGGGAGAAAGCTCTACCTCAAGCCCTTGGAGAAACTCACAAAAGTACTTTGCAGAAAATTCAGTCCAGTCCTTTCACTGCCGAAGACTGAAGCAGCCACTTCAGGCTAACACAGCAAAGTGGTAGTTCCTCCTCACAGCTTCTCCAGCTCTTCTTCTTGGTCCAAAAGAGTTCTAAAGTTCAGGGGTCTGGGCCCCAATATTTATATCCCAAAATCTTTGATCTTTTAGGCAGAGAGTGTCTGTGCCCAGCCAGAACCAGTTCTGCCTTTTCTCTGGTGTGACTTCATGGCAGGAGGTGGAGACGGCATGGTCAGAGGCAGACCAGGCCCTTTGAGGTGCAAGGGCCTGGTCTGCCTTTGCCCCAATTGCAGCCCAGGCCTATTCAGCCCTTTCCTGACCCACCTAGACTATCTGGCGCCACTCCTGCTCCCCAGCCTTCTGTCATCCAAAATCCAGACAGGCAATCCACATTCTAGCAGAGGCACCCGGGATGACTGAGCAAGAAAATACCTACTTTCTAAAAGTTATTTTTAAAACACAGAATGTAAAACTCACCTTCACTAAAAGGCGCATCTTTAGATTCTGAGTTCAGGAATACTAAACTTTATTTTCCTACCTAATTCCCAGGGCCAGTTATGTTTATAAGATGTTTTAATCAAGCCCCCCCATTCTGTCCTATGGGGAACAGGTAGCTTTGCAATAGCGAAAAACTAAAATGGCCGTAATTCTCTATCAGGACATGCCACACACACCAGGGAATGTCCTACCTTTCACATACACTGCACCCGGCCCACAGGGATACCTTGGACCTACCTTAGGGGTGGCTGACCTGTAAGAAAAGGGAAGGTGAGGGACTGGCAAGTGTGGGCACTGGACAAGTCGACATGGCAGTTATAAACTGCGCGCAGACTCCACAATGGCGGGTCTGAGTTTCCTTTTCATGGCTACTAACATGGGTGGCACAGTCAGTGCTGCAGGCCCTGGCACACTCAGTGCACTTTACTAGGGACTAACAAGTAAATCAAATATCCAATCATGGAAACACCAATCCATATTACAATTTACCACACGAGCACTTGCACTTCACCACTGATCAGAAGCGAGAAAAGTGCACAGAAACACTACACTAGCAAAAACAAAGTTTAAACCGGGAGGTCAGAAAGCAAAAACTCAGGGGAAACACGCCAAAAGATGCCAAGTCTAACATTGAAACAAAAACATTAAACTGAGTTGGGCTCAATGACGAGGAGAAGCGATCCGAAGTAAACTCGTTTAAGGAATAATGTTGTTTTCGCCCGACCAGAAGAGATTGTAAGAGGGCTAAAGCTATTCCTCTAATTCCAAAGTCAAATAATCGGCCTGTCAGCAGCTCATGTTTAACCATATCCAAAGCCGCTGGCAGGTCGAGTAGAATGAGGGCCGCTTTACCTCCCTGGTCAAGGGTCTCTCTGTCTCTAATCTCTTCTGTTGCCTTGATTAAGGCATTTCTGTGCTGTGCCCAGTTCTGGAACTATATTGTGTGGGGTCTAGAAGATTCTTATCTTGTATAAACGTGTCCAGCTGAAGGTTCATTATTTTTTTCACAAATTGCTCTTTATAGAAAACACAAGGATAGTCGTATCTAGCATTCACTTGGTCTCTTTTATTTTACAGTTACTGTAAGAATATGAAAAATAGACCTAGATTAACAGACACTTCTTCTATAATGTCTTCTTTTCGTCTTCTTCCCACAGGGCCTTGGTACTCCTGTCCGCCGGTACCCTCGCAAAAGTAAATATAAAGTAGGTAAGTGTCTAAGTTTCCTTCCCCTTTCCTTGTGTAGGTTAAATTAGTGCTCTCATTTCCCTTGTCTCTTTCTTCCTTTAGGTGTGTTGTCAATCAGAATAAAAGGGTGGTAAGTAGGGCAAAGTTTTTAAATACGAGAAAAGGAGAAGAAAGAAAAGAAGATTATATAAACACTGATGAACCCTTGCTTTAGGTGCCTAGGGGAAACTCTCTCTCCACAAGAACTTTTCAACCATTCTATCTCTCTCCATACAGTACCCTTTGATAAACCATTCTATCTCTCTCCATACAGTACCCTTTGATAAACCGACCCTCCTTTCTTTCCCTCCCACCTGTCAACCCTGCTGAGGAATCACTCACGTACTTGAGCAAGCCACGCCCCTCCGAGGACGTGGCCAGGAGTAGGAGACCACCGGCTGACAGGGCACGTTCATTCGTCTTCAGGAGTTCTTGAAACTTCCTTCATTTTCGTCTCCAGTTTTCTTTCACCCCTTGGGCTACCCAAATCGTCTCCTAGTGCTCAGGTCAGAGGTGTGGATTCTTCAAAGTTTCTACACTCTAGTGTTCGACGGCATGCTAGATTGACTCTCTCTGACGTCTCCTCCGCCTCACCGCGTTTGTCTTCTTCAGTGGCTGTCGCATTCTGCCTCCCGACGGGTTGGCGTCCTATGGAAGTTCCTGTCTTCTCCAGGCTGCCTCAATTCCGATTTCGTGGGGGCGAGCCTGAAAACAAGAAGACCGTGGTCGGCCCCGTCTTCCTGCTCATGACAGCCAGTAAGGGCAAGTGTGAAATGGGCTGATAGCTATTGGTGTCTGTGGGACTGAGAGAGGTATTCTTTAATCAAGGCAATACTGACTCTACCTTCCATTGAGTAGGAAAGAAGCCAATGCAAACATGTGCTGGAATATAGCTCTGAGATTAGCTGCAAATTTTTCAGGTGCCACTTTGTCCACCGAAAGGGGATAATGGCCTAGAGGAGAGCCTGGATTTAGTGGACTTAATACGAGAAGTGACCTGCTCTACAGTGGATCAACAAGTTTGGAAAAAATCATGGTGTTGGCAGAAGGAGAAGGAGAGGACAATACCACCTGAAAAGGATCCTTAATAGACGAAAACCTTTTGTAGACTTCTTTAACCTTATTTTGGAAAAAATATGCCAAATCATTGCAGAATTCTTGACTACTTTGGACTGCTGTCTGATTCTAATTTCTTTACTATTTTATCGAATTCTTGATGGCTTAGATTTTTTGTGTGAAATAAAAGGAGTTTTCCCTCACTATCAATGCTTGTAGTCGGCCAGTTCTTGTTTATATTTATTCCTCTCTGACTCGAGATTATAGCACCAAAGAATCTCACTCCACATCAGAGGACAAAGAGCAACCTGCTAATATAATTCACAGTCATGGACCCTTCAGTACGCGTCACAAATCCCCCCGAATTCTGTGCACCCCAAAATAAGAACTGCATCTGTATGTCACATCTTCCAGTGTTCAGATGCCTATGCCTCTTACGGCTGTGCACCCGATCACTGACAGTACCGAACCCTGTAATGATGCTCTGGTTCCTAGTGTGATGACCGAAATTGCTACATCATGGGTACTGATTCATAGACAACAGTTCTGTGTCAACAGCCCAGCATCTCTTCTTTCATTTCAGTTGCTGGAATTGACCAAGCCGGTTTGCTCATCAACAATCGGTTCCAGGAGCTGCTTGTCTTATTCCTTATATAAAACATTGAGGGGGTCACACAAATGCTCCATCAACTCTGATGCTCACCAAGGTCCATTTGCTGCCTCTGTTTCTGTTAGCCATCTATGTGTTGAAAAGATGTAATCTGGACGCTGTAGTTCAAGTTCATATGTTTAATCAGGTAAACAGCGTAACAGCACAACACCAACTGTACAGCAGTATACCCAGCTCTGGAATGAGTAAATCAAGGAATCGCATGCATGACCACATTCCATGACATTCAGGGTTCCATGTATCTCTAAGATTACAACACTATGTCGGGGGACCACCCAAGGCAAAGGAGTGGTGGGTTCCCCCTCTAGGATGTACTGGGCAGCTCCTGGTTCCTCTCTGCCTCCACCAGTTTGTAGAGCCTGACAGCGGCCTAAACGTCACAACTTCACAATGAGGTTCATTGTCTCAGCAGAGGGTGCTTCTTCTAAGTGCAAATTTCGTGAGGGCCAGAGTGGGATTCTAATGGCGGATCACCTGAAATTGGTAACCGTGCTAATCATACTGTAGGAATCAGTGCTTTCAGGTCGCATTTTAATGCACCGTTGAAAACACAATCAATATCGTCTCCTAAATTAAATAAGCCATCCAGTATTATCACAAGCCATATAACACTGCGCTCCTTACTGCAACATGCTTCTTCCTATGCCAAGTCAGAAGGAGTACACAGACAGGCCTTCCGCAAGGAGGAGTGTCTCTGTGGGCTTTCACTGGAGCTATGAAGGGAAATAACTACCTCTACTTGTAGGTACAAGTCAAGGGTCTTTCAATATTGTCAAACCTTTACTAGTTTCTCTATTTTTATTTCTTAGTGTTTAATCAGAGGGGTTCTCGTAAGACTCCCAAACCCAAAAAAAATATTCCTTTTGTTTTCACTTCAGGTCGCGGAAGTACTCTCACCTGGTCCCAGTCCGAATCCAGGACTCCTCTAGGAAGTGTCCATCCCTCGGAGTAATAAAGCAACAAAACAAACAAAATTAAAAAAAATTGGTCAGTCCTAAAGGATGTATAGCCCATAGCTTAACTACCCGTCACCAGTTGCGAAAAGGGGGGGGAGTGCCAGTCTAATCAGGTTTGTGTGGGAGTAGCTTCTTGCCGACTCCCTGCCAACACCCAAAGAAACGAAAGTGTGGAACTTGCCTGACGCTGTGGCCCTCCTGGCCCACAGCAAGGGGTATAGCAGCGTCCTCTCCTTCCTGGGGACGGCTGGATACACGAGCGTTGCCTCTAGGCAGTGTCTCAACGTCTTCCTCTGGTCCTTCTCCTCGACCTTCCTCCTGCTCCCCTCCTTTGGTTGTGACCTTTGTTGTCCTTAGGATTTGTCCCCTCTCCTCAGCAGTCTATGTTTCTTCCTGTTTCCGCCTGCACTTTTTCCGCACTCGCCGTCTCCTTGTAGTGATGGCAGGCCCTTGTTTGCGCACATTGCTATGTTAGCATACGCTTCTTAGAAGTTTAAAAACCATTTTACCTTTTGCTGCTTTTGCACACAACACTGCATATAGCTGTTGTAAATTTAGGCGGTGTGAATTACTTCACATGAGTATGGCTTGTTTTCAGCATCCCTAGACTTACATCGCAACCTTAGTCTGCACAGTGAGTGCTAAAGTCTCCATGGTTATCATAACATTGTTAGCTGTTGTTCGGGCTGATCGGCTCACGTTTTAGACATAACATACAGGCAGCTGCAGCTAACTGAAATTCTGGCGCCTTTAATATTGCTCTGTAGACATGATTTGAGGCACTCGTAGAAGAATCCGGTTCCAGAGAGAGAGACCTTTTGCAGATCGTGATGTGATTCACTTCTGTTTATCTTGGAGGTATGGGGTCCCCATTCAAGCCTAAGAGACCTTCTATATTTGATAAAACATAGATCCTAGCTAGGGAGGGTGACATACAAGGCACTATAGAACCTGTTTTCACCATCATTATAATATGATTTCTCCTTTTGTGTTTTATGGAATTGTAACAATGCGGATCATATTATGCCTAATCATATATCTGCTTGTGTTAGCAAAAATACTGCATCTTAGAGCACGTTGTTAAAATAAATATTTTAAACTTTCCGGTGTCTCTTATTACTCCTGTTGTAGACTGGTATGAGAATAACAAACGAAAGAGTGTACTTGATTCCCACCATTCCTGAGAGTAACCTAAGTCGCATGTACTGGTTTGTCTAATCATTGGTTACTTTGCTATAAGACGAAGAGCTAATGTGACACTGATGGTAGTCGGTTAGGGGTTCTAGGTACTCAGGTGAGTTTTTTGGTTCACCACAATTCACTGAGGTCCTGGGTCTCTGTGCACAGTTCTGTGTCTGAGCAGAATCCCTGCAACATCATCTCTCTTGTTAGCCGTCACCCACCCATTTTAGAGTGGGTCCTCTGACGTCTCTGCTACCTTCATCCACGTGTCTGGTATGCCGCATTCCATACCTTGAGGAAGTTTTGTGGGGGCCATCTTTAAATTTACAGGTACTTCGGGAGATAAGGATAGATGGTATTCAAGTCAAAGGTAGACAGGCCAATTATCAGGCAGAAAATGGGATCTGGCCAGTACACAATGGAGCCTGGTTTTGAGTTTTTATGACACATGTTTTTGTAATTTGGGTGTAAGCCTACTAAACCTGCACATTTCTGAATACTAGAAATGGAAGGGAGTCCAGGCTGGAGGGGCGTGGATGGATCTCACAAGGTTTTCATACCCAGAAGTCCTTACAAACCTCTAACTCTGGTTAAAAACACACCTTGTGCTCACATTTCTGTGCAGAAAAGTTCCAGAATTTGGGGGAATCCACAGATTTCCTACCACCCAGTGTTCCCACATGTCTCTCAATAACAATCGTACCCCACTTGCATGGGTGATCCTCAAGACATTGACCCAAAAGGCCCTAAAGTGCTCAGCACTAGGGGTAACTGATCAGCATTAGGGGTAGCTGCATCATTATTTGGGGCGGGGCTTGGCCAGCACCCACAGAAACCTACCAACCACAGAATTCTTTTTTTAAAGTAGATATCCAGTGGATTCCTTGCGTGGGTCCCTGCAGATTCCAGAACTTTCCTTCACAGAAATTTGAAGACCATGTATAATTTAGACAAAGTTTAAGGTTTGCAAAGCTACTTTATTAAAAAAAAAACAGGGGAGAGACACGCAAGTCATGCCACCATGGACTTCCCCACATGTCTAGATTTCAGAAAAATGCAAGGTTGGTAGGTTTCCCTACGTGCTGGTTCAGCTAGGCCTAAAAAACCACAGCTACCCAAATTGCAAAAAAGTGTCGGTTTTCAGTCAAGAATTTTGATTTGTCCGTGTGTTTTCTGCCCTTACCTGTGAGACACCATCTTTAGAAGACCTAGGGGAATGCTCAGTGGTAGTAATTGTGTGGCTCCCTACAGATTTCTGAACTTTTCTTCACAGAAATATGAGGAAACTGTGTGTTTTAGACAAAGTTTGAGGTTTACAAGAGCTTCTGGGTATAATAAAAACCTGGTGAGAACCATGCAAGTCGCACCACCATGGGCTCCTCCGAGAGAAATATTATGGGTCCATGATGCGTTTTCTGCCTTTTCTTGTCAAGGGTGCTAGGCCCACCCACACAAGTAAGGTACAGTTTTTATCGGGAGACTAAGGGGAATGCTGGGTGGTACGACATTTGGGGTACAGCTTAGATTTCAGAAATTTTCCTCACAGAATTGTGCGGAAAATATGTGTTTTTAGCCAACGTTTGAGGTTTGCAAGGGTTTCAGGGTAAGAAAACTTTGTGAGAGTCATGCAAGTCATGCCACTCTAGACTCCCCTAGGTGTCTAGATTTTAGAAATGTGCAGGTTCTGTAGGTTTCCCTGGGTGGCCGGCTGAGCAAGGACCCAAATTCCGCAGCCATTAACATTACAAAAAGGTCAGTTTTGGGGTGGAAAACTGATCTATTTATATTGTGTTTTGGGCCTTTACCTGTCTGGGACACATGACCCACTCACACATGTGATGCACCACTTTTATAGGCAGATATGGGAGAATTCTGGGTGGTAGAGTATTTGTGGATTTCTGCAGATTCTTGAACTTTCCTCACAGAAATGTAATCTAAGTGTGAGTTTTTGCTTACATTTCAAAGTTTGCTAGGAATTCTGGGCAAGAAATCCTTGTTAGATCCTCACAGGTTACACCATCCTGGAAACCCCCGGGTGTCTAGTTCTCAGACGTGTCTAGGTATGGTAGGTTTTTCTGGGTGGCAGCTGAGGCAGGGCCCAAAATCCCCAGCTACCCAACACTGTAAAAAAACATGGTTTCTGCTTGGTCAAATAAAATGTCTCCAGGTTGTGTTTTGGGGTGTTTTGTGTAGCAGGAGCTGGTCCCAGCCCCACATGTAGGGTAATGTTTTTATCGGAAGACATGCAGGAACACAGAATACTAGAACAAATGTTATTTTCCATTGGATTTCTCTGCATTTGTGCCTTCCAAATGTAAGTCAGTGTGCAGAAAAAAAAGATATTTTGCCAAATGCTCTTGAATCACATGCTAGTATGGGTACCCATAGCTACGGGTCTCAAATGCAGTATATGGTTTACATTTCAGAAATACATAGGTTTCCTTCATACCCACTGTTCACTCTTTATATTCTACGATATGTATTGCTCTATACTTGGTGAACAATGAAAACCCTTTTTAAGGTGCAGCTCAGTTGTTGGATCTGGATGCCTCGAGTTCTAAGAGAAACTACAAACTCTTTACATCCCTTTCCCTAAGAAAGGTCAAGAGGATGTAATGCGATATTGTTAGGTCTCGCCTCTCAATGCGCATGCGCATTGAGCAGAGCGAGACTATAGGGCTTTAAACAGGCTTTACCCAACTGGCGATTTGGTGCTGTGCCCGTGCGCTTTTAGGTCAATGCGCAAGTGCATTGACCTAAAATGCGCGTGCACAGCATCAAATCGCCAGCCATCTGTTGCCCAGCTTGGTGCCGCTCCACCCCCTGCCGGATCAAAGGCTTTCACGGCCGGCCGCCGTGCTTTCAGTTTCACGGCCGCTCGGCCGGCCGTGTCTCCTTATCTGACTTGTTTTGCTTGTTTACCTACGTCTCTCTCATTGTTTCTATCACCTCACAACTGTCTTCCCTGCCCAGTGCCTCTTACTTTGTCTTTTAACAGACTGTCTTTCACCTGCCTCCCCACACTTTCTCCGCTGCCTCTGTATTACTTCTTTTAATGAACGGAACACTAGTGTTTGTGTTTAAAACGCCCTCTGGCAGAACTCGGAACTTTGGACAATAGAGCACAGCTCCTCAGCAGGTCTGGTCCTCCGAAACATCCATGCTCCCCCTCTCAATTTGGTAACAGTTCTCCTACACCACACTGTCACCGCAGGGCAGTGCAGAACAGAAAGGCCTGACAGCCGATGGGGCAAATCCACTCCGCATCACACTCACTGTCGTCATCCCGGCACTAAAATACAATGCATTTTGTACTTTTTATAAACACTTCAAACAACCGGCCATGGTAAAGCTCAGGCTCCCCCCGCATGTCCACTCTCCCTGTTCTCCCCCAGCCTCCAACCCCCCCCCCCCAGCCCCACCTCGCTCCTGCCCCTGTGTGCTGCATGACCACTTTGCGGTACGGTTACCAGATTGGGCTACATCTCGCACAGTTCAGCGATATTTTGCCCAACTGTGCGAGGGGATAATCAAGTTTTCTGGGCAACCAGAATTTGGGCTAGAATCCACGCAGTGTGCAGCAGATTCACAAACTGTGTCGCAGCCATGTTCCAGCCCGGAGTTGCTTAGCCACGCCCCTCTTGCCCCGCTCTGAGATCCTGCAGAGTTCATTTGGTTTAGTGACCGTACATGAACACAACAAAACGTGGCAAAAAAAGCACGTTCTTTCTTGTTGGAAAACTGAGATTGTGTTTGTAAACTGAAATTGTGTCAAGTAATTATGGGTAAAGAGAAACACTTTCTTCTTTCTGCCACTTTGTGCAGGAAATGTTTGTGTACGGCCTACCTTCACCCAATTCTGTTAACAAAGCGCTGGCTTTGTCTAGAATAATGCAGTGATTTTATTTCCTTTGCCAGCCATATTTTGTTGGCTCTTCCCTGCTGGGATTAATATGTCTGATTTCTGAGTACAGCTTTGATTTCTTTTTAAACGTATTTCATGCTTCGAGAGTCTGAATGAAGTGAGCACTTTGGCTTTTTACACCGGGCCGCTGTTGCCAACAGTATCTGTCTTTTTGTTTGGGGGGGGGTTTAGCTGGTGTATTAAACAACCAAGCATGCTTCCGTCCCAACCTCGTGCCATGATCACAAAAGGTGTTGTGTAAAAAAACGTGTTTTTTTATTTTGCGCTACTTTGTTCAGCAGCTCTGTTAAGGCTTCACACATACGAGGTGCCTATAGCATTTCCGGAAAAATTAGTGTGCTAGTTTTCCTGTTGAACTGTATTTTCTCTCATAGAGGGGAGCCAGGCACTTTTTTAAATTATGAATGTGGAAGGGTGCTGCACTCTATTCACACTCTCAAAAACTTAATCCGGTATGTGTGCTGTACTGGACTAGTGCCTGCAAACTGTGTTAAACAAGTGAATATGGCCTGGTGTTGTGAATCACCAGGTCTCCAGTACGCACTACTATGATGCAATTATTTCTTTTAGTACATTCTATTTATTTCATCAATGAATGATAAATGAATCATAATTTTTACTTCACTTTTTCACTTTTTCCACAATGATATCATTATTTATATCATCACATTAGCATGAATGCAAACAAATTCAACAACTTATAAAACATAAATCAATCATAATTGATCAACACCCAATGCATTTCGGGGCTGAGGCCCCTTCGCCAGGGGTCTGTGATAAAAAGGGAAGGAAAGAAAAGAGAAAGAAAAGAAAAGATCTTATTACTCATGATGCAAAATTGAAACTAAACTCATTCATTTAGAGTTTCTGTAATTAAACTGCTTCTTACCACAGGTATGGAAGAATTAAGAATTCCCATTTAAAGTCATCGTGCCCATAAATTTTGTGCTTTCTAAAAAGGGGAAACGTTGCAAGATTTTAGTATGCGCAATCTATTTGGCTAAGAAAAGCACTACACGTATACACCCTCTTGCTAGCTTTTACCTGTATTTTTTTACGTGAATAATCTGTGAGAAAAAACAAGAAACGGCAACAAAAAGAGATTTATGTGAATAAATTCACACAGAAAAACGGCATGTTAAAACTTCACAAATGCTCATTTCAAGAGCTCACCTGTGCTGTGTTTCGATCTCTTGAGAGCCTAAATGGGGCAAGAGCCATAATCAGTATACTGCATTGAATCATGTGTAGAGAAACTACTGAGTCGATTCATGACAAAAGATTTACCTGCGAGCCTCAGCGTTTTTAGTTACGGTCTCGCCGGAATCTCAATGCAAATATCCTGTCAATGTAAAATAACGTCTATTTAGAATTTGAAGTTAGCCAGTGAGATATCGTTTCAAAAACGACCATGTCATTAAACCGCTATCCGCTCTTACCGAAACATAGATCTGCCGTGCGTAGTGGCGTCCTACTCGAGTTTCTCGAACAGGGACTAGTCCCTTCTCTAATATTAATCCCTCTCTCCGCGAGTAAACAAAAACGAAGGACTACGGCGCGCTCTACGCCGGATTATTTCTAGCAGTATCATAGTTTTACTATCTTATTGATATCACATTCCGAACAATCATTGACCCTGAATGGGTCAATGAAGATATTATTTTCGAGAAATGTGCAGACTATGAATGCCTGCCATTCAGACATCTCTTTCAAGATTTTGTGAACACTAAATTAACCGCCATGTATAAATGGTGAAATACGTGTACAAATGAAATATCTCACGCTGTATGCGAGAATATGTGACGCAAATGAAAATAGAAATAGTGAAAAAAGAAATAGTGAAAAAAGAAAAAGTAGAAATGACCAGTAAGAGAAATAGAATAACAAGCCCACGAAAAAAAAATTTCACAGATAATCTTCACAACTTCAGGTAAATAAAATTCCTGCCTATTTACATTCTCAAGGAGTATACAATAAGTCTTATTCAGAAAAAACAAGCTGCCTGTTGTATTAAACCAGCCTAACCCCTCAAATGTGTATGTAAACTTATGTGTCAGTGTCATTATGTGTCTGGCATCCCGAGGGTTCAGATATGCTTAACTCACAGAAAACATATCATCTCCAATTTGTCATTCAATCCATTTGGAATGAGGGTTTGCAGTTTGCGGATCCAGAATGTCTCCCTCTGGAGAAGTATTTTTGCATTATCCACACCTAATCTCTGCGGAATTATACATATTTTTCTTTGTTCTGTTCAATTGCATGTGCAACACTCGGTAATGCAAACAGTGCAAACAGTGCATTTAACACGACATTAGCATAGTCAGGGGATGTTCCTGAAGCTGGGCATTAGAGCTGCACCCCTCCAACTATACCCTCGTATGGATGGTAATTGCATAAAGTTATTACCATCCATATTTCCATGTTCATGCTGTGCCTGCTTTGACTGCCCCTAGACTATTGACCCTCACTGAAGCAGTCAGGCGGTTTCTCTAGGACACATGCGCTAGTGCGCATGTGCCAGTTTTAAAGACTATTTAAAGACTATTTTTCTGTAGCCTACGGACTGACATTCTGCCAGCCCGAGCCTTCAATGCTTTGGTGTACTCGAGACCTGCTCAGTAATTCACCATCCGATTTTTGGAATCAGCCCTGGGTGTGTACAGTATCAGCGGCGCTGTACTTCCTGGGGCTGTCTGTCAACGCCAATGCTGCCTTTCAGCGCCCTTTCCTTTTTGTAGTTGTCAGAGTGGGGTATGGTCAACAAACATAACTGACCACACCTAATCCTGGGACCATTGAGAAGGGGACGGTTTAGAGCCTCCTTTCTCCAAAACACCTGTATCCCAGCAGTGTTGTGTGCATCGCGCAGCTTCCACTTTTGTAAAGTCAAAGTGAGTTTTATTACATTGCATGCATAGAGTGTGCTGGAGTGGAAAGTTTACAACTTTCAAATTTGTAGTGTTTGTGCTCGTTGTCATTGAGTATCTGTCGTCTTCTCTCCTGCTTGCACTCTTGCATTTTCTATTAACACTTCTACTTTTCCTTGCTCGATTTGTCTTTGCTTTGAACGTTTTTGCCTCCGTGCAATTTCAGTCAAAGCTTCAGCAATGACACTGAAGAGTGCTTGGGCAAATGAGCTTAAATCCTGGGCGCAAGACGAATAGCCAATTAAGTCCGGGGGAAAGAAATGCTCCGCAATAGAGATTGATGACTCGCTTTATGTACGGCCTCAGAAAGGAATCATTTAAATTAATATATTCAATTACGGTTTAAAAAAAAAAAGCCGTTTGGTTTCTTGGCATTTAGTCGAGTATTTAGTTTGTGTTGATGAGCCATACATTCTCCCTCTAACAAGCAAGGACGCATTTATTCTCGCACTGCCTGCTGCTTCCCCTCATGTAATCACCTGCCTACTTAAAACAAGCATTGGCATAGCCAATGGGTCTCGCTTTTGGGACCTTATAATAGTTTAGTGTCCAGCACAGTATCCTTGTTTTTTAAACGCAGCGCTTACAAACAGACAGCATACACAAAAGCTTTCTCAAAATACAGCATGAGAGAATTCTTCACACACACAGACACACACGCACGCACTCACACACAGACACACACACGCATGCACTTGCAAATAGACTCACATGCATGCTCTCACACTCACACACATGCACACACACTCACACTCACATGAATACTCCCACTCAGACACACACGCACACAACTAGCACAACTAGCGGCAGGCTGAAACACAAAGTAAATAATAAATAAAAAACAACATGTAATCTTTATGACGGATCACACTGCCACTGACAAAGGTAAACAAAAGTTAGCTCAGGATCTGCAACACTGCATGTTCTTCTCTTCGCTCAAGTTTGACTTGCAACTGTGGGGAGGGGGCGGTGTAGTCGCCAGAGCACTTCCACCTCATAATCTGGAAGCATAAATCACCCCGCCCTCCCTCTCCCCATTGTTCAGCTCCCATTTCCTGTAAAGTTCAATTCACAGTTTTGTATTTTGTGGTCGCCTTTACATAGTGCATTACACAGTGAGTTACAGCCCTCAGTTCAGGACAGGCGACACTGTTTCAAGCTGTTTTCAAGCTTTATTACAAATCACAAAAAAGATGTTAATATTTCACTTCTGTTCTTGGATTTTCGTCACAATAAAAAAAACTGAATATAATCTTCACAAAAGTTATTTACAAAAGTTTAAGCTATTGCCATTACAAATTAAATACATTATTTAACAATTTAACAAAAAAAATAAAAGCCATTGTTATTTGTAATATTAATACATTTAAGTCACGTAAATAAAAAACATGTTGCATTACAAATGCTATAGGTGTCACATTTGCGAAAGTTATAACTATTGGCATTGTAAATGACAGAGCTATTAATTTAGCAATTTTAACAAACACATAAATAAAAAAAAAATAATTTATAAGACCAATAGCTCAAACTTTCCTAATGCGAAACCTATTGCATTTCCAATGCTTGTTTTTGAAAATCGGCCATTGTGACTAGAAAATATGGATGAAAGCGTTGTCACAAATGGCTGTTTTTTCGAACTCATTTTCAATATTTTTTCATTTCAACATTTAGGGCCTGATTACGATGGTGGTCGGACACCAACTGACGTCTCATCGGTTGCAATCTGACCTCCACCTGCTGCTGCAGTCCGACCTATGCATTACATTGCGTGCAGTCAGAGGCAGCAGGTGGAGGGACCATCCGACACTTATGGAGGGGCTCCAGGAGCCCGTCGGTGCGTCGGAATGACTGCATAATTCCTTTATGATGGCGGCTCCGCCGTCAGGATTATGATGGTGTACGACAGACATTCAATGTCGGACTTTCCGACATAAAAAGCCTTTCAGAAAGCAGCATTGGGGGCCCTTGAGAGGGCCCTTCTCCCCCCTGCCCCTCCGTAATGTGGCCTGGGCGGCACCTATGGTGACCCCTAAACATCCCTGCGGGGCCTGCCTGCCACACGGTGCAGGGATGTTTTTGAAGTGTACATTTTCTATTGCAGCTTGTATTGCAGCCTGGAAAATATACACTTTGCGACCGCCGTGAAGGAGGTCGCTTTGTAATAAGGGCAGTGGTATCACAGACTCCTTGTTCCGCTACGGTCGCCAACCGGCATCGTAATGATGCCCTAAGTGTTTTTGGGAAAAACGTAAGGGATCTACACAAATGACCCATCAGGGAACTCAGAATTGTATTAACTTTTTAGAAATGTATAGCTTTCTGGCATCACCCATAAGTTTCACACCACAAACTGTTTGTATGTTGAAAGCACAACAATTAGAAAAAATGGGCCACCTATTAGAAAAATTCCAAACCTGTAGTAAATAGTTGGCTTGTGATTCAGCTCCCCCTGTTCCTGAAACCTGGGAAAATGGTGATTTTAGCACAGCAAACCTTTTATTGATGCCAGTTTTAGGAAAAACACCAGTCACTTTCTTGCGCAGCACCTTTTCCCCATTTTTTGACAAAACCCTCCAAAATTGAGCTATATTTTGGTTCTTTTTGTGGTCAACTTCATGGAAATCCATACATCCTCTGTACCTTTAGAATCCCCATGATGTTAGCATAAAAAGACGCTAATTTGGCATGGATACCTTATGTTTATGTGGAAAATAAACTATGGGTGCCTTAGCGCAAAGTACCCCAAATTGCCACTGGGGTGGATATGTCTCAGCAGTTAAGGGGCTGTATTTCCACTCTACTGGCCCAAACAGGAAACGAGAGAATTTACCCCAACATGCTGAGTAAATACTTTCAGCATGTCAGGGCCATTGGGTCTGATTTTTCATTTTGCAGACATAAAGCACCGCCTTAGGATTTGGTTTCTGCCAAACAAACAAAACTGAAAAATGTCTACTGTTCACCATGCATGTTGCCCTGCCTGTTGTTAAGGCAAATGATGAAATGCAATGAGAAGTTTCACCAATAAGAATTTTCTGTAGGTTTATTAAAATACCCTCAACATGTCCTGCTCTATGTCACCGCACACCAACAGCCACCGCTCGATCAGACCCGGGTACGAAAACCAGGACCATTCACCAATTAAAGGTACACAAAACAGGGCTCGCACCCTCCTTAGAGCATGCAACTAAAATAAACTACAATCTTGCTTACATTGCCTTACTTACCCGAATAAACAAATACAAAGTGTACGAGTATGAACAGTCCAAACGTAACTTAACACCAGTATTTCAGTTTTGCCAAAAGGGCTTCCACGCTACCAGTGGAAACGAGTTTGACAAAACAATCTCGTCCGCTTGATAGGTATTTGTAACTATGGCGGGTGATCTTCAAGCTGGGAAGGCTGTGGCAGATATCCCTTCCAACCTTATGGGTGACCCGTCCTTTAGTGGGTTACGTTTTATTTTCATCCGTAATTTCCATGATCCAGTATCAGTGTCAGTGCTATCAGTGCTGGCAATCTTGATGTTTTGATGGCTGTTTGTTATGAACATAATGGTGGAAGCCAAAGCGCGGTGTGGAGCAGATCTCACCCAGTGGATCAACATACAGATTACACAGAAAAGGAGAAGGATGGATTCCTGAGAGCTCCAAAAGAAACAGCAATGGAGATGATAAGGGGTTTCCTGATTAATATAATGGGTTTCACCAGCCACATATGTTTTAAACCAATGGTTCTAAATCATTTCACTTCTATGCATCCCCACTTAATCATTACATGAACCCGGTGACCCCTATTTAATTAATATTGGAATCCTGGACCCCCCTACTGAGTCACTCCTGGAAGTTTGGGAACCCGGCCTAAGCATTTTTAGGTCAAGGGACCGTCGCACTGTGAAGCAGTGGGAGGAGTCCCGAAGATTTTATGTTTTGGAGTTAGGGGGGCTTGAACCCGACTCTCTCCCCCATTGGCTGGCTTCCTAAACGGAGGCCAGCCATTGGATGAGAGGCAGTAATTTTGAGATCAACTTAAATTAATTGAAAAAACTGTTTATCATCTGATTCAGCACTCATTAAATTGACAAAGTGGTGACAACTCACTGTAGTAAAATGCTACACGGGAAGTAGTTTTTATGAAAAAAAGTTTTATATATCAAATTTGCATTTCATGGGGTACAATTTCTTAAAAAACAATGAAGAATAATCAGCAATATACAAGTGGGCAAGACATATATAAATTGTTCTTTGGAATCCACTTGCGTTGTAGTCCACTCTTTTTAAGTTATAACACAACGAACCTCAGTCAACAATAAGGCCAAAACGTCGACACATCAGTCCACATCTCTTCTTCTTTTTTTTGGCAGATTAATTCTATACAACGTTATCTTTGGTTAGAGTGACTGAGGTTCGTTGTGTTATAACTTAAAAAGAGTGGACTACAACGCAAGTGGATTCCAAAGAACAATTAAATATGTCTTGCCCACTTGTATATTGCTGATTATTCTTCATTGTTTTTTAAGAAATCGTACCCCATGAAATGCAAATTTGATATATAAAACTTTTTTCATAAAAACTACTTCCCATGTAGCATTTTACTACAGTGAGTTGTCACCACTTTGTCAATTTAATGAGTGCTGAATCAGATGATAAACAGGTTTTTCAATTAATTTAAGTTGATCTCAAAATTTCTGTCAGTTAAGCTCGATCAATTTCCTGTTTCTAAATCAGTTTTAACATACAAAAAAACCCTTGCAAGGAATTTTGCATTTACTATACCTTAGCCCAAGCTCGCAAGGGTTTATTGGGTCCCCCACCTTCATATAATTGGATGAGAGGGGCATCACTCAGTTCAAGCCCCGTCTCTTTCGGATTCGGGGCGTGTTTTTTTGCGTTCTTTCGACTGTGACGTCATCCGTCACTCAGAACGCCAAAACACGCCCCCGAATCCGAAAATGGCCGTGTGTTTCTTCAAGGCATTTCTTCTTCGCCTCGGAGAAAGATGGTTGGCCCGGCTGGTGCTGCTGCCTCCTTAAGTGCTGCGGTGTGGGGCGCTTGTTCCTTTTTTTATAGCCAATGGAGATGAAGCGGAATTGGTCGAAAGAGAACTGTGGAGGCTCTGACACCTAGGCCATTATACATGTATGGATTGAATAAGTAGAGCCGGGGGTGAAACCTCACGAAGTGGTTTTTTTTTCGAAGTAAGAAGCTTTCGCTGGGTGTTTCGCTGTTCTGCGCGTTAGTTTGTGTGATTTAGACAAAAGAACATGTTCTTGCGCCTGAGCAGCGTTCTGCGGTGGTTCTGTTGTTTGCGCCTAGCACAGAGCGCAGACCCAGCAAGTACAGGTGCTAGTGTGAGGCGAGAAGAAGATGGACACACATAGTAGGCCTTACACAAGCTCAGCGGCACCTGCGGGGGCGCCTCCTCTGCCCATGGTCGGTTGCTCTGGAGGCGCCTCTTCTAGGCGCTACGTGGTGGCAGGTGAAACGTCAGGCCTCCAGAGGCGGTAAAGGAAGGAGAGGTTTCAGGGGATGGCAGGGAAAGACCCGCAAGCCCCCTCGGACAGTGAGTGTGCCGGGAGGGAGCACCCTCTTCTCCAGGGGCCTTCGGAGCCTCAGCCAGGTGCAAGGCTGCTGGAGTGCATGTGATCCAGAGGAGCCCCTGCTCCGGTCTCACCCCTCTGCAGCCTCTTACTAGAGAGTGATGACGTCTTGGGGCAAGAAGGCTCTGTTCAAGCGGACCATCTGTTAAAGCAGGGGGACTCTAGCTCCCTGAAGCAGGTGGCTGGGGTCTCTGGGACCGGTTGTGTCGCCTCTGGTCCTGACCCCTAAGATGTTGTGTCACTTTGCACTCTTCCCTTCTGGAGGACGTCCTTGCGGCCTGCCGCCCCTAGGAGGTGCGTTTTCAAGCGTCTGTCTCTATAGCGCCTTGAGGCCGACGGAATGCACGGTGGCCCTGCCTCCGCCGCCACCGAGCCTTGTGCGCACTGGTTTCATGATGGAAAGGTGCCTCACGCCCCCTGCACCCTTCCGTCACGCCCCTCCCCTCCCCTCACGGCCATGGGTCCCTCCTCCCTGGAAGAGAGGATGCTCGTGTGTAAAGCTGGCCAGGGCTGATAAGCGTGGACTGACGCCTTGCCTGGGCCGATAAGGACGCGCCCGCCATCCGAGCCAGGAGGGCAGAGACCTGGAAAAGGCAAGGGGAAGCGGTGTCGCAAATGCAGTCACAAGAGGCGCGGAGCAGCACTATGCAGCAGCGCGCTCGGCCTGCCAGGGGACGAACGAGGGGACTCACTGCACTGGGATAGGAGCAGGGACAGCATACACAACTCTGCTACCTGCTTCCCTACCACAGATAGCGCCAAAAAGACCAACTCCCAACTCCCCTTACTGACTGCAACCAGAGCACCATCAGCATCACTGCAAGCTTCCCTGACACACTGCAGGAACACCATCAGCATCACTGCAAGCTTCCCTGACACACTGCAGGAAAACCATCAGCATCACTGCAAGCTTCCCTCATACACTGCAGGAACACCATCAGCATCACTGCAAGCTTCCCTCACACACTGCAGGAACACCATCAGCATCACTGCAAGCTTGCCTCACACACTGCAGGTGAAGTAAAAGCAGCATAACCACAAGCTTCTCTCACTCACACACTACTGTAGCAGCACAAGCAGCATCACCGCAAGCTTCACTCACACACTTCTGGAACAGACACGCAGCATAATTGCAAACTTAACCTACACACTAATCGAACAGCTCAAGCAGCATCACCACAAACTTCTCTCACACACCCACACACCACTGCAACAGCACAAGCTTCCCTCATACACTACTGGAACAGCACAAGCAGCATCACCACAAGCTTCTCTCACACACTACTGGAACAGCACAACCCGCAACACCGCAAGCTTCACTCACACACTACTGGAACAGCACAAGCATCATCATCGCAAGCTTCACTCACACACTTCTGGAACAGACAAGCAGCATCATTGCAAACTTGACCTACACACTAATCGAACAGCTCAAGCAACATCACCACAAGCTTCTCTGACACACTACTGGAACAGTACAAGCTTCCCTCACACACTACTGGAACAGCTCAAGCAGCATCACCACAAACTTCTCTCACACACCCACACACCACTGCAACAGCACAAGCTTCCCTCATACACTACTGGAACAGCACAAGCAGCATCACCACAAGCTTCTCTCACACACTACTGGAACAGCACAACCCGCAACACCGCAAGCTTCACTCACACACTACTGGAACAGCACAAGCATCATCATCGCAAGCTTCACTCACACACTTCTGGAACAGACAAGCAGCATCATTGCAAACTTGACCTACACACTAATCGAACAGCTCAAGCAACATCACCACAAGCTTCTCTGACACACTACTGGAACAGTACAAGCTTCCCTCACGCACTTCTGGAACAGACAAGCAGCATCATTGCAAACTTGACCTACACACTAATCAAACAGCTCAAGCAGCATCACCGCAAGCTTCACTCACACATTGCGGGAATGGCACAAGCAGCAGCATTGCAAGCTTCACTCACACAATACTGGAATGGCACAAGCAGCAGCATTGCAAGCTTCACTCACACACTACTGGAATGGCACAAGCAGCAGCATTGCAAGCTTCACTCACACACTACTGAAATGGCACACGCAGCAGCATCACAAGCTGCACGCACACACTGCAGGTGAAGTAAAATGCAGCATTTCCACAAGCTTCTCTCACTCACACACTACTGGAACAGCACAAGCAACATCATCACAAGGTTCACACACACACTACTGTAGCAGCACAGCTAGCATCATTGCAATCTTCACTCACACACTGCTGGAACAGAACAAATGCAGCATCATTGCTCGTTGTGATCTGTTTTTCTGCCCTCTGTTCCCTGCTTGTGCTCGATTGCCTCTGTTCCCTTGTTGTGATCTGTTTTTTCTGGCCTCTGTTCCCTGTGTGTGGCTCTGTGTGTGTGTGGGGGGGGCTCTCTGTGTGTTTGTGTGGGGCTCTGTGTGTGGGGGAGCTCTGTGTGGGTAGCTTTTTTGTAGGTGGCTCTGTGTGGGTGTCTGTCTGTGTGAGGGTGGCTCTGTGTGTGTGGGGGGCTCTGTGTGTGTGTGTGTGTGGGGCTCATTGTTTGTGTGTGGGGGGCTCTGTGTGTGGAGGGGCTCTGTGTGTGTGGGGGGCTCTGTGTGTGTGCATGTAAATGTGTGTGACTCTAGGACTCTTTACTACTCACTCACACTATATACTACTCACTCTTTCACTTTGTACTACTCGCTCTCTAATACTCTCTGTACTAATAACTCTGTCCAACTCACTTCAACTACTCACTCTACTACTCTCCTACTTACTCTGTGTGTGGGTGCTAATGCAATAGGTCTCGCATATGCAAACGATAAAGCTATTTGCAATGTAAATGACAATGCCATTTATTTATGATGTAAAAAAAAAGTCATCAACAATGCCAATAGCTCTACCTTTAATAATGCCGAGACCATTGCATTGTAAATGCTTGTTGATTATTTGAACTGCAAATCAATACACAAAATATACAGAAACAAGCATTAAAAAAACAAATGCGCAAATGATCAAATATTTTATTTAATTCCCAAACAAATGTTTTAAAAATCAAAATTGTAAGGGAAGGTTGAAGCTTTTCTTAATTCAACTGAGGTCACTCATCCACAAAATGTTCAGTTTGATGCACTTGCACTGCTCACACAAATCAGTCTGATGAAATTAAATTAATATTTAGCATCCAATTTCAAATCCCTTCACATTTACAGAATATTTAAAAATGTTCAGTTTTACATTTTGCTTCTTTATTCATGTATGCTTTATTAATCTGGTAACACTAAAACATTTTAGGCAGTTGTGGACCCCCTGAATAGGTGCTTCTGAGCCCAGGGGTCCCCAGGCCACAGGTTAACAACCACTGTTTAACTCATTTCAACACCATGTCTTTGATGCCCACGTGTCACATAAAATATTTGGGAGTATGTTTACAATAGTGTTGAACGTGGCAGGTAAGTCAAGGAGCATAAGCATGCAGTGTTTGTACTCAGCAAATACTCATGCTGTGTCATTTATAATCCTTTTTTTTTAAGTTCAAGTTTATTGAAACCAAAAACATAGCATAAATACAAAATGTAATACAGTCAATCAACGAGAGGCATAAGAGATATACAAATGAAATTTAAGGAGGTATAATAAAACGGAATCAATAAACACCTATAGCTAAATCATGAAAAAGAAATAGCAAGGAAGGGAAAAAGAAAACAAAATAAATGGGGGAATGGAGCATGACAATTCATAAAACGTAATATTGTATGTAAATAATGAATGTGAATAAAACAATGTGTGATAGACAGCAAGCAATAAATAAGCACAGAACTTGTAAATCGAAATAAAAAGAGAAATAAGCAAAATCATGGTGGTTTGTGAACATCATCAGATGGATTTTTGTAATTAACAATAACAGTTTGAGGAGAGGGAGAGGTTTTGGAAAGGTAGGTAGTGAGAGGGATCCATAACATATCTCGTTTAACAGCCAATGAAACGGGGGTAACATTGTTGGTATCAAGTCTATGATGGAAACAAATAGCATTCCACCAAGCAGAATAACTAACTTTAGTGGAATCTTTCCAATTGGAGGTAATGAGATGAAATGCAACGGCTAAAAACAGGTCAAGCAACTTAAAGTGAGAAGGAGAAAGTGGTAAATCAGGGGATAGGGAACCCAAAAGGACATTGGGAAGGGAGAAAGGAAGTGTAAAACCAAAAATCTTATGTAAACGAGACCAGACCAGTTTCCAAAAGAAAGCAATGTTGGGGCAATGAAACAGCATGTGAAGTAAATCTGCATGTGGACAGGAGCAGGACCAACATTTAGGCGAGAGGTCTTGGGAAAAGGTGGCTAATTTTTGTGGAGTGAAAAGTAAACGATTATATAAAAAGTAAAGAGTCTGAGTGGTATTAGCAGCTCTGGACGTTTTTGTGTATTTTTAACCACAGCTTATCCCATAAAGAGATAGGCCAGGATATTGATAAATCCCGTTCCCAGGCCAATTCAGTCTTTGATTTGAGTCGATGAGGCGAAGTCATAAGACATTTGTATAAAAGAGAAGCGGGTGGGGAAGAATCCAAAAGTGGGCGAATAGTAGAATAAGAGGAAGGTATCTCAGAGGAAGAAGGAAGAGATTGAAGAAACTGAAGAAGAGCAGGAAGTAACAGGTCGTATTGTTTCCTAAAGGAAGCGGGGAGGAAACATTGAGTTTGAAGATCTGTAAAAGAGAGAGGGGCGTTATGGGATAGAAGTTGGGAGATCCAAGATAGACCTTTGGATTGCCAAGATTTCCAATAAAAGGAACGATTCTTGATGCGCAGTAATTTATTATGCCAAATGGACTGATGAGATAAAGAAGTAAGAGAGGGATAGGAAGAGGGTAAAAGGGGGGTTAAGAGATGACGGGTATGAGCAATGACAGGGGATTTCAAGAAAGAAACGTTGGCAGAAAAGGCGAGAATCTCCAAAAAAGTAAACGGTGAAATGAGAGATTTTTCCAGAGTGAGCCAAACAGGAGAGTAAGTGGGAGTATCAGTGGAAAGCCAGCGAGAGGCTTGTTTAAGGATGAAAGAATAATGGTAAGCCTTAAAATCTGGAAATTTAAGACCTCCAGATTGTTTATTTTTTTTAAGAGAGGATAAGGCGATCCGAGGGGGTTTATTTTTCCAAAGAAATTTCACCAAGAGTGAATCTAGCCGCTTAAAATAGTAACAGGGTATGTGAACGGGAATCATGGATAGGAAATACAAAACTATAGGAGCTAGCATCATTTTGATGGAGTCCAAACGACCCCACCATGAAAGAAAGAGGGGATGCCATCTAGTAATAGAGTCACTCAATTTCTTTGTAATATAATCAAAATTAGCCTTCAAAGTGTCTGATATGGAAGGGGAAAACCATAATCCTAAATATTTTACTTTAGTTGACTGCCAAGAGAAACCAGTATGATCGAAATATTGACGTTGACATAAAACAATAAGGGGTAAAACTTCACATTTGTCACGGTTAAGACGATATCCCGAAACCTGTGAGAAGGCGTCAACTTGGAGTGAAAAGGCAGGAAGAGTGGACTCAGGGTTAGAGCAATAAAAAAGAATGTCGTCTGCATAAACCGACAATTTAACTTGATGGGGACCAGGGTTAAAACCGGTAATTTGGTCATCTAGTCGGAGCTTAGTAAGAAAAGGTTCCAATGCTACAATAAACAATAAGGGAGATAAGGGACAACCTTGCCGGACACTTCTGGAGAGGGAGAAATAATCAGAAATTTTTCCATTAGCAAAAATAGAAGCTCTAGGGCCGGAGTACAAAAGAGAGATGAGGGAGATTAATTTAGGTGAGAAGCCAACCCAAGTGAGGGCACGAAACATAAAGTCCCAACTGATCCTGTCAAAGGCCTTTTCGGCATCTAATGTGATGGCCGCAAGTGGGTAGGAAAGGGAAGAAGCTTTACTAAGGACGTTAAAGAAAACTCTGGAATTATCAGAGGACAAACGTCCTTTTACAAAACCTGATTGTTCAGGACCTATAAGTTCGGGTAAAATGGGATCAATACGCAGGGCAAGTAATTTGGCAAAAATCTTATAATCCGTATTAACAAGGGAAATGGGGCGGTAATTTTTACAAAAAGAAGGATCTTTGTTGTCTTTGGGGATGAGGCAGATCATAGCATCTTGAAAGGTACCTTGGGAAGAGCCATTTGCAGTAAATGAGTTAAATAAAGCGAGCATGTGTGGAAGAAGAAGTTTCGAAAAATGATCATAGAATTCAATAGAGAAGCCATCAGGGCCAGGGGCTTTACCACGTTTTAAAACTGATACTGCATGGGATATTTCTTGGAGGGATATATCCGCTTCAAGTGAAGCAAAATCAACATGGGAAGAAGACGGAGGAGGGAGTCATTTATAATCTTAAGCGTGGAAGTTTACACGCTACAGCCTGATCTTAACATGGATTGATTAAGTCCCCCTTGTTGGTTCTCTAACCTGACTGTGACCAATAGCGTGCCAACACATTTTTCCATTACTTGGACCAAGATACATAGACCAGTAATAGGTTCTTATGAGCAATTCATTGAAAGTCTAACGCCTATTTGTTACTGGCTGGATCCAGTAGAAACCAATTGTAGCTGGTCAACTGGAATTTCTAAAGTGAAACCTTTAACTTCAAATGCTTAGTTCTTTCAATCCACACTTTCAGTTGAGAAAAATAATGTAACAAAAACAAGAAGAGAGTTAATAAAGAGCTTTAAATGCTGCAGTATAGATGGTTTATTTTTGAGCGGTGCACTGTGTGTTTGCAGCAAATACTGTATGAGAGATTCACCAGGACAAAATGGCGGCTAGAGATATTCAAATTTGCTCGTTAAATGTGTCTGGGTTAAATAATTTTAATAAAAGGAGGAGGGTAGCTGCTGAGTTACGCTATGTGTCACCGGATGTTGTATGTGTCCAAGAAACCTACTTACCATGGGGTAAGCACCATTTGTTGGCAGAGTTAGGCTTTTCCGTACTAATCTCTTCACAACAAGCAGGAATGACGCGGGGAGTCGCCATTTTGGCTAAAAAAGATCTGTTTAAGCTTAAATGGAAACTAGCAGATAAAACGGGGCGATGGGCTATAGTTGAATGTGTAGGTAGATCTAGGACTTTTACGCTATGTAATATTTATGGGTCCAACTTGGATGATCCAGTAATTTTGGAGGAACTCCATATGGAATTTGCAACCTGGCCTACTCCCTTAATCATTTGCGGGGATATGAATATTAACTTAACTGCTCAAGATATTGCTGGCGGGATAAAAAAGTATAAAGGCCGTAAACCACAGATGTGCAGAGCACTTCTAAACATCTTAAAGGACTATGGCCTTGTAGATGTTGGAGTACCTTATTTGCCATGGAACTAAATAAAAACAATACCAAAGTGGTCCGCATTGTAGACCCAAAAAAATCAACATTTAAATGGTACGCAAGCAGCTCCCCAATAAAGGAGGAAGCATCATACAAGTACCTAGGTCTGAAACTGGGGCGAGGCCAAACAAACAAAGAACACAAATTAATCTAAAGGCAAAAGCGCAGTCACTGATTTACACTTACAGACAACTACAGAATAAACTAAGTTGTCCAAACTACACACACTTGCTGAACGTGATAAAGCGCAAACACTACCCACCTTGTCATACGCATTGGTAACCTTGTGCGGTAAAGAGGCGGGGCTGTTAAACAGCCTACAAACAAAAGTATACAAGGTGGCGTTAAACCTCCCAAAATCAGCATCCCCGGCGCAGGTTCGATTAGAATTCGGCCTGCTGAACCAGAAGTATTGCAGTATGGTGCACTTTTGTGAAACTCTGTCACAAAATACGTATATCAGAAGAAGGCTCCCTGGACAACCTGTGCTGGAAAGAAATCGAAACCCAGATGGAAAAGCACACCGCCCACAGTTGGGGAGTTGTCTTGTCCCAATCCTTGAGTTGTATAGGTCTGGAATCAACGTGGGACCTGGTGCCAGATAGAAACAGCTTTGATATAATTACAAACAAAGCTGTAAAATGGAAATCCTATCTGGAAGACAAATCAAGTATTGCAAATCGACGACACGGTTGGACAGTGATAAACTCTTATTCCGGGATAAAACCACAGCCTTACTTAGAAAGCCATTTTAACATGACTATAAAACAAAGATATATAGAATATCGGCTGGGCGTACAGTTTTCAAAGGACCTTTTACCATCCTGGAAAGGTAGTCACACGGACCCTTTTTGCCGCCTATGCGGGTATCAAAATGAAACATTAATTCACCTGCTATGTGCTTACCCAGCTCTCATGGAATTAAGGAAACGGTTCTTAAAAAACATTTTTATTAAACTGAACATTCGAACATGCAGGCAAGCTGTAATTCGATGGCTAGATGGATCGTCCCCAATGTTGGCTTGTAGGGGGGTTAAATATATGAGGAAGGTACAATCGCTCTTACAACAAGCGGAAACAGGGGAGTCATGTGAAGAGAAATTGCATACTTGAACTTTTATCCAGGCACAGAAGTATACACCTGAAATGAAATAATAGAGATCGTTTTTAATTATATGGTCCACTCAATCAAACTTGTTAAAGGTTAAGCACAGTATTTATTGATTTTAATGATGATTCTCATATGTATTTTTGTAAATAATTTTTAATAATTGTAAACAATAAACTAGACTTGACTTGACTGACTTGACTTATTTGCCACAGACCCAGGTTTCACTTTTTATTCCCACCCACACAAAAAGAAAGTGAGGCTGGACTATTGTTTTATTAGTATTATGGACTTAGTTAATGCTAAAATGCAAATTTACCTCAAAATTGCATCAGATCACTCACCTATCGCTCTAATACTCACTGGGTGGGGGACAATGGGTATTGTTAAAAGATTCTCCTTTGACCGCAAGCTATTATTGAATGATAATTTTATAGATTATATGTCAGGGTGGTTAAAGGAATTTTTTTGAAAGTCTAACGCCTATTTGTTACTGGCTGGATCCAGTAGAAACCAATTGTAGCTGGTCAACTGGAATTTCTAAAATGAAACCTTTAACTTCAATGCTTAGTTCTTTCAATTTGTCAAGAGACTTGAGGGAAAAGATGTGAGACATATTCTTGAGGATTGCATCGCTATCAGTTGGCCCTACCATATGTGACCTCTTGTGACCTCTTGTGCCAGTGTTGCCTTTTAAGCCAGCGGTATTTTCCATTCCGGAACTCATAATTTAGCATTTTACATGTTAGTATGGCAGACCTTCCAACACACACAGTGCGATCATGTGTCACCTGACATGGGTTCCTTTCACAAGAGGTACCCGGTGAGGAGCCGATATCACGTATTGCGCAGATAATTAATTGGAACCCCCGCAGAGAGCAGGTATACGGCTAATTGTTTGGGTGTCTGCACAGCCGAAGTCCATTAGAGGGTGCAAACCTTCCCAGGGCATTGGCGGCGGCCTCAGAATCCTTGCTTTTTTGTTGCTGTGGGTGGTGTGAGCTAAAGTGACTGAGGCTGTACTCAGTACAAAGTCCTGCCCCTTATCCTGCTGTAAAAACGTTGTAGACTTTCTTTGGAAAGTCTGGGTAGGGATACAAAATCCCACTATGCCGTTATATTAGGTAAAAAACACAGCAACGGCTGAAAGTGTCAAACGTGACACGAGGCCATTACATCCTAATAATGGGTATTTGTATTACCCAACTGGGAGGCCGAGAGGTCCATAATTCCTTCTTGAATTAGAGCCTATTGCCCACTAGCTACACCCGGGCATTAATAATAACTTTAGGGAAAGGTAAATGTGGACATTGTTTGTCATTGCTTACATACCCGTGTAACGTTTCTACACCTGTTTCACCGTTATACACCTGTTTCGATTCAAAACACTATGACCCACATTTGTGAGTTCTCAATTAAGAATAAACGAGACGCCTTTTGATTTCTACAGCCTGGGCAAAGTAAATACATCTCAAGATATTTGGTTTCTAATGGAACATTTCTGCTCTGTTTGGTGAGCAGAATGAGCCTCGCTCTTTTTATGAATGGGCGTAGAGGCTATTCTTGGAGCGGCGCAGATGCCAGCTGTTATTGTTGTGCGCGAGCTGCAGACGTCATGGAAAGGCTGGATGGTCCCAGCGTGAACAGCGTGTACCTGCGTCCTACACGCTCACACGTTGTGCAGCTGGGGAGGCCGGCGAAGGTCAGCCTTCTATTCTCTGCTCGCTTCAAGCTGTGTTTTAAAAGGGATTCATTGCAAATAGACTCTTGACCTGAAAGCTTTAAAGGCGCAGTGCACGCTCTCGGCACCCCGCACTGCACGTGGACACATAGGGGCTTATTCGCAAGCCCCTTGCGCCAACCGTGATACACTTTGTCTTATGAAAGTGACGCACCGGCGGCGCAATGGGCTTGTAAATAAGCCACAGTGCCTAACCCTGTCATAGCTGCCAAGGTTTCAGATTGATATGTGTGACATTTTCATAATTTCAGTGATATTATGAGTGACATTTCAACGTCTATGTGTGACACTTTCTCGCAAGCAAAATCAAGCAATGAAGACCAGGGAAACAAACAAGTATCAGAAATTCAGTGGCGGCTGGTGACATATGAAAGTGGTGGCCGTAAAGCAATAGTTGTACTTAACTGCGGCGAGCGAGCCTGAACCACCTTCAAGGGGCGGGGGGGGGGGGGAGTTGGGGGGGGGGGGGGTTGTTCCCGAGAAATATTTGACACTCCTAAAAAGGAGCCGCCACTGAAAATGACTTCTCTGATGGACAAGCCGGAAATCCTAACTTCCTTCTGGCACCTGTACATTCCAGGAGTTCAAAGTTCAAACACAGAGGCAGACCTCTCCCCAACAACCACTTGAATTCAGCTGCTCAAGTCTCAGGGCTCATGAGGGAAGAAGCAGGGACAGCGCTCTGAGATCCCAGATCCTATCTTAACCCCTAGTGGAAGCAGGAGGCCTTGGAAAGATTAAGGGTGTTATATGTGGATTATTGCCTCCAAGGGTTGTGATGTCATTATCACATGGTGTATAAATGTATAAATGTCGCAAGAACCAAAAGATGTCAATGTAGGACTATAATACCCATCATGTGTTATGTAATTTCTATACTTCCTACTTATTTCAGAGTAGCTCTGTTCTTCAAAATGCAGCTAACAAAGGTCACTGATTGCAATTCGAATGTTTGGACTTCGTTTAACTTTCATGAATACACTTTTGAAAAAAAAACAATGTTCCATGGAGAGGGCCACTGGTTATTTGTGAATCTTTGGCTTCGGCGTTTATTGCATAATAATGAATTTGCCACTTCTGCTACCTAAGTTGCATCATTTCCAGAATTCACAAACTTGTGTTATTTGGATTTTAAATGGACGAAAACAACCCTGCCAGAGAGTGTGCTGCATGATGTGAATGTCTGTCCCTTCGAGGAGAACAAGGTGAGCCAGAGACAGCCACAGCTCCTCTCGTCCCCTTGTTAGCTCTGCCACTGGGGGGAGTAACAAAGGTGCCAGGCAGTCAAGGGTTTCTTCCTGGTAAGGTACGGGCACTGAAGGGTGATTGGCAGGACATCTGAAGCAGTAGTGTCAGGGCCTTTCATGTCCGACATATACTCATCAGGGAAGAAGCTTACACCCGTTTTCCTGTGATAACAATAATTATCATAATAACTTTCTACAAAGCGCTTATAACGCACATTCACCTTCTCTGGGTGGGTGCTACATGTAAAAGGTGTTGCAATTCTACGATTCATTGGCACTAAGTGGAGTATGTTATCTGTGTTCCTCTCCTGGGGTCCGGGTCATTTTCTCTATGTATGCTGCATGCAGCAGCATACATAGAGAACAAGCATTTGCAATGCAATAGGTCTTTCATTAATTAAGTTTGAGCTATTGGCATTGTTAAATATTGCAACATCAATTGCAACAAAAGTCTATAAATTGTAGGCCAAAAAAAGTGTATTTATTTTTGTAGCAATGGTGGCATGCTGCTCTTTAGATGAATATGTTTAAAAGTAAAGTGCGCCATACTGCGATTGCTACAATAGTTAATTGTAGATGCGATAACAATTGATGTATGCACTGACGGCTGGTGGTGTGTGTGCCTGTAGAAATTGTGCACTGATGGCTGATGGTGTGTGTGCCTGGTGGAAGTGTGCACTGCCGGCTTGTGGTGTGTGTGCCTGGTGGAAGCGTACACTGACGGCTGGTGGTGTGTGTGCCTGGTGAAAGCGTGAACTGACGGCTGGTGGTGTGTGTCCCTGGTGAAAGCGTGCCCTGACGGCTGGTGGTGTGTGTGTCCCTGGTGAAAGCGTGCACTGACGGCTGGTGGTGTGTGTCCCTGGTGAAAGCGTGCACTGACGGCTGGTGGTGTGTGTCCCTGGTGAAAGCGTGCATTCACAGCTGATAGTGTTTGTGCCCGTTGAAAGCGTGCACGGACGACTGATGGTGTCTGTGTCTGGTGAAAGTGTGCACTGACGGTGTGGTTGTGTGTGTGTTTGTGGTTGTGTGTGTGGGGTAGTGTGTGTGGGGTAGTGTGTGTGGGGTAGTGGGTGTGGGGCAGTGGGTGTGGGGCAGTGGGTGTGTGGTTAGGTGTGTGGTTAGGTGTTGTGTGTGTGGTTGTGTGCGTGGTTGTGTGCATGGTTGTGTGTGTGTGGTTAGGTGTTGTGTGTGTGGTTGTGTGTGGTTGTTGTGTGTGGTTGTATGTGTGTGGTTGTATGTGTGTGGTTGTTTGTGTGTGGTTGTGTGTGTGTGGTTGTATGTGTGTGGTTGTATGTGTGTGTGTGTGGTTGTGTGTGTGCATGTGTGGTTGTGTCTGTGTGGTTGTGTTCCCTTCATCAGCAGTGTTCGAAATGCCCTGTTTATGCCCGTTACTGGAGGCAGAGGGCATCTAAATACAGCGCACAGGGTCTTTATAAACTGTAGTGTGTGCCATTCAGAGTACGCGGAAGGAAGCCTTCCCAAATATGTGGGAAAGGGTTTTTATGTGGTCATATAATCACCGGTAGTCAGAGGCTCTACAAAGTTTGCGGGGTGGCCTATATAGCTATAGAAGTAGCTATAAAGTGTGCAGCAGCACTTTGAGCTCTTTTGGCAGTGTGGCCCCTGTTCCTACAGGAAGTGGAGGGCTGCTTTATAAATAATAATTAAAAGACGATGTGTGTCCCGTTTGTACAGAGGAGACATGGGTTAGCTACACAGAAAATCACAGACACACGCATTTGCAGCAGGCACTATAACCTACTGAGCTATATGCATATTTAACGGACACAAAAGAACAGCACAGGTCAGGTAGCGCATCCTTCCTAGCCCTGGGCTCACAGTCACGTTAGAGGAAAAAACAAACTAGGTTAAAGTGTCCCTAAGCATTACACAGTCACAGCTGCAGGGGAAAGGCGGGGCGGGTTATTTTAAAATAATATCACTGTATGTAATCTCTGTAGCAGCCCTCCTCCCCCATTTCTCACATGTAAGTTACTATTTAACATCTAAAATAACATTGTTTATGGATGTTGCGTAAAGCAAACCTATTCTCTGCAAAATGTCTGTAATCGACAGTCACACATCTATTGACAGCATTATTATCCTAATTAAACAAGCAGATACAATTAATAAAACTAACGGTAAAACAACCACTGAATTTATCGCAAACTGTAAATATTTCAGCAAACAGTTCTAACCCAGAATCAGATGCGGCTGACATCTGCAAAAGGTGTTGAGGCAAACAGACGGAAGGGTGATGAACCCCACCTCCCAGAGTCCCCTCCCCCCCCCCCCCCCCCCCCCCCCCACTCCACTTCTAAAGAGCACACAAGGAATTCTTAGAGCGGAAGAAAAGGAAACTATAAAAGCAGTGCTTATCTTGACAAAGCACATTTGTCAAAGGCTCTATGAAAACTGGCACAAGCATAAGTAATAAGGCCCCAGCAACAACATAGGTTGTTTATGGGCTGTTACCAGAGCTCTTATCAATGTGAAAGCAGGAGAAATTACACGTGGCACCGAAAGACAGTTTAAACCCGTGCCCAAAACTGAAAATAAGAGACACACGCCTCTGCAGCAGGCTTGCTAACCTACTGAGCTACATGCACATTTAACAGACAAAAAAGACGAGCAAGGCTCAGGTTGCGCAGCCTTCCTAGCCCCGGGCATAGAGGCATGCTCCACGATAAAACATGAAATAGGTTAAAGTGTCCCTGAGAAAAATGAAGTCACAGCTGCGCGTCGAAATGTGTTGCGGGTTTATAAATATGTTAAAGGAGATAATGGAATATGTGTATACAGCGGGAGCTACAACCCGGGGACTTGGGGCACTTTAGTGCATTGAAAACAGGTGAGAGGTGCCGCAAAAGAAGTCCCGAAAGCTTTGGTAACATTGCAGGGTGGAGGAGGTTCAAACTGCCCTTAGTGCGGCGGGTCTGAGAACCTGTATCACAGGCTCTTTCTAAACTGTAGTGTGTGGCTTCCAGAGTACGCGGAAGGAAGCCTTCCCAAATATGTGGGAAAGAGACACGGCCGTGAAAGTGTGGTAAAATCTTGCGGGAGTGAGAACAAAAACAAGGAAGATAGCTGCAGATTGAAATCGTACTTTCGAAGCTGCAATGCCACAATAAATAAGCAAACAAACCCCCCCCCCCCCGGCCCTCACTTACCACATGCCGTCTACCTCCTTGGACACAGAAACGCTGGAGCACGCACACGCAAAGCAAGTCGCCTGGAGCGCGCCTCGGAAGAGACGCCGGAGGGCAGGAGCGTGACGCCGTGAGCGTGCACGTTGGCGTTCACAGACCCGAGTCGGCTCGTGCCCAGGTCTGGAGTGGCTCGTGCACAGCTCTGACTCCCTTGGGAGCTAGCAAGGTGACTATAAGTCTCGTTGTCGAGTGGTGCCGCAAAAGAAGTCCCGAAAGCTTTGGTAACATTGCAGGGTGGAGGAGGTTCAAACTGCCCTTATTGCGACGGGTCTGAGAAACTGTATCACAGGCTCTTTCTAAACTGTAGTGTGTGGCTTCCAGAGTACGCGGAAGGAAGCCTTCCCAAATATGTGGGAAAGGAACACGGCCGTGAAAATGTGGTAAAATCTTGCGGGAGTGAGAACAAAAACAAGGAAGATAGCTGCAGATTGAAATCGTACTTTCGAAGCTGCAATGCCACAATAAATAAGCAAACAAATCCCCCCCCCCGGCCCTCACTTATCACATGCCGTCTACCTCCTTGGACACAGAAACGCTGGAGCACGCACATGCAAAGCAAGTCGGCCTGGAGCGCGCCTCGGAAGAGACGCCGGAGGGCAGGAGCGTTACGCCGTGAGCGTGCACGTTGGCGTTCACAGATCTGAGTCGGCTCATGCCCAGGTCTGGAGCGGCTCGTGCACAGCTCTGACTCACTTGGGAGCTAGCAAGGTGACTATAAGTCTCGTTGGTGGCAGCGCTTCGTGCTGCAATGCCAGCGAGACCTAAAAAGGGAGAGTGGGCGGTCCTGCTCGAGGGCCGGGGGGAGTGGCTTGTCCACTGTTGTTCATACTGACTGTTTGGGCGGCCTCAGTCAGTATGCACAACAGTGGGCTAGCCACTCCCCCCCTGCCCTCGAGCAGGACCGCCCACCCCCAACCAGGCACTTCTGCTTTCTCGCAGTGCGAGAAGGCAGAAATATAAATGGTAGTTATTACCATTGATGTTTCTGCCTTCTCGCACTGCGAGAAAGCACAGGGGCGGCGCCCCCACACCCCAATGGGGGAGCCACCACTGCCGAAATTACACCTATTTGAGCAACGAGAAACTCTAAGAGGATCTTAAAATTGCTGTAAAGCACCAGAAATGCTAGTGGCCTTATAACCTGATTGGACAGTAGTCACTGACACTCAGCATCGGGCAAGCATCAGGAGAGTGAGGCTGAAGCACACATAAGTTACAGCCAGGTAGGGCAAGACTAAGGAATGTGCACAAGCAAGATTATGCAAGACATTTGTATTCAACCAATTAGTAATCTACTGCCCTAAAATATCAAAAGCAAAAAGTACTTGCAACTAGCAGCTACGTCTGGAACGAAAGGAGAAGAGCCATGGGTGTGGACTGAGGGGCAGGGTTTTAACCCCTTCCGTGCTCGTGTCAGCCAATTGCCGACGCAAGCACTACCTGCTGGGTGCTGCGCACGATTGTTGGCCGACGCAGCCCCGCCCACTCTGTCGAACGCCCGCACCGTGGCGGAATTGCCGTCGTGGTAAAAGGGTGAAAACACAAACTTCACAATACCAGATGAAGAATAAATAAACAAACATAAGTCAACTGTCAACGTAATTCCAGGTAATATAGCGGAGTTCAAGTGGAAATGCACACAAACATAGACACCATGTTGGAATGGAAATGTTTTCAGTTTTGTTCTGTTAAATTTACCTAAACCAAATGTTGGAGGAAACGCTTTCCATAATAGAATCAGCACTTTAATTATTTAAATATAGCAGTTATTCTTGGAAGTAGTGTTTGGGGCAAGGCAAAACATAAATGCACATACTTAGAAAACTTTGGGTTTCCTTTCAGAGTTTCTCTTTATATAGTTTCTAATGCAGCGGTTAGGGGAACCAGAATCACCCCCAAGAGTCTGACATCTCAAGCTGTGCTTTCAGGTGTCCATAATAATCGCAATTTGCCTAGCATTGTACCGGTAAGTTTCAATTCTATTAAGGAAAACGGAGGCGAGGATTATGCTTTTTCCCTTCTTCGCTGTTTATTCATTACATCACACAGCAGCCAAAAAAGCAATAACATAAGCCCTAAACCCTGAACAAAGGTAAAAAGGGCTAAAATTACAACAAAATGTTTTCACATTGAACTACAAGTCCCATGATAGCCAGTCAGGCAGTCCACAGCATAGTCCTTCCTCCATATCCATGCGGGTTAGAAAGGATGTCCTCCCTGTGCCTACTTCCTCTTTCTTCGCTGCTTCTCCTTGTCTTCCCTTTAATGTGGATGTTGGGAGTTCATATTCGGTGTACTTTGTTATCTGCGTTGCTGTTGCGACTGTGTATTTCCGTTTTGCTCTGTTTTCCTTTCCAGAGCCCTTTGTAGTCGCGGGGACGTTCGCGGTCCCTTCCGCGGCTTTTGCCCAGTTTTCGCGGCCTCCTCCGGCCGCTAGGGGGCGCCGGAGCGTCTCGCTGATCCCAGCGCGGTTTTCTCCTCAGGAGAGACGCGCTGGGAGATGTGAGTCGCCGGAGCCCCTGTTGCCACCTCACCGCAACGCCCAGGTTTTGCTGGGTCAGTACTTTGCCCATAATTTACCTTGACGCCCCAACGGGGTCTGTATAGCGGTAATTACCGCGTTGCCGCCTGCGGGCGTTGTTTCTGTGGGGACACGGTGAAAGCCTGCTTCTTTGTTCACGCAAGCGCGCAGGGAGGTGGTGTGGACCCGGTTCTAGCAAGGGTCGGCGCGCTTGGGGTCTGTGTCCCCCCCCCCTCCGGTTACACCGGGTCCAAATCGGCAGATTCTATCTGCACCACAGTTTGCGCGGGCACTGCCTGCTGCCCTGATCTTGTGCCTGCAGCTACCCTGCCATCTTGGGCCTACAGCTTGTCCACTACTGAGGCCTACAGTGCTGGGCATGGATCAGGAAGATAGTTATTACGAGGAGGAAGAATCCCATCAATATTTGAATGATGAGGAATTCTATAGCGCTGTAGACAGCTCTATTTACAGATGCGTGCAGGAGATAGTAGGCCCTATGGAGGACCGCCTCTCTACTCGCATCACACAGGAGTGTGAGAGAATCACTCAGGCCCATTTAGGGATGGCAAGCTCAGGGGTAAGGGCCACCTTGCCCTCCAACATAGGTCTAGGGCACTCTCCCCGCAGACAACTCCTCGCCTCATTCGCTAGGGGCTTGCGGAGGTGTCCCGCGACGAACTTCGCCACCTTCTCCCCCGGAGTCCAGGCAGCCGACCTCGGATGCATTATTTCATCTGGGTCTAGCATACCCGAGCTGTCCTGGGGCAAGTCAGCAGCGGAGCCCGAAGGGCGCCAAGAACGCACTGACCCATCCTCGTCGTCCGTGTCTGCCGGTGACATACCACCCGGGGAGGAGGGAACCGTGGCTATGGACCCCGCGGGATCCGGGTTCGACGGGGGCACAGGGGTGGACGCGGTAGCCTTGGCTAGGAAAGCGTCACGCAGGTGCTTCATAATCTGAAGCCTCCGGTCCTGACATAGAATCTTCTTTGATTAGACTCTTTAGCAAAGCAATGCATTGAGCTGCACAAAAATGTGTGCGTAGGTTCACACTAGTAATGCGTGAATTGTGTTCGTTTTTATGTTAACAATATACTGCTTCCTGGTCAAAATTACAAGTAAGTAAAAGCACCCTATAGTAACGTGTTTAGTTGAATTGCTTTTTCTTAAACATGTAACAAGTACAATAGAACACGAGTGTCGATTGATACTAGCGTGTTTTCCTGAGGCGGAAAGCCGGGAAATTTAGGCGATTTGAATAGTGTGTTAAACTGTGTTTTTTTAACCTCCTGATTTTTAATCTTGCTCTATTGCATATTTGCACTTCACTTTCGCTTACCACCTCGGACCGCACAGCCGATTCAACGCTGTTGCAGCTTGAGCCGGGGGTCAGCCGCCATCTTAGGGAGGTGCAGGGATCGCGGTCTAGGCTTTCAGACCCTCCCGCCCTCCCGGGTATTTAAACTGCACTCGTGACACTGCTCAGTGATTGATACTAGTGTGTTTTCCTGAGGCGGAAAGCCGGGAAATTTAGGCGATTTGAATAGTGTGTTACACTGTGTTTTTTTTAACCTCCTGATTTTTAATCTTGCTCTATTGCATATTTGCACATCACTTTCGCTTACCACCTCGGACCGCACAGCCGATTCAACGCTGTTGCGGCTTGAGCCGGGGGTCAGCCGCCATCTTAGGGAGGTGCAGGGATCGCGGTCTAGGCTTTCAGACCCTCCCACCCTCCTCCTGTATAAATGTGTGTCATTTCCCGTCCGCGCAGCGGGCGGGCGCAGCGGGCGGGCGCAGCGGGCGCGCCGATTGCGCGCCAAAGGCGTGCTCGTCTGCGCCCGTCCGGGCCCAGGGGCCAGAACCCCTGGTCCTTCCCCTGCTGTACCTCGCTTATACACTGCCAAACAATTACTTGATTTAAGACCGTCTGGCACTCATGTCATGCCTTCTCTTGACATGCTCGATCGTTTTCCTCAGCACTGCCCTGACTGCCCATTTTCGTTGGATATTCCTCTCCTTTGTAACAGCCAACAACAACAAACTACTATTCCTTCTCCTCCTGGATTTGTATTTCTAAGTCATAACTGTCGTTCCTTGCCAAAACACAAACGTAACATCTTTGACTTGCTTATTGATGAAGCGCCGGATGCGCTCTTCATCTCAGAATCCTGGCTTCATGACAGCTCCGGCCCTGATATCGCTGAAGCTTTGTCTACTGATTATGCTATTGTTAGAAATGACCGTCCTAGAAGGACGGGGGTGGTGTGGCGATTATATTTAATAAAAAATATCAATGTCAGTCGGACCCTGTCATTTTGAGCGGATGTGATGCACTGCATTTCAAGCTTACTCTAAATACCAAAAACACCCTTACAGGGCTCCTAGTGTATCGCCCCCCGGGCACTGTAAACTCTTGGTATACCCAATTTTTTGATTATATTGCATTGGTGGTCATTTCATCCAGCAATTTCTTTTATCATTGGAGACCTAAAGTTACACTTAGATGACCCAAATGATAATCTGGCAGGAAATTGCATTGCTGATCTTACCGCTATGAATTTAATTTTACACAACAAGGGTCCAACCCGCAAGGGTGGGCATCTTTTAGATCCTATTTTTTCTAACTCCATACAACTAATAGGTTTTCCTGCCTTGCCAGTTTCTTGGTCTGATCATTACCTTGTTAAATTTACTGTAACAAATAATAAAACACAGACCAAATTCAATCCTTCTATGAATATCAAGAAGCGAGTTTGGAAAAATGTGGACATTGCAGCTTTTAATAAAAGCCTGTGCAATCTCATGCCTAAATTTCCACTCAACCTGGATGACATGGATGCGGCTGCCAACTCTGTGAATTCCTGGCTTCTTGAGGCTATAAACACTTGCCTCCCTCTCACTGATAAGAAGACTAATGTTCACAAATCTCCTGCCCCCTGGTACAATGAAACCCTTCGTTCACATAAATCTCAATGTAAAAGACTAGAGCGTGCCTGGAGGAAGGACTACTCCATCACCGCTGGACTTACGTATAGAACAGAATTGAAACTTTATCACAAGGCTTGTGCTCATACCAGAGCCGCCTATTTCAACAAAATGATCACTGAAGCCATGAACAAGTCCAATGTTTTATTTAATGTAGTAAAAGATCTTGCTGGTTCACAGACCACTGCTATACCCCCAGCTCTTTCTAGCAAGAAATGTGACGAACTTGCCCAGTACTTCACGTCCAAAATTGATAAAATCTATCAAGAAATAGCAGCCCATGATAAATCTGATATTCTTATTACTTCATCTTCGACCATGCATACTAATGCCATTCTTTGTCCGTCTCCCACTACTTCTTGTCCACCTTCGGCCTCATTGACGACTTGGCCTGATCTCTTACCTGCTACCCTATTGGAGATTCTAAACAATATTAAATCGGGTTCCCCCATGGATCCCCTACCAATTTCTATTTTACGTAAGCTAGAGCTCCCTCAACTCAGTGTGATCTGTACCTTAGATAATTCTTCTCTTGACTCAGCCACGGTTCCCAACTGCTGGAAGCATGCAATGGTGACTCCGCTACTGAAGAAACCTACTGCGGATCCCAATGTTGCTTCTAATTTTCGCCCTATTTCGCTGTTGCCTGCTTTTTCTAAAATTTTGGAAAGGCACATTCATTTACATCTATCAAGCTTTGTCACCACTAACAATCTTCTTCATCCCTCCCAGTCAGGCTTCCGTCAGGGCTTCTCTACTGAAACCACTCTATTAGGAGTAACTGAGAATCTTTGCCTACTACTAGATCGAGGTGAAACGGCTGCACTGATACTGCTTTACCTCAGTGCAGCCTTTGATACTGTCTCGCACAGTATCCTTCTCAGCAACCTTGCCTCTTTTGGCATTTGTGATAAAGCCTTACACTGGTTCTCGTCTTTTCTCACTGACCGGACTTTTCAAATCTTTTCAAACACATCTACTTCTAACACCTACCTTTCTCCACAAGGTGTGCCCCAGGGTTCTATCCTTAGTCCTCTTCTCTTCAATCTTTATGTTGTTCCTCTGGCCCATATTGCACATCACTCTGGTCTTAATCTTTTTACTTACGCTGATGACTCCCAGATTGTGTTTTCCCTATCCCAAGCTGATCCCTCCTCTCCTTCATCTTTGCAAACAGGTCTTAGCGATAACTCTCATTGGATGAGCCGCAATTTCCTCAAACTAAACAGCGACAAGATGGAGGTGCTTGTCTTTGGTAATAAGCCTGATCTATGGAGTTCGAGACACTGGCCTTCGACCATGGGCGACTTACCCATTCCTTCTGAGCGAGCGCGAAATCTTGGGGTCCTTATCGATAGGGATCTATTGATGAAAGATCAGGCAAATAAAGTTGCAGCCACCTGTTTTACTATTCTAAGATGGCTGAGAAAAATCTTCTGGATTCTGCCTTCCGACACCCAGAGATCTGTCGTGACGGCCCTGGTGACCTCTAGATTGGACTACGGGAACGTGCTCTATCTGGGGGCTACCAGGGCGGTCATGCGCCGTCTCCAACTAGTTCAGAATGCCGCCGCACGGCTTCTCTGTGGCTGTCAGAAATACGATCCAATTACTGAACGCCTCAAGGAACTGCATTGGCTCAATCTCGACAACCGGGTAAAATTTAAGGCATTATGCTTTATGCATAAGATTAAAATTGGAGCCGCCCCCATCTATCTCCAATCCCTTGTTAAACCTTATGTACCTGCACGTTCTCTCCGTTCTTCTTCCCAACACCTGTTCTGTGTTCCTAAGTTCAGGCTTTCCAGAGTGGGTGGTCGCTCTTTTGCCACTTTAGGACCCAAACTCTGGAATTCCCTTCCCCTGGACTTACGTGTGGAGCACTGTCACTTCCGCTTCCGTAAAGCCGATTTATTCTGCTATCACTGTCAATCAGCGCCGGGAAACCCTTACGGGTAGCTGTCGCGCTCTATAAGATTAATAAATAAATAAATAATAGCAATCCTTGCATGTTCTTAACATTGCTGCGCGGCCAACCGGCAGCCTCAAGATTGCAGCCATGCCCAGAGGAGAACTTCAGCAACACTGTAGGCAGCTGATAACGCGCTGCCTCTTACACTAAAAAACACATATTGTAGGTAACATCAGCTGCCGCTTACAGTAAAAATCACATATTGTAGGTAACATCAGCTGCCGCTTACGCTAAAAAACACATATTGTAGGTAACATCAGCTGCCGCTTACGCTAAAAAACACATATTGTAGGTAACATCAGCTGCCGCTTACAGTAAAATATACAAAAAGGTGAGCAACCCAATATACCCTTGCGGGCTCGGGCAAAGTTTGTAATAGAGAATGGCCAGCAAGGGGTTTTGTTTATTCTAAGATTTTTACAGCACCGTTAGGACTTGTTTAAGATTAATCACAGTACCTAAGCTTGAGTTTGATCAATGGCTGTTAAATTTAATTCAAAGGAAACAAGGAACACAAGATGTTACCACACTAACATCAAAATTAAGCACAAATACTCAATAAAACGAGAAACCAGGGTTTTTCTTGTCTGAAAGTTATTATTGAACTTCAAGGCAAAATATATAAATGTCTGTACAAAAACAATGAACAATCATAAAGAATAGGGTGCATACATAGATATAATAAGGATATTCAAGGCCTTGGTTGCTTGTCCTTGGACATATCCAAATTTTAAGTCCAGACTGCTGGGTCACAGTAGTTGATTGATTTTAACTCAAAGTCAGAAGAAAATCAAAAGATGACATGAGACAAACTAGGCAGAGTTGGACTGAACAGGTCGACGTTTCGGTCTTATTATGGTTATTCTTAAGACCATCATCAGGACTACATAGTGGTATATACAATTGATGACCCTCTGTAAAAAAACAACAATAAATTACAATGTTTACAGTTTTAATTGAATACCTGGTTTAACTAATTCTTGACATAGAATTATTATAACAATACTAGACATATTTACATTTTAATGCTTATATCAATACTAAACATATTTGCATTACATTGCTTACATCTAACATTTCATGATTATTAAAAATTAGTCGGTGTTGGACTAAAATAATTGAATTTGAAAAAGACAGTCAGCTTAGACTTAGAAATAAATTCTCTAGGTTTTTCAGTAGTGTGAAACCTAATGAGCAGAATTTGATCGAATTATTGCTTGCTAGACACCGAGTGGTGGCTTTTACTTACTTTTCAAATAGAAAGCACGTCAGTTAAAAATTCTTGACTGCACCGGCACTTTTGAATAATGACGTTGAGGTCGGGCACAGAAGTAAATCAATTGTGCATGAAGTACACTGAAAGGAACGAAATATAACTATAATTTCTATTTAGTGTAGGACAAAACTCTTTGTCATATTTTGAGTTAGAGCATTTACCTTGCAACGAATTTAGCGAAGCAGTAAAAGGATTCTGGCAGTTAGTCCAGTTTGGGTTGAAGATCAATTGTCTCGAAAAGAACTGAATAGGAAAGAGAAATGTGCAAGTGATTTAGCGTTGTTTGGTTTTAATAGTAGTGCTTTACACATTGGCGCATAAATCATTGAGAGTTGTGTTCAAATTAGATATATTGCAGTTTTTCATATAAAAAAACCGCATGTGTGCTTTTAAATAGGGGAAGGTGTGACCGATACTCTCAGACTGCAGAGTTGTATAATTGTCGAATATATTGCAACAATGCTGCAACAATGGTTGCAAGTCGGTTACTAAGGCACTTGGCAGGGGTTGCGTTATGGGCAATGAATAGAAGCCCCAAACTTAAAGGTACCATCGAAAATGTAGCCCATTTAAATGCTGACAATTGGGTTCCTTTTGGAAGTAGTTGTACCCAAAAATGCGCAAGGCAAAGCTAATGAAGTTTTTGTTAAAAATCCAGAGGAATGCGTGCGGTCAATTGCGAAGAAGCGGGTGTCATATACCGGCTTTTTCTAGTGAAATTACAGATGCGCATGCGCAAGGAACCAGCTACAATTTTACTTACTTGAGATCAATCCGCCATGAAACGTCAATGAAGTACGATCGAGGGTTGTAACAGTGTTGCAGTTACACTCTACTTATATACCGTACATAGGCTGGCTACCCATCGCGTGGTCTCGCGATATTATGTGACGGAGTTAGTGGCTTACTGCATATTTGTAATCGCGGCGGCCATCTTAGTGTGTACACGGCGCGTTTAAGAGCATTGACAATGTTGCATATTAGAGTTTGTGAAAAAATAAATTATAAAGAGACAATGACTAAATCGGGGTAGTTATGATCACATACAGATGAGAAGTGAATAAATCGCATTGTTTGTTATTAAACATAACCGAGTGAAACTGCTCGATACGGTGGTTGCATTTTAGAGAAATATGTCGCTATTTTATTATTAGCGCTCTTTGTGATAAAAACACGATTTTGTTGAGGTGACCAGTGGTTTTCAGTGAAATAACACTAGAAGTATATTTAATGATATATTGACACGACAGTGTAAGAGGTGGCATAGGTGTCAATCAAAACATGATGGCAGATTGTCATAAGGTTAATTGTAATGAAAATTCACATCAAGATCCAGTGTGGGGATACAGACTAACCAGTGGCAATCGAATCTGTCACCAGACAGGTGCTCACAGTCTAGCCACTTGGGGTCTTTACAGTCAAAATATGTCAGTATTGGGATACACACTAACCAGTGGCAATCGAATCTGTCACCAGACAGGTGCTCACAGTCTAACCACTTGGGGTCTTTACAGTCAAAATATGTCATTATTCCAATATAGTATACACATTCATGTTTAAGTACTGGCAGACATATATCAATGTGTACAAATGGAATTGAGGTAATATTACTGACACAAATTAGGTTAAGCAGGCCAGAGTGTGCCATTCAGTGCATGAATTAAGTCAATTTTTAACACTATTGGCCATCTCAATCCAGCGGTTTTCTTTAATGATCAGACTCTTGTCACAGTTTTTTTGTCTGATTGAGGGTTTAACGACATCGATTACCCACCAGGTCATTTCTTTTTCTGAATGTTTAGCCAGGGAGTAGTGTTCAACTAAGGGAGCATTTTCCACTTTGCAGCGAATCCGGGATTGATGTTGAAGGATTCGCTGCTTAATCATTTGAGTGGTTTTCCCTATGTATAGTTTACCACATGGGCATTGTATACAATAGATGACATTGGTGGTTCGACAGTTGGAAAAGTGTCTGATGGTGAATTTACGTTCGTTGATCACAAAAGTTTTGATGTTTGTAGTTGTTTTACAGGCCATACAATTATTACATCTATAATGACCAAGGATTGGGGATAGCTGTTTCATGTTGTCAACTGTGTTAACATCCTGTTTATCGTAGGCATGAACCAAATGGTCTCTAAGGTTCCGCCCACGCCTGAATGAGAACATTGGTTTTTCTCTGAATTCAGGTAGCTCATGTAGGAGAGGCCAATTTTTTGTAACAATCATTTTCATTACAATTAACCTTATGACAATCTGCCATCATGTTTTGATTGACACCTATGCCACCTCTTACACTGTCGTGTCAATATATCATTAAATATACTTCTAGTGTTATTTCACTGAAAACCACTGGTTACCTCAACAAAATCGTGTTTTTATCACAAAGAGCGCTAATAATAAAATAGCGACATATTTCTCTAAAATGCAACCACCGTATCGAGCAGTTTCACTCGGTTATGTTTAATAACAAACAATGCGATTTATTCACTTCTCATCTGTATGTGATCATTACTACCCCGATTTAGTCATTGTCTCTTTATAATTTATTTTTTCACAAACTCTAATATGCAACATTGTCAATGCTCTTAAACGCGCCGTGTACACACTAAGATGGCCGCCGCGATTACAAATATGCAGTAAGCCACTAACTCCGTCACATAATATCGCGAGACCACGCGATGGGTAGCCAGCCTATGTACGGTATATAAGTAGAGTGTAACTGCAACACTGTTACAACCCTCGATCGTACTTCATTGACGTTTCATGGCGGATTGATTTCAAGCAAGTAAAATTGTAGCTGGTTCCTTGCGCATGCGCGTCTGTAATTTCACTAGAAAAAGCCGGTATATGACACCCGCTTCTTCGCAATTGACCGCACGCATTCCTCTGGATTTTTAACAAAAACTTCATTAGCTTTGCCTTGCGCATTTTTGGGTACAACTACTTCCAAAAGGAACCCAATTGTCAGCATTTAAATGGGCTACATTTTCGATGGTACCTTTAAGTTTGGGGCTTCTATTCATTGCCCATAACGCAACCCCTGCCAAGTGCCTTAGTAACCGACTTGCAACCATTGTTGCAGCATTGTTGCAATATATTCGACAATTATACAACTCTGCAGTCTGAGAGTATCGGTCACACCTTCCCCTATTTAAAAGCACACATGCGTTTTTTTTATATGAAAAACTGCAATATATCTAATTTGAACACAACTCTCTATGATTTATGCGCCAATGTGTAAAGCACTGCTATTAAAACCAAACAACGCTAAATCACTTGCACATTTCTCTTTCCTATTCAGTTCTTTTCGAGACAATTGATCTTCAACCCAAACTGGACTAACTGCCAGAATCCTTTTACTGCTTCGCTAAATTCGTTGCAAGGTAAATGCTCTAACTCAAAATATGACAAAGAGTTTTGTCCTACACTAAATAGAAATTATAGTTATATTTCGTTCCTTTCAGTGTACTTCATGCACAATTGATTTACTTCTGTGCCCGACCTCAACGTCATTATTCAAAAGTGCCGGTGCCGTCAAGAATTTTTAACTGACGTGCTTTCTATTTGAAAAGTAAGTAAAAGCCACCACTCGGTGTCTAGCAAGCAATAATTCGATCAAATTCTGCTCATTAGGTTTCACACTACTGAAACACCTAGCGAATTTATTTCTAAGTCTAAGCTGACTGTCTTTTTCAAATTCAATTATTTTAGTCGCCACACCGACTAATTTTTAATAATCATGAAATGTTAGATGTAAGCAATGTAATGCAAATATGTTTAGTATTGATATAAGCATTAAAATGTAAATATGTCTAGTATTGGTATAATAATTCTATGTCAAGAATTAGTTAAACCAGGTATTCAATTAAAACTGTACACATTGTAATTTATTGTTGTTTTTTTACAGAGGGTCATCAATTGTATATACCACTATGTAGTCCTGATGATGGTCTTAAGAATAACCATAATAAGACCGAAACGTCGACCTGTTCAGTCCAACTCTGCCTAGTTTGTCTCATGTCATCTTTTGATTTTCTTCTGACTTTGAGTTAAAATCAATCAACTACTGTGACCCAGCAGTCTGGACTTAAAATTTGGATATGTCCAAGGACAAGCAACCAAGGCCTTGAATATCCTTATTATATCTTTGTATGCACCCTATTCTTTATGATTGTTCATTGTTTTTGTACAGAAATTTATATATTTTGCCTTGAAGTTCAATAATAACTTTCAGACAAGAAAAACCCTGGTTTCTCGTTTTATTGAGTATTCGTGCTTAATTTTGATGTTAGTGTGGTAACATCTTGTGTTCCTTGTTTCCTTTGAATTAAATTTAACAGCCATTGATCAAACTCAAGCTTAGGTACTGTGATTAATCTTAAACAAGTCCTAACGGTGCTGTAAAAATCTTAGAATAAACAAAACCCCTTGCTGGCCATTCTCTATTACAAACTTTGCCCGAGCCCGCAAGGGTATATTGGGTTGCTCACCTTTTTGTATATTTTACTGTAAGCGGCAGCTGATGTTACCTACAATATGTGTTTTTTAGCGTAAGCGGCAGCTGATGTTACCTACAATATGTGTTTTTTAGCGTAAGCGGCAGCTGATGTTACCTACAATATGTGATTTTTACTGTAAGCGGCAGCTGATGTTACCTACAATATGTGTTTTTTAGTGTAAGAGGCAGCGCGTTATCAGCTGCCTACAGTGTTGCTGAAGTTCTCCTCTGGGCATGGCTGCAATCTTGAGGCTGCCGGTTGGCCGCGCAGCAATGTTAAGAACATGCAAGGATTGCTATTAAAAAAAATCACATATTGTAGGTAACATCAGCTGCCGCTTACGCTAAAAAACACATATTGTAGGTAACATCAGCTGCCGCTTACGCTAAAAGACACATATTGTAGAAAACATCAGCTGCCGCTTAAGCTAAAAAACACATATTTTAGGTAAAATGAGCTGCCGCTTACGCTAAAAAACACATATTGTAGAAAACATCAGCTGCCGCTTAAGCTAAAAAACACATATATTTTAGGTAAAATCAGCTGCCGCTTACACTAAAAAACACATATTGTAGGTAACATCAGCTGCTGCTTACACTAAAAAAAACATATTGTCGGTATCAGCTGCCGCTTACGCTAAAAAACACATATTGTAGAAAACATCAGCTGCCGCTTACGCTAAAAAACACATATTGTAGGTAACATCAGCTGCCGCTTACAGTAAAAATCACATATTGTAGGTAACATCAGCTGCCGCTTACGCTAAAAAACACATATTGTAGGTAACATCAGCTGCCGCTTACGCTAAAAAACACATATTGTAGAAAACATCAGCTGCCGCTTAAGCTAAAAAACACATATTTTAGGTAAAATCAGCTGCCGCTTACACTAAAAAACACATATTGTGGGTAACATCAGCTGCTGCTTACACTAAAAAAACACATATTGTCGGTAACATCAGCTGCCACTTAGACAAAAAAAAACATATTGGCAGTAACATCAGCTGCAGCCTACACAAAAAAAACTGTAGGTAACACAGTGTTTATCTGACTTACTTCAGCTCACGAGGCCCGCCTGCCTCCTCAGACTCCAGTCTTGGCCTGCATTGTCACTCCCTCTCAATTCACAGGGTGAGGGGGGGACCGGGGAGTGGAAGGTACGGCCATCAGGATTAAGATTTTTAATTTACTGCAGCCACGCGGTGGTACGAGCAGCGCTGCCAGGATTTCCCATAACCACAAGGGAACACCGGCTCTGGCAGCACTAGCAGAACCTGATGTTGCTGTGGGCGGTGTGACACGCGCCGAAAGTCTCTGACCCTGTATTATGAAGTCAAAGTCGGCTGATGAGATCGTACACATTACGTACTATCTCACCACATGGCATCAGTCAAAGCCCGCTTGCGGCAATGTTCTTCGATATTGTTGGTGCATTATAGTAGCCAGCTTCTACCAGCCCAGCCTGCGGGAGCCGCGTGTGCATGCCGTGGGCATGCTGCCAGCCACTCCAAGCTGCTTTATTTTAGAATAGGCAGCGCTTATGGCTTGACCGCTGAAGCGCTATGCCAATAATGCGTCACAATGCATTTTAGTGCAGTGATGCGGAGTACCACACTGAAATGCGTTAGTCTAACGCCTGATGCGTGGTACTTGGCAGGACTGCGTTACTGATGAAACCATTACTATGCCACATCACATTAAACAGAGTACAAGTGCTAAAAAACAGAAGTCGGGGGACTAACCAAGTTAAGAAGTATGCAAGTGACATTCGGGAGCGTGATATCAACAGTGTATGACATTAAAATGACATCGCACAGGTCATCACAGGAAATGGCATCGCAACCGGTGACCCCCAAAAAGTGACTATTGAGGAACAAAAGGTCCCTTCATACAATTTAAGGACAAATTACCAGACATAGAGGGACAATAACTTCTATGCCAACACATTTTAGAAATGACAAATGTGAGTACTTATTCAATTATATACATAAAAGAAAAAACAAGAATAAGGGGGTGAGTGGGGAAAAAAACAAGGAACAACTGAACAACCTCAGACATTAATGAACAGTTTTAGCCACAACTGATTTGAGTACCAATCCTATCAAACTAATAGGAGCAAAGCATTTCTGATAGTTATGGGACTGTGTGTCGACGACGTTTCGATCCCACTTAAAAATATGAGGACATAAGTGGTGCCTGAGACTAGGAATGCCTGTTGGGAAGTAAGAAGGAGTGGGTGGTGGGGAAAGAAAGGAAGAAAATCGAGGGTTTAAAATAATAATCAAGAACATGAAAAAGGATCATCTCTCATACCATGCACGCACACAGGTGGTGATGTGCATTACTCTGGGGATAATGTTTGGAAGAAGCATGCCGAAATAACAGTGCAATGAAGTGATTGCTCGGTGGAATAGGGGAGCCAAAGTGATCAAAACACAGAAATTCCAGAAGGAGTGAAGTAACCTAGTACATACTGAGTGGGACCATCTTGATACGACGGTGCTGGAATAGGATGTGACAATCTGGAGTCACAATTACCAAGGTAAGAAAGACATTTGAAGGGTGTAGACCTGTTGGAAAAGAGGTAATATCCTCACAAAGACTTACTGTTGAAATGATGAATAGTGCGCACTTCACTGTAGAAATAAAGCTTTCAAGGTGAGGGATGGGAGGAATAACAGAGGTGTGAGGGTATAATAATACATAAGAAAATAAGGTTATAGGCAAGAGTGTAGTTGACCCTGCTTACCTACATACTTAGCCGTGTGAATGCCCGCTTAGCCTAAGTCGAAGGGAGGGCATAGGTTCCCAATCGAGTGGCGAGGAAGTTGCCACACGGGGGAAGAAATTGCTCTCGGTGGCGAGAAATCACAGCACTGAAAAAAGGAATTAAGAGGCCGCAAGATATTATGGCCGAGTTGCTGAGCCAGTGGAAGGCTAAGGGTGAATCCGTACACCTACCTGAGGTCCGGGATTGGCTACAGAAGGGTCTTGGGCACCGCCTTGTCCTCGGGCGAAGTGCACATAGGTAACATATGAGTCAGTTATGGGGCTTTTGAGTATATTACGAAATCATCATACTCTCTCAACTAAATCACACCCTCATACCTTTGTAGATTTACTTGGCTAATTATTTCCGGCTGGAATCAGCGGCCATCCTTGAAAATTAGCTTCTTACATTTGATGTACCCGAGTGAGTATGACACTGATATTAAATACAAACTCATGAATTAATATCGACCTTAATGTTATCAAATTGGATCTGTCCAAATAAATTTAGATCAATTCAGATTTAGTTATTTACTATAACAGTGAAGTAAGACAAGTCCTTAATCTAAGATAGAACTCCAATAAATATATACAGAGTTCTATTCCTCATCCCACGGACATGGCAAATATATAGAGCCCTTGAGTCATTCTTATTAAGTTACATTAGATTCATGTTTAATTAAAGTTAGCCCTTTCTGGAATAAACTCAGGTGATTTCGGGCTCATAAGAGAAGTTTTCAACCTCAGAGATAGCTCTTTTTGGTTGAATATGGTTAACACACAGCATGATCTTGGTTTATGTAAAAATGTTTGATGATATTGATTTTTTGTAAATAGATCATCGAATTGTATATAATTGTTTTTGTATAGGGTTTTTTTACTTTATGAAAAGCTTATTCCTGATGATGGTCTGACAGATGAAAACATACAAGACCGAAACGTCGACCTAATACATCAACTCCTCAACATTATTCGTATTGAAGGACACCATGATGCATTTATGATTTTGGTTTTCCTTTGTTATTACTGGAGTTGGTGCATTGTTATGAACTGATTAGTTGATACAGACATACTGCCTTTCATTACTTTTATGTTAAGACTGTTGTCCCATATTTATCCCCATGACATTTTCTAACTGATCAATTTCAATATAAATCATTTTGAATATATTCTCTTCTTGCTGTGTGTTTACTTTATTTTATTTTCTTCTCTTGAAAGTATTTGTTTACTGTTTGAAATTGGAGATGAACATTAGAGTAATCCTGAGGATACATTAGGTTCAATTTGCTGTAGAACCGATATTAACACCTTCGCTGCTAAGGCAATTCCCCTCCTGTGCTGGAGATTGCTCTATTTCATTGTTTTATGACGAGCTGGGCTCGTCATCAGCACACGACCACTGTGCACCATGACGAGCCCAGCTCGTCATCAGCATCGAAAGGGTTAACATATCATTACTGTGGAACGTGCACTGTTCCTGCCATAAGGGACAGTACCTATGATTGTATTTCTCTGTCAACAGCACCTGGCAATTACATTGCGGAAATGACTATTTACAGATACTTTTTGGAAAACCTGACTTACCAACGTATCTCACTTGAAACTTTTATACAAGTTTTTTCCATCTTGTCCCACCATGAGTATGGGCTACCTCAATGCACTTGCAAATGTCTGCAGAGTAACATATTGTACTCAAGCTTAGATTACCACCAATGCTTAATTTATGTTATGTTATGTTAAAATTTCTTATAAAGCGTACGTACACCGATTGGTTTCTTGGTGCTGACTTAAGATATTGCTGGAGCCCCATGTATTTAGTTGTCTGCAGAATCTAGATATAAGCTTGGGTGAATAGCCAAGTCTTAAGAAGCCTTCTGAGTCTAGAGTATTCAGTGCAGGTTCTGATGTCCAAGGGGAGAGCGTTCCAGAAGCTGGGTGCCAGTACTGCAAACCTGCAGCCAACTATTCATTCCATTTATAGGAAGGAATGGTTAGGAAGTTCTTGTGGGCAGAGAGCAAGCTCTGTGAAGGTATATATTTTTGAGCAAGTCTATATATGAATTTTGGGCTAGCACCATGCAAGGCCTTAAAAATAAGGCAACCAACTTTAAATGCACACTTTTGTGGGATAGGAAGCCAGTGTAACTTTTTCATAGTGGGGGAGATATGTTCCCATCTGGGTTGCTGAGATATCAAACTGGCTGCCTGGTTCTGCACCATCTGCAGCCTTTTAGTGAGATGTAGCAGGATGCCAAAGTATAGAGAATTGGCAAAATCCATTTGTGATATCACCATGGCTAGGACCACCTGGATTAAAGCTTCTGTGTAAGTAATCTCCTGATCTTCCTTATCTTCCTCAGCTGAAAGAAACAGGTGGAAGTTACTGCTCCTATCTGAGATTTCATAGTGAGATCACTATTGAGGATCACCCCCAAACTTTTGGCTGAGGAAGAAGGAATAGGGGGGGAGCCCAGTTCACTTGGCCGAAACTGTGCGTTCCAAGGGTTCAGGGGACCACCTATCAGAATCACTTCCGTTTTATCTAGATTTAGTTTGAACTGGTTATTATTCATCCTGTCACGGATGTCCAGCATCGTTGCCTGGAATTCAGATATCGAGTCTGGTGAATTATCGATAGAGAACACCAGTTGCAGGTCATCTGCATAGTTATACGTGCACACCTTCCTGTTTTTCATGGACCGAAGTAGGGGAAAAGGGTAAAGATTAAATAAGGAGCACTGAGGTACTCCACAAGTCGTTGCCATTTTTGGTGCAGAAAACTGGGAAAAGACGCACTGACTGGGTACGATCCTCAAGAAATGACTCAATCCAGCTGGATGCCAGTCCCTTAAGGCCAGCAGCCTTGACACGGTCGATCAGGATGCCATGATCGACCCTGTCAAATGCCGCGGACAAGTCCAGCAGCACCAAGGCCTGTAAAAGAATAAGTGCCAGGGCCCAAAGCCCGTGGCCGGCGCTATTGGATTTTGGTGTTGCCAAACACAAAAGCTGTGTAGTCTTGATTCCACCTCTTGCCTCGTTCATTCCCGCAAGACACTTCATGTCCACCATAAGATTCTCCTTTCCTCTTTATCTTATTCTTTCAGGCTTTATTTCATCCATTATTTTCTTCTTTGTTGCGTTTTTTCTGTCTCTCTTCCTCCTTCTTTCTCCCTTTTGTGTTTTTCTTTCTTTTACTTTTGGTCAAAGGCTGATGAGGAAAAATAAGAGCTGGTCCTCAAAAATTAGTGCCGGTGTGCACCAACTGCAACCACTAGCTCAAGTTGATTACTGAGTACTACAATTACGGAGGGTCTGCCGTTTCTATGGGCCAGATGTGCAATGCTTTTTACCGGAATGGGCCGGTCGCGACCAGTAAATGCATTTTTCTATTTTCAAACAAAATTTTGGTAGTCAGTAACCTATTACCAAATTGCAAAATAAGGTTTGAGAGTCGCTATTAGAAGGGGCGTGCCAAGGGCGTCCCTTCCTATTAGCATGTTGCAGGGGGATGTACGATTGTTTTGCGACCGGAATGCGGTCGAAAAACAATCACAGTTTACCACCTACTTCACATAGGTGGTAAGCCAGTCACAAACTTGAAGGGGTCCCTTACCCTTTGTGAATGGTAGGGAAAGTGTGTTTTAGGAGCAGACAGTGGTCCCACAGGCCGCTGCCTACCCTTAAAAAATGAAACAGAAACATTTCATTTTTCCCTTTGAAACGCATCTTGTTTTCCATTGAGAAAAATGGGCTGCATTAAAAAACAAAAAGTTGCTTTATTTAAAAGCAAACACAGACATGGTGGTATCCTATCCCCAGCAGGCCACGTTCCCTGTGTTATTGCCCATTCCCAATGGGCCGCAAATTGCGACTTGCCTCATGAATATTGATGAGGCAGGTCAATTGTGACCACATTGGGAATTGCTAATATGTCTGACACACATTAGGACATTTGATTTTGTGAACCTGTAATTGCGTGTCACAAAAAATTGCAATTAGAGACTCACAAAATGAAATGTTTGTTCATCTGGCCCTTAGTCTCCATACGGAAGAGGAATGCACGAGCATTCAGACCATTAAGAAAAGTACGCCTCGATATAGCCGCATGACATGTTATGCTATCTTATATTTATCACACATGTCTTGGTGCAGCGCTATATTCATCAACTATTTTGGGTATTATATTCTCAATGTAGAGTTCTCTGAAAATGAGGGTATGTGTGTTGGAAGATTGTGGAAAACCTGCGTGTGTAGATGGTATAGGAGGGCTTTGGTTTCTATTTTCAAACAAAATTTTGGTAGTCAGTAACCTATTACCAAATTGCAAAATAAGGTTTGAGAGTCGCTATTAGAAGGGGCGTGCCAAGGGCGTCCCTTCCTATTAGCATGTTGCAGGGGGATGTACGATTGTTTTGCGACCGGAATGCGGTCGAAAAACAATCACAGTTTACCACCTACTTCACATAGGTGGTAAGCCAGTCACAAACTTGAAGGGGTCCCTTACCCTTTGTGAATGGTAGGGAAAGTGTGTTTTAGGAGCAGACAGTGGTCCCACAGGCCGCTGCCTACCCTTAAAAAATGAAACAGAAACATTTCATTTTTCCCTTTGAAACGCATCTTGTTTTCCATTGAGAAAAATGGGCTGCATTAAAAAACAAAAAGTTGCTTTATTTAAAAGCAAACACAGACATGGTGGTATCCTATCCCCAGCAGGCCACGTTCCCTGTGTTATTGCCTATTCCCAATGGGCCGCAAATTGCGACTTGCCTCATGAATATTGATGAGGCAGGTCAATTGTGACCACATTGGGAATTGCTAATATGTCTGACACACATTAGGACATTTGATTTTGTGAACCTGTAATTGCGTGTCACAAAAAATTGCAATTAGAGACTCACAAAATGAAATGTTTGTTCATCTGGCCCTTAGTCTCCATACGGAAGAGGAATGCACGAGCATTCAGACCATTAAGAAAAGTACGCCTCGATATAGCCGCATGACATGTTATGCTATCTTATATTTATCACACATGTCTTGGTGCAGCGCTATATTCATCAACTATTTTGGGTATTATATTCTCAATGTAGAGTTCTCTGAAAATGAGGGTATGTGTGTTGGAAGATTGTGGAAAACCTGCGTGTGTAGATGGTATAGGAGGGCTTTGGTTAACATCTTTGTGGGAAAGGGGAAACAACTTTTACAACACAGTAATTACATCGCACTACCTTTACATAGCAGTCATTACATCGCAACTTCCTTTACATCGCATGTCATTACAACGCAGCCATTACAATGCATGTCACTACAATGCAGGCATTACATCGCAAGTCATTACAACGCATAGTACCCTTACACTATCCGACACTTATCCTACTGTTGCACTCACTGGAGTTAGAATAGTAATTATTACCCCTATACTATCCAACACTTACCTTAAATGCAATGCAATGGTATGCGTTGTAAAGGTTTAATGCAATGTAATGGAAAGCGTTGTAAAGGTAGTTTCTGAAAATGCGATGTAATGGCATGCTATGTAAAAAAATGAGTTGTAAAGGAATTTGCGATGTAAAAACTGCGTTGTAAAGGTATGCATTGTAAATGTATGCGTCGTAACGTCATACATTAGTGGAAAAGCCACTCCTCCCCTGTGACTTCATCCCCACCCCCCCAACCGAGCCCCGAACCTGCAAAAAATAAAATGGTAATAACGATGTTATTATCATTTTATTTTTCCTGCTCATGGAGCAATGGGGCGATGCTCCTCCGCCTTATCAGAGGAGCCGCCCCTGCACTTCGTCAACACTGTGGTTAAACATTCATGCAGATGCTCTACTAAACAAAAATGAACACACTCCACCACAGATCACAACAAACACATTCCATGTAATATACATGTGCAAACTCCACAGCACATGCACCCAGTCAGCCTTGTGGCAAAACAAACATGCACATGCACACACTACAGCAATCATCATACAGCACATGCACCCCCAGTACAGAGATCTAGGCCAAAATCCATTATATTTCTGCTCACCACACCATTCCAGTTTGGACCCAGCCACACTTAGTCAATCAACATGGAGACTGAAGATCACAAGAACAACTGTCCTGCAGTGTAACAGAGGGATTATTGAAAAGGCCAGTTCTAGACCTTTTAAAGTGAAAATAAGATGCTGGAATTACATCGAACAGCTGAGGCAGACATTTAGTAGTTTCCGATGTTGATCAATATTACTGTAGCAGCATTTAGTAGTGGCTAATGCCTTTCAGTATCACTGTAACAGCATTTAGTAGTGTCTAATGCATTTCAATAGTACTGTAACATCAGCATGCAGCAACAGGTTGCAGCCTTCGTTTCTGAGATACTTATACACTCAGTTTGCAACCTCTCCAGCCCTACTCTGCTCTATATATTTTGCTCCAGCTGAAATGTAGGGAGGAATACTCACTGTTAAACATGCAGCACATTCAGGCATGAACCAGCTCACCTCAGGAGCCAGCCTGGTGTGTAAACAGATGTTGAGCAGGGTTGCACAACCAGCATTATCCATTCAGTCTTAAAGTCGAGGAAATATATCACCCTAATCTTTTTTTGCAAAAATTACAACTTGATGGGAATGCACTCAAAGTTGTCAATATTTATGACTCACCTCATTTGTATTTGCCCATTGGGAATCGTTGTTCCAAGTGATAATACAATATAGTGATCAGGAATTCATTGCTGGAGATAATTTTAACCTGGATCCTTGGACCAATCACTTTTCATCGTTGTACTCTTATATTCTGAAATGGGTGCGAATACCTTAAAATGCTGCTTACACAATGCTTGCAGATTAGCCTAATTGCAAGTAAAAGTATTCTTTTTTTCAACCCAGTTCCAGTTCAAAAAAATACGTTTATGATATGGTTATTATTTACACAAAAACTTTATGTGTACAAAAACTGACAGGTCAGTCAATGATTTCCTCTCTTTCCACAAACAGTGCCTTCTTTATGAAATTTTAAGTAGCGCATTAGAACTTGTGATCTTTATCGGCGAGTAACAAAGTCAGAGGTATATTTTTTGCTCCCACCCATTTAAATGTGTGTTCCACCATTCCTCTCTCTGCCTTCTATAGTTTGGATTTAAAAAAGAGAAACCCTGTGTATCATCTTTGACTCACACTTTGTGTGATCAAACTAATGGTCCCCTCTCACCATCATTTGGAGTATTTTTTGCCAAGTGATAGTAAGGACATCCTAGTTCCTGGTACCATGCTGACAGTTTTGCTCTAAATACTTACAGTCCCATTTATGATGAAGTTTGCAGTTCTGCATTAAATCTGTTCTTTTGAAACTTTGATGCCTTGACCGCTATAAACACATCATTTGCAAGGTTTGTATAACGTGGCTTGTAATACATAAATCTGAGATAGATTTTTTAATCCCACATTCCTCACCATAAATGTATACAATGTTGTGTAAAGTGCAGTCAGCCCTCATTAATGTATATTTATATGTCATTTTAGATTTCATCAGTGATGGTGAATTTCAGTGTTTTTGGAGCTTAAAATGTAAAGCTTTATCTGACATTTTCACCTAACTATAACTTTACTTCAACATTTGTTTATTCATTGAATTTCTGAGATTCTTTTTAATGTAAAGTAAGATATTATTTCCGACCTAACTATAACATTACTTTAACTTTATTTTTTCAGTGAATTTTAGATTTTTTTTAAAATGTGAAGTAAAATATTTTTATCAGACCTAACTATAACGTCACTTTAACCTTTTTGCAATGTAAGTATGAAGGGGTGCCATTTTAAGTAGCACGGACCTACTGGCTTTGTCAAAGGTCGTATTACACATAAATGGTTCTGTGGGATTCACTCAATATATATGCATAGAAAACATTATAGAAAAATGCAAAACACATTTAAAAAACACACACACAGGAGTTAAAAACCACAAACGACCATTTATGGTAGCATTCCACTATTAAATATACAATCATTTCTGTTGAGGTGCTCCGTGTTCAGTGTAAAAAGTGCTTGTGCTGTGCAAAAATAGGTGAATAAAATAGATACAATCGAAAAAACAACACTCAAGTTCATTCAATCTGAGGGCCTGTTCAAAACCATCTTGTACATAAGGTCTATATAGTTGGACTTGGAACATAATTGATACATTTCCAAACATGGCATTAGTCCAATTTAAGTCCTTTAGATACAGGCCAAGAGTGTGGACATATTGACGTTTTCGACAAGCTGAAGAAGCATTTAAGTTGTACAACCTGCATAGCGAATGAAAAGCGATCAATCTCATGTGTGTGAGTTAACAAACATATCCCAGTAAAGGGGGAATAATGGAGACTCACCAAATAGTCTGAGGATATGGCTTATTTTAGATTCAAATCTTTGTAAAAGAAAACCCAGTGCCATCACATCTGGGCAATTCCTAAAGGTAAAAGGACCGTCTTAAAAATCGAATGGTAGTTACAGCCATAAAGAGGAACCAGGTTGACTGATACAAAGAGAGATACCATCACCAAGTCTATGCCTGGTTCTTTATCTTTGCGCTAGCCAATGACGCGTGTATCTAAATGTCTAATCCACTGAAATAGAGGTATGAGGCTATCCTTGCCTGGTTCTTTTCTAGTATTGTATTACATTTCTATCTTGGTCTCTTCATTACTGTTATTCCATCATTTTCAGTTGATAGATGGATGTGATTGTATGAATCACTAGGAATTGTTCCATGCACCCACTTGGACATTTTTTGCAGGAAAGCCTTAAAGTATAAGATTAGCTGGGGCCTTCTACGCTGAGCGGAAAAAGGACAAAAGCCTTTTACCACTCCAGGCACAGTATTACAGCTATGTTTCTCTTTGTCACCTGCTCAGGGCCATGGGCCTTCGGACCTTAGCTTGGGCTTGAGTAAGATTTCCTCTTAGATGCATAACAACCTACTCAAACTCAACGGGGATAAAACAGAGGTCATGATTCTGGGCAAGCAGCCCAAACTTTGGGGCTCACGTCATGGGCCTGTCTTTTTAGGTTCTCCACCGACACCCTTGTACAAGGTTAAGAACCTGGGCTTCTTTGCGGATGAATCGTTATCTATGAAACCACAAGTGGCTAAGGTGACGGTCACCTGCTTTATAGCACTTCAGTGGCTTAAAAAGATCCTCTGGTTGATCCTCATTTCTGCACAAAGGACAGTGATCCAAGCTCTTGTTTAATGTTTGGCAGCCTACTCAGCAAACCCCCAAGAGAAGACTGTATTCTCTACTGATGACGGTTAATAAACCAGAAACACGTGTCTAGAGATCAGCACTATCTGCGCCAACCTTGGCGAAACACTCGAAAATATCGGAGCAAGCTACAAGAGACTGCATTTACCAGAATGCCAGGGGCGAACCTTGCCTGAGAGGTCAGCGGTTTGCTCCCACATCCTGTTGTCTATGTAAAGTACTCCTGTGAGTCATTGAGCTGACGAGCTCGTGAATAAAGCACCTGCGCGCCAGTGAGAGGTACCGGACCTGATTTAATGTTTGGCAGCCTACTCAGCAAACCCCCAAAAAAAGACTGTATTCTCTACTGATGACGGTTAATAAACCAGAAACACGTGTCTAGAGATCAGCACTATCTGCGCCAACCTTGGCGAAATACTCGAAATTATCAGAGCGAGCTACAAGTGACTGCATTTAGCAGAATGCCAGGGGCGAACCTTGCCTGAGAGGTCAGCGGTGTGCTCCCACATCCTGTTGTCTATGTAAAGTACTCCTGTGAGTCATCGAGCTGACGAGTTCGTGGATGAAGCACGTGCGCGTCAGTGAGAGGTACCGGACTTGATTTCATGTTTGGCAGCCTACTCAGCAAACCCCCCAAACAAGACTGTATTCTCTACTGATTCGTGTTAATAAACCAGAAACACGTGTCTAGAGATCAGCCCTATCTGCGCCAACCTTGGTGAAATACTGGAAAATATCGGAGCAAGCTACAAAAGACTGCATTACCAGAATGCCAGGGGTGAACCTTGCCTGAGAGGTCAGCGGTGTGCTCCCCCATCATGTTGTCTATGTAAAGTACTCCCGTGAGTCATTGAGCTGACGAGCTTGTGGCTGAAGCACCTGCGCGCCAGTGAGAGGTAACGGACCTGATTTAATGTTTGGCAGCCTACTCAGCAAACCCCCCAAAAAAGACTGTATTCTCTACTGATGACGGTTAATAAACCAGAAACACGTGCCTAGAGATCAGCACTATCTGCGCCACCCTTGGCGAAATACTCGAAAATATCGGAGCGAGCTACAAGAGGCTGCATTTACCAGAATGCTAGGGGGCAACCTTGCCTGAAAGGTCAGCGGTGTGCTCCCACATCCTGTTGTCTATGTAAAGTACTCCCGTGAGTCATTGAGCTGACGAGCTCGTGGATGAAGCACCTGCTCGCCAGTGACAGGTACCGGACCCGATTTAATGTTTGGCAGCCTACTCAGTAAACCCCAAATAAAAAGACTGTATTCTCTACTGATGACGGTTAATAAACCAGAAACACGTGTCTAGACATCAGCACTATCTGCGCCAACCTTGGCGAAATACTCAAAAATATCGGAGCGAGCTACAAGAGACTGCATTTACCAGTATGCCAGGGGCGAACCTTGCCTGAGAGGTCAGCGATGTGCTCCCCCATCATGTTGTCTATTCAAAATCTTGTTACCTCTAGACTGGATTACGGCAATGTGTTATACCTGAGAGCCGATAAATATACTATCCATCGACTGCAGCTTGTGCAGAATTCGGCTGCTAGGCTTCCTTATCGGTTACCCAAATTTGCCTCAGTCTCTAACCTTCTCTGTGATATGCACTGGCTTACTATCTCGAATCAATAAGTTTAAAGCTCTATGCTACATGTTCAAGGCAAAAGCCGGAGATAGTCCTCAATACATTTTGGATTTGGTTCATCCATACCACCCAACGAGCCCTTTGAGATCCTCGCAACAGACTCGATTCATTGTACTGAGGTTCCGTCTTTACCGTATGAAAGGCTGTTCTTTCCCCTATCTAGGCCCGCAACTTTGGAGCTCCCTTCCAGTTTCATTGAAGAACTGAGAGTCCCTTCCTTCTTTTTGCAGGGGCATAAAGACCTGGCTCTTCTAACCTGCTCACTTAGTTCTCTGCATCCTCTCTGTCTGCCATGCGCTGGGAAATCCCTAGAGGTAGCTATGCACACTATGAGTTTATCATAACAATAATCAGTCCCTGGCACATGTTTCGCTATTAGAGCTTGTTAGTGAGTCATAGCTTTATCCAGACACAAGATAACAAACCGTATATGTTAAAGCAATACCCATTCATGCGTGGAGAGCTGCATACATTTTGCAAAAAAAGGAAGTATGGAATCCTGAGTAGTTCGCAAGTTTTAGATGGAGAGCAATTTATTTTAATGAAGCACTCTACAAAACCACAGGCAATCAAAATCTGTTCACGTCAAATGTCACTTTTTCATGCAAAGTTTTTAAGCGTAGGATAAGCACAGTACCATCCATGCTGAGCTTGAAAAGTTACAAAGCCTTCACTAAAACGTGAGTTTCACTCCGTGTTTAACATTAAGTCACACAACTGACTGCAACAACAGTGGGTTAGCTGTTTCTCCAATGCACTGCTGGGTTCCATGATGTTGACTTGTTTCCCTTGGAATTCTTTAGTGCCTTGGGTTAATTGCCACTATTAATCAGTTGAGGGCAACGCTTTACCTGCCTGCCCTTTACCTACATCTAGCTGTATGGCGTCCTTCAAAGTTTGCAAAACCATCCCGTATGACCTCTCCACAGCTGTATATAAGACTCTGACCTCTGCTCAGCCTGCCAATCTATCCAACCACAGAAAAATGTGTAGTAAAAGTTGCAGCAGAGAATCAACTGAGACATACCACTAATAGAACTATTTGTTGAATATCAGCTGCATAGATCTTTTTCACTTTTAGTTTTGTAGGTCACTGAGATATGTTTGTCAAAACCTAGGTGGAGCCTTATGACCCCTCTTGCTTGTGAAGTTTTGCTCACTAAAGTCACTGAGGACCTGAATTAGAGTTTGGCAGACAGGGCTACTCCGTCATAAGCGTGATGGATATCCTGTCCCTCGTGTTACAAGTTCATTATATCCTTTGGCACTTGCAATACATCCGCCAAACTCAAAATCCAGCCGTAAGTATTAAGGCAACTTTCTCATTGGGCCTAACTCACTGGATATATCTATACATGTTTACAAAGCACAAACCTAAATAACAATCAACAGATCTCTATACAAAGACACAAACTATCACTCCAAGAAATGTATAGGAGCCAATTTCGCCTTTTCCATATACAGGGATTGTTTCAACATTATTAGAAATGTCTATGATCTTATTGGTCGAAATAAAGATTTCAAACGTAGAAATGTCTATGGACTTGCATTGGTTCCCATAACTACCTATGTTAATGTTTGCCCTATTGCCTTCTACTGGGACCACAAATGATTTTCGATTTGGATAGCAGGTGCAACTAGTTTTGCACAAGCAAAGTCAGAATTTGAAATGCAAATAAGTGTATTGAAGTTTGTGATGGACATTAGGAATACCTTTGCAAGCACGTCACATTGTGATTTGCAAAAGAATGGCTGCGACCAAACAAAGCTCCTCCCCTCTTGCAATTTGTGGTAGATAAATGCTTTGCAACATGTGGTAACCATTCGTAGCATGTAAAGTGTCAATCTTTGATGGCTAATACTCTGCTTTTGCAGGCTGCAGACACCAGGAGATGACAGTGTTTCCATTGGCCACTGCATGCCATCTCTAATTTTATATTAAAAATGTGCAACTTAATATGACAAGACCTGGGACTGGCGGTGGGAATATTATGGCTTGAAGAATCCATTAGGAGCTATATTTTGATGTGGGTAGGGTCTTGAAGGACTTATGTTGTAGACGATGTGAGCAGGATGCGATTTCGTCATGTTATGCATTTATATAAGTTTGTAATAAAACCACTAAAATATGGTTATAAAAAATGTGGAACTGCTTGAGCCATTGTGTTATGTTATGTTATGTTATGGAATATTTATATAGCGCCTATCACCACCGGTCTCTAAGCGCTTAACAGAAGAAACATAACACACTGGTACCCATAGAACCCTCAGCTGTTCCACCGCCTAAACTGTCATCAATGCCTTTCTGAATAAATGGGTTTTCAGTTTTTTTCTGAAGGGTAGTAGCTGTGATTCTTCCTTCAGGGTGGGCGGGAGCTCATTCCACAGTTGCAGGAGAAGCACAGACAGGGCCCTGCCTCCTCTGGTTTTTAGTTTGAACCTGGGTTGAATCAGATTGGAGGTTATTCCTGAACGCAAAGGTCTCCCAGGAACATACCTCTTCAAACATTGCTTGATGTACTCTGGGGCTTTCCCAAAGAATGCCTTATGGGCCACACAGAGACATTTAAACTGGACTCGAAATTTCACTGGAAGCCAGTGCAACTTCTGAAGCAGGGGGGTTGCGTGCGAGTTTCTGGGCAGGGAGTGGATCAGCCTAGCTGCATCGTTCTGTACTACCTGCAGCTTCCTCAACAGCTTCTGTGGCAGGCCAAGATATAAGGCGTTGCCGTAATCAAGTCTCGAGATGACTGTGGCAGATACGATCAATTGCAGGATGGAGGCAGATAAGATGGGGACTAGCTTTCGTAATTGCCTCAACACACCTGTGCAAGAGCCAACCACAGCTGAAACTTGAGGGGCCATCGAGAGGTCTGCATCGATCCTCAGCCCCAGGCTTTTTACCACTGAACCAGGAGAAAGGGTGGTTCCTAACTCTGGGGGCCAATTCAGGTCACACCAGGGATTCTCTCGGTTGCTGATCACCAGCACCTCCGTTTTATCAGCATTCACTTTCAACAGATTGTTAGTCATCCAGTTGACCGTGAAACTGAGCAGGTTCCTCACTGATTCCTGGGCCTCTTTAGTGTCATCCAGCTGGACCAATAGCTGGGTGTCAGCTGCGTAATTGAAAATTTTGCAGTTCATACGCATGAGCTCCTCCACTAACGGTTGTAAATAGATATTGAAAAGCAGGGGGGATAGAGCCGACCCCTGGGGCACCCCCCAAGTCACATCACTGATCCCGGACAACTGGTCTCCCAGCTGCACTCTCTGAGTTCGACCTGACAGGAAGGATTCCAGCCACTTAAGCACCTGGCCTGTGATCCCCAACTTCGCGATACGGTCCAGCAAGATGGCGTGGCTGACCGTATCAAAAGCCGCCGATAAGTCTAGGAGAATCAGGGGGCATGGCTGTTTATTGTCTGCCCTGACTCTCAGCTCATCGGCGACCGAGGCCATGACTAGTTCTGCGCTATGTTGGGGCCGAAACCCAGCCTGCCTGGCATAAAGGAGATGGCGTTCCTCCAGATGACCAGCTAAAGTGCTGAGGACGTGCTTTTCTAGGATCTTGCTCAGAAATGGTAACTGCGAGATAGGCCTATAGTTTTTTAAGGCTTTCGTATCCGTTCCTGCTTTCTTTAAAAGTGGGGAGACTCTAGCTTCTTTCATCTGAGTTGGCAGATAACCTGTTTTCAGTGAGTTGTTCAGTAGACTCAGCACCTGGACTGGATGCCTGGCAAGGCCATTTTAAAAAAATTTGGGGGGCATGGATCTATATTTGAGCCTGACTTGATCTGTCCGACAAGTTCTGCTAGGCACTTGTCGTCGATGGGGGGGAAACTGTTCAAAGTTATAGACGGCACCTGAGCAATCGGACTGGGTAGCATGGTTGTAACTGGCCGTGCATTGATGTCAGTGATGACATCCTGTACCTTCCGAAGAAAGAAAGTTTGGAAGGAGTCACAGTCTGGTTGATCGCACGTAGACATTTTTCCTTCTCGTTGTGTGAGTTCCCTTAATATCATAAAGGTCTCTCGCTGTATGTTTATCGCCTCCCTAATTCTTCCTTCATAGAAAGCTGACTTTCTCTCCAGGATGTCTGCCTTATATTTTGAGAGTAGGGTTTTAAAAGTTTCAGCCTCTATTTGACAGTAATGGAGTCTCCACCTTCTCTCTGCCTTACGAAGGGCTTGCTTCTTCTCTTTCAAAGAGGCGACAAACCATGGTGCTCCCTTCCCTTTAGTTCTACTCCTCTCCATCTGCTCAGGGACAAGTTTATCCAGAGCGGCGAGCATCCAGGTCTTTAGCATCCTCGCATCATGGTCCAAATCTGTACCACTCATTTTAGGGGGGGTGGAGGAGAGCAGGGCCGCGATTAGGAGGTCGGCCCCCACCTTGTTCCAAGGTCGAACTTTCCTCCGTGATTTATTTGGGGCAGCCCGCACAGGGTCACCCGGAACCCAGCACTTTATCATGAAGTGGTCCGACCAAATGCAAGGACTAACCTCCGTTATTTCTGTGTTAGGCAAGGAGGATCAGACAAGGTCCAATGTGTGGCCTTTCACGTGAGTCGGGCCCACCACTAACTGTTGTAGGTTGAGCACCGAGAGATTGGCTTCAAACTCAGTCTCCGTAGGGTCTCTGGGTACTTTGTCCCAGTGGTAATTGAAGTCGCCTACCATCAGAAGGGACTTATATCTGGTGGCCAAGTCCGTCAGAAGTTCAAAAATCCGGTGAGCTTTGCGGCGGGCGATATACTATTAGTATCACAATGCATGAAGATTTAAGCGAGACTTTAATCCCTAACAGCTCTGCACAGGCACAGTTTTCTGCTATAATCTGTTTCACTACGAGACATTTTTTAAACAAAAAGGCCACACCCCCCCCTTTGCAGTAATTTGGGCGATTATACCAAATCGCGTCATACTCTGGGGGTAGGGCAGCCAAGTAGTCTGGCGTTGATGCAGAACCGAGCCATGTCTCTAAGAGAGCAAGAATATCAATTTCTCCATCGAGCAGTAGGGAGAAGACCTCTAGGTGATGCTTTTGCAGAGAGTGTGTGTTGAGTGTCGCTATTCTTAGGCCATGTGACTGCCGGGAAGTGAATGTGGGGAGAAACCTGGAGCCTGTGCCTGTAGTCTGCACCAAGGCTTCAGCTTGCAGGTTGGCCAATGTGACTTCATCTAATCCGATGGAGTCTGTCTTTAGTGCCCATAGGGCGTCAGGCGGATATGTACGAGTTAGACCAGAGTTTGTGGCCCCTGGGCCCGTCCTGGCCTGGACGGGCACAGACGGGCTTTCCTCTGGCGCTCCTCCGGCACGATGCGCAGCTGCGCACGATCGCTGCGCGCCTGCATACTAGTGGATATTTATGGTGTATGGCTGAAGGCACTAGCAAAGACTAGCCCGCTAACCCCCAAAGCGTGGTGTCAGCGTCTGTAGCCCACACCCAAGATGGCGGACGGGCGTGAGGGGGCGAGGGAATCACCGAAATGGTGAGATATGCTTTTAATTCCAATTATGGTGCAAGCAATGCGAGAGATGGGGGAGCGTGGGGGTCACTAAACAATATTCGAGCAGAAATCCGATCTCTAAAAATTTTTTCGATTGTAAGCAAATGTTAACAGAAACACAGTTTAAAAAGGAGCTAGCCTCCAACAGTATAAAAGCAATGACGATTCTCAGGTTACAGCAGCGGCAGGCCGTTCTCATTCTGATCGGCGCACTGGCCGAGTGACCTCCTAAATAGCCTTTGCCTAAAGGCACTAGCAAAGACTAGCCCGCTAACCCCCAAAGCGTGGTGTCAGCGTCTCTAGCCCACACCCAAGATGGCGGACGGGCGTGAGGCGGCGAGGGAATCACCGAAATGGTGAGATGTGCTTTTAATTCCAATTATGGTGCAAGCAATGCGAGAGATGGGGGAGCGTGGGGTCACTAAGCAATATTCGAGCAGAAATCCGATCTCTAAAACAATTTTTCGATTGTAAGCAAATTTTAACAGAAACACAGTTTAAAAAGGAGCTAGCCTCCAACAGTAAAAAAGCAATGACGATTCTCAGGTTACAGCAGCGGCAGGTCGTTCTCATTCTGATCGGCGCACTGGCCGAGTGACCTCCTAAATAGCCTTTGCCTAAAGGCACCAGCAAAGACTAGCCCGCTAACCCCCAAAGCGTGGTGTCAGCGTCTCTAGCCCACACCCAAGATGGCGGACGGGCGTGAGGCGGCGAGGGAATCACCAAAATGGTGAGATGTGCTTTTAATTCCAATTATGGTGCAAGCAATGCAAGAGATGGGGGAGCGTGGGGTCACTAAGCAATATTCGAGCAGAAATCCGATCTCTAAAACAATTTTTCGATTGTAAGCAAATTTTAACAGAAACACAGTTTAAAAAGGAGCTAGCCTCCAACAGTATAAAAGCAATGACGATTCTCAGGTTACAGCAGCCGCAGGTCGTTCTGATTCTGATCGGCGCACTGGCCGAGTGACCTCCTAAATAGCCTTTGCCTAAAGGCACTAGCAAAGACTAGCCCGCTAACCCCCAAAGCGTGGTGTCAGCATCTCTAGCCCACACCCAAGATGGCGGACGGGCGTGAGGCGGCGAGGGAATCACTGAAATGGTGAGATGTGCTTTTAATTCCAATTATGGTGCAAGCAATTCGAGAGACCTTAGTTTCTGAAAGAGACAGGCATAGCAATGCAACCACTGTGAATGCAATAAACAACCAGAGAGGTACAGTGAGTGGAGAGTGAAAGGTGACAACTTGACATGGAAACGGTATCACCTACGGCTGGCTTATTCCTTTAAGATTCCCACCCGACATTAGACTCCTGCCATGAAGGGAGGCGGCTACTCTCAAAAGACTATACAGCTAGCATCCACTATGCTTACAATGCACTGTTCTAGCAAAGTAACTATACAGGGGTAACTAAAGACTGGGCTGGGGAATAGTCTAAGGTTTGAATAAACATAAGTTGAGTGAGAAGGCCCTTGTTTTTCCAAATTTGCTAATTTCAAAGTCACGCAAGTGGGGAACCTCATTGCCAAGGTTATATCGGGATCACCGCTGGACCCTTGTCCAGTCACAGTCTTAAAATTGGCACAGGACATCTTTGCCGACAATCTGACCAAAATTTTTAATTCAGTTTCCACTCTGGCTGCTTCCTCAAATTGTGGAAACTTGTTTCAATGTTACTGATCTTAAAGAAACTCAATCTTGATCCCACTGATGAACATAATTTCTGGCCAATTTTTTGTCTTCCTTTGCCCGCAAGCCTTTTAGAAAAGGCTATGAACACTCAACTCTCAGAATAAATCACGGAGCATAGTTGGCTATATGATACACACCACTGCTTATGGGGTGGCCATAGCACAGAATCAGCTCTGATTAAATCTGTGGAGGAAATTAGAGAAGCATTGGACAATGGAGGCAAGGTCACCCTTATTTTAATGGACCTATTGGCGGCCTTCAACACTGTCCACCATGCCATCCTGGTGGATCGGCTAGCAGCTATAAAAGTACAGGGATCTGCTCTCAACCTTTTAAGATCTTTTGTAGAAGATAGGATACAATTCGTAGCCTTAGACCCTTTTAAGTCGGAACCATTTTATCTTCCTTGTGGAGTACCCCAAGGTTCCTCCATCAGCCCCACCCTTTTTCATGTCTATATAGCAGCCATGGCACCAATTATCAAATCTTTCGGCTTTGCCCTACCACATACGCAGCTGATACCCAGATTTTAGTAGCATTTATCAATCAACCAAACACCATTGGAAAGAAAGTTCATGACTGTATGACAGTAGTCAGATCATGGATGAGCAGTAACTGTTTTAAAGCTCAACTCCAATAAGAAGGAGGTGGTACTTTTTCGGCAATGATCCATCTTCCTGGTCCCCAAGTTGGTGGCCAGAAGATTTGGGCTGTTTACCCAAGCCAGTTGATAAAGTTAAAAATTTGGAAGTTCTCATAGATAACAAGTCTCTCTTTTGCTAGCCAGGTTAACACGCCAACATCATCCACGTTTTTTCTTCTCAGAAAGATCAAAAGGATCCTGGTTTTTATCCCTCCAAACTTCCAAAACAAGGTAATATCAGCCTTAGTGATGGCCGGGTTGGACTATTGTAATAGTCTATTCCTGAATTTACAGAAACAACATCTAAAAAAACTGCAGGCTCTGCAAATTACTGCAGCCAGAGTTCTCTCGCATACACCTAAATTTGCATCTGTGAGAATTGGGGCGGAAGAAGTCTTTTCACAGGAACTTTCGCGGACTGGAACGAACTTCCTTTACGGATCCGTTCTGCCCCCATATTGTTGACCGTTAGAAAGGCCCTGAAAACATGGCTCTTCAGCAATTAACACCTTAACCGCCGTGGTTTTTCCACCGTGGTGCGGGCCTTCTAAAGAGTGGGCGGGGCTCCGTTGGCCGACGGGAGTACGCAAGGGGTTAAGATCACAGCAAGGTCAAAGTAATCAAAGGAGCTGAGATCAGGGAGCTAGCGCCAGGACACTTTAAGGTAACAGTGCTCTCTACAAATCCAGTTAACATGAAACTAATACAAATGTATACACTGTTGAATGTATAATCCAAGATGTAATGACCTGATGAATACATGTAGAAAGACACAACGAACTGATAGTAGGTTACGAAAGTATGTATATCACATCATTCCAACTTGAGAAATTGTATAACTTGAAAACTTAAATAAAATGTTTTTAAAAAATGAATGCCTGGATGGAGGTTTTCTGTCGCATGCATGCCTCTATCCCAGCATTAGCTACTCTAGAGAAGGAATTGCAATCTGATTCCTGCCTTATTAATATTCTTGTGTTGTGCGGATTGCGACTTTTTGCAAAAAGATCCTTTAACCCATCACTCGCACTGCAAACAGAGAGGCTATTGTGGGGCAATTAAAAAACTGCCCTGCGACCAGCCGCATACCCCTATATTTAGCAATTCCTTTGGGAAATATTCTACTACCCCTTCATTTTTACTCACCTAATTCCCTATATATCTATATTTGAATGAGTTTGGTTTGCACAGTACCCGTGTTACAAAGAAAAGCAATGACTTCAGAGCGGTTGACCATGGCAGGAGCAATCATGCATTCTTCACATTTTAATACATCAGTATCAGCACCTTCTATAGTTTTGTGATTTTAGTTACATTTCTTTTTATTGTATAAGCTTATAGTCTGCATGGGGTTCTTGCAACAGTTTGCTATATTGTTAGAGATGAATTCCTTGTTACTATTTTGGAGAAGTGGTCTAGTGGATACGTTGCCGACCCTTGAACCGAGAGAGATGGGTTGTAATGCTATTTTCAGGACTTGATCCAAATAAATGTGTGATTTTAGACAAATCATTTAATCTCCCTGGGCCCTATGGGGGACTCCTGCCCCACAGAGTGTGTGAGGAGAAGGCAGCAAGTATGTCACTGGTTGGTTTGTCTTGTTGGTGCACACTCCCATTGATTCGCCTAGGTGGCAGGGTTGCCCACAGTCAATTCGGGGAGGGATAACTGATAGGCCGGTCCTGCAAGAGGAAGGTGGTCTGCATGAGTAGAGCCTGGCTGCCAGTGTGCCTTGTGGAGTGGGTGCTGGGCCAGGTGGGAGCTGAAATGGCGAATGCCTTTCTGAGCCAGAATATCCTTTCAGTCTGAGGGGACTCCTTTGAGAGTAAGCCTTCGAGGATGTTTCCAGTGAGGAGAGTGCTCCCGTGGTGGGTTCTCTCTAGGTAGGCAGGAACTGTGAGGATCCCAATAGTAGGGCTACCTGTGATACGCTTTGAGGACAGGTACGCGTCACCCCTCCCATCAGATTATTCTTGTTTCCCCGAGTTGTTGGAAGTGCCCTGACATAGGAATCCTGCAGGAGCTAGGATAGGGCTTATCTGTGGAACCCACAAGGGGAATCATCTCATGAAGACAGGTGATGCTGCTCCAGCTCCTAGTGTGATGCAGAGATAATTGAACTGATGGTGTGTTTGTTTGTGCCCACATAAGTGTGGTATGAGGCACCATGACAATGTCTGGAAGGTTTTCTTGGGCACAATTCTCTCAAGAAGTACTGCTTTATGTGTCCCTCACTAGGATCGAAGCCTGGCTCCTGAGACTGTAACCCAGGGCTTTAAGTGGGAAGAAAAAACTGGGGGGGTCTCTCAAAAGGGGCGTGGTCTATGTAATTAAGGGCATGGCTTAAAACCCCGTAAGCTAAAAATATGTGTTTAGCACAGTGCGCCGCCCGACATGTATTTTGCTGTTCCTGTCAATGCGTCCAGCTATATGATACAAGTCACAGCATATCTACAAGTTAGGACTATTGGCTTTGTCAATGGTTGCTAGTTGCATAAGATGAATAAGCAGCAACTATGGCTTGTATTTAATATTGAAAACACTTCCACTTAAAGCCCTGGTGACACTACAACGATGTTGCTGCTCTTGAGTTTCAAAAAAGAGAAGGGAAATCCAGAGAGAAAATGACTCTTTAAAAGATTTCCCTTCCTCTACAACGCTCACCTTGAGCACACCAATGTGCCTGCTGTCATGCAGTCCAGGAAAAAAAATGGACCGCCTGTGACAGGGCATAAAACAAAGCCCGATAGAGACCTGTTTCGAGGCCCCCTTAAAAAATCTGCCGGTGCTCAGAGACCCGCCCCACTTAAAGCCCTGCTGTAACCCCACTGAACTACGCACTAGTCATACATGCTTGCATGCAGTATAATAATGCACAATTACAGCGCTAAAAATATGGGATTGCCACATCACAGCAAGCAGATAACACGCCTGCAGCAAAATAAGTGCTGACAAATTCATAGAGGCTGGAAGTTCTGCTGCGATACTCAACATCCCAACTTCAGTGACATAATTGCTGCGTCAGGAATATTATTGCAGATATAGCGCAAAACTCACGTGCAGGCGTTTTGTTCACATTGTTTAAACAGGCAGGTAATGCACATGCGAAAGTCCTGCAGTGCAGACCCATGCTCAGGACTCATAGTCCACTGTTATGCCAGCACATGTGGCAACCACTACAGTAACCGCTGTTAAGTAGGGGGATCCTGTCGGATCCCAGCTCCGGCAGCTATTTCTGGGCTGGATCTGATGTCTGGCCAACCCAGGGAAGCATGCTGTGTTTGTCCTGGTGTCATTTTCCAATAGCAGGACATGAAACAGCACCTGCAAGTTGTCTGCATTCCGTATGCAGCACTTACCTGCAGGCAGCGTGGGTGCTTTCTTATTTGCACTTCGAGCCCAGGCCCAAACAAAGGCCTGATGTACACAGTCTTATTTAAGTATCATGTTGGCTGGGAGCCAATTGGAGACTAACACCTAGCGACCAATGCAATAGAATGAAAGAAAGGCACACAGCTTACAACTTAGCCAGCCTTAGGACTGCTTCTACCGGACTCTCACTTTGAAATCCAGTGTGGGGGCACTGCGAATTGGAGCAACCATGTGCTTTACAGATTTCTAACATAACATCACACACTTCACAAATACTTTGACTTAAAGACAGGTTTTTTACTTTGTTCAACCTCCTATGTAAGAGATGTGCGTGCACTCTAAGAATGCAAGATTTATCCATGTGTATGGTTAATTTCACCAATAATGACTTAAGTGGCACCTACTTTTATTTATTAAATTCTTTTACAGCACTACACATCCCAGTGTAGGAGGTACGAGTACTTTGCATCACACACAGAGGCGTAGTAAATCATACAAATATAACAGAAAATGTTACATAAGACATTGAAGGTAATAAGTTGTAGAAATCATATATTGTCCATACTTGTAGACATTATATTTTAAGAGTGAATGGTAGAGAGAAAAAAAAGTGTAACGCAGTGATTGTGGTTGTCTGTACCATACAAAAATGTATTACTTCCCAAAGGAACCCTTCTTTCCAATCCTAGAATAACAACTGATTAAGAAAAATCAGTAATGGGCTAAACCCATAATTTACAGTTGCATGCAGCTCCTTGATGCCAGTAAATAGATCACTGCTCTATATTAGAAGCATAGCAGCGTATGAATTGGAAGTAAGAAAATGATCTCAGCGTCAAAATCAGTAGCTCATTTACTTACCCAGAAAAAATACAAATCAGTGATCTGCATGTTACACATTGTGCTTTGCAGCAAGCACATTAAGGGCCAGATGTATGACCATTTTTTGTGGTCGCAAACAGGAAACTGGCCCGTTTGCGACCGCAAAATAGGTCTGCCCTATGTACAAACCCTATTTTGCGAGTCGGTAACCTATTACTGAGTCACAAAATAGGGTTTGCGATTCCTTATTAGGAAGGGGCGTGCCAAGGGTGTCCCTTCCTAATAGCAAGTCGCACTTCAAGGTACAGTTGTTTTGTGACCGCACTTGCGATCGCAAAACACTCGCAGTTTACCACCTATTTCAAGTATGTGGTAATGTAGTGTAGTTCCTATATTCCCAATAGGCTCTGCGCATTGGAATAACATAAACAGCAGTGTAGAGGTAGGACTGAGGTCTCTAGGTTTCTACTGACTATGTTAGACTTAATTGTGTGTGCCAGCTAGCTCAGAGGTCACTAGAAACTTTCTTGAATGAACAGGATGGGGTTAACTTCCCTGATTTAGACAAGAAGGGATTAGCTTCTGACAACCATATAACATGATGACTTTGCTCCCCCAGAATAAGAGTGTATCTCCAGAGTCGAGTGAAAACAATAGACAGTTATTTCACTCAGTCAATCGTGCATGCTTAGTTCCACCAGAGTGCAGAGAAATAGAGAGACGGGCGTTTTCAATAAAAAGGTGTTATTTTATTGAGCAGTCTTCTTTCTCGTGCAAGAGAAGTGAATTGCTATAATTGCAATACTTATCATGAAGTAAAGTGCGTACAGTAAAAGGAGTATTATAAAATAATACTGTAAAAGCATTGATATGGTTTCTTAGCCATATGTCACTTTAAAATGTATAAAATATTTACATACATAAAAACATTGACTAAACAAACTCAACTGGTGCTTCTAAGATGCGCCTACCCCGGTGTACCCCGGTGTACCTGACCTAAGCCTAATACGTGGGAAGGAGTAAGTAAGTTGCAGTTTTAAGTTAAGTTGTTTTTTTTGCCAAGAATCTGAATCAAGAATTCTCTCTTAAGGTTTGAGTCAGCTCCATACTTTGGTTATAGAATGAAGGAGGTCTTGTATCTCGTTTCTCAGGACTCGATCTTCCAGCACCCAGCGAGGATGACTAGAAACACCGGAGCGGAATTTCTCGGCGTGAGAAAAGGCAGCTCCTCCAGCGTGTCAAAGGGGAGTGGCGGCTTCCTTCGGCTCTCGCATCGGCTGGGCTTCGGATAAGTAGATAGTCGCTCTGCTCCACACCATCGTGTGTTTGCTTAAGGCAAGTGTTGGTATATTTATACCTGAAAGGTGCCGTCTTTGACGTAAGGTTGGATATAAGACGTCAATTAAGATGTCACTAAGAACTGACTGTTCCTTTAGTGCTCGCAGGAGTTCAATGACAAATCAAAACAAAGTCATGGGATAATTAATTTGGGTCCTAGATACATTCACAACAGTAAGGCACTTGCAAACAGGAAGGAGTCCCCAGGGGACCCCTTCTTTTTTGTGAGTGTGTGCGAAAATATTTTGTTAGAGCAGGCAGTGGTCCCATGGACCACTGCCTACTCTTAAAAAACAAAACAGAAACGTTTCATTTTTCTTTTTTAAATGCATCCTGTTTTCCTTTAAGGAAAACGGTCTGCATTTAAAAAAATGCTTTATTTAGAAAGCAACAAAAACCAAAACGAGCATCAATATTGCCGCCTTACTTCAACAGGGGCCTGATTTAGCCACAAGACCTACTGATCTAAACAATAAGTCCCTAGACAAATTTTTCAGTCCAGAATAAATCAATTATTTTAATCTGATATTTTGTCAAAACATATTTGAATCAATTCACATGATTAGAAACATTGCTTACTTCACTCCACATTTACTCGCAACAACAATTCTTTCATTCAATTCAATCATTCAACCATACATACAATCCATGCAAAACATAGAATAAGTTTACATCAGTTATTACAAGAAATTATTTACAAACATAATTTCACAAAACAGCATTGGGAATAATTTTCATTTAAAGCAGTTTTGTTTTACAACAACACTCCTAACGCTGTATGAAACAAAGGTCTACGCGTTTCGACCTCCCTTTGTTGGAGGGAGATCTCATCAGGATCACATAGCTCAAAGGTGCTCAGTTTCTTTAAGTGTGGGCTATTCGCCGCTTTCAAACAGCTTTTATCTCTTGAGATATGGAATGTGGAGTTTTTGATGTGGCGTGTTCAGTGATCCAACAAGAATTGTAGGAAAGGCGGGAGAAGTTTGCGCCAGCGATGCTCATTCACTGAGGCCCTTCAGTTGATCACGCCGTCTTCCTCCGTGTTTAGTTTCGGAAGACTAAACTAAATTATGTTTGTAAATTTTTTTTATAATAACTGATGTAAACGTATTCTATGTTTGGATGGATTGTATGTATGGTTGAATGATTGAATTGAATGAAAGAATTGTTGTTGCGAGTAAGTGTGGAGTGAAGTAAGCAATGCTTCTAATCATGTGAATTGATTCAAATATGTTTTGTCAAAATATCAGATTAAAATAATTGATTTATTCTGGACTGAAAAATTTGTCTAGGGACTTATTGTTTAGATCAGTAGGTCTTGTGGCTAAATCAGGCCCCTGTTGAAGTAAGGCGGCAATACTGGTGCTCGTTTTAGTTTTTGTTGTAAGTGAGGCTTGTCCTTATTGCCCGTGAGCCCAGACCTAGTTTTGGTTACGGTTATTTAAAAAGCAGGCACAGAAATGGTGGTCTGCTTATCCCAGCAGGCCACCATCCCTGGGAGTGCTAGCCATTCCAAATGGGGTCGCAAATTGCACCTGCCTCATGAATATTAATGAGGCTGGCAATTTGCGACCCCATTAGGATTCGCAAAACAACGCAATTTGTGACTCGCAAATTGTAATGGTCGTATATCTGGCCCTAACCCTCTATGCTACTTTATGAGTCAAAACTATGACTGGAAAAAGCCCAGAAACAACTACTAGAGTTATCTTACCACTATTATAATCGCCTCAAATTGGCTGAGCTCGCAAAGATCTCTGTAGCAGGCATCTTAACCCTATAAGATATTTAAAAAATGCATCTCTTGGTAACCAATTAAGTAAGTTAGACCAGCTTTACCGTCACATATTTCCTTGTTGCAGCAGATTTTCAAAAATAATTGTATAAATTGACAGTCAGACTCTGGCTTCAAGCTCCACCCCTTGTGACTCCACCCCGTTCCTCTGCCACACCTTGATCCCCCAATATATTGGTTCCTGGTGTCATTTTTGTCCAATTCCAGCACTGACTACTGGCCATATCCCAGTCTAGACCTAAAACTATGCCATGTCATTTGGTTCCTAACCTACTTAAATTGTCTGATCAGTACCAGGGTCTACCTATGTAAAATCTATCTAAAAGGTACTATTGCACGGCTACATTCCCATTTATCACCCCCTGGTTCCTGCACTCAGATCACAATCAAACCACACAAATTATATTATACTTTGCTATAAAGTTTGTGACAAACGTGGAAGAAAACTTCACCATCAGCCTACCAGCATTGGTGGAATAATCTATGGCATCCCCACCTTTTTGAACAGACAGCTGCGCGTGGCATACAGACCAGCTCAGGCATTCACATCACCTGGTCCCTCCTCGATCTCTTTCTGGACACACCACCTCTATCAAGGCTGAGCCCTACAGGAATTTCAGTTGAAAAAGAAGTCTCCAATTCTCCATCAGTGGTTGCTCTTTCGTTTATTAGTTTCACAAAGATTTGCTTCTCTTTTTGCCATGAAATGATCTACCTGCGCACTCGCTGATTCACACCCCATTTCTGCATCCGACTGCCTAAACATTAGTACCAATTATGCTGGCATCCTTTTGAAATGTAATACCTGGAAGTTGCTAAATAGGAAAGTTGTTTTGTTTTTCCATCTTTTTCCGCGCTGTCTCCCTTCCTACACCCCTACATAGATAGTGTAGCGCATCTTTTTAATGTTGCAGAAGTCCCTTAGGTTGAATAGCTACAGAATATCTAGTTAATGGAATTTTCAAATGATTACCAATGCCTGTTTTCGCTCAATGGCTTATTATATATATTTTTTTGTTCTCATATAGCAATAATTTGGAAATGTATGTGCCAGAGGCCCAGTTCGTTTTGTGTTCCGACCTTTTGGGGCTTCTTCTGGGTAAATGCAACGTTTCTCTGTTTCCCCTTTTTTACTCAGGCTCCTTTTTGTCCGATTCTAATGTGGCCCAGTCCTGGGTTGAGCTAGTCATTATGACTACTCTTCGAGTTCCTCTTGAAAGTTTCTATTGCTCTGCCTAATCATTGGACTATACGCTACTTTCACCGGTGTTACCTTATAAATTTGGATCTTCCCAGATAGTCCAAAATGTAATTACCTTTCCCTTCTGTCTACTTCTATCTAATTTATTGATTCTCTGTACAGACGACACCCACTCTTTATGTGTTGGAGATGTTTCCTTTACCCAATTGATACAGATATCCGTTCTTGCCAACAGTATTAATATGAACAACATTTTTTCCTGGTCTTTACTAAGTTTAATTTCTTGAGATATGTTCTGGCTTCTCCCAAAAATAACCAAATCCATATTCACCTCTATCTGCCGTTTCAGTACTCTGGAAAAGTTTTACCCATTTCTTCCCAGAACTCCTTAAGGTGGGGGCACTGCCGAAACATGTGTAGGTCGTCCGCACCTGGCTCTCCACACTTGGGGCAACTTCTCTCCTCTTGACCTCTGATCTTTGATAGTCTTCTTGGTGTCCATTACACTCTGTGGATAGTGAATAGATGGTTCCTTCTCAATGGTGCAGATTTCACAATTTTCCAACAAGTAGCCATAGATACTTTCCATTCATCCAAAATATTCAGCTCCGGCAGTGTTTCTCCCCAGATCTTGTTTGGAATTTTGTTGTGATCTTCTCCTTCTTCGATAAGTGCCCAGTACCAATAGGCTATTTCTTTTTTGCTAATCTTCTTCTTCTGCAGTATTTTCTCAATTATCCCACTTCATTCTTTGCTATCTTTCAAGTTTTGTGACCTAACTGCTTATTTGGTAGTACTTAAATCTGGCAATCATGCTCTTAGTTCTTTCATTCAACACCCCCCATTCTATGACAGAGCCTTGTATCATTAGTTCTCCCCATTTTGTGATGTTTTTTCTTTTAAGGCATTTGCCAGACTGTCTTTTAGGCAATCTGGAGTTCCTGGGGAGTCCCATATGGGTGCGTATCTACTATAGTATGGTATTTTAAGTATTCTCATTTGGTGCCAGAGTGCTGCCGCTGCCTTAAAAGTCCTTAGTTTTATTTTCTAAAAATATTTAGGGTGGCCGTATTTGTATAGGAAGTAGCTTCCTTCCTCCTTCCTTACGGCTTTCAGGTGATCAGGATACTGATCGTAGTTTTCTTGGAGTATCCTAATATTTTTGAATTGAAAAGCTCTACAGTAATTTAGGATGTCTGGGCTAGCTATGCCTCTGTGTTCCTTTTTTCTTCTTGTTTTTTTCCAGGCTATCCTTGCCCCTTTTGCAGTCCAGATAAAACTGCTCAATTCTAATCGTAATTTTCTGATTTGCATTAGGTTAAAATCCAGTGGGATAGTGTTAAACAGATAGGTAAATTTAGGGAGTATGGCCATTTTGATTATGTTGGATCTTCCCAAAAATGATAGCGACAGAACCCCCCATACTTTCAACAGTTTCCTACGTGTTTAAAGATTCTTTCAAAATTTCGGTTTCAATTTCCTTGATGTCCGTTGAGAGGTCTATGCTCAAGTATTTTCTTTTTTCTTTTACTCTAGGGTCTTGATAGTTGTTATTCCACTGAATGATTTTTGTTTTAGCTTGGTTTGCTAGGTAGTCTGATACTGTTCCATGTGCTTCTACAATTCCTTCTATTTTAGGGAGGAAAGCCTCTATATTGCTTGTGAATACCAATAGGTCGTCCGCGAAAAGTGCTACTTTCTTCTCCCATCTCTGGTGTTTAAAGGGTGCAATTCCTTCCTCCTTTCTTATTATCTCTGCCAGTGATTCAATGTACATGTCGAATAATAGTGGGGATAATGGGCACCCCTGTCTTGTTCCTCTTTTTATTTTTATTTATAAAGTTTTATATAGCGCGAACTTGATCCCGAAGGATATCGGAGCGCTTTACACATCAATATCTTTTCTGTTAACACTCCCTTCACAAGCACCTTTGCTGTCGGTTTTTTGTATATTTGCTTAGTTGCGTTCTGGAAGGTCTCTCCTATGTTGAATTTCGCCTAGGTTGCGTTTAAGAAGGACCAACTTACCCTCTCGAATGCTTTAGTAGCATCCAGGGTTAATATCGATAGTGGAGGTGCGCGATTTATTCCGATGTCTATTGCGGTGATAAGTTTGTAAATGTCTTCCTCCGATGAAGATGGCTTATTATATCTTACAGACTTAAGCCTGTACTAGATATACCTAACATGTACAGTACATAGATATGACTAACAACACTGAGTCTGGTGGCCTACTGGACTAATGCATCCACTGTAGGGGGCCTGTGTTCAACTTCATGGTCACGGTTCAAATCCTGGTGATTTCACTTAGCCTTTCATCCTTCTGAGGTTGATAAAATGAGTACCATTGACTGAGTTGGGTAATAATAAACATGTTAGTCAGTGCCAAGATGTCATGGGGTGAATATGCGCTTTACAAATACTCATTTTATGTTACCATTTGAAAAAAAAAATGTTAAAAACACCAACAAGACACCATACTGTCAGACGCTTTACTGTGCTTTATAGTTAGTCCTGCACTATATAAGCATTTTTAAAGAAACAGGGAAATGGGGCTGGTAATGGGTTTATGCGTTATTTATTGGTGTAGAGCATTCACTTTACGTTTACAGTATTGTTTCCTCTTCTCATTTGGACTGCAAAGATTTGCCCTGGCTTTCAGTCCAGAAATAGACTAGCATTTGGGCATTAAAAATGGAGCTCCAATCTTGACTGCTTCCCCGTCTCTCTCTTTCCTCAGAGCCTTCGCTGTGACAGGTAAAATACTGCAGCTGTGAATAAATTAGTCATTTTGGAGTAGGGGGTATGGAGACTGTGGGGTGAATTATTTTTAGACGTAGCACTGAAAGCCAGGGAATGAGTGACGTTAAGTGCAGAATGTCAGCGTTCAGCGGCCTGGAAGGCATCACGCCTTATGTCGTCAGCACGCAGACAGCAGCAGTCCTGGGGGCTCCGCGCGACCGCGCTGCACGTGAGCAGCCAAGCAGAGACACAAGCGCGCGCCGGAGCAAACCAAAGCGTCGAGACTAGAGGTCAAACAGAATACATAAAGCTTCATACCACATTTCTCTACCTTCTAATTGCTGTAAATCCCAGATTATTCCCCAAATTAATGATATTCAATTTACCGACCTTGAAATGAAGAAAGGCTGCTTTGTCCTTGTCAGGACTTGAATTTATAACCTATGCGTTATAGTTAGTGCTTTTTTCGAGTGCTTAGCCCCATTAGATAAATGACTAATAATGATTTGTGTTGTGAATAATTTGAATTGAAAGTGTGTCAATTTTGAATATATCATAGGAGACTGTGATTTAAACATCACTAAGGTCTATGGAAGGGGCAGTGGTCTTTGGAAAAAAGACCACTGTCACCCCCGTTCTTCCTTTCACACCATCTGCAGTCTTTCACTCTTTTTTTCTCCCCACATCTTTCTGAAATTCTTCATTTGCACATCTCACACGCCATCTTCCACTTCATTACTGTCTTTTCACTCTATCCACTTCTTTACTGTCTTTTCACTCTGTCCTTCTGCATGTATTTTCTTGCACCACCTCCCCCTCACTATGCCATCTCTGTCTCACACACACACACACGATCACTCTCTCTCACCTGACCTGTAAACACAGCATTTTATTTTACTTTGATGACGGCAATAGTTCGACGGCTGTGCACGTTCTTTACACACTTTGACATGAAACAGTGACTACAGTTGGTATATATGTGACCATTGCTGTGTGCACTCTACAAAGTCGCTAAGGATTGGATGTGTATGTAGTCTGAATAACTTTATGTCCCACTGACAGGCACTGTGAAAAAGTTGCACTGCTTTCAGCCTGAACCCCGGAGCAGTCAACTATGCCATCCGCCCTGCCTGAACACCCACCCACAAACTAAACTCACCCAGGCATCTAGTTAGTTCACCTATATATACTACATAGGAGGCCCATGTTGCATGGAAAAACTATAGAAAAACGTAAAAAGCAAGTGCTCTAAAGAAATGCAAGATAAAGTAAAAAGTAAAACGTGAAATGTATACAGACTGCATTGCTGACTGGATACCTTAGGGTTTTTACAGTTTCTGTTTATAAATCAATCATTGGTCCGTCTCTAAAGTTAAAGACTTGAATATTGGGCCTGTTAGTGACCTGTTCAAAATACAGATTTAATTACTGCCAAGCTTGAGACCTGGCAGGACCTGCCTCAGTTCAAGGCCTAAATGTAAGTTGTGTATAGTTAATTGTAATCCTGAAAAACCTACAGGGGTAGGCACGGACTCCTTTGACCAAGGCTGGAGATCTATATTCTAAAACATGCTCAATGCCACCTGCTTTCTGACATTACCAATAATCTTAGCTGTCTTTACATACTCACTATAAAATCCTTTCTTCATGTGTTAGCATGACTCAAAAATCATTCAAAATGAGTGACACTGAATGACACTGAATTTGCAAGTAAGGGGAAAACCAGCTTCATCCTATAGTTTGTATTTTTATGCAACAATGGGCAGATTTCAGCAAAACAAATGACTAGTGACACTAGCAGTTAGTTGGATTATTATTTTAGGGCTTGATTACGAACAGATTCAGACTGTCTGTGGTTGATGACCTATTGTGGACAATACCCAGTACTTAATTGGAACTGGTGGCTACCAGTGGGGTCCACCGGCACTCATTTTTTTGGGGGCCAGCATTTATTTGTCTTCATCAAATATTGATGGCGAGTAAGAGAAAGAAAATTACCCAAACAGGAAAGAAGGAGGAGAAGAAAGATTGGGAAATGAGCACGAAGGGAGTCAACAGGAATTAGCAAGAGCGAGGTAATGGGGGATTAACGAGTCCTGAGATGAATTCAACACTATGGAGCCTTGGTATTCGGCCACCAATTTTCAATATCACCACCAGGCAAAGTTTGGGTGCCCTCACTCATTCTTTGAGAAATTAAGCATTGACAGTCCCACTACCTACAGTAGGCTTTAGGCTAGCTTACATTTGGTTCACTTTCTTGTTACTCTTATTAACTTGATCCTTTTTCAGTGGCTTTCCTTTCTCTTCTATTCGTCCCTCCCTTGAAACATAATTTGTTTACCTTCCTTTGAATTGGATGACTGATTGACTTCCGCTGCTTACATTCAAGAAATGTATTTTTCTTGTGCTTTCAGAAATTTATAGGAGTGGGTGCTTTTACCTGGTCTCTTGTTTTCCTAGTGCTCCAATTTTGTAACAGCCTAATACAAAATGGTCTTTCATTATGAAGACAAGTCATTGAGACTGATGCTTCTTATCATGCGATGGGAGGTGTTTTATCTGAAAGCGATCCAAATATTAGCCAGGTTCATCCACCAGCCCAGTTTTCTAAGATATTTTTACCATCAAAGTTATATGATACTAACGCTGACAAGGAACGATTGACCATTAGAAAATATTTTAAAGAATAGCGACGTTCTCTGTTGGGATCCAAACATACTAAGCCAGCGGTTTTTAACCTGTGGTCTGAGGCCCCTGGTGGTCCACAATGCCTACTCTGGGTGTCTGTGACGAATATTAACATATTAATATGATATATGCATGTGAAAAAGCAAAATTGCAAATTGAACCATACAAAGGAATTTGAAATTGGAAGCTAAAAAGTAAGCTGCTCTTCTTAGCATGACTTGTGGGGGCAGCAAAAGTACATCAAATGGAATATAGTTTGGGTGATTGGTAGCCTCAAATGAAACACAGGTATGCACAGAAAAAAGAGAGTGTGCATTAACAGCAAAAAAAGACAAAGCGATGTGAGAGTCTAGCATACCATTTCACATTTAAAAAATAAAGCTAAATATTGGAAAGCCGCAACCTTCTCAATAAAATTACATTTTCAATTTTTGGATATATTTTGTGAATTAAATAACGTTTTATAATGTGTGTCCTTGTTGGATGTCTACTTGCTCTTGTATTTCTGTGTATTGTTTTGAGGTTTAAGTTGTAAAATTGTTTAAGCCGGGGTCAGCGGTTTTCAGTAGTAATTCAATGGGGGGTCCACAGAAGTCTAAAGGTTAAGAACCGCTGGACTATTGTATTTACACATTGCAGACAAATGTAGATTTTGATGAAAATAAGAGCACTTCCACCCTACATAACTCAGATGTGTACTTTGTTGTTTGCTGTGATTTTGTGATTAACCATAGACCAAGTCCAAAGAATTGGATTGCTGATGCTTTATGGAGACAAAATCAACTGGAGAATGAATATCACATGACTAGGGGGTCTATTACAATGGCGGGCGGACATAGTGGAGTGGTGTGGCTCACTGGTTAGAGGCGGCAGACCCGGAAGCAGAGAACGGCCTGGGACCAGGGTTCAATTCCCGACGCGGCAGGGTGGTGGACCAGGGTCAGCGGACTCGATAATTCTCGCCTCGGTGCCTACTCTAACCAGGGATCACACTCGGCAACTCTGGGCATTAGCTTGCCTCATCTCTACAACGGCCCCCCACATTCGCCGGTGATGCCTGGTTTCACCTTGGAGATACCCAGTAGGGACCATCTCACTGGTTAGAGGCGGCAGACCCGAGAGCAGAGGACGGCCCGGGACCAGGGTTCGATTCCCGGCGCGGCAGGTTTCTGGACCAGGGTCAGCGGACTCGATAATTCTCTCGCCTCGGTGCCCACTCTGATCAGCGATCACACTCGGCAACTCTGGGCATTAGCTTGCCTCATCTTCACTAACGGCCCCACCAGACCGCCGGGGATGCCTGGTCTCACCCTGGAGATACCCATTAAGGGACCATACCTCAGGTAAGCCAGGAAGGGTTTCGCAGCGGTCGAAGCGCCTTGGGACCCTACGGGTAAGTAGTGCGCTATATAAATGCCTATACATACATATACATACATACAGGGATAGCCAGGACGGGTTCCCCAGCGGTCTACAGCGCCACAACGCTTCCGGGCAGCAGTGCGCTTTACAAGACACATACATTTACATAGTCCGCCCTCCACTGTAGGGGAGCCAGGGACCGACCGCTGATGTTGCAGCAGTCCTGCCATGTAAATTAGGATGCGCCCGCCACACTTGCGGGCGCATCCTGGCCCCTTTACATTGAGGGTGGATCTGCTGACTGCAGACCCATTTGCAGTGTAAATGGACTGTGCACTGCATTCCCATATATTATATGGCAGGCACCACATGGTGCCTGCCACATAGTGCATGGCAATGCCATGTGCACCCCCCACCCCCAACATCATGGGGGCCCACTACGGGCCCCCAACAGCAAAGACTGCAAGCCTTTCCATGGCGGCAACGCCGCCATTGAAAGGCTCATTACTGCACTCATCATAAAATGGATGGCGCTGTCTCACAGACACCGCAACCGTATTGTGATATTTTCCCGCCCGGTTGACAAGTCAACCGGCAGACGGTCTTTCTGTCCACCGGGGTCCCCCCGTCATACTAATATGGTGGGGGGAAAAGGGTGGCGGGGTAAGAGAAATGTATGTCGGATCGCCACCGCCATGCTGGCGGTGGCGATCCGCCCTACATCGTAATCAGCCCCAAAGAATCCACTATTGATTTTACCTTTAAATGCTTTGTTATCATTCGGTTGCATTGATCAATGTAGATTCATTTTTGGTTATATTAGGTATAAAAAGCCAAACCACAGATAAAGAGGTTAGGTTAAAAGAACTAGAAAATAGGCATGAAAAGTATGGACTGATGTGTCATGAAAAAGATGTGTATTTCTCATCAGATCAGGTTAGACAACAATCTTCAATTTGTCTTTATGATTCCACAATGGCTGGGAATGTTGCAATTGCTAAATCATTGTCAGCAGTAAGAATATACTTTTGGTAGCCAGTTTTATTTGCTAATGTTAAAACCTATTTACTAATATGTTCAACTTGAGCCCGAATCAGGAGTTCACATAGTAAACCAGAGGGATTGTTGAGGCCGTTGCCTGTTCTGCACAGACTTTGGTCTACAGTTTCAATGGACTCTATTGTCGAGTTGCCCAAGTGCCAAGGATGCTCTGTGATGCTAGTAGTTCTAGACCATTTGACTAAGATGGTCCATTTTATATCTCTGTCTGGTCTACCCATATCTAAGGAATTATCACAGGTTTTTTTTGTCACAACATATTGTTCATTTACCTAGTGTTCCTAAGATTAGGAAATGGGTTCCAATCATTTACCTCCACCCCTGTAACGTTTCCATTTTGACTACCCAGTTTTGAAACTTTGCTGGGAGTAAGTCTCACCACCTGAGTCCCGCTCATATTAAATTCTGTGGAAATGGACCGAAAGGGCTAATTGCCAGGGTCCACCTTTTAAGCTAAGGCGGATGCTGCATTGCTGAGCAAACAAAACTACAATCGATCTTAACCCTGTATCTGCGCATAGGTAGCCTGTAGCAGAAGAGACCCTTCAGGGATTGGTGCTGACCTGGTTTAGGCCTTCTAATGTGAGTGGACATTCATAGTGTAGGTCTGTAGTGCTTACTGAAAGGCTGTGTGCTCTGTGCATTATACTATACCTGATGGGTGTAAACTGCGCCAATGTGCAGTTTTGCCATACTTAGGCCTAGGGAAACCAGCTAAATATAAATGTTAGGGTAAACATATACAATGGGTGCTATCTTGCAGAATATCCAATCCTTTCTTAAAATCCCCTGTACACGAGAGAGACACTTGAGAAAACACTGACCTTGGAGCTGTGATGCAGAAATAATAACTGCTATAAGGAAGAAGATCCCTAAACTTCTGCAAAAATGGACTTATGGATTTTGACTTCAGCTGACACCCATGACGCCTCAGGGCAGCAGTGCGCTTTACAAGAACACATACATTACATTACATTACATGACTAGGATTAGTCTCTCGAGAGCCAGTGGCGCTGGCCCCCTTAGTCTCACAGAGGAACAGTTGGGGAAATGGACCGGAATGGACTTGCTGGTGGGCCCTGGATGGTTCTCTTGAGGCCTCTGTAAATTGGCCTTTGAGTCCACTGACACAGAGGTGCTCTGCCAGTAGCCAGGAGGCTGTGTGACCTGGGGAGTACTGCAGGGAGGGTGGTTTGTTTGCTGGCTGTGGAACATTGCCTCCAAGCAGAAGAGAACATTTAGGAGCCCAGGCAGAGGACAGGTTTGGCAATGGAGCAGAAAAATCAAGCTCCCCAACAAAAATGAAGATTTAGAGGCCAAGAGGCATGATGATACTGCTCCTGGTGGTTAGAGCTGACCCCCAGTGGCAGAATAAGACACAAATAAAGCAAAGCAGCCCTACAGGACCAGAGGAAACAGCAGCTAAAACAGAAAACAAGAGCAAAATGCTTCACTGTGTTTTGTCAGAATCACCCCAGGGAGGGTGAAGCTCCTGGATGTCAGTGGAACCTTTAGCTTTTATTTAAATGAGGGCCCTATCACCCGGGGTCCAACACACCGAGGATTGTCCCAGATCCTACAAGAGCCAAGCCAGCAAGTTCCAGGGGGAAGACCGGAACTCCAGGAGAGTGCCAGGTGCTTCACCCGCAACCATGTTCCCATGTCTGGAGGGGGCAGGTGTGCCTATCAGCTTTTCCAAACCTAGCTTCAAGTGAGCAGGGAGAAGGCTAAAGCTGGCTATGGCATCAGCTACCTAGAAGGCGTTCGCTGGTGCATTGAGTCTGCAGGGGCCTCGGTGGCCTGGGGGCTCCACCTGAGGCCCATAACCATGGTAGCACCGGATGTCTGAGTTGACATGGGTACTCTGTTTTAAAAAAATAAAGCTGCAAGGCCACATAGTTGAAAAAAGCAGCATGAGACAGCTTATTTGATATTCATGGCATCAGATCTAGGAGCACACAATAAGCCTCTTGGCTAGGGCCTCCAATTTGTATATTGACAGTTGTGCTGAACCAGGAGGGGCAAAGGCACCACTAATGCAGTTTTCAGAGTATCTTTTTCGAGCCCTAGCCTCCCAGGGGATTGAGTCCATGACCCCTGACAGGCTTTTTAATAATTTCAAGCACTCCTGGAGCCTGTACTTTTGTGCATAGGTTCTGGAGTGTGTGGGCCACCATTGGTCTTAAAGCTGCCGTGGCAGAAGACGTAAGGTAAAACAAGACTCTAGGGCATGTCATTCAATATGCTGATATTCAATATAATGCGTTATTGACAATTTTGATGATTTACAATGTAAAGTACTGAATGTTGGCACTTTCCCCTTTGATTTCCGTGATGCTGCAGGGGTGGATTATAACATGTATTCTACGTTTGCTAATGTGGTGACACCCTGACAAAATATATAAACAAAAAGAGAGAGGGGGAAATTATTGCATCCACTCTTGTTCCCCGGGGGAATAGTCAATAAACAACAAAAGAGTAAAGCCAGAAGGTTAAGGGCTATCAACAGGAATCACTCATGTTTTTATAAAGAGACCTCACTCACCAACCTTGTTGGTGACATACTTCATCATTGGGCCTCCACCAGAGAGGCAGAGTGCCTCTTCAGTGTGCTACAACGCCTGAGAACAGCGGAGCAGGATTTTTTTTGTGGTACGTGCAAGTGATGGTGCAAATGTGGGAATAAAATAGTCTTTACTATTCGTAATACATTTTTTAATAGTGTGATAGTAAGGCTAGATCAAAAATGTGCAGCGGATGTTGCGACTGAGTAAATTGGTCATTCACATCCTAGGTTAAAACATTACATCTACATGTTTCAGCCTCTAAATGCCAATCGTGAGGCTTTTTTCAGGACCAGGGACCATGGCGGTATGCACTCGCTAAGGTGCACCCTAACCTATGGGCTCGCAGGGAACCAGATTACTCGCGGTTCGCAATTTTATGCCTTCTGGACTTCTGAACGCTTTAACGAATCTGTAGAGAGAGAAGGACATATAGAAAAACAAACAAAAGACATGACAATTCACACGTAGTTCACCTGATGACCAGTCCAAATGCGAGCAATCCTTTTCATGCAGTCGCAAGTGCCCTTAGCTGTAACATCATGAATTTGTGCATTATCAGGTAGATAAAATATGTGACCCAGTGGGCACAATTATGCAGTTAGTGTGGGTGGCTAGTTGAGCCTGATGCCAATATTTGCATTTAGCGATCTGGAAAATATCCAGCCTGATAATAACGGAATTGGGTATGTCAAGTATACCTAGAGCGGCGCTTATATTATAAGTTTGCCTGCTCAAATTGTCTAAGGTTTTGTGTAAAGCATGGTGAAACTAACTTTAAAAAGACACCTGTGTAACCGTAAGTTCTATGGTACGGCCAGTTTAAAATATTAGGGAGAAGTCAAGGCTTACATTCGATGTAGAGAAGTTTTACATCGTCGGTCCTGGTAGGGGGCGGTGACTTATAGTCACACGCTAAAGATTGAAAACAGTAAAAGGAGAAAGCGCATTATCAGTCACTGCGGTGCACGGTTAAAGTAAATACCTGTGTCGCCCGGTCAGTAATGGGTCATTTACTACTCCAAAATCTGCCGCCCGTGTTGGGCCTAGGTCGTGCCCGTCTATAGGACCCCAAAGCTTTAAGAGGTCTGCCATCGGGTTTTTTTAAACGGATGCCCTGGTGGTGTCTGACGGTGGAAGCTGTGCTGGCCGCATGACGTCAGAGTGTATTTGCGTGCGTATGCGTGCCGGTTCAGCGGGAGGAGTGTACCGGTAACCTTACAACTACATTTGCAAACTCAATGAGCGCTGTAGAGATACTGACCTTTGAGCATGCTGTCTTCAATGATATGGAGAAATTTGAAGACCCGAACACATTAAAGAATCTGAGTGCTAACAAGTTTCTCGCCCTCCAAAATCGGCAAAAATAATGACACCATCGTAATTAAGCCTGCGGATAAAGTAGATTATGAAACTGAATGTAGGCGCCTCCTACATGACAGTAAAAACTCCACTCCACTATCAACAGACACTACACCCTCACTCAAATCGAAAATTGTGAGTCTTGTGAACTGCGCCAAAGCAAATGTTTACATCTCCAAGCACGAAGCATACTTCCTCACTGTAGGTGACAGTGTCATCCCATACTTTTACACCTTACCAAAGACACATAAAAACAAGATTCCGCCAAAAGGACGCCCGATTGTTTCAGGTATCGGGTCCTTGTTGAAGCCGCTGTCTAGGTTCTGTGACTTTTTCCTCAAACCATTGGTAAAAAAAAACCCACCTACCTTAAAGACACCAAGACCCTACTAGCATTCCTGCAGAACCTTTCTATAGCCGAAGAGTCCACTATACTGGTCACGTTGGACATTGAAAGCCTGTACACTAGCATCCCCAAGATGCAACAATAAGGGTACTAGCTAAGGCACTAGCGGAGGCGCCATGGGAGTATAACACCCCACAACAGTTCATTATCGAATGTGCCACCTTAGCACTGAAAAAGATTTTTTTTTTAGTACAAAGGTGAACTGTTCCTGCAAATAACAGGAACATCGATGGGCAGGACCTTCGCCCCGAGTGTGGCCGATCTTTATGTACGTGACTTCAAACTGAGGTACATCTTGGCCGAAGACAATCCTTTCGCGTCTTACATATCTTGCTGGAGAAGATATATAGACAATGTCTTTGTCATTTGGCAAGGCCAGAAGGCATCCTGATGTACTTCTTCAAATGGATAAATACCTGTGATGCCGATTTGAGGTTCACCCATACCCATGACAAGAAAGAGATGGTGTTCCTAGATGTAACCGTTGCCAAGGAAGAAGGAAGACTAACAACTAAAACATACTATAAGCCAACAGCAAAAAAACAATCTCCAAGCCTTCTCCAGTTTCCATCCAAGAACACTTCGTTAGAATCTTCCATATGGACAGTACCTCAGGATCAGGAGGAACTGTAGCAGTACTGATGACTATCGCTCCGAAACCACTGACTTATCAAAAAACTACGTAATCGTGACTGCCCTGAATTCATTCTCAAGAAGAGCTACAAGCGAGCAAGGAACCAGTCCGCGAAACACTCTTAGAAGATATCCGAAGGACCGATGAAAAAACCCCACTGTCATATGTGACAACGTATAGTACAGCGTCAAATGTAGTCACGAAATCTATCAACAGACATTGGAATTTTTTTTAAACTGGCAATAGAAAATGGGAAAACCCCCTGTTTTCATTTAAAAGAGCGAGAAGCCTCAGGCATTGTTTGGTACACACCCGCCCTAAAAAAGCTGACACTAACACCAGTCCGTCAGTACTTAATGCATGGGGCTTACCAAGTGTAGTTGGCCACTTTCCCTGTGGTAATTGCAGTGTCTGCCACCTGACTTCTGCCTCTAAGACACTTACACTTGAGCCTAATCAAATCTGGACCCAGAGAGCCCACACAAACTGCAACCCAAGCAACGTGATGTATCTCATCACGTGCCCTTGTGGCTTACGATATCTGGGTATGACCACCAGAAAGATTAAACAACGTATATGTGAACACCGGAGCAATATCCATTGTAAGAAAAACACAACTAAGATGACTGAGCCTTTCTTACAGTCTAACCATACCACTAACGATATACACTGGACAGTGATCGAACAACTGAGACCTGGCATAAACACTCAGCGGGCCCTCTTTGAGAAAGAGCAACATTGGATATATCGTTCGGCCACCCACAAGCAAGGAAAGAATGATAACATTCCGTGGGGTTCAGTCTTGAAACAGTGATCACCCTGCACCATCCAAAATAACTCGTTCATACCCTGTGTGGACTCAGCAGACCGTCTATTTATTTATTTATTGAGTTTGTAAAGCGCGACAGCTACCCGAAAGGGTTTCCCGGCGCTAATTGACCAAAACAACCTGACCCAAGACAAGAAAACTACTGATCAAAGAGCCAGGTCTTCACTGCTCTTCGAAAGCAAGCATGACTGTTTTCCATACGAATAGCCAAAGGGAGGGAGTTCCAAAGTTTAGGTCCAAGAGTAAAAAAGGCACTACCACCCATTCTGGACAGCCTGAACTTGGGCACACAGAATAGGTGTTGAGAAGAAGAGCGAAAGGAGCGAGAAGGAATATAGGGCTTAACAAGAGACTGAAGGTAAAGGGGAGCTACACCCACCTTAATCTTGTGCATGTAGCTGAGGGCTTTAAACTTTACACGACTATCGATGCGGAGCCAATGGAGTTCCCTCAAACGCTCCGTAATATGGTCCGTTTTTCGACAACCACAAAGGAGCCGAGCAGCGGCATTTTGGACCAGTTGGAGGAGGCGAGTAACCGCCTTGGTAGACCCCAGATAGAGCACGTTGCCATAGTCCATTCTGGAGGTCACCAAGGCGTCCACCACCGATCTCCGGGTGTCCAAGGAGAGTAGCCAGAAGATTTTTCTAAGCCACCGCAAGATGGTAAAGCAGGTGGCTGCAACCTTGTTGGCTTGATCTTTCATCGATAGCCCCTTATTGATGGTCATTCCAAGGTTGCGCACACGTTCAGACCGAACCGGCAGGGCACCCATGGCAGGGGGCCAATGCCTCGGACTCCAAAGATCTAGTTTGTTACCCAATACCAGGACCTCAGTTTTCCCGCCATTTAATTTCATCAGGTTGCTATTCATCCAGTAAGCTATGTCGCTGAGTCCTGTTTGCAGCTCGGATGGCAAAGTAGGGTCAGCGTGGGATAGGGAAAAAACAATTTGAGAATCGTCGGCATAGGTAAATATATTCAGACCTGATCTTTGAGCATTATAAGCCAGAGGGGTAACATAAAGATCAAACAAAAGAGGACTCAGGATGGAACCCTGGGGTACACCATGTGGGGAAGAATAAGTTTTAGAAGTGGATGAGTGGGAAAAAATTTGAATGATATGGCTACATCATCACCCAGATAGGTGGTAATAGAATTGCGCATCAAATGCTGATCCTGTAATGGACCAACAGGCACTAACTATATCCTAATGGCTAATGCTATACCTTAACAAAGACATTCAATCTAGTTCTGTGTCATAATGATTTATGATCATTTACCCCAGCAGCAAATAGTTAGCAACCGTTCCCACATTTTTTAATACCATAAAATATGTGCACATAATGTAGCCTATTTTTTTGTTACATTCGGCATGTAACCGCCTACTATAGGTTAAAATTGCATCACTTCATTTGCTCTGTATAAACCACATTCCACTACTTCACTACTGCCCTAGTACCCCCAAGAGTGCATGCGCATAGCGCTCACTGAGTTTGCAAATGTAGTTGTAAGGTTAGCGGTACAGTCCTCCTGCTGTACCGGCATGCCTACGCATGCAAATACACGCTGACGTCATGCCGTAGGCAGAGCTTCCGCCCTCAGACACCGCCAGGGAATCCGTTTACAAACACCAGATGGCAGACCTCTTAAAGCTTCGGGGTCCTGTAGATGACCTAGGCGCATTACGGGCAGCAGACTTTGGAGTAGTAAGTGACCCATTACTGACCGGGCGACACAAGGTATTTACTTTAACCATGCACCGCAGTGACTGATGGTGCGCTTTCTCCTTTTTCTGGTTTCACTCTTTAGCGTGTGACTATAAGTCACCACCCCCTGCCAGGACCCATGATGTAAAACCTCTCTACAATGAATGTAAGTCTTGACTTCTCCTTAATAGGTTAGGGTGCACCTTAGCGAGTGCATACCGCCATGGTCCCTGGTCCTGTAGAAAGCCTCGCGATTGGCATTTAGAGGCTGAAACATGTAGACCTAATCTTTTAACCTAGGATGTGACTGACCAATTTACTCAGTCACAACATCCGCTGCACATTTTTTATCTAGTCTAACTATCCCACTATTAAAAAATGTATTAGGAATAGTAAAGACTATTTTATTCACACTTTTGCACCATCCCCTGCACTTACCGCAAAACAAAAAAAAGTCTCGCTCCGCTGTAGTCAGGCGTTGTAGCACACCGGAGAGGCCCTCGACCTTTCTGGTGGGGGCTCAATGATGAAGAATGTCACACACTAGGTTGGTGAGTGAGGGCTCTTTATAAATACATGAGTTATTCCTGTTGATAGCCCTTAACTTTCTGGCTTTACTCTTTTGTTGTTTATTGAGTGGACACCCTGACAAAGCCAGTAGACCTGCCTTATTGAAACTGACACCCCCTTATATTGTAATACTATATCTAGTTTACATATGGGAATTGTGATTGTGGTTTCAGGGCTTGCTGAGGGTGGGAACTGCTCTGGCCGGGTCCCCAAAGTTATTTCCACCTACTTGAATGTACATACTTGTAAAAAATGTGTAGTATTTAGCAGTATTATGTAATAAGGTATGTTTCCATTCTATAAGAACAGGTACTGATTGGAGAATGATTTATTGAGTGTTGTTGTGTAACCAGTGAGCTGGGGGTTCGAGCCTATACCACCTCCCTTGAGTAAGCCTTGGACTGGTCTGCTTCGCTACCGTGAGAGAGTCAAGTGCTACAATGAGGTAGTTGGGTCCCAGTAATGAGACCGTTGCACTCTTATACTTGTGAAGGTCTCACATCCTTTGCAATAAAAATCAATTTTCTTAAACTCTGATGATAATTACTAACAGAGGATCACCGTTCATTTACACATTTTGGTCTGCTCTGTGTAAGGAGATAAATATGCTCACCAGTCATCATCTTCAATCAGATGGACAGACTGAAAGATTAAACCTGAGTCTTGAATAGTATCTAAGATATCAAGTCTTGGCAGAAGCTTATGATTAGAGCAAGATGTGGTCGGCAGAGTTATAGTAACAGAGCATTCTTTTATTGGATTGTCAGCTTTCCTTTGTACCTGTGCCCGTAATTCTCACATATTTCTTTTTGATCAGTCTTTGTCTGCCTGTGTTCCCACTGGTCAAGAACATTTAATCGAGATAATAGAGATTTAAATGCCTGTACAAGAGACCTTGTAAATGGTAAAGTTTTTCTTTTACCTTTGTTAAAGCCATACAGCCTGTAGACCTCCTTGGCAAGTGGCAAGGTATAGTGTGGAGTATTTTGTCCCATTCTGATGTTCTAGTATATGTGGTCGTTGGTGGGAATAGTTAGAGATGAAAAAGAACATTGTCTCCTTTGTATTTTATGCACAATAATATTGCAACCTGACAGAACCATAATTCAGTAATTTCTATCTGGCGTCTCACCTTTTTCACATCTTCAATTAAGCTGAGCCTACCACCTGTTACCTCAAACAGCAAGTCACACATTTAAACAATATCAAGGAGAGTAGAGGGGAACTCCCAAACAGCTGTCTGCTGGGACATTTAGTTTTCAGTAGCCCTGTACCTGCTGTGCCTTTCTAGTCGGAGCATCAGAACTCCGAGCCTCAGTGGAGGCAGGACGACAGGAGGCCTGGACCAAATGATTTCTATTCCTTTGAAACTTGTGAGCTATGCTGGGCAGGCCAGTGGTAGGCATGGGGGCCAAGAGAGCTACACACACCTGGGCCAGAGATTTTTGCATACATTGGAGAAAATGTGTTGCCACAAAGCATGTTGTTGGGAGAAACAATCTGGGGATTTTAGTAGAATAAGCTAGATATCATCACCAACAGCTGAATGAATTATATTTTAAAATACCCTTCTAAAGCCACTCCAATGAGAAAATCTCCTTGCAACTAAAGTGGAGAAAATAGATCACTTTCTGATCCTGCACTAAAGAAAGTATGACTACTTCGGAATTAGAGAAAATTGCCTCAGGCTCTGGAAATTCTGCTCTTGCTGTTTCTCTAGAGCTAGTAGAACCGGCCAACTGCTGTCCCACAGGGTTAAAGAACTTCAGGTCCAGCCAATGAAGCAACTTGGCTAACCAGAACTTCTGTCTGTGGCTGAAGGGTGCAAACATTTGAGACAGAGGAAGCTGCTGTCTATCTAGAAGAATTCCAGGGGACCAGTTGCAAATGGACACTTCTGCTTGACACTGTGGAACATCCCTCCTATGACTAGTGGTCGAAGTGGGCGGGATCGGAAGGGCATAACATGGCCATACTTTTTTAATTTAAGGACAACAGTTTCCCTGCTTTCTGTGAAAAGATAACTATCCCCGGACGGTTCATTTCGAGAAGTGCTTCAGCTGCTGAGTAAGGCAGGGAGTTTCCTGTGCTGTGAAACTGAAGGCGGGAAGACAGCCAAAGAAGCCTTCTTGCCAGGGTGCCTGCTTGCCTGAAAGAAATGCAAATGTGCAGAACGGGTCATTCTGAAAATGTAAAGAGAACCGGTATTGGCTTTGATTAATGGAATCACTTGCCGCTTCCTGATGACACAGATTTATTCTTTTTGAGTGGTTTTTGAAAAGAGTTACCACATGAGCTGTGAAGTGTGTGCGTTTTAAAGGTGCGTAACACAGGCCCTGAAGCCGAAGGGGCCTATGTTAGTTCTTAACTATTCTCTACAGCTTCAACTATAATTCAATTCCGTGGCTGTCTGGTTACAGACCCCGACCTCTGCAGTGCATGAACTAATAGAGGTTTCATAATGTACAACAGTGCATTTCCCACTGATTAACTTAACTTGCATTTATTTTACATTTAAGATGTTTGTTTATATGTGCATACCTGAAGATGAAAGATCGAAAAAATTTACAGCATATTCTTTTAGCCATGCCTTTGACCCTACCCCCACGCTTACTCGCTGTGACCCATTGTGCACAGCATCACAGTTCCCTTACCTTTTTTAATGCACTTCGACCACTGCCTATAACATAAGGGTTTAATAGCAGGTCCTGAGGACAGAGGAAGCTGCTGTGTGCTATGGAGAATACTTTCACTTGACATTTTCTTGTGGACCTGAAAACAAAGATTGTGGGAGTGTACATCCAACTAAAAATCCTGCACTGCAGTCTAGGGAGCCCGGTCTTAAGTTTGAATACTTTCCTCAAGGTAATTCTGCTACCTAAACTTGTGGGGAAAAACTGACTTTAAGAAAAATAGCTGCATTGCAGAATCTGTCTTTTTTCAACTTTTTGCATTTTGCATCGATAAGAGCGAAGCGCATTTTCAAATGTGTCCTTATTGGGCATATTTTGTTTTCTTTATATCAAAAACAAATTGCCTAGAAGGAACTCATCCCGTTACTCAAGATTTCTCTGACAAACTGGCAAATCATTACACGGACAAAGCAGACACGTTGGACTCATACTTAAAACAGAGACAAAGCACCAGCACTAACGCTTTTACAAAACAACAATCCAAGAATTCTCTAACCCAGACTCTCTATTCCTTCCAACACATTTCACACAATGAATTTATGGGCCTGGTCAAAGCAAGCAGGCCTGCCGGCAGCCCATCTGACCTGTGTCCACCGCAAACTTTCATGACAATTTTTCTAACAACCTCTGCTGCCACTCCAGTAAGAAGAATCATCAACTATTCCTTAACTACCTGAATATTTCCAGAAGAACTCAAAAAGACATACATACGCCCTTTACTGAAGAAAACAAACTTGGACCTGCTGAACCCTGACAACTACAGACCCATTACAAATGGACCTTTCCTGGGCAAACTGATAGAAAGAGCAGTGGTCGCCCAGATGCCACAATTCATTGAAGACAAAGCCATACTTTCAGACTTTCAAACAGGATTCCGTCCGGGAAGAAGCACAGATTCTGCCCTCCTTGTCATCTGGGATGGCCTGAATAACACAATTGACCTCAACGAGGTTGCTGCGCAACTCCTCCTGGACCTCTCGGCCGCCTTTGACACGGTTGACCATGACACTCTGGTACAAAGCCTCTACGAAGCCAGCATAGAGGGGACTGCTTTAGACTGGATCACGTCCTACCATTGATACAGAACTGATGTCATCCATACCCCACCTTTCTTGTCCAAATCGTACTCCACAAAAGCTGGGGTCCCTCAAGACTCTTATCATCTCACCCATGCTTTTCAACACCTACATGAAGTTTTCACCGGTACTGACTAATCAATGTCACCTCATGTTCTATAACTATGCAGATGACCCACAAATACTCCCTCCTTCAACTGGAATGCCCCGAAGGCATTGGAAACTCGCCAATTTTCAGTTGTCTCAGAGCTGTGGATCAACGGATGACTTGGAGCCATCTCAAATTCAATGCTTCCAAAACCGAAATACTCAAATGTTACGATTGGAAACATTATGACCCGCTTGCCGCCTGGCCTGATGAACTGGGATCACTGCCTAAGGTATCAAAGGAAGTAAGAAACCTTGGAATGACCATGGACTCCAAGCTATTGATGAATGCCCAAGTGGACAAACTAGCAAGATCAAGCTTTTAAACCAGTGAAAACCCCAGGCAATCCGGACTCACATTGAGACGTAAGTGGAATAACATGCTCAAAACCCCAGGCAATCCGGACTCACATTGAGACGTAAGTAGAATAACATGCTTACTAAGCCTGACTTACATGTCACGGCAGAAGCAGGTAAACCCACTCTTACGGGTAACCCCTCTATCGACAACAACCTCTTTAATGATTGGATGACCTCTCTAGCCAATAAACTGGCACCATTTGACCCTCCTAGGAAAGCAACATTAATAAAAATTCTGCTCCCTGGTTCACCTCCTGCCTAAAAGACTTACAAGGCCAATGCAAAAAATTGAAAAGAATATGAGGAAGAACTACAAACCAGAAGAACTTTTATCTTTCAAAACAGCTCTTAAACTATACCAGCAGCAAATTAAAATACAAAAGAAGGTACACTATTCCAACCTAATTATTAAGGCGGCAGCTAATCAGAAAACCATTTTTAAAATTGTGAAATCTTTCCCGGATCCGAAAATTTTAGAACAAGATATTCCTCTGTCATAGGGATTATGTGATCAAATTGCCAATTTTTTTTAAACCAGAATCATAGATTTAAAGGAATCATTCACAGAAATAATCCCCTCATCTATTGAAGCAGAAACTTTAGGAACCAGAAGGGAGCTCAACTGCTTCATGGAGATTTGTCTTCAACAGTCCCGACAAGCTATTCTCTCCTGCGAATCATGTTCTCCCTTTGATCCCTGCCCCCCAAAAATCTTACACGCATTTGTGGACATCATAAACCCAACCATCAATCATATAATTAATTCATCCTTTAAGCTAACGTGAGTACCTGACAATTGGAAACTTGCAGCTCTTAAACACCTCCAAAAAAAGAAAGTTCCAGACTCCACCACTCTCTCCAATCTCAGACCTAATTTGCTGTTACCATGTCTGAGTAAAACAGCAGAGAAAGTGGTCAATATACAACTCAATGACTTTTTGCAGGAAGCAAATATCCTACACCCTAAGCAATCAGGTTTTAGACCGGGTCATTCGACAGAATCGGTGCTGCGCCACACTACTGAAACCCTAAAGTTTGACCTAGATCAGGGCAAGGATGCGGTACTGATTCTATTGGACCTATCTGCCGCATTTAACACGGTCTCTCATGATATTTTGAGAGACAGGCTTGCGAATAGTGGCATCACCAACAAGGCTCTGGTCTGGCTGACATCCTTTTTGGAAAACAGGCGTCAAATAATAACACTTGCTAGTTACAAATCAAAAGAAAAACAGTTGCCATCAGGGGCCCCACAGGGCTCGTCCCTGAGCCCAACTCTATTTAATCTTTATATGATACTGTAAAAGATTACAAGTAGTCCAGAGCGCGGCAGCTAGGCTGGTACTCAACCTACCTAAGGGTTTTTCTTCAGCAGCAGCACTCAGAACCCTTCACTGACTACCCATACACAAAAGGATACTTTTCAAAATTTTAATAATCATCTACAAGGCCACCAGGACAACGGGACCAAAATACCTAAGATCTAGAATCAGACCCTATATCACCCATCTGACATCTAGAGGAGGTAAAGCAATGGCTGTCAAAGGCACAAAAGCCTGGAACACCTCGCCCACCAAGTTGAGACTTACACAATCTGAAACTATGTTTAAAAAACTTCTAACAACCTGGATCTTTGAGGCCCCAGACCACACTGTGCTATCTCTCATCTGATCCCTATTTTCCCCATGTGTTAGCTAAGCCTTTCCCCTACTCAGATTTCAAATTTCTCTCCGGAAGCACCAATATGCTCCTAGGAGTGAACGTTGCGCTTTATAAATACACTCATTCATTCATTCATTCAAGCTTTGTTACTATAAAAACTCTGCAAAGAATCTTCCCCATTTGGGATTTCACACAAGGTCCAAGCTACCATCTCCCTTGTTCTGTCCAAACTCGATTACGCCAATAGCCTCTACCACGGATCCCCTTTAACGACTAAGAAAAGACTACAACAGATGAGGGAACACGGCTGCCAGACTACTCTTGCATATCAAACTGCGAGACCACATCTCCCCTGCCTTGAAATCCTGCATTGGTTATTGGTTGCCAGAAGATCCACATTCAAGCTGCTTTGTATCACCCACAAAGCGATACATGCAATGGGACAGCTCTTCATCAGGAATAAAATTGCCAAACACATTAAACATAGGAACCTCCGCTCTAGAGTGGCACGTCGCCTCAAAATCCCAAGATACAAGAAAAAAAACATGGGTGGCACATCCTTCTCTGTTCAAGCAGCCAAAATATGGAACTCTTTACCCCCCAACATAAGATCCACCGACAACCACCTTATCTTCAGAAAACTACTCAAGAATTGGCTCTTCCCCAAATAAGCACCATACGCACACAGGAATATACAGCATATCCCTCTTTCTATAAGCATTTATTTGTACTATAGATATGTACCTATATATGTGTATTGCTTTGTTTAAACATGTAGAATAATTGTATTTTAAAAGAATAAAATAAAATAAATATTTAAGTACAACAATTGAAAATTAGAGTTTATCGAATTCATCTTTAATCTACTTATACTTACACCCTTTATGCATTATTATACCTTCCATGTAGTTGGCTCTATATATTTATTACTTTTCTCCCCCCCCCAAAAAAGCATATTCAATGCACTACCCTATTTCTCACCCTATACCTCTATCAATAATCTACATATACGTCCAACCTTTATGCATCTATATACTTTCTATGTACTTATGGATCTATATATTTATTACTTCCTTCTAATTCAGCATATCCAATCCACTACCCTATTTCTCACCCTGTACCTCTCTCAGTATATCTTCTACCTCAACTCTCTGACTCATCTCAAACCTCTTTCTACTACTCTTTCCAATGCACTACCCTATTTCTCACCCTATATCTCTGTCAATATATCCTCTACATCCACTCTCTCATTCATCCCAAACCCTATACCACTACTATGATCCACAAAACAGCCCTTTCTAGACTCTCCCCTACTCTACCCCTCCTTACACCAACTGACACCTCTTTTACTATACCGATCCCCCCAGAACAAGCCTTTCTAAACTCTTCCCCTCCACATCCGTTTTTACTCACCCCAAGCCTCCTACTACTGGTATGACCTTAAATAAATAAATAAAAAGTCTTAATCCTTGACTCTTCTATCCCTCCACTATCCTTTTCAATCAAAATAACAGACTAAAATATCCAGTTCTCAAATTTCATATTTCACTTTACTAATTTACCACTAATTACGTTCCAGAGCAGCGTGTTACTCGCCGAAAAAAAGCGCTTCAACGCCTCATCAGGGGTAGCAAGCATTATATACATGCAAACCTTTTTTCCCTCTTCTATCCCTCCTCTATCCTTCTCAGTCCAAATAACTGACTAATGTCCACCACTCAAATTACTTTCATATTTCACTATACTAATTCACCACTAATCCTTTAATTGGTTCCGGAGTAGCATGCTACTTGCCAAAAAAGCGCTTCAGCACCCCATCTGGGGTAACAAGCGCTATATAAATGCAAAACCTTTTTCCCTCTTTGATCCCTCCACTATCCTTCTCAATCCAAATAACTGACTAATATCAACCACTCAAATTACTTCATATTTCACTATACTAATTCACCACTAATCCATATGGGTTCCGGAGTAGCGTGCTTCTCGCCGAAAAAGCGCTTCGACACCTCGTCAGGGGTAGTAAGCGCTATATAAATGCAATTACAATCCAATACAATTTTGTGGCGTTTTCTTATTAATTTGTTGCTCTTTTAACTAACGCTGGTTTCTTACTAGTTAACTATGGGGCATATTATCAAGAAAGGACGTGAAAATTATTGCAGCTATAGCGGCAGGAAACTGCTGCTAAATCAGCGATTATTGGCTTGATAATATGCCCTTGTCAATTTCCATAGAAGCCCATGTTCTGGTGTGAACATGGGCTTCTATTGGAATTCTCTACAGCATATTATCAAGCCCATTATTGCTGCTTTAGCGGCAGTTTCCTGCTGCTAAGCAACGATAATTTTAATGCTTTTCTTGATAATATGTCCCTATATTTTTTGTCGTTTTTGCTAGGAGAGGAGACCAAATGGAACCGAATACACTGTGCTCTCCAGACATCTGGAGAGACAGATGTTGTTCAGAATAGTTGTTTCATCCTGAGCCTCACAGCGTACGGGCAACAATATAAAGTCAGTGACACTTTATATAAGAAGGTGCTCTGAAGTGGCGCCAACTCAACATGTGTAGCATTACATAATACACTTTAAATACAAGAATTAATATTCCAACTCATGTTGGTGAAACAGAAATACCACCGTGCTAACAGTGTGTAACAAGAGGTGAATTCGTTTAGAAGGGAGTTTAGACATCTCTGCAAGGTACTTTTCACTGGAAATGTTTCCTTATCCTCTGGAAGCATAGCAAGAGCGGCTCTGTGTTTATTGACTCATTCTGCCAACAAATCAAAAGAGTAGAACAGCTGATCATACTGATGATGTCATGGAACTGCCAAGGCTGTAATGTCTAGTTAACTTGGCTGGGCTTCCCTTTACAGCTGTGCATTTACATTCTCTTTCCAGGTTTGGTCTGGCTCACCAGGGTCATTTAAAGGTCACTTGTGACTATAGTTGCTACACGTATTTTGCATCTTACATCTCTGGTGAGCGTCTGTGGAAACCCTGTGATGAACCAATCTACTGGCTTTGAGAAATGAGCCTGCCTATTGAGTATTTCTTGTTTTGGTGGCTTGTCGTCTGTGTCAGTTACCAATCAATGTCTATTTGAATGTTGGAGACCTTCGTTTTTAATAAAGATTGGTTAATGAAAGCTACGGTCTGTCATTGGAGAGGGGGCTGCATGATATCACTTCCTGTGAAGCAGTTGAGGTTAAAGTTTATATGACCCTATTTTCACCTACAATATGATCCTGATGAAACAATGCCTCTGAAGAAGTTACTGCCTAAATTGATGTAGAAAAGGAAGCTCAATGTGCTAGACCTGAGATTCTCCAACACACAAACTCAGCATTCCAAGGGAAGTATAATAACAAGCATTTGCAATGCAATAGGTCTCGCAGTTGTTTGAGCTATTGGCATTGTAAATGGCAATGCCTTTTATTTATGTGTTGGTGTTTAAAACGTAAATAAAAGGCATTGTCATTTACAATGCCAATAGGTTAAACTCTCGCAAATGAGACACCTATTGCATTACAAATGCTTGTTTATTTTTGTCAATGATGCATAATATACACTGTCGGCCTGTGCAAGGGACTGTTGTTTTGGTTTAGCTATAAATGTTATTTTCTAAAATAAACACGCGCCAGTTGCTTACACAAGGACACGTTCATTTTTTGTAGGCTCGGGGAGATTAAGTGATTTGCCCAGAATCACAGGATGGTGAGCGAACGTCACACTCGAACCTTGGTTTCGCCAACTCCAAAGTCAGCAACTCTGGCCCTTACGCCAGATCCTCCATTAATAATGTTGGTGCTATATTTGCTTCAGGCCGAGTTATTAGCACGAGTGTATCTAAATGCGCGCCAATGTTACAGCGAGGCAGCTGACTGAAATGAAACATACACTTGACCTTTGTATATCCTTTCAAGAATTCATTACAAAAACACAGCTTGCGTGCTCGTATTTCTCTCCTTCTGTGTGTAATACCCCTGTCCTACTAAAAGGTAAATACATTAAATGTGAACCGCTGAGCTCTTTTGCTCTTACAAGGTTTTGTCTTACTTAAAGAGAGTCGCAGAGTAATTTTATTCCAATTGCAAGTAACTTCTACCGCGATTTTCAATGTATCACACAGTTTGGACAAGAGAGGTAGCGAAGGGTCACAGTTCGCTTGTTTTGGAACCACAACTGACAATTAATAAACTAACTATACATCCAGTACCAGTACATTAGGTTTGGAGATAGTTATGCATTTGTCGCTATATTAGAGATTCTTCTTACACACACGCAGACACGCAGGCAAATGTAAGTACATGCATACCCTGTTTCCTCAGGTGAAGAACATGCAAATATAGTCAATATACAATTTTATCCAGTTCGACCGGAAACGGCCTGCCTACATTTAAAGCAATAGGTGCGTCAGTATCATCCTCCTCAAATGCTACTTACTCACTTGTATCGACCCCAGGAGGATGAAAGTCCGAGTCAGTGCGCGCGGCCTGATTTCACATACATTTCCAAGCCGTGCCCATTACCCGACCTGTGTGTAATCAGATGGTCAGAAAACCTCTGAGGCTATAATAACTGAACACATCTGCGAGATGGTAAGTATGGAGACCACCTCTGACTCCCCACCGACCCCCTCACCCCTGTCATATACCAATCCGGAAGTCTGACAGAGCAAAGTGTTCCGAGGTCGAGGGACCCCATAACCCGTTTTGTGACCCTCCCCCACCACCCCTGTCTTACGTGATACATTCAGCTCTCTTTAACTTATTATAAACACTTGTAATTTACACGAAGCAGGTCCGATGTAAGTCTTAACGAAACATAAAAAACACAATCAAAATAGTATCAGCGCTCTCAGTATGGGGGTGCGGATCATTTTGTATGTTTTAAAAGTAACATATTTTATTTATTGCCTACTGACGAGATCATGCAAAAACAAGCTCTAACCTGGTTCCCAAGCTATAAAGTCGGTAGCTCTGACCATTAGGCCACATCCTCTCTGTCACATTAAGGGGGTTCACTAGACCCATTTCTGCCTTCCAGGACGTGGGGGCGGTGTGTTTTCTACAGCAAGGCCCTACAGTCAGAAAGCAGCGATTTACACAGAACCAATTCCCAGTAGCCAGCACTGAATAGAAAATGCGCAGCTTATTATAGCCCATCTTTTAGTGGATTTATTTAAACCTCTGATTACTTTTTGAACAAGCACTGGCTATAACCCTTAAATGCTCTTATGATAAATTGTAAAAAAATAATGTCTGACAGGACAGGAAGTAAAAAAAAACTTTCCTTTTTAGGTTTCGCCTGGCGATCCGCTGCGCAGGCGAAAACTTTTGTTTACCAGTATGGGGCTTTGTCCCGCCTCTCTGTTCCATTGGCTAGCTCCATAAATGGATGCTAGCCATTGGAACAGAGATCTGTCCATCATTGTCCGAGGCGATTCGTGGGCGTTCCGTCGATTTTTTCTCATCCCGGCCCTTTGTTGCCGTCATGCAGCAGTGGGTGTTGTCTTATTTTTTTTTTTTTCTCGGCAATGCGGCCGCCATTTTTTCGTGGAGCTGGGGCGGGCGGGTCGATCTCCATGGAAGTGGTCATTCCTCCATTTCCACTGCCTGCCCTGGGTCAGGATTTCCATCAGAAATCAGGGACTTTCCATCAGCGCTAAATTATGGACCGGCTTTTTGATTTGAACGACAGACCGTAGTTTTTACACCAGCCGAGCAGTGCGCGCGACAGCAACATTTAATGGAGCTTCTGGTGTCAGTACTTCTAAGAAGTGCCAGCCCCGCATGCACACTATGTCTCTCTGTCTGGTTGGTTCCTGTATGATTATTTGGTTTGATTGGTCTGTGACAACTGGACAAGTCCTACATTTTTGCGAGAAAACATGTAATTGCTTGGTAAGCACCTTCACATAGAAGTCTATTAACATGTCATAGTGCCCGGCAGAGGGGCAGATAAATACGCACGATATTTTGAGACTGCCCTATTGGCAATGCCTTGCGAACAGCTGCGTTCTTTCGACAGAAAAAGCTTTAGCCGGAACCCTTGGTCCCGAATGTAAGGCCGCGCTTGTGTCGGTGTTGTTTATTCATTCACTCATTCCTGTGCATGGCCGTCGGCCACTATAGTGAAGCTGCATAAAGAGCCTGTCTAGTATTTTCTATGCGGTGAATATGGCCATCCGCATCTTATGTTCTTGGGTTCCTCTTTAACATTGAATACAGCCACAAGATGATATTTAAAGATAGGACTGAATTCACATTTTATTTTGCTAGGGAGATAGACACTTCCTTCCAAAACATGGCTAGAGGGATGTGTTCTTCAAATATTCAACAGGAGGCCGCCTCGCTGAAACTGTCAAATGTTCTCGATTGACATTTTTTTAGATGTCATTTTCATGTATTTTGACCTGTGGCTGCCACACATTTTTTTTAAAAACGCCGTTTGAAACAAATTGTATTAACAAGGGGTAACTTTACACATACAAAGATCAACCAGGCTTTACACCAAGGGCTGAATGATGACTTTTGCAAATTACTCGACCTTCATTTGCAAGCTTTCTTATGTCAAAGAAACAGGTGACTAGAAACCTGGTATTACCTAAAACAAGTTGGGCGTGTGTGGAGTGTTATTAAACACTGGCCGAGCGCAAAATAAAAAGTTCGGGGTAGAGAGCGAGCTGGGCGTGAGGTATGCTGGTCCGTGGAGGGAGGGAGGGGTAGGAAGAGCCTCTGTGGGGTGGCTGTCATTAGGAGAGCACAGGGTGTGCCCCTCTCATCTAACGAGGCCTTTAGTGCCGGCTCTCTCGGCCCATGCCCTCAAAGAGATCAGAGGGCCGTGGCCTGCTGCCCATCACAAAGGGGGCGCAGACAGGGCGGGGGGATGCTAGAGCCCTCCAGGCCAGAGCATCTCCAGCAAACTAGGGCTGCTCCCCATGACAAAGGTGGTGCAGACTCGGGTGAGGGGGGGGACACGGCCCCCCTCCGGACAATGTGTGTCCAGTGAGCCCGGGACTGCTCCGCATCACAAAGGTGGAGCAGACTCGAAGGGGGCAGGGCCCTGGGCTGCTCCCCCGCCCCCACAATGAGTCTGCAGAGTAAGATTGGGGCCTGCTCCCCATCAGAAAAGCTTTAGAAACCAACTCCCGCCGAGAAGAAGCCTCCGAGTGTCTACTCCTGGGATATGGCTGGGATGGGGGTCTGTAAGGGGCAGTGCTTGGCATTGGATCTAGCTCGGTGGTGGATGCGCACTCATGGTAACCTGTGCTTCCCACAGCACAACTGTTTCTACGAACGTGTCACCTTCACTAAAGTCTGTTCTCCCCGATATACTGACAGGTCCCCGGAACCAGCTGCACGGACGGACAAATAGAAGCAGCTTGGATACATATATGCACTGCATTATAGAAGAGGGGATACAGCAAGATCTGTCACGAGAGCGCTGCAACCTACAGCGAAGTTTAAACGGGAATCTCTGCCTATCGGCTCCCCCTGGGATATTACAAGACCATCTCTGTGGCGTGGGACACGGCAGGACGGCGAACATGTGCCGCCCCGCTGCACACACGAGAGAAACCGTAATCTCTGCTGCTCACACGAGAAAAGAATCACATGCAACCCCTACTGAATATACTGACAGGTCCCCGGAACCAGCTGCACGGACGGACAAATAGAAGCAGCTTGGATACATATATGCATTATCTGCTACGCAAAGGGACAAATCAGCTAGATACGGAGAAATACCTCAAAGCGATGCTACACATATGTACGGATCCCTGCAGCTCCACTAATCAGTACAAAAATACCGTCACATACAAACAAATACGTTTAAGCCACGGTACAGATAGCGTCACTACCTGCAAGGTCTGCTGTGCCCACAGATGATTACCGGTCACAGACGGTCACGCGCAGGGTCTACACATAGCATCGATGCACGGGCGCGCACGAACTGGCCCGCTCCGCTGCACGTGGGGGCAAATACAAACATGTGCTACACATATGGACGGATGCTCCACACTGGGACAAACCCCTGTAAGCTTCACATAAGAAACAACTGCAAGATCCGCTACACACATGAACGGCAACTCTCTGCTGCACTTGAAGTTTAGCAAATATCACACAGCATTATAGAAGAGGGGATACAGCAATATTTGTCACAAGAGCACTGCACCCTACAGCGAGGTTTAAACGGGGATCTTTTTATTTATGTTTTGGTTTTTGAAGCATAAATAAAATGCATTGTTATTTGCAATGTCAATAGCCCAAACTCGCGTAAATACGTGACCTATTGTATTGCAAATGCAATAGGTCTGGCATTTGGGAGAGATTAAGCTATTGGCATTGTAAATGACAATGCCATTTTTTTTCTGTTTTCAAAACCAACACATAAATAAAAAGTTTGTCATTTACAATGCCAATAGCTCTAACTTTTGCAAAGGCGAGACCGTTGCATTGTAAATGCTTGTTTCATTTATGTAATGGCTAATACCCTTACCCCCTTCCCTTCTTTAACTCTATCTTATCACTGTAATGTGGCACACACTAGGCCGTAATCCATAAGAAACCCCACATCACCCTTACAAAGCAGAGCGGGATATTCCATAGATGTAATGGTGACATGTGACCTTATCCTTATCCGCCGCAGTGCACACTGCTCTTCCAGCCGCTTGGATCCGGTTACTGAAATACTGCATAATACACACCGAATTTACTCGGTTGCCGTTAATGCGCCAAGTGAGGACGGACGGAAGCAGTTCCCCAGCATAGACCCTTCCTTCCTTACACAAAGGTACGTGTACTTGACGGCTTGTAACCAGGGTTGGATTGGGATTAAAAATCGGCCCGGGCACGCAAAAAAAGTGGCCCACATTTGCATATTGCCCTTATAAAACACTGGGTCGGGAGGTTAAAAAAAAGCACGGATTACTGGTGAAACACACCTGAATAAAAGTGAGGCTACTTTTGCTCCGTCCCTCTGCCCCCGCACAATATGCATATTTTAATGGGCCGGCTCCAGCAAGAGAAAGGAAGTGACACCTCTGCCCTTTGATAAAAGGGAGGTAATTGGGGCCAATATACCTCCAGAAACGGCCATTCAGGCACCCACTGGGCTGCTGGCAGCATCTGAACAACGCAGAAACCGCCAAATCGCCCCCCAGGCTGCTCTAAAAAGCAGCCTACAGCTGGACCTGGACACCCGCCCCTCGGGCATTGCCCGAGTGCCCGCGTTACCAATCCAACGCTGCTTGTAACATAGGCAGACTAAGTAAAAGTAATTAGTCGGGTAGGACCTTTTAGATAATGAATACCTTACCACTTTAAATGGAACACTGGATTTTAGATTGAGACAACGATTGTAGCCACAGTCTCCCTTGAAGTGGGAAGGGAATTCTAAATGCATTATGGATGGCGGTGATAGTCGGAGTTATAACTGACAAATTATTCACGGATAGACAGATTTTGCGGTTAACATAATTTACAAATGAGTCCGTTTTGTCATGATGTAACGACCGGATTTTCGGAACAGATAGGATCAGCTCACCAAGACACCACCAACCCAGCCGAAACGCAACCACCTCCCTCCTCAGGACACATCTATCCAGGCACCTGGGTACCTACCTGAGGATGGGGAACTCGCAATATACAAGCTCATATCATCAGAAACACCACTAAATCTATAGGGATTACTAGGAATACTCACCGATTACTAAGGACGTCCATGCCCTACACCACACTCATATAATATAGTCTCGCGACCACATGGGCCCAGACTAATCTACCCTAGGGCAGTTCTGATTATTTACCATTACACACTGACTGCAACCAGTGCTCGCTCAAGCCACAATCCTGTGGGTACAGGCATCAGTATCCCCCCTGATGCCCTCTCTATTTCCTTACAAGCCACAATCTTGTGGGTATAAACACCAGTATCCCCCCTGGTGCTCTCTTACTTACATCACAAGCCACAATCCTGTGGGTATAAACACCAGTGTCCCCCCTGGTGCTCTCATTAACGCCGCCTCACAACGACGATCACTTTCCTATGAATACCTTCAGCTCTCTCTCTCTATGTTGGGAAATTTCTCTCACTACTGGGAATGTCTCATATATTTTATGTGGTACAAGAATGGCCAAATTACACTGTGTACAACTTATTCTCTATTTCAAGGGCTCCTCTCTCCTTCATTATTCAGTTACCATTTCTTGATCAGGGGTAGCATCTGTTCACCGAACAGTACCTGACTAGAAGACAAGGTTACCTTTACTGTATAAAAACAAGAGGTACACTGGTTCACTAAGAACTGGGGTTCATTTATTAACAATATAACACTATACTATAACATATAGCCTGCAAAGGAAAATGGGAATAGACACATACACACATCTGCGGGGTCTCTGTAAAGCTTTATTACTATAACACATCCACATGTAACTAACAGGGACTGTAAATAGACTGCACACCGCTGAAAGAAAAAGGATTAGCAACACAATAGGGACAAGGTTAATGTTTAAATGTAAAGCAAACTGATTACAGGACAAATATCACCTGATTAGTATGAAGTCTTGCTCTAGCTGTCACCTGGGTTCCTCTCTAGTCTGTGCCTTAGCTCGTCTCAGATCCTCCCCTGCACTCTTGGACACGCATCTGCGCTGATCACTCTGCACTGGATTCCTCTCCCCCACGAACTCTCTCCACCTTCCAGCTTCAGCCTAATAGTTTCTGCCGTTCTGATAACCGTTCGCTCCACTAGCTTCTTCACTCTGTCTGATTATCTCAGCTCCAATGTCCAATTCACTCCAGCTGCTCCCACAGACTAATCCACGATATAACTTCAGACTCTTCCAAAAGGCATCACTGCAGACTCCAGCTGATCACAACTCCTTCTGATAAGTAACTGCTTCTGACTGCTTCCTTCAGTTCCAAACATCATCTCACTTCTCTCTGTTCAAAACACCATCTGCTCACAACTGCTTCTGACTTCTCTCTCTGGTTCCAACTCACTGACTGTCTGTCTGTCTTCTCTCTGTTCCAAGCATCGACTGTTTTCTTCTCTCCTCTGCTCCAACTGACTCACTCACAAACTGACAAACTGACTTCTCTCTTTTCCAAGCATCGACTGTCTTCTTCTTCTCCTCTGCTCCAACTCCTTCTGACTGACTCCGCCTCTGCACTTCACTAATATGGAATGCTCTCTCCTCATGGAAAGTTCCAGTCATCAGCCTGCCGCCCATCAGATCTCTGCACCACTCCGCGTCAAGGACACACACCCAGCCGGCCGGCCTTTTGTGGTGTCTTCGACACAAAGAATAATACAGCCTACCGATAAGGGCTGGCCCAGACCGGTTCTCTCCAAGTGAACAACACCTCATAACTAAAACATCACCTTTACCCTGCAAGCATCTCAGTCTGCAGGGACAGAAAGCAAAATGTAGTCTCTTTAGTTCTGGGCCTTGTAGGCCTGAGAAGGATGAAATAACACTTAGCTCTGTCAGAGTACATACACAAACCATACCAATATGTAATATAAAGTCAGGACTACAGGATCCACCCTCTACTATAGGTAGGATGATGAAAGGACACATAATTATGTCACAGCCAATAGGCAATAGATGGATTAGTGTCAAGAATAAGGGATCTATCATCATATAAAGCAGCTATCCTCTAGTTTATGTTTCTAGGTCTGGAAAAAGGCCTGAAAAGGACCAACACAAGCCAAGAATAAAGATCCAGGATGGTAGCAAGCTTAAAGTCACCATCACTCAGAAATAGAGCCAAAAATACGGTCACAACACTTGACTACACCCTTGCAACCCGCAGTTGGATTATATATCCCTCACGCCACTTAAATGTAGGCTGACTAATGTGAGAAACACTAACATCCCCTATGACTCAGTTGCATTGATAAGGCCACAATATGGAGGGGCATTACATCAAGCAGAATAGAAAGGTGCAGTTATCAATACAACTAGTAATGTGATGATAAGTACCGACACAGACACAATTCTAATGTGTCGGATTGGCCTTAGACATACATTAGTAACCCGCACCAGGGGATTACACAACCCCTGCGCGACCAATTGAATGTTGCTCTTAATGGGGAGTTTTAGACGCTAACATAGCCTCTGACCCCCCAATAATTGCATAGCCACAACATGGATGAAAATTTAGCCAAAGATCCATGGCGTTCCAACTGGATATAGCAAGTAATTCATTGTTAACTTTTAAACACAGACTCAACCTAGGCTGCGGTGACTGCGATCCAGCACCCGCAATAACACAAGGACCACATCCTCACATATAAAGAAAGCCTTGAAACCGAAATGACAGCCACACCACAGAGTTGTTTGAGTCACGCACTTTCTAGGGGTAAGTAAACCCACCTACCTCCCCACCCCAAGAGACCACCCACGTACCTCTTTCATCCCTTTCTTTCTTATTTCTTTTTTCTTCTTTTTTCCTCGTATCCCTAAACATGTACTACTGATTTTGTCTCCCTAATAGAACCCAGCTGGGTTTTCTAGTGAGTAATTTTAATTTCACCTGTACACGGGTTCACGCACTTCTTCTTCCTTGAGCAATTCCAATACCAGGTAATTATTCCGGCAACTATTCTAAGACCAAGTCTTAAACTACAATTTGGTCATAGATCCTAAACACATATCTCTGTCTTTCCATATGTCCCCTTCATCATAAGTCCTGAAGAGACCCTATCTCCATGTTAGGGTCGAAACGCCGTCGACAATTGAGAAAAAGCTAACATATTTAAACTGACATTCTATCATCCTATAGATGTTATCTATTCCAAAAAAAGAAACGGGTCGTTTTTTTAGATAACAAACTTTATTTGAAACCTGCACATATTGTTTCACAAATGTTATTCAGTCGCATATTGTCTTTTGAGAGGAAAACTTGTGGACATTTACAACCTTTTGGGTTATATTTATATTTATTTTGTTATAGCCCATACCGCCACTTAAGAGGTGAACTAAGCGTCCTCTGGGCCCCTTCGTATCGCTGAAGACCAACTAGGTTGTAAGGTGAGCCAGATTTTTCAGTCTATGGGATGTCCCAATCACGGCAGCCATATTTGAAGTTACTCTGTCACCGTGAGGACTTCTACAATACTGCTACCTATATTTGCCATTTACGGATGTATCGAGGCCGGGGTTTGGGTGCGGTGACTGTGGTCGTGACACAGTCTCAGGGGTGACATTATTGGATGGGATTATTATGCACATCACTTCACAGAAAATAGGTTGGGCCCAACGATAAAATTAAATAATCGGTACTAACTAGATTAGGACATAATAGTCATGTGTAATATGTTATTGTTTCAGACCTCATGACCGTGCAGGAGCCGAACTTGGCACTTTTTGAAACTTATCTCTTCAGCATATTGGGAATAATTATCTATCAAGGGGCAAGAAGAAAATACACACCTTCTCTCAATTTATTTACTCCTCGCTTAATTAAATTGAATCTGGGGCATGGTGAGGATTTCTCTATTAGTTTGCGACTTTCGCTTCTGTCAGAGTTGGGTATTACATCATCAGATCATCTGTTTGGGTTCTCCACACAGTAGCAGGTGGTGATACAACTGCCGCACTTGGTTAGGTTAAACCCTTTTCCATATATACGGACTGTTCATGTCAGAGGTAACTGTTACCTGTATTCTTGTGATCTCCATGCCCATTTGTCGGGCTGGTCACGTTCTGTCCATTTGTCCGCCTAAGTGCTATATACTACTTCTATTCAGCACTAGGTTTGGTATTATTATCTATTAGATGAACTCCTATTTATACTTATCTTTTATATATTTTTTATAGTATATTTGCATGGCCCATACTTGATGACTCTCCCCCGCGATTTTTGATACACCTACCATTTCTCTGATTGAACTCATACAGCAACGTTCACGGTGAGTGGCTCATTTAATTGAATATAGTATTCTTTGCGACCTAATGACATGTCATTGGTATGGATATATCCTCAGATGTTATTTCCCCTCATAGGGTTAGCACTAGATGGACATCTGTGATTTAGTGACCATGTTTTGATAAATAATTATATCTAACTCTCATTCTCCTCAAACTCCGTCAATTGATGATGAATTCAATTTGGGACTGCAAGGACTGCACCTTAGACTTTTTTATGCTGTCTCTCTTTTGTTTCTCTTCCTGTATTTTCTCTTCTTCTCTTTTATCTGTTATCCTTTATTTTTTCTTTTTAGTTTCACTTATCTCCATTTTACATAAGGACTGGATGTGTGATAGATTGAATCTCTAATCTTCTGTCATATAGGCTGGCCATCAACAGACCAGATGGATTATATGAATGTATTTTTTTTCTGTGGTCAATTTGATGTGTGCAAACTTGTTTTTAAATTGTATATATATATATATATTTATGTGTGAACTTTGTGATATTATAACTATGTTGTTTTTTTCAGTGGGTTTTTACATGCTAAGACGAGTATGCCATAGAGGGTATACAGACATCGGGTCTTTTCTAATGCAACAATCCTAATTGTTTGATGTATATTTGGCCTTTTCCATCCTATGCTGCATTTATTATGTCTATATTTTTATGTGTGTTTTGTGTGCAATCATTGTATGTAATCAATGTTTTTAGGTTGTTTCAGCCCTGACGAAGTTCCGCCATAGGAACGAAACACGTTGGCTGTTTGTTTTATCTGGTATAATTAACACAATAAAGAAGATAACTATTTGGACTTAAAGCATCGTCTCTGAGATATTCTAATGAGTGCGCCTTCCGTCATTTGTTAAAAGTATTTTTGATCTGGAATTGTGCCTTGGGACGACAGGCACTGGAAGTGTGCAGCACCGCAATAATATTTGTAGCCAATAATATTTAGCGCCAAGAAACCGCTGGTATACGTGCGCTCTAGAAATAACTTAAAATCAAATCAAATTTGTTACACTACTGTCTTGGTTGTGCTAAACCTTAGTCAGGTTGTCCTGTTCGTTTTTTCTTAACATATTGTTTCACAAATGTTATTCACATGCCTTGGTTCATAATTTCACTTGGGACACAATCCACAATTGTAAATACTTGTTGCAAAATTGTTTCACGCATTTTTGTGTTTTTCAATACAATTATTATACAAACCAAACAGTGTTTTGATTCCCTTTCTATCTTACATCCCACCTAAACCCTGTCTATACATGCAAATTTTCGCTCTTATATTATCAATTTATATTAAGTATCTTTCTCCACAGGAACCACTGTTCTCTTAAATGACAGGACAGGAAGCCACGGAGAACGAGCGTGTGCATGTCCAAATTACAACCGAAAAACGTTCAACTGATTGTTCACTTCTGGGAATAAACACCCTTTGAAAACATCTCTCCAAAGTGGCCCGGCCTGGACTTGCGAATCTTTTGAAAATGTTCCCTCTGCGGGAAGTCTTTCAAAAGGGAAAAGAAAAAAAATTATCCAAAATGACTCGGTCTCTTCCTTCGTATCTGTCAAACAAGTTTTCAGCATTTTGAAAGAAAGCTTTATCGCATTTACTGAGTTCCTTCCTGCCCCCTCTCTGTTTTCACACCAACACGTCCTTTCACTCAATAGCGCTCAAGCGGAGCGTCTGACTGAAGCCGCCTTTCCATGGCTGGAGTTCACCGCCCTTGTTTTGTGAGGCTCAGCGTTTTTTTAAAAACGCTGACTAGCCTGCAAAGTTGTGTGAATATATCACTCGCTACTGCCTTTGCCTGTTTGTATTTACTGGTGTCTGGTATTTCAGGGTTTTGGATGCCCTTGAGGCGCCGTGACCATTTGTTACGTTTGAAAGAATGCAAGTCCATTTATTAGGCAGGAGTGAGCCAGGCCTGGAGAAATGTATTCCGTCTAACATTTAATAAAAAATGCAATTAAAAATTGACTTATGCCGTGACATGCTGAGGGTTTCCCTTCCAGGGTTTAAATGTAGGCGCCACGAACCCCGGTTTGAAAATGTGACATCGCATCAATCTCACGCGTGGGAGACAAGGCCACTGATGTCTTTCAGCGGCGGCATTTTTCATTGCTGGCATGCTTTTAAAGGGTTTCGAAGTTCCTTATTAATACTAAAAAGCATTCGCTTTCACTTCCGATTGAAACCGAGGGAAAATGAAAGCACGCGATGCGGTGCCGCCGCCTTCTGTCCCGAAGGGAGACAGGAGGTGGCACGCGCGGACAGGAGATGTGCACTCTGTACGCGTGCACATCTCCTGTCCGCGCGTGCCACCTCCTGTCTCCCTTCGGGACAGAAAGCGGCAGCAATAGTCTCTCAAGCGAAACAGCGCATGCGCTGCATTCGCACTCAAGACCTAATAAGGGAACACTAAGGCAACTTACACTCTGGTAGCCTCGCCAAGCTCAAGAATATACAATGAGGCAAAAAGAATTAAGAATGACTCGACCAATATGTTTTTTTTTTTACTTTATTTATATCATTTTGCATACAGTGGTAACAGTACAAAGTCATACCGTGTGATGCTAAAGTATCAAGAAGCATAAAGTCTGGATTCGATAAAAAATCCGGATAGAGCATGCAGTCCCTCTTTGACATGTGATTCTCTTTATCCCTCTTCACTGGTACAGTATTGTACCCTCTAAGTAAATGTTCCAGAAGGGATGACATTGATAACACGAATGTGGCAACAGTTAACATCGCATTGATCATATCAACAATGTACATTTCCTCCGCCCACAGATAAACAACTCAGAAACATATCTCATATAAAATACATCTGCCATTGTCAAGTTGCAAGGATCCCACCTTCATTTATGAACATGGACTCTACATTCAGGGCAGTTCAGTTAGATCGTCAGTCCCCAATGACTCTTCCAATATGTATGTGTATTTGCATGTAGCCACTTAGGTATACATGTAAAACTCAAACCTAGCTATTATGCAATGAGGCAATTACAAAGTTGAGGAGAAATGAAAGAACAGAGGATGCATGCAGGATAATTTGCTTTCAGATAATTAGTGCATTATTGATGGCATTCCAGGCAGAGATGCAGGAAACTGGTTGTGTCTGCAGTTTCTTCCAGAAGAAGAGGAAAGGAGCTTAGCAGATCTATATTAGGAAGGGATTTTAGATCATAGGAGCACAGCAATCAAACATTTGCCATATAGTTGAAGGACAGTGGCAGTGTTCCTAAGTCCACTTGGGGTGCAGTTTTGAAAAACAGTAATCCCTTTTAAACTTAATTTTTAATATTGGACATTGTTTTGGTTTTTCAAACAATTTTTTGTGAGGAGTTCGAGTGGGAGTGCTACGCTTACCTGTGCTCAATAATCTGGTCTCCCTGCCTCGGTCCAACGCGGTGTTTACCGTTGCGAGGAGGGTTGGGAGACAGAGACGGGTACTTCCGGTTGGTGAGGGCAGCGGTCTAGTTGCTGGGAGGCCTCCCCTTTAAAATCGGCTTGCCTCTGCAGCCACTTGGTGGATGAAGGACAGTGGCAGTGTTCCTAAATCCACTTGCTGTGCAGTTTTGAAAACAGTAATTCCTTTTAAATTTAATTTTTAATATTGGGCATTGTTTTGGTTTTTAAAACATTTCTGTGTGAGGAGTTCAAGTGGGAGTGCTACGCTTACCTGTGCTCGATAATCTGGTCTCCCTGCCTCGGTCCAACGCGGTGTTTACCGTTGCACGGAGGGCAGGGGAGACAGAGACGGGTACTTCCGGTTGGTGAGGGCAGCGGTCTAGTTGCTTTGAGGGCTCTCCTTTAAAATCGGCTTGCCTCTGCAGCCGCTTGGTGGATGAAGGACAGTGGCAGTGTTCCTAAATCCACTTGCTGTGCAGTTTTGAAAACAGTAATCCCTTTTAAATTTAATTTTTAATATTGGGCATTGTTTTGGTTTTTAAAACATTTCTGTGTGAGGAGTTCAAGTGGGAGTGCTATGCTTACCTGTGCTCGATAATCTGGTCTCCCTGTCTCGGTCCGACGTGGTGTTTACCGTTGCGCGGAGGGCGGGGGAGACAGAGACAGGTACTTCCGGTTGGTGAGGGCAGCGGTCTAGTTGCTGGAAGGGCTCTCCTTTAAAATCAACATGCCTCTGCAGACGGGCAGCGGATGCGAGCAGCAGGCGCTCCAAAGGCAAGCCCATCTGCGCCCATCCATGGCCGATCAGGGCTAGGGGCCAGAACCCCTGTTGGATTTGATTCAAGACGCCACTACAGCCCTCGGAGGCTTCGCGCTCTTTGTCCAAGTCTGGATGATAAATGTAAGCATAGCATAAACGCTGAGGGTGAGAGCTGGCAATGTAGCCACTGCTCGTTCAGGGGGGATGAACGAGTAGAGATTTGGGATGGAGGCCCCTCACTCAGGCTATCTCTAATTAACTGCAGATCCTTGAGGAAGCACAGTATTGAGATATGTGACCTGTTATCTGAAGGTCAAACAGATGTCATATTTCTCACTGAGACATGGCTGGACACTGACTCTGCGCCTGAAATCTTGGAGGCACTCCCTAGTGGTTATGGGATTATGAGAGTGGACAGACTGTCAGGGAGGGGAGGGGGCATCGCAATCATTTACAAACATGGCATTAGATGATCTTGCAACTGCTGACATAGCTGATGGTGAGGCACGCTTCTTCACTATCTGTACAGCCACTAATATGCTGTGAAGGGGCTACTGATCTATAGACCTCCAGGACCCCATTTGAGGTTTATACCCAGCCTTATTGACTACCGTATTCAACCTGCCCTCCGGTACGAAAAGTCATTGGTGCTGGGTGATATAAACCTGCATTTTGATGATGCACTCAACTCTGGGGCACAAGAGTTGTGCGAGGAATTAGAAGTGCTGCAACTATTCCTAAAATCTGAACTTCCCACTCATAAATTGGGTCATTTACTTGACCCTATTTTCGCCAACTGGGATGCGCTGGAACTGAAGCCTCCGCTTCCGGTGTTGTGGTCAGATCAATTTCTGATCACGTTCAGGATAAAGCTGCCCCTGTCTAAAACACAGGAGAAAGCTAAGTCTGGTATAAAAAGAAGGAAGTGGGCTGGCTTTTCTCAGGGGATGTAAATGGGGATGTAAATGGGGTGTGTAAAGCTCTCGAGAGACGTATAATTGTTGCTCTTGACTGCACCGCACCTTGGTCAACTAAAATGTCCACTAACAGACGCAAATCAGCTCCTTGGTTTAATGAAATGTTACGTACCGCTAAATCTACCTGTAAACACCTAGAAAGGCGCTGGAGAAAAGATTTCTCAGCCCACTTGGAAGTAGAATATAAAATTAGCCTCAAGAACTACCATTCGCTCATTAGGATGGCGAAGGCAGCTTATTTAAATGGAAGGATCCAAACAGCGAAGAACTCTACAAAAGATGTTCAAGGTGTTTCAAGACATTTCCTCCTTGGCATCCGTTGCAGTGCCTATCGTTGGCTCTGAGGAGTCATGCAATCGAGTTGCTGAGTACTTTGCAGATAAGGTCGAGAAGATCTTTTCTTCTTTTCCTTATTCTGCTCACGATGGTAAGAGAGTGGAGAAGGAATCTGTGAGTGCTTCTGAAATGCAGGGTCTTCATGAATTTACTGAGCCCCCTCAGGACACTCTTAAAAAGATTGCCACTAGCATCAAGTCGGGCTCGCCCAGGGACCGGGCTACCCCCATGGTGCTCAGAGGTAGTATTGACGTACTTGAGCCTTTTATGAGATATCTTTTAGAGTTGTCTTTTCTCTCAGGAGTGGTCCCGGAAATGCGGAAGGAGGCTGTGGTACTTCCCTTACAAAAGAAACCTCATATTAGCGCTGACCAGCTTGACAACTTGCGCCCCATCTCCCTGCTTCCGTATTTTGCTAAGGTTGCGGAAAAGATTGTGAATACTCAACTTACTGCACATATTTGTAACAACAACCTTCTTCATCCCTTCCAGTCTGGCTTCCAGGCTTTTCATTCCACTGAATCTGCTCCACCGAGACCATCCGGAAGTATGTGGACGAAGGACAGACAGCAGCCTTAATTCTTTTAGACTTAAGTGCCTGTTTCGACACTGTTGCCCACCATACCCTGCTTCATGATCTAGAGAGAGGGGGTGTAGCTGGTGGAGCATTAAAGTGGATGGAATCCTTTTTATCTGAGCGTAGCTTTCAAGTCATGCAGGGCAGTTATTATTCTAGAAACATCAAGCTGACCCAGGGGGTGCCTCAGGGCTCTATCTTGAGTCCAACATTGTTCAATCTTTATGTCGCCCCCTTGGCTAAAATCTCGGATACATTTGGGATTAATGCCCTGTCCTATACTGATGACACCCAACTAGTGGTCTCTCTGACCCAAGCCCGGGCTGGAGCTGCCTCCAACTTTGTATCCTGCCTTCAAGAACTGGCTGTATGGATGGCAAATAACTGCCTAAAGTTGAATGGCAGCAAGACCGAGGTGTTTGTGATAGGGAAGGCTCCATCTGTATGGTCTTCGGCATGGTGGCTTTTTTTTTTTTGTGGGAAAGGCACAGTAGTGAATTATAATAAAACTAAAGCCAAAACCTAGGGGGTTCAGAAAATCTTAATTATTGTGACATGTAAACATTAATAATAGAAACCAAACATGATTGATAGAATAGAATACTGTTTTTAATTAATTTATCTTTTTTTCTTCATTTTTTTGGATTTCCAGTATAAAAATACATATAATCATTACAATGAAAAAATCTTTAACACACAAATAACAGAAAGGAAGGGGAGGAGAGAAGACCCAAATGACTTTGTTGTAATAATGGACTGATGGAGTTAGCAAAGCGGTGGATGGAAACTCTACGCGCGTTTCGGCTATTGCCTTCTTCAGGAGTCCGTCATTTGCAACAGGACACAATTAAATAACAATAATGGTTGGACATCAAAATCTCTTTATTTTGGAAGATTTTCTGAAACTTCCTCGTCAGAAATCGGTAAATTAAAATGTATAGTCGGTTAACTAGATATCGTTGTGGGTGGCTAGAAGAAGGTTCCGACTTCTAGACCAACACGTTAATATGTAAGATGATATCGACCGATCTTCTGTAATAGCTTAATTAGTGTGGTTATAATACAACCGAGTTATATTCCTCATTGTACTCCCCTTCAGACATGTCTGTTTCCAGTCTGTAATTAAGACCCGCTACGTTGGGGAGCCGTGTAACGCTTCGTTATTTCTTTAGAGATATGGCCAGATACATCCTTTGTAGTCCACGACTTAAAACTGTTAATGGCCGTATCTAAGAGTGGCACTCTCTAAAATCTGTTTGTCAAGTCTGTATCTGGGGTTCTGGCCCCAGTCATTGGGTCCTACTCCTACACCTTGCGAGCAAGCTAAGAACCTTGGGGTTTGAGTGGACAACAAGTTGTCTTTCGATTACCACACCAGGCGGGTGGCAGGTGCCTGTTTTGGCATCTTGAGGGGACTGCGGAAAACCCTTGACGCCCTCCCCACTGCTTCTAGAAAAATCCTTGTTCATGCTCTGGTAACCTCTCGCCTAGATTATGGCAATCTTCTGTATATGGGTGCAACTGTTAGATGCTTGCAGCGTTTGCAGTGCATCCAGAATGAAGCAGCAAGACTAGTTCTCATGCTCCCTAAGAGTGCCTCAGCTACTGGTGCGCTGGCTTCTCTACACTGGCTTTCCATCAGGGAGAGAGTAAAGTTCAAGGCCTTGTGTGTGAGTCATCGGATTTTACAAAGAAAGGGGCCCATATATCTGCATGATTTTCTAACTCCTTATGTACCGACTAGACTGTTAAGGTCCAGCGGGAACGGTAAGGTGCATGTCCCCAAAATCAAGAGAGCCAGGATGGGTGGGCGCTCGTTTCGTTACTTGGTGGCCCAGCTGTGGAACTCGCTCCCTCAGGCACTCCGGCTGGAGTGTTCTGAATCTATCTTCCGGAAAGGTCTGAAGACTCATCTATTTCCTGTTTCTTAAATTGTTTTGTTTAATTGGTTGCTGCTGCTTCTTTACTGCTACCTTAGCATGGGGACACACTGGCCTCAGTGTAACCAGGCGCTTTACACATGTAACTATTATTATTATTAGTTGCCTCCTCCTTGCACTTGCTAATATCAAGACTGGCAATGTCTATTGTGCTGGCACTGGAGGTACTGATCTTGATTGTTCAAATATATGGGTGTGCAATTCCTAAGGAAGTTAGTGGAAGTCAGGTCTCTGGAATAACCTCCAAAGGGAGGAAGTGCCCTCACACACCCCAAAAGGTGTCATGCTTCAGCATTTGGGCGTGTTCCTCGTCGGGCCGGCGCTGCAATGCTCGACGGGCACCCGCGAAGGGGTTCTTTGGCGGAGTTCTTTTGATAAAGCCGTTTGGTAAGTGAGGGTATGTGGACTGAAGTGAGTAGTGTAGTAAGTGAGATCTAAAATAGGTTTAGGGAGACTCTTATTAAATAACTATTATTAACACAGCTCGCTAACCTAAGTAAAAATAGTGTAGCTCGTATCGGAGATGATGATCCTATAAAGCATAAATATTATATAGTTTTGGTAAATATGTTTCTTGCCTCATCAGCCCCTAAGGGGTCTATAGGCAATTTGTCAGGACCATAAAAAGAAAGTATTCTAGTAGTCTTACACTACTGCAGGGCTGGTGTATTCAATTTGACAGAATTAATCTAGTCACAAGCTGTCAGGTGGATGGTGGGCTCATTAGTCACTTTTCTTAGCCCTTTGATGACTCATGTAGCTTTGCAGAGGTTAATCTGTAGCGAAGTCAGATGGGAGTCTGGAATAAAGCAGAGAAGAGCGTTCTCCTTTTAGAGGCGTGATAGGACCACAGATTGAACAGCTGACCTGAAGTCAGATTGTGGAAGGTAAGCCTTCATTCTGTGAAGCTACAAAAGGTGGCTGCAGAAGGTCCGCATCTTAAAGATGTATGTTAAGATAGTCTAGCCTGTCCCCTTTTAACTGTGGATGTCCCTTCTGGAAATAGGCAGAGAATATAGCAAAGAAATGAGATTGTGTAAAGACGACTCCGTACTCAAGTTGTCGTCAATAACTTTATTCTCTGTCAACAACACACCAGGGGCATGTCTGCTAGGCAGGCAGTAAGCCCGCTAATCACCAACTGTCAAACACAGCCCAGCTGTCAACATTCCAGCTGAGGGCTGTCCAATCATGCGCTGGGGAGGCACGTGCAGGGCAGGGTAATGGAAAGGAAGAAAAGACCAACACAACACATCTCCTTCCCTAAAAACAAAAGAGGGTTAGACAACAGACCCCCCCCAAAGCAGTAACATTTTCAGAATTGTCAGTCAAACACGAAGTCTTTATATTTGCTGGGTTTGCAATGAACTTGGCCATAACTGCTGGTGTTTTCACTAGCTTCGCCGACATCTTCCATTGGCCAACAACCATCATCCATGGTGGATGTGCGTTCCGCATTAACAGTGTCATCCGTTTCCTTTGAGTTGGCATCACTCTCCCCCTCTCCATCGTCGCTGGTTTCATATTCTGAGTCGTTGCCACTTGTTGTTGCCCTTACCCGTGGCTCCACAGGGCAGTCGGAGTTGAGTGTCCTGTCCATTCCAATATATTCTATTCCTTTCCGATATTTCTTAGTCGTAGTACCTGTTCTTCCCTTGGGCGCACCTATGTTATTGTCCTCGTCTTCCTCCTCTCATCCGACCAGTCAAAGTGGTGTATGTCCATCTCATAAATACGCTTCCTTCCCTTATGTTCCATTTCTTCAGTTCTGTGACACATTGCCATTCCTGAAGCATGCCAAACTTTCCCATCACTGAGTGATGCAGAGTTACGAAACACTTCTACCACCTCCAAGGGCGAGTAATATCTGTCTTCCTCTTTGACTATATGTCCACTTCTTTTAATCCGCACTTTGTCCCCTTCTTTTATGGACATTTCTTTGCAAAGCCTGCTCCTCTCATGTGTCTCTTTGAGAATAGCTTGTGCGTTCTTAATTCATTCCTTAATTGTTTCCACAGACCATCTTGATGTTCTTGCTTGTTTTAACCATCCGATATTGTCCTTTGAAATGGGTGTTCTACCTCTCATTACTTAAAACAGGCTTGCTAATGTCTTTTTGCCCTGAGTAATCCTGTACCCCCATATAATTTCCTTTACTTCCTTCCTCCAGCATTTCATACTTTTGTTAGCAAGTTGGATGGTTCCTTTTATTACTCGATTTAACCATTCCACAGCATCATTTCCTGCTGGATGATTAATTGATGTAGTTTTGTGGTTGATGTCATTCCTAGTAATAAACTCCTTGAATTCCTCCGAGGTGAATTGGTTGCTATTGCCACTTATGATAAATTTCGGTATACCTTCCCTGGTGAGCACATCGTCCATGAACGTTATAATGTCAGACGTGTCTACTTTCTTGCACACTTTTATTTCTGGCCATTTAGACAGATGGTCCACCATAACTATTATGTACACCATTTCATCCTGCCATCTTATAGGACCAGTTATGTCCACACCGATCCTCTCCCAAGGCATGGTTGGGCACATCAAAGGTTCTAATGTTGGTTGGGATGTAGTTAGTGGTATATACGCACTTTCGCAATCCTTTGGTTTTTCAATTTCATCTCTAACTTCATTCTTTTGCATTATAGGTATGTTCCGTACCTTGTGTAAGCAGGGAATTGCATTCTCATTAAGTTTAATTTTGTTTTGAAATTCTCTTTGCTTACCGATTTGCCCATTGAATTCACTTGGGTTTCTTTCTAGTATCTTCTTGTCTCGAGTTATGTCATGTTGTACTACTAATACTGGCTCTGAACGATTTGGGTCAAGGGTAATGTCCAACTTTCCCTGATCTCTCCATCCTAATACTGACGGACCAGTAGCTGCCACATACAATTTACTGTTCATATCTCTCTCCTTGAAGATGAAAGGCACCTCTCTGTACCCCAGAAGTCCAACAGTCTCCCCAGTAAAAGTTTTTAATGTAATGCCTGGTTTCTCCAACTTTTACTCAGAACTTTTTTTAACTTTTCGTCCCACACTTTGTGGTTGACAATGGTGCATGGTGACCCTGAGTCTGCAATTAATTCTAGTTCAACTCCTCCTATCACTACTTTGCAAACAGGTTTCTTCATTTCACTTTTATTTTCTTCATTGCTTTCCATTGCCTCTGTAATATTTAATATGCAAAAATTATACTCCGACTCGTCAGATGAGTTCTCCTCTTCCTTCTCTTCCTCCTGCGCACAATTTACTTTCCTAATTCCACTTCTTCTGCATGCTTTTTCGAAATGTCCTACTAGCCCGCATATGCTACACTTGGTGTTCCTAGCTGGGCAATTCCAGTCATTAGCTAAATGCCTGTTACTGTTACAACGATAACATCTAAGGTCACCATAATTTCTCTCCTTTCTGAATCTTCTAGTAGTGTCTTTATCCTTGCTACTTAAATTGGTCGTTTTTTTTCCTCGTTGAACTCTTGCCACTAGACTGGACTCTTCTGTTTTTCCTTTACCCTCATTGATTACTTCCTTTGCGCATCTACCAGTGAGTTCCGCTTTTTTTACAATGTCTATCACTTGTTGTAGGGGTTTCTCGCCTCTAGCCCACAAGGCATCCTGTATGTTTTGATTAGCTGTACACATAACAATTTGATCCCTAATCAGGTCATCGTGTATAACCCCAAATTTACATGTGAGTGCTATGTTTTTTAATGCTGCCACGTACTCAGCAACGCTTTACTCTTTATTCTGCTTCCTCCTGTAGAATTTGTACCTGTGCACGCAACACACACCAAAGGCTTGTAGTATGTATCCAAATCCTCTATGGCATCCTCAAACACATTCCTGTCAGCCCCCTCATGGCCCTTCTTTGCAATGTTATTATACACTTTTAGACCACCTGCCCCTAAACTGTGTACCAATATTTTTTCTTTTCTACTGGTTTTAAAGTTTCATCTTCTTTGTCAAATGTAGTTATGTAGTTGCAAAAATATTCTTTCCACTCCTCCCATTTTATTTCGGGTGTACCTTCTCCTTTCAAAAATGGTTCAGGTGGCTGTAGGTTGTACGTATTGCTGCTGCCATGCTTTGTGTTTGTTTATTTTCTTTTCCTTTCTTTATATTGTATTCTGTCCTTTCCTGCACAAGATGTTATGACAGTCACTTATAATAAAATTTACTTATCACTTATTTTTTTTTAATTTAACAAAAAAGGATACCGTATTTTAAGCTTCCAATGAGATCCGCTTTTTCAATCGATGTAATACGCGTTGCACGCATTAGATAAGCGTGTTTTTCATGTAGTTCATGCACTCAAGATGGCGCCTAGCGCGATGTCGTCATACGCGCCGCAACGTTGCTCGCATTCACCTCACAAAGCTTATCACCTCAAACGACGTCAGTTTCAAAGCGAGTTTACTATTAGTTGACGCCGTGTTGGATTCGTGGTTTCCTACTCACGTAGTTATTTATTCCTCTCACAATGTTCTTGTTACACTCGCACCTTTCACTTGTCACAACTTTTTTTCCTCTTCAGTGCATAGCTGAATAGACTTGGCACTACTTTTAAACAATCGTTGTTCCCCTCACAAATACTGCCTGAAATTAATTTCGTCAAACACCATTTCCTTTCTAGTCAGTCAGAACACGGCACTAGATGTGAGTGTAACCTTCCCTTCACCACTGGTTACAGGTTCACTGGCTTTAATTAGTTCATTTTAGTTTGCTGATTTTATTTTCTTCCCATTAGTACTTAAACATACATTTCTTTTCACGTTTCCTTAAATTATTCCTCAAATTTGCTTTTATTCCTTATATACGTTTCTTATCAGTACCTCAGATAGGGTTAAAGTGTCCACTTCCTCCACTTTGACCTGCTTATTCTTATCTTCTCCGTGCTACTAGTCACGCAGTTTCCTTTATATTCAATAAATTCACGCAGGTTCGCTGGCGTGCTGTCACCTCGTCGCCAAATTTGTAAAGACGACTCCGTACTCAAGCTGTCATCAATAACTTTATTCTCTGTCAACAACACACCAGGGGCATGTCTGCTCGGCAGGCAGTCAGCCCGTTAATCACCAACTGTCAAACACAGCCCAGCTGTCAACATTCCAGCTGAGGGCTGTCCAATCACGCGCTGGGAGGCACGTGCAGGGCAGGGTAATGGAAAGGAAGAAAAGACCAACACAACAGAAGACTAGACAAAGTCCTATGATCCGCTGAACACGTGCACTCTGAAAAACTCTATGTGCAACCAGTTAGATAGGGAGAGGCCTGCCCTGCAACAAGATTTTAAAAGACCAATCAAATTGGATGAGAGGTGGCACAGTTATGGTTGAGTCCAGCTTTCAAAATAGTCTAGGATCATAGATTAGCCACCGAATTTGGGTAGGATAAGTGGAAGAGGGAATACATGAAAAAGGCATTTTCTGGAGGCAACTCATTTTACTCGCACGTAAGACATTTTGAAATGCTTTGAGCTCACCAGACATTTTGGTGATAAGTAATCTGTAACAGGAAACATCTAGGGGCGGATGGGTCCCCAGGGGCACTTGGCAAAGCCAATGTCCCCCTGGGGTATTTCGCGCGAGGGACGACCTCACGCGGCCTGATTGGGTGGTGGGAGGGGCTAGGTCCAAGTGAAGGGAGGGGAGGGAGGGTTTGACGTCACTCTGAGCGAGTGAGAGGAGCGGTGGTGTCGTGTTTGACAGGAGCAGCTGTGAGGTAATCCTGTCAGCGCTGTCACACGTTCTGTGAGCTTATTTCGACGATTTCCTTGCAAGTAATTGAAGAATGGCGGCTGAGGATATTGCCATAGAGGCAGTTAGAGCATTGATGGCTGTGGGGCGGAGTGATTTGCTGAGACCCGGTGCTGTGGTAGATACCTCTGTGGCTGTGAAGCGTCCTCGTCGCTTAGCAGCGGAGGGAGTGTCGAGAGCTGTGGCCGCCTGTCGGCCTGTTCACAGTAATGTTTCTGAGGAGGAAGGTGGCGTGAAGGTGCCGGCAGCGAGAGCCAGGAGAGCGCGTTCAGTGAGCAGAGGAGGTCGGGGTAAGAAACTTCCACCCCTGCGCTCGTCCTCGGCCCCAAGTGCGTTGCAGGGGGGCCGTAAGTTAGTTACTACACCGGCCAGACGACGGGCTGGCAGGCGCGGAGGCAGTGCCGGTGGCGTTTTTGACATGCGCGTGTCGCATTTTCAGCTGGCTGAAGGAGAGGCTGACAGGGCTTTCGATGAACATATGGTCACTGCGTCACAAGAGTCCGGTGGGGCCCGGTCACGACCCGGCATGAAGGTTTTGGCAGACACGCCCAAGAGGTCAGACGGCCCGTCGGCGAGCGGCAAGAGAATTGAAATAGCACCAGAATTAGATGCTGACAGGCAGAGACAGATTTTGGTGGACTATTCCAGCGATAGTGAGTCAGACGAATATGGTCTGTCAGGAGTTGAGGAAGGCGATGACGACAGAGGCGGTGCACCAGACGTCGAGGAGCAACTCCAGCTGGATGAGTTTCTGGACTGCCAAGACATTATTGTCCCTCAGCCTAGAGGGCCCCCAAAGCAATTTATTGCTGAGGATGTTAATGAAAATGTAACATATGATTCTCATTTTCCACAGGATAAGCAACTGATGGGGGGCGTGATGTGGAAGCCTCGAGTTAGGCAGTTCAGGAGCGGGAGGTGGGGGGACATGGGTGGCAGGGGTGGGGGCAGGCAAATGAAGGATGCCGCTGCATTGTTTACAGACGCCAGGCCTCCGCCTGGGCGTCCTGAGGTAGCTTTTGACGTGGGGTCTGCGACTCCGCAAGGCCAATGGGTGTCGGTGGAGCACACGGAGTTGCCAGTGCCAAAACGGTCTGGCACCTCAGCTTCGCGGACATCGGGTAAGTATGGAATGGGTCCTCGCTCGAGCGGCGAGTACCTTACGGAGGCTGCTGGTCAGGTGACGGATGAGCAGTTCTTTTTCTCTCAGACGGCGCCGCAGAGCGCGGTGATTGGGGGAGGGGTTAGTTCAAGAAGCGGATCTGGTGCGGATTTCATACCTGCGACTGGGCGCTTTTCACGGAGGCCTGAGTCAGAGGTTCAAAGTCGGTTTATTAACTTGGCGTCTGGCACAAGGCCAGGTACAAGTTTTGCTATGTCAGAAAATGAAAAACAGTTTGAAGGTGATGACGGTGAATCCGATAAAGAAAATGAGTATTATTCGAGAGGTGGATTGTCTCATGATGGCAGGGTAGGGGCTGGGAGGGGGGTGAGACGAGTAACTTCTGCCAGTGTGTTTCAGAGTTCTGGAGCGGTTCTCTCACAGGCACGTGGGAATCAGAGCGGACATCATCAGCGTGATGGTCTGGAAGACTTTTGTCAACGGGCTGCGCAGTTACCAGCAGGTAAGACAGACTGGTGGGCTGCTTGGACACGGCCGTTGGCAGGTGGTACAGGTGTGACGCCTGCTGAGGGTGGTCATGAGAGGGTGGTTGGGGGTGACGGTTTGGGGTCGAAACATGGTGAAAGTCTACAGTCAACGGCAGGGCAAGGGGGGAGGACGGATAAAGAAGGGGGAGGGAGCCCAAGTTCATCGGTTACTAGTTCAGGACAGAGTGAGACTCCGAGATTAAGCGGTATGAAACTGCCTTATATGGGGGTGTCGATGCCGTTGGGCATACATTTGTCAAACAGAACTAGGCAGTGTATTTGGAACCATGATTACGTGGATGTTTTCCGTCTACTTCATAGGGATTTACAGGCAAGGGAAGGGTCTAAAGAGGAGGAAGCTGAATTGTCCCGTCGCCCCAAAGTGCCGAAAACGATAGAAAATTGGACAGCAGCGTTCCTTATTTATGCCAGCGTGTATTGCGAACGTTACCCTGAGAGGGCGGTTTCGCTGTTTAAATACATAGATGTCATTAGAAGGGCGTATTTGCAGGCGGGGGGATATGCGTGGTTGAACTACGACGAGGAGTTTCGGGCGAGAATGAGTTTATTTAACGATAAGCCATGGGGGGAGGTTGATCAGGAGTTGTGGTTACAGTGGTTGTCGGGTCATTCGTCCGCTAGCACGATCCATACAGCAAGTGGGTTGCCGATTCCTTACCGGCCCTTTTCTCAGCGTCCCGCCACAATGGGGGCGGGTAGTGTCGGATGGGGTCAGTTGCCCACAACTGGAGCATGTTGGAGCTTTAATAGAGGTTCCTGTGTGCTCCAGTATTGTAAATTCAAGCATGAATGCGCTCAGTGCGGGGGCAGACATGCCATCTTTCAGTGCTTTCCCAACCAGCACCCCGGAGAACATGGTAGAGGTCAGAGGGGGGGGGGGCGAGGATCAGTGCCGCCTCTTATGCCAAAAGGCGCCTACCCCAATTAGATTGCAGGCCATGTTGAGTTCTTTGGAGAGGTATCCGGACGTGGAAGAAGCGGCCAAGTTATTTTGGGGGTTTCGGCTCGGCTTTAGGATTGGCTACCAAGGCCCCAGAGTCTTGCGATGGGCTGATAATCTCAGGTCCGCAAAGGAGATGGCTACAGTGGTGAGGGTGAAGTTGCAGAAGGAATTGGATTTAGGCAGAATAGTTGGCCCTTTCGCGGTTTGCCCTTTGCCAAATTTAATTGTGTCGCCCCTTGGCGTTATCCCAAAGAAAGCACAAGGCGAGTTCCGCCTGTTACATCATTTGTCTTGGCCGGAAGGGCAGTCAGTGAACGACTTCATCTCCACCACTGATTCAGCAGTGTCATATTTGTCAGTAGACGACGCTTTGGAATTGGTGCGTAAGGCCGGGGTGGGAGCTGACCTTGCTAAATGTGACATTCAGGCTGCCTTCCGCCTTTTGCCTATTCATCCGGTGGATTTCGAGTTGCTGGGCATGTATTTCGAAGGAGAGTACTACGTGGATCGTGTGTTACCCATGGGCTGTGCTATCTCTTGCTCACTGTTCGAAACCTTTAGTACATTTCTGGAGTGGTGTGTAGTTCCTCAGAACACGTGGCTGTATGTCACTACTTGGACGATTTTTTGTTTGTGGGCAAAGCGGATTCGGAGCAGTGTGCTAAGGTTTTGGCATGTTTTCAGGCCGTGGTCAGGGAGTTTGGTGTGCCGTTGGGTGAAGACAAAACGGAAGGTCCAACGTCCACGTTGACCTTTTTGGGTATGGAGATAGATACAAAAGAAATGGTGGCCCGTTTGCCTCGAGCGAAAGTGCAGGAGATCAGACTTTTTCTTCAGGAAGTGTTGGGAGCCAAGAAAGTGCAGTTGCGGCAAGTCCAGAGGCTTCTGGGATACTTGACTTTTGCATGTAGAGTTGTCAGGGCAGGCAGGACCTTCTGTAGGCGTCTGGGCTTTGCTATGGCTGGGGCGTCCTTGCCCCACCATCACATCCGTTTGACAAAGAAAATTAAGGAGGATTTGATCATATGGTTGTGATTTTTGGACGAGTTCAATGGTGTGTCCGTCAATTTTGTGACGGAAGACACTGTCTGGCCAGTGCAAATATTCTCGGATGCGGCCGGGGCCATGGGATTCGGCTTGTTTTGGGAAGGAAGGTGGTGCGCGGAGCGATGGCCGGCACAGTGGTTGCAACAAGGTCGCAGCATCGCTTTTTTGGAATTTTTCCCCCTGTTGGTGGCGCTGCAGGTTTGGGGTGAGGAGTTCAGGGACTGCTGTGTGTTGTTTCATATCGATAACATGGCAGTGGTTAGTCTGGTTAACGGGCAGCGGGAAAAAGATGTACGGGTGCTGCAATTGTTGCGGGCTTTCATGTTGCGTGTTCTGCAGTTGAATATTGTTTTTAGAGCTCAACACATTCCTGGTGTCAACAATTCAATTGCCGACGCTTTGTCTCGTTGTCAGTGGCAGAGGTTTCGGGACTTGGCACCTGGAGCGGACCGATGCAGGACACCGATTCCGTCGAGCATGTGGGACCTGAGGAACTGAGAATGGCAGAGTTTGTTGAACAGACATTAGCAGGCTCCACGCGACGCAGTTATCAGCTGGCATGGTCTGGTTTTTTGGGATATGCGGCACAGCGTGGCAGGAACGGTACAGCGGTGCAAAATGAAAAGTTTATGTGGGAATTGTGTTATATTTGATAGACAAAGGTTTTTCGCCATCGACCATTTCAGGCAAGTTGGCGGGAATTTCGTTTTATAGTCAACTGTTTTTGGGGTGTGAGGTTTGAATGGGTTTCCGTTTACAAAAAATGTTAAAAGGTTTTGGGAGGTCCGTTTGGCAGGCGAAAAAGTTGAGAAATCCCATTACATTTGCATTGTTACAAAAATTGTTGGGCGTTCTGCCCGCCTGCTGTTATGATGAATGGGAATGGTCTCGATTCAAGTTATGTATGGTATGGTTGTTCTTTGGTGCATTTAGGATATCAGAATTATTGGGGTTGCGAAATCAAGCGGGGATCCAGTCATCTGATATCGAAATTCTGGGTAATGGAGTGTTGCAAATTACATTGAGGCAGTCAAAGACAGACCAGAAAGGGAAAGGGATGTTGGTGCGACTTGGTAGGAGCGGGGTTGGGGGTTGTTGTCCGGTGGGGGTGTGGGAGTCATTTGTTGAGTCTGCTGTATTTCAAGAGGGTGGGATATTTTGCCATAAGAATAAAACACAATTGACTTGTTTCCAATTTTTAGCTGTTTTAAGGAAGGCTTTGGTGTTGGCGGGGGAAAATCCGCAAAGTTTTGGGACGCATTCTTTCAGAATCGATGCAGCTACCGAAGCAGCGAGGTTGGGTTGGGGGAAAGAAGAGTTGCAGCGAATCGGGCGATGGAAATCCAATTGTTGCTTTAAATATGTCAGGTTGTAAATGTTAAAAAAAAAAAAAAAAGTTACACAAAAGGGGTTTCTGGTTAGTTAATGTTACTTTTTCCATCACAGGTCGAGTGGCGGATTTTCCTCGGAAAAAGAGGACCTGGATTGTCGGCCATTCAATAGTGAAATGGGCAGCGAACTTTGCTGAACAGCAGCTGTGTGGGAGAGGTCTGGGCTTGTATGGTAATGACCATGAGGTGATTTGGAAAGGTTTAGGGGGGATGAAATGGGGGGAGTTGTTCCCGGTTTTAAACAAAATGGCTGAGGCATGGGGCATTCCAGACTTGCTGATCCTGCACTTAGGAGAAAATGATCTGGTTGAATGGTCTGGATTAGCTTTAATCAAGCAAATGAAACTTGATTTGGCGGTGATCAAAGACAGATGGGTGGGGACCCGGGTAGTGTGGACGGAATTTTTGTACAGGAGCCAGTGGAAAGGAGCCAGGGTTCATGCGGCGGTGGAAAGGGCTCGCCGAAAAGTTAACAGGGCTTTGAAAACGTACTGTGCGGTAATGGGAATCACGGTCATTGCACATGAGCATTTTAACAATGAAATGCTGCATTTGTTGAGGAATGATCGGGTTCATCTCTCGCAGATGGGCCAGTCCTATTACCTGATGGAACTTAGAGACACCTTGGCCAATCTATGGTGTGTTGACTTGTGGTGCTCCAAACCAAAAAAATGAGTGGACGAACGATAAAAGCAGTGTTTTCCTTCACCGTGAATTTACATGTACTTGAGCGGTCCATTTATGACTTGGGAGGAAGGTTTTTGGGTGGGGCAGGAAAACTCAGGGGTTTTCCTGGGTGGCGTGTGTGAAGGGGATTGGATAATCTAGAGCGGATTCATCCTTTCTCTAAGGGGGAGGGCTTGGGAGGGTAGGTTGGGGAAGAGATGGAAAGAAGAAGGAAAACATACGGATGGTATGAAAACAAGTTATGGTTATTTGGAAATAAAGCATTGGAAAAGGAAATGGTTTATATGGAAAAGGTTTGGAGAAAATAAAAGCAAAAGGTTTGTTTGGAAAAGTTTATGTTGCGGGTCTGTCTTTGGCTGTCCTGGTAATAAAGGTGACCTTTTATGCTATATTCAGAGTTGTGTGAGAGTCCTTATTTGCGCGAAAAGATACTATAAAGGGAGGGCATGCGTCTGACGGGGAGCCATGTTCAGCTTCTTCAAACAAACCCTGCACGTGTGCTTGAGTGATGGCTTCAAACCTCTCCAGGAGTAGGAGGAGAGCTGTAGATGGAAAGATGCTCTGGCTTCAGTGGGAGATTAGGAAAGTTCTGATAGAGTACGTTTATTTTCTCTTCAAAGAAATCGGCAAGGGAATATTCTTTTGATGCTCGTTTGACGAGAGTACAGGTGAGTGGTTTAATAAATTCATTTAGAGCCTTGACAAGTTATTTTGCAGAGTTACCCACCTGATCAGTCTTATTGGTGATATGGCTTTTGCGTGCTTCTCTGATTTTCCGACGGGAGATGAACTTTGATTTATAGGCATCTTAGTCCGAGGACGTTTTGGTCTGGTGCCATGTTCTTTCTAACCTTTTACATGTATCTTTCTTAATTCTCAGCTCTGCAGGATACCATGGGACATGGTGTCTACTGGGAATGGATGATGCGTGTTTGAAGGGAGCAATCCTGTGAAATGCGAAAGAGAGAGAGAGAGATATGGTAGTCATCTAGAGCGGAGTTGATATCGCTGCTATGAGTTGTCTCCAAAGGTTGGAAGACCATAGCAAAAGAAGCTTGTGAGACTAATTTCCATTGTCTCAAGGCTTTTCTGCTAACCCTTGGGATATAAAAACAAATCAGGTGATGGTTGCTCTAAGTTAGGGGCAGTGGAAGGTCAGTTTCAAAGGATAGAGAGTTAGTGAATATCAGGTCTAAGGTGTGTCCTGCCGCATGAGTGGAACCAACCACTTTTTGGTGGAGACCTAACATTTCCATATCTGTCCGGAGTTGAGCTACCTCTGGGTTGAGGTATCTTCTCCGTGGTAGTTGAAATCACCCAGCAGCAGAAAATTGTTGGCTGCCAATACATGTGGAGCAAGGCGTCCTGCTAACAAATGACCTTATTCCAACAAGCATTGAGAAAGACCTTATCTCTACTGTGACAAGGAATAAAACATGTTGGCTAAAGTACCCGTATCATGCAGTCAGATAAAACTCAATGTTATTAAAGAACAACTGTTTCAACAACAATACACTACATTAAAAAAACGATTATGCACAGCAAGAGAAGCCTCTCTGGAATTATTACTATGAGGAGATAAAAAAGACACTCAAATCAATAATTTAGGTCTTTTTTAGTGTCCTTTTTCTGAATATTGACATGCAAGTAACATAACCTTTGAGGAATCGATATAAATCAAAAATACTATTGATTCAGGGGATTAACCTGTATCATGATTTAACCCTCCCAAAACTAAGGCCCAAACAATAACTACATGATCAAGGGACTAGATACTAAGTACAAATAACATTTCACACTTATCTACACGGCCAATGTTGGGCGAAGGTTACACACGATATAGCCCTTCCTCACCTTTCCACTATGGACTATCAACCTCTCCTAATTATAAGCTGGGTCTAATGGCTCAGTGGACTATTGAATCCACTGAAGGGATCTGTTTTAACCCCATGGTAGAGGTCTGAATCATTTTCAGTCCACTCAACCTTTAAATCTCCTCAGAGTGAAAACGTGTATAGCTGAGCTGCGTACCAATAAACATAGGTTACATAGCGTTATATAGCTTCCTGGCTGAATGGGCAATTTACAAATATATCTATGTTTATGCTATGTAAGACACCTTTGCCTGGCAATCTGAAGGAATCCCTAAATACCATAACATAGCACATAATCACAAAGGAAACATGTCAGGAGGTATTGCTGATGCCTGCGTTAACAGCAAGACAAGTACCTTTTTCTACGTTTAGCAAAATATGTCCTGCCTGATGTGTGGCCTAACGGCCAGAGCTGCCGACCTGGGAGCTGGGGAATCAGGTTTGAGTCTCAGTTTCAGCTCATCATCCTGTGATTCTGGGCAAATCACTTAATCTCCTCGTGCCTTCCAAAAAATGAATGTGTCCTTGCGTAATGTAACTGGTGCTCATGTAAAGCGCTCCAATACCTTCAGGTCTAATTTGCGCTATATCAACTGCAAAAAAAAGAGAAGGCAAAGCAGATATTGCATTTGGCTCCATCTAGTGTTATTAGCTGTCTGATCGTTATTAAACAGTGCAAGCTTCATTTAAAATATGTAAACACATGCTGTAGCACAAGCTGGGGGCCCGGTATAAGTGCAGGGCCTGGAGAATAATGCCCCTTTTGGTCCTCTCATGGCCTTGCCACTAAGGCCCTCATGATGAGTGCCCCAGTAGATTGGGGCCCCTCTGCAGCCACCATTTTGCATTGGGCGGGGTCACAATTATTGCACCCATTAATTACAGTGAACGAACAAGGAGTCTGAGCCATTAGTTACATTTATTGTATTGTATTGTAATTGCATTTATATAGCTCTTAGTACCCCTGACGAGGCGTAATATTTACTGGAAGATGCCAGTCGAAGTTCTGAAGATGTCAATTTTGGTTAGGAAAGTGCCAAAATCCTTATGTTAATCCTCATTTGGATGGGTATTATCAGCCCAGAAAAATACGGGTTCCTGGCGTATTATTCATCGGTGCAAATAAATAATGTACCTCCACAAGTCACTCCTAACGAAGCCACATGTTTTTGTTTGTTTTATTTCGCAGCTTTATGTAGTATCTCTATGGATCTTTGCGCTGTTGGGGCGACCAGTTTTCGGACTAATTCCAAACATCTGTCTTCCATTCACAGCCAGCAAATGTTCACCTAATGTCCTGGACGCACTGCTATTATTACCAGTTATTGACATGTTAAACGACTGTGATTTGTGGAAACGGGCAGACAGCGCCACCATGTGGTGGAGTGTCCTAAATAAAGTGCTGGGGCTAGGATTTAAGTGCCGTTACCGAGCTCCAAAAAAGACCGGCACAAATTAGGCACTGAGTACAAGTACATTAATTATTCTTAATGATGGACCCGTGCAAGCTTCATCATAGAAGCAGTTATGGCTTGAGGAGTTGAGAATGAGAGATTAGATGTGATTAATAGTTATTGACGGTCTAACCAGAGGTTAATGGTTGTTCAGTATAGCACTCATACCTAGAATAGCTTATGGGCACTATATACTACTGGGCAGAGTGGCAGACTACAACTGAGTTTTCCCCTCATCATCTTCCTGCGCACCGTGTGACCTGCGGCGTGTTTCTTTCCACGCTCAATTATCCAGACAGAAGCACGCGCGCAGTCATCAGCTCTCCATCCGCAGGAGGAGCCGCCCCCTGTCCCCTGTCCCCCGGCGTCCCCCGGCGTCCCCCGGCTTCCCAACCCCCCTCTGATTAGAGGTCTTTATTTTAAGACGCACGTTTATTTCCTCTTCTGATTTGTATTTTCCACGTCTAATTCTGGCTCTGAGGTAAACTGTGCCCTGCAGCCCTTCCCCCCTTCCTCTCCCGTGGCTCTGCTCATCGGTAAGCTGCGTCTTCTCCGGTCTCCTGAAGACTGGGCTGGCAGGATGGACGCGCTGGCGCTCACAGGCTACCTCCCGTAGGTCCGGAGCTGCTGCGGATGGCGTTAAAGCACGCCCAGCGCCGAGAAGCAGCCTAGCTCCTGGAAAGTGTTCTGGAAGTAGCGCTGGTCCCGCACTGCTGGCGTGTGTCAAGATCCACGCTTTGTGAGCCTAGGATACAGATTTTGTGTCTAATCTTAAGAGGCACAATTGGCAATTTCTGTTTGAGTGGTTGTGCGGGTTGTTGAGTGGGTGAATGCACAGTGAGTCAAAGGGCAGATGCATGGATGGGTAAGAGACTGAGTGAATGGGTGACTGAATTCATATCTGAACAGTTGAGCGCGTGAATGGGTGAAATGGTGCTATTATGTTTTGAGCTGCTCACTCACACATGCATCCATTATTCACCCAGTCAGTCACCCCCTTGATCTATCCACAATTAGCCTCAGACACCCACTTAAAGCGCTCTGATGCCCCAGTGTCTTGCCAGCGCTATATGAAACTCTTTAAACAAATACATAAATAACCCAGCATGCAGAGGCACCGATTCAAACAGTTCCACACACCAACCTATCCATCACTTACCAAGCATGTTAAAACACCTGACATGAAGGCTTTGCCAATGCTTGTTCATGACAAATGCTCTGGCTGCACCAGAACTATAAAGGCACTAGGAAAATGCAAACATAAACACTCATATACTGCTCCAGGAGCAGATACTGCTCACTAAAGCATGCTCCCTTAACTGTGCTCCACATGGAGACCATTTTAAGTGTTTACATTAAATAGAGCACATGCAATAGAAACATCTCATTACCAAACGCTCAGAGCAGAGAGAGATACTGACAATCAGCCGATATTTTACTCCTCAGTTGCTGAGTCTTTTCCTCCAATCAATCAATCAAGACATTCATAGAGCATGCTACTCACCCGTGAGGGTCTTAAGGTGCTGGGGGGCGGGGGGGGGGGGGTTGCTACTGCTCAAAGAGCCAGGTCTTGAGGTGTTTCCTGAAGGTGAGGTGGTCCTGGGTCATTCGTAAGTGTTTGGGGAGGGAGTTCCATGTCTTGGCGGCCAGGTAGGAGAACGATCTTCCTCCGGTGGTGGTTCTGCAAATTCATGGGACGGTGGCGAGGGCGAGGCTGGTGAAGTGGAGCTGGCGGGTGGGGGTGCAGAACGAGAGTCGGCTGTTGATGTATTCGGGGCCCATGTTGTGGAGCGCCTTGTGTGTGTGGGTGAGCAGCCTGAACGTGATCCTTTTGTTGACAGGGAGCCAGTGGAGGTTTCTTAGGTGGGCGGATATGTGGCTGTGGCGAGGGATGTCGAGGATGAGTCGTGCGGAGGCATTCTGTATGCGCTGGAGGCGATTCTGAAGTTTGGCAGTAGTTCCTGCGTAAAGGGCATTCCCGTTGTCCCGTCGGCTGGTGACGAGGGCCTGGGTGACTGTTCTTCCGGTTTCGGTGGGGATCCATCAGAAGATCTTCCGGAGCATGCGCAGGGTGTTGAAGCATGAGGATGAGACTGCGTTGACTTGCTTGGTCATCGTGAGGGAGGAGTTCAGGATGAATCCCAGGTTGCGTGCGTGGTCCGTGGGGGTCGGTGCGGTGCCCGGCGCCGTGGGCCACCAGGAGTCGTCCCATGCTGAGGGGGATTGTCCGAGGAGGAGGACCTCCGTCTTGTCCGAGTTGAGCTTCAGACGGCTGTGCTTCATCCATTGCGCTACCTCTTTCATGCCTTCCTGAAGGTTGGTTTTGGCGAGGGCTGGGTCTTTGGTGAGGGAGAGTATCAGTTGTGTGTCGTCGACGTACCACAACACTGAGCCTTTTTATTAAGTCTCGACCTAGCGTACGTACACTGTGCAGCAGTGTCGGCGCAGGCCGGGATTTTATGTTATTCAGTATTGGGGACTTGAACCCGCCCCTTCTTCCATTGGCCAGCTCCATAAATGGAGGCTAGCCATTGGAAGAGATGGTTGTCAATTACTCTTTCCCCCGTCACAACGCGATTCGGGGGCGTTTCCGTGTCTTTCTTTAAGTCCCGCCCCTTTTGTCGTCATGCCTTTCTGGGCTTTTTTTGTTGCCGGATTGGTTTGTTCTGTTTGTATCTTTTATGTAATCCTAAGTACTTATGTATCGCAGCTGGTTCTTTTGTAAAGCGCTGGGACACCTTCGGGTAATGTTTGCGCTATATAAAATCGCATTAAATAAATAAAATTAATAATTCCATGATTTATTGAAGTTGGGATAGATTTGGTAGAAGTTTAGGGCTAGTTTGGGCTTCTTTCATAGAGGCAAGTGCTCGTTTTCGAATTTGAGTTTAGAAACACAATTGGGGGGACACCTGTCCGTTTGTGGACGGAAATTCCACAAATCCTCGCTAACTTAACTACTACTGGTGAGTGCAATAGTTTCCGAAGCAAGTATGCCCTTTCCTCCAATCCAGATCCGCCTGGCAGCCAGTGTGGCTCTAGACACTGCCCAGAGCCACCCGGGCTATGCCATGGTCGGGACGACGTCACTTCCTGCGCCCAGCCTTCTGTTGCTTGCTGCTGCTGGCCTCGGCGTCTCCCCGCCAGGTCCTGTAGTCTCACCCTTCCCTAACGGTACCGGTAATGTGAGTGTTCTGTGCGGGGAGGGCGAACTCTGCCAGCCCCCGTTTCTTTGCCACAGGCCCCAAATCACGCTCCATCTTGTGCCCGCGCTGCTGAAAGTGCTCCAGTGTGCATGGCCATCTCCTAGCCTGGCCAGACAATCACCACCTCTGGGCTGCCTGGAGCAGCGGTGAGTATTACTTTCGGTTATAGAATGGGTCTGCCCCTTCATCCCCGCATCTATCCCAGATAAGGGTGCGTGTGCCTGCTAGATGCATAGCATCGCTAAGGATCCAGGCAGCTATACCATGGTCGGGACGACGTCACTTCCACATGCATAGTGTTGTTTGCCTGTGGTTTAAATTGGGAACTAGTAGTTAAGCCTTGTTGCTGCTCCCTATAACTAGACATGGAAAAGAGTTAGAAGGCATCACGCAGGTGTTAACAAAAACCTGGCCAAAAACGTCAGTGTCACTGTATACTTTATCATTACTAACCGTTATATACTATACCCTCTGGGGCCCGCTGCAATGACACTAAATAAAACCAAAAACAGGGAGAGGGAAAGAAATCATTTTATTATTAAATGTTAATTTGTTTTTCTGTTTTCCTGGACAAGTTTTATACAATGTTATTTTAGCCTCCGCTTTGACAAGTATCTATCTGTCTGTCTATCCTTGCCTACTCATTTCTTTTCCTCACTGTTTACCTCTTACCAACTGCCACCATTTATCCCTGCAACCATCCACCCACGCATCATCCATCCATTCATCCGTCCGTCCATGCAGTCATTCATTCATCCGCACATCCATCTCTCTTTTGGTCGTTCTTTCCTGCCTACCTTCCTCTTTCCCTACACCCCTCATTGCATCCACCTGTCCATCAATCAGTCCAATCACCCACCTATCATTATATTCGTCATAACTCCCACGTATGTTAAGCTACCATATTCATTCACTTTTAACTCACTTTTAATATCAGTATTCACTGAGGGGTCTATTCTTATCTACATTAAAATAAACTTGAAAATAACTTGTGGCTTCCGAGGGGACTAATCTTCATAAGCATGCTCGCCCCTTCCGAGTGCTGGATGCTGATTTGTAAAAGAATTACACACCAGGTGCCCGCCAATAGTGATTTCTCTAACAGAGCCTAGTTATGATGGTTGTTTTGAGATCTGGCCTTTCAGGCAGATTTCGCCGTATCACCAGTCTACTGTTTTTTTTTTGTTCGGTCTGGCCTTTAAGACATTTGTTTTCTCTAAACATTTCCCTCATAATCTATCCACTTCGAGGGGCTTTGGTCAGAAAATCTTCATCCGTAAATCTGTTAAAAAAAAAACAGCCATCAAGTCCAGACCTATTGGTTTTGCCAAAGCTTGTTTGCTGGTGTTTGTCTAGTTTCTGTCTAGTGTTTGTCTGTCAAGCAGTCTTTTCTCCTCCGCCTTTATTCCCTCTCTCCCCTTCAGTCTTCAGAGCTTGTTGCTTGCATTCCCTCTTGAAGCCGGCTTCTCTCCTTAACTCCTCGCTGCTGACATCAGCCATTCGTACCTCCGCTCTCGGCTCATGCTGTCTCTTCTCCTCTGCCCTTCTTCCCTCTCTCGCTTTCAGTCTTCAGAGCTTGTTGCTTCCATTTCCTCTTGAAGCCGGCTTCTTTCCTTAACCTCTCGCTGCTGTCATCAGCCTCTCATACCTCCACTCTCGTCTCATGCTGTCACTACAGCAGTCTCTACTCCTCCGCCCTTCTTACCTCTCTCCTCTTCAGTCTTCAGAGCTTGCTGCATCCATTCCCTCTTGAAGCCGGCTTCTCTCTTTAACTCTTTGCTGCTGACATCAGCCATTCGTACCTCCGCTTTCGTCTCATGCTATCACTCCAGCAGTCTCTTCTCCTCCGCCCTCCTTCCCTCTCTCAAAGCTGCCAACGTTATAGCTGGAGAAGCAGGTTCAAGTCTTGTTATTATCGTCCAATTTTCATTTTTTTGAAGAATGCAGTTCTACCGCTTATTTTTGTCCATCTGCCTCCCATTTGGTTGTTCCCCAAATCCCTTTTGTCTCGAGAAAGTGAGGTCATGTCGTCGTGGTTAGAGACGTAGTAAAGTGACAACTTGAAACCTCCGTTGAATGTGTGTGGGGTTCTGTCTGTGTGTGGGGGGTTCTGTCTGTGTGTGTGTGGGGTTCTGTCTGTGTGTGTGGGGGGTTCTGTCAGTGTGTGTGGGGTTCTGTGTGTGTGTGGTCTGTCTGTGTTTATGGTTCTGTCTGTGTGTGTGGTTCTGTCTGTGCGTGTGTGTGTGGTTCTGTCTGTGTGTGGGTGCATGTGGATCTGTGTGTTGCTCTGTGTGGGTGCAAATGCAATAGTTCTCGCATTTGCGAGAGATTAAGCTATTGGCATTGTAAATGACAATGCCATTTATTTATCTATTTTCAAAATCAACACATAAATAAAAATGTTGTCAATTACAATGCCAATGGCTCTAACTTTTGCAAAGGCGAGACCGTTGCATTGTGATTGCTTGTTTAATGTTTGGGTCACTATGGCTTAGGTTTTCATAATTCTTTTCCCACAAATGGTATCCAGGCCAAATGTACGTGCTTCTTTTCACACATCCTGGGGACACTAAAGTTTGTCACGGTTTGTGGATTCTCCCTGAGGGAACCAAGAAAAGTGCAAAAATAAATCTGATTTGGGTTTTTTTTCCACAAAAAAGGGAAATAAATGTTGTGCAAATAAGTGTATTTTTTTTCTAAACATGACATCAATGAAAGGTTTGCTACGCTAGAATCACCGTTCTTCTCATCTATGAGGAACAACAGAGTTATTGAAAAAAATATATTTTTACCACAGTTTTTGAAATAATCTAAGAAATGGCCCATTTTTCCTAAATTGTTGTGGTTTCAACTTACAGGTGAAAACAGGTGTGAAACCCTTGAGTGATCCTAGAAAGCTTTACTTTTTTGAAAAGTAGACACACATCTGAATGTAACCGGGGGTTTGTGTGCTGATCCTTCAATGTTTTGCCAAAGAAACTTTTAATTGAAATGAAAAAAACTCAATGAAAAGAGTAGGAAAGAATAGCCATTGTTGACAAGAATTTCACCTGTGATTTTTTGTCACACTGGCAGATTTACTAAAGTAATATACAGTTAAGACGATAGGCTCTTTTGCTCAATGGGATATATAAGGGTTTGTAAGTTCTCCAAAAACGCGATTGCTAAAACCAATAACTGAGCTGCAGCTTACAATGGTTTTCCATTGTGTATGGACAGTGATTCATGTGGTAAAATATGAGAAATGAAAAATGGATGTGGCGGAAACCTGTGTATTTCTGAAATGTGAACCAGATACTGAATTTATGAATAGTGGTTATTTGTTGTCTATACTATCATGTGATTCAGAGGGCATTTTGCAAAATGTCTTCTTTCTAGCTACCTTGGCTTGCATTCGGAAGTCAACAATAAAGAGAAATTCAATAGGTAATGACAAATGTTCTACTATTCTGTGTTTATACGTCTCCCGATAAAAACAGAGCCTCACATGTGTTATTGGGGTTAGCGCCCGGGCCACAAAACACCTCAAAATCAAAATTATATTTTGTACAATGTGTTTACAGTGTGGTTAGCTGTGGATTTTGGGCCTGGGCTTGCCTGCTACCCAGGGAAACCTACCAAACCTATGATTTTATTTTAAGTTAGACTTCCATGGTTATCCGGGTGGTGTGCCTTGCATGACCCCCCCCTACCTTTTATTTTATATGCAATGTCCTTTAAACCTCAAACATATGCACTAACTAAGTATTTTCTACAGGTTTCTGTCACTGAGAGTTCCGGAATGAGTGGGGATCTACAAATTTCCTACCACCCACTATTAAGAGAACACCACCTTCCCTACATTTGTCCTGATAAAAATGCTACTGCACTTGTGTGGGTGGGCCCAACATTCACAACAGGGAAGGCCTCAATGCACAACTTGGACAGATCCCATTTTTCCACTCCAAACCACCCTTTTTAGGTCGAGCCTAGCGCAGCGTGCATGTGCTGCTCTAGGAGAGGGCCTCTTTGAATCACTCCAGACTTTCAGAAAAACTTGTGCATGTGGCTTTGCATTTTCCACACATTGTATTGGCTTTGTGTTTGGCTTTCAAAATTGAAAGCACACAATTGGCCAAAGGCGGGTGCATGCACCATCTTTTTCAGTAAATGTTTACTCCCACGGCCTCCAGTTTGCGGGAGTGAGCAGCAGCGTGCAGGGTGCCATCTGTTGTGGATCATGTTTCCACTTTCACTTTTGCGGCCGCGTGGCCCTTGTTCTGTGTGTTGTCACCGTGCCCTAGAACCCGTGGCTGTCTGAGTATAAGCTTCTGCCGCTGTGCATTTGGCCACATCTGTAGAAGTTTTCCAGAGTTGAAAATATCCCTTCTAACACAGATTTCCGACTCAACTGGAACTTTGGCAAAATTCCACATATGTGACAAGCTTACCCGTGCGCTAGAAAACAATTGTAATTTCAAAAATGTTGATGTACATTGTGCTGCGAGGAGCGATAAGGCATGCTCTAGCTTTCACTGGGTGCTTTGATTTTATACTGGGACAAAGGTCTAGCAAGTGATCCCTGGAAGTAGTTTCTAGATTCAATTATACATTTTCTGTTTGGAGTCACAAAGTTTGATGGGTTTGGAACAATCTGTTGTTACATAGCAGTCATGTGGATTTTCACAGCTTCTCATTTGCCTGTGCTGTTTGTGGTTAGGCAGGGAGGCCGATCATGTTGTATTGCGCCATTGGTTTAGAGCTGTATCTTGCTGCTCTTAAGATGGTTTAGCGAGTTACACTCTTGCTTTTGACACTTGGTGGGATATGCAGATTGTTCCTTCAAATCACAGCAAGCCCAAACTAGCCCTAAATTCCCCCAACGTCAAGAAATGGAGTACCAGTAATTCAAGTAACAGCACAACCTGCTATTTACAGCCCTTAGAAGCGGCAGAATTACAGTATTAAACAATACATAAAAGCGTTCTACTAGTATGGTTGCCCTAGGCAGTACTGACCATAGGTATATTAGAAGAGTTTGTATTTGAAAATATTTTGAAGGAGGCGGCAGGTGCAATCCCTAATAAAAACGCATATATCCTGCTGGGAAATAGAGTGCTCGGTTTCAGTTGCTGAAATTGGCTTTCTACCATGATGGAGAGGCAGGCAAGAAGAGCACACTACATTCGGTATTTCACACACTGCAATGTCATGTAAGAGACTATGTACATAGCAGTGTTCAGGTCCAGCAGTGTTAAAATGTGTGTTTTTTTCTAAATTCCAAAATGTTTGTTGAAAGCTGTAAGTTAAGTAATGGTAATGGCCCACTCCGTTTGGCTGTCTTCTTTAAAAAGAATGTTGACATGGTTAAGAAGGTGTTGTTTTAGTAAATATTTTATTGCTATGTTAAAAAACAGATATGTCTTTAACTGGAAAGGGGGTTGCAGTTGTTGTCAACTAACAAAGGCCTGCAATTGCAATTCTGGTGAAAAGCAGAGTATCCTCAAAATGAACTCCGGCAGGAGCCAAATACGTATGATCAGATTTTCTATGGTATACTGACCGACCGAAACGTGAAAAAAAACAGTAGAGGATTGTATTATTTAGAAATAAAGCGCAGGCAGTTTTATGGAGCACTTCAGACAAAAACCTTCAAGAACGATTTTCAAGGACAGCCAATGACCTCGAATCGAATGTTACTCTACCCACATATTTACCATATTTACACAGAATCATAACTGCAATTGGCACACGTGACCCTAGGTCTGTGCTGTTTGCATATAGGCCAAGGATTGGATGGCCACTTATTCTAAACACCTTTGTGCCCCTGACAGGCACTGTATAGCTCTTCAGTCCCTTTCGGCATGATACCCAGGATAAAGTTCTGCATGGCTAAACACTTATAAGGTTCCAAAGGCGTGACCTATTGGCTATGCCAATGCTTGTTTGCTATGTGGATAGCTGAGATTTTTGGGCCTGGATTCAACTACCACTGAGGGAAACCTACCAAACCCAGACATTTTTGAAAATAAGACACCTGGCGGAGCCCATATGGGTGTGCCTTGCATGAATTTCTACTAGCTTTCCTTATTTACAATGCCCTTCAGAACTCAGAGGCAAACAACACACATTTTCGTCACATTTCTACAAGTTCCAGAATCTGCACAGTTCCACAAAATTAATACCAAACAGCATTGCCACACTTCGACCGACAAAAAGACTACCCTACTTGTGTGGCTGGATTAAACACCTACAACACAACAAGTTTCAAAACTCAACATGGAGACATCAACATTTACCGTCAGAAAATGAGTTGCTTTGGCGATGGGAGTAACTGCTGTATTAAGGCCCAGGTACGAACGCCACGCAAGGAAACCCACAAAGCCCAGCCCCTTTTTTAAATTAGACATCCAGGAGAGACCCGGGTTGTGTACCTTGAGTGGATCCCATGACGCTTTCTTACAGTTCCCTGCACATGTAAACTTTGACTACTTTCATGCATTTTCAACACTTTTTTAATGATGGGAACTTCAGGGATCCACTAACCATTCAGTGTTCCTACACTTGTCCTGATAAAAACACGACCCAGCTTGAGTGGCTAGGACTAGTGCCAGCGACAGGAAAAGATCAGACCAGGGAAAATACGGGTCCTTGGTTTGTCCTTGCCAATGTGTCTGGTTTGATCCTTTCCTGTGCCAGGCAGAAGGTGCAGCCACACAAGTGAAGCCGTGTTTTTATCAGGACATGTGTGGGACTACTGGGTGGTAGGAATTTTGTGGATCCCTGTGGATTTCCTCGCAACTGCTTAGTTGTATGTTTCATAGTCGTAGCTTGCCGGCCATTGTTCCCTTAGCTTTCACTTTATTTTTTTTTCTGTTCCCTCCTAGTTTCCTTGCCTTCTACAGTTATTACCTGCCGTGTGCTGATGCTCCTGTGCACATGAGCCAATTGACTCCGCTCTGTTGCTGAACAAGGTTTCTGACATCATTCTGTGGAATTCTCCAGCATCAATGTTCATCTGGCTCATTGCTACACACTCACCTGTCCACTATCAACCCCAGTCACCAGGCTCTTTGAATAGTAGGAGGGACTCTGGTAGTTCTTCGCTCATTGCCGGCATACTTCTCCCAGGACCTGGTAAGTCCCAGACTGGAGTATTGCATACATATGAGTGTAGTGTGTGCTTACCACTAATTGTTGCCCACTACCAGCCACTTCGGCAATGCATACATTCAGGGGCGTAGCTAGAGCTTCTGGCGCCCGGGGCTATCCCTCAGATTGCCGCCCCTGGCCGATAGCGAGAGGGGAAGGGGTAGAGGAGAGGGCTGCAGAAAAAAGGACGTATTTGCTCCGGAGCCCCCAATGAAGTCAACCATGTAGCTTGGTTTTGTCGCGCCAAAAACCTCCAGCTTGTTATTGATATATAGAAGTTCATTTCACACAAGGCCTAGTGACTTAGAGAAATTGCACCCTGCTTTTGTGTTCTGACATTCTCGGCATGCTATACATCATAACGTTAGACATACTACATTATTCCATCCCATTGTCATGTATTTTTAACCTTATTACTCATCACCACATTCAGTGCCTTCCAGCCTGGGTTGTGACCCCCTAGCTATGTGCGTGCCCATCCATTTCTGGAACTTTCCAGCCATTTTAAGATCTTCTTATAGTTTCTCGTTGTTCAAATGGGTGTAATTTATATAACATTTATATGTTTCCCTCATCTTCATTGCTGGATTTTGCTCATGCGGAAGTATCACTCATAGTTGCTGGAGTCTGGCCCTAACGCTACATCCTCTCACTGGGACACCATATTCGGGTCTCTGCTTTTTATGTCACAACTTATTGAATGCTGCGAGTCGCAGTCGTGATTCACTTCAATTGAGCCTACTGGACTACAGTACAAAATGGCAAAGATTTCTAAAAGGAAAGCTCAGGACTGGAACAAGATGTGTCTGGTGGCACGGGCCCCTCTGATAAACCACAGACCTCTCAGGTTCTCCATTTCCAAGCTTGAGTAGCTCATACCGTCCATATGTTTTCATTGCACTCAGGGGCTTCCAGTCCTGTTCATCCCATTATAAACTCAACACTACAAGTTCCAGAATGCAAAGGAAAAAAATGCACTGAGTGAGCTCCTCACGCTTGGATCTGGAAAACTCGAGAGAAACCTAAATCTACAACAGTGTAAGGAATCGTTTTTCAGCAGCTGCCCTCCCAACCCCCTCACATACACACTACTCTGTCAGGCATTATGGATCAAGACACTTAAAGTGAGGAAGACTTTAAATCAATTTTTAAGTGACCTCGAAGCAGGCTAAACTGCCTGTGATTGGCACGCTGTTTGCAGTGGAAATACAAAAAATTTAAGTTCACACAAAACATAGATTTTAAATATGAAAAGAGGCCCAATGACTTCCTCTTGTCCAACTCCACATATCCCCCACTATTCCTTTTCAGTGCAAATAATATTCTAACATGTCCACGCTCAAATTACTTTCATATTTCATTACACAAAATCAACTAATCGTGTTTAAGTTCCAGAGTAGCGTGCTACTCACCGAAAAGCACTTAGGGTAAATAAGCGCTATATAAATGCAATTACAATACAATACGTGCCATTAAGCAAATTGAAAAAAGGCAAAATGGAAATCATCGATATTATTAAAATCTGGCCGAGCCAGTGGCGTGACAAAGGCTCCTGCCACACCAACAAACACAAATGTTTTTCAATAAAGCTGAATCAAACCGGCTGCACGTCATTTGGGACATGTTCATTACCACCACAAAGCGTTAATTTGATTGTAAATAAACTCACTCAATATCAACCGTGCCTCGTCGCTTGAATACTGGTTCCGCACTCTGCCGCCGTGACCTCCCTGACATCATCAATCAATCAATCAATCATGGTATTTATATTGCGCACTACTCACCCGGAAGGGTCTCAAGGCGCGTGGGGAGGGGGTCTGCTACTGCTCAAACAGCCAGGTCTTGAGCTGTTTCCTGAAGGCAAGGTGGTCCTGGGTCAGCTGTAGGTGGACGGGCAGGGAGTTCCATGTCTTAGCCGCTAGGTAGGAGAAGGATCTTCCTCCGGCGGTGGCTCTCTGGATGCGAGGCACGACGGCGAGGGCGAGGTTCGCCGATCGCAGCTGGCGGGTGGGCGTGTAGAAGGTCAGGCGGTCGTTGAGGTACCTAGGGCCCAGGTCGTGGAGGAATTTGTGTGCATGGGTGAGGAGTCTGAACGTGATCCTCTTGTTGACAGGGAGCCAGTGTAGGTCTCTCAGGTGGCTCGAGATGTGGCTGCGTCGGGGGACGTCCAGGATGAGTCGGGCGGAGGCGTTCTGGATGCGCTGGAGTCTCTTCTGAAGCTTGGCTGTTGTTCCGGCGTAGAGGGTGTTTCCATAGTCCAGTCTGCTGGTGATGAGGGCCTGGGTGACCATCTTCCTTGCCTCGGTGGGAATCCATTGAAAGATCTTGTGGAGCATGCGGAGTGTGTGGAAGCAAGATGAGGAGACGGCGTTGACTTGTCTAGTCATCGATAGGGAGGAGTCCAGGATGATGCCCAAGTTGTGTGCGTGGTCTGCTGGCTTGGGTGCGGCGCCTAGGGCTGGGGGCCACCAGGAGTCGTCCCATGCGGAGGGCGATGTTCCCAGGATGAGGACTTCTGTCTTGTCCGTGTTCAGCTTTAGGCGGCTGCTGTTCATCCATTCGGCGACGTCTTTCATCCCTTCGTGAAGGCTCGCTTTGGCGGTGTCGGGGTCTTTGGTGAGGGAGAGGATCAGCTGGGTGTCATCGGCGTAGGAAATGATGTTCAGGTTGTGATTGCGAGCGATGGCAGCTAGTGGTTTCATGTAGATGTTGAAGAGAGTGGGGCTGAGCGATGATCCTTGTGGGACGCCGCAGATGACTTCGGTGGTCTCCGAGCGGAACGGCGGGAGGCGTACTCTCTGTGTTCTTCCGGAGAGGTATGAGGTGATCCAGTCCAGGGCCTTCCCTTGGATGCCGGTGTCGTTGAGTCGTTGGACTAGGGTGCGGTGGCAAACAGTATCGAAGGCAGCGGAGAGGTCAAGGAGGATGAGTGCCGCTGTTTCACCGTTGTCGAGCAGGGCTCGGATGTTGTCAGTGGCTGCGATGAGGGCGGTCTCGGTGCTGTGATTGGCTCTGAATCCGGACTGCGATGGGTCGAGGGATCCGTTCGTCTCGAGGAAGGCGGCCAGTTGCTTGTTGACGACCTTTTCGATGACTTTGGCCGGGAAGGGAAGGAGCGAGATGGGGCGGAAGTTCTTGAGGACGGTCGGGTCCGCTGTTGGTTTCTTCAGTAGTGCGCTGAGCTCGGCGTGCTTCCAGCTCTCAGGGAAGGTGGCTGTGTTGAAGGAGGTGTTGATGATGTCTCGGAGATGGGGTGCGATGGTGGGGGCCGCTTTGTTGAAGATGTGGTGGGGGCACGGGTCGGTCGGCGATCCGGAGTGGATGGTGTTCATCATGCTTGTCGTGTCTTCGGGGGTCACCTCGGTCCATGTCTGGAGGATGGCGGCTGGGTGCGTAGGTTCGACCGGTGGGTGCGGGGGTTGAGCGCTGAAACTGTTGTGGATGTCGGAGATCTTGCGGTGGAAGTACGAGGCGAGGGAGTCGCAGAGGTCCTGTGAGGGGGTGATGTCGTTGTTGCCGGTGCTGGTGTTGGAGAATTCCTTGACGATGTTGAAGAGCTCCTTGCTGTCATGGGCGTTCTTGTCCAGTCGTTCCTTCAGAGATTTCTTCTTTGTGGTGCGGATGAGCTGGTGATGTCTGCGGGTGGCGAGTTTGAGGGCGGTCATGTTGTCGGTGGTCTTGTTGAGGAGCCAGGTCTTCTCGAGGGTGCGGCAGGCCTTCTTGGAGTCCTTGAGTTCGTCGGTGGACCAGGGAGCCTTCTTGCTTCTGGGTCTGGTGAGTGGGTCCTTCAGTGGGGCAAGGTCGTTAGCACTTGTGGTCAGACACTGCGTGAGGTTGCAGGCTGCTGTGTTAGGGTCAGTTGTCCTGACGGGTGGGTTCTGGCTGAGGGAGGTGGCGAGCTGGTCGGCGGTGATCTTGCTCCAGTTCCTGTGGGGAACCTGCTTCGGGTGGTGGTGGGCCGTGTTCTTTGCGAAGCTGAAATGGACGCAGCTGTGGTCGGTCCAGTTGAGTCCGGTGGAGTGACTGAAGGAGACGTGCTTGCTGGAGGAGAAGATAGGATCGAGTGTGTGGCCGGCGTAGTGGGTGGGGGTGTTGACCAGCTGCTTGAGTCCGAGGTTGGCGAGGTTGTCCAGCAGGGTGGTGGTGTTGCGGTCGTTGTTGTTCTCCAGGTGGAAGTTGAGGTCCCCGAGGAGGATGTAGTCGGTGGAGGGGAGGGCGTGTGGGCTGATGAAGTCCGTGATGTCATCGCAGAACTGTGAACGCGGTCCCGGGGGTCTGTAGATGCGGGTGCCTCTGAGGGTCGTCTTGGTGTCGGTGTGGATCTGGAAGTGGAGGTATTCGGCGGCGCTGAATGTGATGCTGGAGTCAGTCGAGATGCGAATGGTGCTCTTGTGTACGATGGCGATGCCTCCTCCGGTCTGGTTGATGCGGTCCCTCCTGATGATCTTGTAGCCGTCCGGGATGGCTATGGCGATGTCGGGGGCTGAGGAGGCGTTCATCCAGGTTTCCGTGAGGAAGGCGACGTCTGGGGATGCGGTGTCGAGGAGGTTCCAGAGTTCCACGGCGTGGCGGTGGATGGAGCGGGTGTTGAGCATGATGCACTTGAGGTGGTTGTTGCTTCCAGTCTTGGCAGGTGCGGTGCAGGTTCGGTGGCAGGAGAAGTTGCAGGATCGGCAGACGAAGGGTCCATGGGTGTGTCGCGGGGATGCTTGGTAGCATCCGGGGGCTCGGGCGGTGTTGAGTGCGATGAGTGTGGTGAAGTTGTAGGTCCTGCGGGGGGGCTGGCGGGCGCGGGGGCCAGGGGGTCTGGCGCTGGGCGCGGTCCAGGCACGGACGGGCGCGGACGGGCGCGGACGGGCGCAGACAGGCTTACGTTTGGCGCACCTTCGGCGCTCAAACGGCGCTCCCGCTGCTCGTGTCCGCTGCGCGGTCGCTGAGGGGGCGTCATAAATAAGGAGCCGGGAGGGAGGGTCAGCTGGGAGGCGGGGTGGCCAATGGGCAGGGAGGGGAGGCGGGAGCAGGAAGGAGGCGACTGGGGCGGCGGCGGGAGAATGGGGGGGAAGTGACCGGGTCAGCGGCGGCGGTCAGCGGGCGAGGAAGGGGCAGCAGCGGCAGGCAGAGAGTGGCAGGCGGTACCTACGAGGCCGCAGGCAGCAGGCAGAAGGCAGTGTCGTGGTGTGGCGTCAGTCAGCAGTCTCAGCGGTAGGCAGGCGCCAGGCAGCGGTAAGCAGGCAGGCGGCAGAGCAGTGGAGGAGGAGCGACCGGCTGTGGGGGCACAGGGGGTCACACTGACCAGTCCGCCACGGTCCACTTAAATAAGGAGCCAGGAGGGAGGGTCAGCTGGGAGGCGGGGTGGCCAATGGGCAGGGAGGGGAGGCGGGACTGGAGGCGGAGGCGGGAGCAGGAAGGAGGAGACTGGGGCGGCGGCGGGAGAACGGGGGGGAAGTGACCGGGTCAGCGGCGGCGGTCAGCGGGCGAGGAAGGGGCAGCAGCGGCAGGCAGAGAGCGGCAGGCGTTACCTACGAGGCAGCAGGCAGCAGGCAGAAGGCAGCGTCGTGGTGTGGCGTCAGGCAGCAGTCTCAGCGGTAGGCAGGCGCCAGGCAGCGGTAAGCAGGCAGGCGGCAGAGCAGTGGAGGAGGAGCGACCGGCTGTGGGGACACAAGCCGGCCCCGATAATCATACACCGCACACAGACCACCCATCGACGAGAAATGATAAGTGTTCAGCAGGAACAAAAAACGCACTGGTTCCAATGTTCTTAAATTAAACACGCTTTTAACTACTTTTTAGGTTTCGCTGGGGGGCGGAGCCGTTAGGCTCCTCCTCCAGAGAAATCTGTAGTTTCTAGTATGGGTGACTTGAACACGCCTCTCTGCTTCATTGGCTAGCTCCATAAATGGAGGCTAGCCATTGGAACAGAGAGGCGTCCGTCAATGCCGGACCAGACACGGGGGCGTTCCCGAGATTCTTTGGCTTTTGCCGACGTCACGCGACGCCGGGAACGCCCCCGTGTCTGGTCCGGCCGTGTTTGCTGCTGTCCTGCCTTGTGTCCCTCCTCCCGCCGTTTCCCGCCTCCCTCCCGCCGTCCGTTCCTCTCGTGTCCTTTCCCGCCCCCCTCCCGCCCCCTGTGTCTTCTCCCGCCCCCTCCCGCCGTCCGTTCCTCTCCCGCCCCCCCGTGTCCTCGTAGGTGCTGCCGCCCGTCAGCTGCTCGGCACCTTGGCCGAGGCACGAAGGGGCTGCGACCGCATTGGTGGCTCGTCGACAGAGGCGCGCTCTGATTGGCCGCTGCAGTGGGCCTGTCCCCGTGAGCTGCGCCGCCGTTGGTTGGAGCCTCGCCGCGTCATCAGGATCTGCCCCGGGAGCCGCGCTGTGAGTGGCTGACTCCGGGGGAACCCTCGACGTCAGCGGAGGCCAGTGGGAGCTGCGACGGGGGCCGTGCCTGCGAGGTATTATTGTTCAGGTCTTCTGCCACGACCCGCTTTGCACCACCCAGGGAGTCACCTCAAATTCCCAGCTGCCCTTTGGTTTTAGCCTACCAGGTTCTACCCCCTAGAGCAGCTTGAGTGTTATGGCCTAATTCTCTGTCTCAGTAGGCTTCTGCTTCATAGTCGTTTCACCTCCCCTGCTGCCAGAATTCCGCCTCTGCCTCATCCCTGCTTTCAACCCCCACTTTGCTGTGGGACCTCGCCCCCACTTCAGGTAAGTGTCCCTCCTGCGCTCTTCTCCACTCTTCCTTGCTGCAGAGTCTGCATGCTTCACCGCAGCTCACTCGAGGACGTTCTCGATACTTGCGGCCTTCTCCCCGTTGTCATCCGCCTCCGCACTGTCTCCGCCTCCTCACCCTCCGCTCCTGCTCCATTGCGGTGTGCTCCGCTCTCCGACATCAGTTGAGCACCCCTCTTTTTGCCGCAGTGCTTCTCATCACCTCTGGGGTTTATTGATTTGTCCTGGGGCCTCCCAACTCCGTCGTCAGGCCGCCTTTGGTTACCTCTGCCTGACAGCAGCGTCTACCACAACAGACTACCCCTGCCTCGAGTTGCTTTAGAGGGGGCCTTGAGTCGTCGGTCTCGGCATCCTCAGGGCTAACGACACTCTTTGTCGGCCGCAGCCTCCATGGATCACACGGCAGCGGCACAGTCCCGCCATAGTTGCCTCTTCGCAGGTCTCCAATACGAGCCTTCGGGGTCGGAATGCCGCCTGGTTCCTGCCGCAGCTTGCCTGCCGCGGGGCTCCATTCATTGGAGCTGATCCTAGATGTACTGCATCGGACTTGGCTAGGGGACAGATCACCTCTCTCCTACCTCTGTATCTGCATCCGGACTCTTCACTCCTCAGCTAGCGGCCACTGTTCTTGGCTACCATGAGACCGTCTCTTCATTTCCCTTGTGTGTAGAGCCCCCCTCTCACTTCATTGCTATTTCTCCTTCTTTCTTTTTCTTACTCTCTCTCCATCCCTTCCTCTCCCTCCCTAACTCTTTTCTTCCCTCCCTTCGTCTCCCCCTCTCTCTCCCTCCCTCCTTCCTCTCTCCCTCCCAGCCTTCCTCCCTGCCTCTCTTTGTCCCTCCTACTCATCATCCCTCCCTCCTTTCCTCTCGCGCTCCCTTTCTTCCTCCCTCCCTTTCTTCCTCCCTCCCTCTCCCTCCCCTCCCTCCCTCCTTTCCTCCCTCCGTCCCTCTTTTCTTCCATTCCTCTCTCCAGTCCCCCTCTCTCAACACCTCCCTCCCTCTCCACCTCACTCCCTCTCTCCCTCACTACCTCTCTCCATCCCTCCCTCTCTCCGTCCGTCCCTCTCTCTACCACCCTTCGTCTCTCTACCTTCCTCCGTCCATCCCTCTCTCCCTCCCTGCCTTCCTCTCTCCCTCCCTCTCTGTCCCGCCCCCTCCCTCTCTGTCCCTCCCTCTCTCTCCCTCGCTGCCTCCCTCTCTCCCCCTCGCTGCCTTCCTCTCTCCCCCGTCCCTCTCTCTCTCCCTCCCTCGTCTCTCTCTCCCTCCCTCCATCTCTCCCTCTACCTCCCCCCTTCCGTCCCTCCCTCCCTCTCTCCCTCCCTCTCTCCCTGCCTCTCTCCCTGCCTCTCTCCCCCCTGCCTCCCTTCCTCTCTTCCTCCCTCACACTCTCCGTACCCCCCTCTCTGTACCCCCTCTCTCCCTCTCGCTCTCCCTCTCTCCCTCCCTCTCTCTCTCTCCCCCTCTCCCCCTCTCTCCATCTCTCCCTCTCTCCCTCCGCCCCTCCCTCTCTCCCCTGCCCCCCTCCCTTCCTCTCTTCTTCCCTCACACTCTCCGTACCCCCTCTCTCCCTACCTCTCTTCCTCACTCTTTTGCTCTCATTCGCTTTCACCCTCTGTGTCCTCCCTCCCTTTCTTCCTCCCTCCCTCTCCCTCCCCTCCCTCCCTCCTTTCCTCCCTCCGTCCCTCTTTTCTTCCATTCCTCTCTCCAGTCCCCCTCTCTCAACACCTCCCTCCCTCTCCACCTCCCACCCCACCTCACTCCCTCTCTCCCTCACTACCTCTCTCCATCCCTCCCTCTCTCCGTCCGTCCCTCTCTCTACCACCCTTCGTCTCTCTACCTTCCTCCGTCCATCCCTCTCTCCCTCCCTGCCTTCCTCTCTCCCTCCCTCTCTGTCCCGCCCCCTCCCTCTCTGTCCCTCCCTCTCTCTCCCTCGCTGCCTCCCTCTCTCCCCCTCGCTGCCTTCCTCTCTCCCCCGTCCCTCCCTCCCTCTCTCCCTCCCTCTCTCCCTGCCTCTCTCCCTGCCTCTCTCCCCCCTGCCTCCCTTCCTCTCTTCCTCCCTCACACTCTCCGTACCCCCCTCTCTGTACCCCCTCTCTCCCTCTCGCTCTCCCTCTCTCCCTCCCTCTCTCTCTCTCCCCCTCTCCCCCTCTCTCCATCTCTCCCTCTCTCCCTCCGCCCCTCCCTCTCTCCCCTGCCCCCCTCCCTTCCTCTCTTCTTCCCTCACACTCTCCGTACCCCCTCTCTCCCTACCTCTCTTCCTCACTCTTTTGCTCTCATTCGCTTTCACCCTCTGTGTCTCGGAGACTCCCTCATGCTATCGGTCCATAAGCCTGAAGACTACTTAAGGAAGCCTGGGACCCACAATTCCCTGGAGCTCGTGGGGGATCAGTACCACTGAACCCCCTGAGATGTGAAACCGAACCCACTGCACCCTCTTATGTGTGAGCTGCTGCTATGTTACGATATTCTAAATACACCTCACTGTCTCCGAATATTACATATAAACACACATTTTGAATTTGGACGAGTGCCCCTGTGCACTGTCAGTGATCTGGCCAAAGAGGGCACGAACTACCTGAAACTGGATCATAAATCCAAGATGTTCCAAACAGGGTCCCCAAAAATACGTTTGGCCCAGAGCCCCCAAAATCCTTAAAATGTCCCTGATGACAGCACTGTAGTGATGGACTTCCATTCCTGGAACGTGCCAAACCTGGACCATAGGGCATCCCGACTGACCATACATCCTCCTCCCGGTGACGGGATCAAGTTCCTTCATAGCTCATCCTGCAAAGTGGTTCACTTCAAGGCGTTCAGGTGCGTTCATTGTGTCTGGTGGTTTTGAAAAGCGCCAGATTAGGAATATTGGGGTTTTAAGCGTTGTACAATACAGCGCCCCTACACTCAAATCACACAAGGTCAGGTAGGTGAAAGGAGAGATGAGACTTCATGCCCATTCAATCCACAGGGTTTATTCTAATACTGGCAGCGGGAGGAGCTTGTGTACCAATTACATAGATGCCGCCAAAAGGGAACAAGCATTTACAATGCAATGGTCTCGGCATTCTTAAAGTTAGAGCTATTGGCATTGCTCATGACATTATTTTTATTTATGCTTTTGTTTTTAAAACATAAATAAATGGCATTGTCATTTACAATGCCTATAGCAGGTCATAGGCCTCCTTTTGTTGGAGTCTCCTGGCTGTCAGCAGTCAGGAGCCTCACACCTGATGCAAATGGAGCGGAGGGCTCTGTGCGTGTGTTTGGGGAGCTCTTTGCGTGTGTGTGGGGGGCTCTTGTGTGTGGGGGGCTCTTGTGTGTGGGGGGCTCTTGTGTGTGGGGGGCTCTTGTGTGTGTGGGGGGCTCTTGCGTGTGTGTGGGGGGCTCTTGCGTGTGGGGGAATCTTGCGTGTGCGTGGGGGGCTCTTGTGTCTGTGGGGGGCTCTTGCGTGTGTGGGGGCTTTTGCGTGTGTGGGGGTCTATTGCATGTGTGGGGGGCTCTTGCGTGTGTGTGGGGGGCTCTTGCGTGTGTGTGTGGGGGGGGGCTCTTGCGTGTGTGTGGGGGGGCTCTTGCGTGTGTGTGTGGGGGGGCTCTTGTGTGGTGTGTGGGGGGGCTCTTGTGTGGTCTGTGTAGGGGGCTCTTGTGTGGTGTGTGTGTGTGGGCCTCGTGTGTGTGTGGGGGGCTCTTGTGTGTGTGTGGGGCTCTTGTGTGGGTGTGTGTGTGTGCAAATGCAATACGTCTCGCATTTGCGACAGAGTAAGCTATTGGCATTGTAAATGACAATGCCATATATTTATCTGTTTTCAAAACCAACACATAAATAAAAAGTTTGTCATTTACAATGCCAATAGCTCTAACTTTTCCGAAGGCGAAACCGTTGCATTGTAAATGCTTGTTTGGGGTTCTTTTAAACAAGTTCAGCAAGCTGCTGCAAATCTCCCTGCACTCACAAGACTCGAGAGCGCGCGGTGGTGGCACACGTCACTGCAGGGGGGGCTGGCCAAAAATGATTTCCAGAGCCATCATTGGTAGCGCTTTAGACACTGTCAGTGCCCGCAAATAAATTATAAAGGCCGCCGCCATGGGCCATCAGTGAGGCGCGCCTCCCCGAAAATAGTGCCGCATGGGAGGGGCCGCCCCCCTCTCTCCCCTTAGCTACGCCAGTGCATACATTGTGGCGACGAGTGCAAGATTGAAGTATTTTTGCCTAAAGAGATATACCTACCTGAGACATATGTATTCAATCACTGAGATGCCTCCTGCGACTTCTTCGCTCACTCTACCCTCAAAGATATTTTTCTGAATAGAGAGCGCGGGATGCGAGTTTCAAACCACCCTCATGTTTAGGTATCTCTTCAACAGTGGGGATTATCATTGGAATTCAGAAGCTTGTGTTCCCAGATTATTCAAGCAATGCACCCATCACTTTTTGCTTTCTTCTGAGAAGTTTTTAAGCCTAAAATATGAGCAACCATTGAACAATTGCAGATAATTGTATTCAGTCTTGTGGGTATGCTACTGGCATACATTAGTGGTAATGAGAGCACACAGTAGGCAAACCCACTCAGTTTGAGAAATGGATCCCTGCATGTCCCCTGATGCTGCATTTTTAGCACTGTTGCGTTTTACTCTGCCCTGCTACAGAGAGACGTAAACAAACAAATAGAGCATTTCCTATAGAAGCAGCTCATTACAACATGCTTAGTGGAGAGTTGAGAAACTTCAGTATGCTTTAACTATTCAAACTAAACAACACTGCCCAGAAAAAATAGCAATTGACCTCACAAACATGAAACTACATGATCAGAAGAGACACACTGATCACCAGTGGATGCTGAATGGGAGATCTTAAGTACTGGACATGAATAGCCCTTGAATATAGAGATACTTTCATTATCTCTTACAGCTATGCTCTGCCCGAAGGCATTCTTTTGTAATTAGGGTACATCTCCGACTGGCATGACTCAGAAGCAATGAAAGCACTCCATGCGCTGACTCATTGAATCTGAGACAGTAATCACCTCGCGGTCGCTGAGGCCGCATTTCTTTTGCTGTTTTCATTTACGGTGCTCGGCATGCTCGGCACTTAACTGTCAACACCGGAGCTTGTGGCAGTCTGCCACATGGTGGTGCTGTCTGGATAATTTAGAAATGACCACAACAGCAGTCAATTATTAATTCAGTATAATTTAAAAATGACTATTACCTGTTACCCAAGCCATTCTTACAGCTTTGGGGGACTGAAATAGTCAGAATCGTCAGACTTGTAGGAGTGTGAAGTTGTGTTGGTACATTCATTGGCAGCACAGCAGGGGCAAAGTGTGGTGCAAGCTGCAGTGCCCTCCTGAGGAGAGCCCTGGCACTTATTTCTTTACAAACTAAGCAACCTAAGTTGCTGGTCACTGTGAGATCCACATATACCATTTTTAGGTCGAGCATCAGCATGCATGCGCTGTCGGCAAGACCTGCTGTAATCACTCTACTGAGTGTAGTTACACCTGGTGCTTCCCATCGGTACAGAATCCTATCCATCTTATTTCCTCACCCCTTATTGGCTGGTGCTCCTGATACATCACTTCCGTTTTAAGTAAGGACACCGGCCAACAACAGTTTCCTTACACTGTAGTCCTTTACCATTTTCTTTGGGGACTACTTATATTTTTTGTTTTTTAGCAAGCGCTCCATTGTGCGCTTTCATGTAATGTTGGCTGGGGACAACATATTATTTTTAACAAGATCGCCACAGTGTGCTTTCACGTAATGTCGCCTGTGTTAATTTGTGCTGTGCGCTTTCACGTAATGTCGGCCTTGTTACTATGGGTTGTGCGTTTTCACATAATGGGGGTGGCTACGTATTTTTTTTAATTCTTTTTTGCTCTGTTGTGCGCTTTCAGATAATGTTGTTAGAGTTACTTTGTTTACAAGCAGGTCGTCAAAAGAAAAGTGCGTGTTAAAATGCTGGATCCATGCTGGAAGTTCAAAAGTGATCTCCAGTGACAATGGAATAATTTCTGGCACAACTTCACTACCCGTGTTGCTCATGAGGAAAAAGCATGAGAAACTCTGATTCAGATTTCTCTGAGGAGTGGGAGGGAAGACATAAAAGATGTTCATGCTGGCTTCTTGGGAGTCACCAGGCAGGTCGCTCCCCCCATCCGCCGCGCAGCCCCCCTGTGGGTTGATCCGCTGTTGCCGTTTTTCTCCTGCCTGCTCGCTCCCTCTTTATTTTTGTATCCCTGCGCTTGGCATCCAGTACCACCTTGCTGTATTTGTTTCGATGCCCCTGCTTTTTGCCTTTTGTACCCCTGTACTCTGTTGTCCCCCTCCCGCCGTTCTTTCCCACCGTTTTTCTCCTGGTTTCTTCGCCCGCCGCTGAGCCCTTGCGGCCCCGCCCCCTTCACTCCCATTGGCCACCCCACTCCCACCTCCCAGCTGCTTCTCCCTCCCTCTACCCTCATATGGAGACAGCGACGCGGCCGGGCAGCGTCCACACGCAGCGGGCGCGCCGCTGGTGCCCCGAAGGCGCGCCAAAGGCAATCCCGTCTGCGCCCGTCCATGCCGGGACCGCGCCCAGCGCCAGGACCCCTGGCCCTCGACGATGCCAACCCACCCGACGGACTTAGAACACCGCCACCATCCACGCACTCAACGCCGGCCGGAACCCCGCCTGCTACCAAGCCACCCCGAAACGCCTTCACCTGCCAAGCCTGCAAATTCTCCTGCCTCCGAACCAGCACCGCTCCCGCCAAGCCAAGCTCCAGCAACAATCACCTCAAGTGCATCCTGCTCAACACCCGCTCCGTCCACAGGCACGCCGTCGAACTCTGGAACCTCCTCGACACAACATCACCAGACGTAGCATTCCTCACGGAAACCTGGATGAACGCCTCCTCAGCCCCCGACATTGCCATAGCCATCCCGGAGGGCTACAAGATCACCCGGAGGGACCACATCAATCAAATCGGAGGAGGTATCGCCATCGTCCACAGAAACACCATCCGCATCACGACCAACTCCGAAGACACCCTCACCGCCGCCGAGCACCTTCACTTTCAGATACACACCGACCCCAAGACCACCCTCAGAGGCACCCTCATCTACAGACCCCCGGGACCACGCACACAATTCAGCGAAGCCATCGCAGACTTCGTCAGTCCGCACGCCCTCACCTCCTCAGACTACATCCTCCTAGGGGACCTCAACTTCCACCTGGAGAACAACAATGACAGCAACACTGCCACCCTGCTGGACAACCTCGCCAACCTCGGACTCAAGCAACTGGTGAACACCCCCACTCACTATGCCGGCCACACGCTTGACCCCCGTCTTCTCATCCTGCAAGCACATCGCCTTCAGCCACTCCACCGGACTACATTGGACAGATCACAGCTGCGTCCACTTCAACTTCAGGAGAACCACGACCCACCACCACCCGCAACAGGTTCCCCGCAGAAGCTGGAGCAAGATCACCGCCGACGAGCTCACCACCGCCCTCAGCCAGAACCCCCCTGCCAACACCACGGACCCAAACAAAGCAGCCCGCAACCTCACATAGTGGCTTGCCAACTGTGCCGACGACCTCGCACCTCTGAAGAACCCCCCCAGCAGACCCGGCAGCAAGAAAGCCGCGTGGTTCACCAACGACCTCAAAAACTCCAAGAAAAACTGCCGCACCCTTGAGAAAGCCTGGTGCCACAACCAGACATCAGAAAACATGACAGCCCTCAAGAACGCCACCCGCAAACACCACCAGCTGATCCGCACCACCAAAAGGACAACATTCAGAGAACGACTGGACAACAACACCCACAATAGCAAGGAACTCTTCAGCATCGTTAAAGAGCTCTCCAACCCCAGCGCCGGCAACAACGACATCACACCCTCACAAGACCTCTGCGACTCACTCGCCTCATTCTTCCACCGCAAGATCGCCGACATACTTTGACGCACAGACCACTCACCCAACCACCGAACCAACGCCCCCCACCACAACCCTCCGCACCTGGACCTTGGTCAGCACTGAAGACACCACCCGCATCATGAACACCATCCACTCCGGCTCCCCAACCGACCCCTGTACACACCACATCTTTAACAAAGCCGAATCCATCATCGCACCCCAACTCCGGGACATCATTAACAGCTCCTTCGCATCCGCCACCTTCCCGGAGAGCTGGAAACATGCAGAGCTGAAGAAACCCACCGCAGACCTCACGGACCTCAAGAACTTCTGACCCATCTCGCTCATCCCTTTTCCTGCCAAAGTCATCGAGAAGACCGTCAACAAACAACTCTCCGCCTTCCTCGAGACAAACGGATCCCTCGACCCCTCGCAGTCCGGTTTCGGAGCTAACCACAGCAGCGAGACCGCACTCATCGCAGCTACCGACGACATCAGGTCCCTGCTCGACAACGAGGAAACAGCTGCCCTCATCCTCCTGGACCTCTCAGCAGCCTTCGACACTGTATGCCACTGCACCCTGATTCAGCACCTCAGCAACACCGGTATCCAAGGATCGGCCTTGGAGTGGATCATCTCGTTCCTCGCCGGAAGAACCCAGAGAGTCCGCCTCCCCCCGTTCCGATCCACGGCCACCGGAGTCATCTGCGGCGTTCCGCAAGGGTCCTCGCTCAGTCCCACCCTCTTCAACGTCTACATGAGCCCTCTTGCAGCCATCGCACGCCAACACAACCTCAACGTCATCTCCTACGCAGACGACACCCAGCTGATCCTCTCCCTCACCAACGACCCCACCACCGCCAGAACCAGCCTCCAGGAAGGAATGAAAGACGTCGCAGAATGGATGAAGCTCAGCCGTCTGAAACTGAACTCAGACAAGACGGAAGTCCTCATCCTGGGACCATCCCCCTCCACCTGGGATGACTCCTGGTGGCCCCCGGCCCTGGGCACTTCCCCCAAGCCAACGGACCACGCACGCAACCTGGGCTTCATCCTGGACTCCTCCCTCACAATGACCAAACAAGTCACCGCCGTCTCGTCATCCTGCTTCAATACCCTGCGCATGCTCCAAAAGATCTTCCAGTGGATCCCCACCGAAACCAGGAAGACGGTCACCCAGGCCCTCGTCACCAGCTGTCTGGAATACGGTAACACCCTCTACGGTGGAACCACAGTCAAACTCCAGAAAAGACTCCAGCGCATACAGAGCGACTCGGCACAACTCATCCTGGACATCCCGCGTCACAGCCACATCTCTGCCCACCTGAGAGACCTGCACTGGCTCCCCTGTCAACAAGAGGATCACGTTCAGACTCCTCACCCACGCACACAAGGCTCTCCACGACATGGGCCCCAAATACCTCAACAACCGCCTCACATTCTACACACCCACCCGCCAGCTACGCTCGGCCAGCCTCGCCCTCACCTCCGTCCCACGAATTCGCAGAACCTCCGCCGGAGGAAGATCCTTCTCCTACCTGGCGGCCAAGACATGGAACTCCCTCCCCTCCCACCTACTGCTGACCCAGGACCACCTCTTCTTCAGGAAACAACTCAAGACCTGGTTATTCGATCAGTAGAGGCTGCCCCCCCCCCAGCACCTTGAGACCCAAGCGGGTGAGTAGCTTGCTTTGCAAATTTGTATGATTGATTGATTCCCCGTGAAATTCTGTGCGCATCGGCTTGTCGGCATCTACCCAGCTCTAAAGGATGTTCACGCTGGCTTTTCCGTGAGTTTCTGTGCGAAGCAGCTTGTTAACATCTACCAAGCTCTCTGTGATCTGTCACTGGCAACACTTACACCATGTGGAGTCCTAAACATCTGCTGCTGCTCTTACTCGTGGTAACACTCACAGGTTAGTGACGTTTCCACATTTTCGATGTGCAGAGTTATGTGAAGAGCGTGGATATGATATTCTGTTTAATGTGACACTTTTTGTAACAGTTTTGTATTACACATTATTGCTATGCATCTTTTTTAAATGTGTGCTGTATGTCTGCTGCAATTTAATGAACTTTATATTTGTTGACAATCTTATGTGCCTGATGTCACGCGCGGTGGTCACCAGGAAAAAGGACTAAAGTGCGTGGCAAATTTAGAGTGAATTGAATGTTATGTTATGTTATGTTATGTTATTTTAATTTATAAAGCGCACGTATACCCGGAGGTGTCTTGGCGCTAGGGATGACGGGGAGTCTGCATTGACAACTAGTTATGGAACAGCCAGGTTTTCAAGCCTTTTCTAAAGGAAGTGAGTTTGGTTGCTCTTCTAAGCTTGAACGGAAGGGAGTTCGAGAGCTTGGAGGTGTAAAAGTGGACGCTGCCACCGCCCCATTGTAAGTTGTGGAGTTTGGTACTGGAGGAGCGAAGATGTCTGGCTGGTTCATACCGGGCAAAAAGATTTTGTAGAAACAACTGACCCTTTTGGCTCAGGGCTTTGTAGGCAAGAGAAAGTGCCTTGAATTTGATCCGTTGTTCCACTGGAAGCCAATGTAACCTTCGAATTTCCGCGGTGACCGAATTATTCTTAGGAATGTTAGATAGTAGCCGTGCCGTTGAGTTCTGTACACTTTGAAGATTTTTCAAGCATTGCTTTTGTACGTTTACCAGCAGTCCATTACAGTAGTCCAATTTTGGCTGGATTAAGGATATGACTACGGTTTTTCTAGTTTCTACGGGGAGGTAAGGAAGGATCTTTCTCACCTTTTTAATAAGAAAGTGGCTGGCTGAAACCGTTGCATTGGTGTGTTGGATAAGAGAGAGTTTGTGGTCCAGCCACACCCCTTGGCCTTCACCACAGGTTTAGGGGGCTCACTCATCTCAGTTGGCCACCACAGATTACCCCAGCTAGGTTGCAAATTGCCAAAAATCAGAATCTCTGTTTTTGCCGAGTTTAGCTTAAGGCAATGTGTATTCATCCATTGATTAACGGTACACATGCAATTTTGAAATTGCAGGGTAGCGGGGGTCTCATTTTTGTATGCTGTTACCACAATCTGAGTGTCGTCGGCATAAGATGTAAGGTTAAAACCAAAACTCTGAATTAGCGGAGCCAGTTCCGAAACATACATGTGGAAGAGTGATGGACTCAATGAAGAGCCCTGTGTCACTCCACATGGAAGGGTATAAGATTCAGAGTGGTATGTGTCGACCGAAACCGTTAGCCTCCTATCCTTAGGAAAGGAGGACAACAGGGCCAGCGCAGTACCCCGACCCCTAAACTCTCGAGCCGCTTATGCAAGAGAGAGTGGTCAACGGTATCAAAGGTGGCTAACAGATCGAGGAGTATCAGCACCGCTGTGCCTCCCCGATCGATCACCACCCTGTTTTCTTCTGTGGCTTTGATGAGTGCAGTTTCGGTACTATGTTCATGACGAAAGCCAAACTGTGAGGGATCCAGCAAGTTGTTCTCGTTGATGAATTGGGTCAGCTGGAAATTCTAAATGTTATCAATTATTTTATCCGGCAGTGGTAGCCGGGCTATAAGCCGATAATTATTGGGGTCTAAAGCATCCAGCAAGGGTTTTTTCACCAATGGTAAAAATGACGTGTCCTTCCAAATTGATGGGGAGGACCCAGAAGTGAACATTGAATTAAAAATTTCTGTAAGTCCTGGACTCACCAGGTCAACAATTTCTTTAAGAAATGTTGGTGGACAAGGGTCAGCAGAAGATCCTGATTTAGATTCCTGAATGAGTCTGGCTACAGTTTCTGTAGAGATAGGAGAAAACGCAAGAAGTGTGTTAGTGTTGAGCTCTCTAGTGGAAGGTTCGCTAGGAGCGGAATGGGTTAAGTCTTTAACATTTTTAAAAATGTTCAACACTTTTGTTCTAAAGGCAGCTGCAATGTTGTCACATAGCTTTTGGTCACTCTTAATCCCTAGGCTCTTGGAAGTGGCTAGTTTGTTCACCACTGCAAAAAGTTCTTTAGATGAATTTTTTGCATCGTCAATTTGTTTGGTGTAAAAATCTCTTTTTCCAGTTATCAGTTGGCTTTTGTACTGTGATAAGGCTGTTTTGTAAATTCTTTTCTCGTTCGGGCAATAGTTGGCACGCCAACGCCTTTCTAATTGTCGACATTTCTGTTTTTCCTTACGAAGATTGTCAGAGAAACAAGGGACTGTAGGGTTTTGCCTCTTCCCTATTATTTTTTTAATGGGTACGGAAGCTTCAAATCCATCATTTAGCCATTTGGAATATGTGGGGGCTGTAGTATCGGAGGGCCCATTGTAGCTGCGGATGGGAGACCTCCAGCTGGGAGCGGAGGGTATTTCTATGTTATGTTATGTTATGTTACGTTATGTTATGTAATGTTATGGGAATTTATATAGCGCTCAGCTGCCCCAGCGAAGGGGCATCCCGGCGCTTGAAGCAGAAAGGAGATACAGCTAAGGAGGCCCAGTAAGACAGAACCCCAGTTTCTTTTGGTCATAACAGGGGTCTTGGGTGTCCCGTTAGGTCTGAAAGAGGTAATTGGGTGAGTAAACTTGACAAGGGAATGATCGGACCAAGTTAGAGGCAGGGTTTCAGTAGAGATAAGGCCATGGACTGACGTAAAGATGCCATCTAACGTGTGTCCAGCCTCATGGGTAGGGGTCTGGACAGTTTGCCTGAGCCCCACTGCTCCCAGTGTTTCCAGCAGTGCCTCTGTCTCTCTGTTGTCCCTATCTTCAAGATAAAAATTAAAATCTCCCAAAATGGTAAATTCATCATTTTGCAGGGTAGGTTATAGGAGGCTATCTAAGTTAGATGTGAAGTTGCTCCTAAAGCCAGGCAGCCGATATAGTGAAATACCCCTAAAAGTCTGCTTTGAGCAAAGCTCAATTATAAAGTGTAAGGCCTCGTAAAAGGGTGTAGAGGCGGAGTAAAATCTGACCGGGAAATATTCCCTCAGAATAATTGCCACCCCGCCACCTCTTTTAAGTGGCCTATCAACCCTTAGAGCTCGGTAACCAGCCGGAGTAGCGGTCACAAAGTCAGGGTCGGAGGCCGTGTCTCCCCAGGTTTCAGTTAAACACAGTAGGTCCAGTTCATAGTCTGAGATGAGGTGGGAGATTTCATATTTTTGTTTGGCTAGCGATCTAACGTTTGTGAGTCCGCCTTGCAAAGTAGTGTTCTTTTTGATTATAGACGGCTTGCCACTTTCGGGTCTCTGGACAGGCTGAAAAAATCTTGGGCCTATGTGTGTCAGGAAGGGTGAAGCCGCATGAACAGATGGCTTGTCCGTTGTCCGGGATAAATTTGCAGCAATTTGCTTCAGGCCTGTTGAGAAGGAATAGGTCTTTGGAATTGTACCGGAACATTAATGTCCCAGGAGAAAAGGGGTCCTGGTCCAGGTGCGGACAGGTGCAGACGGGCTTGCCTTTAGCGCCCCTTTGGCGCTCCTTCGGCGCGCCCGCTGCGTACGTCCGCTGCGCGAAGCTGCCAGCGTTGCAGTTTATAGTGAGCCTCCAACCTCTAGCCCGGAAGTGCACCCGCCTGGCACTCCCGCCACAACAATCGGGAAAACCCGTGGTGGACCGTGGAGCGCGAGGCAATGAAGTGCGTCAGAGGAGGAAAGCGGTAAGGATTCTATGCCGGCGAGCAATGTGTAAATAAGCAAATGTCTGAGCAGATAAGCAATAGATTCAATTTTAAGAGTAGTCCTGCAGCTTTATAATGTCACATTTGCTTCAGGACAGATTGAAAATTAGTGTTTGTGTTAGAGAAGACACTGTACTGTAAAATGAGCACTTTTCGCGTTTTCACTATTTTACAATTATTAATAAGCCGCCAACCAATCCCTCAAATATGATTTTAGTTGGATGCGGATGATATATAGCATTGAAACGTTCTGGTATGCTTTGTCTTAGATGGCAATTTTGGTGAGTCAGCTATGTTACCATTTATGCATGATGTTAACATATTTCCACTCGACATATTTAAAAATGTAATGGGTTACAGCGGTGTTAGTGTAAATAAACGTCCAATCTAAATATGCATGTTTTTCAAATACAATACATATTTGAATAATTGGGAATTGGTCCCACCTTCTCTTATGTTGTCTGAGTTAATAATTGTCTGCGTTGCCCTGCTACCAGCCTCCCTCCTGCTATTCATGTTGCCCTGTTCCTACCCATCATTACAAAAACGTCATAATTCTTCCTCCTTCTGCTGCCCGTTACTCCTCCCACTATCTGTGTTGTCACCCACCTGCTATAGCATGAAGTTTGTCACACTAACTCTAAGAATTATCACCCATCTTTCCATACGCGACCTATTATTGGAATAGAAGTACTGGTCTTTAATTACGATATTTTGTTCAATGCATCTCATGCATTTCATTGCATTGTTCTTTCTAAGGTAAACAATAAACTTTTCTGAAATTTAAAAAAACACAGTCCTAACAGCGTCTTTGAGATAAGGACAAAAGGTCCAGAGATCCCGAATCCGGATAAGAATTCACAGGTTTCCGGAGGAACTTTGCTCAAGGCTCTGGATCTTTTCAGCCTCGAGGGAGCAAAGTGAGAAAGGGGTTGTGAGCAAAAGTTCCTCCCTTTTGCAAAGGGTATATCATCCAGTCACAGGATCATTCCTCATTTGAACACAATAAAATACAGGTAGATTCGTGTGAGGGTGATTCTTTTTATTAACTGTTTGTTTCAATCCAATTCACTTTTTATTAAATTTCCAAAGAGATTGTAGAGTAAGTAGAAAAAGAACAGCCGTCATATATGTAGGTTAAAGGAATAGGTACACCAATGTTTTTAAGCTGGTTTATAGGTGGTAGTAAAGATTTGTTAAATATTTGCTGTAATCACTGCTGGTAGCATCATGTGCATAACAGCATCACTTGTGCACAGCTCTAGGCGCAAGCGCGTGTCTTTCCTAAAATGACCACATGCATGTTCTCTGCACTGCATGAATATCTAAATAAAGATATTTGAACACAAAAAAGTTAATGAAGCAAAAGCCGAACACAGCCGATGTTTGCCGAAGCCGGTGTGCGGTGTGGGAGAGCGTCTCGCGCCCCCTGCAGGCTATGGCTGTGCATTGACGTACCAACGGCAGCTGCAGCAGCAACGGGAGAAGGCGGTGCTAGGTGGCAGGCAAACGGGCCCCTTGCGTGCTTCTACCGAGGAACAACGGCTTAGAGCACAGGTAACGTGCACAGTGAGGGTGGCGTGCGTGGTTCTTTCCTGCAGTGGTGAAAGAGGCGCGTGCCAACGCAATTCATCTGCTCACCAATATCCTAAACAATTGTAAATACCATTCAGCATTGAGAGATGCATACACATTTCACAGAGAAATCACAAGTATTTCAGACTAAGAAAGCCGCATACCCCTGGTAAAAATGCTTAGATTTATGAAATAAAAAGTGGTGGGAGGGGATGCAGCGTGATATCCAGGACATGCAAGGACATGTGCACATTGGCGATGAAAGGCACACACGCAGAGGAGCGAGAGTTAAGCGAGCACAGCCACATTAATTACAAAAACAGAAGGCCCCCATCCTGCTTGTTCTTGGAAGCGTGCGGTAGTGTGTGTTTTTCCCATTTTTTGCCAGTTTCTGTGGCTGCACTGCCCTATTAGTGGGCGTAAGGGAAGCCACTTAAAATACTTCATTTCCCATTGTTCAAAGCGGTCTTCCGAACATCACTTCACTGTGGAAAGTCATGAGCCAAGTCATAAGGGAGGGGGAGCCAATCAGCGCGCAGGAGGGCGGGGTTAAACTCTACGCACGCATGCTGCTGAGTTGAAGTTTGTGAAAATAGGAGATGGCAACAGGCGCAAAATGAAAAGATATATATATATATATAAGTATACCATAAAATAGAGGTCGGTGTGTTGCAGCGGGAATGGGGCGCGAGGAGGGCAAATTAAAGAGGAGGGAGCAAAGGCAAGATACAAGCATTGGCCATGCGTGCGTCTGCTAGACGCGATATGTGGAGGGGGATTGGGGAGGGGGAAAAGCAGGAGTTGGACGCGCAGCTGTGAGACGTGCTCTGTGATGAGAGGGGGAGCAGGGGGTGAGCCATAAAGGAAAGCCAGGGCGCAGAAAGCTGGCGGCTGCACACGTGCACGCTCACGTGAACGCAAGCGCTAGGCCGTGTGGCAGCATTTTTAAAAGCCCTAACTAAATGTCTCCCCGAGTAGCACATGTGCTGGCTCTGGCGAGACCTAAAAAAGCATTTGCAATGCAGAAGGTCTCGCATTTACGCGAGTTTAAGCTATTGACATTATAAATGACAATGCCTTTTATTTATGCTTTAAAAACCAAAACATAAATAAAAGCCATTGTCATTTTTAATGTCAATAGCTCAAACTCGCGAGACCTATTGCATTGCAAATGCTTGTTGTACTCTTGCTGCCACCCTGCGTCTGCAAGTCTGTTCCACTAGATTATGTGCTGTGTCATTTTCATCACGTCACACTTTGAAAGTTACACAACTCTTCAGTGATAGTCTCAAAAAACGGCTGCTGATTTGTTTTTTATTAATTAGTTTGATTTACTTCCACAGACAAGGGCCAGCTGCAGTGGGGGCAGAAAAGATGCATCTTGGGGTTGAATCCCCGTGCCCTTTGACCCTGCCTACACTCGCCCCAGATTCCATGTGAAACAATCTTCTGGGCCTGTCTTCTTGGTTAAAGAATGGACTGCAGTCACGCGCACTGGTAGTGCACGTGCGAGACACTGCGTGCATCAGCTTCACTTTCTCGGCTGCCCAGCTGCTGCTTCAGTTTGTGCACCACACTAGTCAATAGAGTGATCTGTCTGTCATTGATTTTCCCCTCCTCTAATGCCCTGAAGCAGGTGTTCTACTCTGCTTTATTCTCTCTGCCAAGGACCAGTGTCTCTTTGGGTGTGCGGGACAAGCTCTGCTCGGCGGGGGAACGGGGAAAACTGTACAATGACTTCCTTCTCCCTCACAAGACGTGGCCCTACTTTGGAGGATGCTGGGGATTCGGCAGGCCATAAGTACGACCATAAGCTGCTGTGTTGTTCTTCGGCCCTGAATGTGTCTGTGGTGGGAGAGCGACACCTGCAGGCAGCCAGTAGGAGAGCTGATTTTTTTAAAATGTATTTTATTTTATTTAATGCGATTTTATATAGCGCGAACTTTACCCGAAGGTGTCAGAGCGCTTTACATAAGAACCAGTTGCAAAACATAAGGATTTAGGATTACATGCGTTACATAAAAGATACATACAGAAAAAATTGCAAATGTACAAGATGAAAAATCACTCAAGGAAGAGATACAAACAGAAAGAAAAATTACAAATGTACAAATAGATAAAGTCACTCAAGGAAGAGATACAAATGGATTTACTCTAAGAGTCACATAGGAATGGTAGAGAGGACAAAGGTCTACTGCATATACTAGTGATTAGAGTTATCTCTATATACATATATACACATAGTAGATTTTCTCAGGTCAAGACACCCCCCCCCCCCCTAAAAAAAACCAGGCAGAGCAGAGTTCCATTAAGTGGGGTCGGGCGGAGGGGGGACGCAGTCACAGCACCAAGGGAGGGTGGGAGGGATACAAGTGTATGGAGAAAAGGCAAAACAGAAAAGGGAAGAAACATTTGAGGATCGTCCAGGGGGAAACGAGGGAAAAGGGTAAATGACGAGGAAATGGACAATATGGTGGGTCAGGGTCCAGAGAAAAGCGTCCGAGAACAGCAGCAAAATGGTGGCCAGGGCAAAAGAAAAAGTAAAGGTCCATGAGTCCGTGGCGGGATAGGCCGCTCCGATGAAGAGTGTTCTCTGGAGCCTGGGATGGGTATGTTCCGGAGGGGGCACGGGGGGGGGGGGGTTGGGCTGCGGTGTGCCAAGCAATATAGGTCGGGACTGGAGGGTAGACATGCCCAAGGTTAAATCGCAGGACCGCCATCACTCACTGCAGGCTCCGGTTTCCACAGGCTCCGGTTTCCAGCCATGGAATACACTGGAGCGGTTCCTCGCAGGCTACTCGCCGCAATCATCACTCCTCCCGGTCGGAGGGGAGAGCCATCTGCCTCTCTCATGCCATGGAAATAGTGGTTTGGTCTCCCTATCCATGAATGCCACCTAGGTGCTGCCACTGCCGAATCAGCCAGTTCGCTGAAAGGTGGTAGCAGTGTCAACGCTGCGTGGCCAATGGGATGTGAGACCCGGCGAGCAACAGTTCCTGGTTGCTCCTGGGTACTCATGCCTGCGATTTACTGTATCTGCTGTGGGAGACGATGGTCTTGTTTGATCTTCCACAACTGTGGGAGGAGGGGGGCTTTGGGTAGACACCTCGAGTCTGGTGGCCCTTCGTGAGAGAGCGTGGAGCTATATATATATTTTTTCTTTCTTGTGAGCTTTTCTTGCCTTCAATTACTTACCCCTTTTTATTTTCTCCTGACTTCTAGATCTCCAGTTTATGCCCAAGCTGCAGGTCCTTCAGCCCCATGCATGGAAAATGAGGATTAGGGACCTCATGGTGTCCAAATCACTTTCAGTCATATCGCAGTTTCATGGGCCAGCGTACCATTGAGGGCTCTGGTGCGTCTCACGCCTCCGATGTCTTGCTGTCAGCTGCCATGCGAAGGCAGGAGCAATGTACCAGGCCTCGTCTAGCCCGCTGCGGGTCAGCTCCGCGAGCTGCGCTGTTGCAGCCTCTGCCTCAGCTGACTGCAGAAGCCGCAGTAACTTGAGGAGCTGCACTAGGCATCGAAGCGCTTTATGGCGAGTAGCACGCTACTTTTGAACTCAGAAAGGATTAGTGGTGAATTAGTATAGAGAAATATGAAGTTAATTTGAGCAGTGTACATGTGAGTCTGTTATTTGGGTTGAAAAGGATAGTGGATGGATAGAAGAGGGAGGGGTTTACATTTTTACAGCTATACCCCCTGATGAGGCATCAAAGAACTTTTTGATGAGTAGCATGCTACTCCGGAACCCAAATAGAATATATCTCTGTATACCAAACTGGTCTCCGGTTCAAATTACAGGGGGTCTGTGTATGAGGTCCGTTTTTTTCTGCATGGCTCCACTGAATTGTATGCTTTTTTTCTGGATTCTATATTCTTGCTGGCTTTGAAACTCAGTGCACTTTACCCTCCTAACCAATAGTAAAGTATTTGTGCTCCCCCTTTAACCATGGTTAACTGGACCTATTCCTGATTGGCACATTTAAACTGACTATAAGCGCCTAGTACAGCCCTGGTATGGAGTTTCCCAAACTAGGGGTCGGGATCCACTGGTGAGTTGCAAGCCGATTTTTGGTGGGTCACAAGAGGCCTGGTCCATATGTTAGTAATATTTCAAATGATGAGTCCACTTTGTGCACCAATGCAAAGGTGCTGAACAGTGCATCTAAGTCCTGTTTTAAAACAAACTCTTGCAAGTATTCCAAAGCAAGACTCTGGGTGAAGCTTGCAGTGTTTGTTGCTACTGCTTTTTTGATTTCACAAAGCCATTGAAACAGAGAATGTGCTCACCATGCATGATCATACACAACCATACTACTTGTGCAAGACTTTCACACATAAAGGAAGGAATATGAATGTGGCCTAATGGCCAGAGCTGCAAACTTTGAATCCTGGGAACCAGGTTTAGTTTCTGATGTTGGCTCAGCATTCTTTTATTCTGGGTAAATAGCTTAATCACCAGTGCCTGTAATAAACTGAATCTGTTCTGCTGTAATCTGGTGCTCATGAGATATTTTCGCAAGCCTTGCGATTTTTGGGAACAGATGCTACAGGGCAGCTTTCAACTCAGGAAACTGTTCCAGCTCCAAACTCCAGTGCAGTTCACCATCTGCCACTTTTATGGGCAGATCAATACCTTGGCCACAGTATAAGATCAAAGGGAGCGGTCAGTGTTGTGAAGTTCACAAACAAATGCTCTTTTTACATTCGAAAATCACTCGCCTTATGTCAATTAAAGTTAGGTGGGTCGTGAAAGTTTGTCATTCTAAAAATTGGGTCATTGTTCTAAAATGTTTGGGAAGCACTGCCCTAGTATATGGTGTAAAAAATTGCACCCAGGGTCTGGAAGATAAATGGCATTTGTGGATATAGCATCTATTGCGCAGGGCAAACTTGACCTCTGGCCTTCACTATGTAGGCTGACTGCTGGAGTTTTAGGCTGACTGCTGGAGTTTAAATCTGACATATGACCTGTTAAAATAACCCATTTTTGACAGGTAGAAAGCTCCCTTCCCTATATTAGTAACTCAACCCTATATAAGCCTTGTAGCCCACAAGTTAGGGTACATGGTATTTAAAACGGGTATATGTAGAAAATTAATCTTACCATTTCCTTACTGCGGCAAGGCCCTAAAACCTTTTTTCACTGTGGCAGGCGTAGCTGTTCTATGTAGAAATAGTACAGGTTAAAATACTAATACTGTTATGGGATCAGCTAGAAAATAATTAAAGAGCTATTTTTATTAGTTATTAAAAATCCAACTCAATGGTCAAAAGCCAGATTTTAAATAAATATTAAGTAAAATGAACTTTTAGAAAGTTATCCATTACCTGCCTAAACTGTCAGAAAGCTAATTAGCACAATCTTCTGCCAGCTGTTAACCCATGCTCAGCCTAGAATAGGAGTGAAAAGGGGGTGAAATGATTCGCAGTAGCAAAAAATAGGGTGGCCTACATGGCCAGAGATGACTCCTCTGATCTCCACAGAATATGCAGGATGGGGGGCGTGGACATCCTCTTTGACACTGCAGTGTCAAATCCTGCTTGACAGGTCTGTTGAACCACATGTAACACTTGTGCGCACTTGAAAGGGAGAGAGCAGGATGTCAATACAATGCTTGTGTATTCCATGTTTGGTTGCTGAAGGACCCTGCTTTAGTCCTACCAGACTTTTCTAGATTATTCACGTTTTTAGTGTTAGCTGTGGGAGGACAAGACAATATATCGAATTCAAAATATAGAATTACCAAAATATCGAAGTCAAAATATAGAATGGACAGAATATAGTGGTGAAAAATATCGAATTGAAGGTAAGTAATTTAATATTGAATAGTAATTTTTACCCCTACGCTATCCAACGCTTTCCCTACTGTTGCACTCTCTGGAGTTGGAATAGTAATTTTTACCCCTACGCTATCCAACGCTTTCCCTACTGTTGCACCCTCTGGAGTGGGAATAGTAATTTTTACCCCTATGCTATCCAGCGCTTTCCCTACTGTTGCACTCTCTGGAGTGGGAATAGTAATTTTTACCCCTACGCTATCCAACGCTTTCCCTACTGTTGCACCCTCTGGAGTGGGAATAGTAATTTTTACCCCTATGCTATCCAGCGCTTTCCCTACTGTTGCACTCTCTGGAGTTGGAATAGTAATTTTTACCCCTACTCTATCCAACGCTTTCCCTACTGTTGCACTCTCTGGAGTGGGAATAGTAATTTTTACCCCTACGCTATCCAACGCTTTCCCTACTGTTGCACCCTCTGGAGTGGGAATAGTAATTTTTACCCCTATGCTATCCAGAGCTTTCCCTACTGTTGCACTCTCTGGAGTTGGAATAGTAATTTTTACCCCTACGCTATCCAACGCTTTCCCTACTGTTTCACTCTCTGGAGTGGGAAAAGTAATTTTTACCCTACGCCATCCAACGCTTTTCCTACTGTTGAACTCTCTGGAGTGGGAATAGTAATTTTTACCCCTACGCTATCCAGCGCTTTCCCTACTGTTGCACTCACTGGAGTGGTAATTGTAAATGTTATATTTATTATTTCATTAATTTTAAATGACTTTTAAGACATTTAAAAAAAGTAGCTATTTTGACTAACAAATTTTTTAAAACTATATTTTTGATTCGATATTTTTGTACTTACCTGTTTGTAGATAGGAATTCGATATTTTTGCATTCTACATTTTTTCTTCGATATTTTGGTAATTCTATATTTGTGAATTCGATATTATGTCAGTGATCCGGGAGGACACTAAGATTCTCATAGTACTTCCCTACACACTCCCATCCCTCAAAGTCCAAGTTTGGTATGGCTGTAGACTTTCACATTTCTGGATTCTTCCTGAAACAGTGCATTTCAGTCCTGTTTTCAGTAAGGTAAACAGGAACTACTAAAAAGTGGGTAGGGTTGACCCTGGGAACTTCATTGGTTAGGACTTACCCAGGAATTATTCCCACCAACTAGTTACTGCAGAGGATAAATCTGGAACCCACTTCAGAACACTTTCTGGACCTGTGGAAGATCAAAAAAGGCATTGATCTACTCTTTGTGACTTGGGTGTATCCCTGAAGGACTGGACTCGATTCCTTGCTCCCAGGACAAAGAAGGAAATAAAGGGACTTCGAAGCTCATTTGGCTGACCTCCTGTGTGGCTACAGGGAGACCGGAAGCTGCAAGCAGCCTTTTTTGGAAGTATCCAGATGGCAGTGGCAAGTGGACCTGAACTGGACCCTGCTGTTGGCCCCTGTCTGATACTCTTTGAGTTTTTAAGTACGTCCCCTGTGGTGCCTGTAAGCGACACAGACTTAAACCACATATTTACTATGGATGGAGCGTGCCGAATTGCGAAGGGGAATGACTCTAATTTGTTAATATGACATTTTAAAAATCTGCAACACTTGATTAGTAGATTATTGAGGTTCCATGTTTTTAACAGCCGCTGTTCAACTTCTGAATGGAGAAGTGGGTATGCTGTCCTGATCAGTTATGCAAGCCAGACAAATGTTGAGCCCTTTTTAAACTGTGTGGAACAAGAAGGGAAAATAAAAATGTCCTTTCTGGGAGGCTGCCAATTTTCATTTGGGTCGATGTCAAGGCCAGCATCTATGCAATACTTCTGGGTTACCTCTTGCTGCAGTGATGTAGTGAAAAGAGTGGGTGAAGATAGCCTGTAACTGCTGTACATATGAAGTGTGCTACCTGTATACATGGCATATTGTTAGACCTTTTAGGTGGCAGCCCTCTACTTTCTGTGATTTATGGTTTTGCTTATGCTTAATATATAGTAAGGGAATGGCAATTTATGGTTTAGTACTCTGGTACTCTATTGCATAAACGATGGAGTAACCTGTGTGCCAAAAATGAAGGCCTGCCCACCCTATTTTGTTTTGCACTTTTTGATGACACACCCCCTGTTGACCTTTTGATGACACACCCCTTGTTGACTTAATCGACAGAAAGCATCCTCCAATGGGCCAAAGAAGTAGTGGCTGTCACAGGAAGGGCATTCCACTATCCACTCTACTTAGGTTGGCTGGTGTGATGTCTTTTTTTGTATGACCAGGTGCGGTGGTCATTTTTTGCAATAAAAAACACCTACTATAGGAGTATATTTCTGAAAACTAAAAATCTGAATTTTACTAAAGCTTGCATCCCTTGTCTTCTTCTGTGGTACAGATGTGGCTATCTTCCTCCCCAAACACTTACTTGGCATGAGCATAATTCATCTTCTACCGCTGTCAGGAATCCGAGCATATACGACTGATGTAACCTGTCGGCTCTCTGATCCTATAAGACCAGTAGGGTTTGTACAGCTCTACTGTCTACAGCATGATTGTAAGGCTTGCATAATTTTGTATTTCTCTGTCCAGCCTTCCTATGCAGATACCCAGAAATTAGGGGCCTGATTTAGAATTTGGTGGACAGGGTACTCTGTCACAAACACAACGGAATCCCCTACCTGCCAAACTGTCTGCTTGCCCGCTTCCTTTAGAGATGTACGCACCAGCAGCTTTTTGTTGACAGAGCTCCTATTGGTGCCAACAACAGAATGCTTCCTGTGATGGCTTGAAGGGGCAGGGGCCTTCAGAGGAAGGGTATCATACCTCCCTCCCTATTTAGGATTGTGTCATTTCTTTTTGTGTCTGTCTGTCACTGCCAGGTAAAATCTGAAAATAAATGATCCCCACATCCTGAGAGAAAACTTCTAGAGTATGGTGGTCATTAGTTTTTATGTTTCGGCAACAAACTATCGCTTTTTGAGTTTGCTTCTGAAAAACAACATTTTTTTTAAAGTTTGGGGAGCGGCTGCCCACCAAAATGTCTGAACTGGTGTTGCCAGGGTTCCTTTCAAAGTACAGAGATGACGCTAGGTTGGTGGTCATATCTAAATTTAGTGGATGACAGAGGATGTCCTCTGCCATCCTGATGGACAGTACTGTCTGTCAAAGTCTAATTCAACACCTACATGAAAAAAGATGTGATATACATTTTGATTAATGATAGGCCATGTGAAATTACATAATCATTTTACTGCCACCAACAGGTATAGTACTTTTACCATCTACTGTTTTGGCACCAAAGCCATGGCGGGAAGTGTAAGCCCCTGTAATCCTTGGGGATGGTAAGGTGTGCCTGGAATACCACAAAAATATTCAAATATTTCATTAGTGCCCTTTCAGGAAATCTGCATTTTTAGATAATTCATATAAAAAGTGTGCTGGTAAATTCTCCATTTGGCACTGTCTTTTAAAACAACCCCCCCCCCTCAAACCTGCCTAAAAGACTCAAGCTCGCTTACTTCACTCCCACAGTTTTATTTGCAACTGGTATTTACGTTTCATCGCTTTAAACGTTTACCAGTTATCACTGCTTGCAGGTGGCAGCTGTGCTAGCACCTGAAACAGTGGGAAGCGCCCATGATAATTTGGGCAGCTCCAGAGGTGGAAGTGCGCTGCGCCAGTACAGTAGTGGGTAGCACCCATCCAAGAAACATTTTGATCCCCAGCACGAGTTTTTATTTTACAAGTTAAGCATTGCCACTGCTCCTGGCAGGAATCAGTAGCAATGAAAACACTCCATGGAGGGACTCTTTCAACTAAAGACACTAATTACTGTATGTTCACTGTTACTAAAGTCCTATTGCTATCTCTATTTATTCTGCAGTGTTGGACAGAAGTAAATAGACTTAGAGACCATGTGCAACAGAAACATCTAATTACCACAGTCTCAGTGAATAGATAATTATCTGTCGCGTATGCTCAAACTGTGCCACCCTAGCAACTCTGAGAATGCAGAAATAGAAAATCACATGATCAAAGCATGAGTAGCAGAAGAAACCTCTTACTGCATGCTCAAACAACAAGCATTGGCATAGCCAATAGGTCTGGCTTTTGGGACCTTATAAGAATTTAGTTATGCAGCCCTACCAGCTCTAAGGTTGCTTATAAATAGCCAGCAAAGGGATGAGGCATCCACAAATATAGAGCTGAATGCTTAAAGGCTGAGCCCGTCCTACACACTACACAATCATATACAATGTACAGTTCTGACCTACTATAGTTCAAATTAGGACAGGATTCCTTAAAGTACATTCTTTAAGGTTTTGTGGTACAAACTAAGAACTGTTTTGAGGCAACATTCGACGGATCATCCTCGTAATATATATCTGAAAGTGCAACAGCACATTGCTACTTCTCGCCAGAATCATGTGTTTAACTCCACTAAATTACATTCCAAAGTTACCATGAAGCATTTTGCGATGCTGATATTTTAAGGTCAAAATGTACAAGTAAAAAGAGTGTCTTGATGGCCAAAACATGAAGCAAATAAAATGTTCTTTTGCAACTTAGCATACAAGTCTGAGGGCAGAGCACTGTAGAAGAAACATAATGTACAATTTAACAAAGTGTGAGCGATGCAGGGAATGGGCATGGCGGGGATGAACACAGCTGAGCAAAACCATGGTTGAAAGTCTCCAAAAACTTACAGTAATGTAACAATATATTGCCCATAAGTGAAAAGATAGTCGATAGGGTATGTACACATTTTCTATTCATTTAACCCTTTAATGTGACACATGCTAAGATGTTAAAGAAAAATACCGTGCACGATGTGTGAACAATGAGCACGAAGTAGACAACCATGTCCGTCCCCTCAGGTATAACCTACTCATTCAGATCATACCTGTGAAACAAGACCTTCTTACGCCACACTTTGTGCATTAATTGTCTCCAGCGGAATATTAGCCCTGCTAACACTTGTAAAGCCTCATATGGGTAATGGAATCTTTAAACCGTGATTCAGGCTGTTGGAATGCGGACAACTGAAACTACACCACAATCTAATTACAGCATACCCACAGCCAAACAAACGAGACCTATTGGCTATGCCAATGCTTGTTATAACTGTGAGTGCTGAGCCCCGGCAAGAGCGATGGGGTACACATCATACAATACTACACAAACACTCCTGAGCACAAGAGAGCGCTCGCAGACTCCTACGGCCCACTGGGAGGAGATACGCATAACACCGCACTAGGATGTAAGAAAGACACCGTACTATGAATGCACTCCGTGTGCGGTAGGGGAAGGAGATCATGTGTGTGCTTGTGTAGTGAGGGGTCTTGCACGTGCTTGTGTAGTATGGCATCATGCATTGCTCGTGTAGTGAGGGGTCATGCGTACCTCCTCTCAGAACGCGGGGAAGTCTGCAAGATCTCTGTAGGGCTCACAAGAGGTCTATACCCTGTAATATACCTAGGCGTGGTACTTTCCAGCGGCCACTGGCAGTCAGCGGGGAAGTACATGGGGTTCTCCCTCAGATTTCCCTTGATGTCTGCCAGCGCTCTACCGGCCCAGCGATGACCAGTGTCGGGGGCGTCTACCAGAGATTACGAGCCCCCGTGTCTTCTGGTGGGAGGTGTGCCTCTCCAGAGGGCCCAGGGTGTCCGCCAGCGCTCTGCTGTACTCACGGCCTTCCCGCCATGGTCCGCTGTGCCGAGGTAAACTTCGGTTTCAGCCTGTGTTCTCTGGCCGGCTCCCCACTGGCCCGGCTCTGGGCGGGAGGAGGGGCTCACTGTGGAGTGTACGTTGTGTGATTAATGAACTACTAACAGATCGCACCGACAGCCCTGCTCCCTCCCTGAAAGGGCCACACAGTCTTCACTGCAGCCGCTGAAATATTGCCGGATTCATGGCCGTTATAAGAGAGGTTGTTCTGCCCATTTGAACTATTCAGGCTATGTTACCTCCCCTGCTCACTTGGCGAGGTGTGCCCTGAGCGCCAGGCCTTCTTGGCGCTATACGAGAGTAGTGGAGTGATTTCTGTTCCTCCTGCGGTTTAGCAACCTATCGTCATAGTCCTCAGGCAGAAGGCCACACAACGACACACACTGATATATCATCCAAGCTCTCCAGCTTATGTATATATATCTGTGCCTTTTAAAACCGGAAGTGAGTATGTTGTGTGTACAGTGTTCCTTCACATCAAGTCACTGCTGCGCTCTGAATCTTGCATTGTTTTTCACGTGGTAGGAAACGAAGGGAGTACAAAATAATAACCTCTCAACCCATTGTTTTGCCCTGTGCTCTTGCAGCTGTTCTTACTTGTCATTCTTTGCACGGTTGTTGATTCCGCCATGGAGAACTGTTTACTTCTCAGTCCCCATCATACATAGCCTTGCTGCTACTGAATAGGTTTTTCTTTTAAATTGCGTGCCTTCCATCTTTTCCGTGCATCGTTGCTCAAAACCTTAAGACGATATTTGTTGTTGCCCCCTGGCAGCTGGCACGGCACACTGTGACTGTGTTGGCCCTGCTTCCTCGGCAGAGAGGCCCATTTCCAAGCAGTGCTCGTTGTTTCCAGAGAGATGCTGCTGTGTACCTGGCCTGCTGCTGGTCTCTGTACAAGGCTTCATCTGGTTTATGGCCGAGTCCAGTGCCAGGCTCGCGAGGGCTTCTGGGTCGACAGAAATGAATTCAGTAACACTTAATGCCAGGCAGGCTTCCACAGAATCAAGGCAAGGAGGAGCAGCGACAAGCCAACATGTAGGCAAAGAATGAAACCAACAAAGGGACACAGCCTGGAACCAACATGGAGGCACAGCATGGACCCAGCGTGGAGGCGCAGTGCAAAAACTGCATGGAGGCACAGGGTGGAACCAAGTTGGAGACATAGAGTGCAGTAAGCCGACTTGTAGGTGAAGAATGAAACTAAACAAGCACGCTCACCTCGCGCGGCAGAATGGGGAGGAAGAGGGCTGCGTGATTCACTTGCGGGAGCGATAATTGCTACCATATGGCGGCGCTCACTCCCGCAAGTGAATCACCAGATGTGCACGCGTTGCCGTTGAAGGCAATGGAACGCGTGCACGTGTTTGGCTGAAAAGCCAAAGCAATAGCAAAAGTTCTTTTTGCCTATGCAGCGCATGTGCACTGCGTAGGCGAGACCTAAAAAGAGATTGAACTACTCCCCTCATGAGATGCGGGATACTGCACAAACAAAGCACACTTTACAAGTTTCTAAGAGGAGACACCATGGCGCTATCTTTGTATGCTGTGCCACAGGATATCATAAAAAGGGAAATCCTCTTTACTTAGGGAGTGGCCCACACCCCTCACACCGCTGACCAGAGCTGAATGCACAGATCATAAACTGCATTTGAACTATATATTTCCAAAACTTACATGCATAGAACTTTAACAAAATCAGAGGCTGATCTCTAGGAATATCTTCTCCTGTTCAGACCTGGCATTTACTGTATCGATGTAACAATGGAGAAAAAACAAGGCCACAGCGAGTAAGGCACAATGCCACAGCTAGTAAGGCACAATAGCTTCAATTTTCGTACCGTCAAAACAAAAATCTGGGTAGTGATCTTGGTAGAAGGGCTGTTTGCTTACATAGGTTTACCATATTATTGGTGGGGTCAAGCTCATATGAGCAGTTCCCTGGGGAAGGTAGACGATGGGCAACTTTGGGCCTGATTTGCTAGGTCTGTGCTATCTAAATCACATTTTCTGGTGTACTAACCCCACTACGCAAGGTGCAAACCTTTTTCCGAATCACAAACTCAGCTTAGAAATCCATACAGGATCACATTCTGGAACAGGCATGTTAAGGGTGTTCCTTCTAAAGTGAGAAGGTTTATACCAATGGTTTGCGACTGTAATTTCCCTGGCAAACTGCAGATCTGTTACCAGCACCCAGGTTGGGCTGGTATTTGACTTGCAAGGGAGAAGTAGTCCCAGGTGCGTAGCTAGACCATGTGGTGCCCGTTGAGATCCCTGCATGTGACAACTACGGGTGCAGAATGTAAGAGGGGGGTGCTGTTGATTCCCGCGTCGGCCGCTGCCAAGGAAGGGGGGGGGTGCAGACGATTTCAGCAGTCGCAGACAAGACCGGGGACGCCGCCGCCCCCGGGGGCGGACTGCCCTCCCCCCCTTGCCATGTCACTGAGTGGTCCCCTTTGGGAATTGGTGTTGAGGTTTCAGTTGGAGTGGGCAGAGGAGCACTGGATCACTGATCTTGGTAGAAGGGCTGTTTGCTTACATAGGTTTACCATATTATTGGTGGGGTCAAGCTCATATGAGCAGTTCCCTGGGGAAGGTAGACGATGGGCAACTTTGGGCCTGATTTGCTAGGTCTGTGCTATCTAAATCACATTTTCTGGTGTACTAACCCCACTACGCAAGGTGCAAACCTTTTTCCGAATCACAAACTCAGCTTAGAAACCCATACAGGATCACATTCTGGAACAGGCATGTTAAGGGTGTTCCTTCTAAAGTGAGAAGGTTTATACCAATGGTTTGCGACTGTAATTTCCCTGGCAAACTGCAGATCTGTTACCAGCACCCAGGTTGGGCTGGTATTTGACTTGCAAGGGAGAAGTAGTCCCAGGTGCGTAGCTAGACCATGTGGTGCCCGTTAAGATCCCTGCATGTGACAACTTCGGGTGCAGAATGTAAGAGGGGGGTGCTGTTGATTCCCGCGTCGGCCGCTGCCAAGGAAGGGGGGAGGGTGCAGACGATTTCAGCAGTCGCAGACAAGACCGGGGACGCCGCCGCCCCCAGGGGCGGACTGCCCTCCCCCCCTTGCCATGTCACTGAGTGGTCCCCTTTGGGAATTGGTGTTGAGGTTTCAGTTGGAGTGGGCAGAGGAGCACTGGATCACTGCTTGCTCTCACTGAAGTTTTCCAAAATGGGGAAAAAATGATTTTTAAAGTAGCCCGAGTTCCTTTAGGGGTACTCCGGCTGCTTTAAAAAAATAAGGTTTATATTTTGGAAAGCAATCACATGAATGATGGCCTCCTGTCCCTTGCAAGCCATCATCTCTGTGGTTGTAGCCAATCACAGTGGGGTTGCAAATTGTGACCTGACTAGTTAATATTAATTAATGAGATCGTTTAATGACCCCCCTGTGATTTTGTGTTTTTTGAATCAACCTATTTGTACCTAGGTTGGTATGCAAAATCAAATTGCATTTGTAAAATTATGTGAGCTAATTGTGATCACTTTTGTATGTAATCTTGGTACATCAAGACCTAATTTATCAATGTTGTGTAGTGTCAAATAACCAGTGGTTGACACTCAAGCTGGTCATTTCTTGACCGCAAGCACCAAGTCACAATAAAAATGGGAGAATTAAAAATCTGTATATGCAATGCGCATCAATGTCACTTCATCATAAGACGCACTTTCACAACCTTCTTGTGCCCTCCATTACAGTCACAGGTGAGGCAAAAACGTAGTAATGTGTATTTAATATGCAGGTAAATACATAATTCTCAGTGCATATTTTCATATATAAACAACATGCTGGGGTCTAAGAGGCTTGTGATCATATTTTGTTTTCACTGGTGTCCTGAAAAGGCCTCCTGATTAACTGAGCACTAGAAAACATAGTATTTCAAATGGAAGTGTGAAAGAACATTCAAGTTATTTTACTAAGTTAACTCAGATGAATGTTTTCCATGTATTTAGGAATTGACCATATGAACAAGTCAAAATGACATTTTAAACAAGGGTTACACTTGTTTGGTGTATTTAAAAGGGTGAATTGTTTTACAAGTAAATGAATTGCCATGTATGTTATAATGCGTGAGAGCTACAGGTATGAAAAGTGAGAGATGGCTTCGAATTGCAGACTTATATACCTCTGACACCCCACCGTGGCCCCTTCAGCAATGTCGAATACTTTTTAACTTCTTGTCTTACTGAAATAAAGTACCTGGCCATACATGAGCCTCGCGCATGGTCAGCCAGTAAACAATATGAAATGGCATCGCTCAATCCTTGGCCATTTATCATAAATCATAGGTGAGGCAGAAACGTCGCAAGCAATTTTAACCTTGTGCCTGAAGCTGCATGCAGTAGAAAAACTGATTATTGCTTTGTCACAGAACAAACATGGCAGCAGAGGTACACAGCGAGTGGTATTGGACACGTCCAATCCCCATAAGCAAGTTTCTGTAACATTAATGGGAAACTGTGACAATACAAAATGACGTGTCCACAATGGAGGGGGAGTACCAGATTACTCTCGATTTAGCTAGCTATTTTGAGCATTAGCCTTGGCATTCCTCAGTGATGGCTCCCATACTAAACAAGCACTGGGAAAGCCAATTGGTGTGGTGCTGCTGCTAGCCTTTAAGCTTAGTCAGTGATTATTTTGTTTTGCCATCATTTTTACAAACCTTTAATGTTGAGGGAGCTGGTGGCCCGCCTCAATCTAACAGACAAAGGGCTAGTAACAAAAATACTTTCTGGGTATCAGAAAACAAACATTGCACTGAATGTCACTGAAGAGAACTACTTTGTGTGTGGATAGGCTTCTTCTGAGAGGGCAGAATGCCGCAACTCTCAGTGAAGTTAGCCAAGTGGTGACTCGGCCTGACCTATTGCCACAAGTTGTGCTCTGTAGTGGGCAGAAGAAAAATGTGAATGACACAAAATCAAACCAATGGATGATGAGGAGAAGCTAAAAGCCCCTTGAATAACTATACTGTACATATAATTTTAGGTAAATCAAAAGAGCAAAGCTAACTCCAGACCTAAAAACGTATCTTGTCTATTCAGTCAAACTCAAACCAAGAATTAATCAAAGATAAGCTTGAACGTCCAACCCTGATAACTAGTAAGTACCCTCTTGCCATTCACTAGGCTATGTCACAACCTGAACCACTGCCCACCACCCCACCAGCAATCACACCACCGACATTCAGACAGGAAGACCCATATGAGGCCCTCCCTTGATGTCGCTATGCTGACATGCTGCTGCTCTGTTCATTTCCAACTCACAGCCATCTGCAATGCTAAACACATCGTACTGCACTCTCAGACGTCGTTCCCTTTTTCGGCCACCAAAGAACACACAACCTGCTAAATTCTTGAAAATACCAATGCCGAACTCTGAAATTCGTGTTTGTCCACAGAAAGATGGAAATTCTAGAATCTGCCGAATACCGCTACGCGTAGTTGAATATTCAGATATAAAACTGCAGTATTTTATGTTAATATGTAAATACAGAACATATTTCCTTTCGGCCCTGATAATATTGACGTCTCTGCAACCAAAGGGGCACTTTGCAAGCGGTAAGGACGTGTATTAATGGCATCATTAATTTGATGTAGCATAGGGTCCACAGCTCTTGATTCTATGCTTCTTCCGTCACAGGAAGAGCTGGATGTCACAACCATATTCCAATGAGCCTTAATTTGCCATATTTGATTCCCAAACTGCATGATATGTTTGCTCACAGTATAATATTTTATGATGTATAGAACTGCGTCACATGCTGAATGTTAGGCGGTATGTGTTTTTTTAAGCAAGCACAAATACACTGAATGACACATATAGGTTTATGGCCGCTTGTCAGTATGTGGCATGTCGGTCGTATTACGTGAATGCAGTGCGCGGACTTCCTATCCGTATGTTCATTTATAAGGCCAATGATGATTTGCGTCAGAAGTGAACTCAGAACACAAACAAAAAACATTATTACTGCAAGTCCAGCGAGATTGGGAATAGAAGGCACAGTGGCGCACAACTCTGACACCAACACTTTCCACACGCTCCCTCCGAGTCCACCCCTTCGGCTCCCACAACCCCATCCATCGAGCTCACCTCCTGTACCCATAATGCAGCCCACGGTTTCTCATCAGCATACCTGTCTGTGCCATATGCAGACTCCCAGGCAGCTACTGTCACTTGTTCCCAAATTGAAACCAGACGTTTTATGCAGTTTCTGTCAGATCTATGTTAAAATACCCCCCCGCGTACTACACAAAAGACATCTAACCTCATTAAGGGCATTTCCAATAGAGCATAGCAAATTGTTTTTCTTCATCCCGCGATATCAGATTTAATTAGGTGAGCACTGTTGACGGGGTGCAAAAACAACAAGCTCGCGTGGCAGCAGGGGGTGAGGAGGGGAGCCTGCACTTGCGGGAGCGATAATTACTGCCATATGGCGGCGCGCGCTCCCGCAAGTAGATCGCCTCACTTGCAAGCGTTAATGAAACGTGTGCACGTTTTTGGCTGAAAAGCCAAAGCGATCGGAAAAGGTCTTTTTGCCAAGGCAGCGCATGCGTGCTGCGTAGGCTAGACCTAAAAAGTACAACCGACCAGGACTTTATCAGAAAAGACCTTTAGTACTGGACACGAGGAGCTCCTGAGCATTTATGGCTGATTTAAGTCTGTCTTGTGGTGAGTCCTTTTATTGAATGGATTTCTTTTGATCAGTGCCTGTCTTCTGTCTAAGCTCATTAATTTAGAGACTGAGTAAGTGACAATAAAATCACTCCAAAGGTGCATTCATACACCAGATGGCACTAATTACTGCATGTTCACAGGGATCAGCGCCCCTTCACTCCTAGCCTGATTCCGTGACAGTGAAAGCTCTCCATAGACAGACTCAGACAACATATCCATCAATGAAATGAGTGGAGGATGATGAAGAAACATGCTCAGAGGAAAAACACCAATGATCAGTGCATGCTCAGAGATCTCAAGCACTGGACATGAGCATCCTCTGTGGATTTCCATATACCTTTAATCTGTTTGTATTTCATGAATCATCCTTTTCAGACCATTGTCTGTCTCCTGCCGTCCGGTCATATATCAGTTGCAATGAAAGCACTCCGTATTGTATTGTAATTGTATTTATATAGCGCTAACTACCCCATACGAAGTGTCAAAGCACTTTTCAGTGAGTAGCACACTACTCCAGAACCCAAAAAGGATTAGTGGTGGGTTAGTATAGTGAAATGTGAGTTCATTTGAGTGGTGGACATGTGAGTCTGTTAGTTGGATTGAAAAGGAAAATGGGATGCAGACTCATACAAGATGAGACACTAATCATTGTATATTAACGGAAATTTCAATTACTATGATAGACAGAAATAACTACACCAGCAGGACATGTAATAGAAACAGATGCAATAGAAACAGCTCATCACCACATGCTTGGTGGATTGATACTAATCATCGCTTGAGCTCTGTATATGCGACCCAGACAACCCTGAACTGGCCAATTGTACTGCAAGCCATGCAACCAGAGCATCCATAGGAGATGGAACGTGCTTACAAACGCTCAGAAGAGAAACACTAGTCACATAATGCACTGGTCATGGGCCATCCTTCAGCATTTACGCAATTGTAATCTGTTATATAGGCATGCTGTTTCATGAGACATTATTTTGTTATCTCTGTCCGTTTTTCATTCGTAAACCAGACCTGCCAATTTCTAAAAAATTCCACTGCGTGCACGGAGGGGGGGGGGGGGGGGCAGGAGGGGGAAGCTTTTAATGCTGCTGCCAATGTCCTTGAGAAGTTTTATATCCTGTAATGGACATCGGTTGTGCAGGGTCTCCAAAACAAGCTGGAAGCCCACTCTCTGAAGGGATTTCCACCTTATATTTTGCTTCACCGTTTGATTTCGAGTCTTCACCTGTGAGTTGGCAGGCCTGCTATTTATTCCTGGTATGACTCATTGACAATAAAAGCACTCCATAGGCAGGGCCACAGGAATTATGCGGTAGGAGCATGCCAAATTATGAGGCAGGTTTGAGTACATTATGCAGCAAGAAAAGGCAAAATTTGCAGCATAATTCAGGCACATTTTGTAACAGTATTACTTAATTGTTTAGTAATTTTTAGGCATTGCGACCGGCGATGTACTACGCAGCAGTGCTCGCGCAGGTCGCGAGACCTTTAGTAAGTGACAAACGAAGAATGTGAGCTAACATAGGAATCGCACATGCTCGTGCGTGTGCGTTTCCTTTTGAGCTCCCCCATTGGCCTTTGCGTGCGTCTTATTCTAAAAGACTGCACGCAATTGGCCCGAGGCGTGCGCATAGCTCCTCCCATTGCCTATTGGTGTCTATTACGCGCACCAAGCACGTAATAGACACCAATAGGCCGTGGGAGGAGCTATGATCGTGCCCAGACACATACGTGACGCGCGAGCCACTTGTTTCAATAGCGATCACTTTCGCTTCAGCCCCACTATTCAGACAAAGCTGTCTCTACAGGGCTTGTAACACCCTACTGGTTTTCATTATTGTCGGTTTACAGTCGCCTAAATGCCTTGTTTTTCTCCAGTGAGCAGCTGTGTATACATTCATTTATTTATATCGTTGGCTCCCTGTAGCGGTGGAATGGGGCAGTGAGCAGCTGTGTTAGTTCGTCATAGCTTTCCGAATGCCTGGTCTACTCAATACCATTACGGCCCTCTTTTTGAGCGATAGTGGTGCTGTCCTTGCTAATGCTCCCCAGTTAATGGCTGTGGAAGTTTTGACCCGCAGCCAGCCAATGCCTGCCGACATCAGATGTAATGGCTATCGATGTTCTGACCCACAGTCCGCGCTTAAGCCCCTCAGTTTAATGAATGTAGCGCTTTGAAATTATGCTAGTGCTTGCTGCCCTGGGAAGAACCGCCAAGTGTCGCACCACCCGCCTTGATCTACAGAAAGTCATACAAAAGCCGCCTTTTATAGTTCAGGCAGAAATGCGATCCGATGAAACCAGTTTTATTAAAGTTTGTTGACATGCTCATTCTGTTCCTCCTTATGCACTCACTGCCGTAAAACGTGTGGTGGGCAGATATCTAGTGCCGCCTTAAAACAACAACCTCTAAACACCAGATTGTGGGTATGACGTGAATCAGAAATTGTCGCTTCAAAATGATACAGAACTTAATGGATAGGATAATTCTAAGACCTGTTTCTAAGCGCTTTCACATTGGTAGAGAAATAAACCAAGACACAAGAAAATGCTGATTTGCCCAAGATCACAGAATGTGGTCGAGTTCGAAGCAACTGTTTCCACAACCAGTAGACCAGATCGGATTCTTTGAAGAAAACAAAACCATTTGCCTGTTAGTTTCCAAATCACTGAGGGTCCGAAGGATTTCAATGTTATGTATACATTTATTTATTTATATCGTTGGCTCCCTCTAGCAGTGGAATGGGGCTATACACGCACCCTTAAAGGAATTAGCTTTAAGACATCCCACAGTATGTACTATTAAGCCCAGCGTAATTTATTAGGAATTCCGCAATATAACCGTAGCGGGGAATTACTAAATTCCGCCCTCATCGTCCATTCAAGCAACATGAGCCCCATCATGTGTCAGCCTGGGCGGCCCTCAGCTGGGACTGGGAGGAAAGGGTGAAATCTGCTGCTGTGCCTAGTCTGGCCAGCTTAAACTGATTCTCAACTATTTCCCTTTGTGCAAACCTTTCACCCGGAAGCAATGCTCACAAGTTGCAACACGGATAGTGTTGGTGGCGGTTTAACAGCATGAGCTGAAAACAATTGTAACGAGCATTTACAATGCAATAGGTCTCGCAATATTAAAGTTTAAGCTATTGGTGTTGCATTCTTTATCAATGCCAATAGCTCAAACTTTAATAATGCGAGACCTATTGCATTGTAAATGCTTGTTAAACTTGGTAACACTGTCTGGGCATTGGTTGCACCTCATTAATCATTATCACAATGGAGAACACGAGAGACAATCAAACCAGTTGCACTCTCCCGTTGACAATACTCACACACAAGAGCAACTGAAATTCTTAAAGAATTTCAATGGAAAAGAGAGGAGTAACCCCTCTGTTGCAGGATGTATGTTCGCATCTCTGCAACATCCAAAGATATTGGAATAGACGCCTCACTCACTTGTCGTGACATGCTCTATCATTGGCCCCTATCTACACCCTGGTAAAATGGTACCACCAGGGCGGACTCAACCATAGATGGAATGGGAGTTCATTTTTTTATTTTTTTTATTTTAAACTTTTATGCAAGGAATAATCATACTTCAAACATATACAGCAGTGGGTAAGTGGAAACATAATCAAGACACTACAAAAGACAAAGTTTAACACATATGGCCACGAATACATAAAAATAAAATCCAGAAAGTGCATTGGGGAAAAAAGAAGAAAATAGCCAAGCGAGCAAGAACAGGGAGAGAGATGAGACAAATCATACAAATGGAGAACAATCTACCAAAAGATATGTCCAAAATATACCCTATTCACAATCTCTTAAATCCACTCCGCCACAGAAGCCCAGATTTTCGCCCCCATTACTCTCTTCCTGTTCCTCTTGGTCTTATAAATTGCGGATTCAAGATTATACATCACCAGCAGCCTAGCCCTCCAGGAGGTAAATGACGGAAGATCATGAGAAATCCAATCCTTAGTGATACAAGCGCACAAAATCGGCATACAAATAAACAAAAAAGAGGTCATAGATTTAGATCTTATTCGCGCTTCAGAATCTGATTTAACTCCTATCAATACCAGCTCCCTTGTAATACAAACTGGTGATCCCAATATTAATGCAAGAAAACGTTGAATTGAGGATAACAAGTCCACCAGTTTAGAACACGAATAGAGCATATGCACAGCATCTGCGGCGAAAACACCACACTTATTACATTTTGTTCCCGCTCCTGTGCCCCATTTAGAAATTTTACCAGGGGTATAGTATTAATCATAAATGACCATGTAATGTGCCAGCATCCTGCCGGTCAACAAGACTTCATTTGCCAAGGCGATAGAGGTGTTTAGATCAATCCCTCTGTATTTAGATTCCTTGCCCACTTTTCTTGACATTGATGTAGATCATCTGGTAATAACTTTATCAAATTAGAATAGAAAAAGCCAATGGGCATCCCTTTCCCTATCCACTCTATTAAAGGAAATTTTCTGAGTTCGAACATAATAACAGCCTTGCCTAACGTACTCAAAAAACTACGGATTTGCAAGTATTTTAAAAAATCTGGTTTTGGTAAACCATATTGTAATTGTAGCTCTGTAAAGGACGGAAATTGGCCATCTAGGCAAAGATCTCCTAAGCGGCAGATCCCCTTCTGCCGCCACTTAACAATAGTTTGATCTCGAAAAATAAGAGGGAGTACACCTTTGGCTTCGAAAGGGGTGTAAGCGTTTATATTCAGCAAACCTAAATGCCGCTTGACCCGCCTCCAGACTGCATAGGCAGCCTTATGAATTTTAAACTTAGTTTTTTTTAAATAGCTGGGTTCCAAACATTTTACCAAACAACTATTGGCCACTTCACCCAGCCGGAATACATATATTGAAGGGCTTTGGCAAGATAAAGGCCTAGCCCTCTCTCCAACAACCAAAGGGGAAATAAATAGCAAAACTGCCACCCAATAATAAAACAAAAAATGTGGGATCCCCCAACCCCCACAGGTTCTAGGAAGCACCATCTTTTTGTATGCCCTTCTGTGCCTTTTGTAGCCCCATAAAAATCTAGAGCTGATATTCTCAAGTCTTTTGAAACACATTGCTGGAAATTCAAGTAGGACGATTCTGAACAGGTAAAGAAACGTGGGCAACACGAGCATCTTTAAAAACATTCGACCTCCCATACAGCGATAAATGAAGATGGTTTAATCGCTCTAAGGTAGAGTTCACTTTGTCTAATACTGGGTTCATGTTAATTTCAGGGATCTTATTAATAGGTGAACAGAGCTTAATTCCCAAGTAGGTAGCTTCCAGGACGGTGGAAATACCGTCCGGAGGGTTGCCCCCAACACATAGAATCTGAGTTTCAGTTAAGTTTAGCTTGTAGCCAGACAAGAGCCCAAACTGTGTTGAGAGGCCTTCAGTTGTTGACAATGCAGAAGGCAGGTCAGTAGTGACAATGACATTGTCACTACTGACCTGCCTTCAGCATTGATGGAATGGGAGTTCTTAGATAAAGTCAAACTGGACAAACAGGGATCCAGAAGGGTGATTAATTTAAAAATACCTCTATGTATACCCAAAGATTCTTTTTTATTTTGAGGGTACCTGGGGTATGGATAACATTGCAAGTTTGTGGGGTTTTAGTGAATATAATCATTCAATTATACCCTCTGTGCCAACATGTTTCGGCCACTCCGAGAGCCCAATCTCACTTACCACGAATCTTAGAAAATGAAAGGAAAAGTTTTCATTTTCTCTTTTGTAAAGCATCTTGTTTTCCTTTAAGGAAAACGGGCTGCTTTACATAAAAAAGAGATTGCTATATTTAAAAGCAATCACGGACATGGTGGTCTGCTGAACCCAACAGACCACCATCCCCGTGATTTTTGTGATTCCTAGGGGGCCGCAAATTGTGACCTACCTCATTAATATTGATGAGGTAGGTCATTTGCGATCCCCTAGGAATCGCAGAAAGTGTTAAACACACTTTCATGCATTCCATTTTGCAATTTTCTAATTGCGAATCACAATGATTCGCAATTAGGAAATCTCAAATGGTTTGTTGATGCATCTGGCCCCAGGTCCCTTAGAAATACTGATGGCTTTCTGACAGGTTAATTGACCTTTGCCGCCGTGGTTCAAATGGAGCTGGATCGAGAAATGTGAACCCTGCATATATCATCAACTTTCAGTTTCTTAATGTTCAGTCAATGGTTAGAGGTTGATTGAATTTTCAAAACCTTTATTTATCTTAAAGGATTATTATGATTTGTCATCTTTGTCATCTTTGTTCATATTAGTCCAATTTACAGAAATATTGAAGAAAAGATTGATTAGTGACATCATAAATCAAATACAGAGTGTTCCATGAAGGACAAATGTCACTAAATTAGCTAAGAGTCTAATCTACCCTAAGTAGAGAAACCCAGGAAGAGTCCCTTTTTGTAAAAGGGCAGGATTTTGGCACATAGAGAGAACTTCCCATAAAGAGTCGTTCTGGAATGTCAGCCTAGTTCGCCACAGCTGCGATAGCAACCGTCTGAATATCAATGATAGGAGACCGATAGTTGCAGAAGCATCGATCAGAGGAAAAAGAAAAATTAATAAAGTCACCTGTAGTAGTAGCTGTCAGTAACAAACAGTAATAATAACTCCTTAGGAACACTCATTAATATAAAAGCATTTAACACTGTAGCAACTTAGTAATCAATCTACACTTTCGACCAATGGAAATCGCTTGTCCGATGGTATCATCAACTTCCGATGCTCTCCTCTCGATTCCCACGGTAAACATTCATGCAAGTGTATACTAAAATAATGTATCATGCATCGGCAACATGGAGGAAAGTTCTCCTGAGAACCTTCTAACCTAAGCTAAAGCTGCGTTCAGTGTTCTACTGTGAAAACAATAGACTTAGTCAAATGCACGAAACAAATCTATGAAGATGTTGTAGTTGAGCATACAGAAAATATATCTAAATCATAGTTCCTTCTATCACTCTATTTATTATGCGTTACAGCAAGGCTTATTGTTTTACAAGGGATTAAATATGCTGTGATGTAGCTAAAGAAACAGAAATGTAAAGTCAGGACATTCTTCAAAAGGATGCTGGTACTAGGCAAAATGTCCTAAATAAACGTTTATTAAGCTTTTAGGAAGAGTCAAAGAAATGGCTTTTGGGACTACTCAAGGGGTACATTTAAGAATGATAGCTTATTACAAAAATACTTTCTAAGCATCATTTTCATATATATTTAGATAAGCACATTTCTCCTGCGTGTGAGTAATGGATTATTTGATTAATGGATTCTTTTGCAACATTAATAATGCAATTTAGAATTCTTACATGTTAAAATCAAGCACATTTTTCCTATGTGCCATTTCCTATTATGAAAACATATCAGCAGCAGTTTAAACACATTCTAAGGTGCAATTCTAATATGGTTTGTAAGTCGAAAATACATTTTAAAATGTATTTCCTTCAAATCCCTTCCTTTTGATGATTTAAATCATGACACAATTTTTTCTGTTTCACTTGCAAATTCAAGTCTAGAATGCACTTTTGTATTCAGATGTGTCTTGTCTTTTCGTTTTAATTCCCCGTTTATGTCTTAGTGACTTTATGTAGTCGTCATTCATGATACTGCGTAATCCTATATCCTTCTCGTATATTTTTCTCAGAAAATCTTCCTCTCTCTTGCGCATAAGATGTTTACAGTTTACGAATAGGACATAAAGGAATATTAAGCAAAGTCCCATTATCACTATTGGCTTTAGTATCACTTTCAGTATACCCTTCCCAGCTGTCAAAACCCAATTTCGGATGTTGTTTAATCCTTTCCCCAAATTCTTGTACAAACTTGGTGTTTCCAATTTGTGTAATTCAGGTTCTAGACCATAAATGTTTCGTACAAAGTTCTCTATCTGTTTACTCTCGTCGGGTATGAATGCACAGCAATGCGTTAATTTCGGATCACTGACAGAACATCGACAGTCAAAATATCGAGGTAAAAATATCGACTGCAAGAATATCGACTTCCTATCTTCGAACAGGTAAGTACAAAAATATCGACTCCAAAATATCGAGTGTAAAAAATATAGACTGTCAAAATATCGAATTTTTTAAATGTCTTAAAAGTAAATTAAAAGTAATATAATCATAAATTAAATTAATTTAAAGATATTTAAAATACTTAAATAAACGTCAAATTGAGAAATAATTAATGTAATTAAAAAAATATATATTTTAAATACATATATATATATACATATTATTTACAAAACATATACAATATTTTTACTGTGGGATAGCGAAAGATTTACTGTAACGACTCCAGCGAGTGCAACAGTAGGGAAAGCGTTGGATAGCGTAGGGGTAAAAATTACTATACCTCCTGTTGCACTCTCTGGAGTGGGAATAGTAATTTTTATCCCTACGCTATCCAATGCTTTCCCTACTGTTGCACTCTTAGGAGTAGGAATAGTAATTTTTACCCCTACGCTATCCAACGCTTTCCCTACTGTTGCACTCTCTGGAGTGGGAATAGCAATTTTTACACCTACGCTATCCAACACTTTACCTACTGTTGCACTCTCTGGAGTGGGAAAAGTGTTGGATAGCGTAGGTGTAAAAATTACTATTCCCATTCCAGAGAGTGCAACAGTAGGGAAAGCGTTGGATAGCGTAGGGGTAAAAATTACTATTCCTACTCCTAAGAGTGCAACAGTAGGGAAAGCGTTGGATAGCGTAGGGATAAAAATTACTATTCCCACTCCAGTGAGTGCAACAGTAGGGAAAGCGTTGGATAGCGTAGGGGTTAAAATTACTATTCCAACTACAGTGAGTGCAACAGTAGGGAAAGCGTTGGATAGCGTAGGGGTAAAAATTACTATTCCAACTCCAGAGAGTGCAACAGTAGGGAAAACGTTGGATAGCGTAGGGGTAAAAATTACTATTCTCACTCCAGAGAGTGCAACAGTAGGGAAAGCGTTGGATAGAGTAGAGGTAAAAATTACTATTCCCACTCCAGAGAGTGCAAAAGTAGGGAAAGCGTTGGATAGCGTAGGGGTAAAAATTACTATTCCCACTCCAGTGAGTGCAACAGTAGGGAAAGCGTTGGATAGCGTAGGGGTTTAAATTACTATTCCAACTCCAGTGAGTGTAACAGTAGGGTAAGCGTTGGATAGCGTAGGGATAAAAATTACTATTCCAACTCCAGAGAGTGCAACAGTAGGGAAAACATTGGATAGCGTAGGGGTAAAAATTACTATTACCACTCCAGAGAGTTCAACAGTAGGGAAAGCGTTGGATAGCGTAGGGGTAAAAATGACTATTCCCACTCCAGTGAGTGCAACAGTAGGGAAAGCGTTGGATAACGTAGGGGTTTAAATTACTATTCCAACTCCAGTGAGTGTAACAGTAGGGTAAGCGTTGGATAGCGTAGGGGTAAAAATTACTATTCCCACTCCAGAGAGTGGAACAGTAGGGAAAGTATTGGATAGCATTGGGGTAAAAATTACTATTCCCACTCCAGTGAGTGCAACAGTAGGGAAAGCGTTGGATAGTATAGGGGTAAAAATTACTATTCCAACTCCAGTGAGTGCAACAGTAGGGAAAGCGTTGGATAGCGTAGGGGTAAAATTACTATTCCAACTACAGTGAGTGCAATAGTAGGGCAAGTAAATACTTCTTATTTAAATATAAATAATATAAATAGTAACACCAATTACAAATTAATTAAAATATTTTACAATTGTGTTAAATATATTAAATAATCAATTTAAAATACAAATAAAATTATTTAATAATAAAAATTACCTACTAATTATTTACCTATTAATAATAAAATAATTAACAATTTAAACGTATTTTGAAAAATTAACTCAATAATTTTTTTATTCAAAAGTGTAATTACTTACAATTAAATTACTTCACAAGCTATTCCCCTAAAAACACACAACCCACCTCAGAAATTAATTTAATAAAAGTAACATAATTGTCAATTAATCAATTACAATAAATTACAAAATATATTTTAATTAATTACAAATCAATAATTAATTTACAATTAATTCTAAATAAATACCAATAATTAAAATAACATATTTAAATAATTATTATGAAATTAGTTCCCACCCTATTCCCCTATAAACCCACAACGTGCTACAGAAAATAAATTACTAAAATTAACATATTTATCAATTAATCAATTACATTTAATTACCAATTATATTTTAATTAATTGCCAATCAATAATTAATTATCAATTAAGTCTAAATAAATACCCACAAATTAAATTACATATTTAATCAATTATAATAAAATTACTTCCCACCCTATTCCCCTATAAACCCACAACCCGCTACAGAATTGCTTTTAATAACATTAGCATATTTATCAATTAATCAATTAAAATTAATTAGCAATTATATTTTAATTAATTACCAATTAATAATAATTGAACAATTAATTCTAAATAAATACCAATAAATAAAATAACATATTTAATTAATTATAATAAAATTACTTCCCACCCTATTCCCCTATAAACCCACAACCCGCTACAGAAAAAAAATTAATAACATTAACATATTTATCAATTAATCAATTAAAATTAATTAGCAACTATATTTTAATTCATTACCAATTAATAATAATTTAACAAGTAATTCTAAATAAATACCAATAAATAAAATAACATATTTAATTAGTTATAATTAAATTACTTCCCACCCTATTCCCCTATAAACCCACAACCCGCTACAGAATTATATTACACAAAAATTAAATATTAATATTAACTTACCGTAAATTCGATATTTTTGTTGTCTATATTCTGTCTAGTCGATATTATGTCCATTCTATATTATTGCTATTCTAGTCGATATAAATTTTTTCTAGTTGATATTTTTGTAGTCTATATTATGTCTAGTCGATATTATGTCTATTCTATATTTTTAACTCGATATTATGTCTAGTCGAAATTAAAAACTCGATATTTTGACTAGTTACCGTTAATTTCATCATGTGACAGACTCCTCCCTTTTCAGCAATTAAGTCTAAAGTAAGACAGTCTTGTAAAACCCTGGATCTAATAGCAATTCAGTGTTAATTAGAAGTAAAGCTCCAGATGTGCTGGTTGCCATTTTGTCAACCACAGTAGCTAACTTTCTGATCTTTTCATCATTTAGGATTACTCCCACTGGTGGTATTACTGCTCCAAATATGTCTCCCACTAAACAAGCTCCTTTGCCTGTTCTAAGTTTCTGTCTGTGTGTACTGGTGCTAATGTTAGTGCTTCTAAACCGTTAACAGGATACATCTTTGGAATTAGTATGCCTAAGTAACAGGTTCCTTCCCAATCGGCAGGTAATAAGAAATACGCGTTATGTCCACAAATGTAATAAAGTCCTGGTAACGCGTTTTCATCTCCCTGTAAAATTTGCCATGTTCCTCCTGTCAGTTTGAATGTGTGTTCGCAACTACTAATCCCTACATGTCTAGTTCTTTTTAGTGTTCTTCTTTTGTAAAAGCAAATCTTTCCTAGAGGTCAGCTATCTAGTATAAGTTTAGGATAAACCATTTTCTCTCTGAATTCATTTTCTTCCACACGTTCTCTAAAACATCTCCCTATCTGTCCGTAGCTTTTGTCATGTTAATTTATGTTTCGTCTAAAACCATAATCTAAGCCTTCTCTGTGGGTCACATTAATCAGGTTAAATTGGTTTTATAGCAGACACATGGAGAGGATAAACGCAGCTCTGAAACTTTTTAGACACTCACTCCTAGTCACAGATTAGGGTTGAATTCTTCATTGTTCTGTAGCTCACTCCACCACCCCAGTTCAGGCCCAGCCATATGCAAATCAGTCTTGACCTTGTTCCTCATAGGAACAGTCTAGCCTGAACTGCCAAACCAGGTCTTCCCTGAATCGGAAACAGGCATCCTGGGACCGGTTTCGGGGAAACACCCCTCATCAGCAAGGCTAGCTTGAATCCAGTGGCAAAGTGAGCAAGGGACCCACGTCTGGGCATAACCTGCCAACTTAGGGCGAACAAATCAAACACTAGGAGATGATGGACGGAGCGTTTAAACCTTTCAGACACTTACCCCCAGTCACATAAGCATTTACACTTTCTACAGGAAAGTATGGGAAGAAATAATACCAAGTGGTATCCATAATTTTTGCTTTTGTGTGTAAATTCATGCTTTTAATTAGTGGTACTCTAGATAATACTAAATCATAATTTGAATAAAAGTATTCAGAATGTCCTCAACTACTAGTGAAAGCAGAATACTACATGAAACTACATAAGACAAAGATATGTGATAGTAATTGACTTCTTCAGAAACTGAAGTCAGTAAGAGTGCACAAACATAGCAATCCTTAACATCCATGCATTAGTGTATTCTTGTACTAATCTAGAATATACATTAGTACAATAGCCAACTTTCTTGTAGCTCACAAATGTTTTAGTAAAGATGCTGTCCCTAAAATTCTGCGTATGTGTGTTAGTGACATTGATACTCGAGGTCCTCTAAATCAGGGGTTAGGTAAAAATTACAAGTTCCTTTGTGATCATTAAAACTGTTTCTACGAAAATTACCCCCATTATACATTTACACTTATTTCTAATGCAACACATCGTTCTGAGTCAGTAATAGAATAGCTTGCTGTAGAGGATTAGCAGATGATCTTCTTTTTAAAATCAGTAATGTTTTCTTCTTAGTGGTGCTGTTCCCTAATAGACAATCCTTAACCTTACTCTGTGTTCTTCTAAAATGGTTATCCCTATTCTTCTGTAAATTTCTTATCTGACCTAGGTTAGTCTTCTGTAAAACAAATAACTAAAATAATAAACATCTAATAAGCACGGTTCATAGTTGTTCTTCTTTATTTTTTTCTTGTGCCACATTTTCTTTTTGCTTTCAAATTGAGTTTTCCCAAATTGTAATGTCTCTGTAATTCAAGGGGGTTCTAACAGTTCATTGTTCGCGTTGCACAAATCTTCCAGAGTAACATTTAGTGCAGCATTCACATAGTAAGACCACTCAGGTGCTGAATATCTTCTGCAAGGTATTCAAGTTCTCTAAGATCGTATTATTACTTGATGATTTGGATCAAGATAACCTTTGCCTTCTGTTTCACTCTCCTTAAGCACCGTTTCTCGAATTTGTGGTATTGATGAGCTTCTCCTCAGTCTCTCCTCCCCCAGAATTCCTGGGCCACTCTGTTTGATGGTAAACTCACTTTAATCCAGAGCTCGTTCCTTTATCAGGATATTGTTCATCTCTTGGTTCAGTTTCATAGGTTCTTTCAGCATGCGGTTTAGTACCTGCTTCATCTTTGCCCGAGACCTGAATGCCAATTTGCGTCACTTCAGGCAGTTGTACTGCTCTTTCAACTTGCTGATCTTCACCACTTTCCTCTTTTTGTATTTCTCTCTGTATTTCGACAGGTGCTGGTGCTTCAGGTCTAGATGGTCTCTCAAATGGTGTGGCGACCACTAATACTCTTCTCCCCGGATCTTAGATCAAAAAACACTTCTTCTGGATTGCTCACTTTTTTGGTGTGTGAAGCATGTATCAAGTTTGGAATTCCAGTACACACTCAACAGCAGAGTTCATAGTAAGTATGACTTGGTAGGGGCCTTTCCATCTGTGCTCAAGACAAGTCTTCCAAACGTGCTTCTTGATCATGACCCAGTCACCAGGATTGAGGTCGTGGCGCTGTTCTTGCTGAGGGTCTCGACTAGCAGCCGATACCTGATGAGGGACAGAACTAACCACATCAGTAAGTGTCTTGATGTAGTCCAAAATCATATCATCTGTGGTTATCAATACCAGTGGAAATGCATCAGTCCATTGCAGTGAAGTTGAGGTACAAACTTTTGCCAATCTGGATTTTATTGTTATTTTAATTTGCTCATCTATGCCTTATGCTTCTGGTCTATAATAACCCTGGGTGGTGAACTCCGCTCCGCTCGAGGAGTTTGTGGAGTTTCCCGCACTTCACGTTACGTGGAGCATGCAGAGTTCCGAGAAACTCCGCTCTGCGGAGCCGAGTTTTTTTCCTCGCTCGCGTTCACCAAGTCAAGTTGGCGAGCTCGGGCAAGGTAAATTCACCTCCCGGCGAGATTTTTCCTTGTTCGTGATCGCCAACATCAAGTTGGCGAGCGCGAGCGTGGAGAATAAACCTCCAGGCGAGATTTCTCAAGGCGGGGAGTCCAGTTTCTCATTGCGAGTGGTCACGTATGCTCGCGACTGCTCGCATTGAGAAACTGCCTGTTCGCGTTGAGAAAGCTGCTACTTGAGTAAAAATCTACTCGAGCAGCAGAAAAGGTAAGCTTGCACTGTGCATGGTGCTGTTCGCAACGATCGCACAGTGCAGACAAGCATCCGGCACTGTGCAATAACCACGAACGGCATTTTTCTACCGTACTCTGCCACTCGCGGAGCTCTGCGTAGTGCAACAGTTTTATGTGCACTTCGCATAGCTCCGCATAGTGCAACTCTGCGAACTCTGCCCAGGGTTAGTCTCTAACAGCAGTGTAGCACAACATGTTCATTACTTCATTGTTGAAGTGTGTTTCTCTATATGACTCAAGAAGGACTGTCATCCAGAATCTTGGAATAATTTTGCGTAGTAACAGTTTAGCTACAGTAAGACTGTCACTTCTCCTCATTGGGTAGGCTTCTTCCCATCTTGAGAAAACACAAATAATCACTAGCACATATTTCAACACGTTATGCACTGCATCTCGATAACATCCATCTGTAGTCTGTTGAAAGGGCAATTGATCTCCCTAGGTGTGTGCTTCTAATGTGTGGTTTCCTTCCTACATTCAGCTGTTGACAAATTAACACACCTTCTGCAGTTCTCATCAGCAATTAATATAAATCTGGAACTTTACCAACTTTGTTGAAAGAGGCTCATCATGGAATCCCTCCCTAAATTTGTGGAGGCTATAACAGTGGGTCATTGGAAACAACAAGCTATCAGGTAACACTGGCCTTCCATCAACTGACATCCACATGCAATTTGAATTATTTGTGCAGCTTGGCCTGATCCACCTAGTCTGCTCTGCTTCAGACACATTTTCCTGCACTCTTTTCAATTCTTCCCAAAAATCAGTAATTTGCATCATCATTGCAAAAGCACGGTCTTCCTGCGATCCACATGTGAGATCTCTATTAAATGTGCATGATAGCAATGTACAGTACGTGCCTACGGAAACAACCATACGTTGACCATGGCAACGTACCCGCTGCCTGTTTGATGTCCTGGACATTTTACAATAGCAATTTCACTATGCATTTGCAGGGCTTCGAGCAAATACTTGAAATAATGTCCTTTTTGTATTGGCGTACCTGTGGAGGTAAGAAAGCCATGTTGCAACCATAACTGCCCAAAATTGTGAACTACACCAAACCCATACTGGCTATTTGTAAAGATGGTGACTTTTTTCTGTGCAGTTAAACTGCAAGTTCGGGTAAGGGCAATTAACTCGGCAACTTGTGCAGAGCAAACATACTGAAACCAGGAAGCTTCTATCATATCATTTAAGGAGCACACATCATATGCTGCTCTTAGTGTGCCCCCATTTCCTCTTATGCATGAACCAATTACGAATAGGACATGGTCGGGCTCACTAAGCGGTTCATCCTGAATGTCGGGTCTTGGTTTTCTACATAGTTCAGTGACACTTAGGCAGTCATGATCGAACTCTTCACATTTTTCATTTTGCTCAGCCACAGGCATGACAGTAGAAACATTTAAAACATTACGTTTGATTATAACCTTATCAGATGCAAGCACATTCTGCTTGCACCTGGTCAGCCCATTGTGTGTAAGATTTGGGGTTTTTGTTTTGGTCAATAGTATCTCCACCAAGTGAGGGACCATAACAGAGAAGGATGTCCCATCACTATATGTTTGCTCTTTTCTAAAATAGCACTCACCATGGCAACCACCTTCAAGTGACCAGGGAGTCCTGCCACTGCAGGATCAAGTCTAGTCGAAAAATAGGCCACGGGTCTTTGGGCCCCTCCATGTGTATGTGTCAAAATTGATAGTGTACACCCATCTCTTTCACTGCAAAATAGAGTATACTCTTGTATAATCAGGCATTCCTAGAGCTGGGTTGCAACATAATCTCTCTTTCAGTTCTATGAACGCTTTTGTACATTCGTTGTTCCAAGTAAGCAGACCTAACACATCTTGATGTGTCAGCCTCAGTAGGGGCTTTGCCATTAAGGAAACATTTGGTATCCACTGTCTACAGTAGCCAACCATTCCCCAAAACATCCTGATTTATATCTGTGTTCAAGGTGGATTCATCTGCAAGATAGCTTACACTCTCGCTGGTGACACCTTTCTGACTCCTTTTATGATGATGTGTCCCAGATATTTAACTTCTTTTTGACAGTATTACAGTTTACATGGAGGCACTTTGTGTCCATTCTGTCAGGTGATTTGCGAGTGTTATGGTGTTGTACTTTCATGCATTTTGGGTCTTTGAGTCTTTTAGCAGGTCATCTATATACTGAACAAGGGTAGACTCACAAGGCATTTTCAAAGTCGGAAGATTTCTCTTTAGGATCTGCTTACAAATAGATGGACTTTCTGTACATCCTTGATTGCCCTCTGTTGGAAGACAACTACAAAGGGCATTGAGAAGAAAGCCTGACAATGACTGTGAACCATTTTGTAGCACAGGGAATCTGAAATAGCAGAGTGGCAGGATTCGGTACCAAGAAACAACAAGGCACTACTATCTCATTAATCCATCTTAAATCTTGGACAATCCTATACTTGCCATTAGGCTTTTGTAAACCCATAATAGGTGAATTACATGGGCTTCCAATCAACTCACTCAGTATGCCTTTGCTGAAGTATGTCTTACATCACTGGTTGTATTCCTGCATAAGTCTCTGGAGACAAATGATAGGATGGTGTTCTGGGATAAACAGCATTGGACTTTAATCTCATTTCGATTGGTTCTATACCTTTTATAAGTCCAATCTCTTTCCCTGTAAGATCCCAAACTTCTGCACTTACAATGTCTCTGAAATCTTCTGTTAATTCGGAAATTGTTGTCAAAGGGAACATTCCTACTTCAGCACTCTGTTTAATCATTTTAAAATCGACATCCTACTCATGTGTCTGGAATGCAACATCATCAGCTTTGCAGTATATTGTGCAATTTAACTTACACAACAGAACTCTTCCTCACAGGTTTACTGGCCTTGTATCGCAGATCACAATTGGTGCTTCTCTTTAAAAGTTCCTCTTTTTACTGGAACTTCTTTTGAAATCAGATTTTACATTTGTTTTTTGGAGCCCCAACTACTTGGATCATTTTCCCCAGAGAGAGGCAAGTCTGGTACTTCCACTGTTCTAACAGTGGAACAGGTAGCTCCTGTGTCGATCAGAAATGACACATCATTACCATCAACATTTGCAAATATATATAGGCTACTTTGGTCTACCTCTAAGACTGCACCAAGCACGCAATCTTCTTCCTCTCTCAGGCACCATCATCGAGAATTTTCAGAAGCAAACTCATAAGTCTCAAATAAAGTAAATTGACCCACACATTCTGCTGCGAAAGGCAAGGATTTCAGTTACACTGTGCTGTTGAGGAGGTACTAAAAAAAATTCTCAAGCTAAGGTAGACAACTGTTTTTTTGCTGTGATATTAACTCTGTGCCCCAGTTGTTTGTTTACTGTGAAAAGCTTATTTTGCACCAAATCTGACAAAAGCACTGAAAATCATTGGAGTCTTTCTATAATATGCCAGGCAAATTGGAGAGTATGTACACTGTAGCTGATCTAAAAGAAATATGTGCTAAATATTAGTGGGCTTTCTGTGGTAACTGGACTTGGTGATGTGTGCGTGTGTGAGTATGGAATATTTATGGGGTGCTGGAATGTTACGGTGACATGGATCTATGTGGTTTGAGGAAAGCAGTTGGGAAGAAGTGGAGACTGCAACTGCGTTGTTTGCTTCATCTTAAATAAAGAAGATTTGTTTTATTTACCTGCAGATTTGCGCATTATTTCATCATTGGCAAATCCCATCAGTATCGTTCATTAGAACTTTAAGGGCCAGATGTATCAAGGGTTTTCCCGTTCGCAACATCCCAAAAGGCCATACCAAAATAAGGAATCACATAATTTGTGATTCCCTATTTTGCGAATGCATTTAAGGAATCGCAAATTGCGACTCCTTAAATGCAATTTTGCAAGCACTCGAAATTTGCGATCTGGTTTCAAGAAATGGCAAATTATCACCAACTTCAAGTTGGTCGTATTTTGCAATTTCTGAGAAAAATGCACTTTTTTGAATTTTTCTAAGTGCCATGTGGCGTACATACATTCCCTTAGTGCATGTATGTGCGCCACATGTGCACACATGCGTATTTAAGGGCTGCAACAGGGTGTCCTTTTGGCACCCTTGCATTCTTGAAATTGCATTCGCAATTTGCGAGTACCTATTGGGTACTCGCAAATTGCAAATGTCTTCCCATTCATTCCTATGGACCAATAGGCCCATAGGAATGAATGGGAAGGTATTCCTTAATATGGTGAATTGCAATTTGCGATTCGCAATTAAGGAATATGTAGGAATCACAATTATTATTGCGAAACCTACATACATTGCATTTTGCGTGTCCTTAATAGCAAATCGGTAAAATTCGCTATTAAGGACTTGTAAAATACAATGATGATACATCTGCCCCTAATTGAGAATCCAAAGCAATCCTAGCATGAAATTAGAGAGCATGCTGGGAAGACGGGATAGCAACAAATGACAGAATGACCTGCCCTGGCCGAGACCAACACAAAACTGACAAGAGAAGACTGAGGCAACAAACACCTTCATCCTGATAGCAGCTTCCACAAGGTAGGAAAAGCTTAGCCTGTGGAAATAATAACCATTTTGTCCGAGAGCACCAATGTTTTGGGTAAGTCTGGACCCAACCCCAATGACACTAAGGATGAAGAGGTGCATACGTCAGTGGGTAGATACAGAGACGGAGAAACAAAGGTGCTTTCACCACAGAGCTGAAACCACACCCTCACAGACACCAGAGCAACAGCTAATGTCGTGGACCCTGAACAGTGACAACATTTATGGCCAATACCACTACTCCAAGATACAAAGCTGAATCCAAGCCTATGTCAGGCAAAAGTTTGCATCTTCGATGCAAGTTTAGAACTAGAGACTAAAGAACAGAATGACCGACCAAGGTCCAGGTCTACCAAAACACATGTACCCCAAATAATCACAAATTTGGTGCAAACCACTTCCCACACCCGTCGTCCCGAGGTGCAAATCAAGATCAGAATGTTCATCGAAAGGTGGAAAGTGCACTCGTTGAAATCAAACGCAAATTCACTTAGTCCAAAAAGATTTTTCTTTCTTTATTCAAATTAATCTTTAGCAAGAACGGCGCACAGCCAACGGGTTTTGTTCCGAGAGGGAACTTCGTCAGGGCTCTATAAATGAGAAAGCCAGTGGGCAATCAGGACAATCCAAATGAATGCAAACAGTAAAATCCAAGATGCACAATGTGCAGGATTAAATCAATGGTAATGATATAGCAGCTATTAGTTGGAGTAAAACTTTTTTCATTATGTAGATACATTTATTGAAAGTGACATACAGATATAACAGTAATTGAAATATTATTAATAAATATTAAGTTTACATTAATTTCTAAATTTAAAAATGTTAATCTATACTAATATAATAAAGAGAGAGCCCAAACCTTTGAGGCGGGTAATCTCAGGAACCACAGCACCAATCACAACCCCCAATACAGCGTTGGAAAGGGCAGTTGCAGCAGAAGGACATAGGTAATGCAGACGCCCACCATATACATTTAAAAGGTAAAAGAACCGTGCCAGCAAAGTAGTCCCTTGTGGGCGTGTCGGCGTTGTGCTGTGGGCGTGTGCTGGGGGCGTGACAAACACTGGGGGCGTGTGGTACGTTCCGCCCTTCATGCCATGTCTCGTATTGTGTGCTAATCCCACCCTGCTCCCTTTAAATACCCCTGCACCCCATAATCATAACCCACCCTTACTCCTTAAAATACCCCAACACCCTTAAACACTAACCCATCTTAACCCTATAAATATACCCTGTACCCCAAAACCCAAACCTATCCCTAAACCCTAAAAATACCCCTGTACCCCAAAACCCAAACCTAGCCCTGAACCTTATAAATACCCCTGTACCTCAAAACCCAAACCTACCCCTGAACCCTAAAAATACCCCTGTACCCCAAAACCCAAACCTAGCCCTGAACCCTAAAAATACCACTGTACCCCAAAACCCAAACCTACCCCTGAACCCTTAAATACCCCTGTACCCCAAAACCCATACCTATCCCTAAACCCTAAAACTACCCCTGTACCCCATAACCCAAAACTATATCTGAACCCTTAAAATACCCAAACACCCCAAAACATATACCTCAGTACCCCAAAACATATACCCCTATACCCATACTTACCTTATCCAAACATTAAAAAAAAACATGCTTTTACCATTCATGCATTTACAACGAATTTCGTTGCAAATGTATGCGTGGTAAAAGCATATCAAATGTAATGCCATGCGTTATAATGGCATTGCGGAGTCATGGTACTTTTGTAATGAAAGTATGCGGAGTGATGGTATGCGGAAAGAAAGTTGCGGAATAATGGGTGTTTACCCTCCCCGGGTAAGTACATTGGTGGCACGGCGGCCCACATCTCCAGCAACCTACTTATATTTTTTCACCACACATTTGAAAAATGCACTGGTCTCTCACATTGATGGCCAGCGCCGACATACACTTTTAGACACACCTCCCGCCACAAGTTCTAGAATTGCGAACTTTAGAGCTGGGGAGCTACGTTCGAATCTCGGCATCAGCTCAACATCCTGTCATTCCAGGCAAATCGCTTTGTCTCCCCGTGCCTACCACAAATGAATGTGTTCTTCTGTAATGTAAATTGTGCTCATGCCATGTTGTCGAGTTCGCGCTATATAATATTGCAAGGAAAAATAAAGTAGGGAAACTCGAGTTCACACACTACTGAACGCGCACTCTTAAGTGCATCAGCAGTGCACTGTGAATCGGAGAGTTTCACAGGCCTGTCACAGAAAAGAAATGCTATCAAAATGAAATCCTACAAAACAATATACTACTGGCCAGCAGCAATTCATACCCGGAGAACGTCGGGACGGGCTGCTAGTACAATATATTAAAATAAATTATAATTATGTTTCATGTTTAGGCAGTCTTTAGCATTAAATATATATGTGTGTAAATTTTTGACTGTTTTTAGCCATTTTTGGCTGTAGTAACTGTAGAAGGGCAGTTTGTGAATAGCAATAGGTTTATTATTTTGTTGTTGGGTGCATTCTCCTCCCTAAACCCCTCCGTATCCTTCCCTCCATACAAAACATACGCACAATAGCCCAAAGGTATGAGTCTTTGGCACACTTTGGTATTTGGTTAAAGTCCATCTGAAGGTGCACAAAAGGGCTCCAAGGGGAAAGGTGACCAGCGCAGTTGGTCTTAATACCCATTCAGGCATTGTGTGACTGGCAAATGGCACAAGACTGGCAATAATGTTGGATGAAAAGAAGGGCCCACACCAATGAGTTATTAAAGTGTGTGTCATGCTATTCCTACGGACATGGGTTGCGCCATCATACAACCTGGCGACATTGGTGAGTAGGAACTTTGGTGCGATCACACACTTTGTGCCATCTCTCCACACCCTCTACCCTCTCTGTGTCTCTTTTACATTTCTACTTGTTACGTGACATTTTTTGTCTTCCAGAGGCTTGTTCCTGTAGTTGAGACTAATCTTTTAGTATTGGTACACAAACTAAGTCACTTCACATTACATATATAGCAACAGGGGGGAGGATGTGGCGTTACGACCAGAGCTGCCAAATTTGGAACTGGGGAACCAGGTTCGAGTCTCTGTGTAAGATCAGCATCCTGTGAATCTGGGCAAATCCCTTTATCTCCCTGTGCCTAAAACAAAATCTAATGTGACATTGTACAATGTAACTAGTAGTCATGTAAAGAGCTCCAATGCCTCGGGGGTTGAGCTTGCACTATCAAAAACTGCACAAAAACTGCACACAAAAACCAACACATCAATGGTTTTAGACAAAATAGCATTTTTAGCGGCTGTACTGGCTAGGGCACTACCCCTTGAGATATCATTATCGTGGCACACTTTACCATCTCCATTTTCTCATGCAACTGCAAGGCTTTCTAAAGATTTTGAACATCCTGTTAATTTTAATAGGGATCCCGGCTGATGCTAAAAACCACTTTGTATCCAAAGGAGCACAAAGCGGCGCATACTATGAGTTTGAGCTGAGTTTGAATGTGTGCACACAGTCACAACGTCTCTTGACAGCTGTAAGCTCTGCAACCTGAGCAGACCTCACATTTGACAAGTGACAGCTTTCCACAATCTGATACACAGTACATTCAGCATAATCAGCAATCAGGACACCATCATTGTTTCTGAGACATGACCCATCACAGTAAAGAATACGCATTTCAGTTAAGTCCACACAGGGTGTAGTAACATGAAGAGAAACAAGGATACAATCCTAGGGCTCCCCTCCTCATTGGTGGCCATTGAATTACTCAGCACAATATTTTCAGACACTTTAACAAGATTTACATAGGCTGCAACAGCCCTGCATGTATTGGGAGCCCAACAGCAACCGGGTCCCAAATTGAAGAATAATAATCTACGGGTTTCTTCTGATCCCAATGAATCTGCACTAGCACTTCACATGCAAATCCATTACGTTCAAGACAATGCAAAGTAAAAGGTTTGGCATAATCATGGAATCGTGCAGAAGCCAATGTCTGCTTAATTTTTTCAAATGCATTTTAGCTTCACTAGACCACTGCAAGGTTCGATCATCTGTTCTCACATAATCTTGCAAAGGCTGTGCTATTTTAGAGCAGCTCAGAAAACACAGTCTGCAAAACCCAGTCATGTCCAGAAAGGTACATACTAGGCAGACAGTTGCATGACTTCAACTCATTCAGAGGGCAAGTGGTGCTTGCCAGCAGAGATTTCATGGCCAAGGTATCGCACTTGGGGACGGTAACTCCTTTGAAGACGTATGCCCTTTATTTGCCAATTTGGAGAGAAGTTAGACCAAGTTCTCCTTGAAATGATCTCGAGTAAAAGATGCCAAATGTAGATCCTTCACATATTGGACTAAAGTAGAACCCTGAGTGAAAAACAACATATTTAGATCCTTATTCAGGTCGTGGGAAAAGACTGAAGATCAATCCATAACTTGAGGAAATCGGATACGTGACAGTTGGGACTCTCAGACTGTGAACGAGAAGAGCTACTGACTCTCCTCATGTATGTGATAGAAAAGAACGCAGAAGAAAGGTCAACCACTAGAAACCATTGGGAGTTTGCTGAGTTGCAAGAAAGGGTGGTGGCACGGTTGTGGACAATAGGGAAGTTTGGGACGCCCTAAGGGTCTTTATGAAACAGTATAAATTAGGTGTCCCTGCCTTATGCATGGTGAGAATCAGGGTATTACGTCTGCAAACAATGGGCACTACAACCCTTTGCTTAATCAAATCTGCTATTTCAGGGCAGATCTCTTCCTCCACCCAAGGTTTTAACAGGTAACGGGGTATTTTTGATAGCCTCTTTTCTAAGTCAGACTTCACCCTCACTGCTCCATTGATGATATGAACCCCATGTTGTTGGCCGCTCTGTGCACAGTGAAAGTGTTTTGGTAAAATCAGGAGACATGTCAGTTTTATATGGATTGTTTTGGCAATTTGTGCTCTCGCACAATAGCGTGAGGCCTTTATTTTCTCGTTGCTAGTGTACATTTAACACACCTTCTGGACTGAAAAAAAACAGTACAATTTAGCTTGCAGGGAATATTTCTGCCTAACAGGATAGTTGGTGAAGTTGGGTTGAGCAAAAAGGAAAGTTTAGTGCTAATGGGCCGTTGGAAAATGGATGCCGGGTCAGAAATGTAGTGATGAACTCTGTTAGAAATACCGACTGCATCTATTGACATGCTAGAGAGAGGTTAAGTGTGGAATTCTGAGTTTTTTAGAGCTGAGCGACAGGCACACTTCTAAATGAGACAAGTAGTATACTTACATTGATTACACAATCTAGAAAAGGGCCTTTTGATCAACCTGGATCCACCTTGGGGCTTTCCCAAAATTCAGAACAAGAGTTTTGAGTAATCTGACGAAACCCAGACTGATTGGGGAGACCTGGTGCATTAGACACAACATTGGGACAGTTCCATTTCCAGTGCCCCAGTTGTCCGCAAGCAAAACATGACCCTCCTACTCTTGTTCCCCTTAAACTGGGCTCTTTGCCCCTTACCCTTAACTGTTGTCTGCATGTACTGCAATTTCAGTGACTTCAGTTTAGATTCTACATTCTGTTTCATTCTCTTCCGAGGCTATGCAATGGCTAGTGACCGTCCCAAGTCCGGCTAATTTTTCAGTCTGCTGACCGGTGCACATAGTTATCAACACTCCTAACATTTTCTAACAATCCCTGTGCAAAAGCATCACATACAGCTTCCAAAGCCATACATGTAGGGTGGGCTAACCCTGAGAATCTTTCAAACACATGCTTAAGTATGTCAGCCTGGGCTTCACCCTTATTGTGCTTGCAGTTTGAGATCTTAGGCCAATTCGTTTTTTACTGGGTACACCTCTGCAATCGCAATCAGCAGTGACTCCTTTGCTGCACTCAACTCTTCTTCATTACCAGGAGCAATCCTCGGCCACGACGACTTCCCCACAAATGTTTCTGTCACTTGCTTGATACCACTAATCCCAGTAAGTGAGTCACATCTGCCCTGTTGGGTTGGATCATATTTCTACCCCTAGTGCTTCAAAGGGAGAAGGGTTGAGGAGAAATGGTCTACATCATCAGCATCACTTGAGTGAGGAGAACTATCGTCTGTTTAAACTTAGGAGGATCTTGGTAGGGCTTCTTTACTGTCTCTAAACCCCGGGACTGACAGTGCCCAGGTTCTAGACCAATCCTCAATATTGGAATCTGGCTCTTGTCTGCTTGCTTGTGACCTTTGCTATCAGTCAATTGCATTGCAGCGCTTGCTTGCATGTCACCTCCTTGTGCTCCTGTTGCCAGCGAACCACAGATGCTGCTTGTCTTCCGGGTGCATCAGCAGCTGCACCCCTATCTCCTTTATCACACATGGAGAATATATCCAGCAGTACCGTCTCCCTTGGGTCCCTACTCTCTTACAATTCTTTTTGTGGTTCAGTGACCTGGAAGAATAGATATTGGGGGAGAGGCAGCGCAGTTTGAGCAGAGTCCTAACTCCATCTCTCAGGTAACTGATTTGGTACTCTAGTTTCTCCAGGGTATCTGTTATACCATGGACTTGGGATACATCCTTACGCTTGTGTGCTTCTTCGTGCCATTTTTAGGAAGAGAGGCCATTGCTTGGCATGAATGTTATATTTGGGATCCTTCATTTTCTCCTATAAATGTGATAACCTTAAATATTCAAGGTAACATGCTCAGGATAATACTTCTTTCCACCCTCATTAGTAAGTCCCACCCATTCTAGTAAAAACTTGCATGTGTATTTACAACATTGTGGATACATACTATGGGCAGAAGTTCCTTTTCAGTGAAGCTTGCTATATTTAGATTTTTCCAACTCCTGGCTCTGATCCTTATTGCTCACTCGCATCTGCATAGCAAGGAAGGAGTCTTCCATTATCGTCCCATGGATAAGGGCTAGAAATGGCGGGGTAAAATGTGAATGGGTTCCCTCAGTTATATTTCTTCTCACTTGTCTTGTGAAGATCCCCTTTCATTCAACAAAACTTCATTCTACACTCTGAGGGGCTTGTGAAGACTTATGGCCTTTATTTACCAATTTGGAGAGATGTTAGATCAAGTCCTCCTAGAAATCATCTCGAGTAACAGATGCCAAATGTGGATGCTTCACATATTGGACTAAAGTAGAAATCTGCTGAGAATTCTCTTAACCCCTCCCACGTTTATGATTGATGAGAGCCATGTAAACTTTGCATTGACTACCTTGTTTTCCAGATTTAAAATAAAAAGATTTAAACCTAAAGTAGAAGCTAACCAGGTGGCTAGATCAGAGGGCTTCTTTCTCACACACATTCATCCTTCAAGAGCCTGTGCTTCTCGCACTCCTGCCTGTATTCCCCATTACTGCACTAATTCCAGGGCCGGCTGGATTTACGCCATGGATTCAAACTCATATGCCTTTTCTGATCACTGGACTCTTCCCAATTCTAAATGCCCAACAAACTAATTTTCACTGCCATCTCCTATCCAGACGATAATTGTGCACACCTTTTTTTAACAACACATTTACAACAATACAGGCCCTGCAAAGCATGCAGCCAACAAATATATGCAAACTGCGGTTCAACGTTACCTAAGTCACACTTTTAGCCAATTCTCCAGGTCCACTGCTGAGCTGTGCACCACCCCTCTCTCCCTATAGAAATGTATCCAATACATGTGTCGCCAGATATATTGTCATGTGGAGTCTGGTCCAATGCTCTCCTGTATACTGCTTACGGAGTTACCTTTCTGCTGCCAATGCACCATCTCTTACAATAAAACACAACAAAAACGACAAGAAGCCAAAAAGTATAATATGCTTTTAATGCAAAAATGGTGAGCAGCACAGCAAGTAATCAAGAAAACATTTCCATTTCAACTGACCTGAGCTTTTAACTAAACAGCCAGTTGGAGCATGTAATATATGCAGAATTGAACAGTTAACATAGATTTTTCACTCCATGCAAGTCTATGGAGTGCGTGCATATGATACAAACTTGTTACTTTCAGCAAAGCTTGTTTAATAAGGAGGTGGCAGGATCTACACACTGAGAAGATATGAGACCTCCTTGAAGCAAAGATACTGCTGACTTCATTATTTTTCTAAAAATCATACTTCTGGTTTTCAATATCAAACATGAGGCTACAATTTACTAAAATGTGTGTGTTAGACCTGGCACCATTGGTGTGGGTCTCCCTTCCATTTTTACTGTTGCTTCATGTATTTTTGCTGGTGTTGTATGCTTTGGGCACTGTGCTACTGATATCCAGTGCCTCAGTGCAAGTGCTCCATATTGTAAATTGATGTATTAATCAGTGGTTCCATGTTTGGCTATTTTGGTTTACTTGTCAGACCCTAGTCTAGTGCACGGAGTGTGCCAGGGCGTGTAATCCAAATGCTGCTGGTGGGCCTGCAGCACTGGTTGTGCCACCCACAGAAGCAGCCTTGTAAAATGTGTCTAAGGTCTGCCATTGCATAGCCTGCGTGCAGACTGGTAGTGTCATGCTGACTGGGCAAGTGCACCCACTTCCCAGTCCCTAAACCTTCCCTTTTTTCATATCAGTCCCCCCATGGTAGGCCCACGGGCAGGGTGCATTGTAAGTATAAGGTAGGACAAGCCCTGATATGTGTGGCATATCCTAATATTGAATTACAGCCATTTTCGTTTTTCACGATTGCAAGGCTACCTGTTCTCCATAGGCCAGAATGGACTGTTAGAATTGTTACATTTTATAATCCTAACTGTCTCAGAGGACATGGTAGAAATTCGAGTTTAGTATGCCTGAACTCAGAATAATAAGATACATCTTTTAGTAAGGTTTATTTTAATATTCTGTGTTTGCAAATACCACTTTTAATAAGTAGGTATTTGCTTGTCTAACCATTCAAACCTGCCTCTGCTAGTTTGTGTATTCCTATGTCTGGTTTTGAGAGTGACAGGGCTGGGGAATTCCAGGAGAAAGGCTGAGTCACCCAGTGGTGAATAGAGAGATCTGCATCTAGATGGGAGGGAGGAGTCACACCTGAACCTTGAATAAGGCTGTGCCTGCCTTCCACAATGCTGGCTCCACACCCCCTGGGGACCGGCTGATGTCTCTGCCCTGCACACTGAAAAAAGAGAAGGAGTCCTGTAAACAAAGTGCTCCAGGACTGTACTTGCCTTCCACAATGCTGGTTCCACTCCCTGTGGGACGTCTGATGCTTCTGCCCTGCACTGTGAAAGGAAAGGAGAAGTCTGGTAAACAGAGTGCTTCAGAACTGGTTTGGACTGGGCAAAGGCCCCTCTCCCCTCAGAGAACAAAGGATTTCTGGGTTTAAATATTGGGACCCTGATCCCATGAAATTAGATCATTTTTGGACTACAAGAAGAAACCTTTACTGAGGAGAGGAACCTGAAGAAACCGAGGAGAGACTATTCCCAAGCTGGAGTGCTGCTTGGGGGATTGGCCTGCAGTGGTTGCCTTACTGCCAAAGGAAGGACAAAGAAACTTTGTGTACTTTGCTTTCAACTTGTGTAGGATCTCCAAGGGCTTGGAAAAGAACTTGCCTCCTGCCGAAGTCTCAGCAACAACAGACTTCACCCCCCACCTCCCCAGAGTTCTTTTGGAAGTGCCTGCTGCTGTTTGTGCCTTCTGAGGAACTGCGTGTCGCAAGGAGCTGGAAGCACGACTCAACGAGAAGAAGCGTGTCGCTGTCGCTGTGCCTGCCGTCGCAACTCCAGAGAAAGGAGGGTGTCGCTGCTGGAACTGTCGCACTGCACCGCATCGGAGAGAAGCGTGCCGCAACGAAGAGGAAGCGTGTCGCCGTCGCTGCTGCTGCTGTCGCAACTCCGAAGAAGTAGGGTGTCGCCTCTGGAGCTGTCGCACTGCACCGCATCAGGAGAAGAATCTCGCAACAAAGTCGGAGCATGTCGCCATCGCCGTGCCTGCCGTCGCAACTCCGAAGAAGGAGGGTGTTGCCGCTGGAACTGTCGCATTGCACCGCATCGACCAAGGGCACCTTGCATCCCTGAGAAGCGTGCTGCCGTTGGAGCTGCTGCCGTCACATCTTGGATGTCGCCGCTGTAGTTGTCGCATTGAGCGGAAGCTTCACGCATTGTGGAGAAGAGCGTCACTGCTGGAGCTGTTGCCGTCGCATCGTGAGGGTGTCGCCGCTGCAGTCCAAGCATCGAACCGAGAGTTTCTCGCATCCCCGAGAAGCGTGCTGCATCTGGAAGATCTTCACGTCTTTATTTCTTGGCACCTGACTTTGCAGCATTTCCCATCACTGCGACATTGCTTGTCGTGGAAGCGCAACGCAACTTAAGGTACATTGACGCAGAGTGTTGCATTTAAGAACTGAACTGAACTAAGCTTAAATCTACCATCTTAAAGTAATCATAGTGTGTATTTTTGTCATTTATGGTTTTGTGGTAACTCTATATAAGGTGTACTTATTTTTTATATAAAATTTGTGTGGTGTCCATTTGTAGTGTTGTCACTGGGTTACTGTATGTGGTCACAACTGCTTAACTTACAACGCCTCTTAAATAAGCCTTGACTGCTCGCGCCATGCAGCCTAGAGGGTGAGCACGGGTTATTTTAGGAGTGTAATCCCCTTGTCCTGACTAGAGGAGAGGGTCCCTATTTGTCACAAGTACCTACCTGTGCCAACTAGAGACCCCCAAATCTAACATTAGCAGTCAGCGGTGAGGATTCTGGATTTGCATTTGTGACTCATGTACAGTGAGTGGTGAACACTACTTGAGTGAGTGCAGACCATAACGATACCGCAAACATTTTGGTAGACTCTTTTTTGATTTTTGGATTGCCTATTTTTTGAAGAATGCCTAATTCAGTAGAGAGAGCAGAATCTGTAGCCTCCATTAATTGCGAATGGGAAGAAGAGAGGCTGGAATGCTACACAGTAAAGCAGATGAAGTTATTTTCCAAGAAATCCAATGTTTCCACTTCTGGATTTAAAGTAAAGGAAGAAATCTACAAGGCGCTGAGGGCCTGGTTAGAAGCCTGGAAAACTCCAATGATTGAGGAGGATGATGATGCAGAAGTAAAACAGGAAGAGCCATTGGGCTAAAGAGGGAGGAAGGCACTTTCCCCTGCAAGTAGCATTGGCTCTAACAAAAGTCTGTCTCCAGAGGACTTGGAGAACAGAGAGAGATCAAGAAGGCATGAAATGGAGATGACCAAGTTCAAAGTGAATAGGCAGCTAGAAATAGAAAATAGAAGGTTAGATCTTGAGGAAAAGAAAATAAAGTTTGAACACGAAAAGGTTTTGAGGGAGTTGGAGTTAAAAGCTAAAAGTTTAGAAATTACCCCCTCTGGTAGCAGCATGCCGTCGGTACATTCAGAAAGTAGAGTGTATATTCCCAAGGATGTGGTGAAAGAGTTTTACAAAAATGATGATATTGGTCAGTGGTTCAGAGCCTATGAGGTAGCCATGTCTTCCCACTGGGTCCCTGAGAGAGATTGGGGATAGGGATTGTGGGGGGCGGGACACATTGTTAGACTTGCCTTCTGAAGTCCACAATTCATACAGCTGCATGAAAAGATGCATTGATGTCTAGATATGGTTTGACACCTAAGCTCTATAAGCAGAGGTTCAGGAAATGCAAAAAGTTAGAAAACCGTACTCGGGTTGAATATGTCACTTTGTTTTGCAGACCATTGGATGGTAGGGTAAAGGGCAGCAAGGTTAATGATTTTCAAGGTCTCTTTGATTTGATTGCATGGGCGCACTTGTCTGATAATTGTTTTCCAGAGCTGTGCCAGCATCTAATAGATAGCAAGCTGACTAACCCTAGGAAGCTTGCTGGGGAGGCGGACTGCTGGGTCAGTACCAGGGTCCACAAGGGTCACATGGGAGACTCAGCCAAAGGAGGGCATGGTCCCCAGCAGAAGAGTGAGGTGGACAAGGGTAAACAGAAGGAGTTCCGCAGGTGGCCCCAAAGTAGTCCTCAAGGTAACCCCGTGAAAGGTTCCCAGCCTCCCCCTGAGAGAAAGCAAGGGGCCCGACAGGTAGTCCTGTTCCCCAGGGGCCCCTGAAATGTTACAAGTGTGGTGACCTGGGTCAAAAGGCGAATGATCCCAGGTGCCGCCTATTTGGTAAGCAAGCACCCACTGGTGCTCCGCCCCGGCAGATGGCTAGTGTAGCCTTGTGGGAGGAGATTGAAGTCCAAGGTGAGGAGGCCCGCACAGATGACCCATGTCTCTTTAGGAGACTGTGAGATGGTCTCAGAAGCTCAGCTACCCAGGCACACTAAGAAATATGGCAGCGAGTGACCATCAATGGCCAAAAGGTGGAGGCTCTTAGAGATACAGGAGTCAGTGTGACAGCTGTCAGGTGTCACCTGGTGTCTCATGAGCAGATTGTCTCTCATGCATTTTGCCGAGTTGTTAACGCAAACAACACAGAGAGTCATTGTCCAATGGCTCAGGTTCCCTTTGAGTGGGGGGGGGGTCTCTGATACTCTTCAGGTAGCTGTGAAGCCCGCCATGCCTGTTGACTGTTTGTTAGGAAATTATTTGGAGAGCTCCTCTTGGGAAAAGGTGGAGAAAACAACTAACTTGAAGATGGCTGGACTGCCTGACTGGGCGTGCGTGACCACCCGGTCAATGTCAGCCAGTAGGGGTTCTCAAGAGGACCTGGAGCCTGAGAGGGAGGCCCAGGAACCTGCCTTAGAGAGAAGTGGCAAGGGGCGCAGGAAACCAGCCCCCGAAGTTCCCACGGCCCAGGAGAAGGTAGACCCTGAGGCGGATGCCCTGGAGCCTACTGGGGAGCAAGTAGCTGAACTGGGGGACCTGCCTGAGCTGACCCATTGGCAGCAAGAAGGAGGCCCCTCCAGGAAAGAATTTTGCAATGAGCAAAGAAAGTGCCCTTCTCTTGTGGGTTTGCCGCAACAGGCTGCAAGCTAGGCAGCAGTTGATCATTAAGGGTCACACTTGATTTACTAGGAGGAGGGTCTCCTGTATAGTGAGCCTAAGGTTGCTGAACCTGGGTCAGCCGTGTGCTGGTGGTACCCCAGAAGTTCTGAGCCTTCCTACTGGGTTGGCTCATGATGTGCCGTTAGCAGGACATTTGGGGCAGGGCAAGACCTTTGAAAGGTGTGTCACTCACTTTCATTGGCCCCAAATGTGCAAGAATTCTGGTACTCATTGTAGGACTTGTCAGACTTGCCAGGCAAGTGGAAAGTGTGGGAGGAAGCACAAGGCTACTCTCCAGCCATTCCCTGTGGTCAGTACCCCCTTTGAGCGGGTGGGGATTGAAATTGTGGGGCCACTGGACCCAAGACAGCCATGGGCAACAGGTTCATCCTGGACCATGCCACCCGGTACCCGGACGCCATACCTCTGAGGACAGTGACGGCCCCTGTGGTGGGACGAGCACTTATGGAAATTTTCCCACGAGTAGGATTCCCTCGCGAGGTAGTGTCTGACCGGGGGGCCTACTTCATTTCCAAGTATATGAAGTCCCTGTGGCAGGAGTGTGGGGTAACTTACAAGTTCACCACTCCTTACCACCCCCAAGGAAATGGGCTGGTTGAAAGGTTCTACCGGACCCTGAAGGGCATGATAATGGGTCTTGAGGAACCCATGAGGCATAAGTGGGACATCCTCTTACCGTGCCTACTCTTTGCATACCGTGAGGTGCCACAGAAATCTCTATAGTTCAGCCCCTTTGAGCTTCTCTATGGACACCCTGTCAGAGGACCTCTGAGATTGGTTAAGGAAGGCTGGGAGCAATCTCCCAGGAAACCATCCTCAGGATGTAAATAGCTACATGCTGCCTTCAGAAACCAAATTAGGCGTTTCATGCAACTTGCTGAGGTGAATCTGGAAGCCAGCCAGGAGGGGATGAAGCACTGGAATGACCAGAATGCCACTCTGGTAGAGCTTCAACCTGGCCAGAAAGTGTGGGTCATGGCCCCAGGGGAGCCCTGTGCGCTCCAAGATAAGTGGACCGCACCTTTTGAGGTTGTGGAGCGCAAGAGTCCAGTTACCTATTTGGGGGACTTGCAGTCTCCTAGCAACCCCTTGAGGGTCCTACATGTCAACCTCCTTAAGCCCCACTTAGAGAGGTCTAAAGTGGGCATGCTCTTGGCAACAGATGCTGGGATGGAGGAGGAGACTGAGACTCTTCCTGATCTCCTGTCAGCCTCAGAGCAAGATGGGTCAGTGGATGGTGTTAACCTCTCTTCCACCCTGACCCCTGAGCAAAAGAATAACTGCCGCAGGCATAATCATTTCTTCGCCATGAAGGCACTCCCTGACAAACTCTGGTGGCCAGTCTTTCTCAGCTAACAGGATGTCATAGCCTTTAGAAAGTTTTTCCCAAAAAAGACCTTTTATTTTCCTAGTTCTATCTCCCTCTATACGTAATGTTATTTCATATAATTTATGAGGCACACTAACTCGTGTGTCTGCAGTTTCCACCTGAATGTACTCATTCGTGTCCACTGTCTCCAGAAGATTCATCAGGATCTTGCGAGCTATGGTCACTTCTGCTGCGCTGTCTAGCATTGTCTGTGCTCACTCTCCGTTTTTCAGTTGTGTCCTCAGAATTCTCGGCATGTTTAATTTTAATACTGGCTACCTTCTTTCTAGGAAATTTTTTACTTTGATGAGCAGGTTCCTTATCTTTGGACTTGACGTGCTCTTCTCTGTGTTCTGACCGTCCTCTTCTTTCCGATTTCTGTGAGGAAAATCGAGAAAGATTGAGTGAGAAGGATCGAGAGGGACGTGTATCAACATCTTGATATCTGTCAGGTTTTCTTATTTTATCCCTATCTCTAAGGTTGTATCTTTTTTCAGAGGGCTCCCTTTGGGGAGACTTGTCTTCTCGGCCTGGAGATCTCTCCCTACGCTGAGGAGACCTTCCTCTGGACTGGAAATGTTTTCCCTGGGAGTGGATTGTTTATTACCATCCCAACTCTCTTTTGGAGTTCTTAAATTATTTTTAATAAATATTTCTTCAGGATTTTCAGTTAGTTGTTTTACCGGTTTCCCACCCAAACTATCTCTTCCTAGCTCTTCATAGGATTTTTCTATGATTCTAGCGAGTTCAAATGGTTGGTCTGCTATATCTGTTTCCTTCAATTTCTGGCGGATCACCACAGATGCTGCTTCTCCTTTTATGTTGGCTAATAATATAGCCGAGACCTGCTTGAAGTCTTTCAGTAATTTCATACCCAGCGTTAAAGCAGGTTCTGGACCTTATTCATTTTGAATCTGTCTTAGTACATCTGGTATCACTGCCATAGACGGGACACCATGTGTTTTTGTGTAGATCGAAGCAAAGACTGTACCCCAAGTGTCACAGTCTTCCACATGTGGTGCGATTCCCACTGGAAGACAGATAGTCAGAATTCTGTGTTTCTCAGTAGGGGTAGTATCTGGAAATCCTGCCTCTATTTGAGTAATTTTTTGTGCTAACCAGAATGGAATTTGTTCCCGTTTTATGGGTACTTTACCAAGACATGATTGTATGTTCTGTGGTGTGATTTTGTTTGTGTTACCCTGGTGAGGGGTCTGCTGTGGAATATTAATTGTCGGTTGGACTGTTGAAGTCCGCATGACATACTGGACCAATTGTCTATGTATTTTTATTAAGAGTTTTAGCTGAGCTAAAAGTTCAGGAACTGACATTTTATCAATGTCTGGATGTGGTGTGTAGCTGGCTAAAACCGGCCACGTTGCTCCTGGTCTACCTAGTGGACCGAGCCTGGTGATGTGATTATTATATTTTAGGGCGCCATTAAACCAGAGCAGGTGCTCTTGGTAATTTAGTGGGATTTCGATCTCCTCGAAAGGAGTGTATTCTCCCGGAGGTTCCTCTATTTTGTAATAGTGGAAGTCTTTTGTCACAGCGTGTGCTGCTGGAAAATTTATCCATGAATAGAATACCTCTGTCTGCCGATATTCATGTGCCCCTACCACGAATATGACTGTACCACCTCTTGGTGTCAGTCCTTTTTCTATAAGTTTAAGAGTTATAGTTCTTCTTACATTTGCCGGGATGATAATTGCACCCGGTTCATTTTCATTAAACCCTGTAACATCGAAACCCAGTTGATTCGCATCTACTGCAGCTTCACCGGTTTCGTTGCTGTCGCCGTTAGTCGACATTGTTTTAATGAAAGTTTGCAGAGCAGGTTTCCAAGGAAACAAAGATTAGGTGCACAATATTTTGGAACACTGTATCCTTCAACGTTGATCAAACCAAAAACTAATGCATAGGAATCTCTTCCTACTAAGTTCCGGCGGATATTAACCTTTCACCCACTCCAGACATCTATTGGAGTTTTTACGGGAAAAGGGTTCTGTGTGAAAAAGCACGACTGAGTTACTCTAGTGTCTTGCGTTAGATTATCACCTTACCAAACGTTGGGCGCCATGTAGTGTAGTTCCTATTTTCCCAATAGGCTCTGCGCATTGGAATAACATAAACAGCAGTGTAGACGTAGGCCTGAGGTCATCTAGGTCTCTACTGACTATGTTAAACTTAATTTCGGTTTGCGCCAGCTAGCTCAGAGGTCACTGGAAACTTTCTTGAATGAATAGGGAGGGATGAACTTCCCTGGCTCAGACAAGAAGGGATTCAGTTTCCGACAACCGCATAAACATGACAACTTTGCTCCCTCAGAATAAGAGTGTATCTCTAGAGTCGTGTGAAAACAATAGACAGCTTTTTCGCTCAGTCAACCGTGCATACTTAGTTTCACCAGAGTGCAGAGAAATAGAGAGACAGGCGTTTTCAATAAAAGGTGTTATTTATTGAGCAGTCTTCTTTCTCATGCAAGAGAAATGAATTGCCACAATTGCAATACTTATCATAAAGTAAAGTGCGTACAGTAAAAGTAGTATTAGGAAATAATACTGTAAAAGCATTGATATGGTTTCTTAGCCATATGATACTTTAAAAAGGATAAAATATATACATACATACATAAATACATTGACTAACGTACTCAACTGGTGCTTCTAACTAAGCCTACCCCGGTGTACCTGACCTAAGCCTAATACTTGGGAAGGGATGAGTAAGTAGCAGTTTAAGTTAAGTTGTTTAAGATTGTTTTTCCAAGAATCTGCATCAAGAATTCTCTTAAGGTTTTAGTCAGCTCCGTACCTTGGTAATAGAATGTGGTAGGTCTGGTATCTCTTTCCTCAGGACTCGATCTCCCAGCAACCCGCAACGGTAGGCTGGAAACACCGGAGCTGGATTTTCTCGGCTGGAGAAAAAGACAGCGTCTCTCTCAGTGCGTCAAACGGGACGGGCGGCTTCCGTGGGCTCTCGCGTCAGCTGGGATCTCGAGGAAGTAGATGGCTGCTCTGCTCCAAACCACCGTGTGTTTGCTTAAGGCAACTGTTTGTATTTTATACCTGGAAGGTGCTGGGTTTGACGTAAGGTTGGACATAAGACGTCACTAAGAACTAACAGTTCTTTCTGGACTTCTGGAGTTCTTGTTCAAATCAAAACAAAAGCAGGGGGGATTTCCCGGGCTGTTGAAGGCTTTGTTTGTTTAAAGAACGCGTTGTGCTTTCTAGGAGTTGATGGAGTAGCCGTGCTGTGCTTTGGACTGCATGGGCTATTACTGAATATGGATCTGATTCTTATGCCTTTATCAGGATATTATTGATTATAACCTCACAAGGGCATAAATCGGGAATATCGAATTAGGGTCCTAGATATAAACACGACAGTTCTGATTAATGAGAAAAGGACATTCTTATTTGATTATAAAACATATTAACCTGCAGGGTGTGATATATAGGTGCAAAGAGAGCAATAGAAACTACATGCATACTCAGAAATGCCTTTGAGTATCAGCCCTGAAATGCCCAACTTCCTCTTAGTAATATTGCTGAGAGACCACAGTCCTGTTAGTTCTAACTGCATATGAATATTACCCAAATATTCCTATTTTAGACGGTTGGATCCAATTCTCACAGGCATTTTAGAGCATGTGAATTAGTACTGCTTGAGCTTTACTCCACGTGCCTGTGTGAATCAGCCCCCATATATTGGTGTGTTGTGTTTTTTACCAGGATTATGTCTGTTGGAATGAAAAAGGTTGTTATTTTGACTCTGATTTTCAATTTTAGTTCTTGGAGTGTTTTGGGAGTTAGGATATTTGCGAGTTGGTGATCTGCGAAGGGTGGAGCTTGATGGTGTCGCCCTGGGGAGATGCACTCTTGTTCTTTGTCTGTCTTCCGGTTAGTGATGCTGACCACAGAGTAGCTGTAGTTCTTGAACATGATGCAGGGCTGCCAAAGGACAGCTGTAACCTTTGACCGTCACACTGGGGTCAAGGTGCTGTGTATTTGCATACTCTCATACCTCGCCTATTTGGGAAGAAACATATTAAACACAGTGTCTCCTATGTCTCCTCTTTAGAGAACAAAGAAAATCTTATTACTCGATATTTACTAGACTTGCCTTGTTGAGTATTAGGATAGGTTAGAGGGGGTTTGAAGCAGACATAAGAAACCTCCCCCTTGGTGCTACACCTCGGGTATGCCCTGCTGTACAAGCCACACTTAAACATGGAACATAGAGTCCCCTCCACACAAACGCATAAAGTATCATGCTTGTATTCCACATACCATGTGGCCCTTCTCACCTATCATTGCGTACTTACCAGGACCAAGGTGTGTGGCACCCTATGTACCCTACCCAGAAACTCTGTACACCTACATGGGAGAACAGGCATGTTGTCGGATTACTGCTTTCTGGATTCATGTGCTCCATGTCTCTTGAGACAATGGGCGAGAGGAGGAGGAGGGAAAGGGCACAGCTATCACTCCTAGGGAACTGGCCCACTGTTGCGCAAGGACGCTTAGTTCTTAGCAAACAAGATTACTCAAGAAGTTAACACTCACCCCTGAAATTAGATGTGATCTACAGTTCACAACTTTGAAAACTAGTAAGGCCAACTCAGCCCTTCATGTTTCCCAGCAGGCCTCGACAAATCTAATCGTCCACTCAGATTTTATCAGGGCAAGCGATATTTGGGGCCTACTCACCCCTTTTGGCAAGCTGCCAAACGGGTGTGCTGTTCATTCACAAAGTGAACAAGTGTTAACCCCTTCGATGCTGATGACGAGCTCAGCTCGTCATCAGCCACGGTGGTCGTGTGCTGATGACGAGCTGAGCTCGTCATGTAACATTGGTGCTTACATTTTTCAGCACAGGGGAAAAATAACCACAGCAGCCAAGGTGTTAAAGATGTCTTTAAACCTTGTTTTTATCTTGTTACATTTATTCTGTGTTCAGAGACAGAGGTCAAAAGTCACAATTACTTTTCTTTCTCTGGCTGCAAAGTTCCAGGATTTTGTAAAGTGAACTGTCTGACAAATGTGCTGTACAAAAAGTGTGAAATGAAAGGCTATAGGATGTCATGTTTTATTCTAACACACATTTAAATAACTAAAAAGTGAACTGTACAAACATTTCAAAATACATTTAGTAGTAATAAAAGCCCTTCTTTTCTAATTCTGTGTGATGAAAACCATATTTTAATAGGATGAAAACTTATCAAAACACTTTACTAGGTGATGTGAAAATGATAAATATGTTTCCTGAAACCTAATTGACTCTCATTATAGTTTATACACCATACACTTTTATAAGTAAAACTGCATGTTAGTGAGAAGGTTGTTGGCCATTTCAATTGAAATTGTGCAGTCTGTAAATGACAATGCACTAAGATCTCTTGCTAAAGTTATATATATATTAAAAGTGAGTTTTCAAAGATGAATTGAAAACCATTCCTGCCCCTGCCCTGATGGCAATGCTATTAGTGAACTAAGAGGCAAGTCAGGGGTCATGTGCACCCTAAATGTGCACATGACATTATAATGCATGAAGCAAATGCTTAGTTTATTATATCTAACCAAATAGGGTTTTTTGTACAGCAGGAATACTAAACTCACATATTGGAAGGGGCTCTCATATGTGATAATAAAGAATAAGGTGGCTCTGCAAAATAAAATATTGACATGCAATCACACAATTTGAGACCAGTTTACGGGACAAGTACATCACAGTTAGGTCTAGTAGATTATTCAAGTTACTAAGCCTGCAGGCCTCAAAACAATTTTATGATTTTTCGAGGCATGCCTAGGTTGGTACATAGAATATAGTTAAAATGGCTAATCAATACAACTGGTATTTACAATGTTTACATAAATCAGAAGGGCTTGGACATCCCAGGAGCCAACATCAACTGCCCTGAGGGTCACCTATGGAAACATATTAGGCCTCATTACGATGGCGGGCAGAAGAGCGTCCAACGGCCATCGTTTAGGGCACAAGACCGTCCGACAAGAAGTCCAACAACTACGACACATCTGCCGTGCAAGCGGTTGTAAATTGCTTTTTACTATAGCAGCTTGTGCAGCGGCCCGGGAAAAAAGCCGCTGCACAAGTCGCAATAGTAAAAAGCATTTTTAAAATATCCATGCACCGTGCTCCAGGCACCATCCGGAGGCTCATGGGGACGGGGGTCCTGCTGGGGGCCCCCAAAGTCCCTTTCTGACAGCATTTTCATGATGGGAGACCGCCATAAAAAGGCTGTCTGAAACTGACATCCTAATCCCTACGGTGGTGCCTCCGCAGGCACCGGCTCCGTTGTAGGGATCAGGCTCCGACCACCGCCGCGAAGGGCTCCTTGAGGCTGTCGGAGGCAGCAGTATTTCCCCCCACCTGATGCGCTCCGACCACTGATATCTTAATCCCACGGTCAGACCGCTGCCCTAGATGTCAGGGGGTCCCCTTTATTGGAGTTTTTCCACCCCATGTATTATTTTGAAATTTAAGCCAGTACTGGTGGTAGCAAGAATATTTAACAAGATTAACAAAGCCAATAGGTCTGGACTTGGAAAGCTTTCAAGTTGGATACACTTTCTTTGCAAGCATATACCACAAAAATAAAAAACATAACCTGCTTCTGCCTAAATGTGTTGTGCATGTGCTTGCAACAGTTTAAAAAAAATACCTATCAGCGTGGAAGGAGGGAGGTGCACTTATGTATACAAGCCATTTTTAGCTTTAATGCACATTACGGGAAAAAATACAAAAATATGATGTCTTGGTGCAAAGAAAAAGTATGACTGCCTCTATATTTTATGGTAACCCAAAGCTAAAGATTAAAAACGTAAGGATGATAAAAAAATTAAAAAAGGGCAAAAATAATAAGGAAAAGTAATTGCCAGATTAAAGTATTGGCTAACAAACCCTGGCACCGAAGTATACTTCTGTTTAGGTAAATGTGCACAAGGGATCAGGCAAAATTCTGTCACTCACAGTGCACGCGTAGCAAAACTGAAGAGGGCTTATTCATTGCACTCGCTGTATGATGTGGTCATAACTGCCAAGATTTCTGATTGCTATGTGGGACATTTTCATTATTTCAGAGTAGGGGGACCTGGCCAACAGCCGAGCATGGTGGCTGCTTGATAGCGGAGCTCCGGACCCAAGCCTTCTAAGATCCTGAAATATACTGGCTTTACCTGCTGAATGGACGGCGGTAGCTGCTGGGGAACACCGAGGGGGCAGATCTGTGCCCTCGGAGTTGGTTGGAGGTCACGATGAGCCGTGCTTTGCATTGATACCGCCGAAGTCGAGTGGTGCAGCGGAGGGAGGAGCGGCGACCCAGACCGGCTGACTGCAACCACAAGTGCCGGCGGCTGCTACATCGAGCCTTGCATAGCGATTCTGGACAAGGGGCACGGCGCATCTTGACACCCGCCGGCTGCAGACACTCTGGTTCCGCTGACAGGCTGACGGGAGTGAGGCGATCTGCGGAGGTGGGCCGGGGCACGCCACTACGCGAGCCCGGGGATGCGGTGTGGCCTGTTCTTCTACGGCACTGTGCCCCGACTGATACTGTCCGCATCGAGGTGAGGAGCGCTCCCCTGCAACGCCTGTGACTGCCCAAAGTTGGCGGGGGACCGGAGCGGCGCGTCACCGGCACACTGTGACGGGAGAGGTCCGGACACACGCAGGGACTGCGGCCTACCGGGCGGACCTCCGGCGGCGGGGGCATTTGCAATTGGGTCGGCTGTAACTGTGGACAACTGTGGATGAGACCGGCTACCGCTGCCTGCTCAGATGATATTGCAGGGCAGGTCCTTAGTTCTACATACCTCCCCAAAACACTCTCCGACCACAACCCGCAAGAGATCAATATTACATGGGGCAGGGTACCTACACCGGTCCCCACGTGGCGCCTCTGGCCACAGTTGATGGAGTTCGTGGAGAAGTGTGGCTCACCGGTTAGAGGAGGCAGACCCAGAAGCAGAGGTCGGCCCGGGACCAGGGTTCAATTCCCGACGCGGCAGGGTTTGGAGCCCAAATGTCCACGGACCTGATAATTCTCGCTTCGGTGCCTACTTGAATCAAGGGTTCAGGCTCTGCAACTCTGGGCAATAGCTTGCTCAATCTCCACTACGGCCCCCGCTGCGGGATGCCTGGCTTTCACCTTGGGGGTGCCCAGCTGAGCTATCCCACAGGGAAAAACCAGGACGGGTTCCCAAAGCAAGCGCCGAGATACCCTTTGTGGTGATACGTGCGCTATATAAGAAACTACATTACCATTACCATTGATGGAAGACACGGTGTTTCGCGCAGATATATTACACACAATAGAACGATATTTCACCGAGAATAGCGGCACAGCGACCAGTAGGTTGATAGAATGGCATGCATTCAAGGCGGTGCTGCAGTGCAGAGCGATTAGCGCGACAGTGGGTGCACGACAGGAGTTACATAAGTCACTGATAGATACTGAATCACAAAAGGGCAGATTAGAACAGTTGGTGGCGACTGACGACATACACTCGGAGGCGCTCCAGGAAGTGCGGATTAAACATGCTGAACTGTTAGAGTCACTTAGAACCATAGATTACCAAGAATACACCAAAAGGACGCATGTGGATGCAGATAAGGCAGGCACATTGTTAGCTAGGCTGCTCCAGAACGCTCCTTCCGCAATTGTGATCAATGAAATCAAGACGGCAGATGACATAAGAGTCTGTACGCAGGGAGAGATTAATGAAGCCTTCAAAAAATATTATGCTTCTTTATATGACAAACCAGTGGAGATACCCCCCGAGCGTACAGATGCTTTCCTTTCCTCATTGACCTTCCCCGCACTATCGGCCACGGTGCAAAAGGAGCTCTTAGGGCCTGTAACCTCACAAGAAATCATAACTGCTATGAAGGGCCTTCCTCGTAACAAAACCCCTGGTATGGATCGCCTGCCCATTGAATTTTACACTACGTACGCAGAGACGCTTGTACCCAAACTGATGGAATTATATAAGACGATCTGGGAAGAGGGTGTTCTACCTCACACTACCGCACAGGCTCTGGTCATCTCATTACCTAAACCAGGCAGAGATCATGCTGACATGGCTAATTATCGGCCGCTGTCGCTCTTTCCCACGGAATACAAAATATTGAGTAAGGTGCTGGCTAACAGACTACAGCCCTACTTAACCCAACTGATACATACCGACTAGACAGGGTTCATACCAGCGCGAAGCACCTCCCTGAATATTATAAAGCTACACCAATTAATGTCGGAAGTGCCGCAGCACTTTTCTCACGCGGGATGTCTTTCCTTAGACCTCAAACAGGCGTTCGATTCGATCCACTGGGATTTTATGTTTCGGGTGCTGTCACGTTTCGGGATACCTGAAAGCTATCTAACATGGCTACGTCTGCTTTACACAGAGCCGACAGCAAGAGCAAGAACGGGCAGACACATTTCGGGTGAGTATAAGATATACAGGGGGATGCGACAGGGCTGCCCATTGTCGCCTCTGATTTTTGTTCTAGCTCTAGAACCCCTGGCGATTGCAATGAGACAGAACTTAACGGATATGGGAATACCACTCAAACGCACCACCCACCTTTTTTCGGCATATGCAGATGACATACTTGTCTATCTCCGCGACCTCCGTCAGCCCTTAGCTCCAATCTGTGACTTGTTTCAGAACTTTGAAACCATATCCGGTCTTGCTGTGAATGCTGCCAAATCACACGCCTTTTTCTTTACGGACCACGCTGACGTCACGGAGGTGGAATTCGGGGACGCTCCACTACTGGTTGCCCCCACTACATTTAAATACTTGGGTATCCAAGTGTATAGAACACCTACCGATCTGATGGAGGGCAATCTCAGCAGAACAATACGGTCCCTGAGATCCAGTGTGGTTTTTTGGACTTCGCTGCCAATATCCGTTATGGGAAGGGCGGCAATAGCGAAGATGGTAGTTCTGCCACGACTACTACTTCACGAATTTGCCTCTAATAGTACCAATATACACCTTTCAGAAGTTGAACACGTTGCTGATAGACCTAATCTGGGGTACAGGGAGACGGCGAATTAGCTTGAAGAAACTACAAATAAGCACTAGTATGGGGGGCTGGGAGTCCTGGACTTTAGGGCGTATTACTACGCCTGCCAATTACAGTGGTTGTCCTACTGGATAGGATTCACTAAAACTGATTTGGAGAATGGCGCACTACACACCCTGATGCTGCCAAGTTTCAAAATGCGAAAAGACTTACCTACACTGCTAAGCACTGCATTGACATGCTGGAAGGTGGCGCTCAAATACGCCAAAACGCCCTTCACATACACTGGCAACATACCCCTGCTGGGCATTCCGCTTGCTGCTGGTACCCTCACTAACCGTACACTAACACCCTGGGCAGAGTCCGGTGTCCCTACGGTGGCGGACCTCTTTGGCCATGAGCTCCTAATGGATCACGACACGTTCGTGCACGAGACAGGTGCCCCGCAACATTTATTTTAACCCATGCTGCTCTGTTACGATACATTAAAAAACATTGGGCATCACAAGGTCGTGAACCCGACCAAAACGAACTAGTAAAGATGGTGCATTATATGGGGAGGGGGCAGCACCTGATCCGCTGGATATATACTGGACTCAGTAACCACACCAGGATACGCCTGGATTCCCTGAGAGTTAAATATGGACGGAGGAGATAGGTAGGGTACTATCGGACACCGAATGGGCAAAGGTTCTGGAACACCCCAAAAAGGTATCCCGAAACTCGAGGTTCAAATTCATTCAAACTATGATACTACACCGCACCTATCTGGCTCTTGACCGATTGGATAAAATGTTTCCTCAGACACAACACTCATGCCCAAGATGTCACGCCCCTGGAGTGGGATTATTACATATGTTGTGGACATGCCCCGATCTGTTCGGCTACTGGGTTAGAATTAGAGAGATCACTGGAACAGCGACGAACCTTCTGTTGCACGACACAGTGGAGGAATGCCTGTTAGGATTACACAAACACAGGTCTAAACACAAAGTACAATTTAGATTCATCGACCTGGCACTACTTCTGGCCCGTAGGAACATTACAATGCGGTGGAAATCAAGCAAGCCCCCTGAGATACGCAGCTGGCACGCGGAAATGGTGAAATGGAGTAGTGTGGAAGGCGCAGCGCTGCGCAGAGAAGAGGCAAGGGGATTACGGAAAACACCGATAGCTTTAGACTTGGAGACTTTGTTAGAAGCGTTCAAGTCAAGGGAGCCTGATGTCTTCATATGACATTTGCCCTGAATGTGCATTCGACACTACGAATTGCCCATACCCTGGCATCTACGGAAATGTGAAGCTAGGCTCTGTATATGTATGTAGATTGAGCGTTGGACAGGGTGCAAATGTAATGATAAGGATGATGGTTTTGTAGGGTGACCACAGTTCTCAGGGGTGGGGGGTTTACTGAGGGTTGTTTCTTTATGATTGCCAATCATGGACTACTGATATGTACTTTCATGTTATATATGTAGCACTATTCACATTTATGACTTGTAGTAAACTTTATGAGAACATTTTACAGGACTGTAAACGGAAATTACAAATCAATAAAATATGTTTCAAAAAAATTATTTCAGAGTATTTTTGATTGACTTTTCAACGACTATGAGTGACACTTTTTCCCGCCCAAAATCAAGCAATGAAGACAAGGGATATATAAATATCAGAGGCTGTATTATTTCATAAAGACTTTTAGCCTCACACTGATAAAAATCATCAATAGCTGAGCGGCCTACCACCCTGGATCCACCACGCTACCTGCGAGTTTAAAAGGCACCACAATCAGTAGCTCTAAGTCACCCGGCCCAAAATGAGTTACTGCACAGTTCTCTGTAAGACGACCGCAGGCAGCTCCCGAGGACCTCTGCATGCTTTTAAAAGAATCATAGTGAAGTGCAGCTAGGAGAACCTTCCTTCTTTGCAAGGCGTCTGGTCAGCCGTTGCTGCGGCAACAGGTGAGCCCGTGGCGGTAGCGGTAGCAGTATCAATAAAAGCTGCTGTTCCATGTTGCCAGCAGGAGGTACTTTCAGAAGTCTGCAAACTTCATAAAATGCTGCCCATTCAAGTCACAGCTGATTTCTTCTCACAAACTCGCAGTAGCTGGGAACAAAAGTAGCCATTGGACAGCCCCAGCACTGACTTCTGACATCAGTCAGTGAATGTGTGCCACGTGGTGTAGGGTGCGTGTACTGGGTTTTATACATTGGAGCAGCTATTAGAGCTGCCTGCTGCATGCAGATGAGCTGCTAGGAGCCGCTGCTACTGGAGCCTTCTCAGTATGGTGCTTTATAGCAGCTCTGGCTTCACATAGGAGACACTAATGCGTGCTATTTGATTTCAGTGCAGTGATGCGGACCACCGCACTGAAATGCGTTAGCTTAACGCCTGATGCGTGGTATTTGGTAGGGCTGTGTGGTCTGTGCAATTTTCTATTTTTGCTGAATTTTAGAAGCGTACGACATTCCACAAATGAAAACCACCAAAAAATGAAGAACCAGTAGCGAAGTTACATGCACCATGAACAGGGTCCGAGCAAGACAGAAAATAGGCCCGGCATCAAATTAAAAGCAGCCCCCATTAGTGAATCAGATGGCTAAAAAAAGATGGCTTAAAAAAAGAGGCCCACATTTGCAAATCAGGGCCATTTTAAATTTGTAAATACAAGCAGTATAAGTGTTTCGAAAGCATAGGAGCCTGCATGCATTTGTGTTGGTTGCAGCAGTGTTTGTCGTAATATCACGGAAAGCAACACTAAAACCCTGTCCAGCAGATCATAAGACATTCTCACAAAGAAACAAAAAACTGCCGATACACTCATCTGTGAAACTTGATCTTCGGGCACTGCCAGATTGCCCTAAAGGCCAGTCCGACCCTGAACGCCCCAATTTTTCATAAGTGCTGAAAGAGAAGCTAGTCGCATGTTTTACTTTCATATTTTGCGAAAAGAAATGCTCAGACCACCCAGTCACACCTACTCCCTACCAACCACCTATAAAAGGAACTCCGGTTAGTTAATGAACTAACACAGAGCTGTGAAGTCTGGCTGTAACCCAAAGGAACTTCTGTAGCCTGATACGAGTTTACTAGACTGTTGGAGCCGAGACCTTGGAAAGAGTTCTGTGTTTGTAAACACTGCCTGCGTTGCCCATGAGAACAGACCGCAGAAGCCCGAGGACACAGAAGAGTGCCTTTCAACCTCCGTCCTCAGGTTGAAGAGGAGCTGAAGAAGCTCGAAGACCTCGACGTAATCGAGAAAGTGTCAGGACCGACCCCGTGGGTATCCCCACTGGTGGTTGCCCCCAAACCCAAACAGCCTGGGGCCATCAGGCTGTGCGTCGATATGAGACTACCAAATACAGCCGTGAAACGGGAGCGCCACATTACGCCCACCATGGACGACATTGTCGCCGACCTCAATGGGGCGAAGTGGTTCTCTAAACTCGATCTCAACGCGGGATACCACCAGTTGGAGCTTGATCAGAACAGCCGGTACATCACGACCTTCTCCACCCACGTTGGGCTCCGGCGATACAAGAGGCTGAGCTTCGGTGTGTCGTCAGCAGCCGAAGTGTTTCAGAATGCGATAAAAGAGGTTCTGTCCGGGCTGAGTGGGGTCATCAATTTGAGCGACGACATTCTGATCTACTCAAACACGCTGGAGGAACACCATACACATCTTAGGGCCACCCTACGAAGACTACAGGAACATGGACTAACCCTCCACAGAGAGAAATGCTCATTCTACCAAGAAGCAGTGGACTTCTTCGGGTACCGATTCACACGCGAAGGGCTCCGGGTTGACCCGAAGAAGGCAGAAGCCATCCAGAATGCCAGCACGCCCAGAAACCCCACCGAGGTGAGAAGCTTCCTCGGGATGGCCACGTACTGTGGCCGATTCATACCTAACCTGGCCGACCTCGCCGAGCCCCTTCGTACTCTCACTAGACAAGACCAGGAGTGGGAATGGACGGGCGCAGCAAACCAAGCATTCCAGGAAATCAAGGCGAGCCTCCTGGACAAGGCCACGATGGCCTACTTCCAGCCACGTAGGAAGACAGAATTGGTCGTGGATGCCAGCCCCGTGGGCCTCGGCGCAGTTTTACTGCAAGAATATGGCCAAAATGACTGGAAACCCGTCGCATATGCAAGCAAGGCCCTCACGGACACCGAGACACGTTATGCTCAAATCGAGCGAGAGGCGCTGGCCATCAAGTGGGCCTGCCATCATTTCCACTTGTATCTCTGCGGCCAACCCTTCACCATTGTGACCGACCACAAGCCACTCCTGCCCCTGTTCACCGGATCCTCCAGGCTCGCCCCACCGCGGATTGAACGATGGGCCGTCCAGCTACAAGGCTACAACTTCACCCTAGTTTTCCGGCCCGGCGCCCATAACCCAGCAGATTATCTGTCCAGGCACCCCGATGTAACCAGAAAAGCAACCCTGCTGGCGGATGGTCCATTGGTGGAGGAATTCGTCCACATGGTATCGGTGGCTGCCTGCCCGGAGACCCTCACCCTGCAGGAGATCGGAAAAGCCACCACTGAAGACGAGACTCTGACCCGGGTCAAGAACGCCCTGGACACTGGAAGCTGGACGAGGTTTCTGGAAGGAGCACAAGGACTTCGTCCGGAGATAAGCCATGCCCGACAACAGTTATGGCAGAACCGCCATGAACTGAGCGTTGGCGATGAAGGCATTGTACTGCGAGGTCATCTCATTGTGGTACCGGCGAGCCTCCAACAGCAGACCCTTGCGATCGCCCACGCAGGCCACCAAGGAACAGCCAAGACGAAGGCGAGGCTGCGCAACAAGGTATGGTTCCCGGCCATGGATCGCATGGTGGATGAGATGGTGCGCTCCTGTCATGCCTGCACCATCACGGGGTCAGACCCTGCCCCAGCCCCAGTCATCACTGAAGAAGCGGCGACAACACCCTGGACTCAGCTGAGCATAGACTTTGGGAGTTTCCCAGACGGCCGACACACGCTGGTGGTCGTGGACTCTTTCTCGAAATTCCCCGTTGTGGAGCTGCTCTCGTCCACAGCATTTGGACCAGTCAAGAAGGCGCTGGACCACATCTTTGCCACTATGGGACTCCCAGAGGAGGTGAAATCGGATAACGGGCCCCCTTTTCAAGGGCGAGAGTTCCAAGCATACCTAGACGGCCTGGGGATAAAACACCGCAAGATCACACCGTTGTGGCCGCAAGCAAACGGCGAAGTGGAGAGGCTCATGCGGACTCTCAACAGGGCGCTCCGCATCGCTGTCAACGATGGCAAAGACCCAGAAGCTGCGCTGGACCAATTCCTGAGCGCATACAGACAGACCCCTCATAGCACCACCCATTGTGCACCGGCGCACGTCCTATTCAAAAGGGCACCCAGAGGCCACATCCCCGTGTCCTCCGCATGGACCCCGGAAGAGAGAGATGGTGATGCCATCCAGGCTCGGAGAACCACCACGAACAAAAAAGCAAGTGAAAGGAGACGTGCAAGGCACCCAGGGTTGCAAGAAGGAGACTTTGTCGTGGTACAAGATCGGCACCCTGGGTGGAAATTTAGAACCCCGTTTGAACCTGAGCGATGGATTGTGGAGAAAATCCGAGGAACAATGGTGACTGCCCGCCTCGGCCAACAGACCGTCACACGAAACGTATCCTGCTTCAAAAGAATAGGAATGTCGGATGGCATTCCCCAGGAGGCTGACGACACCATCGAAGATGGTCCAGATGGTCAGGACGATGTAAGAACGGGGGCCCAAAACTCCGTGCCCCTCCAAAGCCATGACCAGTCAGGAGAAGACAGACGCCACCTTGTCGGGCCCCGAAATGAAGCAACTGGATACACTCCTTCCTCCCGAGACGAAGCAACAGCCCCGGCTGGGGCTGTTGAATCTCCTGTCCGGTCCAACCACCGATACCACCTGCGGCCCAACCCTGGGCCGAGTCAAAGACTCCGAGACTTTATGTGCACGTCCCCTTAGCCATCGGGCTTGGACAGTTGTACATGTAAACTAAATTGAAGGAGGGATGTAGAGAGCCATCCGGCCTCTCACCAACAATGTATCTAGGCACCTACACGCACGCCTTCACCCTCGGGACGGGCACGCCCCGAGGTATATATTAAAAGCGCGGAAGACCGCTCGGGGTCTTTCCGGCATACCCTCCATACTGTGTGCATGTGTCTTTCATTACTGTATTTGCTCACCGAGCGAGGCCCAGACCTCGCGCACTACAGGTATGTCTCCGTCCGGGTAGCGGATGTGCCCTGGGGGGGGGGGGGGGGGGGGGCACACTGCTAACATGTGCACACAGACATACAATTCAATGGTGTTCGCGCGCCAAGGAAAACATGACCCGCGTCCCCCCTCTTCTCGTTCAGGGTGGTAAGAGTAGACATGGTGGAATATAATTAATTACGTCATGATCGCGCGAGGGCAAATTGAACAAAGACCACGTGTCAGCGCCTCTCTCTAAGTTGATTAAATATTAACTTTAACTCGCTGGGTATGGCTTTACTATTGCACATCTGTATTTCAGCTTGTTCACAAACAAAGTGAGAACAGGCCTGATGCTTCCCGTAGATGCGTCGACATTTCTGAGTTGATAAATTGGAATTATGCCCTCGTTGGCCTGTTGCACTGGCTGCACCAGTTTGTTTCCACCATTTGCTAATTTCATGGCGATTAGCCATGAGTGACTTTAACGTTGCAGGAAATGCTATAATGCAGAACTGGCACCCTTTTCTCCCCTTTATTACTCCGATTAAATGCTTCTTTCCTCATGGGCGACTGAACAATGTGGGGAGGAATGCGGGTCAGGAATTCACGGAGACTCCATGGGGGACAGCCTCTTGAGGATAACTTTGTGTGCTGTAACACATCGGGACCAGTGGCGTAACGAAACTTGAGGGGGCCCCCCTGCAAACTACATGGAGGGGGCCCCCCCTCCCATCCTCCGTGCCAGTCTAGAGATCTCAGGCCAGCGACCCGCCATACTGCAGGGGATGCGGGGCGATTGTTACACTACTGTCACCTTTACAGCAGTTATAATTAACACTGGACGGTGGAGTTAAAGGTTGGGCTTAGTCTGCCAGCAGGATATCATAGGTGGTGGTCCATTCATTACAGGGTCCCTGCCATTAGTAGGCCGGGGAAGTTTGCCCAATTTTAGGTGGGTTTCCTGATGCAGACTCCTGTCATGATATACATCGGGCCCACTCATCGTTCAGTTTTGACAAAAGTGCATCCACTGCTCCTTCTCATTTCTGTTTTAACCCCTCCCATGCTCGTGACGGAACCATTCCCTCACGAGCCTCGGGTGGGCTGTGCTGGTGACGGAACGGTTACATCACGGCCCGCTCGCCGTGCCTGTGCGGCGCGAATTCCGCGCCTGCGCTGACGTTCTAATGGGCGGGCGGGTCCGTGACGGAACTGTTCCGTCACAAGCGTAGCTCACCTTAGGGCCGTGACGGAGCGGTTCCGTCACGAGCACGGGACCGCCGCTCGGCCTCGCCTCCCCCTTAGCGCTGCGGCGGAATAGCCGCCGCAGCGAAGGGGTTAAAACATTAGACAGTGCGACAATGCAGTATTTCAAAAGCAGATGCAACTACAAAGAGCAAATTTTGATAATACATTTTTATTAGTAGACAATAGCAATCTAAAGAGGCATTGCATAGCTTCATACTCACTTTGACCCCAATTCCATCACAGACCCTCTCTCTCTTTCTCTCTCTCTCTCTCAGTGAGTCAGTCTCTCTCAGTCAGTCAGTCTCTCTCTCTGTCAGTCTCTCTATCTCTCTCTTTCTGTCAGTCAGTCAGTCTCTCTCAGTCAGTCAGTATCTATCTCTCTCTGTCAGTTTCTCAGCCAGTCAGTCTCTCCGTCAGTCAGTATTCAGACTCTGAGTCAGTCAGTCTTTACTCTCGCTCCACTCTATGTCTCTCTCTCCATTCTCTCTCTCTCAACTCTGTCCACTCTATCTCCAATGTCTCTCCCTCCACAGTCTCTCCCTCCACAGTCTCTCCCTCCACAGTCACTCCCTCCAGTCTCTCCCTCCAGTCTCTCCCTCCAGGGTCTCTCCCTCCACTGTCTCTCCCTCCACTGTCTCTCCACTCTCTCTAGTCTCTCTCCAGTCTCTCTCCAGTCTCTCTCCACTGTCTCTCTCCACTGCCTCTCTCTCCACTGCCTCTCTCTCTCCACTGTCTCTACACTGCCTCTCACTCTCTCTACTCTCTCCCCACTCTCTCTCTCTCTACTCTCCCTTCACTCGCTCTACTCTCTCTCTCCAATCTCTCTACTCTCTCTCCACTCTCTCTACTCTCTCTCGCTCCACTTAGAGAGCACCTCAGAACTCAGGGAGGGCTGAAGATGGCAGGGGTCAGACGTCCTTAGAAGCAGAGTGCCTTGCACATTCTCATCTAAGTGCTCTTCCATTCCTGATGCTTTGCTGAAGTTTTAAATTCTTGGAGTTTCTCGTTGCTCCAGTGGGTATCATTTGTGATATTTATGTTTCCGTTGTCTAAATTGCTTAATTTTGATTACAATAAAGTGTCACTCATATTCGTTGAAAATGTCACTCATAATTGCATTGTAATTATGAAAATGTCACATATAGCAATCTGAAACCTTGGCAACTATGGCTGGCCTCTTGGTTCCCATTTGCTTCGCTGTTGCTTCTTCCTATTAGCTGGCCTCTCATTACTGACCTGCTCCCTGTACCTTGTCAAATGGCCTCTCTCTCTCTCAACTGACCTATCGGCCCTCCAATGGCCTCTCTGCTGCTCTTACTTTCACCTGACCCTGGCTGGAGGCCCTCCCCTCCTCAATTGGACTCTCTGATGCCTTACCTCTCTCATCAGCTGGCCTCTCCTCCGATGTTGGCCTCTTTCCTGCCCCTCCCTCATCGGGTGGCCTCTCAGCTGCCTTCTCGGTCCTCTGAATGTCTCTCTGCCGCCCCTCCCTCCTCCTGCTGCTGCTTCAGAGCCAGAAGCAAGACTCCGAGAGTAAAAGGGGAGGTGGGGGGGGGGGGGCACAGACAGACAATAACACTTGGCAGCTGGAGCATCATCAGGCAGCGGACATCAGATGCAAAGTAGGAAAGTCAGACGCAAATCACTCTGAGATATATATATGAGTTAGCCAGCAGACAATCAGACCCGCCCACTCGCTCTTGGAATAAGTTAAAGCGGTTCTCATAACGGAAGAGTTTGTCATTTTTGTGAAGGAACAGGCGTTGGCAATCCTCTACTAAGTTTTCTTCTATCTGTCTTACCTGTGAATCAGCAGCAATTCCAGGCCAGGGCCCCCCCAGGTCCGCTGTTGCTTCATTTCATTTATAGTCCGAGTCTTCTTCCACAGTTGAATTCACCATCCCGCGCGCGCGCCAAGAGGTGAAAGTTCCTTGTGGACCCACCCCGCCGGGCCCCGGGCGTGCGCATGCGCACCACCATTACCAAGCAATTCGAGGCCTCTGTACCAAAACTGCACCGCTCCATTTAAATAATGGGAAGGCCGCCTCCGTGCGCACCATTTAATTCATGATTGAACTTCAATCATGAATTAAATGGTGCGCCTGCGCACACAGACTTGAGGGTCCACTGAAACTGAGTGAGGTGGGCCGAGGGGGCCTTTGGAGCTGGGAGGCCCCCCCGCACTGCAGGGGCTGCGGGGGCCTGTGTTACGCCCCTGATCGGGACACGATCTGCTGAACTACGAGTAGTTAGTCCATAACAGTATTGTTGCAACAATGTAATCTGTAGTTGACAATACTGCCTCTTTCTTCTATTCGCCATTCTGTTATGTTATGTATCATGGAATGCTGGAAAATCTTGAAAAGACCAATAAAGATATTTAAAAAAAAAAAAAGTAGTAAAGAAAGAGAAGCATAACCATAAGCCTAGCGTATAGGGCTCGGCAGGTGTGGTCCAATAAGTGTACATTAATGAGTAGTCTTGCTGAGATATTTTGTATCCCTAGTTGCCAGTAAATCAAAAATACGGATGTTAGCATACTGCTGATGTGAGAGCACTAAGGCATGGTCGCGTGAGTGTGGTGCCATGGTTTGCGGCAAAAAGTCCCTTTTCTGTGCACCCACTAACAAGTGCTGCTGTCATTCTGGAAAAGGAAAGTCTGGCGGGCACTCAGAACATTGGCGCCACTTGGCAGTAAGGCTTCACATCTCTGGTGGACATGCTATTCATGGATGCCTAAACGTGAATTCAAAAGTACATTTCTTATGAGACCAGAGAATTCTAAAGATGTTTGGAAATGTCAGTGGTCATCTTGAAGACCTTGAGTATTAACTTCTCCATGCTCTAGGGCGTCCTTGTTTAACACTTGAGATACTTTGTTGCTGTAGCCGGATGAACATTCTTAAAAGACTTGTACAAATATTGGAGATTGCTTATTTTTTTTCGAAAGCATGATTGGATGTCAGAGCCAACATCTGAGCAGTATTTGAAGGCATTAAGTTGTATTTTGGAAACAAACTTGAATAGTGTAAAAAACAATTTGAGGATATTCTTGAAGAAGTAGACACTTTAAATTTTCATTAAACATTTACGTTTTACGGTCAGGGAGATATGGAAAGGATTCTCATTATTTTTGGAGACTGTTGATATTTTCTTGATGCATATGTGGTATTTAAGGAAGTAGTACATGCTTAAGAAAGTGATTAATTTTGTGTGAGCTGTATAATCCTAATAACATTTTTGTTTATATTTCAGTTTAAAAACAAACTTGAATATATAGTAGAACATTTACAAACCATAGAATGAGCATTCTCCAAAACAACAGATTGGCGTCTTAACCAGAGAAAGGAGCAAGGTTAATGTAAAACCCAAGTAATACCAATTCATAGATATTGTTTATGTTTCAGTTACATGAGTCATAAACACAACAGGGAGAATAGGGTCACAGGGATACTTTAACAACCAGCCACAGTTCCAATCCCCACTTTACACAATCACAATAACTAACTGAACTGAGGGTCTACTACTTCTAAAGCCAACAAGTGCTTTAAGCTGCTACAAATAGAGTTAGAAAAGCAAAGAAAAAAGGAAAAAGGTAATGTCAAAAGCGGTAGGAAGATTTTGAGCGAAACTTGGATTCCAATCAATTATCAGTGTGATCAGTCTTATCATCTGGTTATCCAACCAAATGGATGATATGTCCCTTGATCATAGGGACAACCTTCCAGAGAGGAATTCACTCAATGGAACCGGGATAGGACCACAACGAAAGAAAGAGAAAGAATATACATTCTTTGGGTCCATGACCACTCGGGAAATAAGAGCAGTGCAAAAAAACAAGAATGAGTGATAATAAAATAAAGTCAAGAGGAAAAAATACAGAATTTTATTAAAGGTGTCACCTCACCCTCTACGTTAAAAATAGAACAGTGCAAAGAGCAGTACCAACAATTAACTGCTAATTTATCAAGGCCAACATGTTTCAGCCAGTAGGGTAAGAGTACCCCAGGCTTTCGTCAGAACCTCTGTTCTTCAAATTTGCTACTGCATAAATCTTTCAAAAAGTGTAAAAAGAAGGAAAAGAAGAAAAACTGTGAGATAATTATAATCACATCAAACAGATGGAATTAATACAACCTGCTTTCACAACTCCTCTGCTTCAAGGGATGCAGCTAGCATCCATCTTGACTGGGGACTGGACCTCACCTCACATGGACCTAGGTAAGGATTAAGAGGTCCGCTCTGTCCGTCGTTGCCTCTGGCGTTTTCTGAGTCAGAAAATGCCGGAGGCAACGACGGACAGAGCGGGCATCTTAATCCTGAGCTAGTTTTTCTTCTTTTCCTTCTTTTTACACTTTTTCAAAGATTTATGCAGTAGCAAATTTGAAGAACAGAGGTCCTGATGAAAGCCTTGGGCACTCTTACCCTACTGGCTGAAACATGTTGGCCTTGATAAATTAACAGTTATTTGTTGGTACTGCTCTTTGCACTGTTCTATTTTTGCTTTTCTAACTCAGTTACAGGAATGTCAGAGTTTAACTAATATCCCACAGAGTCTGAGGCCTTGATATGTTCTAGAGGCTCATCTTTTGTTACAGTAAATCTTTCCCCTGTCTCTTTTTTCTCTCTTATACCGTTCTCTTTTCCCTACTCCATTTCCTACTGCGCATGTTTGGACTTAGATAGGGAGGAGTGCAGGACAGTACGTCACTGCTGTTGGAGCCAGAATTCAGGTTAGCGCATTCTGTCACTTGTCAAAAAATCTCGGGGAAGGAAAGATTCTCTTGTGGTTTGCACACATTTGACGGAAGCATTTGTGGCTGTTGGTCTACAATCCAAGGATGAGGACAGAGTCCATGGTTCCTTCAGGGCTTTACACTGTGGATGTTGGTGCGGATGGCAAGTACCGTAGGATACCAGTCTGTGAGTAAGCAGCTGAGGGTTTTTCCCTTTCTTGCATTCAGTTTTAAAAAGGTTCTGTCAGGAATTTGAGGGTATGTCAGCTGAAATCATGGGAAGGTGTCACACAACCCCTTAGAGAAAGCAGATGAGGAGACAGGGCAGACAACAATGTCAAATATTACACTTGCACATACGAAGAGATTTGCTTCTTTTTTCTCTCTATTTACTCTCATATGGGAGTCATGGGGCTCCTCTGTGTCCTGGAGTTCCACATCTGTATCCCAGTCAGGGTGGGGTCTCGTAACAGCGCTATTCTCTTGGGAGTTTAGTAATCACTGGTAACTGCTAATTATAGTGATTGATACCCATTCTTTTTTACCAAACTGATAACAATATGTTTATTTGTAAACCAGACTCTAAACATTCCAGGGCCGATTCACAAAGGGCCTCTGCACTCATCACGGGGACCCCCCAGTCGAGACGGGGGCCCCATACTTGTGACAGGACCTCTGTAACGGGTAATTGCAGTACGAAGGTCCTGTCACAAGTGCTGTGGCCCTTTGTGAATTGGGCCCAATGTATTTGGCAACCTTATTGATGTTCACTCGACAGTGAGTGAGCAAGATAGTTGGGATTCTCAAAGACATGGTTGCGCCTTGCTCAGGCTTCCAGCTGAAGACTTCAGAGTGGCAGAATCTAAGTGCACAGCAGTCGGCATCTGAATGAGACTATGTTTCAGCAGAAACCGAGCTCCATATTCGTAATTGTACCATATTAGCTTTAAAGATATCATGAAATAGGGAATGACTGTGAGGTAGATGTTGAAAACCAGCAGAAGCATCAAGGAGCCCTGTTGAACGGCACCGATGATTAACAATGAGACAAACTAAAGTTTTGAGTCAAGTTGTTAAGCATGCATTTCAGCCGGAAGGAGATGAGGTCTAAAGCTGGGTTACAATATCAAGAAGGAGCTAGAGTCTGTCCATGCTCTCACTGTTATGTCCAGTGATTTCAGCCTATGGCAAAAACCTGACTCTTACTATAGACTAGACAGAAGGTGCACAGAGCTCCTATGGCATGTGGCAAAATAGTACAATTGGTGCAGGACAGAGAAATGGCCATCTCCATGGAGCACTTGCACTAGGTCTGTTGATGCATCGCAAGTGCGGTTTCTCCAAAGTCTACTAAGTTACAAAGAAATATCATGGTCTGGTTGACACAGAACCTGTGGGAGCCAGGCCAGACCCTGCCTACCTTCAAAAGATTACATTAGCTCCTTGCCAGACAGATAACAGTCCCAAACATTGTTCTTGGTCCACAAGATGTTGTATGATCTTCGAGTCATACAAGGTCTCATGTAGCCTTAGGTCAGCCACCCGCCTTGTCATTGTAACTAGACTTTATAGACATAAACAAATCAGGGACAGGCTGCTCCTCATATGAGTCTTCGAAGGGGTAGAACTTTGCTATGCACCTGAGACTTGAAAAAGACTTCCTGAAGTACACAAAAGTCTTGTAGATCCACCTCTCCAGTTTTAAAAAAATATATATTTTTATTTGCATTTTCAAAACAGGGCGATACAGTGTTCAGTAAAAATATAAAACAAATTGAGCACATTATTCTTCCAGCAGAAACCAATATGACTATGTCACAAACACAAATATATCTGAATCCAGCAGTCGTGGCTGGGGTTTTCGACACGTTCGTTATTTCTAATGCATCAATCGGAATCAGAGCTGGAACTATCATCATCTGAGGGTGGGTCACAAATGTCCCCTCTATAGTTATTCTATGCCCCCCAAATTTTACTCAATTTTTTATGGACACCCCCTATTGCAAAACACTGCCCGTTCTGAAATCATCGCTGCATCCATATCATGTTTCCAAGCTGCTAGTGTAGGCGACTCCGTCCCACCCCATCTCTGCGCTATGTTCCTCTTTGCCATCAGCATACCCAGTGTCATCCAACCTTGTCCCGAACGTGTGAGGTCATTAGGTTCCCATATATTCAAAAGGCAACGTCTAGGGTCTGGCAGTATTGTAACCCCCTCTGATTGAGACATGGTTCGCATCATTTATGCCCAATAGTTTGCAATTCTCTGGCAGTCCCATATGGTGTGATAGAAGGTCCCTTCCTCACCACAACCCTTCAGGAAGTATGGGTGTGCTATTCGTCTCATCTTATGCAGTGTGTGTCTAGTGTAATATGATCTATGTAATATGCGTAGTTGCACCAAGCGGAGACGCGAGGGGATACCTACTTCTTTCGGAGACGCAATCGCCTCTTGCCACTCTGAATCATCAATGTCCCCACAATCATGCAACCATTTCTCCCGTAGGGGCCCTGTCAGGTCAGGTAAATTATTTGTTAGCTTACGATGGATGTACGTTGTTACAACGCAGGTTGTAACAACGCGTACCTTTACCACGCGGCCGCTACAACGCAAGTCGTTACCACGACTTGCGTTGGAGGGCGCGGATTTAGGGTTTTTATAATTATATATTCCAACACCAGTCCCCGTAACAGTAGGGAAAGTGTTGGAATATAAATTTATAAAATACCTTATCCCACAGCGCCCTCCAGCGCAAGTTGTGGTAACGACTTGCGTTGTAACGGCTGCGTGGTAAAGGTACCGCGTGCTAAAAACTTCGTGGTAAACGTTGTTTACCGCTTACGATACGTCAGTGATGTCGCCTTCGATGGCATGTAGTCTGTGAGTAGTCTGTCCTCGAGAGCGGACGCTTCCGGGACGTCCGTTTCAGGTGTAAGTGTCGTTGTTAAGGCGTGGCGTATCTGCATATACCGGAAGTGTTCTGATGGGGCCAAATCGTATTTTTGTCTCAGGGTCTTAAAGGGTATCACCTGTCCCTTCTGCCATATATCCCCAATTGTTGAAATGCCTATAGCATCCCAACGGTCAAAGCCCTTGGTGTGCCTGAGCTTCCCCAGCTTCTTTGTGTCCCATAACGGAGTCAACTGTGTCAATACTCCCCGCCATCCCAACCTGGTCAGTGCCGTATGCCATATGGTGAGTGTTTGTTTCAGTGGGCCAAACTTCGTGAGGGATAAGGATTTATCGTAGAGGGGAGCCAGCATACCAGATAGTCCCAAATGTACCCTGTCTGCCTTCAGAGCTGGTTCAGACTGCGGGAGATGCAGCCACTGGTTAATAACCTTTAACTGTGATGTCCAATAATAGAGACAGATGTCTGGGAGCGCTACGCCCCCATTGTACCAGCTTCTTATTAGCTTGGCCGGCAATATACGTGCGGGCTTACGACCCCAAAACAACACCGTCACCTGCTCTGTGATCGTTTTAAAATAGGTGGCATGCACGGGGTACAGCGTTTTCTAAAATGTAGAGAAAGCGGGGCAGAGCCATCATTTTGAAAAGCGCTGCCTTGCCCAGCAGAGTCAGTGGTAGCGATTCCCAGTGACGTATGTCACGCTTAAGACGGTCAAGGGGGGGTTGCAAATTGTGTGCATGGAAGTCGGCTGGGTTAGCCGTGATGTATATCCCTAAATATTTTAATGTACTATCTGCAGTCCGTAATGGGCAGCCGTCCGGTAAGAGCGGCGGGGGGGCGTGCAGTATATACATGGTGGATTTAGACCAGTTAATCGAATAACCAGACGCTTGGCCGTAGGCCGTGCAGACATCCAAAAGAGTGTTAATAGAACGCTCGGAGGAGGTGAAATGTAATAGGATATCGTCCGCATACAGGGATATCCTATCTTCCCAATCATCGGCCCAATTGAGACCCCTGATAGTAGGTTCTCATCTTATCCATTCCGCCAAAGGTTCCAAAACTAAGGCAAACAGCAACGGGGACAGTGGGCAACCCTGACGCGTGCCTCTGGCCAGGGGGAGATCCGATGATATATGGCCGTTAGCAGTGACATGCGCCATGGGCTTCTCATACAGTAGGCGGATCCAGGCGCAGAACCTCGGGCCAAACCCAAAATGACGCAGCACCGCAAATAAAAATGGCCAATAGACGGTGTCAAATGCCATATGTGTTTCCAGGGAGAGTATTACCGCCGGCTCCTGGAGATATTCCGCGCGTGCCAAAACACCATGTACTCTCCTTAAATTGAGCGCCGTGTTCCTGCCAGGCATAAAGCCAGACTGGTCTTTATGTATGAGTTTGGCTAAATGGGACGAGAGACGAAGCGCCAGCAGTTTAGCAAGTATCTTAGCCTCGGCATTCATGAGGGAGATCGGGCGATAGGATGTAGATTGGTCAGCTTGCTTCCCAGGTTTCAATATAGCGACAATAGTAGCTGTACGTTGATCCAATGGAAGTTCCCCAGCCTCTAGGCTTTCCTTAAACATATTCAACAGATGTGGCGCAATCGTGCCTGCCAGCTGCTTATATAATTCAACTGGTATACCATTGGGCCCTAGCGCCTTACCCGCCAGTAGCGCTTTAATAGCTAACTGCACCTCATCGGTCGTACGGTCCTCGTCTAAGGCTTGTGCTTCCTCCGGGGATAATGTGGGCATTTTAAGGTCTTTGATGTAGGTGTATGCCTCTTCCTCCGAGACAGTAGAAGTGAAGGAATATATTGTCGTGTAATGCTCTAGCATGTGGACTATCGTATGTGGATCTGAAGTATGGCGCCCCCCTGTCATTGCAAGCTGTGCTATCCATCTGTCCTGCCTGTCCCGTTTGTCCAGCCACGCGAGTAATTTGCCTGCCTTGTCTCCAACCTCATGAATTTTGTGCCGTGTATGGGCCAATTGTTGCTTGACCACCTCAGTCAGGCGTGCTCTGTGTTGGCGCTGCGCTACTTGTAAACTGTGTGCCGCTGCAGGGGTCGGGTCAGCAGTATGTTGCGTCTCCGCATCAGTTACCGCCGTTTCTAAAGCTAAAAGTTCTGCTTGTCCTGCATGCTTATGTGTCGTAATGAAGGCTATTGCCTGTCCTCTAATCACTATCTTATAGGCCTCCCATAGCGTAATAGAAGAGGTCACGGAATCAGTGTTGTCTTGAAAATAATGTTTCGTCCCCGTTTTCCATTCCCTTCTGATCTTGTGATTGTGGGGGTAGCCAGGACGGATCGGATAGGTCCGACGCAGTTTGAGCTGGTGGTGTGCGTAACTAATCATCAGAGGGGAGTGATTAGAGATGCCCCGTGGTCTGATTTCTACACTAACAACAGTACTGGGGCCACCCACCGATCCCAGAAAATAATCAAGCCTAGTGAGACTATTATGCATGCCAGAGTGGTAGGTGAACTGGCGTTCCGGGGGGGGTGATACTTCCTCCAAAGGTCCACAAGTCCCATAGCTGCCAAGAAGCCCCCCAACCGTGATGCTCCTGGCGCGTCTGATCTGGGAGGGAATCTATCCACTAGGTCATCAGCCACCAAATTGAAATCTCCCCCAATAAGTAGTCCATCCTCCGGAAGCCCCAGTAGAAATGCGCTAAGATCTGCAAGAGCCGTCGTCTGTAATGCTGGCGGTATGTAGACCGAGACAATATTAACAGGTTTCCCTTTCCACTGTGCGTGTATAGCAGCAAATCTACCTGCATTGTCAGATTTAACGGACTGTATGAGTAAAGGAAACTGCTTTTTCACCAATATACCAACTCCTCTAGATCCGAAGGTGAATTTGCAGTGGGCCATCATCTTAAGACCCCACCTGTCCATCGCCTTAGTAGCCGTACCAGTGAGGTGTGTTTCCTGTAAGAGCACCACTGCCGCACCTCCCCTCTTAATGCATTGTAAGACCAGGCCCCGTTTAATTTTGTCACCCAGGCCGTGAACATTCTAAGTGAGTATAGATAGGGACGGAGTTATGTCATCAGATCCTCGCTGTAAAACAGCGTGCGAGTCATCGCCCATCATCAGACTCAAAACATTCAGGTCCATTGCGGACCTGTGTGGTATTAAGGTGACATTGAGTTTCTGTGAGCCTTGACACTGTGTAGTAAACTTCACATCTATGCATTGCATGAACATAACACAAAAAAGCAAAAAACGTATCCCCCTGCAATACCCCTCCCTGCCTCCCTGCCTTGCGGACTCCCAACTGCCCGCCACCCCAACTTAGCAGAGTGCTTATCATCCCTATCCCGAAACATCGTTGCTTATGAGAGCATGGGGGTGAAAGTCCAAGGTGGACCAGATAGACCCCAACAGTTCCAAAGTCCTGGCTCACCATCAATATTATTGTCAATAGGTAGGGGAGGTGAGTCCCAACCAGCAATAACCAGCAATGCAAGGTACATTAAACAGAAAAAAGAGGTAGGTACTTCCCTTGTGCCCGAATGAGTCAGTCCCCAGAGTCTTTGGTCACGTCAGCCTCATTTCCCTCCTCCTGCTCGGGTTCTTCAGCTTCAGCGGTCTTCCCTTGTTATCTACGCCGTCTGTTCTGCCTTCCGGACCCCTCCGCCTGATGCCACCCCTCGAGCCAGTCGTGTGCTTCCTCCGGCGTATAAAAAAAAACAGGTTTTTTTATCGGCCACCATTCTGAGGCGTGCCGGGAAGAGCATGGAGTAGGGTAGTTCGGTGGGTCTCAGTATCTTTTTCACCTCAAGGAAACTCCTGCGTCGCGCTGCCCCCGCCGTCGTATAGTCAGGAAAAAATGAGACTTCTGAATTTTGGATCCGTATGGGTGGTGCCACCCTTGCCGTCTGTAGAATGGCGTCCCGGTCCCTGAAATTAAATATGCGCGCCAGGACAGGTCTTGGTCGGGCCCCAGGTCGCGAGCGTCCACCTGGTACCCTGTGTGCCGACTCCACAGAGAAGAAATTTGAGAGACCTTTAGGTTGTAGTGTGTTTTTTATGAGATCCTCCACATAGAGGTTCATGGCAGGTCCCCCTTCCGATTCTGGAAGGCCAATTATACGAATATTGTTGCGGCGGGAGCACCCTTCCTGTTCGTCCATCTTGTCCGCCATTCGTCTATTGTCCTACTCCAATTGCATGACACGTTTAATCAGGAGTGCAGTGTCAGAGGTGAATGACGTCGTGACCTGTTCCACCGCGGTGACCCTGGACGATATTTTTTGCAGGTCTGCCCGCAGGAGCGTAACGTCCGTCGAAATCTGTGGTTTGCATCTGATGCAGGGCCGCCATAATGTCCTCCAACGTTATTGAGGGATTACTCCCCCCCTCTGCGCCTTTAGTACCAGCTCCCTTTTGATCCGGCAGTGGGGGAAAGTCCTTAGCGTAGGCAAATTTGTCAAGCTTGCTTTGTTGGGGCGCACGATTGCCTCTGCCACTCATTGTGAAGGGAGCGAAGGCCACTGCTCCTGGTCACACTAGCAAAATTTGACATGCGCGCCGTTGGCGTTACAATAATCCAACCCGAGTGGAGGGCAAGATGCCCTGGCTCACCAGCTACCGCAGGTTCGGTTGCCACCTAGTTCAGGTCCCAAGAGGCGGTCAGACCCCTCCCTGCCCCCCGCACTTGCTGCAGATGTGCCATGGAGGCGTCCAAGTCAGGCCCTGTGGCACATGCAGTGCCAGTCCAGCCACTGTGCCAGCAGTTCAGTACCTGCAGGGCCCCAAATTCAGTTCTGTGCCCAGCCTAGTAAAGTTCTGGCCGGTTTTATTGTTCGTGGGGGTGCAGTTTCGGGTGAAAGTCGTATCAGTTCTAGGGAGTGCAATGCCATAAAAGTCGGCAGGGTGGTAAATAATCGCTTGAACTAGTGAGGAGCCAATTTTGGAGTCGATGGCACACACGGAAGGGTGAATTTGGCCAATGTCGAGTTTGGGCGTTGGCAGGTGATTTCTGGGCTCTGCGCCTCTGTGGGCCGTGATTGCAGCGTATTCCAGCTATTGATTCGCCCAGGCGGCGATACGGGAACAAAGCCGGGCGAGAAAAAGGTGCCTGGGGAAGCAGCTGCACCACTCACCAACCGCCGGCAGTCCCGGCCTTAATCCGTCATCCGGTGCACCACTTGTTGACGGCGCCGAGTTTCGCGCCTCTCCGGCGCCGCAGCAGCCTCGCCTCTCAGCCGCCAGTGGATCTTCAAAATTAAGGCCGGTGCTTACAATGCGGCTGCAGGCCGCAAACTTCCCTCCGATGCCGCTTCTCGCTCCGAGGCCGTAGGAGCCTCGGAGATGGATCGCTGTATGCCGGTTCACCTCCGCCACAGATATAAAGAGTGCAGGGCAATGCTTAAGCCGGATAACTGGCCGGATGTGTGAGGGGAATCGGTCTCACCCTCGGAGCCTCACTAGGTCGCGACCATCTTGGTTGGCTGCAGGTCACGCCCCCACCTCTCCAGTTTTTGCTGCAAAAACATTTACATACCTATACATATTATTCATATGTCGAGCCATCAATGTAGTTTACTGCTAGCTTGCTTTATATAACTGTCCTGTAGAAACAATTCATAAAGATTTAATTATCATGTTCTCTTGAACATTTAAGATAGAACTTAAATTATCTGTTTTTAAAGAAATTTTGGGTAGGCTTATGTTTAGGATAAGAGATTGGATGAAGGGATGGATTAGGGCTAAAGACTGTTATAGGGTAAGGTTTAGTGTAAGGGATTGAGGGTTTGGTATGGTTTAGAGTTAAAAAGCAGGGTGTGGGCCACATTTAGGAAAACGATGGAGTTAAGGTTAGTTAGGTAAGGGTTGTACTCAGTGCTTTAAATGGAAAAATGGAAGTGCAGGTACTCTGTACCAGAGTACCTGCTTGTTTCTGAGAAGTGCTGTACTCTCCAATTAAAAGTATAGCATTTCTCTTGAGAAGTGCCGGTACTCCCACTCTCAAAATAAAAATGTGCTGGTACATTTAAAGCACTGGATGTACTTACAGTGATGTTTTCATTTATGTAAAGTTAGTTTTAGGGGTGGTTTATGGCTAAGATTTAGTTTAGATTAGGGTTATCATGTGGATTAAGAATTAAGGGTTTGATAATAGGGTTAAGGTGGGGTTAGCACTTGGGCTAAGGGTTTAGTTGTGGTTAAGAGGCAAATGTCGACTATTTTGCCTCTGCTATATTTTATTTTTCTAATTGAAATACATGTATATTGCCATATTTTGTCAGAATGTTATAAGACTACATTTTTGTATCGTACAACTTGGCATGGAACATTATTACATACAACCCTCTTCCCCTTTGGTCTCTTCAGCCTTTCCTTCTAGTCACAATGTGATGGCTGGACCCACCCAGTAGCAGCACCGGTGTTGGTGCCCGACCAAAGACTTCTCCATGCTATTACTGGGAGCCTCCAGGAATAGCACATCACACATGAGGTACAGATGCCAAGGTTCGGTCCTCAAGAACCACAAGTGAGCCCACAGATTCCTTTCAGTGCCCCCCTAAGCGAATTAAAGCAGCCCGCAGCTGCTTTTCAAGTGATATAAAAGAATATATATTCATGCACTTCTGCAATAGTATACTTACATATAATTATGTTGGCTCTTTCTCACTTTTAAATTAAGAACGTATTGCAAATAAGGAACCACAGAAAATGCACACAAAATAAGAGTGATGCTCGTGGGCCTCACTTACACCTCAGACAAGATCTTTGGTACCTCAGAGGGTTCAATTCTCAAATCAGTCGCTCAAATAAGTTTAAAGAACTGGCTGCAATTGTCGCCCTTACCAAGAGGCTTTGGAATTCTTTATGCATTCCAAATAAAAACACAAACATTTATAAGCATGGGACTACATTTCTGGCATTTTTTTAGACTACTCCAAAATAACCCACGGTCTAGAAAGGCAAAGCGGCTGCAGCGAGGCGCAAGGAAAGTGTTTTACTTTTGACAAACAAGTCTTGGTCCGTATTTAACGTGCGGCCAGGCAGGCATGTGGCATGTAGCAGTGCAGTGTTAATTTAAGAGCCGTCTTCTCACAGCGAACCAGAAGTAGCAATCACTTTCCCCGTGCGTGTGGGGGTCTAATTATCGTCCCCATAGGCGCACTCCTGATGGACTCAAATTATTGCCTAATATTCCCGGGCCGCAGCAGGGTGGTGGGAGGAGGCAGGAAGCAGCGGAGCAATGGAGACAATCAACGCTATGGTGAAGCCAGTGTGACGTCGTGCGTAAGCTGGCAGAAACAACGCCTCTTGGCGTGAGTGCGCAGGGGACAGACGCGCGCGCCACGACGTTGCCTTGCCACCTGGCCATGTTTTTATGACCAGTTTTATTTTAGTGTCCCAGCTGGTACTGAATAGGGAAAATCACCTAAAACCTGTACATACTTAAAATAATAAAAACAAGAAGAACGTTTTAAAATGTGTCTAGAGATGCCATAACGATCCCTGAGTGATTAAAGTAAACAAAGACAGAAAGGCCTTGTTAAAATCAAAATAGACGATTTGATAAATAGTTTTATTTAAGTATCATGTCTGGGCCTTTGCAGAATCCTAAAAGATGTTCAATGGTTTTCTCTGGGAGAAGTGGCAATCCTAGCTCAGAGCTAATGGAACCAACAAATTAACAGGGAAAGCTGAGCCAAGGCCAAGCCAAGCATTTGGCTGGTCTTCAAGAGCCGAGACGTGAAACTAGTCGGCTTGTAAATCATGCAACAAACGCCATGAAAATATAAGTCTCTTTACAATGAAAAACAAGCATTTACAATGCAATGGTCTCAGCATTCTTAAAGTTAGAGCTATTGGCATTGCTCATGACATTTTTATTTATGTTTTTGTTTTTAAAACATAAATAAATGGCATTGTCATTTACAATGCACAATGCCAATAGCAGGGCAGGAGAGCAAGCACAACGAACGAGGGGGCAGGACAGCAAGCACAAGCAACGAGGGGGGGCAGGAAAGCAAGCACAACCAAGGAGGGGGGGCAGGAGAGCAAGCACAACCAACGGGGGGCAGGAGAGCAAGCACAACCAACGAGGGGGCAGGAGAGCAAGCACAACGAACGAGGGGGCAGGACAGCAAGCACAAGCAACGAGGGGGCAGGACAGCAAGCACAAGCAATGAGGGGGGGCAGGAAGGAAGCACAACCAACGAGGGGGGGCAGGAGAGCAAGCACAACCAAAGGGCGGCAGGAGAGCAAGCACAAGCAACGAGGGGGGGCAGGGGCAGGAGAGCAAGCACAACCAGCGAAGGGGGCAGGGGCAGGAGAGCAAGCACAAGCAACGAGGGGCAGGGGCAGGAGAGCAAGCACAACCAACGGGGGGTGCAGGAGAGCAAGCACAACCAACGGGGGGCAGGAGAGCAAGCATAACAACGAGGGGGGCAGGGGCAGGAGAGCATGCACAACCAACGAGGGGCAGGGGCAGGAGAGCAAGCACAACCAACGAGGGGGGGCAGGGGCAGGAGAGCAAGCACAAGCAACGAGGGGCAGGGGTAGGAGAGCAAGCACAACCAACGTGGGGAGGGGGGCAGGAGAGCAAGCACAACCAACAAGGGGGGGGGTGCAGGAGAGCAAGCACAACCAACGAGGGGGGGGCAGAGGCAGGAGAGCAAGCACAGGCAACTAGGGGCAGGGCTATTAAAATGTAACTCTCCAATGGCTATAAAAGAAAAGCGCTGATGAAATTCACATCCTCCCATATTATGGCAAACTCTCTTCCGTTTAAAAAGCAACACAAAGAGCAGAATATAGCAATCTGTATAACCCATATTGAGACAAAATCTGCACCCTTTGAAAATTATAAATTAGAAGAATACGAATTCCCTTTAAGCTGACAGGGTTCCTTATCCACTTGTTTATATTAAACAGCCGAGGTAGTGGGTGGGTGGGGGGGTATTGATGGAGCAAGGATTCGCACTTTAAGCGACTTGCTTGTATCAAGAACCTCAAATAACGTTAATAAAATTAAATCAACATGTTCGTGTTATTAATATTGCACATGTTTACACTACACAGTGTGTCCCAGTGAAGCTTGCTTATGTGTTTACTAATTGTAATACGCTTGCCATTAAAATGGTCGCTGCTACGCGGGAATTTAGTCTGCGCATGCGTCGGTCATGCCCATGTGACGTGAAGTACTCGCAGTTCTGGTGGGAATTTGTTGCTCATGCGCAATACAGCTGATATGGGCCGCTTTGTGTTCTCACATGCTCTGAGCTTGCATTGCCGCTTTCGCAAAGCTGTTTGTTCTGCACTTACTCATAACGCTATAGTTATTATAAAGTAAGGGATGTAGTATAGCCATTCATGGAATACAGTGAAATCTTCTATTCTGTATTTCCAAATTGTTTTCGCTTGCTTTACATGTATCGTATTCTTTGGGCCTGGGAGGTGCTTACTACTCCATTTTGGAAGCCCATATGGTACCAGTCACGTGATGGGGGAAAAGAAAACCATGCAGCAGTGGAACCCAGCCAGCTGGCAGCCACGGGCAAGATGCTCCTGGGAACCTGAACTCCAACCTAGCCGAAGAAGCTGAACTGCACTAGAATTTGTTACATTTGTAATAACTGCTGTATACACCATTGTTCACTGTAAATATATGTCATGGGAAGTTAGAATTTAAGGGGTGGGTACGAAGACTGAATATTAAGCCTGAGAAAGTCTAAAATTTAGGTGGTGTGATGACTTAACCTCCTCCTTTGTCCAATCAAAATTTGGGATGGTACACTGACCCGAAAAAAGGTATAACTAGCCTAGGTTTAGCTAGAGAAATTGTCCGACTTGTCCGAATAGCTGATCTGTCACTGACCCAACGCAGTCTATAGGTGACTGAACTCAAAGAGATGCGAAGCACTCTGTTGGGAGGTTCGAGAAACCCATTTGGGGTTTATGCAGACTTAAAGTGCTGGCGAAGCACTTCGCTGGGAGGTTCGAGAACTCAATCGGGGTTATTGGCAGATTCCTTGCAGAAAGGGAGTAGCGCAGGCGTTGCAACCGAAGCTGCGGGTGTTGGTCGTTCCCTTTGGTGAACCCGGTCCTGATCCAAATTCTGGGGTTATCCTGTCCTGACTGTCCATGAGCTGTACCTGCTCGCCTACTGGCATCTAAGTCCTTGTGGGTCCTTTCCCGTCTTTCCAAACTGACCCGTGGCCAGGGTTGGTCTTCACTCTATCCTAGGTAAATATAAAGTCTGTGTGGGTGATTACTTATCTATATGTGCCTTTCTAACTCTCGAATAATTTCAAAGCATAATTGCATATGTTCCTTTTCTCCCCTGTCCCTTTATAAATGTGATTTTCATGCATTAATTGTCTATTAGCATGTTCCACTTTTTCTACCTACCTTTAGTCAAAAGCTAAATCGTTATTTTATAGTTTATGTTCCATTCTTACCTTCACTATAGAGAATAAGCACATCTGGATAAATCAAATTGCATAAGTTTCATTTCCATTGAACCGTTAGTGAATTTCGAAAGTCTACTTTGATTTAGCATGTTCCCTTTCTTTACCCGCCTTTAGTGAACAAGTGAAAGTCTGTTAATCTAAAATAGCGTGTTCCTTATTTTTCTCCTTCCTTTTACTTTTCGATTTCTAAATGATTAATATTCTCTGCCTTATTCATAGCTATACGATATTTCTAATTCTAGTTATAGATAGTTTGGTCTGTGTTAATTTTCTACTCATGGCATATGATGATGATGATGATTAGATAAAGGTTTTCAAAACTTCCTGAGTCTGTGGTCATTTTAATGAGTATAAACATTATTAAATTGATTTTGTATTGTGTTAACTACTTATTTTACAGCTAGCTCCTTGATCCCTTGTGATCTTAGGTACCTGTGACGAGGATTGGTAAGTCAGGTACATTGGAAATAAATAGAAAGGAACAGGGTTACTGGTAGTAGAGTGTAGGTTACCCGATTAAATAAAAGTGTAATGACATATATTATGGGCTCAAGTGTGCATATTTGGAAATAAAATTAGTCAGGTGACCTGCGCGCTCTATCAGTAATTTTCTGGTAGCAGAGCTATGGTTAAGGGCTAGTTAAGATAGGTAGATAGGTTAATTGCTGATAACTGTGTAAAATATAATTGCTGCTAAAATGTTATTGCTGCTAAATGTATCGATCGATGGAATGTAAAATTGCTTTGAAATGTTATGAAATGTTTTTGAAATACATTTGATGAAATCCTGTTATATTGATTCATGTATTAACACAACTCGTTAGTAATTATTATATGTTGTCTGGAATCCCCGGGGGCAGAATAGCGGGTGGTGAGGAGAATCCATCTTGCAGTGAGGTCAGTGGCTCGAGGAAAATTGATGCATGATTAGGCATAACTGGAAGCACTAATTAGGGTTTTCTGTATGAATAGTTGAATGAATGATAGCAAATAGTTTGCTAACAAAACTTCAATTGTGATATAACCTAGTAAGGGTCACACGGAAGGAGTAGTAGGTTCGTCGGAGCTTGAGTGCAAAAGCAAAAGGGTTCGCTAGTGAAACTTTAGACTTAGTATATATCGCGAAAAGAAGTGGATCGGTCAAAGAAGTAGCAGGTTCTCTAATGCTTGTGTGAAGGATAGGCAGAAGTGATCTATCCGCTTTATATGAAAAGTAGACAGAAGAGGTTTACTTGTAGTGAAACAAATCTTTCCTTTCTAGACACTCGAGTACAGTGGCGAATGTTTTACGTAGTAAATTAAATAAAGCACTTGCACTTTAAGAAAAGAAGTTGAGTTTCCGTTACCTTGTGAAGGAGGGAGTCAGTCGCGGAGCTGCTCTGACGTCACTCTGTGCCGCGCTGATATTGGTCGAAACAGCAGGTGTGTAACGGGGCTGGTATTGTAAAGGAGGGGTGAGCGCAGGAGCATGAAAACGCGTTTCACGGAGAGGCCGCGCTCCCATTGGTCGAATTGGTCGAAACTATTTGCAACCACAGTGGTTTTTTTTAAAACCTTTATTTTCTTTATGAACAATACACAGCTGTCTGCCTACAACCCAACGGGCCGGCCGCAATGACATTCAGCAGTATAACATCATACAGTAGAGCTCCCACCTTGCATGCGGGTTAAACGACCCACAGTATTTCCATGTGCATATCGTAGAATCAAAGACAAGCATAGTAGGTTTCATTTTTAAACTTTTGATGAATTAAACGACAACATAAAAACATATAAACACATGGCAAAAGTCAACTGCAGGGACTCAAGAGGAGAGGGCAAAGAATCCAAGTATCATACAATATTGAAGCACATGTCTCGGGTTGAAGGGTGGCGAGCAGTGCAACCACAGTGTTAATTGGTTGTCGAAAATTGAAAGACGCGCTAGCATTGGAAGAATATAGTAAACAGGAGTACGTATTTTTACACGATTTAAGTCCTTGCGAAATAAATGTGGTATCCGACTCATCCCGAGACTCGACCTGATCCAAGATATCAAGGGTTTGTGAGAGATCAGTGGAAAGGTCGTAGACTAACCGGAATGTACGGAAGCAAGAGAAAAATGACTCTGGTAAACAGAGTAAAGAATTATTTTAAGAAAGACAAGACAATTAAGACTAGAGAAGGAGTTATCATTCCACCACCATACACTCCCGCTTCATTTATGATGTTTGACATAGGGTATCATGCTTGTGTATGGTTGGAAAATTGGGTGGAATACAGTAAAGATGACGGAATTTTAGCATTTCCCTTAGAAGGTACCTTTAATGGTAGTATTTTGTTTAATTTGAGGACTCGAATGAATGATTTGCATCCCAGACCCAGACTAACGCAATATGAGGCCCTAGAAGAATGGGAAATAGAGGCTTTTGAGAGAGACAGACCCAGAATGGACAAAGGGTTAGGAAAATTTTACCCAAAAGCAAAGAAAGAGACCCGAGAGAAAAGAATGAAAGAATGGAGACAGAACATGATGGTAGATGGACTGTTCCCAGTATTAACTGTAGACGAACCCGTGGGAGGTAAAAGGACAGAGAAAACTAGACACTTATTGACTGCTGGTGATACTGAGTTTCTGGACCAGGGTCAGCGGACTCGATAATTCTCTCGCCTCGGTGCCCACTCTGATCAGCGATCACACTCGGCAACTCTGGGCATTAGCTTGCCTCGTCTTCACTAACGGCCCCACCAGACCGCCGGGGATACCTGGTCTCACCCTGGAGATACCCATTAAGGGACCATCTCTCAGGGAAGCCAGGAAGGGTTTCGCAGCGGTCGAAGCGCGGAGATACTCCCCCGGGAGTGATTCTAGCGCTATATAAACACGCAAATTAAATTAAATTAAATTAAATACCTGGAGGATTTATTAATGAAAAATCCACCACCATATAATGAGGAACCTAGGTCCCTGAATATGAAAAATCCATTCTTTAGGCCTCCCTGTAATGAGGGGTCGAGCACGTCTGATCTGACTGTTCCATATTATAGGCCTTCCTGTAATGAGGGACCAAGTATGGCAAATCCAAGTGCACCGAATCTTTACCCTCTCGTGATCCCACAGATAGTACATGAAACCACCATGGAAAAGGTATTACAGGACCGAGAGAGAGAGGCTTTAATTAAACAGAGAACTGAACTTATTCAGAAGATTTCCCAGTTAAATACAAGTCCTGAGGCTTTGAAAATTCCAGTAACTATTGGCCCAGTTGTTCCTCTGTATGGAGATAAACAGGCTAGTCCAAAAACTCCAGTGGTACCTCCATCTGTAGTGCAGCCAAGAAAAGAGCCCATAATAGTTGATGATCAGGCAAGTGAATGCGAATCTGTAATTTCCCTGATGGATTTACCCATAAGGGAACCAGAAGGCAATTCAGAAAGAACATTTATATTGGTGCAAGAGAAGTCCAGATAGAGTCCTCGTCTGGTACTAGAAATGCCACAGTAGTGACTCCTGAAGAAATAGATCGATGGACCCAAGAACTAGAGAAAATAAATCCTCAGCCAAAACCATTAGATATTTACAAGTTAAGAATAGAATTGGAAGAATTAATGGCTGGGAACGTGGGATTGGACAGGCTGAACACCCTTAGTGAGGAAGAATTACTATTCATTTGCAAAAGTATTACCCGAAACACCAGAGTGTTCCATGAGAAAATAATGGACACCGCAGCTAGCATGGGAATAGACGTTAGCAGATCCAAAGTATTGCAAAAACCCTACAGAGCAGAATTTTCTGACAAAGATTTAGAAAACATGAACGTGTCAGGGAAAAAGGTGCAGATAAGAGAATTGCTGAACCTGTTACAGAAATGTGGAGACTTAGAAAAATGGAAAGCCAGGTGGGCAAAGAAAAAAGAGGATAGTAGATCCAAACAAAAGGACTTCAGAATATGTCTTAAAAGAAGCTGACAAAGGCAGAAAAATTATATCCTATGAGAGAAGTGCCAGGTGGAGGATATGTACATGTTCCATGGTCCAGACAAGATATTGTGTCATTTACAAATGATTTCCCAAAATTACGAGAGAAACCTGTGATTTGTTAAAGTTCAGAAATGCCTCCTGAAAGATCTAGATGGGTTCTTTGACATTATAGTTCCCGTAGATTTGTGGACAGAATGTAAAATTGCTGTTCATTGGCCAAGTGAAGAATACGCCAGAGACCCAAAGACAGGAGCCCCCTCAGGGGAAGTGATGAGAAAATATAACCAGGTAATGCTGTACCTGAAAGGAAAGGTGCCTGCAAAAGAAACTGATTGGACTAGAATAGATAGAACTACCCAGAATCGAGATGAAACTGTGCATTCATACTATGAACGACTGTTACAGGTGTTTAAGACATACAGTAGCCTGGATAATATTGAGATGAAGGACATGACACTTCATTTATCGATTTGTGTTAGGATTAAGACCTGAAATTTCACAGTGGATTAAAGATAATAAAATCTGTTGGCAAGCCAAACCTATAGATGAAGTCCTTAAATATGCAAAATACTGCGAAGATGAGCTAGAAAATAAGAAAAAGGAATTGAAGGAAAAAGTCTTGTGGGCACAAGTAAAATTAGCAGAGCACCAAGAACAGCAGTTAAGCAAAATGACAAATACTCAGAATCAGAACCCTGGGGTGGAGGAAAACCAAGGGTAAAAATGAGTCAAGAGGAGGCCAGAAAGAAGTTTCCCTGCCATAGGTGCGGAAAGATGGGGCACTGGAGGGACGAGTGTAAGGCTGGGCAGAACAATAATGTGCAAATTAATAATTAAAATCCACATGCGCAGAATGAGGGACCACGGAAGACACAGCAACAGGTAAAACAGAATCAGTTGCCTCATGCACCTAGGCCAAACTATAGGAGCAAAGCACAACAGGGTGAGGAAGCAGAGGTTTGGGAAGGAAAGGAGGATAGAAATGCAGCAACTTCGCAATTTCTGTTGAATGATACTTTCCTCTGTGACGGACCGTTCTAACAGTGCCTGAGGGGGAGGACGAGAAGTGCGTGCTTGGTGCCTCCTTGCCGGTAGACCAGTCAGGGCCATACAATGAAGGAAAGGTTGAAGGGAATGACGTCACCTTTCCGTTGGACACTGGTGCTACCCGTTCTACTGTGAGAACAGCAGACGTTCCAAACCTACCCCTCTCGGGAGAAGCGATCCAAGTAGTGGGTGTTTCTAATAAATTAATTAGTACCCCAGTTACAGAACCCATGGAAATTAAAATAGGGAATTTCAAGGAAATGCATAGATTCGTTGTTTGTGATTCAAGTCCTGTGAACTTACTAGGACGAGATTTGCTGTGTAAAATGAACTGCAAAATCTTTTGCACACCAAATGGCGTTGAAATGCAGACCCCAGATGAAGACGGAATTTACAAATTAATGTTAATAAGACCTGACTCAGAAATTAAAAGACTGACAATGCAAGACTTACCTGAAGAGCTCCAACAGACAGTGAAACCAGAAGTGTGGTATTTCACTGGGAAAGATGTAGGACTAATGGCAAATGTTGACCCAATTAAAATTTCGATAAAAGAAGATGCAGTTTACCCGAATACTAAACAGTATAAAATGAGTGCAGAAGTGAAAGCAGGAGTTGCTATTGAAATAAAAAGGTTATTGGAAGCAGACATCATACAGGAGGTATTGAGCAGTCCTTGTAATTCGCCCATAATTGGAATAAAGAAACCGAATGATAAGTACAGGTTGATACAGGACCCGCGCAAGGTAAACAACATTGTCGTTCCTTGCTGTCCTATTGTGCCAAACCCTGCAGTGATCTTGTACCAAATACCATGGAATGCTGGATAGTTTACTGTCATTGATTTGTGCCATGCATTCTTTTCAATTCCATTGCATCCAGACAGCAAATTTCTTTTCTCATTTGAATTCGACAGTCATGTTTACGTCTGGAATCATGTCCCTCAGAGGTACACAGAGAGTCCTTCGATTTTCAATCAAATTCTGAAAAAATGCCTTGAATCCTTGGTATTGCCTAGAGAATCAGTCCTGGTGCAATACATAGACGACCTCTTGGTGGCGTCTAAAAGCAGGAAAGACTGTGTCGTTGACACCATTGCCTTACTGAACCATTTATGTGAAGGGGGACATAAAGTGTCACCAGACAAACTACAGTTCTGTACCTCTTCAGTGAAATATCTGGGGCACCAGATAGAGAAGGGTATCAGGAAAGTTACTACAGAAAGAATTAGGATAATTCGAAACATGCATCTGCCAAATACCCAGAAAGAAATCAGAATGTTTCTTGGAGTTGTAGGATACTGTAGGCAGTGGATTGTGGGATTTGCAGCCCTAGCAAGACCATTGTTAAAAATGACAAAGAAAGGAGCAAAAGACCCAGTGGAATGGGATGATGAAAGCATCACAGCTTTTGTGAAATTACGAGAATGTCTGTGTACAGCTCCCGCATTGGGAATGCCTGATTACTCAAAGGAGTTTGCACTGTTTTGTGACACACGAGACAATTGTGCACTTTCAGTCCTGACCCAAAGTCATGATTTAACCAGACGACCTGTAGCGTATTTTTCCTCTACTTTAGATCCAGTGGCTGATGGATTACCTGGATGTTTGAAAGCAGTAGCTGCAACTTGCATGAGTCTTGAACAAAGTGAGTCCATTGTTATGGGACATCCTGTAACTGTATATGTTCCACCTGCAGTTGTAATTTTGTTGACCAGAACCAAAACTCAGTACCTCACATCTAGTCGGCTGACTAAGTATGAGAGAATTATTGTAGGTGCAGGAAATGTAACCATTGCCCGATGTAATATTTTGAATCCAGCCACTCTCCTACCAAACTCACTCACAGCAGGAGTGAGGGGAGAAGTTGAGCATGACTGCCTAGATCTGACTGAGTTCAGCACAAAACCCTGCCCTGACATAAGAGCAGTACCCCTAACTGATGTAGATTATGAGCTGTTTGTAGATAGCTCATGCATGAGACATGAGAACGGAGGCTTAAGTGCTGCCTATGCGGTGTGCACTTTAGGAGGTCCAGTAGTAGCATCCTATTTGTATGGAGTAAAGTCTGCACAAGTAGCCGAATTGGTTGCATTGGCAAAAGCCTGTAAATTTGAGAAAAACATGAAAATAACCATATACACTGATAGCCAGTATGGTTATGGGGTTGTGCATGACTTTGGCCAGTTGTGGCTTCAAAGAGAGTTCCTGACTTCTTCGGGTACTCCTACCAGAAATGGAAATTTTGTGCAAGAATTACTGGAAGCAATCCAGTTACCAAAGCATTGGCAGTGGTCAAGTGTGCTGCTCACAAATCTGACGAGGACAAAGTGACAGCAGGTAATCAATATGCTGACCAACTGGCCCAACATTGTGCTAAATACAAAATAGGGGGTAGGCGGAAACAGCTGCCAACTTATGGTGTTTGAAGAAATAAAAACATGGGAAGAACTGAGAGATTTGCAGGATGCAGCAGAACCAAAAGAAAAGGAAAGGTGGAGAAAATGTGGTTGTCAGAGGAGGAATGAGGATGGTGTCATTGTTTACCTTGATGATATGCCTGTGTTGCCAGACTGCATGTTTGCTCCTATGGCTAGATTGATACACGGAGATACCCATTTAGGAAGAGATGCAATGATCCGTCTTCTTAGACAGACATGGTTCAATTCGAAATTCAGAAACATAGCAGAGGCACTCTGCCAGAGGTGCTTAATATGTCAGCAATTTAATCCCGGAAAGAAAACAGTAGTTTTACCAGGTAGATTGGAAAAGCAGAAGGTCCTTTCATAAGATTACAAATTGACTTTATTCATTTACCCCCCTGTCGAGGAATGAAGTACGTCCTCATCATTGTCTGCCTATTTTCAAAATGGGTAGAAGCTTATCCTGCCCGTAGGAACGACAGCATCACTGTAGCCAAATTGTTACTCAGGGAACTGATACCTAGGTACGGTTTTCCAGTCACAATTGAATCAGACAGAGGTGGGCATTTTCTTTTTTTGTCTTTTTTTTTTTGTCCGCATTACACAACAAGTTAAAGTTAGGAGATTATCAGGGACCCTTCTCTTACTCCAAGCTTTCTTTATTTTCCAGAGGATCTGGACCATCTCTTTCCGACATTTCAGAGAAAGGGAACCCCTTACTTCCATATACTTGTAAGGAGAAGAATTCTTATTTCAGATAGGAGTGAGCTAGCCATTATGGCTACTCTTGCAAGCCTTCCTCCAATAATGTTGCGATTGCGTAATCATTGGACTTTTAGTGGACTATAGTGTGAGATCCAAACAGATGACTACCACAACATTTACAAAAGAAAACCATAACTTAAATAAACCCTTATGAAACTCTTCCCATATATCCCAAAATGTATATTTTTTAGAAGCTAGCTTCTTTTTTTTGTCTAAGTTGTACACTCTCAGAACTGACACAAGCCATTTATTATAGGTCGGAGGGACAGGACTTGTCCATTTTATACAAATCTCCCTTCTTGCCAGGAGGATCAACATGAAAATTAAATTTTCATGGGCTTTAGAGGAAGATCTTACTGTATTCATGCCTGTCAACCCAAAAATAACTAGGTCTATACTTACAGTTAGTTGTCTTCCCATTACCCCTTCTAAGGTAATACCCACATCCTTCCAGAAGCCATCAAGACTAGGACACCGCCAGAACATATGCAAGTCGTCGGCCATCTGTAGTCCACATTTTGGACAGCTCCTCACTGTGGACCCATTCAGTTTGGATAGCCTCTTTGGGTTCCAATATGCTCTATGAATGGTGAGTAAATGATTTCTTTTAAGAGCAGCAGACGTTACAATCAACCAGAATTTGCTCATAGATGCTTGCCATATATTACTTGTATTCAGCGTCGGCAGGTCTTTCCCCCAGATACTCTCGAATCCGGAAGTCCTCCTCCCCAGCTGAAATTAGGGCCCAGTACTAAGCATGAGCGGATTTTGCGGATTGGCAATCCGCGAATTTTGCGGATTTGCGGATTCGCAATCCGCAAAATCCGCGAATTCCCGCGAATTTGCGGATTTTTTTTTTTTTTGTGTTCGCCCGTGTTTCTGCCAGTTCGCGAGGGTTTTTACAATTTCGCAATTTGCGAACTTACCTGTCGGGTCGCAAGTTTTGCGAACTTGTTGTTTCTACGTGTCCAGCCTGTTTGGGACACTCTTCTTCATCACTGCCACTCTCTGTCACCACTGCCACTCTCTGACTACTCATGCCACCCTCTGGCCCACCCATGCCACCCTCTGTTTCATCACTACACCCTCTGGTTGTCCAGTGTACATTATTTTCGGCAAAGCAAAGCACACCTTCCCTGCCTCAAGTGACCTGAATTAATTTGGGGCTGATTAATGTGTCACAGAATATTTTTTTAGCTGGCACCTGCTTCCTTAGTGCGCCCTGATTAGTGATCTTTTGCACTTGCTAAGTGCTTTCATTGTTGCAAAATTAGTTACAACACCTGCCCTGCCCCAACTGACAATAATGAATTAGGGGCTGATTAATGGATTTTAACTTCCAGCCTGGCTCCTGCTTGTCTCCCTTAGCTGTAATTCAGGACCTTTGTGGCATATTGTAACTATTCTGAGGTTCAGAGCAGGGTCACATAATAGTTTCAACTGGCAACTGAACTCTGGAGGGGCCCCTCAGGAAGCACTACAGGAAATGGCTACTAATGATGTGCCTGAACTTTTGAACCTGGTAAGTAGTTACTTTCAGTTTTGCCAAGATCGTATTTCTGCAATTTTGCACTTATTCGCGGGGCGCGAACTCACGCGAACAGTGCGAGCAGTGCGAGCAAAATCCGCTGCTCGCGGATTTGCGGATTTTGCGGGAAATTCGCAAATCTCGCGGATTGCGGATTTCCCGAAAATCCGCAAAATCCGCGAGCGGAACGGATTTTCCGCCCACGCCTACCCAGTACCTGAAGATATTTCTTTCAGGAACGGTTTATTAACCTGCATCTTTATTTCTAGGGAGATGTTACCTTTTCTGATTTCTTTGAGTGACTTAGTCCAGCTCAGCAGTTAAAAATATTTGAATTTCGATAGTGTGGAATTCGTACATTGCGATAATATTTCCTAGTCTAGAAGCTTGTTCTGAAACAGGAGTTGCCCCCATTCTACTAGTCCTGCCAATTTTAGGGGAATCGCTAAACTGTCCCCGAGGCAGTCTGGTGTAGTCTGGGAATCCCAAATCGGGGCCTTATCGCTATAGAAAGGGATATTCAATGTAGATCTAACATTGTACCACAACCTAGAGGCTGATTTCAGGATCTTCAATTTGATTTTTTTAAAGAACTTCGGGTGGCCGAATTTATACAAAAAGTGGCTGGTGTTGTTTGTTAATTTTTGTAGATATAATTGGTAGGTTTTATAAGAGCCCAACAACATCCTACTATTTTTAAATTGGAAGGCCCTACAATATTCCAGGAGGTCTGGACAAGCTATACCTCCCTGCTCCTTCTTTCTCCTTATTTTATGCCAGGCGATTCTTGGTCTTTTTGAGGACCAGATAAAGCTGGATAATTCTCCCTTGATTTTTTTTATGGTTTCTCTTTTGAACTCAAGCGGGATAGCGCTAAAAATGAAAGTAAATTTCGGCAAGATTGCCATTTTTATAATATTATATTTACCCAGGAATGTAAAAGGAAGTCCACTTCTTACTTTCAGAAGTTTTTTCACCTCAACTTCTACTCTGTGAAAGTTAGTATGGGTTATTTTATCCAGATCTTTTACGAGATCAATACCCAAGTATCTTATTTTTTCCTTACAAAAAGGGGATACAAAATCCTCATTTCAGCTCATGGTTTCAGTTTTAGTTTGATTTATCTGATAACCAGATAACTTCCCAAAACCTATCAGGGTCTCTTCTGTTGTTTTAAGAGCCTCTTTTAAGTCTGAAGTAAAAATCATGAGGTCATCTGCATAAAGAGCTATTTTCTTATGCCAACCTTGATAGTGAAAAGGGGAGATTGAAGGGAGATTCCTAAGGCACTCTGCGACCGGCTCAATATAAAAGTTAAAGAGTAAGGGAGAGAGGGGGTACCCTTGGCGGGTTACTCTACCTATCCGGATATTGTTTGTTAGATTGCCATTAATTAATATTTTAGCTTTAGGAGAGTTATAGATGTTTTCTAGCATTTTTAAGATGTTTTCCACCAAATTAAATTTCTTTAGCACCTCGCTTAAGTAGCTCCAGTTAACTCTATTGAATGCTTTAGCAGCGTCAATTGTAATTATCGACAGAGGAATTTTCTCAGTGATGGCAATATCTATTGCTCCAATCAACTCGTGAGTAAGATCTTGAAGGTGTCTTCCTGCCACGAAGCCCTTCTGATTAGAGTTTATTAGTGTCCCCGCAATTTTACCTAGTCTTTTTGCCATGATTTGGGTGAAGATCTTGTAATCGCAATTTAGGATAGATATTGGGCGGTAAGACTCACATTTTTTCGGGTTTTTAACCGGTTTCAAAAGAATGGAAACGGTTGCATCATTCCATGTCTCCGGGATTCTATCATTATTTAAAAAGATCTGATTAAATAGCGCAGTTAGGTGGGGGACCAGTATGTCTTTTAGTTTCATGTAGAAGTCATTTGGGAGGGCATCAGGGCCTGCTGCCTTACCTCTTTTTAGATTTCTTATCGCCATGTCTACCTCTTCTGTTGTTATTTCGCTCTTTAGAAATACTTTTTCTTCAGAGGATAGAACGGGTATGTTTTGCGAGTCTAGAAATTTGATTATTTCTTCAGTTTTTGGGTTGCAATCCTCCATATAGAGGTTAGAGAAGAAGGCTGAGAATTCCTCCTTTATTACTGCTTCTTTAGACCCACTTTGGGAGCTGTCTGTTGGCTCTATACTGCTGATTTTATTTCTAGCTTGGTCTGTTTTGATCTTCAAGGCAAGAATTTTTCCGCAACCTTCTCCATATTCATAATGGGCGAGTTTACTACATTCCCATCTCTCTCTAATATTACCCTCTAATAACACAGATAAACTTTCTTTCAGTTTAAGCCTTTCCTTGCCTATGTCTTGACTTCTCGAGGATGAAGTTTCTAAGGATATCTGCCGATCCAGTGTTTTTATATTCTCTTCTATTTTCTGGATCTCTTTTTTGACCTCCCTTGATTTATGAATAGTTAAGCCACAGATCTTGCCCCTTATTACTGCCTTATATGCCTCCCAAACCGTTTGAGGTGGAGCACTCCCGTTGTTGTCCTGAAAATATAGCTCAGTCTCCTGTTTAAGTTTGTCAATAATTACAGGGTCTAAAAGAACTGAGCGGTCCAGTGTCCATCTCGCAGTCGTTATATCGTTATTTATTCTTGACGTAATTTGGACGGCAGAGTGGTCTGAGAGATGGGCGGGAAAATGGATTACATTATGAGTATTCTCCACTAACCCCTGATCTATTAAAAAATAATCAATTCTTGATTTTATCCCAAGTTAAAGGTAAATTTGTCTTGTTTGACATCCTTCTCTTTCCATACATCGATAAGGCTTAGGTCCCTTTTATTCACTCCCAACCATTCCCTCATTTCTGGCAAGCTTGCTGGGTTCCCTCTAGGATAAAGATCTACTTTTGGATCGAAGATGATATTAAAATCTCCGCCCAAAATTACTGGAGATGTTGCCGAAATCAGTTGGGAGTATAGCGACTGGAGTAGAGAGGTGGGCATTTTCAAAGCGAAATAATAGGACAAATCTGTGAAGCATTCAAAATCACGCAAAACCTACACTGTGCATATCGCCCAGAGGCTTCTGGAGTGGTAGAACAATTGATTGGCACAATCAAATCAAGATTGGGAAAAATGTGTGAATCGACTCTAATGGAGTGGCCAGATGCTTTGCCCCATGTCCTGATGGGACTTAGAAGTATTCCAGACCGGAAGACAGGCTTGAGTCCCCATGAGATACTGATGGGAAGAGCAATGCGGCAAGCATGGGTGCCAGGACACAAACTGATAAACATATCTGATGATTTGGTGCTAGAGTACTGCAAGCAACTGGGTGACCAAGTGCGTTCTATCTCTCACCAGATTGGAGAAGACACCGTCGCCAGACCAGCAACTCCAGCCCATGACTTGAACCCTGGTGATTGGGTTGTAATTAAGAAACATACTCGGAAGAGTTGCCTTGCACCGAAGTGGGGAAAAAGAAGACAGGTGATTCTTGTTACCACAACAACGGTGAAGTGTGCAGGTGTGCCATGCTGGATCCATGCCAGCCATACGAAGAAAGTGAATGAATGAATGAATGAAGTGGGATTTGTTCATGCGCAACTTAGCCCAATGGGCGTCAAGGCGCCTAACTCAAAATCTAGCTGAGGGCAACGGTAACAGGAGCTTACTGATAAGCCTCAATGAAACACCAGGTTTTCAAAGCTTTCCTAAAGAGATCCAGTGATTTGATCTCACGGGGAAGTGTGTTCCATAGTTGGGGTGCCAAGATGGAAAAGGCCCTACTCCCCCATCTAACCTTCCTAGAGCGCGGGACTACCAGTTGATTTAGCTCTAGAAAGCGCAGACATCTATTCGGGACATACCTAGTAAGCAGGGATCCCAGAGCATCAGCTGGGCCAGCCATGAGGGCGCTGTAAGTAAGACAGAGGAGTTTAAAAGATACTCTAGAGGTGATAGGGAGCCAATGGAGACTCTTCCTTGCCAAGGTCGCAGAAGACAGCCAGGGCAGGGCCAAAACAAATCGCGCCGCCGCATTTTGCACAACCTGTAGGCGCTGCAGAAGGCCCTTGTTGGCCCCGGCATAGAGTGAATTACAATAGTCGAGCCTTGAGCCAACAAGAGCAGTCACAACCTGCTTACGTGCCTGTAGGGAAAGATAGTGAAGGATTCTTTTAAGAGTCCTGATGACACCCCAACAGGTGGCCACTGTCCGATTAACCTGAAGTTCCATGGAGAGCCGGGTGTCAAAGATGACGCCTAGATTCCTGGCAGATTGTGTGGGAGTGGGGCAGGTGCCTAAGGCTGGAGGCCACCACTCACCTGACCACATGCTCTGGTCTTTGCCAAAGACCAGGACCTCTGTTTTGTCACCGTTCAACTTTAGGGAGTTGAGAATCATCCACTCTGCAACAAGTTGCATGCAGGACCTAAAGTTGAACGCGGTGACACTCACAGAGTGGGTCAGGGACACCATAATCTGCGTGTCGGCATACGACACTACCTCCATCCCCTGAGATCTTACTAAAGTGACAGAAGAAGAAGAAACTGAGGCTGAAGGTTGAGCAGCTGAGGGGTCTCTGAGTCCTGAAGTTGGTCCTGAAGTAGCTGAAGAAGAACAACCGAGCTCCAGTCAAGATGATTGGGTCCCAGTAATCGATCTGACACTTGATCCAATAAGAACCAGAAGACAAACCTACTTAGATAGAGAGTGGGATAGTGAGGACGAGACAGGAATAGAAGAAGATAATCAGATCATCGAAATCCAAGTCAAATCTGATGATGAGAAAGGCCAGGTAGAGACAGAGCAGGTTATCGACTCACCTCCAAAAACTCCTGACCTGAAAAGGGACAGATAGAAATTAGAGCAGAAGTTCAAGCGGAAGAAAATCAAAAGTTCGAAGTGCTTGAACAGGATCAGATAGAAATATATAAATGTGTTCAGGAAGAAGAAATTGAAACAAACCAAAGCCAAATGCAGCATACACCTGAACAAGGCCAGCTTAGTGACCAGGCAAAAGAAACTGACATAAGACCTGGAACTAGTCAGACAGGAAGGGAAGAAGAAGACACTGAAGGAGATGTACCACAACTGAACGAGAATAAAAGAGCACTTGAAGAAAGCCAAATTACAGTGCCAGTCAAAAGATTCAAGAAAAGAGATAAAGTACCGAGATTTGTAAAAAGACTGAGACTGAGACTAAAAACTATCGACAAAGAACTTGAGCAAGAAAATCAAGACTCCAGTAAAGCTGACCAGTCTGGAGCAAAGCCTAAGAGAAGAAGTGCCCGAATAAAGAGACTAAACAACAAGTATCAGAGTCCTGAATGGACTTATCTGGTGTTGGAAGATTTTGAAAATCTTCAAATAAGTGATGAAAGTGATGAAGAATTGATTGCTGATCAGACTGACGAAGAAGTGAAACCAACCTGAAAATTGCCCTGTGTAAGCAACCTGTGTAAAGTTACAAAGAGGGGTTGAAGCTTCTTTTGAGCCAAAATGTCTAATTCCACTGTGAATTGAAGACTAAGACGAAATCGTTGTAAAACATGCTGCAAAGTATGTTTGTGTAGTATAGCATTAATACTGATATTATGGATAGGACTAACAATAACTATTCCTTACATGATGAGTAAAGATACTAATTTGTACCCTACTAAACCAGTGACAGATGACACAGAAGAAATACAAACAGAAGACGCAACACAAAGAGTAGATACACTAGAGAAAGCAGTTAGCCTGAAACAAACTAGAATGGACTTAGATACACCAGATGAGGAAGGACTACATTATCATAGAATTAAGAACAAATTTGCAAACCTTTTAATACATTACGAAGAAGCAATGGAAATAGAAGACTGTTACGTCTGTATGGAGCTACCTACTTCAGTAGCTGAGGGTGTGACCTACCACACTTGCCATCAACATATGGAATTTCATGTAGTATTTTAGCTAGTTTATTCTATAAAAGAGGACCGTTACAGTATTATTACTCTAACTCAGATGTGATATTTTCTGAACTTCCTGTGCGAAGAAATCTGAATCCTGTACATACTACTGGAGACATAGCAAAATACATGGGTGAACATTTTCTAACTAAAGCTAAAATAAGTATAGATGACGCACACAGAAATAACTCGACCTGTAAATTACACGAACAAGAAAAGATGTTTCTAAATATGGTAGAGAAAAGAAGAGAGAGTTTCCAAAAGAAAGCAAAGGACAAGAATCAGAAAATTCCCAAATGGGCTGAAAATATAGATAGCACCTCAATTGGTGGAGCGAATGCTGCATTGTTGCTGGATTTTGAAAAGAAAGGGAAACTTTGTCTCCACAGAGAAAAGACTAGTTATTATAATAACATATTCATTGGTTCCAGTGAATGCGAACAAAATTACAAGGTAATTGGGGGCTGGGGTTTCAAAGTTGGGTCAGAGCCAGTGTTTCCTGGAATTTATTTTATATGTGGGAACAAGGCTTACTTCAAATTGCCGGACCATTGGTACGGAAGCTGTTATTTTGGTATTGTCTTTCCAAAGATATACCATATGGGGAATGTCACTGGAAGCACTTAAAACACTAATGGATTAATGCGTATTAAAAGAGAAAGTGTAGAAGAAATAATAGGTGATATTTAGTGCAATGATACCTACAGTGGGAGTGGCTCTGAATACACACAGAATTTGCAAATTGTTTACAGTAGTAGATCGGTTATCAACTGACACTGCTGGGGGTATCCTGATGGTTAATACCGAAATGGTTGCGATCAGATCTATGGTTTTACAAAATAGACTTGCTCTGGACACACTATTGGCAAAAGAGGGCGGAATCTGTAGAATGTTGAAAGCGCAACATTGTTGCACTTACATTCCAGATAAAAGTGTTGGAATTAAGAAATATGTAAGAAACATTACTAATTTGGAAAGAGAGCTCAAACCACTGGCGGTTGACAGTGCCTGGAAGAGACTAACTGATGGTCTCTCCTCTGTAGGTAGTTGGCTTTCTAATCTAGGTAGAAGTCTTGTGAGTAAAATACTAATGCCAATAGCGGGAATAGGCTTATTTGTACTCATCATAATGATTTGCTGTAAATGTCGAAAACACCAAAAGAAGTATGCTGTGAATAAGAGAGGAGTGAAACCAAATGTTGAAGAACTCGAACTAGAAGAATTAAATAATCAGATTTAGAAAAAGATGAAAATTTTTCATCCTAATAAAGATGCAGAGAAAACGCTGAATAGAAAGTTTGAAGAGATTGAAATGCGTTAAATGTGAAAGTTGGCATCTGGTTCCATTAATAGTGATGATAGTAAATATCATCAAAGAGGGGATTGATGGAGCAAGGATTCGCATGTTAAGCGACTTGCTTGTATCAAGAACCTTAAATAACGTTAATAAAATTAAATCAACATGCTTGTGTTATTAATATTGCACATTTTTACACTACACAGTGTGTCCCAGTGAAGCTTGCTTATGTGTTTACTAATCTTAATACGCTTGCCACTAAAATGGTCGCTGCTACGTGGGAATTTAGTCTGCGCATGCGTCAGTCATACCCATGTGACGTGACGTACCCGCAGTTCTGGTGGGAATTTGTTGCTCATGCGCAATACAGCTGATATGGCCGCTTTGTGTTCTCACATGCTGCTTGCATTGCCGCTTTCGCAAAGCTGTTTGTTCTGCACTTACTCATAACGCTATAGTTATTATGAAGTAAGGGATGTAGTATAGCTATTCATGGTATACAGTAAAATCTTCCATTCTGCATTTCTAAATTGTTTTCGCTAGCTTTTCATGTATCGTATTCTTTAGGCATGGGAGGTGCTTACTACTCCATTTTGGAAGCCCGTATGGTACCAGTCACGTGATGGGGGAAAAGAAAACCATGCAGCAGTGGAACCCAGCCAGCTGGCAGCCACGGCCAAGATGCTCCTGGGAACCTGAACTCCAACTTAGCCGAAGAAGCTGAACTGTACTAGAATTTGTTACATTAGTAATAACTGCTGTATACACCATTGTTCACTGTAAAACATATGTCATGGAAAGTTAGAATTTAAGTGGGTGGGTACAAAGTCTGAATATTAAGCCTGAGAAAGTCAAAAATATAGGTGGTGTGATGACTTAACCTCCTCCTTTGTCCAATCAAAATTGGGGATCCTTACACTTGCAACATTAGGGGGTTATACACTGACTCCAAAAAAAAGGATAACTAGCCTAGGTTTAGCTATATTGACATTGCTAGGCTGCTCCGTGATATCGTAGCGCTGCTCCGCTGAAATTGATTCATTTGGCTGTTTAAAGACATTGCTAGGCTGCTCCGTGGGATCGTAGCGCTGCTCTGCTGAAATTAAATCATTTGGCTATTTATTGACATTGTCTGCGCGTTTGCCAATAGCGCTCCGCTCTGCTCCTCCCCCGCCTCCATTTTGTTTATTTGTTGTCCTCCTCGTGTGCCCGACCCGCCTCCCAGCTGAGACGCCCTCGCCCCTCCCCCTCCACCATCCATATATGAGAGTTCTTCCCGCGCGCAGCGTTCACGCGCAGCGACCGCGCCCAACCCGCGCCGAAGGTGCGCCAAAGGTAAGCCCGTCTACGCCCGTCCGCGCCTGGACCGCGCCCAGCGCCAGACCCCCTGCCCCTCGCGCTGCCCAGCCCCCCGCGTTACCTACGATGCCGCCACCCTCCTAGCCCTTAACCCCGGTCGCGCCCCCAACTGCGTCCATGCCGCTCCTGGACGCACCCATGGACCGTTCTCCTGCTTCTCCTGCAAATTTAGCGGCACCGACAACATCTCCGCTACGACCACAACACAGATTCCCGACTCCAACCACCTAGAATGCATCCTTCTCAACACCCGCTCGGTCCACAGGCACGCCATTGACCTTTGGAACCTACTAGACACCATCTCTCCTGACGTCGCCTTCCTAACGGAAACTTGGATGAACGCTTCCTCCGCCCCTGACATCGCCATCGCTATCCCTGATGACTATAAGATCACACGCAAGGACCGCACCGACCATACAGGAGGAGGAATCGCTATCGTCCATAAGAAATCCATCCGCATCACTACCAGCTCCGACGCCAACCTCGCTAACTCCGAACACCTTCACCTCCAGATCCACATCGACCCCAAGACAACCCTTAGAGGCACCCTCCTCTACAGACCACCAGGACCCCGTGCAAAATTCAGTGAAGACATCACGGACTTCATCACCCCACACGCGCTCCCCTCCAAAGACTACATCCTTCTGGGAGACCTCAACTTCCACCTTGAAAAGATCAACGACCGCAACACCGCCACCCTCTTAGACAACCTCGCCAACCTCGGACTTAAACAACTGGTCACTTCCCCCACCCACATCGCAGGTCACACACTCGACCCCATCTTCACCTCCAGCAACCATGTCTCCTTCAGCCACACTACGGATCTCCTCTGGACTGACCACAGCTGCGTTCACTTCACCTACAACAAGCCGAAACCCATCATCCACCTCCAACCAACTCTACAAAGAAACTGGAACAAAATCACCACGGAGCAGATCTCCACATCGCTCCTTCAAACCTCCCCAGCCCTCTCTTCTAACGCCAACGAAGCCGCTTCCAACCTCACCCTTTGGCTATCCAACACCGCCGACACCTTAGCACCACTGAAAAAACGTCAACACAAACTTGGCAACAAGAAGGCTTCATGGTTCAACGATGACCTCAAGAAGTCCAAGAAACTGTGCCGCTCCCTTGAAAAGGCCTGGAAAAAAGACCCATCCACCAGCAACAAGGACGCCTTCAAAAGCGTCATCCGCACTCACCACCAACTGATTCGAAAAGCCAAGAAAACAGCATTCAAGGATCGACTTGACAACAACGTCCACAACAGCAAGGAACTTTTCAACATCGTCAAGGAATTTTCCAACCCCTCGGCCAACTCCAACGACATCACCCCCTCTCAAACCCTCTGCGACTCCCTAGCCTCTTTTTTCCACAACAAGATTGCTGACATCCACAACAGCTTTGACAACCAACACGGAAGCCAACCCACCCTACAATCTGCTGACCATCTTCCCCCCGTTAACACCCTTAACGCCTGGAACCCAATCTCCACTGAGGACACCATCCGCCTGATGAATTCCATCAACTCTGGATCCCCCACAGACCCATGCCCTCACCACATCTTCAACAAAGCAGACTCCGTCATAGCTCCGCACCTCTGAGACGTCATCAACTGCTCCTTCAACTCCGCTACCTTCCCAGAAGACTGGAAACACGCTGAACTCACCGCCCTTCTGAAAAAACCAACAGCAGACCCCACCGAACTCAAAAACTACCGCCCCATCTCGCTTCTTCCATTCCCGGCCAAAGTCATCGAGAAAGCTGTCAACAACCAGCTCGCCGCCTTCCTCGAAACCAACAAATCACTCGACCCCTCACAATCTGGCTTCCGAGCCAAACACAGCACTGAGACCGCCCTCATCGCAGCAACAGACGACATTCGAACTCTACTGGACAATGGAGACACAGTCGCCCTCATCCTCCTCGACCTCTCTGCAGCATTCGACACAGTCTGCCACAGCACCCTCTTACAACGCCTCAGAAACATCGGAATCCAAGGAAAAGCACTGGAATGGATCACCTCGTTCCTCACCGGAAGAACCCAGAGAGTCCGCCTCCCACCTTTCAAGTCCGAGGCCTCTGAAATCATCTGCGGCGTACCACAAGGATCCTCACTCAGCCCCACCCTCTTCAACGTATACATGAGCCCCCTCGCGGCCATCGCCCGCCAACACAACCTCAACATCATCTCTTACGCGGATGACACTCAACTGATCCTATCTCTCACCAAGGACCCCAGCACCGCCAAAACTAACCTACACGAAGGAATGAAAGAAGTCGCCGAATGGATGAAACAAAGCCGTCTGAAACTGAACTCAGACAAAACAGAAGTCCTCATCTTAGGTACATCCCCCTCTGCATGGGACGACTCTTGGTGGCCGGAAGCCCTTGGAAAAGCACCCATCCCGACAGACCACGCACGGAACCTTGGCGTCATCCTGGATTCTTCACTCTCAATGAACAGACAAGTCAGCGCCGTATCCTCTTCCTGCTTTAACATTCTTCGCATGCTCAGAAAAACATTTCGCTGGATCCCCTCCGAAACAAGGAAAACAGTCACCCACGCTCTAGTCACGAGCCGACTGGACTACGGAAACACCCTCTACGCAGGTACCACCGCTAAACTCCAGAAGAAACTACAACGAATCCAAAACGCCTCAGCCAGGCTCATATTAGACATCCCACGCAACGAACACATCTCTGGTCACCTTAAAGACCTCCACTGGCTACCCGTCAATAAGAGGATCACTTTCCGACTGCTCACCCACGCACACAAATCACTCTACGACATCGGACCAGATTGCCTCAACTCTCGACTGTCCTTCTACACCCCCTCCCGCCAACTTCGCTCTTCCAGCCAAGCCTTCGCCACTGTACCTCGCATCAACAAGTCCACCATGGGAGGCAGATCCTTTTCATACCTGGCTGCCAAAACATGGAACTCACTCCCCGCTTACCTTCGCCTCACCCAGAATCACCTAGCGTTCAGAAAGCAGCTTAAAACTTGGATATTTGACAAATAATCCTCCTCCCCTTCCTAAGCGCCTTGAAACCCTCTGGGTATGTAGTGCGCTATACAAATCTTATGACTTGACTTGACTTGACTAGAGAAATTGTCCGACTTGTCCGAATAGCTGGCCTGTCACTGACCCAACGCACTCTATAGGTGACTGAACTCAGAGAGATGCGAAGCACTCTGTTGGGAGGTTCGAGAAACCCATTCGTGGTTTATGCAGACTTAAAGTGCTGTCGGGTTTATTGGCAGATTCCTTGCAGAAAGGGAGTAGCGCAAGCGTTGCAACCGAAGCTGCGGGTGTTGGTCCTACCCTTTGGTGAACCCGGTCCTGATCCAAATTCTGGGGTTATCCTGTCCTGACTGTCCATGAGCTGTACCTGCTCGCCTACTGGCATCTAACAGCCTGATTCATGAAGCAAAATTGCGCCCGCAATAGCTGCGAAAATGCTATCGTGGGCGCAATTCCCATAATCGGAATTCACCATGAAATTTGCGAATTCGCAAACACAGGTTTGCGAAATCGCAAAAATATTAGCAGAATCCCGGCAGGAGACCATTTGCGAATCGGAAATAGCGAGAAATCACGGATTCTGTGAAAATAATTGCGAAATCGCACATTACTCGCAATCGGTATTCATGAAAAATCTCAAATAGCGAAAAAACCCAAAATCGCATTTTGCGAGGCGCAATTTAAGGACAACCCAAAGCAGGTGGTAACCATCAAACCCACAGTAAAAAAAAAAATTGAAAAACCGTTGGCCAAGCAGTAACTGGTGCAGGCCTGACCAAACACACTTAGGAGAAGCAGCATCAGCAGAAGGAGTCTCACAATGCCAGGAATGTACATGGTGGTCAGGCGGAGAAGGCTACAGCGAGCAGCAAGGAGGAGACGCAGAATCCAGGACAGGATATTTCGCCAGCGGGTCACCCTGCTGGGCCAAACCAGAGAGCAAATATACGCAAAGTACCTGCTGAATGGGGCTATGATCATCAAGCTAATACAGGACCTTGACCCCCTGATGCAGCACCCAACAAGGCGGACCAATGCCGTCCCAACACATGTCCAGGTATTGTGTAGCCTGCACCTCCTGGCCTCTGGGAGCTTCCAGGGGATAGTTGCGGTAGCTGGGGGGATATCCCAGCCCACCATGTCCCGCTGCCTATGTAGTTTCCTTGACGCAATGCTGACCCAGCTACACCACCACATCAAATTTCCCACCAGCCAACAGGAATTGGATGAGACCAAGCTACAATTCTACAATGTTGCCCGTTTCCCACGCGTGATAGGATGTATTGACTGTACCCACGTCCACATTTGCCCACCTGCTGCAACGGAGTACATGTACCGCAATCGCAAGTCCTACCACTCCCTCAACATCCAGATGGTCTGCAATGCAAAGACATACATCACGGACATAGTGGCACAGTACCCGGGGAGTACACATGACTCATTCATATTCCGGCACAGCGGCCTCCACACACGACTGGTCAGGGGAGACTTCGGGGAAGGACACCTACTTGGTAAGTACACTTTGCCCACAATGTCACATTGCGATTAAGTAGCTGCGCTGCACAGGCACTCACCCTCTGCTCCTCTCATTCAGGTGACAGTGGCTACGCCCTGCGTGAATACCTCCTCACCCCATACCTCAACCCTGCTACACCACAGCAACGGCGTTACAACGTACAACACATACGCACAAGGAATAGCATAGAGAGAACTTTTGGCCTACTAAAAAGCAGATTCCGCATACTTCACAAGACAGGTGGGGCCATGTACTACAGCCCTGAAGTGTGCTGCCGCATTTTGGCTGTGTGTGCTATCCTACACAACATTGCTACCAAGCGCCGGATACCTGTCGACATCTCTGGAAGTGAATCGGAAGGGGACGACCGGCCACCTGCACATGTTCGCCATGCATGCGGGGAGAACCCAGCTGAAGGCCACAGACGTCGCAACCACATCACACTGAACAGTTTCTAGTGCACCCTCTACCCTCACCCCACAAATCACAATTGCATGCAAAATGTAATAATGACACAACGCCAATGTGTGATGCTAAATTAAATATTATTATTTGATTCACAATAATGGTACCAGTTTTAATCTTGCCATTGCTAACAGTATTTCTGCATACTGCTGTGTCCAATACACAGGGCAGGCTTATGCTCAGCCTGTGCCTGTACAAGTCCTATTAAGTCATGTGCGCCTCAGGCGCGAACCACCCAAGCGCCTCTGCGGCTCATCCTCATCCAAGGCACGTGTTCCTACAGTGGCCTGGTGCTGCGTCTGAGTGCCCCTACGTGTGAGTCATAGTGGCTGCTCACACTCGATGTCCCCTCACTGGCATCATCACCCCGAACAGTGGCAGGTAGAGCAGGGTGAAGTGCTGTCACGGCAGTGGTCAGGTGCTCAAGTACCCTGGCCACATCCTCGCAGCACTGGATGAGCTGCTGCTGCTGCGCAAGGGACCGGCGCGATAGCTGCGAGGTGGCATTGCCTATGACATAATTGGACCGGGTGTAGGCCGTCAGCCGTGTCAATAGCTGACGGTGGCGGTGGCGGGCTGCGTTGCGCTGCGATGTCATTGCAGCAGTGTTGGCCTCCATGGCGGCAGTCATGCGGGCCATTCCCTCCCCCACACCTGCCATGGCTGCCGTCATGTGGTCCATCCGGTCCCCCACACCGGCCACATTGCGGCCACTGTTGTATAGCTGAAGCTGTATGGTACCTTGCCGCTCTGCCTGCAGCTGATGAATACGGAGCATGCGTCGTTCCTCACTCTTTCTCGCCAGCCGCTGTCCATTCCCCCTCCAGGTGATAGGTGCATTGGTCTGCAGGCGAGACCTGCCACGCCTGCTCTGCTGGCCTGACACAGTGAGTGGCCGCTGTGTTCCCACTGACGCGGGACCAGATGTTGAAGCACCAACTGCTGGTGGTGTCACGGTAGGCGTTGCTGGTGCGGCAGGGGCTGGAGGCACACTGGTAGTGGGCCTAGCTGCGGGAGTAGTTGCTGCGGCAGAGGCTGGGGGCACACTGGTGGTGGACCTGGCTGCAGGGGTTGTTGCTGTGGCAGGGGCTGTAGGCACACTGGTGGTGGACCTGGCTGCAGGAGTTGTTGCTGCACCAGACGCAGGAGGCACACTGGTGGTGGACCTGGCTGCAGGAGTTGTTGCTGCGGCAGGGGCTGGAGGCTGTGTATGTAACGGCACCTCCTCCTCATCCTGTGCTTCCTCATCTATTTGCAGCCTCACGCTGTCGATGCTGTCTGCGCCACCTGTGAGGGGAAGTGGACGTTCATTAGTTGCATGTATCTGTCACACGTGCAGTTGCTACATGCGTGCTGGGTGACATTCCCTGACTGCCTATGGCTTTGCGTACTTTGGAACCTATATGGCTGCATTGGGGTACTTCTACATTGTGGCCACACTACATGTCCCACAATGATTTAGGGCATTACCTGATGTGCACCAATGGCATGACTATGGAACATTATGGGAGGCTATATGGTCATGGCCATTCATAACGGACAGGGTCGCAGTCGCATGCCACTTACCTTGGATGTCTTGGGTGGGGCGGGATTAGTCCAGACGGGTCCCTCCAATGCACGCCTCAGCCTCCAGCGTGTCTTCTACTTGATCCTCCAAGGGGGTGTTTGGAGGGACTGTAGGTCCTCCCCCTCCAGTGCCCAGGGACTCTCCAAGCCTCTCAGCTACCTTCTCTTTGGCACGACCTCGGAGGTCGTACCAACGTTTCTTAAGTTCATCCACTGACCTGTCGGCCACACCCACAGAGTTCACCGCGGAGGCTATGCCCACCCAGATCCTGCGTTTCTCCTGCTCGGCCACCCTCCGTGAGTCCTTCCCGAATAGTTTGGAGTGGTTAGCTACCACCCCTTCAATTAAGTGCTCCAACTCCTGCTCGGAGAACTTTAACTTTCTCTTGCGCCCTGTGGTGTTGCTGGGCCCAGGTACTGCCTCCTCAGACATAGCTGCAGTGTAGTTATAAAGTAGTAATCCAAGCTGAATTGCAGGAGCTCTCCCAGTTGCTGACTCGAGGTCTGCCTCACTGTGGTGAATGGGGGTGGGAACTGGCTGCTTCCTGGTTGTGATGTCATCACTGTGCTTGAAATGCGACTTCCCGTTTTCCCAATCTCGCGATTTTGCGATCTCGCTTTTTGCGATCTCGCAATTAGCGATATCGCTATTTGCGATATCGCAAATCCGACACGGATATAGCCGGAAATAGCGATTTTTCTGCGATTATCGATAATCGCAAACGGCTTTTGCGGCCGCGTGCGAATCGCTTTTTTTTATCGCAAAACATCATGAATGCCGTTCTGCGATTTCTCAATTGTGATTCGCAGTTAATCGCTAATTGAGAATCGCAGAATCCGATTTTCATGAATCAGGCTGTAAGTCCTTGAGGGTCCTCTCCCGTCTTTCCAAACTGACCCGTGGCCAGGGTTGGTCTTAACTCTATCCTAGGTAAATATAAAGTCTGTGTGGGTGATTACTTATCTATATGTGCATTTCTATCTCTCGAATAATTTCAAAGCATAATTGCATATGTTCCTTTTCTCCCCTGTCCCTTTATAAATGAGATTTTCATGCATTAATTGTCTATTAGCATGTTCCACTTTACTACCTACCTTTAGTCAAATGCTAAATCGTTATTTTATAATTTATGTTTCATTCTTACCTTCCCTATAGAGAATAAGCACATCTGGATAAATCAAATTGCATAAGTTTCATTTCCATTGAACCGTTAGTGAATTTCGAAAGTCTACTTTGATTTAGCATGTTCCCTCTCTTTACCGGCCTTTAGTGAAGAAGTGAAAGTCTGTTGATCTTAAATAGCGTGTTCCTTATTTTTCGCATTCCTTTTACTTTTCGATTTCTAAATCATTAATATTCTCTGCCTTATTCATAGCTATACGATATTTCTAATTCTAGTTATAGATAGTTTGGTCTGTGTTAATCTTCTATTCATGGCATATGATGAAGATGATGATTAGATAAAGGTTTTCAAAACTTCCCGAGTCTGTGGTCATTTTAAAGTGTACAAACATTATTAAATTGATATTGTATTGTGTTGACCACTTATTTTACAGCTAGCTCCTTGATCCCTTGTGATCTTAGGTACCTGTGACGAGGATTGGTAAGTCAGGTACATTGGAAATAAATAGAAAGGAACAGGGTTACTGGAAGTAGAGTGCAGGTTACCTGATTAAATAAAAGTGCAATGTAATATATTATGGGCCCAAGTGCGCATATTTGGAAATAAAATTAGTCGGGTGACCTGCACGCTCTATCAGTATGTTCTAAAATTGAACTTGCATGCGCAACTTTGCACATCACACACTGTTTACATTATCGGCAGTGGGCGTGAGATGGTGTAAACACGCAGAGAAAACAAAGGCATAATATCAGATGTTGTACTGCCAGCGCAATCTATGTTGGGCAGTAGTTGGTATCAGCCTGCAGCCACCCTCTGCACTTTTCATGGCCCCTGGAGAGTACAATACATAGGGCCTGTGCAATAAGTAAACAACACCAACTCTCCCCTCCTCCCCCTTCTAGAAAGATGCCACGGAGGGGTTATCTGTTAGCAAAACAGATGCATTTCACACAAAAACCTGTGCCCTCGTTCTCTCGCCCCACACATGGCATCGAGACCACCATGGCACGTGATGGGTTTAGCTACAGTCTAGATTTCCTAAAACCGCATCCCAGAAACTTCGGAGCAAGCTAGCATACTGCGTGACGCCTTCATAAGTGCATTACAGATTCAAATCACTTTCAAGAAGCAGGGCACACAAAAGGCTGACATCTCATAATTGAAAGGGAAAGGCTTCGCATGCAGCATTTCCCAGGTAGCCTTTCCAGTAGAGGTTCATGAAACTACATTTCCATCTTGAAAAATTTATGAGTTCTCAGAGATTACTCTATGAAAGAAATAGGCATGGAAGCAGGAACACAAAAGAGCAACACATTGATGTTTAAACAACTAAAAGCAAGTGTAAGGGGTAGCACAACCCACATATCAGCACAGAAGATGAGGAATGAGAAACAGGCTCTGGAGAAAACATGGTTTATTTTCCCTTTACCTTGCAGATTCTGGACTCGGATGTCGCTTATCTGTCCAATCCGCTCCTCCCACTGGAACCAGTCCTGTTCGTGCCCGGCCATGGGGGCTATCCAGGGTGAAATGATAAATGCTGGAAACACACACCAAACGGTTCAAAGGGTCCTGTTCCTTGCTGGGGGAGGAGGGCGGAGGGCAGCAGCTTCCCAGCTCAGGGAGCAGAGCGGGAGGGGGACGGCCAGGTGGGGGGGGGGGGGGGCAACACCACACGTCAAAGAGAACCAGTGGGGGGCGGCACTATGCTGACCAGGATCACACCTGCTGTGCCCGAGGAGCTGGGATGAGTTATGGGTAATCCTGTCCAGGATCACACGTGGTCCCGTCGAGGACCTGGTGGGGGGTTTCGGCCAGTCTGTCCGAGATCACACGGTGTCCGTGAGAAGCGGGGGGAGAGATGCAGGTGGGTAGTGGAGACCCAGCGATAAAGGTGCTGGGACTCCAGCTGGGGGGTGTGGGCCAATTGATACTGCCCTGGATCACACTGTGTGCCAGGGAGGCGCTGGGACTCCAGCTGGGAGTTAAAGTGTGGAGTACTGCCCTGGATCACACCGTGTGCCAGGGAGGTGCTGGGACTCCAGCGGGGGGTTAAAGCGTGGAGTACTGCCCTGGATCACACCGTGTGCCAGGGAGGCGCTGGGACTCAGGCAGACTACCGTGGATCACACTGTGTGCCAGGGAGGCGCCAGGCTTTAGCCTAGGCGTTGGCCTGGAGTTGGTTATGTGGCGGCGGATGACAAGGGTTACATTTGGAGTCTGTCATGATCCACTTTGGAGGATCCCTTTGCACAAGATCACATCATGGAAGGATGCTGTGCTGTGAACACCGCTGTACCGGTGAAGTCTGATTGGAACTGGCAGCAGTAGCACCAGCAGGACCTAAAGGTGTTAATTGAGGGAGCAGCGACCCTAGGAGCGGGCAGTAGTGCCAGCAGAAAGCTGGAAGGGTCTGAGCAGGCACCCCTGGTGGGATGGTCCGAGGGTGCGGACACTACATGTAGGACTGGTGCACTCGGCGTACAGCCACCTGTGTGCTGTGGGGGTCCCAGTGACACTGGTGCATGTGCACACCAGGAGTCCCACCACCCACCCCTCCTGTTACTACACAGCCTATGTGTCGCAGGATGACTGGCACACTACTGTACCCGCCTGGCACCACTGCCAGTGTGCTGAGACTTTCTCCTCCCGCCTGTGTCAGGTTGGCGGGAACAGTGCTCCGACAATGTGCTGGCTTCCTCCCTTGGAGTTGGGGTGTTGTGTAGCGTGGCACTGCGGTCTGTGTACCACTGCTTGCACGAGTGCGGTGGCCTCACCTCCTTGGTGATGTGCAATCTGGCACAGTGAGTGGGTGTTGTGTAGTATGGCACTGCTGCCCGTGCTCGGCAGCCTTGGAACTCTGAGATGTGAGGTAGGCTCTAGTGTGGATGGTGTGGCACTGTGTACCTCTGCTTGCACGAGTGCAGTGGCCTCACCTCCCTAGTGATGTGCAGTCTCGCACCGTGGGGGGTGTTGTGTAGTGTGGCACTGCTGCCCGTGCTCGGCTGCCTTGTAACTCGGAGGTGTGGGACAGTCTCATTTGGAGGGGGTGCCACTGTGTACCACTGCTTGCACGAGTGCGGTGGCCTCACCTCCCTTGTGATATGCAGTCTGGCGCCGTGGGGGGTGGGGGTGTTGTTCAGTGTGGCACTGCTTTCTCTGCTGGGGTGGCCTTGTAAACACTGCAGTGTCTCTCATAGATAGTGTGGTACTTTGTACCACGGGTACAAGTAGAGGTATAGTACTGCGATAAAGGGCAGACACTCCAGCACAAGAACAAACATTACGTAGGCAGTGGTGGCACTTGTGCAAGTGTCTAAAGCAAACAAAATGTAAGAGGTAGCAAACAGCGTGTTACAAGAGAAAAGTGACGTGTGCATGTTACAAAAGGGTACCAAACACAGGTACAAGGATAACACTGAAATAAATGGCAGACACATGTGTACATGGCATCTCATTCTCTCCCCCTGGTGGTGTGCAGCCTGGCACCATGAGAGGGTGGAGTGTACATGGCACCCCTCCCCCGGCGGTGTGCAGTCTGGCTCCGTGAGAGGGTGTAGTGTGAGTTTCACCACGGCCTCTCCCCTCCCCGGGTGTTGCATCATCCTCTGGTAGTAAAGGCCAGCTCCACCCTGCTCTAACCCTCTGGCCTCTTGCATCAGCTGAAGTCTATACTTCTGGTTGGGCTTCCTGTGGGTACCCGCCCTGGTGTCCCGCCTCCGCCCCCACCACTATTGTTAGCAGCACTCCGCCACCAAAATACAACACTCCAAAAAATCAGTTCTGAGAGGAGGCTGTGGGTGGCACATTGTGCTATACAAACATACCTTATCAGTACCATATCTTCACGGCGCCAGTGGCGAGAGGCGCATGTCGGGATCACTGGGCGCTATTCAAGCATCAAAAATACCTTATCAGTACCATATCTTCACGGTGCCAGCGGCGAGAGGCGCATGTCGGGAGCACTGGGAAGGAATGGATCAACGGGAAGCGAGTGGGGCCTGGCGGGGCCAGGCAAGGTCTCTGTTCAGGGCGTAGCTATCAATAGTGCAGCAGGTGCAGTTGCAGGTGATGGGCCATTCCAACAAATTAATGGCTGTTTTTTTTAACTATTAAACCAGGAAATGGGGGAGGCGAGTTGCTTGTTTGCATTAAGGCACAATGTGCCTCTACTGCCCATTTTCTGTGCAGCTGGGCAGGGGCAGGATGCAGGCCCTTGCAGCCTATTTGTGTGTGTGTGTGTGGGGGGGTCCTCTATGAGCCCCCTACCCTTTAGAGGGGCCGCAGTCATCCTACTAGCAACGAATAGCTGTGTGATAGGTGAGACACACTGCACCCTGCCTTATCACCTTCAGCAGGGCGACCCCTTCACTTTGCAGTACGCCGTCGCCACTGCAGCTGGGGACAAGGCCGAGAGCGGGTGAGAGGCGTGGAACAGCACAATGTTTTGTTTATAGATGGTGGTCACGTGATTTGGGCGACATGAGTAGATTGTATCTTCACGGAACACGTCTACTTCCAGATGCGTAGCACGGGCACCATGGTTCCGCCAGTGTCTCTCCTGTAACGGCAACATCACTCCTTTTCAGAGAAAATGTCGAATAGTTTCCTCGTGTCGCGCATAAAAAAAGAAAACGCTTCCAACAAACCAGTTAAGAATTGTAAGCCTGGAATAGAATTGCGAGATATGAGAGGGTTAAGGAGTCAGAGGAGGGGAGGCAGAGAGAAGGGGGTGTGCGGGGCACCGACAGCTGGGCACATCTTTGGCAGGGAACAACAGCCAATGCGCAGCTCTCAAGACAGACTAGGCATGGGAGGAGAGCAATAAAGGGAACGGAGGTGAGGGTTTCACTGGCAGGGGGAGAGTCTAAACGGCACAGAGATACAAAATGACAGGGAGGGGAGGAGCAAGGGTAGGCAGAGGGTTAGAGAGGTTTAGGACATTGAGTGCAAAAGGGAGAAGGACAGAGAGAGGAAGAGACGAGAGGCCATAGAATAGGGGAGAGATGGAGGGACAGCGCACGTGAGAGGGCAGGGAGGAGGAAAAGGAAAACGAGCCATTTGTGAATGAACACAGAGAAACATGGTGGTGTGGAACGCTCCTCTCTTGCCTTACGATCTGGGAAGGCAAGAGAGGAGCGCTCCACACCACCATGTTTCTCCGAGGTCATTCACAAATGGCTCGGAGAAACGCCCATCATTTTTTGGATTGAGGGGCAGGTTTAGGTCAGACTGGGACCTCGGCGAGAGGGAGGGTGTAACGCCCACCACTAGAAAAGAGGCGGGGCTTAAAAAAAAGAGAAAAACGCCCCCTAATCTGCTCAAGCCGGGGCTAGAACCGAGTGACGCTCCTCTCCTCCAATGGCTGGCCAGCATTTACGAGGCCTGCCAATGGAGAAGAGGGGTGGATTCAAGCCCCCATACAACACAACATAAAATCTTCGGCTCCGCCCACTGCTTACGCAGTGCGACGGTAGCCTCGACCTAAAAGAAAGGGGTGTTTCTTTAACATGCAGAACCGTTTCACCTTAATACATCACATTCTTTTTGTACAGCGCACACTCCAAACTCACATATTTGAAGTTACTCTCATATCTGATAACAAAGAAAAATGAGGCTCAGTGAAATAAAATATTTCCAAGGATCACACAATTTCAACCCCCTCCCTTTGGGATTACATATCAAAGATATTGTGGTTAAATGAATTAATATATTTTTTCATGCCCTCTGCTATATAACAGAAAAATGTTGTAACACGGAGAAGTGGACAATGATCTCATAGTGAGGTTGGAGTAATTTACAGACAGTGAAACCGCCAGCCCCTCCGGTACTGCCCACGCTAGATTGTATAGCATGCTTACAAATAGTATAAACATTTAAATATGGAAATATTCTTTGCATCACATGTTTTGACAGCATATCAAATCAAAACTGTTTGTAAATGATAGCCTATCTTGTTTGCCCAACTTTGCACGTATTTCTGGAATGTTTCACAATAATAATTGAATACTCGCCTGCTGTGCAGGCTTTATTATCAGGTGCTTCACAGCGCATGCACGGTCACCACTAACACTGTCTTTTCGTTCCAAGTCAGTCCCTCCCCTTACCTTAAATTACCCATCCTTCAATTTATGGGTGAGGGAAGTCTATAAATGTTATTCTAATCTTGGAGCGGATCAAAGGCAATTCTGATAGGGATGTTAAAACAATCATCGAGGTTTCTCATATTAAATATATTCAATCTTGTGTTGACAGGCAGTACTATGTCTTTGAGGTGGCTTGTAGAAATAGACTAATGGCATTGTTCTAATACTTTTGACTGATTTATCTCCAAATTGTGGACTGGACAGTCTTGTCCACCGACATCGCACTTTTAAAATTTAGTACCACACAGTCTCCCCGAGAGGTTTTAACCCCATAGCAAATCCAGGAAATCCTTATGACCATGTTGATTTTATCGCAAAGATCTCTAGGCCACTTGGGGTTCCTATTGAACGAATTTTGCGGCTTTATTTCTTTACTAGTACCAACCTCCTTTTGTACTTCAGATTCGATCTGCAGGACTACGACATAAGGGGTGCTGCAATATGAAGAAATCCACAGAGACTCTCTTGTAGTTGAAGAGTATTTATTGGAGCATCCACCTCCAGAAGGGCAGTAATGTAACTGAGTTGGAACTGCTCTTCAGATTGTGGAACGACAACAACATATTCAAAAGATACAGACAGGGCATTGTAGATACAGGGAGTATGTGGTCATGGTGATAGAATACAATAAGTGAAACATTCTACTATCACAGGTGCACTATGGAGGTAATTGTGCCGTCTATTTACCCGAACACCACTTAATAGTGAACTTTTTCTGCTATTTAATCGGCCACCGGCTAAATAGTAGAAATTATTTACTATTTGGTCAGCGGCCTTGAAAATAGCTGAAAAACTTCACTATTTACCCAGTCTCTTGCTAATTTGTAGAGATTCTGTACTGCTTGGCCAGGGGCCGTAATAATAGTAGAAAAACATTACTATTTACCTGGCCATTGGGAACACAGTAGAGATTCTGAATTGTTCAGCTGGCGGCAGTGCAAATAGCGGAAACATTTCACTATTTAGATGACCGAAGGCTAAACAGTAGAGGTTTTGTAGTGTGTGGCTGGCAGCTGTACAATTAGTAAAAAAAACTTCACCATTTATCAAGCCTCTTGTTAAATAGTAGAGATTCTGCACTGTTCATCTTGCAGCTGTGCAAATAGCAAGAAAACAAAAATACTTACAATGCTAATGGCTGAATAGTAGAGAGTCTGCGCTTTTAGGCTGGCATCCGTGCAAGTAGCAGAAAAACTTCACTATTTACCAGGTCACTGTCTAAATATGAAAGATTCTGCACTGTTTGGCCAGTAGTTTTTGAAAACATTCTCCTCCTCCAAGGCTGCCAACATACTGTCATAAGGGTACTCCTTTCCCTTTGCAAATTAGTTTCCACCCCAACTTAGGGGTTGTTAGCTCATCAATGGGTGATGACAGAAAATTAGTCACAAACTATCAATAGATTCCTTTCTGAATTAGATAAGGGAGGGAGGAAACTCCTTTCATGAACCATCCTATATGCATTTGAGAAATTATCACAAAAGTACTTTAACTAGTCTAAAGACCTTTCCAGCTCATAAATAAAAAGGGCTTTGTATATAACGATAAGTACTTTTGGGATCAAAAACCTTTTGATTTTACAATATGAGGATCATAGTGCTAAAACTTGTTTAGATGCAGGCACTAACTTATACGTCCAAAAGTCCCAAAGGTTTGAATGTTTCCAAGTTATTTTGATAGACATGGCACAGACTGTCACCCCATTACACTGTGGACCAAGACATAGTGACTTAGAAGGCCCTTTATGAAGCTATCTTCTGCTCTACAAAGGCTCCTGCTCCTTTACATTGGCCTGCAGAGGTGACTAATGAAAAAGCTGATTAGTACCTTTTAAAGACTAGTTAAAGCTGTTTACTCTTCCAAAGCTATATACTCGCTCTTGCTCTCAAAGCCACGGGAATGTACAAGGGCCAGATATAGGATTACCAAAAGGATGCAGGTTATAAGAACAACTCTTTTTGAGCAGCAAATCAGTGCATTCTGGAATTATTAATTCTGATTCAGTTCAATTAAACAAATCATACTAAAACACCTATAAAAATTATTTATAAAACCATAAAGTAGAAATGGAAATGTTGTACCCTAGTAAGATAGAGCCATATGATATTTAGGGTGATTTTATCAAAATAGAAACAATTACGTCATGAAGAGACCAACACAGTATAACTGAGAGGCTTGATTCCAATTTCATGGCAGAAGTAAGAAAACCCTTGGGCCTGATTTAGAATTTAGAGGATGGAGTTAACTCCATCAGGATGGCAGAGGACAATAACTCCTATATCCTGTGGGACAGCCAACTGCCAAATTTAGAGTTGTTTGCTGGTTCTGTGGACATCACTCTACATTGGCACGAATTGCTGTCATGATGCTTCCTGTCTATGCACAAGATATTTGAAGGTCAGTACAGTCAGACATGATGGCTGGCTAGCAAAAAATTAAAGAAAATATTGTTTTTCAAAAACAAACTTCCAAAGCAGGAGTTTGTTTTTGAAAAACAAAAAACCTAATGGTCCCACACGCTGGGAGTTTTCTCCCACGGTGAGGGGGTAACTATTTTTTTTGTCCCTTACAGTCATTTTTTTACTGTAAAGAAGGTAGATGGTATATGGTACTGATGGAGCAAGTATTCGCATGTGACGCAAATTGTTTGTATCAAGAACCTCAAATAACATTAATAAGTTAATTCAACATGTTTGTCTTACTAATATTGCACTTTTACACTACACGGGGGTGTCCCAGAGACGCTTGCCTATGTGTTTACTAAAAGTAATAACGCTTGCTTCTAATATGGTCGCTGCTTTGCGGGATTCTAGTCTGCGCATGCGTCGGTCATACCCACGTGATGTGACGCACTCGCAGTTCTGGAGGGAACAGGTTGCTCTTGCGCAGTATTGCTAAAAATGGCCGCTTTATTTTTCACATGCTCCGTGCTTGCACTGCTGCTTTGGCAAAGCTGTTTGTTCTGCTTAACTCCTAATGCTATAGTTGTTATAAAGTAAGGGATGCAGTATTGATGGAGCTGTAATTTCTTCTGGTAGTTTCTCAATGCAAAACCTTCATGCTACCTCTAATTTTCCGCTCAAAAGGTGTTGGGCCCTTCACACCATGTGTTACCTTCAGGAGTCTTTAAATAATCATGAACAGTCATAAATGCAATTATTATTCTAAGCCAATAAAGAGAGTTGTTGAGTATTTAAAGGGTTTTATTTTCTAGTCAAAAGTTAATTTTTCTCTGACCCTTTATTCATTAGTAAAATATCAATCAGGTTACAGAATTTGGAAAACAGGAAAAATAGCATTAATACAGAACATATTACAGTCTGCATATAAGCATTACATATAGGAAATAAATTGTGGCGCAAAATGTCATTCAAAACTCTTAAAGAGTTTCTAAGAAAAATTGTCTTGCAAGGCTAATCAAAAATCAAATAGTTTGCAAAAATCTCCCATTAAGAGAAATAAATGCATAAGTCAAATAACTCTTTTCAGGCCTAATTAATTAGTCAAAGCATAAACTTATAGTTTAGCATCTAAATCTAAAAAACCTTTCTATCTGTTTGGTGCCCTGTGCATCTCTGTGTCTAAAGAGCAAAAAGGAGCGAGACAGCCCGCCCTTCACCAGACCTCAAAGGAATGTGGCCTGCAGTGCAAAAATATGATGTGGAAGCAAGAACCCTCCCCTTGACACTCCTCGGACGCCACTCCTCCCTTCAGCAATCTCCCGGGACGTTTCTCATACCTAACCCTTAGAATGTCTGGCCTAATCTGTTCCTTCTCTCAAGAGCTCACACACACCCCTAATGAGCCTAGAAGCCAGCTGATCTGAGAAAGCCAGCCCCTCCTCCGGAGAGGTCAGAATTTATACACAACATTTTGGCAGACTACACAAAATGTTTCAACTTCAGGAAAACCTGTACGTGATTGGTCAGACATGATGGCATACGTTCTCACAACCCTGACTCATTCTAAAAAACCTAACTTTACCACTTTTAACAAAAGAAGCATACATGAATAATACATTTATAAACATTTGCAACATTTACTAGTAAAAATGTTTCTATAGTTTTCCCTCCTTCCTGTCACAGTGCAGTCAGATGGATACTTTTAACTAACTGGTACAATGTACAGTTCAAGATGTCCTTGACTCCTTCCGCAGTTTGAGTCAAGCTGCCACAGTCTGCGCATGCTCTCTTCTCTTTCAAAGCAAGCCATGGCCTTGCTGGTTTCACAGGCAGCCATTTAATGGTAGGCCCCAAAATAAAACAAACACAAAGATAATATTAATTTCATGTAAATCAGCCCATTATGTTTCCCAACTCTATACTAATACCCCTTATAAAGTTTACCTAGCCAAGCTACTAGTGTAAAGCAGCTTTTCTATTATTTATGACAACATGTAAAATAAATGTGCAATATGCAACAAATAAAAAGAGGTGTTATTAACTGAAAATATTTATCAAAATATGTAACAAGTCAAAGTCTCTTAAGACAGAAATAGTGGATTTAGGGATGAGCTGGGAAGAGAGATACATATTCTATTAATCTTCAAAGCTAAAAAGGCCACTTTTCTATTGCAAAAACATATGTTAATTCAGCAAAAGCTTTTGAGAGTGAATAGGCCTCACTTTCATGTTTTTCATGTGCCATGTTTTTAACTTGCACCAAAAGGTGCGTGGCAATTTAAATGCAGTCTGTCTGGAGCACAAAAATAAAACATTGCCTGACTGCAGATGAAATCTGCTCCATCAGTATAGCCATTCACGGTATACAGTGTATTCATTTTTTCTGTGTTTCTAAATTGTTTTCGCTTACTTTTCATGTACCATCTTCGGGGGGGGGGCCTGGGAAGCGCTGCTACTCCATCTTGAAGCCCGAATAGAACCAGTCATGTGATGGGGGAAAAAGAAAGTCATGCAGCAGTGGAACCCAGCCAGCTGGCAGCCGAAGCCAAGATGCTCCTGGGAACCTGCACTCCGACCTAGCTGAAGAAGCTGGCTTGTACCTGCAATTCCTACAAATGTATAAGTTTATTGTGTACCCCATTGTCTGCTAAAACCTCTCTTGCCATGGGAACTGGAATGTAAGGGGTGGGCTCGAAAATGAATATTAAGTCTGAGAAAGTCTAAATTTTAGGAGGTACCATGACCTAACCTCCTCCCTTGCCCAATCAGAAATTAGGGAACCTTTCACTTGCAACATTTGTGGGTGGTACATTGTCCCGAAAACAGTATAATATGCCTAGGTTTAGCTAGAGAAATTGTCCGACTTGTCCGAATAGCTGACCTGTCACTGACCCAACAAACTCTATAGGTGATTGATACAGAGAGCTACGGAGCACTCTGTCCGTAATTTCCCCAGACTCAGTCCGAGTTTGAGAAACCTTAAGTGCTGGCGAAGCACTTTGCTAGGAGATTCGAGAACCCAATCGGGGTCATTGGCCGATTCCTTGCAGAGAGGGGGTAGCACAGGCGTTGCATCCGAAGCTGCAGGTGTTGGTCGTACCCTTTGGTGTGCCCAGTCCTTATCCAAATTCTGAGGTTATCCTGTCCTGACTGTCCATGAGCTGTACCTGCTCGCCTAGTGGCAGCCTAAGTCCTTGAGGGTCCTTTCCCGCCTTTTCCAACCGACCCGTGGCCCGGGTTGGTCTTCATTCTGTCCTAGGTAAATATAAACTTGCGTGGGTAATTGTTTTTCTTAAACTTCTTTCCTTTTCCCGAATAAAGCAAATTGCCTATTGTCCTTTACCTTGTGTTTCTCTATAATAAGATTTTCGTGCAAACTGGTGTATTAGCAGGTTCCATTCTCTCCCTACCTTTAGTCAAATTCTGAATCACATGCATATATAGTTTGTTCCATTACTATCCTCCCTTTAGTGAATAAGAACATCTGGACGAATCAAATTAAAGTTTCGTTTCTTATAGACTGTTAGTGATAATCAAAAGTCTGTTTTGGCTAGTATGTTCCCTTTTTCCTTACCCACCTTTAGTGAAGTTGTGACAGTTTTGCTGATCTAAGAATAGCGTGTTCCTTATTTTCACTTCCCTTTATTTTTCGAATTCTAAATGTTTCTTACTTTAATTCATTGTTATACTATCTTCTTGATCTTAGTGATAGATAGTTTGATTTGTGTTAACCTGTGGCTCATGGAAACTGAAGAAAACGATAACTAGATAAAGGTTTTTGAAACTTCTTGCGTTTGTGGTTATTATAAAGAGTACAAACATCATTGAAATTGTATATTGTATTTGTGTTGTCTACTTCCTCCACAGCTAGCTGCTCGATCCATTGTGATCTTAGGTACCTGAGACGAGGATTGGTAAGTCAGGTACACGGGAATAAACAGAAAGGAACCGAATTGCTGATAGTAGGGTGTAGGTTACCTGATTAAAGTGTAATGAAAATATTTTATGGGCCCAAGTGTGCATATTTGGTAACACAGTTAGTCGGGTGACCACCGCTCTCTATCAGTACTTCCTTTGATGGCATGTACCTTGTTGGTCCATCAGAGGAAGTATTCTGTCAAGAAGGCATAAGCAAAGGAAAGGAACTATGACTCATTGAACTGAATGTCATTGGAATATGAATGCATTTTCCCAGTATACCAAAGAAAGACATATAATCATCAAAGACACAGAAGAAAAGAAGCTCACAGAGATGTTTATTCACTGACTCTATTAAACATATTGTAAGAAATAGGACACAATAAACAGAGACATCTTGTTACTACCATTCTTGGGATCTACTAATCGATCATTTCACGGTTCCACTTTAATGCTCATTTTCTAGACAGGGGATGTGGATGCACTATTGATGTTTCAAAACTGATTTAGGGTGTTTCTCTTTCAAATATCATTCTCTGGTGTAGCTTGGACACAGCCTAGGTGCTATGAGATGGCTCTCACAGCAGGAGCAATAATGCTGGCTCAATGCAGAAGTAACCACAACAAGGAAACAATGAAGCATGAGATCTCAGCCCCTGGCAGTCATCAGCCTTTCTGAGTAGTCATCAGACACAGACAAAAGGGCAACCCTGCTTAGAAACGTTGATACCTTTAACAAGAGGAACCTATGACTTATCCCTTACTTCTACCAGCTAGCCTAATCAGTAGCCCTTTGCTAAAAAATACCTCACAGAATTTTTTAGGTAGCCTTTTCTCCATTCTTCCTCACTTCAGTTCTGGTTCTTCACCCTCTGTCCATAGGGATGCAGTCAATACACACCCACTATGTAGGAAGGCTGTATCTACTCTCATGTCACATCATGCAAAATGCATTCTACTGGTCCATGCACTAAGGCTTTCATCACACGAGGACTTTTACTACCACTCATTTAAGGGCAGAGTTACTAAGGGCTTGCATTGCACTTGTGTCATGCAAGACAACACAAGTCCTTTAATGGGATTTACCTAGCTATGCAAAACCACCTTTAGTGACTCGGCGTGGCTTAGTAAATCCTGAGTAATGCAAGGCAGCACAAATCCCTGCCTTGCTTTACTCTGTGCTGATTAGGCATTCCATGCATGGAACATGGTCATTTCCTTGCATCCACCCATGGATTTGGATGCAATCCCAGATTTACTAAGGTGAGTAAACCCGGGATTGCATCAAAATGGTCCGCCTTCCCAAGTGAGGATCAATGGGGAGAAATATCTGTGGTGCTCCTCGTTACTTCCTCTTTCCATGCATACTGCCTTCTGCCCCTTCCTGTACGAAAACCATCCTACTCATTGCACCCTGGTCATGCATAGACCCAAGGAGGTCCAGAAACAAAAGATCAAGTCTAGTGGGCACAAAACCAGAAAGAGAGCACAGACTGTGAGGAGCAGGAATAGGAAGCCCATTGCTAGGTAAACCAGACTGAGAGTGAGGAAGATTAGGAGAGCAGGACCTGAAGAATAAAAAGAATAAAGAGGAGATTGCCAGCAACCCGAGCCAACAAGGAAAGAGCTAAGAGGACTAGGGCAATGAGGACCAGTGGCATCACAATCAAGTTGCAAAGGAATCTCAATTCAAAAGGACCAGAGTAATTTTGACCTCGTAATTTTAGTCCTGGTACTATTTTTGTGGTTCCCCTGGCACTCCTAAGCCCTTCCTTTCCTGGTCCTATTGGTGCTAACTGTTCTAGTCCTCCTTGCTCTAGTCCTGGTCCTCCTGGCGGTTGTCCTCCTGTTATTCTTGGTACTGACCCCCTCTTCTTCCTTGCTTATTCTGGCCCCTGGTCCTATTGCCCTGGATCTTATCTTCTTGGATCTGGCCCTGATCCTCATGGGCCTGATTTTCCTGCTGCTTGTCCTAGTGCTGCTAAACAAACTCACCATGGTACTCCTTTATCTGGCCCTTCTGGGCCTGGACATCCTGTTCCTAGCACTGTAGATCGGACCTCCAGGGTGTGAACATCCTGGTCCTGATGTCCCTGGTCCTGATCATCCGGATCTTTTTCCTCCTCACCCTGGTCCTGATACCCTTTGCCATAATCTTCCTGATACCATTATTCAATTGGTTCCTGGTCCTTTTAGAACTTTCCTTCTGACTCTTGCTGCTGCCTAGGAGGCCGATTCACAGAACTAATTTATGACAAAATCCTAAACAAACTACTTTTGGTATTCACAGAAGGCATTTAGTAGTCTTAAATCAGAATTTTGTCTTAAGTTAGGATTTTGCTCTAAGTTAGAATTTTGTCCTAAGTTAGGATTTTGTCTTAAGTTAGGATTTTGTCTTAAATTCAACTTAGGACAAACTTAAGTTAAACTTACGTGTGTTCACAAGAGGTTCCCTAAAACCAATGATGTGGGCAGAGTGTGATGAGGGCTAACAAAAAAATGGGGAAGGGGGTATGAGATAAAACGAACCCCAGGATAGGATGAACATTTTTATTGGGGCCTCCATTGTCCCAGGGTTTCCGTTCTCTCACAGAACTGTGCTCAGAGACCTAGAACCTGGGTGAGCCAGGGTGACCCACAACTCACCTATGTTTCAGAAATCCCCTTACCAGGCTAGCTACAGTATCTCATCGGCAGTGAATACTTCCCGATGTCTTAGACAATCCAGAACATGAACTTAGAATACCTCAGGTATCGTGGAACACATGAACGCTCTTTCGTTATATTATCATTCCAAACCGAAACTGGGAGGCAATGAGAACACGTGCAAGTTTGAAATGCTTATTTTTTCAATGCAACATTCTCAAACGCAGTATCTTGTATAATATCAACATACATATTATAAAAATCAGAGTCAGCAGCATAGTCACTAATCCATAGTAAGCAAACTGTGATAACATATTATGATGCAAAATCTATAGAATTCTGTATCACCTATATTTCGCGCACCCTAATTAGCATATTATATTATATCTAAGAAGGTCTCATCTGGGCTTTAGCTGGGCGAACCCATACCTCAAATTCTCAGTAGGAGGAGATCACATCAACAGCTACCAGCTCTCAGCATGTCCAGCATCAAGTGTGTTTTCTAATTCCCTGTAACTGTATCTTGAACTCACGTAAAGCCCAAAGTTGGCACAAACATTATTTGTGTTATGACTAACGTAGTGCGAGGATCAGGCCTACAATAACCTTGTGTTAGAGTGTGCAGTTCTCAGTGTGCAGACAGTTGTACCAAGTGTTCCAGGCACGACTGATACCAGTACAATAATATATTATTCTGAAGTAAATCACATCTTTCGTCTAGGTTAAAAGCTGTAATAACAATTAGGTGTCGTGTGCAAACCGAAGCAGAAAGAAAATATGGCGTTTAAACATTTAACAAGCACATGGTAACTTAACACAACCTATGGAAACGTAATAACCATATGACACCCCCCCAATGGTCCGAGGACGGTCAAAAGACAAATATATAAGCCAATACTCTATGAGAGGCAAGACTTGAAAGCAGAGTTCAATGATATTGAGCCAAGCTAAATGTATGTAATGTATGTAAAATTTAAAAAATACAAAAACTATGTATGAATGCCTATAGTGGCCACACAAAATATAAAAAGTCGAACTTGAGGCCTAAATATAATAAACAGGCCTTGAACATATGAAAAAATCGAATGTTCGTATTGAAATTGGCACCATTCAGAATTACTAAAAAGTCACGTGCCATATAGATGGAAGTATTCAGAGTCATTCCTCGTTGAATGAATATGCAAAATATGTAGCAACAGCTTCCAACATGAAATCACTGTCATCATCCGAAAACAGTTCAGCCATCCAATTAAGCAATGGGAAAGAACATACGTGCTCCTCCAGTACTGAATCCTCTAGCATCATCAGAGGACAACTCAGTGGGTTCTCGAGAACGCTCTGTGCCAGAAAGTCATGCGCTGCTGCGAATATGTCCCACTGACCCATTAGTCCATGCATCGCTGCCACAGCCATAACCCTTTCGCCAGAACAGACCAACTCATGAGCCACTACGGGGGACATCAGCTGATCAAAGTCGACGTCAGGAGAAGTCGGTAAACAGAGACACAAATCAATGGCCCAGTCGAAATCACAGCTCAGGCAATGAAACACAGGCTGGACACAGGTGAAATAGGAAAATCTGAAAGATAATCCAAAAGCCGTGCTTAAAGTCGCAAGCGGCAGGGATCCATAATAATCAAGCATCCGGTTGCGAAACTGCATCAGTAGGTGCTGTGCGTTTCCTTGCGCAGGATGGGCATCCATGTTTTATGAAATAAAATATCACCAGAACGCCTGCAGCCAAAGCCAGCAAAACAGGAAATCCGCCAAACAGACTAGCGAATATAGAATGAAAGAACGCAGGGATAATACCAAATACTTTTTCAAATGTAGTCACAAGACCACTGCTAACCATTTTAAAAAAATGAGCGAGGCTGGATGTGGAGGAGGCATTAAAGATTTGATGAACCAGCTCGCAAAAATGAAACGGCAAATCAGTACTTAAAAGAGCTTGTACTTCTGTGCGTGTGTTTGCTATGTGAAGGACATAAGTTTCGCGGGCAGAGCTCAGGGCCACCTGTTTTTGAGACAAAAGGGCTCTTATACGGCCTAAACCATTGAATTCAGCTCTCAAGGTTGGTATTCTTGGCCAAATTAAAACTTCTGAATTCCCATGCGTGGGTGGATACAACACATTCTTGCAGCAAACGACCCTTTCAGACACGGTAACCACATATGCGATTCCAGCCTCTAACCCACAACAAAACTCGTTATTTAAAAGTAAATAACTACCGTTGGACAACAACGTGAACGTGGGAACTATTGCAGGAACTGGCGTCCCTTTCAAAACACAGGCCAAATTCGGTTTGTCCTGATTACAAGAACCATGCAACTGGATGTGCCTGCAAATAAGTGAGCGGTCAGGGGACTGTGTACATTCTTCACCATTCAGATTCACTTCATTCCCCTCCTTAAGGCATCTGTAAGTGTATGGTAAAGACCATGTCTCATGGAGGAAAGCGCTGCCTAATGGTTCATATCGCCCAATGGCAATATATTTCATACAATTTGTACATTTTTACAAAGCAAAAGGTAATGTTATAACACCATGAATAAGCCATGTTGCTGCAGTAACTTCAGCCACCGAAAATGGCAGGGATTCTAATTTTTCAATATGTAACATAGAAAATGTCGCATCTCTCATTGACAACATGCGCTGTTTTTCAGTCAAATTAAACGGGGCAAATAATGATGATACGTTCAAAAAAGTCCATGGCACTCGACCAGACTTAAGAGTCTGTAGTGTCCACGCAAACTGCATCACAGAACGCAATTGATTTTGACCATGATATAACACGGACACTTCATCATGTACAATGTCGACAACAGAAGACACAATATTATTTAAAGTGTAAATTCGGGAAGAAAGCGTGTTAATGCTGTTATCAACCACTGCAAGCACTTTTTCCAAATTAGCTTGATCAATAGCCCTTAGGCGTTTAGCAGCCTCAACCTGGTTAACTTTCCAAATTTCATTGTAAATTGCATACAGGAATCTTTTAGATCTACCTTTAGCAGGGCCTTTTATAAAATCGTTTAAATCCACATTATCATGTAATTGAGACAAATGTAGTTTAACTGCAGCTAATGTCGAATGCTGAAACCAATTTTGACACAGCTTCCCCACAGAATAAGTCGTGACAGTATAGTCTTCTTCAAAACGTGGATCGGGCCTGAGTTTTGTGAACACCCCAGCCAAACCCATAAATCTGCGCTGGCAAGAATCAGCACTCTTTTGCCATACCAGCCAACCCTTGGAATCCAAACTGGAAATGTTAAAGGATGAATTGTGTAAAAGAGTCTGCAACCCTTGAATGGAGGAATCAGTGAAATTACCCCAACCTGTATATTCATTTAAATCTGGGATGGATGGTGTATTTAATTTTTTAGAAGTAGCCAAACCAAAGCATGTTGTCTGGAAAATGGTAGAATTTAAAAACAACATGTGATTTGGGATGAGACATGCACGGTGCAAAGCCTCAGTGCCTTGTACCTGCCAATCTTTGGTACCCCAAACCGATTTAAGGTCAATTGTTCCTTTCCAGAACTCGTAGCCATCTACAGCCAACCTGTCTAAAAAGGACTTCGAATACAGTAATTTTGTACCGGTAAGTCTAACTTTGGAAATGGGCTTTTGCGTCATTTTAAAATAAAATGACTCGGGATTAGACTGATCAAAGTCTGTACAATAGGTATATTTCTTCAGAAATGTATTGGAACTGCCACTGAATGGAGCAGGGCAATGTTCCCATTGTGTATAATTTACAGCAACCCTCCTGGAATTCGTCTTATGTAAAAAATGATTACCATAGTGTTGAAAACAAAACAAATCTCCATAATTAATAGAATCTGTATACAGATCCTCAGTATCGAAGGCAGCATAATACTTCAAATCCGAGAATAATGTTTCTACGGCCTGAATATCCCAATCATCAGAACGTATATTTTGTTTAATCACATCTCCCATGTTTACTCTAAGCACATTTGGAACATTAATCACTTCAGTAGGCCCGTGTATCTGAAACCTAACCGCATCCCACACAATCCCATCAAGGACAGGCCAAGCTGTAATGTTAACCGTATTTAAGTTTCGTTTCTGTCTGTGCGCAGAATGTGAAGAGGAAAGAGGGTTCAATGTTCCATTAAGGTACCGAATTCCTGTTCTTTCTTTAACGTAGTGACCATCAATCAGGCGGAAAAAATAAAACACAAAACCAATTGACATAAAAAGATAGAATGAAAATAGGAGCAACCAAATGTATGTCCAAGGCGGAATTAAAAAATGTTTCTTGAACAACGTGGCATATCTTGCAATGTTTGTGGGTTTCTTCGATGTTTCCGAAACAGAGTCAAAAGAGAATCTGGACTGGCCTGCCAACCGGGTCTGCAAATCAGGCATCGATAAATCAGCAGGATAAGTGTAGTTTAGCTCATCAATGTTAGTATCAGGAATAGTATTTAATAAAGGACTGGATATGGCAGGCATCTCGAGGGACACCTCCTGTTCTGCACCAGATGTAATAGCCAGCACAGAGTGCCTCACCATGGAAGGACAGGATACAGCCGGTGTCATGCTATGAAGAATCGGCCACCCTGTGTGTCTTGACATTGTCAATAGAAATAAATCTGTTTTCCTTACGACCTGGAAGTGGTGGTAAAATGACTGTTCTTGTGCCCTTCACTCCAAGAACTCGAACTGGTGCTCGATATGAGGGACCAAACTCTTTCTTGTTATCGATCTTCTCTCGAACCAGTTCTCCAACTTGGGGTAGCCAGCCAACTACCGGGATCTGCAACGCATCATCCGATGTGGAGGGCAAATGTTCCTTTGCAAGACTGTCTCTGGTCTTTTGTAGATTCTGTAAAACATTGCAATGTTCATCTACGTCAAAGGCCCCGGCCTGGGCCTTGTAGTCCGGCCCATCAAGGTCAGGTACATACATCTTGATACCAAAGAGCATTTCGTATGGGGTCCGCCCACCCAGAGACCTTCTAGGGAGATTATTAAGCGCACGCTGCACGCCTATGAGGTGGGCTAGCCAGTTTCTACCAGTACCTATAACTCGGGCTGTCAAAGATTGCTTTAAGTCGCGGTTCATTCGTTCTACTACACTATTGCCCTCAGGCCTGTAGGGACTTGAAAACTTGACTTGGACTCCCAACGAAACCATAGCAGCCTTGTATGCCTTAGAGGCGAAAGCCGGGCCCTGGTCCGAATGGAAAGTACCACAGGCAAAAATTCCCACAAAGACACGCAAATCCTTAATGACAGTCCGCGAATCAGCGCTTCGATGCGGCCATACCCATACAAAGCGTGTGCATGAATCAACTGCTACTAAGATGTATTTAAACGCAGTATCAGAAGAAAAAGGACCGCAGTGATCCAAATAAACGCAACCAAGCGGTTTATTAGAGATGTACAACTGTGTCTGAGGCGGACGCGCAGCAGTAGAAGGCTTAATCTGCTGGCAAATGTTACATTGAAGAACATATTCACGCGTCTGTTTGTACAGACCCCGCCACCAGAATCTCTGTTGTAGCTGAGTTACAGTGGCCGAGACGCCCGCATGCGCAGACGCCACACCTTCATGTGCCGCTGTAATCAAAGCAGCTCTGCGATCCAAGTTGGGAACTAAACGCTCTCCAACTTCAGGGATTTTCACATAAGGAACCTTATCGGGACTTAAGTGGTATGTGTATTTAGAAGGGAATCCCGCAGGATATTTACCTCCCTTCTCCGTTGCAGCTACAGCTGCCAAGATGTCATCATCGATTTTGCTTTTGGACCTCGTGACTGCTGCAACTAAGTATTTTGATACCGCTGACTTCGCTGCTTCGTCAGCAAGCGAGTTGCCAACAGCGTGGACCCCCACGCGCTGATGACCGAGAGTATGAATCACAAACACGAGTGGCAGCTTCTCTTTAAGTTCCGCCACTCGGACCCAGATAGTTTTATGTTTTATTGTGCTACCTTTGGAGTCACGAAAATCATTCTGAATCCAAAAGAACAAGTTTTCATTGTAAGACTGGACACAGTAGTAAGAATCACTTACGATTAAAGTCGTCACACTAGGATCTGCGTACTCCAATGCAAGCATCAGAGCACGAAGCTCTGCCAATTGTGCGGTGCAGTCTCCAAGCGTCTGCGTGTGCACGACACTGGACTTGAACTCATCGTTCACCATGGCACCGACCACAATGGCGCAAGCGGAAACGTAGGCATGTTTAGAGCCATGCGCAACCTGCGCCGAACCATCAGTGTAAATGATGCAATGGAAATCCTCCAACGGCCGCATTGCTAATGGAGCAGGATGAACAAACTCATACTGTAAATACTCCTGGGACCGTAAGGTGGCATCAAAAATAAACGTGACATCTTGGGATGTCAAGGATGCAGCCCATTGAATCCACCGAGGGTGCAAAGCTTTGGAATTAGGTACACTGGCTTTCGTAACCGCCTCTAAGGCAGGGCACGGGGTAACAACCAACATGCGCTTTCCTTGTGACAGGGCACGTTCCTTAAGAATTGCCATCTGCACAGCCGTTAAAACTTTCTCCACAGTGGAAAAACGCAATTCAGCCGAAGTGTACAAGTGTGACTTGTAAGCAATAGGTACTGTATCTCCTTCATTAAAAGTCAGGTACGTGAAACCCACCACCCCAGGGATAATTCTTATCACCAGGTTGGTCTGGTTATCACGAGTCTGTAAGTATTCAGAAGCGAGCAAATCAGCCTGCAAAGACTGCAGAATGGCCGAATGCTCAGGCAGCCAGCATGATTTGGAAAAAGATGGTTGTATCAAAGCATATAAAGGCTTGATACGCTGGGCATATTCCGGAATGTAAGTCCTCCCGAAATTCAGAAAACCCAGAAGAGATTGTAATTTTTTCAGTGTTGTCGGAGAGCACAACTGTGCACATTTCTCCAGGAAATGGGGTGCTAAACCCTTCCCTTCATGGTTAAGCTCGTAACCTAGAAACAACACTGTGTACTCTGCAATGTGCGACTTTGTAAAGTTAAACTTGTAACCCATGTCAGCAAAGTTACAAATTATACTATTTACTCGACACAGATGCTCCCAAAGATCGTCGTCTGTGAGATAAATGTCATCCACATACGAACAAGCAACTGGGTCGAAGCTCTCCAAAAGAGAGACTATGCGCGCGGAAAAAACTCCCGGACTGTTCTTGTAGCCCATTGGGAGTCGTTTAAACATTTTTTGCACTCCGGTGCACGTAAAACTGGTCCATTGGGAACTTAGACCATCTAATCTATGTGCATAAAAACCATTGGAAATGTCAAGCGTGGTTTTGAACCGTTTACGCTCAAGACTATTCACTAACGCAGAGCTGTGCGTATTCTGTACTGCACAGTTACGGCAATGCGAGTTCAAATGCCTATAATCCAAAACCAAACGATATGATCCGTCCGGTTTGTTCACAGTAAAAAGTGGGTTATTCATCGGTGACACACACGTTTCAATTACACCTTGATATTCCAATTGTTCAAGGATAGCCGCGACTGAAGCTTTCACTTCACGCCGTATGGGATATTGTGGTTGAGGCTGTGGCTGTGACCGTAACGGAATCTCATGGCTCGGTGACAATTTATCCCAGCCACACTGATTGCGGTACACAGCCGGCGCAAGCGCCAGAGCCCACTCTTCTGCAAAATGCAGCGCCTCCACCCTCGGCACCGTGTGCGCGAAGCTGGGTAGGATTACCTCCTCCCCTCGCGGAGCTGCGAGAACAAAAGGTGGGGGCCAGTCAGCCTCCGAAAGCAAAATGTCATACGTAGACGAGAGATTTTCCCAAAATACCCCTTTTACAGTTCGCTGCATGTCACCTTCAATTAACAGGACAATTTCAAAAAGTCTTTCAGGGGGAGCAACATGCGTATCTGCAGTTTCAATCACAACAAAAGTTTCAGTCGCTGTCACCTTCAACAGTGGACGGAGGGCCTCTCTCACTATGGTAATCTCTGCAGCGCTGTCCAGCAAGGTCAGAGCCCACGTCAGATTCCGAAGCCGCGTTCTCACTATCTGGGGCATAACGATGCGCGGTCAGGGCAGCGACTTTCTTCGTGGCAAACTGAGGTCTCTTGGGCGTAGAGCCTTCCTGCTGATCTCCACTGGAACGCGGGCGGGGCTGACCACGTCCTTGCTGGCCATCCCGGCCCTTGCCGCCCCCTCCACCACCGGTTGACGGAGCCGATGAGTCCTGAAAGGAACGAGGAGAGCGTTGTTCAGAAGCCTGAAACCTCTCAGGCGACTTAATCATCGCGCGGTTGCGCAAATCATAAACACGATCCGACTGCGCAGGCAATGGAGACGCAGGAGCAGAAACCTGTATTTGTTGTTGTTGTTGCTTACCCTGATTCTGCTTTTTAGGCCAATTTTGTTTCTTGGACTTTTGTTGACCACTAGTTTCCGATGTCTGACTCTGGGGCTGTTTCTTCTCCTTATCAGGAAAAGTTTTAACCCCCTTTGCATTGCGGCCCACCATTGCGTAAGCATGCACAATAATCTTTGCTAACTGTCGGGGTCGGTCGGGCTCGGGAACCAACGCTAATGCGTTAGCAACTTGAAAGTTCACTGCATCCCCCTTGACATTCGCAAGGATCACACCGCAAACCACTTCAAAGGAGCCACACAGGCGCATGCCCAATTCAACAGCCGCCTCCGGTCCATGTTCGTCCTGAACACGTTTAAGGACCCCACCTAGATTGGTCACAGACGGGGAGCCATAGCACCTCGAATAGACCGCTGCAAAAGTTTTTCCCCAGGTCTCACAGTCAGCAAGGTCAGGAGCCAGATCTTTCGGCAAACTTAGTGTAAGAATCCGGTGTTTATCACCCGGACTCGTATTAGGAAACACAGCTTCCAGCTGGCCGAATTTCTCAGCAAGCCAGAACGGAAAATCGTCCTTTTCCTGGGGCTTCTTACCCATCACGGAATTAACCATGACCGGGTTGATTTTCAGACCAGCATGTTCTGCTCGAAGCTGTGCGCCTCTAGGGGCCGCGTCTTGAACATTACGTCCAATGTAATGAACAAGCGCTCTAATCACTCCCACCGCGACTTCATGAAGAAGCCGCAGTTCACCTACGTTACATGCGTTACGTCTAGGGTGAGGAGTAAATCCACCCAAAGCAGGCCAACTAGTGCCTGCAGTGGACAAAGGCCCTAACCTCGCAGCGGTCATAGCGTGCGGTAGGGCGCCACCAAACCAAACTCCATGCTGCCAAGCGTCAATAGGCACCTCCAGTGGTCTGTACGGAGCGTACGCCGCCGGTACAACCGAAGCAGTGTATGTGTGGAACACACCAGTATTTGCGTCCACCTCCGGAAATGTCACCCACGAATAAAACAGTTCGTACGGGTAAGCATGTTCCGCGCTCACCACCAGAACCACAGCCAAGCCATCCAAAGGAACATCATACATCCGCAAATGGTCACACACCGCAATGCGACTATGCTGCGGGATGTCCACAGGCTGAGCCATGTTAGCACAGGAGTGAGAAAAAACAAATTATACTTTGTAGCACAACTGGGTAGTAATTCAAAGAAACCGTTTTAGACAGATTCAAGCTTGAAAATGACCTATTTCAAAAATAGGTAGGTTTTTCCGACACTGCCGTTTTCCGGAAACGGGAATGTAGGCGTTAAGGTTTTAATGATATACTACTCGAGTGTCATGTTATAGGGCCAACCAACGTTTGGGCGCCATGTCGCAGGGTTTCCGTTCTCTCACAGAACTGTGCTCAGAGACCTAGAACCTGGGTGAGCCAGGGTGACCCACAACTCACCTATGTTTCAGAAATCCCCTTACCAGGCTAGCTACAGTATCTCATCGGCAGTGAATACTTCCCGATGTCTTAGACAATCCAGAACATGAACTTAGAATACCTCAGGTATCGTGGAACACATGAACACTCTTTCGTTATATTATCATTCCAAACCGAAACTGGGAGGCAATGAGAACACGTGCAAGTTTGAAATGTTTATTTTTTCAATGCAACATTCTCAAACGCAGTATCTTGTATAATATCAACATACATATTATAAAAATCAGAGTCAGCAGCATAGTCACTAATCCATAGTAAGCAAACTGTGATAACATATTATGATGCAAAATCTATAGAATTCTGTATCACCTATATTTCGCGCACCCTAATTAGCATATTATATTATATCTAAGAAGGTCTCATCTGGGCTTTAGCTGGGCGAACCCATACCTCAAATTCTCAGTAGGAGGAGATCACATCAACAGCTACCAGCTCTCAGCATGTCCAGCATCAAGTGTGTTTTCTAATTCCCTGTAACTGTATCTTGAACTCACGTAAAGCCCAAAGTTGGCACAAACATTATTTGTGTTATGACTAACGTAGTGCGAGGATCAGGCCTACAATAACTTTGTGTTAGAGTGTGCAGTTCTCAGTGTGCAGACAGTTGTACCAAGTGTTCCAGGCACGACTGATACCAGTACAATAATATATTATTCTGAAGTAAATCACATCTTTCGTCTAGGTTAAAAGCTGTAATAACAATTAGGTGTCGTGTGCAAACCGAAGCAGAAAGAAAATATGGCGTTTAAACATTTAACAAGCACATGCTAACTTAACACAACCTATGGAAACGTAATAACCATATGACACCATTGGTCAGGAATAAAAACTAAGTCTGATCCACTTAGATGCAAAATCAAGTAACTCATGCTGCAGCTTTTGGATCAAATCTAGTTAGCAAGCCACTTAGTCATTGAAGGGCATTTTGGGGAAAGTTCTGAAGGATGTCTTCAAAGTTTCTGGGGTCCAGGCATGCCAAATCTGCAAACACCTGACAATGATTTGTGAATCAACTTTGCAGACTGGTAACTACTTTGTCAATTGCAGCATTGTAAACTTCTATCCTGTATTTATCAGCAGCTGACCTGATGGGTTTATCAGTTGCAGTTTCGTCAGGCATCATCTTCTTCTTTCATACACAAACCTCTGGGAAGTCAACTTGAATAAAAATGTTGCTATCACACTGATCCAATTTGTCTTTTGCCCAATTGATGAATTTGTTTGAAGCATCCATTATGCAGCTGTATTTCCGACCCTGTTGTTGTAGGGAGTCTATGGTTTTAGCTACCATTTGATATGCCTGCCATACATCAATTCCTTGTGTTTGCAAGTAAAGAGATAAATGAGTGGTATTTTGAAAAATAAACATACATCTGCGCAGGAAAATTGGTGTCAAATGTAACTAGTAAATTTAGAAATGAAATGACTCTGTATCTGATCTCATCATTGACGGTATCTGATGTGGATATCTCTTCCATAGTTTGAAGAACCTCAATGTACACCGATGTGCTTAGATCATTGTATAGACCACACTTTTTTTAAGTGCTACATCTTTGGCCCACAATCTTGTTTCTCCTATTGTAGAGATGGACCGAAACCATGCTTCAATACATTTGTCCCACCACATGTTCATTCAAAGGTATGAATCCCTGAGAAATATAGCACAAGAATTTAACAGCCCAAACAGCGATATTGCAGATACAGAGATTTTAGTGACATCAGTTATGACAAGGTTAAGTACATGCGTGTGGCACCACTCATGAATCTCATCAAGTGCTTTCTTTCTGTGAACCCATTGTACTGTCCCTGCATAATGGAGGCTGCATATGTTGAGTTGCTAACACAATTGGCATTGTTATTGTTCATGGATTTTAGTGCAGTGCAAACTAGCTCACACAAAGCCTTTCCAGTTGTCATTGTACAATTCACAACAGACACAAGATGTTTCTGGAAAACGTTGGTCACATATCAGATTATATTAAAGCACTAGTCTATAACATTTATGTCCTGTGTTGTATCCAGCTGTATTGAGAATATTTTGACTTCCCTTATTTCTTCAGGGATACCCTTTTTTAGTATTTGAGGAAATAATATCTATGAGAGACTTCACAGTAATTTTTTAAATCAGGATAACTAGACTGCCACATCCTTTACCACTCTTTGCAACCTCCTGATGTTTTTTTACTCTTTTTAGTGACATCCTCAAGATGGCTTTTCAATAATGGATCAAATTATTTAAGATACTGAAGAACTTCCCTTAACCCTTTCCATGCTCATGACGAGCTCAGCTCGTCATGATGCACGGTTAAGCTGTGCTGATGACGAGCTGAGCTCGTCATGAAATGATGGTAATGACGATAATTCAGCATAGGAGGGGAAAACCCCTAGCAGCCAAGGTGTTAAATATACATGATCTATTGTTTCATCTTCTAAGGTGTAGGTAGTTTCTGTAGTTGCTCGATAGCTCAGACCTCTTTCGCCAATCAGTTTCATAGTTTCCACTACTCTTTCTAAAATGGCAAGTTTTCACTTGACTTCCTCTTGTTTTGCAGTTGTATGCTTTTTAAAAAGATGGCTACCTATATCTATATTTTTTGATTGCATCATGAAGGATTCCAAAGTAGTGTGATGAAGGATGCTGTCTTTGTGCTCATCGATTCTTTGGTACATATGCCTTTCATCAGAACAGCCATCAATGAAAGCACTTCTCTCTGTCTTTTTGCTAAAAGCTAGACATACTACACAGAAAAAAGTTTTGGCTTAGTGTGAATAAGTAAACCACTGCCTTAGTTTCCCGTTGTTTTGATGATATAATTGTTTAGCATTCCAACATAGACCATCTAGTTGACACGGATGAAACTTAAAAAAGGCATTCAAATTATCAGATGTTGGTCTTAAAAACCATTGGTTTTCATCAACACTTTCAGCGGGATGAATCAAAGTCACATCAGCACATTCTAATTTCTCAACTATGGGGTCTTTTTGACACTTCTCTTCAGAATCTTCTTCACTTGCTAATTCGATGTAACCTCCTATAGACGTGGGAGCTGCCTCCTTGATAGGAGCATGACTACTTATTTCAGCCCTTTGGCCCTTAACTGTTTGTTCAGCTACTTCATTTCTGAAGCTGGTGGACATGATGCCGCCTTTGATAGAAACCAAATTGTTTATTGGGCCTACAAATATCAGTCACTGTTTAGTAATGGCTTGCTTATTGCTCTTATATTTTTTCATCTTTTCACGTTCTTTCTCAGCTCCTCCTTTTGTGTGCTATTTCCTCTCTCGAAAAGCTGCATGAGTCAAAGTCACATCAGCACATGCCGATTTCTCAGCTACATGGTCTTCTTAACAATTCTCTTTGGAATCTACATCACTTTCTAATTCATTGAAACTTCTATATATTTGGGAGCTGCCTCATTTACAGTAGCTACACTGCCTATTTCAGTTCTTCGGCCTTCTGCAGTTTGTTCAGCAGTTTAGTACTGAAGCTGGTGGACGTGCTGCCGCCTTTGAAAGAAACCAAATCTTTTTAGAAATGGCTTGCTTTATTCTCATTTTTCCACTTATTCTTTCTCAGCCCCTCCTTTCTTGTGTGATTTTCTCGTCCCAGCACCTTTCATATTCATAGTGAAAATCTAAAATGCTAGATGAGAGGGTTCTCAAAGATTAAGCTACCGATAACAAATTTGAAAAAAGATATCTCGTAGTATACTTCAGCACATATCAAAACTATTGTTACAGGAATTAAAATAAATTACAACATTTGATATCATTCTGACAAGTTTTCTTTGTTTCTATCCTTGTGACAAAGTGTCACGGAAGTCATGACTCATAAGGTATGCACATTAAATACATAAGGAAGCTACAATCATAGATATGTGATGTTTTTTAAGGGAGAAAAACCATAGTTCACAAACAACTGATACATGGGGCTTGGTTATATTGTATACAGAAACTGTTGTGTCACTTGTGCGTAGAGAATGCTTTTTAAAATTTAATTTTCTAATCTGGCAATCCCGCAGATTCAAGCAGCTATTAAATGGTACAGATTGGATCACCCACTCTCTTTCAGACACACGTTATAGATTTCAAACATTTGAACAATTCCAGCTCAACAATTCTCAATAACTGGCTCCCTTTCAGTCATGCAAGTTTTCATTGGGAATTATCATTAACACTAGACTTACTTTTTTTGTTTCATCAATAATTATGATGTCAGCTCTTTCTGTTTGCTTCTCTCTGTCAGACTATCCGCACATGCCTGGGGTCCATAAAAGTATGAACATAGCCTGAAATTATTTTTCCGAGTGCTTCACAGAATTTCTTCAGAGACTGCACATGGTTGTGTGAGATCACATGGGAGTGGTGGTATCGAAGACAGAGTAAGAGGCTTCTCTGCAGAGCAGTTAAATAAATAGCATACTAAAGCGTGGGATCATATTTAACTAACAAACTGCACAATGTTGAGTGATATCATAATCATAACTCTTTAAGAGACAGTTTCCCAGGACAGGCTCAGAGACCACTCAATGCAAATTAAAATCACAACAGTAGGAGAGACTGCGTCATTGAATAGACTGAGCCACGGTGTGAAACAGAATAAGATCACAACTGAAAGAGAGACCGCTCCCTAGGACATGGTCAGTGATGGCACAGTACAGAGTGAAATCACAACAGAGAAATTACTTCCTGGGTCAGTCTGAGAGAGTGAAATTGCATACATTGGTGCCCAGGAATCTTCATGGGGCCGTAAAGTACTAATCACAACACCCTTTGGTCCACTCTTGTCTTGACAGCCAAAAGTGCTAAGCATTATAAGCTGCTTTGGGAAACAACCTTTAAAATGCATTGTTTACAATGCAACATTGCAGTAAACACATGCATTGTAAATGATGCATTTTAATAGTTGTTTCCCAGGTCGTTACAACGATGCGTTGTTACATCGCATGCCATCACAACGCAAGACATTACAACGACTTGCAGTAGAGGGAAGAAGGTGTTTGATTTGTTGGATTTTCAATCAAACACCTTCCCTACTGTGGACACACTGGAGTTGGAATAGTAAATTATACTATTCCAAACTCCAGTGTCCCCCCCACCGCAAGTCGTAATAATGACTTGCGTTATAATCCCATGCGATGTAACAACGCGACGTTGTAACGACTTGCGTTGTAAACGCATGCGTTGAAAAAGTGCTATTCGCTGTTTTAAGACTGTTCCAATGCCATAACTTTACAGCATGAGAACTATATTGTGATAATCTTTTTTGTATTTTCAATCATTTGTGAAAGCATGCAAATGTCACACATAAGCACCCAGGCCACTGAGGCCAAAAACTGAGGAAACATCATACATAAGCACCCAGGTCAGTAAGCATGGAAATGTCATACATAAGCAGCCAGGCCAGAAAGCATGGAAATGTCACAAACATCTACCCAGACAAAGTCAAAGTCAAAGTCAAAAGATTTATATAGCACGCTACATACCCAGAGGGTCTCAAGGCGCTTGTAGAAGGTGGGGAGTTACTTGTCGAATATCCACGTTTTGAGTTGCTTTCTGAATGCTAGGTGGTTCTGAGTAAGGCGAAGGTGAGTGGGAAGTGAGTTCCAAGTTTTAGCTGCTAGGTAGGAGAAGGATCTACCTCCCATGGTGGTTTTGTTGATGCGAGGTACAGTGGCAAGGGCTTGGTTGGAGGATCATAGCTGGCGGGAGGGGGTGTAGAAGGAAAGTCGTGTGTTGAGGCATTCAGGTCCGATTTCGTAGAGTGCTTTGTGTGCGTGGGTTAGGAGCCGGAAAGTGATCCTCTTATTGACGGGGAGCCAGTGGAGGTTTTTTAGGTGATCAGAGATGTGTTCTTTACGCGGGATGTCTAATATGAGCCTGGCTGAGGCGTTCTGGATGCGTTGTAGTTTTTTCTGGAGTTTTGCGGTGGTGCCGGCGTAGAGGGTGTTTCCGTAGTCCAGTCGGCTCGTGACCAGAGCGTGGGTGACTGTTTTTCTAGTTTCGGTAGGGATCCAGCGAAATGTTTTTTTGAGCATGCGAAGAATGTTGAAGCAAGATGAAGAAACGGCGTTGACTTGTCTGTTCATCGAGAGTGAGGAATCCAGGATGACGCCCAGGTTCCGTGCGTGGTCCGTCGGGATGGGTGCTTTTCCAAGGGCCTCTGGCCACCAGGAGTCGTCCCAGGCGGAGGGGGAGGTACCTAAGATGAGGACTTCTGTTTTGTCTGAGTTCAGTTTCAGACGGCTGTGCTTCATCCATTCGGCTACTTCTTTCATTCCTTCGTGTAGGTTGGTTTTGAACGTGTTAGGGTCTCTGGTGAGTGATAGGATCAGTTGAGTGTCGTCGGCGTAGGAGATGATGTTGAGGTTATGTTGGCGTGCGATGGCCGCGAGGGGGCTCATGTAAACGTTGAAGAGGGTGGGACTAAGTGAGGACCCTGGAGGTACGCCGCAGATGACTTCAGAGGCCTCTGACTTGAATGGTGGAAGGCGGACTCTCTGGGTTCTTCCGGAGAGGAACGAGGTGATCCATTCCAGTGCTTTTCCTTGGATTCCGATGTTTTTGAGGCGCTGTAGAAGGGTGCTATGGCAGACTGTGTCAAAGGCTGCGGAGAGGTCGAGGAGGATGAGGGCGACTGTGTCTCCATTGTCCAGTAGAGTTCGAATGTCGTCTGTTGCTGCGATGAGGGCGGTTTCGGTGCTGTGCTTGGCTCGGAAGCCGGACTGTGAGGAGTCGAGGGATTTGTTGGTTTCGAGGAATGCGGCGAGCTGGTTGTTGACAGCTTTCTCGATGGCTTTGGCCGGGAATGGAAGGAGTGAGATAGGGCGATAGTTTTTGAGTTCGGTGGGGTCAGCTGTGGGTTTCTTCAGGAGGGCGCTGAGTTCGGCATGTTTCCAGCTTTCCCGGAAGTTTGCGGAGTTGAGGGAGCAGTTGATGACGTCTCGGAGGTGCGGTGCAATAATGGAGTCTGCTTTGTTAAAGATGTGGTGAGGGCAAGGGTCTGTGGGGGATCCTGAGTGGATAGAGTTCATCAGACGGATGGTGTCCTCAGTGGAGATTGGCTTCCAGTCATTGAGGATGTTCAGGGGGGTTGGGGGTCCTGCAGGGGATTGGGTGGGTTGGTCTTCGGGTTGGTTGTCGAAGCTGTTGTGGATGTCTGCAATTTTGTTGTGGAAGAATGAGGCTAGGGAGTCGCAGAGGGCTTGAGAGGGGGTGATGTCGTTGGAGTTGGCTGAGGGGTTGGTAAATTCCTTGACGATGTTGAATAATTCCTTGCTGTTGTGGGCGTTGTTATCTAGACGGTCCTTGAAGGCTGCTTTCTTGGCATTTCGGATTAGTTGGTGGTGTATGCGGGCGGCGTTTTTGAAGGCGTCCTTGGTGCTGGTGGTTGGGTCTTTTTTCCAGGTCTTCTCGAGGGAACGACAGAGTTTCTTGGATTTCTTAAGATCATCGTTGAACCAGGAGGCCTTCTTGCTGCCTAGTTTGATTTGTCGTTTTTTTAGTGGTGCTAGGATGTCGGCGCTGTTGGATAACCATTGGGTGAGGTTGGTGGCTGCTTGGTCTGGGTTTGAGGAGTGGGCGGGGGGCTTTTGAAGAAGCGATGAGGAGATCTGGTCGATGGTGATTTTGTTCCAGTTTCTTTGCAGAGTGGGTTGGGGGTGGTTGTTGGATGTGGGCTTGTTGTAGGTGAAGTGAACGCAGCTGTGGTCAGTCCAAAGGAGAGCTGTGGTGTGGCTAAAGGAAACATGCTTGCTGGAGGTGAAGATAGGGTCGAGTGTGTGACCTGCGATGTGGGTGGGGGTAGTGACAAGTTGTTTAAGTCCGAGGTTTGCGAGGTTGTCCAAAAGGGTGGTGGTGTTGCGGTCGTTGTTCTTTTCAAGGTGAAAGTTGAGGTCTCCCAAAAGGATGTAGTCCTAGGAGGGGAGCGCGTGTGGAGTGATGAAGTCCGTGATGTCTTCACTAAATTGTGCGCGGGGTCCTGGTGGCCTGTAAAGGAGGGTGCCTCTGAGTGTGGTCTTGGGGTCGATGTGGATCTGGAAGTGAAGGTGTTCAGAGTTGGCGAGATTGACGTCTGAGCTGGTTGAGATGCGGATGGATTTCTTATGGACGATAGCGATGCCTCCTCCTGTGTGGCCGGTACGGTCCTTGCGAATGATCTTATAGCCTTCCGGGATGGCAATGGTGATGTCTGGGGCTGAAGAGGCATTCATCCATGTTTCTCTTAGGAAGGCGACGTCCGGAGAGATGGTGTCGAGTAGATTCCAGAGGTCAATGGCGTGTCTGTGGACCGAGCGGGTGTTGAGCAGGAAGCATTGTAGGTGGTTGGGATCGGATATCTGTTGTGTGTTCATAGATGAGGAGTTGTTCTTGGTGCCGTCGAACTTGCAGGAGTAGCAGGAAAAGGGTCCATGGGTATGTCCAGGAGCGGCTTGGATGCAGATGGGGGAGCGGCCAGGGTTAAGGGCTAGGAGGGTGGTGGCATCGTAAGTAATGCGGGAGGGGTGGGCATTACGAGGACCAGGGGCTCTGGCGCTGGGCGCGGTCCAGGCGCGGACGGGCGTAGACGGGCTTACCTTTGGCGCACCTTCGGCGCGAATGGGGCGCGGTCGCTGCGCGTGACCGCTGCGCGGGAATGCATCTGTCATATATGGGTAGTGGGAAGGGGAGGGGCGAGGGAGGATCTGATGGGAGGCGGTTGCGTGGTGGAGGGGGCGGTCTCAGGGCAACAACAACAACACAGCAAATGGCGGCAGAAATAACAACAGGCAAGCAGATCGAGTATGAGGAAACTTGGAGCGTAATTCACTAAACGCGATCCCAACAGTGACCAAATGCAGCTTTCAGGCACAAGGGTTGCACAACAATAAAATTTGCATGAAAAGTAGCGCACAATCAGGCAGGCACGTTCGAGCGCTAAGCGAGGTCAGCAGCGCTATGTCAGGTGAATGTGGAAGTGAGGAGAGCAGCGTTAGAAGGCTCAGCAGCGCAGAAATAACGATACCAGGCAGCTCTGGGTCAGCGAGGGCAGGAGGGAGCGACCGTTCTCAACCAGGTCGAGGCGAGATAGCATTGAAATGTCACACATAAGCATCTAGTCCAGAAGGCATGGAAACGTCACACATAAGCACCCAAGCCATTAAGCATGGAAACGTCACATATAGGCACCCTGCCAGTAAGCATGGAAATGTCACATATAAGCATCCAGGCCAGAAAGCATTGAAATGCCACACATAAGCACCCAGGCCAGTAAGCATGGAAATGTTACATATAAGCACCCAGGCCAGTAAGCATGGAAATGTTACACAAAAGCATCCAGGCCAGAAAGCATGGAAATATCACACATAAGCACCCACACCAGAAAGCATGGCAATGTTACACATAAGCACCCAAGCCAGAAAGCATGGGAGAATAAGCACCCAAGCCAGAAAGCATGGAAATGTTACACATAAGTACCCAGGCCAAAAAGCGTGGAAATGTCACACATAAGCACCTAGACCACAAAGCATAGAAATGTCATACAAAGGCACCCAGGCCAATGGCACTTAGGCATTTTTCAGAGTGTGGGTTATCCATCAATGTTACATCACTAAAGTCATGGGATTCTGAAAAATGCAAGAATCACACACAGAACAAGGGTAACAAATGAGCCTTGCATATTCCGACGAAAGTGGCGAGGGTTCAAATTTAGGTCGGACAATGAGCTTAGCAGCTATGGTCATAGTCCCTCACCAGTCCACTTTGCCTGTACGACTCTCGATCCTTGTGGATCGATGACACTGGAGAAGCCCCACACAGTCTTTGTCGTAGACCAAAACTCGAGGTCACTCTGCTCCAGAAACACCTGAGGAAAAGTGTTCTTCTGATCGGCATCATTTGTACCGGGACTCCATTGCTTTTTCATTGCCATCTCGTGTCAAACACTTCCACACGACCCACCTAGTCGTTTCTGCTGATGCCTGAGGAAAATCTAACTAACACGATAACAATCATCTTGCAGCCTGCATTTCTGCCCAGGAACTGTCGCACACCCATCCCCCCTGTTCTTTGCAGTTCAACAGAAAGCCATGAGACACTCACACCCAGTGCAAAAGATTTGTTTTCCATCTCCTGCTCCCAGTCTAGTAAACATCCTTGACACCGTGATCTGGTTATCTGGACAATGGTCTGACTGCTGGGCCTTGGTCAGGGTGATTAAACAATGACCTGAAAGACCGGGCTTTGATCAAGTTGAGTGGACAATGACCTGAAAGACCGAGCTTTGATCAAACTGAGTGAACAATGATTTGTGTACCAAGCCTTGACCAGGTCACCATCTACAAACATCGTCTGGATCTGGTTGTCAACTGCAAACACTGCCCTGATTGAACAATGAACTAACAGCCAAAAGACCAGAATGAAAAAGTATAAAAGGCTTGTAAGCTGCGGAGTAAAGCAGCAGCCTCCTCTATCTTGTTTCTAACGAGCTTTGGACTCTGTTCCATAGCCCAGGCTATTTAAATACATCTGGGTTCCTCCTGCAGACGAAGGCTCCTGTGTCTCCTTTTACTACGTATGAAGGGTATGGAAGACTTGGGCGGTTCCCCCGCCGCCGAGACCCAGTAAGTGGGTTATTCTGGTTCTTCAAATGACGCCCGAACAAGGAATCCATGAGCACGAAGGTCAGGCCCGGTGGTTGTGAGGAGGTGCATGGAGAGACTCCGACGGAGGCGCCCTACCCAAGTGATTCTTCCAATCTGGCAAGCCGAACGACTCGCCCGCTGTTCCTCCCCACCCGGTCTGGGCCACATGACTGCATTCTCGCTGGAGTCCCCTAGCAAATAATTTCTGGAGCAGGACACAGCCCTACGTCTGCAGAAGAGAACTACCCCTGTAAGGTAAGGGTGGACTGATCACCCACCAAGTCTGTATGATTCTCTTATTGACTTTTGCAAAAGCCAAGCTGTTATTGACTTTTTGCAAAAGCCAAGCAAGCGAGGTGAGTTTTTTAAAACCCGCTGGTGTCTGTTATCTGTTTCTGTATGATTCTGCTGTTATTGACTTTTGCAAAAGCCAAGCAAGCGAGATGAGTTCTAAAAACCTGCTGGTGTCTGTTATCTGTTTTCAAGCATGCCAGTCAATAGTAAGTTCAAGAGATTATGTTGTTGTATGTGTATGCAGGACTCGCAGCTCGAGGCGGCTGGTCCGCTTCCTCCAGAAGGAACCCCTGGCCATACGATGTATGTTAAACATGGCCCTTCTGCCATAATGTTTTCCACATTCTGGGTAAAATATAAAAAACTAAGTAACGCGGAATTACAGTGGCCACTTTATGGCTCCTTTAATTCCCAAGTTCTCGCCAACTTAGAGGAACAATTAATGAAAAGAAAAACGAGCCCGTCTATGTTTGAATCTGTCCGATTTTGGAGGAAAGAGATAGAGTAGAGAGCTAGAAAGCAAAAGGCTCAAGAAAGAAAACAGGAACGTATTTCAATGGCCGACCACGCCAGAGAAAATTTACAAAATCAAATGACAAAATCGGTAGAAGTATCCGATAGGGAGCATGGGGCTCGGGTACAAAAGTGTTATCCAGCTCGTGAGGAGAAAGGAAAGGGCCATATGGAAGGGGGAGAAGAAGGTGATTCCTTGCTGGATACCATGCTAAAAAGCCCTCCTGCATATGCCCCAATGTACCCTGCCCTGACGCCTCACCCCGCATGTCCCCCCGCCACAGCCTACTCCTGCCCCCATTGCCCCTCTTACTGTTCTCCCTGTCACACCAACCCTCCCGATTTTTCTTATGACACCGACCACACCCGCTAACCCTGTCCTCGCTGTGGAAATGACAAGTCTCCATCCGCCCAACCCCTGTGGCTTTACCCCTACACGCCCTTTTCCTACTTCCCCATGGTCTACAGTTAAGCAGGATTTATAAATATTGTTGAATTACCCCCGACTGGCCTCCTTGCGCTCTGTAGTCAGCTTTTCGTCCCTTCAAGAAAATGCCCTGCAGAAGAAATAGTGTGAATGTTGGACAAATAACAGGAATAATTATGCCTTTTAAGACATATGGTCCACGTTTTCCCAGTGGACGATTATGGAATAGACCACCTGGGCTGAATACCTGTGTACGCTGGTCATGCAAAGATTTGAGAATGTTCTTATGCAGATACCCACCGGATTAATGGACCATACGGGGGCGTGGCTTGAGCGGCGATGTGAGCGAACGTGCTGTGGTGGGGCTCCCGTTGCCGCCGGCCTGTATTTGCCATCAAAGCGGATTAAGGGGCATCTAACCTCCCTTTTGAGTGCCCTAGCAGAGTGGACACATCGCTGCTGAGTGTCCGGAGGCTGGTTTGGAAGGGCGGTGCCTCGGGGGCGATCCCCGGAGCGGACGGACAGAACATTGAGAGCGGCGCCCGCCATCTTTCGGTGGTGGCCCGATCCCTGCTGATTACCCGGGGAGCAGCGAGGCAGGTACAGAGCAGTTGCCTGCGAGAAGCCCTGGGAGCAGGCCGACGCTGGTGGTCCCTCGAGACTCCTTCCTGGGACCCGGCTGGCAGCCGAGCGCTGAGGAGCTTGGAGCCCTGCTCCGGAGGTATACAGCGGAAGCTTGCCGGATCCCACCCGCCGGCGGCCAAGTGTATCGATACCGCCCTGGCCTTGCGGTCTGGTGCTCCATAGGCGGCTGGTGCTGAGAGCGGAAGGCGCAGACCCCGGAGGACATAGGCACACTGCCGGGGGCGGTGCTCCGCTGCTCCGGAGGCCTGGCAAGGGCGACCCCCGGCCCCTGTTCTTGCTGAGCATGGGGTGACTATGTCGGTCCCCGAAGCCTAGTACCTGCAGGCATTTTGCTAGGCCTGCAGCCTTGGGGAGACGGATTGGCGGCTAGGCCCAGCTGAGGAGTGAGGCGATCACTTTCACCCTCGCGCACTGGTTGCTGCCTGCTGATCGACAGGGGAGACTTGCAGAAAATCCTTCCCGTTTCTGCATTTCACGTCGCAACTCGCGGAACCCGCTCCGCAGGTCCCGCTTCGTTTTCTGAAGGATTAATTAAGGGGTGAGCAGAAGAACCAAAGTATCCTGTGAGGGCTGCGAGCAGGAGGAGGCGGAGGCGCAGGACTACCTGTCCCAGGAGCGCCCGCCTGACCGCCCGCCCACAAGCAACACACCTGGGCGCTCTCCCTGCAGGATACGCCCCCCCATCCTATCCCAGGCACTATAAAGCAAACAGAGCATTCCCGCGGCGCGGGAGCGACCGGGAGAAGCCCGGGACAAGGGCGGGACCGTCTGTGGCCGTCAATGGACTGCAGTGGACGGGCGGGCCACCCCTCTAACAACTTCTCTAAAGGTGAGCACTTATTACGGATATTAAAATGGGCGACAGCGAGAACATTGATGTAGAAAACAAGATTGCTGAAACTTCCGTCTCCCTTATTACTTCCTTTGAGTCAATGATAGACTCTGCCTTTAACGAAATAGTGGAGACCGAGAGAAGGTTCTCTATGGGTTCTTTTTCTACTAATAACAAAATGACTCTCACAAGTAGCTCTAGCTGTACCAATGGAGATGCACACATAAACCCAGAAATAATTGTGGTAAAACCATCACATCCCTTTGTTGACGTGCCCACTATTCTGGATGATGAAAACACTGTCACCTACACAGCACAAGTTTCTGCCCCCACAACATCAGTGGCAGTAACGCCAAAGCCAACACTGACAGTGACATCCCCGGTATCCCCTCAGATAGAGAGTGTTCCTACAATTGTAACTGCCTCGCAGGATGATGTCATTAATGTGGACATTATTGACTCTAGTAGTAACAAGCCGGGCAGGGAGAAACGCAAAAGAGGCACATCTAAGCTAAGTGCGAATAAAAGAAAACAGCCTGTATTCCACAAAAACACACCAACACCTCAAAGTTTGTGGAATAAAAATAAATCATCGGGGGTACAAATCGTCTTGACAGAGGATAAAGAGGATAAAGACTCCGCAGACATGGATAGTATTTCTGATGTATCCATTACTAACCCATGTGGGAACTCTAAAACTACATGGACCCAAACTTCAATAATGGGTGATAATTATAATCTATCCAGACAGAACGGAAATATGATAGAAACCATAGTTGATACTATTTTTAACCGGATTGAAAAACAAATGATCAGCCAGTTTAATAATGTTTTTAAAAGACTTGATAGATTGGATAACCTGGTTAAAACTGGTGAAACAAAAAGGAAAGGGTCAATCATCTTGGACCAAGTTAGAGCAGATCGCCTTTTGAAGGAATTGGAAACTGCAAACAACATATTGTCATCAAAAAAACAGGTTAATACCAGTACCGCGGGTGGGGCACTAAGCAATTCTGTTTCTGCTTCTCCTTTGACGGAACAATCATCAGTTAAACCCACAACCACTAAAAAGGGGCCAGCTACGAGTAAGGGTAATACATCCATGAAACCAACCCCTATACCTGCCCCTAGGAAAGTTGTTATTCCATCGACTTCCAACACCTCTGTTCCAAGCAACAATAATGGCCCAACCAATCTAAGCGCAGCTCCAAAATCGACTGCCGCAAACAACAACGTGGGTAATGGCCCCCAAGGGTCTACTAAATCCTTCAAACATCAAGGTCCAGCCTTACATCTGCCACCGGATGCCTGTCCTTTTGTTCTGGTTCTAGCAGGTGTTCCGCCATTAAGGGAGGATCAGGGGGAATCGTGGGTACAATTGCGGAATAAGAGCATAGACTGGCTAACCAAACACAAAGGTGTTGGTTTTGACATCTCCAGAGAGATTATATCAGCGCGTAGGGTATCGTGGGTTGGCCCTTTACTCAAGGACAAGGAAGGTGACTGCGTAGTTCTCAATTTTAATAATCCTGGGACAGTAAGAAACCTCCTAAACAGAAATTGTAACTATTCAACCATCCCAACTGTTGCAACTATGTTACCCTTGAGTTATTTCTACAGACAACCGGCCACACAACCTCGCCCACCTCCTATGCAATTCACAGTGCCATTAATGCATCCACAACCAGCACCATTTATGCATTCTCAACCACCATCTGTGCATTTTCGCCCATCGCCTATGCAATTTCACCAACCTTATTTTCCATTACAAATGTACAATAGATATGCTCCACTTTCGGATCTGGACATGCAAGACTGACCACCTTCGACTACCTTTGTCGACCCTTCTCCGGTATCCGAACTCCCGATTGTCCCATAAAACCCGCCTCAAAGAACACTGAGCAAACCACTCCAGACCCTTGCTCATTTGCCTCTGGACTCAATACTGTCTATTGTTAGCTGGAATATAGCAGGTCTAAATTCTAAATTGAAAATTTCAGAGTGGTTCAAGTGGGTTGATAATAATTGTGATATATTGTTGCTACAAGAAACATGGAGTACAACGTCACCAACAATTGAGGGCTTCTGCTGTCACAATCTTAAGGCTTTGCCGTCTCCCATGGGTCGACCTAGTGGGGGACTATCTATTTGGTCCAAGATAAAACATGGGGTGCATACTAAGTTGATCCCAACACCAGGTATCTGTTGTTTTATGGCTATCAAGTACATTAACAGACTGAAATTATGTATTATCAATTTTTATAATAATGATTTTGTTAGCCGCCCAAATGGCAATTTCACATTATTGTTTAATTTTATAGATGAAATTATGGGGGGACAAAAGCATGGATCTTTCGATGGTATTTGCATCGGAGGGGATTTTAATGCACACATGTATCGCCATAGCCCAATATGTAAGAATGGGGTAGAATTGAAAGATTTTATAGCTTCCCATGACCTAGTCAATGCTATGGAATTTGCAGGTACAAGTATAAATAATGTAACAACCCCCACTTTCATAGGTCAGGGCTGTGCTTCTACGATTGATTATATTTTCACATGCCCTGAGTTAAGTGAAATAATTTTAAAAGCTGAAGTCGTCTGCTCCGCATATAGTGATCACTATCCGCTTAAAATTAACATACACAATCCCCAGACCTCAAGGGTTGCAGTGAAACTAGATGTATGTCCCTTAAATCTAGCACTATCAACCGATAGATTGAGACTAGCATGGAAGGGAGCTGACAATAAAGGGATACTTTCCAGAGTAATCAAAAAATATCCCGAGACAGTTGAGACTTGCCTGTCGTATATAAGTCCCAGCAATGAGGTGGTTGGTGCTTTTGGTGATCTATGCATGGCAATTAAAATTGAATCCTCTAAACCTGTCAGGCAGAACATCTCCCAGGGACCCCGTTGGTTTGATACTTCTTGCTCTAGGGCCAACAGGGATTTGAGGGCTGCACTTAAAACCAGCCTGAGGGACCCTCAACTCGTGAGAGCATTAAGATCACAATATAAAAGGGTCTTATGCATTAGATCTGAAGCCCTAGTAATCAACCACTGGGAATCACTTACGCGCACCGCCAAACTGAAGGACTCAATGGGCTTCTGGAAAGAAGTCAAGTCGTTAAGATCTTTTGGCTCTAACATCAACCAAATTAATAGTAATATAACTGGCGAGGCGTGGGTAGAGCATTTCTCTCAAATCTATGCCATATCAGCTACCCCCTCAGACACTGTCTCTCTATCCCTCAGTGATGAACCCTTGACCTTTTCATTACTTGAGGTCGAGGATGCTATCATTGACAGTGCTAGCAATAAAGCCCCAGGACCTGATGGTCTTTCCATTGACCAAATAAAATCAGAAATTAACCTCTGGGCCCCTCTTTTATGCAACCTATTTAATAACCTAAATGACAGCTCAATCCCCGAATCCTGGTCGAACAGTGTTATTGTGCCCATATTCAAGAAAGGCGATAGGTCGGATCCCGCCTGCTATCGCCCGATTTCACTGATCGGCAACACGTTAAAAGTTCTGGGAAGAGTAATCTTCAGACGGATAAGGGATTGGGCTGAAGATAACAATATTCTTCATTGTAGCCAATTGGGTTTTAGAAGTAAGGTGGGCACCACAGAACAATGTTTAAATCTAAACCTGATTATGGCTAAATATATTATTGTTAAAAAATCCCCTCTTTATTTAGGTTTTATGGACTTGAGTTCTGCGTTTGATTTTGTTAACCGTTCTAGGCTGTGGTCACTTTTGCTCGATTATGGTTTAGACGACTCATTGGTGTATTTCCTTTCCTATTTACATAGGGATTTAAAAGCACGAGTACGAATCAACAATGATGGTGATTTGTCTGACGATATCCCTATCAGCAGAGGAGTTAGACAGGGCTGCGTACTCGCCCCACTGCTTTTTATTTTATATATCAACAGGTTAAGCAACACTTTGAGTGAGATTATTAAGGATGTTCCCATAATAAACGGTTCCCCCATCACTACTCTACTTTATGCGGATGACGCTGTATTGATGGGGCGCACACCGAATGCACTACGTACTTTAATCTCTGGTTTTGTTACCTTCATGTCCGATCTTGGTTTAAATACCAATTTAAAAAAATCTTTTATAATGAATTGCGGACCAAAGAAGTATAACATTGCATCCATTAAATCGGGTAATAACATTTTAAAATGCACCAGCACTTTTCCTTATTTAGGGTTGTTATTTTCCAACTCAGGCTCATGGCAGCAACATGCTGCCTTTGCAAGCAACAAAATTGGCAAGTCAATTAACTCGATCCTATCCCTTCGCCAACCCAAATTAGCTGATGTTGTTACCCCTCTTCTTACCATCTACCGTACCCAATGTCGACCAACCGGGACTTACGGTGCAGAAGTATGGGGATATTGCAACAGCTCGGCACTTCAGGTGGCGGAAAATAGATTCTGTAGGAGGGTGTTAGGGGGAGTCCCTTGTGCTCCCACTCTGATCTGTCACAATGAATTGAGGCTGCCATACATTGTTGATTTCATAAAGTCAAGGCCTGCCCTATTTTGGATTAAAATCTGGTTAAATCCAGCAGCAACATTGACTCGTAGTATTATATCTGACTGTCTGACTAGTGACAGATCTCAACACATACCTTGGCTAAAAGCAGTCAAAACCAGTCTGCAACAGGTGGGACTAGGATCCTTATTTAGTTCCCCTGATTTAATTGTACCCGCTCACAAAAACAGTATTAAACGGGCACTTATGGAGCTATATACTGAGGAAAGGATGAGATCAGAATCTAGTAAACCAGCGGTCATGAAATATTCACGTATTTGTGATCTTGATATTGATAACCCTAATAATTTTATTAGATACTTGACAATGCCGATAGGTAGATGGAATCGGAGTCTTTTATTCAGGTTCCGGGAGGGAAGCTTAGTTTATTTGCTTAGCTTCCCTATTGGCTACAATAAAAATTTAGAAGAATTGGATTGTCCCTGTTCTCAAGGTGGACGACAAAACCTATTGCATTATTTCTTCTTTTGTGGCCACTACAAATTGTATACCTGTCAATATTTAAGACCAATCTTACGCAAATATAATCTACGTGAATCTATTCCTGCTTTGCAATTTTTGCAAATGCTGCATATGGATGATGTTATTTATTCTGTTAGCTGTTTCATAAAGGCCTGTGTGAAATCGAGGGCAACTATGGAACCTGGATAATGGATAATAGCACTATGCTGGTTTATGTAGTTGTGTACCAGCTACTAAATAGTAATAATATTGAATGTTTGTAAGAGATACTTCTATAGTGGGTAACTGTGGACATTGATGGATTAATATTCCTTAGTATTACGCACCATGCACTTTGTACATTATATCATGCACTTTAAGTCATTTTGCTGCTTAACCTAATTGGATCATTGTTTTTAATTTTGTAAGAATCGTTTTTTAATGTTTCTAATGTACTTTCATTCTGTATGTACTTTTATGGATGTATCAAATCCGAATAAAGATCATTTGAATTGAATTGAGTGAGGCGATCTACACCCCTCCGAGGAGGTTGCGACCGTGGACGGACGCCTGGCGGGAGTTCCTCAGCGACGGACAAGGCCTGAAACAAGGTGAGCGGCGGCAAGGCGGTGAGGCCCGGCGGTGTGCGACGCCCGCCATTTTGAGGAGGAGGATCGCCTGGGGCTCTGGAGGAGTAGTCTGTGGCGGTGAGCCTCGCATGCAGGGTAGCGGAGAGACCGGCTGGGGACCCCCCCCAGGGCTTGCTAAGAACGGACCCTGCAGGGTCAACTTTGCATCGCGGAGGAGCGCCCGGCGGCTGGCCTGGGAAAGGCGGTTGGAGGGAACCTTCAGGTGACGCTGCGCGGAGGGGCCTGGCTGCATAGTGGAGGTGAGCTGTGTGGATTGCGTGGGGGGGGGAGAGGGGACCCACCATTGGCCGGCTGCTGCCCGGACAAGCTTCAAAGATTGCAGCCTGACTAGTGCGATATCCCTGGTGGTCAACCCCCCCTTTTTTTTCTTTCCTTTTTTCTCTCCCCTCAGTAGCTGCCCGTAGACTGAGGTTGCGTGGGGGCAGGCCCCGACCTGCTTGTAGACTGACCAGTCTTTTGAGCGGGGACGTACTCTTCCCTCTGTCCTGCCTGTCTTTCAGAGAAAATGACACGCTCCAACAAAGGCAGCCCCCAAGGACAACACTGTGGTGGCCATGTGGGGCAAGGCGGGGGCACCCGCGGCAGTCACGCAGGTATTTATGGCCGCCTTCATGACCTACCTCAAGGTGGAGATAGGGTCCCTGCGGTCGGAGGTACACTCATGCGTCACTGAGCTTCGTAAAGAGGTGACGGAGCTTGGAGATCGAGTCGATGGCCTGGAGAAAACTATGGACACATGTACGGAGGACCAGGAACACCTATGGCAGCGCCTGCTGGCTCTGGAAGAGCAGAATATCGACCTCCAGATTAAGCAGGAGGACTTGGAGAACGGGAGCCGGCGCAACAGCCTCCTTATCCGAGGGGTTACGCTCGGAGAGGAATGGGAGGACATGATGGACTCTGTAGCGCAGCTCCTCCACGAGGTCCGGGGTGACGAGGTCGTGTCGCCCATGGGGGTAAAAGGAGAGCAAGTGTGCACCGGGTTATGTGCCTGGTTGAAAAGGGGAGAGAAAACTAACCAACTAATGACTAGAAACACTCTAGTGCTAATTTATTCTGATATTTTATTTTTATAACATCTTTTTTTCATGGCAATTATTTTTCTTGATTCATTATAAATGCGAATTATAACAAGAAAAGACGCCCCCCATGCTGGACCGGGCGCACCGAGTGGCGGCCCTGGTTGGGAGACCAGGCCTCTTGCCGGACATCCTCACCAGAGTACACTTTTTTGTGGAGAAAGAGGAGCTATGGAAGAAGGCACGTGATCAACCAGACCTGCGATATAAAGGCCACAAGATTCAAATCTTCCAGGACTTGGCGCCTAACACATTGAAGAGAAGGCGAGCATTCCGCCCTGTGACGGAAAAATTGCGGGGCATGAACATCGCCTACCAATGGGGGCACCCATTTGAGCTCATCTTCCAATGGGAGGGCAAACGCAGAGCTCTGCGATCGCACACTGAAGCGACACAACTTCTCCACATGTTGACGTCTCCCCCGGCGAGTCCGACCCGCCATTCTAACCGAAAGAGAACACCAGCTGGTCCGGATTGGACCGTGGTCCAAAGACGGCGGCGTACCCCTCCTGCGGCGGGGGCCGCGCACAGTCAGGCAAAACAGGACATTATAGCCCACATCCGATCTCTTGAAGGATATAAGGCTGAGTCCGACGGGGGATCTCTCACACCCTGACAATGAGGGTGTCCACACTTCATTCCTTTTGGTATGCTGTCCTAACAACTCCTGTCATTGACTTGTGGATCAGACTGCGGGGAGCTTGTTCCTTATGGGCCCCGATCACGTTGACTGAGACTCGGGGCGGTGGGAGCCCCATACCCAAGTGTACTTTGTGATCACCACGGCCCCCCCGGCCTGCCCCCTAGGGAGTGACATCCCGAAGAGCGTCCAAACCTGCAGGTGTAGGATGCCCTGTAATGGGGTCAGAGAACTTCGGCCCTGTTGGGCGCGATTGTTGTGTTCGAATGGCCAGCCTCTTCGGCTGCAAGTTTTTTGTTTCCTGCTACTAGCTCCTTTTCTATTCTCCTCTGTCCTCTTTTCGGTCTCTCTCTTCTTCTGTGTGGGACCTGGGGGGGGAATGCTGGCGGTTGGTGGGGGGGTGGGGTGTGGACTTGTGACTGGGTTATGCATGTTGTGTGTGAGTTAGCGGCGATGGGAGTGACAGAGAGTCCTGATGGTCCCTAATACAGCTGGGAGTGTGTGTGGCCTCCTGAAGATCCTATCCCTCAACGTTAAGGGTCTTAACTCGCCTAATAAGCGCAAGCAGGTGTGGCATTATCTTTACCGCCAGAACCCGGATATTATCCTCCTACAGGAGACCTATCTTCTCCAGGCAGACACTGCGCGCATGGCTCACCCAAAGTACCCTTTGCAATTTTGGGCGGCTGCTGACACCAAGACAGCGGGGGTGGCGATATTATGCAGGGCTGGCATCAGGCGGGGTGCAGACAGGCCTTTCAAAAGTGGCGATGGGCGCTTTCTCAGAGTGGCAGTGGAGGTGGGACGGAGGCGCCTCACCCTGTGTAACATCTATGCTCCCAATCAGGCGCAGGACCGATAGCTTAGGGACCTCTTGAGAGAGCACGTGCCACGGTACGGTTCATCGCTCATTGTAGGAGGAGACCTGAATTTGGTGTGGGACCCAAGGCTAGATAGGAGCGAGGGCTCATTTAGCGGTACTGGGGCGATGTCCTCGGAACTACGTAAGCAATTCACAGACCCGGGGCTCTTTGATTCATGGCGGTACTTCTCCCCGGATAAAAGGAAATATTCATACTATTCTCATGCCCATCATTCCTATTCTTGCATCAACTTCTTGTTCATATCACCTGATCTTTCCTGCGATGTTCCGGGGGTGGAGATGTCGGACATCTCGATCTCGGATCACGCTCACGTCGAATTGCTCCAGCAAGACCCGGCGGCTGGCCCCCCTAGAGAGAGGAGGTGGCATCTCCCGCCAAGTATCCTGCGAGATGCGGCGGATGTTGAGGACATACGGGAGGCCATTATTTCCTATTTCGAGCATAACGACATACCGGAGACGCCCTTCCCGGTGGTATTGGATGCCTTCAAGGCAACGATACGAGGCCACATTACATCCCTCTCGATAGCAAGAGCACGCGAGGCGCGACCACTTGAAGACAAATTGACAGAGGACTTGCGGGAGGCCGATGTGCGTGACCAGGGCGTCTCGACCCAGAAGTCAAGGAGACACCTGGCCAACCTTAGGGGTCAGCTCAGGCTGCTGCGAGCCAATAGGGCTGAATCCTCCCTAGTGGCGTTGAAGCAAAAGTACTATGAGGGTCGTGATAAGGTGGGGAGAATGCTAGCGAGGCGGTGGAGGGCCAGGGCTTCAAAGACCCACATAGCCAACGTACAGCTACCCAATGGAACTAGGGTTGGGGCGGCTAAAGCTAAATGCGAAGCCTTCAAAGATTACTACGAATCCCTCTACACTGAGGAGAGACCCCCCTCTGAGCTCATAGAGGAAGTGGTGGGGAATTATGGCAACGCAAAGCTCCATCTGTTAGGGGAGGTCGGATTTTACCCCATTCATGAGTGTTCAATGTAGATTCCTCAGGGCTGCGTAGAGTGCTTTTTTCTGTAATCCTTATTGTGCCCCGAAGATCCTTTTGTGACTTTCCCTAAACCTCTTTCTGCCTGAGGCCATGGTATTTTGAGACGCTCCCTAACTAGTAAAATAGGGAACCTCACCCGCAAATCCTTGCTTGGCTTACTGTTTGGTTAGTGACCAAGCCCCCTCTACTCAGCGTCCTGCTCTGTGAGGTTCCCGTATCGTCCCGAGATCCTGCTTTGCCTTAGAGGTCCCGTTTGTGCTCTTTTCCTGTTCCTGTGGTTTTCTCTCTAGTTTCACGGTATTCTGTTCCTGATCTGTGTTCTACCCATTGTTTGTACCTCCCGCTCTGCTCCGCTAACTTTCTCCTTTGCGGCACGCCCTTCCCCTGTGCCTAGCTTGCCCTTCCGCCTTGACTCCCCGCCTACCCTTCACTCCTCGCTTTTGTCAGTTTCCTGCTGGAGTTTCAGCTCTGTTATTCTCCGCGATCATTTCTGTGATCGTAGGGGTTTTGTTGATGTGTGTTTATGCGCTCCACTCCGTCTTGAGTTTACGAGTGGAGCGCTGCTTGTCTATTTCGTCTTGTTCCATGTACGCCCGCTCTGCTCTGTTCTAAGTTACGAGTCGGACGTGGTGTGTTTATTGACCGTGTTCTATGTTGTTGTTCCCTCACTCCGCTCTGTCTTAAGCTTAGGAGCTGGAAGTAGGGATTGTCTGTGTTGTGTGTTTGTTTCTCACTCCGCGCTGTCTTAAGTTTATGCGCTGGAAGTGGGAATTCCTGTATCACTTTGTCTTTTGTTCTATAAGTGATACCAGTTTGTCATCAGCTGCGCTTGAGGCCCCAGTCCTGCTCTGTCTTCAGTTTATGAGCAGGACTTGATTTGTGTGTAGTCTGCTTTGGAGATATCTTTGCTGGTTGTCACCCAGGTTCCCTTCTATAACTCCTGGTTCTTGCTTTGACGACTAGCATAAAGCCCTGACGCTCACTTGGTGAGGTAAGTGGAATGCTAATGTTGAACACTTATGTATCAACCCTGTAAATTACTGGTGAGGTTAGTATTGTTGTACATTTATTTTCCAGTCATCTCCTGCCATCAAGACTGCAGCTACGTCACCTTGCTGGGGGAGAGTGGTATACTCCCTGGGAAAATTCCCCCTACACTTTTTGGTAGCAGCTGACTTTGAGCGAAGTTATCTCTCCTCGCTTGGGTCGTTGTTGTCTGGAAGTGTGTGGGACATTCATCTTTGCTCCCGTGGATGAACAGCCTCCTCTACCGAGGGGGATCCTTGACAGAAAGCCAAGCCCAAGTATATATATTCCACCCGAGCAAAGATGAATACAGACCCGAGTGCGGGTTCTACAGAACATACCCCTTCAATGGAAGAGATTAGTGCAGTAGTTACAAGCTTACAACAGGAAGTGGCAATGTTACGAACAGAAAATATGAAGTTACAGGCAGAAGTAGCCCACTTACAAGCACAAGAAACAGGGGCTGTGGGTGGGATCAATGCAGGGGCAGTGCCCAAAAGAAATTATATTCAACCAGCCAGATTTACTGTGCAAATGCCCACGGTTAGTTCACCTGTTGAAGCTTCAAACTTAGGCCCTCCTGTACAAGTTACGGTTCACACACCTAGCCCTGTTCCCTTAGCCATGCCAGAGAGATTCACAGGAGATAGTGCTAAGTTTAACAGTTTTATGACTCAGTGTCATCTTCAGTTTAAGTGTAAGCCGGCAGCCTTTCCAGACGATGCCTCAAAAGTAGCCTTTCTTCTTTCTTATTTGGGAGGTAACGCTTCAGAATGGGCTGTCCCTTTGGTAAAAAACAGATGATCCCCTGTTGTATAATTGCAACGACTTTCAGCTCAAGTTTAGAAGTCTTTTTGCAAAGCACGCTTATATGCAAGCCAGTGACAATGCCCTGCTTAATCTCAAGCAGGGGTCCAAAGATCTTCTCACATATATAACTCAGTTTAACCGGCTACTGGCCGAAACATATTGGCCTGAAGACAAGAGAACATCATTATTCTACTGAGGATTGTCTGATGAGTTGAAGGACATACTGGCACAAATAGTTAACCCGCCTGAAGATTGTCCCTCATTCATTGAACTCACGGTCAAATTAAACCATAGACTTCAAGAGAGAAGAGGTGAAAAGACTCGTATCGGATTCCCTAGGTTGGTCTTACACAAAACAGACAAAAAGGAGATAAAGGATGTACCTGAGCCCATGCAAATTGGCGGAATGAGAGGTCCTATCTCAGATGAGGAGAAAGCTAGAAGAAGGAAGAATAATTTGTGTTTATACTGTGGCAAGAGTGGACATTATGCCAAAGACTGTCCCAACCGTCCTTCTACTACTCCCAAGAAAATTGCTGGTGTTCAGGAAAACTAACGAGCTTGAAGAATGAGGAGATCGATTCTTCAAGTACATGCCTTTGTCAGATCTCTCAAAATCAAAAGACAATGATAAGACTTGCGAAACATTTTCTATTGAATATCACATTAGTGGTCAGCAATCAAGATAGACATCATATGTCTCTTCTTTTAGATTCTGGAGCAACTGGTAATTTCCTTGACATACAATTAGCCCGTAAGATGAACATATCTTTCGTGGAAAAGGACAAGCCTGAACCTGTCAAGTCGGTAGATGGCTCTGAATTTTCATCAGGTTTGATTAGTCATCAAACATCTCCTCTGCTCCTGGTTTGTGGTAATGGGCATTCAGAATATATCATCTTTGACTTGATTGACACTCCTAATTTTGGAGCAATATTAGGAGTTCCCTGGCTCCAAACTCATAATCCAAAGATTGACTGGATAGACAGAACGGTGACGCTAAAGTCACCCTATTGCATGACTCATTGTTATCAAGAAGCCAGTGACAGTTTGCACCCATTATGTTGCTCAGTCCAGTCATTAGCCGTGGCTTTAAAGATACCAGACATCTATGCTGAATTCCAGTCAGTATTTAATGAAGAAGAAGCCACTAAATTGCCCCCACATCGTTCCTACGACTGCCGCATTGATTTATTACCTGGAGCGGAACTTCCTAACAGTAGGATATACGCGCTGACTTCTGATGAAACCGAATATTTAAAGAAATATCTAGATGACATGCTACAAAAAGGGTTCATCAGACATTCAACATCCCCCGTATCCTCGCCCCTGTTTTTTATCCCAAAAAGAGAAGGTGGCTTGAGAGCATGCTTGGACTATAGGGCATTAAATAAGATTACTATAAAGAATAAATATCCATTGCCGCTCATCCCTGTTTTGTTAGATCAAGTGCGAGGCGCAAAGATTTTCACAAAGATAGACTTAAGAGGGGCCTATCATTTAATTCGGATTAAAGCAGGAGATGAGTGGAAGACAGCATTTCGCACCAAATTCGGGTTATATGAATACTGTGTCATGCCCTTCGGGTTATGCAACGCGCCAGCTGCATTTCAATACTTTATCAACGAAGTGCTTCAAGAATACCTTGATGTTTTTGTCATCGTGTACATAGATGACATTTTAATATATTCTCAAACAGAAGAAGAACATGTGGTACACGTTAAAAGAGTTTTGCAGAAATTACAAGAGAATTCTTTGTTTGCCAAATTGGATAAAACCACCTTTCACACTGATACTATCGACTTTTTGGGTTATGTAATTTCTCCTCAAGGGATTCTTATGGATCCTAAGAAGACAAAGGCATTAATGGATTGGCATAGTCCCACCACAGTCAAGGAAGTACAGTCCTTTCTAGGATTTGCTAATTTCTATAGGAGATTCATAGACCACTTTTCAGAAACCATTCTTCCTATAACGAAGTTACTCAAGAAAGGAATCAAGTTCGCTTGGAATGAAGAAGCAGAACAGGCATTTTGCAATCTGAAGAAGAAATCTATGTCTGCCCCCATCATTCGGCACGTTGACAACACTTTGCCATTTTTTTTGGAAGCTGACGCTTCACAAGCAGCGGTTGGTGCGGTCTTGTCGCAGAGGGATCCAGGAACTGGACAGCTTCATCCTGTGGCCTACTTTTCTAAGACGTTGCTCCCTGCTGAACAAAATTACACCATAGGCGAAAGAGAACTCCTTGCCATCAAGCTATCCTTTCAGGAATGGAGATATTATTTAGTAGGATCTCCACATGTTATCACAATATTTTCGGACCATCGGAATTTGCAGTTCTTTAAATCTGCAAAAGCTTTGACACCTAGACAGATGCGTTGGGTATCCTTGTTTAGTGAATATGATTTTATAATCACTTATAGACCTGCAGCCCAACATGGCAAGGCTGATGCTCTCTCGAGAATTAACAACTCTAGCATGGCACATACGAATAGCACACCTCCTATCATCCCAGAACATAAAATCATTGGAGCAGAAGACCATCATTCTCAATCCTTTTTGGAAATCTTAAGAGAACAATATGCCTTGATCGACAGACACGATTGGATAAAGAATCCGTTGAATACGGTCAAAGAAGGATTATATTTCCATGATAATCGATTGTACATACCTTGTCCCCCCTTACAAACTCAAGTATTGGAATGGTGTCACACTAGTGTTCTTGCTGGACACCCAGGAGTAGCCAAGACTGTTAGTCTATGTCAGAGATGGTTCTGGTGGGATAATATCATCAAAGACACGACGACTTATGTTAAGGCTTGTTCAGTATGTGCTAGGCAAAAGTTTTCGCATTGTGCCCCCGCAGGGTTGTTGAAGATCATACCAGTTCCTCCCAAACCATGGCATACCATCAGTATGGATTTTATCACTGAACTGCCTTGTAGTAAAGGGTACAATACCATATTGGTAGTAGTGAACATGCTGTCCAAAATGGCTCATTTTGTTCCACTTAAAAAGATACTATCATCACAAGAATTGGTACACATTTTCCTAGAGCAGATAATTCGCCTACATGGATTTCCAGCAGTGATATTTTCAGATAGGGGCCCTCAATTTGTTTCCAAATTCTGGAGAGGAGTATGTTCAGTGTTACAAATAGATCATAGATTGTCCACTGCATACCATCCTCAGACGGATGGTCAAACGGAAAGGACTAATCAAACACTAGAACAATATTTACATTGCCTACTGACCAGTTTATCGTCCACTTGGGTGGAAGCATTACCTTTGGCAGAGTTTGCATATAATATTTCAACACATTCAGCCATAGGAGTGTCCCCTTTTTACTTCAATCATGGTCAACATCCGGGGTTCCTTCCTATTCCCTTCCCAAATGATCTTGACTAAATTCCTGCATTAATGGAGCATCATCAACACATAAAGGTCGTATGGGAAAAGGCCATTCAAGAACTGAACAAAGCCAAAGAAAACATGAAATATCAGGCAGATAAACATCGTAGAGAGGAACCACATTATAATGTGGGTGAAAAAGTATGGTTATCCACCAAAAATCTCAGACTTCCTGGGTCCAAGAAATTACAGCCCCGCTTCATAGGTCCTGTGAGAAGTTGGCCTGGTATATAATGCTCACTAATTCTAGTGATCACTTTGTACCATGCCAAGCAACCCTTATGATGATTGGTTGTAATTCAACCTTGTAGACCAGTTATCCTAGTGGTAACGTGGACAAAGCAGTCTTAGGCTAAACTCTGAAAGGCATGTGAAGCCAGCTGTGTTACCATACACAACCCCCTTGAATACCAAATGAAAGGGACACCACACAGATATATATTGAAAATATATATTGATTTATTAACTATAAAATCCCCTGGACTCTTTATGAGCACAGAAGCACAAGCGTTAAATCACAAGACAGTTTAAAATACACAAAAGTTGCACAATATGGATGAGCCCTAGGGGCCACCTAAACCATATACTAAGAAAGTGGTATAAGAGATACCAATCAGAACGGAAACATGCCTAGGGCCTTGGGAATTGCTGGAGCTATTCGAGACTAGCAGTGACTAAGTCGGGAAAGGCCCGCGGGACTCGGGTGCAGTGTCTAAAGTGCACGCACTTTCCAATGTAGAGTCTATGGTGCGTAAAAAGTACAAAGTTATTTAGTTCGGAACCTTCTGAGTGACCTAGAACGCGGAAACTTAAGACACAGGCCCTTGAGATGTGTACCAGTGTAGGAACACCGGCGGAGCTGAGTTACCTCACCCACAGGAAGCGGGTGCACAGGGTCGAAGTAGTGTCGGGTTTCGTCACGCTGGTCGATGGTGCTTGGAGCTGAAGATGCTGCAGGCGGCTCGATGTGAAGAGTTCCGGTGGATCCAAGGGTGGATCTGAAGATGTGAAGACCTGAAAGCAGAGGGGACAATGTTCAAAGTCACTAGCCAGTGACTACCGTGGAACCAAATTGGAACCAGGCGATGTCGGGTGCAAACAGGCGTTGAGGTGTAGCTTCTCTCTGCAGCCACGTGGACACCGGGGGTCGAGGACGTCCAGGAGTCGGTCACAAGCTGTCCCACGCAAGTTTCTCGCTGTTGGCGGTGTTGGCGACCTGATCAAAGCAAACAGGCCTTGGCTAATGCAAGCCACGTAGGAATCAAAAGATGCTTAACACTCGGACCAGCAAGATCAGAGCGGGTGCTCCTTTTCACAGGAGCTAGGGCAAGTCTGGAGCAACCAGACCCGCAGTGTAGTTTGTCGGTTTTGTCGCCAAGATGGCCGCTGACCACGTGGCTAGTGGCAGGGATGGCGCGTCGAGTGGCAAAATGCAAAAGGGCCCCACGCAGATTGTGGAGATGCTGGGGGGCTGAACTTTGGTGCAAGGGCTGCTCGGTGGTGGGGGTTCTCAGTCCCCAAAGCACAATGTCGAGGATGCCTCGGTTGCTGCGCAGTCAGCTTTTCAAGTGTCTTTCAAGAGGTCCGGTCCCACGTCACTCGGTGCCTCCACGGGTCCCTTCTTTGCAGGGACTGTGGATCGGGCGGTGAGAGGTCTGGGAGTCTGGGTCTTGTCAGGCTCTGGGCTTGGGCTCCAGCGGGAGGCGGCAGCAAAGCAGATGCCGAGTTGCTGGTTGGTGCCTGTGTTCACAGGGTGGCCACTCCTAGGCCACAAGGGAGATTCTCTTCAGTCTTCTGAGCAGCAGAATGTCGAAGTCCAGTCTTCTTCTTTATTTCAAGTTGATTCAGGATGATCTGCCGTGCAATGGCACTGCTCCCACTCTTATTCCCAATCTGAGGGATGGATCACCTACTAGGTCCCTCCTCTGGGAGAAACCAGGAAGGGGGGCGGTTACACCCCCTTTCCTTTGTCCAGCTCCTCGCCAGGCCTGGGTCTGTAAAGTCCCAGGACCGGTTTGGACTGGCTTATGCACAGGGACACCTTGTGTGCCCCGGGCATGTCTCAATCTCTTCATCCCTGCCCTACCCAATACACAAAACCCTGTCTGGGGTGGTGCTCGCACCTCCCAAGGCAGGAAACCCTTTGTCCTGGCTTCCCTCGCTGGAAGGACTCCCAGCAGCAGGAGGTCAAACTCGTGTCTGTGGTGGCAGCATCCATTTTGTGATGCTGAGGCTCTGGTTAACTTTAACCGGGGTTAAGGCTACACACATGTTGTGTCCCTCTAGAAGGGTGGAATGCTATCCCCGTCGACAGAACTGTTGAGGGGATAGTATTCCAATTCGTATGACACCTTACTCGACATGTTTTGATAAAGCCAAACCAAAGATAGCATTTAACCGCGAGGATTATAATGCACTTAAGAGTATATGGTATGGCAATATCCCGGAACAGCTTAGGGAGTGGTTCCCGACAGCTGCAGACGGGCTCAGCTCATGCTAGAGCACCATCTCACATATTTCCAAGCACTCTGCCTCCAGGATTGATGAGGCCTTCCATAGGAGTGGCTGATAGGAACATATGTGTCCAGTTAAGGGTTAGATATAGGGATACTATATCTAAGTAAGAGGTGATTACACCAACTTACCCCAGCTGAGTGATCAGCCAGTTGTGTCAAATATGGAGGCCAGGCCAGGGGTGGCACAATACATGCTGCAGCCCCTGGTAGGCCTTGGATGCACCTATGCCCTGGGTACCTATCGTACACTGTTACAGGGGCCATTAAGGTGAACCAATTCCAATTGTGTTATGCACCTAAGGTACATGGAGTCCATTTTAAGGAGAGAGCAATCAGCCTGGGGCCCTGAATAGCAGGATCCCAGGCCAACTATGTCAAAAACCAGCTAAACACCAGGCAAAAAGTTTGGGGTTAACCATAGTCAGATATCCACCTTCCTACAGGTCCCTATCCCATTATTAAGGTCATAACCCCAGTGACTCTCAAATTGCAGTTACCACCACACATCAAGATTCACCCTGTGTTTCATTTTTCGCTACTTAAGAAATACATTCCCCCATTGACCCCCGAACCACCTCCTCCTCCTGTAGTGATCGAAGACGAGGAAGAGTTTGAGGTACAACAGATCCTAGATTCTAGAAGGCAGAGAGGAAAACTCCAATACCTTATAGATTGGGTGGGGTATCCCCCAGAAGACAGAATTTGGGAACCTGCTGAGGATGTACATGCTCCTAGATTGATAAGAAGGTTCCATCGTTTACATTCAATGTAGATTCCTCAGGGCTGCGTAGAATGCTTTTTTCTGTAATCCTTATTGTGCCCCGAAGATCCTCTTGTGACTTTCCCTAAACCTCTTTCTGCCTGAGGCCATGGTATTTTGAGACGCTCCCTAACTAGTAAAATAGGGAACCTCACCCGCGAATCCTTGCTTGGCTTACTGTTTGGTTAGAGACCACGCCCCCTCTACTCAGCGTCCTGCTCCGTGAGGTTCCCGTATCGTCCCGAGATCCTGCTTTGCCTTAGAGGTCCCGTTTGTGCTCTTTTCCTGTTCCTGTGGTTTTCTCTCTAGTTTCACGGTATTCTGTTTCTGATCTGTGTTCTACCCGTTGTTTGTACCTCCCGCTCTGCTCCGCTAACTTTCTCCTTCGCGGCACGCCCTTCCCCTGTGCCTAGCTCGCCCTTCCGCCTTGACTCCCCGCCTACCCTTCACTCCTCGCTTTTGTCAGTTTCCTGCTGGCGTTTCAGCTCTGTTATTCTCCGCGATCATTTCTGTGATCATAGGGGTTTTGTTGATGTGTGTTTATGCGCTCCACTCCGTCTTGAGTTAACGAGTGGAGCGCTGCTTGTCTATTTCGTCTTGTTCCATGTACGCCCGCTTCGCTCTGTTCTAAGTTACGAGTCGGACGTGGTGTGTTTATTGTCCGTGTTCTATGTTGTTGTTCCCTCACTCCGCTCTGTCTTAAGCTTAGGAGCTGGAAGTAGGGATTGTCTGTGTTGTGTGTTTGTTTCTCACTCCGCGCTGTCTTAAGTTTATGCGCTGGAAGTGGGAATTCCTGTATCACTTTGTCTTTTGTTCTATAAGTGATACCAGTTTGTCATCAGCTGCGCTTGTGGCCCCAGTCCTACTCTGTCTTCAGTTTATGAGCAGGACTTGATTTGTGTGCATTCTGCTTTGGAGATATCTTTGCTGGTTGTCACCCAGGTTCCCTTCTATAACTCCTGGTTCTTGCTTTGACGACTAGCATAAAGCCCTGACGCTCACTTGGTGAGGTAAGTGGAATGCTAATGTTGAACACTTATGTATCAACCCTGTAAATTACTGGTGAGGTTAGTATTGTTGTACATTTATTTTCCAGTCATCTCCTGCCATCAAGACTGCAGCTACGTCACCTTGCTGGGGGAGAGTGGTATACTCCCTGGGAAAATTCCCCCCACACTTTTTGGTAGCAGCTGACTTTGAGCGAAGTTATCTCTCCTCGCTTGGGTCGTTGTTGTCTGGAAGTGTGTGGGACATTCATCTTTGCTCCCGTGGATGAACAGCCTCCTCTACCGAGGGGGATCCTTGACACCATCCCCACTTTGCTCAACTCATGGAAGAGGCGATCACGCAGGAGGAGATAACATCTGCGGTGCGGGAGCTACACCTGGGGGAGACGCCTGGGCCTGATGGCCTTTCATTATCCTTTTATCGAGTATTCCAGGCACAGCTGGGCCCCCACTGGCTCCGGCTGTTCAATTCCTTCACAGAGGAACGAGGCCCGTCCCTAGACATGGGAATGGCTGAGATTGCTCTGATACTGAAGACTGGGAAAGACCCGGCCATGTGCTTGTCCTACCGCTCGATTGCCCTATTAAATACTGATTTTAAAATCTATACGAAAATACTAGCGAAACGTCTGGACCCTCACATGCCGGGCCTGGTTGACCCTGACCAAGCGGGCTTTATCCGGGGACGTCAGGGGGCTGACAACGTACAAAAAGTGGCGCGCCTTGTGGGCAAGGCTCACCACTGGCGGATCCCGGCCTGCCTCCTCTCCTTGGATGCTGAGAAGGCATTCGACCGCGTGGACTGGTTCTTCCTCAGAGCAGTCCTCCATAATATAGGGCTCGGTCCAAAAATGGTCGCTAGAATCATGGCGCCCTACATTGCTCCACGGGCCAGGATCAGAGTGAACGGGTAACTCACTGAGCCATTCACCATAGGCAGAGGGACCAGGCAAGGGTGTCTGCTCTAGCCTCTCTTATTTGCCTTGGCGATCGAACCTTTGGCTGATATGATTCGCCGGGTACCTGACATACATGGTATCCCGTTAGGGGGTCTTGACCATAAGGTCGCGCTTTTTGCAGACGACCTCATCCTGACGTTCATGAGGCATCGTGATTTCCCTCCTGGCACGGCATTCTACGCTTGGCTTATTCGAACGCGTCTCTGGCTTGAAAATCAATCATGACAAGTCCTGGGCGCTTAACCTCACCATCCCTGCAACAGATATCCCTCACCTTGAACGGATAGCGCTCTACCGCTGGAACGCACAGCACATCCGGTACCTTGGCCTGCAGCTGATTCCCTCACTCGATGGCTGAACGCATGTTAATTGGAGGGAATACAGACGTGCAGTACTGGAGGACCTACGGAACTGGAAGGCACTTGTGCCATTCTGGCTGGGCAGAATAAACGCCATAAAGATGTCCATCTTACCTAAAATACTATACTTGTTTAAGTGCTTGCCTACCCCCATCCCCCCACACAACATTAGAGCCTTGCAAAGGGACTTAACCAATTTTGTTTGGGGAGGCAAGAGGCCCCGCTTCTCGCAGGCACTCCTCTTGGCACCCCGGGACCGAGGGGGCCTGGGATGCCCCAACTTAGTAGAGTACTATTGGGCTGCCCATCTCCGGCACATAGTCAAATGGGGTACCACTGAAAGTGAGAAGGGGTGGTTACACATGGATAGGGCTGTAACTGGACGCACCATATGGGATCTGGCGTGGAATCATAGGGTGGGGCGCTCTCTGAGCGCATACATGGCGGTGCTAACGAAAACGGTACTGGACATTTGGGATCGGGTGGCAGTGCGCCAAGGCCTCACCACCTTTCCCTCCCCACATACTCCGATCGAGGGGAATCCGCGGTTCCCGCCGGCCTTCCGCACCAGAACTTTCCGCAGATGGTCCCAAGGAGATTGCAGGATACTTACGGACCTCTTTGACGGGGGCACCATGAAATCCTTTGCACACTGCAAGGAGGAATTCCGATTACCGCCTGAAGCCGAAATGCAGTATATCCAATTAAAACACTGGGTGATGGGCGATGAGACCTATCGGGTGGCCACTCGCGCTTTTACTCCATTCGAGAAATTGACCCTCTACTTCACGGACTCAAAAGGTTTGGTCTCAAAGATCTATTATATCCTCAACATCCCCAAATGCTGCCTTCCCACAGTTACCAGGCTTGGTGGCAGTCCCTCTCGGGTTCCGACATCTCGCCCACGCAATGGCTGCAGTTGTGGCGCGACATACCCAAAATCTACTGCAGCATCCCGCAGCAAGAAAACGCCTACAAAATGATGATACAGTGGTACTATACTCTGCAACGCCTGCACAGGATGTTCCCGGCCTCCTCTCCTGTGTGTTGGAGGTGTCGGTCCGCGACTGGGGACTTTTTACATATCTGGGGGACCTGCCCATCACTAACCCTCTTCTGGAAGGAGGTCCTGAGCCATATCAGGAGGGTCCTGGGGTTTCCTCTGCCTGATGCCACTAGCACTATCCTACTTGGCGCTCACCCGAACTGACTGGATGATAGCGCTTCAAATGCTGGGGGCAGCCAGACAGCTCATTGCCCTGTACTGGAAAAGAACAGAAGCACCGCCGGTGGCAGTATGGTTTACGCGCCTCTGGCATGTATTGATTATGGAGCTCCTCACGGCTAGATGGCAGGCCCGCGATACGCGCTTTGGCAAAGTGTGGCAGCCCCTGGTGAAATATCTGTGCAAAATAGAGCATGCGCGCCATGTACCCCCTAGGTTGCGAACCCTGCGTCTGGTTGAGGATACTTTGCTTCCTCCATAATTTGCTGAGAGAATGTGATGTGAGTGTGCTGGAATTGGTGGATCCGCCCTGCATTGCCGCGAGCCGACCTTACCCCCTTGGGCCCTGCTATCTCTATCTCTTTTTCTTTGCTTCTACTTTGATCTTTCCCTGCTTACTTTCCCCCTTTCCTTCTTCTACACTGCTGATTCCTCTATCAGCGTTGCACTACTGTTTGGGCCCGTTTGGTCCTACGATTTCACCAAATTTTGTTCTTGGGTTGTACCTGGCCCATGGGGCTGAGCGTCTGGAAGGAGCGACTGTTAAGAGTGTTGTTAACGCAGACAGCGAAGATTTCTGTAACCGGTCCATCTGGGGGGCAAACGCCCCAATATGCTTGACGAATGTCTTGCCATGTGCTCCTGTTGAATTTATGTGCACTCCTACTGACGCGGCCGGCCCGAGCAGGGTTGTAGGCTTATCGCTGTGTTTAAGTTACTGACAAGATAAGCCCTCCTGCGGGGCCTCAATAAAAAGAATTGAACATAAAAAGGACAATTACCAGATCCCGGAAGAATCCGGCTGCATTTTACAGAGAATTAGGTCAGATTATATCTGCAGGTACTCTCGTTTTGAGGATATAGATTTACTTTTTGGTACAGTTGTCCCCACTGAAATTTGGGACAAAATTCGACATACAGACCATGAAGTGGCGTTGGGAGGTAAATGAGCTGACCTAGAGGCTATGGAAGAAGCACGGGTAGGAGGGACTAAACCAGAAGCTACCATCCTGACTTTGCCATGTAAAATAATGACGTTTATGAAAACATTTTTGCCAGGAACTGTCATTAACTGGGATAAAATAAACACCTGTAGGCAGCGAAAAGATGAGAATGTGGCTGACTTCTTTACCCGTTTTGAGACACAATACAAGGGACATAGTGGTTTGGACCCCCGCACCCCACGTTCTGGCCCAGTATTTGTCGATAAGTTTGTCAGCAACTTGCTTTCTGAGATCTCCGCCAGGATTAAGAAAGTTGAAAGTACGTGGTCTGCCCAAACTATGACTGGTATCTTGGCTATGGCACAATATCACGAGAATAGGGAGAATGAAGGTAGAGAAAAGGAAAGTAAGAAGGTTAGGGATCTTAAGACTAAGGCACTTCTGCAGCAGGCTTACCCTCCTTGAGTTCCTGATGCCCGCTGGAATTTTAGACCTCAACTCCAACCCCCTACGAGAGCTCGCCAGTCTACCCCCTCCAGCCCTCAACGTACAGGAGCCCTCCAAACAGATCAGTGTGCTTATTGTAAGGGTTACAGCCATTGGATAGATGAGTGTCCTGTGTTAGCTGAAAACATCTGAACAGGGAAGACTCGGCCTCGCGCTCCCAGGGAGGGGAGGCCGACTAGGGACCATGACCCGCCCCATCCACAGGATAAAGAATGCAGGCCCAGGGATGACGCTCCCATCCGGCAGCGCCTGGCCAATAGGTTTGATGGGTACGAAGCAACACGCACTTAATACAATGATGATTATGATGAAGTTGATGAGACAGGGTCCTACCAAGCATAGGACAGCCAGGAAAGGGGTATTACCAGAGTGCAAATTCCAGTGGATCAAAGGGGGCCGTATGTTCAAATGTCAGTTTTGGGGAACGATCCAAATTTTCTTTTGGATACTGGGGCCACCAGGTCTTCTATTGCATGTCTGTCAGTCCGGGAGGCACCCCTTTCTGGCAATATGAATGTCTCATTGGGTTTTGCAGGAACACCTGTGACCAGCCCTGTCTCCGAACCCCTTCCCCTCGATATTGGCCCTGCACATATTGACGCTCCCTTGGTCCTTACTACAGGTTTGCAGTGAAAACTTGTTAGGCATGGATTCACTGAAAGCTCTGTATGCGACCATATCATGTAGTCCCCAAGGTGTATCCCTAACAATTTCTCCCACCGCAGCTTCCTATATGTACCTGTCCGGTCCCCTCCTACCAGAGTTGCAGTCTTTACCTTCCTCCCTCTGGGCATCATCAGACACTGATGTAGGGTGTCTCAACATATCCCCTCATGTGGTATGCATTCAGCCAGGTGCACTTCTCCCCCGCCTCCAGCAGTTTCGACTACCTGTGGAAGGAGAAATGGCCCTTTTAACAATAATATCTGAATTGATGGACAAGAGCGTAGTGGAGGAGACACGTGGCAATATCTGTAACAGTCCCATTATTCCAGTTCTTAAAAAGACCAATGGAGATGCTCTCTCCCCTAAAATATACAGATTTGTGATTGACCTGAGAGCCCTTAACAAAATAACAATCTCCCAATATCCTGTTGTCCCCGACATTACAGCCCTCTTAACGATGGTCCCTTCTGATGCCAAGCACTTTTCTGTCATAGACATGAAGAATGCTTTTTTCAGCATTCCTTTACATCCTGACAGCAAACATTTTTTTGGTTTCTCCCTTGGTGGGCGGAGCTTTAGATTCTGCTGCGCCCCTTAAGGTTTCACCAAGAGCCCCAGTATCTATAGTCAAGCCCTAAAAAGTCAACTATATTCCTTGGAACTCCCTGATCTTTCCACACTATTACAATATGTAGATGAACTCCTCATTGGTGCAAATTCTGCCCCAGCATGTAAAGAAGCTACTCTCTGTTTGTTAAGCCACTTTGCCCTCCATAATCACAGTCTCTTTGAAAAAGCTTCAGTTTTGTCAAGAGAAGGTGACCTATTTAGATCATCTCCTCTCGAAGGAGGGAAGGCAGCTCACCGCTGATCGTGTAGCCATTATCAATGCTATGACGGCCCCACAAACACAAAGGAAGGTGCAAGCCTTCATAGGCCTAACCTCATACTATAGACGGTGGATTTCCAATTTTTCGGCCATGGTCAAACCTCTTCTTGCCCTCACCACTAAAGACATATCAAACAGTTCCTTTCAATGGATTAGAGAGCATGCTCAGGCCTTCCAAAATTTAAAGAGGGCTCTGCGTACTGCTTCAGTCCTCTGTATTTTTCTTTTTGTACATGAGACAGACGGCTGTGCACACGCTGTCTTGACCCAGATGTTCGGAAGTCACCATCGGCCATGTGCCTATTTTTCGGCCACCTTAGATCCTGTTGCAAGGGCTCTCCCAGGATGCCTACGGGCGACCGCTGCGGCCGCCCTCATGGTCCATCAGAGTGCGGGGATCGTCATGAACTCCCCCTGACTCTGATGGTCCCCCATTCTGTAGATACCAAGACACAGTACCTCACTAGCGCACGACTCAAAGGATATGAACTGACACTCTTTGCCAGCCACATTAACATCAAAAGATGCACTGTATTAAACCCCGCCACATTACTCCCACTGGATACTCAGGATGCCGGCTTAGACCCACATGATTGCATATTAAGGACAGAGGAGGAAACGAAGGGACGGGTTGACTTACAGGACACCCCGATAGCAGAACCAGAAGGTACACTGTATGTGGACGGATCATTTCTCAGAGGGCCAGATGGTAACACCTCAGACGCCTACGCCCTCACGACATTAGGGCAAATAGTAGAAACAGCTCAGATTCCACAGTGCTCTGCTCAATGCTGCAGAATTAGTGGCTCTCACTACAGCCTGTGAGTTAAGCAAAAGGATGACAGTAAATATTTATACTGACAACCAACATTCCTTCGGGGTGGCCCCCTACTGCCGGAAACTATGGAAAGAAAGGAATTTTCTTACTTCTTATGGGACCAAGATTCAACATGGCCCCCTAATTCACCGATTGTTAGACTCCCTGACACTCCCCAGAAAGGTGGCCATTATAAAATGTAAGGCCCATAAGAAAGTGACAGATGATGTTCGGAAAGGCAATGCCCTGGCTGACCAGATGGCCAGACAAACAGCTGTTAGGAAAAGGGAAGGAATGTATGTAGGAGGTCCCACTAGGTGGGTGGCAGACGAGGGCATGGTTGAAAACACAGTACAGAGTGAGATTGATATTCAGTCCCATACTACTCCTGAGGAACTAAGGGTGTGGAAGGAGCAATTAGCAAAGGAGGGAATTGATGGTTGATGGGTCCGTATGACTATGGAAAGACAATGGATGTTGCCTAACAGTCATGTGCTACCAGTAGTTATGACGGCCCATGGTCCTGCTCACATTAGTGCAAAAGGGATATGTAAACTGTTGGAACCTACATGGTACAAATCTAAGATACCAGCATATGCTGAAAAGCTGGTTAAAACATGCATGATTTTGCCTAATGTATAACCCAGGAAAAGGCACAGTTACTCCTAAGGGAGGATTCTCTCCTCCTACCTTCCCTTTTGAAGTGGGTGGAGGCCTACCCCGTCAAAGACTCCAATGCTATCACTACAGCAACATTGCTAATAAAAGAGTACCTCCCACGATTCGGTTTGCCCCGCTTGGTCTGGAGTGACAACGGGACCCACTTTACGGCTCAAATTATGGAATATGTCTGTACAGCATTGGGTATAAAACTAAAATTTCATGCATCTAACCACCCCCAGTCAGCAGGTCTAGTGGAGGTGTACAATGGCATCCTAAAAACTAAAATGGCCAAAATAGTAGCCGAGACAGGTGTCACTTGGGTTGATGCTCTGCCCTTAGCCCTACTATCCACAAGAACAACAACCCACACCAGGATAGGGCTATCCCCCCATGAGATTGTGTTCAGGAGGCCTGCCAATATGTGGGGGGCCCACGGCCTAAGAAACTGTCTGATGTTGAATACCCTGTATTAACTGATTATCTGTACAGTCTGACTAATACATTTCGTATTCTTTATAACCAGGTGCATGAAGTCATACCTGACCAAAGTGAGGGCCCAGGACACGTTATCCAAACTGGGGAATATGTCCTAGTAAGAAATTTTCAACGGACCAAGAGCCTCGAGACTCGAGCCCCTCTGGACACAGCCCCGTCAGGTGTTGCTGGCCACCCGCACCACCGTGAAAGTAGAAGGTCGGAAGAATTGGGTGCATTCGTCACACTGTAGGTGTGTGCCTCTGCCCCTCCCCTATGATCAGTGGGTGAGGGAAGGACAAGGAGACTCAGAAACTGAAACAGTCCAGAAGTTTGTCCCATTCAGCGAAGCCAGACTGCATTCTACATCTACGGAAGCAGAGAGTGACAGCATACTGAAAGGAAGGCTGGAACCCTCCCTTAACTCTGCTCAACACCAAGAACAATTGTTTCCCGACCATACTGTCCCTACTTCCGACCGATATAACTTGTGTCCCTGAGGGAAGGCTTGCCCTTGACTTCGCCAAGTGCCTATAGGCTGTAGGGCTGTGATCTTCCCTGGCTGAGAGCAGTGCTGGTGTGTCAGACTAAGGTACGCCACAGGGCCCTTGGCGCCTGCACCCAGTGAAGCAACCACCAATCACCGACAGCCACTACATGTCCCTGGCTTAGCACAATGGCTGCCGTCCAAAACACCCGAATCCAGAAACAATATGTCAGTCTCCGACATAGTAAATGCTTCATGGCCACCGTGGTGACACTGTTTGTCGTCCTCATCCTGTCTATCCTTGGTTGGCTGTCACTAATCTACCATCCTGTTACCTCACCAACTCCTACCCCGACTCCTGCAGAGCACCAGTATTACATGTTACCAGCCCACGAATTACCCCGCTGTGCATCCAAATGTTGCATCATCATAAGCTGATCATGAACACTTCCAACTGCTGGGTTTGTGGACTGATGCCCCATTCCATGATACACCGTGTCCCATTCTTTCCCTACCCCTTTTCCATCTCTGGGTCTTGTCTTGCATGGTGGATGTTGATGCAGGAGGCCTACAATGTCAATGGTACTGCCAATTCTGCCCTTGGAACATTTCGGGATGACTTCTGGCGGAACAGATCCGGCCATGCCAATGCTCCTTTTTGCCCGACCAGCTCATCCACATCGCTGCTATCACCAGATGAACTCCGTGAGATGGTAGTATTCAACTCAACTAATCGACAAACATTTTCCAGATTCTGCACAAGAGGGATACTGCCTGATGAACGAGACACTGTGAATGCCATAAATGTGCAAGGCCGTGTCTGCATCCATGGCATAGGGAATAAGGAAGCTGGTACCAGTACGTGTGATATCACAAAAGCTTGAAACTCTACATCTCCTCCGAAGCTGGTGGCATCCCCCAACACCTATTTAATCTGTGGCACTGCCGCCTACACTTGGCTCCCCCGTAACTGGTCTGGTACCTGCTATCTGGCCTTCCTCCTTCCACCAATGTATTCTACCCATGAAGGTTACCACCTGTCAATGAACGGCGCTCTGCGACGCTCATGTAGGGGCGTCATATCAGCCGAGGATACAGCAGGCCAGGAAACCGGGGACTTCTTTAAAGGTTTCCTTCCTTTCTGGGGCCCCATGGCCAACAGTCGGGCTATACGAGGACTGGCCAGGGTCCTTGAAACCAACATCGCAGTAACAGATGGTGCCCTCTCCGACATCACTGCAGACCTACAGGTGGACCGCCTCATAACGCTTCAGAACCGAATGGTCCTAGAGGTCATCCTTGCTGATCGTGGTGGTGTGTATAAATTGATTGGCTCCAGCTGCTGAGTGTACATCCCAGACAACGCACCTACAGTGTACGATGCCATCCAAAGTCTGCATCTGGATGAAGGCAACTGGTCCCTAACAGGCTGGATCTGGGGCCTCCTTTCCCAGTGTGGAGGGTCCTCAACTTCCTTGCCTTGGGAGTAACTGTCCTGGTTTCCTGCTGTTTGTGCTTTCAGTGCCTGCCAGTGCTGCTCTGTACAATGTGTGTCCAGACCATCAAGACCCTTTAAGGCACTTGTTAGCCTTCAGAAGTTGGTGAACCGTTAGATACCACCGGAGCGCATTACTTCTGTGTCTAAAGGAATACCCAAACAACACCTGATCTGAATAGAGCTGGTCTGCTCAAAAACACTTGAAATAACATCTGGTTTGGATAAAAGAAAAAGCACATTATGTATGTGATACATTAATATTCGATTATATGTATCTGAAGTGTCTTTAATGGGAAGCAGGTTGTTGGTTTTGTGACCTAGAGAATAATCGTTTAGTTCTCCCTCTTCTTTGTGAATGAAATGTTTTTTAATACATGTTTTTAACATATGTGCATTGAGAAAATACGTGTGTTTTTTTTATTGTGATATACAGCTAATAAAAATATATTGACTTTCTTATATTATGCTCTGGGTTACTATTTGGTGCTGGTGAATGGTTTGTGATTGAAGGTAGTGTGACTATGTTGTATGCTTAAAATGAGCCCAAAGATATTCACAGACTGAAAAAGAAAGTTTAGCTGTTGTTTGGGCATGTGAGCATTTTCATGATTTCATTTATGGTAAACCCTTTGTAATTATTACTGACCATCAAGCATTAGTTTCCATTTTTGGGAATCCAAAGACAAAAATGCCGCCGAGAATTGAAAGATGGGGTATGAGGCTTATGGATTATGATTCAAAATAATTCATAAACCATGTAAGGAACATAATCCAGCAGATTATTTGTCTAGACACCCATCTTCAACAACAGATGTACAACAATTAGAGGCAGAAGAATACATACACTTTATAGTGAAATCAGCAATGCCAAGAGTTGTGAAAGAAAATGAACTAATTGAAGAAACGGAGAAAGATTATACTCTTCAAGAGGTGAAGAAAATCATCCATGAAAATAAGTGGAGATTGATAAATAAAGGAAGTCAATTTCAAAGAAATATTAGAAAAAATGATATGTTGGCGTTTAAAAATATAAATTCGGAATTATCTATAACCTCCTCAAGAATACTACTCAGAGGAACAAAAATAATAATACCAGACAGTCTTCAACGTCGTGTAATTGATTTGGCTCATGAAAGTCATTGTGGTGTATCAGCAACAAAGAATTTTCTAAGAGAGAAACTATGGTTTCCAAGGCTGGACAAACAAGTGGAAGAAATTGTTCAGTCTTGTTATATCTGCCAATGTACCGTAAAGGAGAAAGAAATTGAAGAGTTGCACATGTCGGATCTTCCAAATGCTGTTTGGTCAAACGTGGCAGCAGATTTTTATGGACCTTTGGATTCTGGGCATTACCTACTAGCAGTGGTAGATGAATATTCTCGTTTTCCAATTGTAAAATTGATATCATCTACGTCTACTTCAACAGTACTTCCAATATTAGATGAAATATTCTCAACATGGGGAATACCTAGTATATTAAAAACAGACAATGGGCCACCATTTAGTGGAGAAGATTTTGGAAAATGTATGAACTAATTGGGAATAGTACATAGGAAGATAACTCCAATGTGGCCTAGAACAAATGGAATGGTAGAAAGATTGATGGCAACAATTAAAAAGGGAGTACAAAGAGCAAAACTTTCACAGATTTTAGTAAATCAAGCTTTGTGTCAAATTTTAAGAGACTATAGAAATACCCCTCATCCATCAACTGGGAAGTGCCCTTCAGAATTAATGTTTGGGCAATCAAGGAGAACTCGATAACTACAATTACCTGGAAGTCCACCAAAAGCACATGAAGAAGTCTTAAAACAAGACAAAGAGGCCAAAGAGAAAATGAAGTACTATGCAGAAAAAGGAAAAACTTATCAAGGCAAAGATTATCAAATTGGTGATTTCATTTTAGTTAAACAACAGCAAGTTAAGAAATCACAAACTAGATTTCACCCAATGCCTTTGGAAGTTACAAAAATACATGGCACAGCAATGACTACAGAAAATGATAGCAGAACAGTTACAAGAAACAAGTCTTTCTTTAGGAAAGTTGCAACAGGCAATGTACAGAGTAACATACAACCAAATGATCAACAAGATGAGTGGATACAAAGGAGATCAGAAAGAATTTCAAAAAGACCCGAGAGACTAATTGAACAATGTTAATATTGAACAATGTTAATCTATTTATTTATTTAAATTATTTCACTTATTTTAGGGGGGAGAATGTAATGATGTATAAATGACATAATAATGTGAGATGTAAAAGAATGTCAAGAATAAAGAATGTTGAGGAAACATTCATGGGACATACCAGGACAGATATGGAAGCTGATTTACAAGCTCCATTAAAGATATATTAATTAATTATATTTATTGTGTCTAATGAATTTCTTTACACACACAGCTCAGCACCCTCTGATACCAGCAGTTGTATGGGTGGAAGTGGTTGCAACAGAGGACCGTTTCCCCTTCCACCTTCCAGGGAAATACGTCACTTTGTAACCTCTATTTCCTTGGAAAGAACATTTGCTGCCCTCATCAAGAAACAGTCTAGGGTGTACACTATATCCCCCCCACCCCCAGTTCCTTGCGCTGCAGCCTTACACTTACCCATTAAGATAGGGTCCGGCAACCTCACTGATATAGCTGGTCTTTTTGTTCCTTTGTTTCGGGATTGGGTCCAAGGGCAGGCAGCTCAGCTTAGAGGGAGTCTCAGCCCAGCCTCTTCAGGACTCTGATGGCTCTGAGGGCTCTAATTTCTTTTGTGATGCTATAGGGGTGATATACTTTATCTCCCTCCCTCCAGGACTATTCTTGCTCTCCCTGATTTTCGGGGTTCGTCCGTGCGAGCGGGCCCGCCATCTTGGGAGTTAGCGTTGCAGCTCTCCACGCCGGCTCAGAATAAATATCGATGATGGCGCGAGTGCGCAGCGGACGCGCGCAGTGTGTGCGCTTTCAGGCAAGCCCGTCTGTGCCCGTCCACGCTACGGACGCGCTCAGCGCCAGCCACGCTGCCCCTTTGGCTGAAACTTTGGAATTCGATAGAGGTGGTCGTCCCATCAGCTATACCAGTGAAGAGCTACACTATATTGGTGAGTGGGGTAAAGACAAAGGGGACTTTAGGCTTATTGAGTCTGCTTCTCCGACCTCAGACTTTCTGAATAAAGGTCTTTTGACTTGCGGGCTACTAAATGTAAGATCTTTGCCCAAGCATAAAGTGGACATTCAATTGATGTTGGAACATCATGATCTGGAGGTTCTGTTTATGACAGAGACCTGGACCCACTCAGAATGTGAGGTTGACCCTGGCTGGGCCTGCCCGCCCGGTTATAATATTGGCCATAAACCGAGACTGAGTGGGAGGGGTGGTGGGGTTGGTGTGATCTATAAAAATACCTGGAATTTGGTCACCATCGATATTGATGTGGTTGAAGGTTTTGAACTATTTGGCTTTGCTATTAAGAATGATCCTGCTCATGTTTTATCTGTTATAGACCCCCTGGGGTAATTACAGTGCTTCAGCAGCAATCATTGCTGGAGATTTTCACCAATATGGCCGCCGCTCATCGCAGATTGGTTATTCTGGGTTATTTTAATCTTTGGTTGAACGCATCCCTTGACTCAGGCTATTCTAATGTTTTCCAGTCATGTGAGGGCCTTGGCCTCTTTTAGCAGGTGGCAAAGGCAACTCATAAGGGTGGGCACATACTTGATTTGATTTTCTTAGAGGCTCGACATCTTAACATTGTGGACATTTTACCTATGGACTGGTCAGATCATTTTTTTATTACAATTTTTGTGGACATTGCTACTCATAATGCTCGGGCAGCTTGTACTTTGAGTGACTATGTTAGTAGAGCTCGGAAGGGTCTCCTGCATGAGCGGGGTTTAGCCCCTTTGTTTCAGGTAGAAGATTGCTTCTCAGCAGATAAGCAGGTGGAGGAGAACTACGTATCCCTCTGCTTGAAGATGACTGCGATTTTAGACGCGTTAGCCCCGTAAAAAAATCATTGAAGTAGGGGTAGACCATCGGTCCCTTGGTTTAATGATAACTTGGAAAACATGAAATCAGATTGTAAATATGCAGAGAGGAGATGGAGACGGGGATATAAGGATAAGGATAAACACACATGGAAATCGAAGATTGTATGTTATAAGAAGGGGTCAAGGCAGAATACTTCTCTAATATGATTCTTAAAGCCCCTAATAGATTATAAAGTATCTTTAGCATCTTGAATAGCCTCACTAGCCCAGAGTGCACTAAGAAGTGGATACCCCTCTCTCAAGAACTTTGTAACAATTTGATGAAATTAATTGATCACCTGGAGGGGGATTGCCAGCAACCGGCATCTGGAATCACTGATACTATGGGTCTTAGTGAGATTGTGGAGAGTGGCACTGATGCTTCTATTAACATCTCACAAAGCCTAGCCGTTAATTATTTAACAGAGTTTGTGCCTCTGGCTGTGGAGGACTTCAGGAGGGTGGCATGGGGTATCTTTTCTGAATCCCCTTTGGATCCCGTGTCACATAAAATTTGGAAAGAGTTTGAGGCAGAGTTGTTTCCTACACTTCGGGCAATCTACAATCAATCCTTCTCTAACAGAGTGGTGGCATCCCATTGGAAACAGGCACTGGTGACACCTTTGTTAAAAAAGCCCTCTCTTGACCCGGAGTGTCCCAAGAATTATAAGCCTATTTCTCTTTTGCCTTTTCTGGCCAAAATTACAGAACGAGTGGTCAGCAGTACTCTTTCTAATCATCTGGAACAGCAGAAATTGTTGAAGGAGGTTCAGTTTGGTTTTCGGGCTGCTCATGGCACTGAGACAGCCTTGGTGACAGTGATGGACGAGCTTCAGATGCGGGCAGACAGGGGTCAGGCAGCTGTTCTTATTCTGCTTGACCTGTCTGCTGCCTTCGACACGGTTAACCATGGGACTCTGCTGAGAAGGCTGAGGGAGGTGGGAGTGATGGGCTGTGCTCTTAAGTGGATCCAGTCTTTTCTTTCGGACAGAAAGCAAGCAGTGTCCCTCCCCCCTTACCAATCTGCCTTTATTAACATCACACATGGCGTGCCACAGGGCTCGGCAATCAGCCCTATTTTATTTAATATCTATATGAAACCCCTGATCGTGGTCATCAAAGAGCATAAGATTACCATTGTAAACTATGCAGATGACACGCAGCTGATTCTCTCCTTGGAGGTAGATCAGTCGACCTCATTGGAAGTGTTTCATTGCTGCCTGCGTGACACGGCTCTGTGGCTGAAGGGAAACTCGTGGCAGTTTAATGCGGGTAAGACCAAGGTGCTTTACTGTTCGGCTGACAGGGTTCCCTCTGTGCTGCCCAGCACCTTCTGGCCCACCGATAGTTTGACCACAGTTAGACCAGTTGAAACGGTCCATAACCTGGGCATTATATTCAACAATAAACTTACAATGGAGGCTCAGGTTACTAAAACGGTGGGATGTTGTTTTGCTATTCTTAGATCGCTGCGGAAAATCTTTCCCTTGTTGCCTCCCCAATGCTCGTGCGCTAGTGGCACGAAGTACCATCCTAAGCAGATTAGACTACTGCAATATCCTTTTGTTAGAGTCTTCGAAATTTCTTCTGGATAGACTTCAGAGGATTCAGTCAACTGCAGCCAAGCTAGCCCTGGGCTGGCCTAGAAGGTCCTCTTCCTCTTTGGCCTTGGCAGAGTTGCATTAGCTCCCATTGGGACAGAGAATTCAGCTTAAGTCCCTTTGTTTAGTGTTTAAATCCCTGCATGGGCTTGGGCCTGTCTATGCAGAGAAGGTTTGAGTGGTACGTTCCAGCTAGAAGCCTTCGTTCCTCATCGTCGAGATTGGTTAAGACTCCAAGGTTCAGGAAAGTTAAATCGGGTGGTAGAACCTTTGGTGTTGCAGCTGCTAAACTTTGGAATGGACTCCCAGTGGAACTGAGACAAGTCAAAAACTTGGTTGTTCCCCGAAGTCTAGTATAGCTGTCTGTTTTCCTGGCACATTTCTATACGGCACTCTGGGTTTGCTAGCGCCAGGATGCTTGTTAGGTGAAAGAGCGCTTTACAAATGAAGAAAATAAATAAATAGATAAATAATGGGTGTGGATGGGCCCACCCTTGGCCCGGCCTTCAGCCGAGCACGGGCCGGGCAGACACGCTCCCATCCCGCGCTGCGGCAGGCCCTTGCCCTCTTTATGGGCCTCTAGAAAAACAGCACGTTGGCAGCTCACCGGCCGCAAAGATTGAAGTGAATTGGAGTACCTCGGTGCTGGTACTGGCGTTCGCTCTCCCGCGCAATAAGGGAACTGTGGGTGGAGAATCCAAGGGCAAGAATAACTCAAGGATTGGATATATGGGAAGAATCAGAGATGTGGCCAGAAAGAGCAAAATATTAAAATTTTTAGTTTTTTTCTAATGTTTTATATAGCATGAACTTGACCCAAAGGGATCAGGTATCAGAGTGCTGTACACTGTGCGTCTCTTTTAAAATGGGTATAAGTGATGTACCGGTGGTGCAAGAGGCTTGTAAATAAGCCCCTTAGTTTGGTGTGTCTGCAAATCCTGCATTACAGATCCATGCACACCATTTGGGAGCAGTCAGGGGTCGCAGCTGTGACCTCTAGCTTGCTACCTGCTACTCCTGGAAGTTCCTTTGCGACCCCTTGCTTCAGAGGATTCAAAACCTTTGCCTCTTCTAAGGCCAAAGGGCACAAAGGAACTGCCAGGAGTAGTAGGGAGCGAGCTAGAGGTCCCAGCTATTACCCCTGATTACTCCCAAATGACGTCTATTTGCCGATCCCTGGTGAGTTGCACCGCTACTGCTGAATCAAGGCCCATGGAGGTACCAATTGGTTCATAGGCCTACCCGCAAGACTGTAGGTGAGCTTTAGTATGGATTATGGGGGACAGGCTTTCAAGGTTAACCCACACGTGCCAATGCTAGGGTCTACCTGCTGATGCTCAGACACCAAGGCTTCAAAGGCCTAGCTTGGGCTTCTAAGTGCTTGCATGGGAGTGTGCTCCCTCAGGAGAGTAGTCTGGTGGACTGGTCTTGAAGGCTGAACCTGAATCCTCAGTTTCAAATCCGGCAGCTCTGGCCATAGTGCCACATCCTCTCCCCTACTGAACACCATACTGCCCCACTGAGAGAAACTGGTATTGCCTTCAGCTACAACCCAATGCTGCCTAGCTATAAACACCTGGATGCAATTCAATTCAATTTATGCACTAGACAATAGTAATATTCTGTCTGAAAAAAAGTAAAAACATCCTGGAAAAAGCAAACACTCATAGGGAATGCAAGATTAAGTAAAGCATGTGAAATGTAAGCTGGAACAACTTGGTTATCTTAACGCATTTATACTCATTATTCAGAAATCAATGAGTGTTTTTGTGCGAAAAGTTAGGGACACGACTACAGGGTCCGGAAGGGAATTGTTTTGATGTCCATTGCTTATATCCTTACAAAACATAAGCAGTATGATTTAAAAAGACCACATCCCTGAACAAAGAGCGGCGGTGCACATTTTATAAACTCAAATAAGGAAAACAGCTGATAAAGATCAAATTAAATGTTTTCCAGTCCACACATCAACCAGTATTGCAGTACCTCCAGGAATGGTGTACTTCCTCATCCTGGGAAAACAATGCTGTTCAAAGAAAGGCGAGAAAAAGAAAGTAGAGCTTCACTGGCAAACTCTTTAAAGTGGCGCTAATGTGTGTGGGCGTGAATAGCACCAATGTGGCCTATTTGCGACCACTCTGTCTTGCTTTATTTTTTATTTATTTTTTATCTGTTTATTGAAAAGAAAAACAAATCAAATGACATTACATAAAACAACCAAATACAAAATAAACCATCATCTAAAATGCACAATATACTATAAATGAAAAGTAGTCAATCCAAATACTCCTGAGCATTCCCAAAGGCACAGATGAGTGGAGCTTGATTGAAGGATACCTATTTACAGACAATCTTGTGATGCACAATTACAATATTTCATTATCAACAGTAAACTGAGAGGTGTCTGTATAAGGAGCACATAGCCAGCCTCTGCTCTTCTTCCAGGGGGCCCAGATTTTCCTCAATTTACCCTGGCATCCTCTACTTTCATACACCACTCTCTCTGCCTGCATGCACCAATCCATATCAGACTCCCAATCAGCACAGGTCAAAGTCAAAGCAACCCCTCCTCTCCAAGCCCTGGCAATATTGTGTTTATCAACTATGCATCCCAAAGTGACCCGTTACTGCTCCGGCCTAGACAGATCAGTGGCGTCCCAAATGTTCAAAAGACACAGCTTCGAGGTGACCTCCACCACTTTACAGCAAGTTTGAGACATAGCAGCGATGACTTCTACCTAATAGCCCTGAAGAGCCGGGCAGGCCCACAATTGGTGCAGATACGTGCCTACTTGGCCACAACCACGGGGACAACGGAGATACCAGAAGACCAATTTTAACAAGTACGGAGCTAGTAAAATAGGTCCTGAGTAATAGTTTGAGTTGAACCAGTTTGAACCGGGAGTGAATTGCAACTTCACAGGACGACGCCAGAGCCTCCCTCCACTGCTTGTCTGATAGCTCACCCATATCAAAGCACCACTTTGTACGGACTTTGTCAAGGGGTCAGGTGAGTTGTTGAGAATTTTACGGTATGTGAGAGAGATATGGCTTTCCTGGGGTGTCTTCCAAAGGGGAAGACACCGGTATGTCCTTACCTCTAAGAAGAATCTTAGTCAACACACTTCGCATCTGTAGACAGCGAAAAGTTTCTCCATCATGCAATTTGTGTTGTCGTTGAAAATCACTGAAAGATACGACATTGCCCTACACCCACAAGTCGCCCACCCTAGATAAGCCATTTAAAACCCCATTTATCAAATCCAGGTTGCCGCCGGAGTACGTTCAGGAAAGAGGAGTCAAGTAATGGGATCACCTGCATAATTTAGCCCTTCCATCCCAGTGCTACATTTGCCTTATGCCAGACAGAGACTGTCGTGGAGGTCAGAGTAAATTTGGGCTCTAATTTTGACCCACCGTAGAGCGCCCTTAAATACGTCCCAGGCAGCATATTAGGCCTATCCATCCGATATGCTGGGTCATCTACTGGTCGATGCATCCAGTGGTTAAGTACAATAAGCTGCGAAGCCCAATAATAGGCTCTGATGGACGGTAGAGTGATGCTGCCATCACACCACCTCCGAATAAGTTTGGAGTAGGCAATTCGAGGCGTACCGTTGTTGCACAAAAGGTTGCGGACTTCAGACTCAACAGAATTAAAGTAATGTGCTGAAACCAAATGTGGTGTATTCTGTAACGCATAAAGGAAGTGAGGGAGCGCCATCATTTTATAAAGTGCTGCTCTTCGCAAAAGCGTAACAGGAAGAGTGCTCCAGTGTTGCACATCTGCCCTGAGACGCTGAAGGGGAGGGAGCAGATTTCGTTGATAAAAAATCACCTCATCCATCGTGACATAGATTCCCAAATATCGGAAACCGTCAGTGACGATTTTAGCACCACAACTCGGCGGAAGAGTCGGAGGGCGGCCACTCAAAATGTATATAAGGGACTTATCCCAGTAAATTGTATAGCCAGAATATTTTTTTAAAAGAGCAAACAACGTGGAGCACTTCTTGGATAGAAGATCGGGGACTAGCAAGATAAAGCAAAATATCCTCTGCGTAGAAGGACTCTTTGTCCATCCGATCCGGCGACTAGTTGAGTTCCCGAATCCAGGGGCCCCCTCTGAGCCACAATACAAGAGGTTCAAGCGCCAGGGCAAACAACAAAGGAGACAATGGGCAGCCCTGCCGTGTACCGCGTCCCATTTCAAAAAATGCCGATCTGTGCCAGTTAACCGTCACTCTGACCAAGGGATTTCGAATAGAGGAGACGTTTCCAAGCCATGAACCGGTCACCGAAACCATACCTTTTCAACGCTGCAAAGAGGAACGGCCATTCAATCATGTCAAATGCCATTTTGGGGTCTAAGAACATAATAACCGAATCTTCCTGTATGGTAGAAGCCCGCCCTAAGACCCCAAATATGAGATTAAGGGCTGTATTTTTGGCTGGCATAAAGCCGGACTGGTCCGGGTGGATCAGTCTGGAAAAAAGGGCAAGAGGTGTAGAGCTAGTGTTTTGGCCAGGATTTTGACCTCAGGGTCAAGTAGGGAAATGGGTTGGAAGGAAGAACATTGATCTGGAGGTTTCCCTAGCTTATGAATGACAACTATATTAGCTAAACATTGCGTGGGTGAGAGAAAGCCCTTTTGCACACTGGCAACACACATGCGTTGTAGATGAGGGGCGATAAGCAAAGCAACAGTTTTGTATAATTCAATCGGGAGTCCACTCGGGCCCATGGCTTTTCCAGACTGCAGGGAGGAAATCGCTGTGGATATTTCCTCGGATGTTAACGTCCCCTCCAGCTCTGTGACCTCTTGTGGGTCCAGACATAGCAGTGGTACCGTGGCTAGCAACTCTGCTGCCTCTTCCTGCGTGGAGGAGGACATGGGAGAGTAAACATCGCTAAAATCAGTGGGAAAAGCACCTGCAATTCCAGCTTTGTCGTGGTGAAGGACAGCATTGTCATCTACAATATCTGCCACCCATCTTCTTGCCAGATCTCTTTTATCAAGCCAAGCTAGCAACTTACTTGCTTTGTGACCAATATCATAGATCCTATGCTGAGTGGCCCATAGTAAGTCTTAGCAACATCCCTCGCAATATCCCGGTATTCTTTTTGCCTAACGGCCAATTGATGTGAAATCTCTGGTGATCCCTCAGAAACCAGATCCCGTTCAAGGGCCGAAATCTCACCTAACATAGCCTCAAGTTGTTTCTGCTTTTCTTTTTTATGCCCGGCCACCACCACCGCCCCACATCTGCGTATCACGGTCTTAAATACTTCCCACAATACTACATCTGACTTAACCAAACCCACATTTTCTTCAAAATAGTGTTGAGTGGCCTCAGTCAATTTGGTACAGATTTCAGGAATTTTGAGATACCAGGGTTGAAGAACCATCTATCGTCGGCCCGCGGGAGCGTGCACCCATAATGAGTCACAATGGGTGAGTGATCAGAGATACAACATGGGAGTATGGACATCTTGTCATACATGGGTAGCTGAGCAGCCTTACAAAAGAGATAATCAATTTGCGAGAGACTACTGTGTGCACCAGAATGAAAGGTACATTGTTTCTCACTGGGATTACAAACTCGGCAAACATCTATGGGGCATATTATCAAGGGGGTTTATCTCCGCTTTTTTGGCTTTAAAAGCCAAGAAAGCGGAGATATAATTATCTCCCTATTACCTAGCTGTCGCTAACACCAGTTAGCGACAGCTAGTAGGAGATAGCGACCATCTTGGGCCCCGCTTTGCATGTCAGTGATATTTATCACTAATGACATGCAAAGTGGGCGTGCCAAGATGTTAGCGACTGGAAACAGTCGCTAACATCGCTATCTCCTATTACCAACTTTTGGAGATATTTGCGCTAAGCGCGAATATCTCCAAAAGCTAACACCTGCCCTGAGCAGTTCTTAGCCATGTTATCCAATGGGAGGTGGATAACATGGCTAAGAGCATTAGCTCAGTAATGCAAGAATAACGCTGACTTTTCAGCGATATTCATGCATTGCGGGTGTTTTTTATCTCATTTGCGATAAATCTTGGTAATACCAAGGTTTATTTGCGATAAAAATCGCCGCAGCTCAGCTGTAATTTTTTATCTCTAACCAAGCAATAGCGATAATTATCGTTATTGCTTGGTAATATGCCCCACGAGACCAAGAGCCCTCCAAAAACCAGAGAGCAGACTACCCGGTGATTCGCCCGACCTAGGGGGTCTGTCTTGCTTTATTTAGTTATTTATTTATTTTTCATATTTGTAAAGTTTTTTTCTCTTTGTCCCGGGGTTGCACTTCAGAATAGAAAAATGCCAGAAAAAGAAAACATTTCCAGCAATAGTGTTTCTGTCTTTTTTGGATCCATTTCACAGGGGGAACGAATGAAGGAAAGAAGATGAAAGAGAGAGTAAGAGCCGTTTCTTGAAGTCACGGTTTTCAACCCGTGAGGAGGAGTGAGACAGAAATAGAAAGAGAGGGAGGAAGAGGAAGGGGGCAGCTGCCAGTGGCAGAGCAGTAGAAGTGGACACTGTCCTTGTCTTCTCTGGGCAAGAATCTGCCCGCCCTGCATTCGGCCTCAAATGGCTGAGCTTTATCTATAGACCATGGCTATTTCTGCCACCCTGGAACACATTTTTAAAATGAAAAAGTAGGGGAACAGATTCTATTAAAGTAAAAAATTAGGGGCACACTGTGCCCTGGTGTTCCCGCCCACTTTGACCACTGCTTATAAGAAGCATTAAAGTGGGTTTACCTACCTGAATGAAGTATATCATTCATCACAACCACAAATGGATATAAAAAAAGTGAACACACAAAGTCATTTACCTTCGTAAAACAAAGTCAGCCCTTCTGTAACCTGGCCTCTTGCAAGTTTGAAGTGAAAGTTGATCATCACATAGGTGCATCGCTCTGAACTCTAGCAGAGCCGCTAGCACACCAGGAGTGATTAAGCGAGGTGTGAAAGGAGACTTTGGGGCAGAGGCCAGGGTACGGAGGGGATGGGAGGGAAGGGAGCCTGCATATCGCAGTTGAACCACTGGGAAATCGGGGGAAACAATTTTGCATATTATTGTATGCTTATGCTCTGTGCTCCAAGAGGCTTAGGCATTAACTAATATTCAAATATCCACCAAGGTGACAGCGAAGACATGGAGCAAGTGGGCACGCTGGACCAACCACCACCAGGGCTGTCAAATTTGTAGCTCTTTCATACTACTAAATTGGAATGTCTGACAGAATATCGACGGACAGAAAATCGAAGTACAAAAATATCGAAGACCAATCTACATAATGGTAAGTACAAAGATATCGAAAAAAGATATCATTGTCAAAAATATCGATGTTAAAAATATCTTTTTTTTAAATGTTTTAATGATAATGTAAAATTAAGTAAATAATGCATATAATAAAAATAAAAATAGTTAAAAACCTTAAAACATATTTAAAGATAATATCTAATACATATAATTATTCTGAAATAAATTAACCATATACAAATGAATTAATATATATACCTTCTCCACATAGTGCAACAGTGGGGAAAGCGTTGGATAGCGTAGGGGTAAACATTTCTATTCCCACTTCAAAGAGTGCAACAGTAGGGAAAGCGCTGGAAAGCATAGGGGTAAAAATTACTATTTTCACTCCAGTGAGTGCAACAGTAGGGAAAATGCTGGATAGCGTAGGGGTAAAAATGACTATTCCCACTCAAGTGAGTGCAACAGTAGGGAAAGCGCTGGATAGCGTAGGGGTAAGAGTTACTATTTCCACTCCAAAGAGTGCAACAGTAGGGAAAGCGTTGGATAGCGCAGGGGTAAAAATTACTATTACCACTCCAGAGAGTGCAACAGTCGGGAAAGCGTTGGATGGTGCAGGTGTTAAAAATAACATACTTATAAATCAAATAAATATTGCAATTAAATAATGATTTTAAAAATAATTAACAATAAATAAAATAAAAACTACAAATATATCAAAATTAATAATTACTTTAATAATAATAAATACTTCCCACCCTATTCCCCAATAAACACTCAACAAACTCTACATAAAATGTCACACAATTAATTGAATTTTCAATTAATCAATTAATAAAAATGTATTTGCAATTATTAGTTAATTAACACAAAATTAATTGTCAATACAAAAAATAGTATTTAATAGAAAATAATGACCACTTAATTATAATGACCAATTATAATTAAGTAACACAAAAAATAATTATCAATACCCAAGTTTCTTTTATTAATTACTTAATTACAAATAAATTACTTCCCACCCTATTCCCCTATAAACACCAACCCACTCCAATAATAAATTAATACAAATAATATAATTATCAATTGATAATAATTAATTACCAATTAACAATTAATTAACAATAAAGTAATCATTATTACCAATAATTAAAAATGAACAATTACTTAATTAAAATTAAATGACTTCCCACTCTATTCACCTATAAACCCACAACCCGCTACAGAACAAAAACACAAAATGTAATTAATAATTCCTAAAAATTATTATTTAATGTATTATAATTAAATTACTTCCCACCCTATACCCCTATAAACCCACAACCTACTATATTACTAAAACACATATTTTACTTAAAAAAACATCACTTTTTAAAAAAAATTATACATATATTTTAAAAAAACAGTACAATACTTAAAAAACATATAGAATACATACAAATAAAATACATACTAAAATACATAACACTAGCATAAATATCGATATTATAACATCGATAATTTTACTATTGATATTACTAACATCAATATTTGCTACATCGATATTTCTTACCTTTAGTTCGATATTCTGCTTGTCGATATTCTTGATGTCAATATTCTGTGCCTACAATATTTCAAACTCAATATAAATGTACATCGATATTTAAAAATCGATATTTTAACGGTTCACCACCAGATTGAATGATAGATCTGGGGGTGGGGTGGTCTTCATATTTAAATTTTTAAAAACACAGTGCAGGGTTCTTCAGCATGTGCGAGGCATGCCTATGTTGAACCTGAACTGCTACAGTGTACTTGCTGCTGACACCGGCCGGGAGTGAGAAGGAGAGGCTGGCAGCCATATGGTCTTTTTGGTACAGACTGCAGAGTGCAGACTGTCACGGTGGCCTTCTGATTTTGATATTCAAGAGCAATTTTCCTAAAAAAGCACCACGCAGTAACAAAACCATCCCCCGTAACAAAACTGGCTCACCGGGAGTTTGCCAGTGCCCAGCATCACCAGTCCGGCCCTGGTCCTATTGGTCCTGATCTTCATCACCGTCTTAGCACTGATTCAGGTCATTCTGGTCATGATCCTTTTGGTTTGCCTAGTCCTCATGCTATGGTTTCCTGGGTGGTCTTGGTACTGCCTCCCTCGGTCTTCCTAATCTCTGTCCTGCTTATCCTTGGACATACTGACCATTGCCCTTCAGATCCTGATTTTTTTAGTCCTCTTCAAAGTGGTTCTGATTTTCCTGGCATTCATCCTCCTGCTTCTTGCCACATGGCTCTGCAATAACGTGTCCTGTCAAAGATCATCCTAGCCTTTCCCAATTCTGATGTTCTTTGCTAGTCTAAGAACTTCCCGGCCCTGTACTTTCTTTTCCTGGTTTGACTGGTCATCATTCCCATGTACTCCTTCTCCTAGCCATTTGGATCCGGAGTGTCCTATTTTACAGGCTCCTGGTCTTCGAACTTTTTATCCTATTTTCATCCTCTCACTCTAATTCTCATCCATCATTCCTCCTAGCCCTGCTTCCTTGGTTTATCTAGTCCCCTTGTTTGCCTATACCTAATCACACAGCGTCAGCAGGTGTTGCCTGCCCGTTGTAGGTAGCCGGCAGCACAAATACATACACAACCAAGTACTTCATGCACAATAGGGATCATTAGCCATGAAGAACTGCATGCATGTTGCCAAGTACACATACTCCCATATGCACTATCTTTGACAATTATGCCATAGATGATGCATGCAAAATGGCAAGAGATCTGCAGTGACAGAGATGAGGCACATTGTACTATGGTGAATACATTTACTACACCAACGGATCAAGTATGTGTTTTGGGCCATGCTGCATGAGCCAATGTCCATGGCCAGTGCCATTGGTCGGCGGAAATTAACAGTAATGTAATGAGTCTACCTGTACTGCTGGTGATATAATGTGCACAGGACTGCCTGTGACTGTCAGGGCCTTGAATCGTCGGAAACCTGCGATGCTCAAAGGGGTCCATCTCCCGATAGCCCCTTGGTCTGAGTAGAAATGACAGACTCAAATGGGTGATCAGACGAGGGAAGGAAAGAAAGGGAACAGCAGGGAGGGAGATATGAAACAAAGGTAAACAAGCATAAGGATTCTACACTTCTTGTCACAGAATCACAGAATACCTCAGGACCTATACAGTAACAGTAATACCTGTAAAGGAAAACAACAGCCACTGTATCCTAGTTGGGATCACAGTAATGAAAGTGCTAGTGGATCTGAGGATCGAACAAGCACATTACTACACACTTACAAAGAAGGCAGTTCCATATGTATTTATCCAGCAGTTAGCAACATACCCAAAAAAGTCTTAAGAGCCACATACCTGGGGAATTGGAGCTTTCTTCCAGAGGAGCTCTACAAGCCCCTGCTGTGAAAACAGAGATGAACAATCCACATGAATTCATAGCACATGTAAAGTTGATGAAACACCATAACACACCAAAGATATTGTTGTATGAGTTGCAAAATAAATGGACAACATTATGATCCTGTTCCAAGGATTGTGCAACTAGCACAGGGATCACAAGAGAAACATAAAAGGTAGTAGAGTATTGCAGCAATATGAGGGGGTATAACGCTCTGAAGGCTGCTTCAACAAAATTAAAGGCATGTGGTAATCCAGAAATTCACAGTGTATGAATGAAGTCCAATAAACAGAAATTCAAATGCGCTGCTGCGCATCTCACACAAAGCCAACAATCCATAGCTCCCCCAGGGAATCAGTGAGGTTCAAGAAGGGAAATTACACAGCCCCCGCAAGAGCCTTAACCCCTTCGATGCGGATGACAAACCCAGCTCGTCATGGGCGTTACCTGCGCTGCGCGCATGATGAGCTGGCTTTGCCACGTTACCCGCGATTTTCAAATTTCAGCGCGCAGAGGGAAAACCTGCTAGCACACATGCGGTTAAGAAGCTTGTCCAACGAGGGAGGGAATTTGGTAAACACAAGGAAGCCCCACAAGAGCCAGTCATCGGCTCGTCCAACTGGGCTTTGAAATGCCAAACATAACAAGGCGCTGGGCCGGAACTCAACAGAGATTAATGAGGAGTGATGGCGCAAATGCACCCCTACCGTGACCAGGATATGCAGCAGCCACAAGAGAATCTTGGAATTACCGGCACCCGACTGTTGCCACGGTAGTGTTTACATTCGCTTCCGCACAACATTGTGACGTCATCAGTGCCAAGTTCTTGGCTTCATAGGAAATTACATTTCTCATCCATTTACAGAGACGGCTTGCACCAAAGTGTTCTCCACTGACCCTGAGGAAGCGACGTGGCAGTGACATGACATACTGGCACAAAGGGCAATGCATCCATACGAACAGACTCACAGGACAGTTGACAGAACATGTGGGACATAGGCTGGCCCCCACCTTCACAACATGGATGTTGGAAATCCAATTGTACTGTCACACAAGAATAAGTGGATGAGCCAAACACATCCTGCTGCACACAGAGAGGTTGCAATTCCCCATAGAGCCTGTTGTTGTGATGTCCCACACAATGTCAATCCGCAATGTGTCAGGGTTAAGGTTAACACTCATTGACGCCTTCACCAGAGTCCACACTCCAATACAGATGACTGTCACGAAGGGTGATTGTCATGTCATGGGAGTGGTGCAACATGTTAATTGATCCATGGTGATGAGACATGTATGCATGGTACTACAACATTCACAGAAACAGTTTCCACACATTCCCAAAGCGTACCAACACCAAAAAGCCTGTTTGGATCTCTTACCCGAACTGACATTTACACATGTCCGTGCATGGAACGCTGATTCAGCCCAGGTTGCAATCATCATGAGGAATAGTAGGAGGACAAAGATGACACGAGCAGACAACAGGCACAGCAACCTGGGAATGACAGACACACAAGAGGTCACCGGTAAAAATCTTTGCAATAGACATGGGCAGTTAGGAAACATGAACAATATAGGACACAGGCAAATATCAAATAAAGTCATTGCGCATTACTGTGTGGCCTGACATCAGCACTCGAGTGACACATCAGAACACACATCAAAGTCACTTTGCATACAGTCAGCTGGACACACACACTGCAACACATGCCACTCAATGCTACAAGCTAGCTCACTCATACCCAGTGACTCACAATTATGAGAAGAAGTTGCGTATGAGCTGACTCTGGATATCATCCTCCTCCTCCTCATCACTTGCATCGTGACCAAGCCCTTGATCCTCAACGGGTGGATGTTCCTGCTCCTCAGGATCCAGGATGAGTGGCACTGCCTTCTCAACTGCCATGTTGTGAAGCATGCAGCACACAATGAAGATCTTACAGACCTTGTCCGGTGCATATGGGAGGGATCCGCCGGTCTTATCGAGGCACCGGAATCGGCTCTTCAGGAGGCCAAACATCCTCTCAATCACTCGCCTGGTCTGCCCGTGTGCATTATTTTACCGCTGATCTGAAGCTGTTCTTGGGTTGAGTAGAGAGGTGTAATTAGGCATGGCATGTTGGGATATCCCTAGTCACCTACATAGATACATCATGTAAATAAGTGGGTCAGGAGATGCCGTTAGAGTAAAAGATACTGAAACACACAGGACAAACAGAGTTTACCCACCAACAAGACATGCCCGCTCGTTGCGCAGCTGCAGCATCATTTGTGGTACCCTGCTACGCCTCAGGATGAATGCATCATGTGCCGATCCTGGAAAACATGCACAAACGTGGGAAATCAGCATGTTAGCAAGACACACCACAAGGGCATTTATTGAATGGTAATGTTTACGGTTGCGGTAAGCCTGCTCCTGTGCCTGTGGTGGCACCAAAGCCACATGTGTCCCATCAATGTACCCAATGACATGTGGCATCCCTCCCAGGGCATATAAATCACCCTTGACATCTCTCAACTCTTCAGGAGTCTGAAATGTTATGAATTCGACCAATGTGCTCCAACATGGCTGCCAAATCATCACGCAGGACACGGCTGAACATCGTCTGTGACATTCCACCAACATCAGCTATGGTTAATTGAAACTTCCCTGTTGCAAAAAAAGGGAGGGCTGCCATCACCTTTATCTTGGGGGTCAGCGCAGTAGGATACATGTGTTGCGGTTGGAGATGTGGTGCCAGCTTGTTTGTCAACTCCTGAATCAACTGTTGAGTGAATCTGTAACGTCGAATGCAGGCACGTTCCCTCATGGTAGCCAAGTCTGGGAATGGCCTTGGTAGAGGCGGTGCCCTGCAGGGCATAATTGGGAATAATGGAGATTGACAGTCAGCCAACATCAATGGCAATGCACATAGCACATGCAAAACTGCTACTAGACATCAGGTCACTATGGAGTCTGGCGTGTGCTATACATCCAAGACACATATGCCAGCTTGCTGGCACTCCTACGAAAAGCCAGATACACCTGTTGATTGACAAATCAACATGACATGTCCTAAAATGAGCTGCTGGGCCGGTCTGAGTGAAAAGCCAGAGATATCACTGGAGTGGCACACGTCACAATACCTGCAGTGGAAGTATGTCATCCCATCCAGACAACTGACTACAAGGCACATGCACAGGTCACATGGAATGTCAAATGTACATATCAAACATATTGCGATTAAGGTGTACACGTGACAACAAAACAACACATCCATTGACACGACGCAGACATGTATGCCTGGGGAAATGTGATGTCTGATGCACACAGACCCAACAGCTGTGGGAATCCACATGTGGCATGGTGTACATAGATGTGAAACCATTCCCATCTCAACACAGACCCATGTTAGATGCACCAACAGTAGATGCAGTTTACGGAACACAAACAGCAAGCTCAATATAACACATGACACACACCTGACATAGTCACATAGGGTAATGCTGAGCGTGACATGTCAGTTGACAAAGTGCCCCAGTCCCTGGCATCAGGAGACAGGTGCCAGTAGTGATGACTGTGCCATCCCAGTGGTGCTGTGCATGACAAAATTGGACTAATTATACACATGTGACAAGTGTCAAGGTGATGTGTGCCACATAGTGCCCCATCACACATGACATATGTCCACAGGTCATCAGACATCGACTGTGCAACAAGATTAGATGCCCTGTGTTATGTCACTGGCTGCCACACCTAGGGCATGCACATGAAAGTATGCAATTACAAGTACTTGATAGACATCCTTGCGCGAATCGTACCCTGCATTCGCAAAAGCGTGTGAAAAGCACCATGTGAAACGCACCTTACCCCTGCATTGGCATCAGCGTATGAAATGCACCATGTTATATGTGCAGTGCCTTTCCACCTCCCCATTGTCACCTGGTGCTCATTTTCATCCCTTCCCCTCCTTAACATGTGTGCCCTGGTCTGTGTGTAATCACATTTGCGCATGTACATCTAGGGTGCAAGAAAATCAGACTGCATTTACGCATCATGTGGGAGGGTGATCTGTGACATGTGTTGGGACCTTGCCTGTGCCATGACCTGTGCACTGTGTTGATGCTCCATATTTGTTGGAACTGATGATGACTCTTAACATAGGAGTGTAAGGTTTCAACTGCATACCCTTGCAGCATGCATGACCTATGTAGTGTCCTCAGACATGATGTGCATCAGTGGGAGATATGCATAGTGCCATGGTGGTTGCTCATGGTACAGTCAGTTCATTCCAGACCCACGGATCAGTGTGCCCACTACAGTCCCCTGGGACACCCTCGCCTCCTAATCATGTGTGTCATCCAACACTGTGCCCATTGTATGTGGGTTCAGCATGGGTCTGCCTCTGTGGCATAGGTCCCTGCCATAGTTTGTATTTTTCCTGTGTCTGCTATATGTGTCCACTGGACAGGGATACAACATTTGGCTTGTGCGTACTCACACTGGGCAGTGCCTGTGTGCCTATTCACAACAATCTGTTGATGGTTCTTTGTTACAAATATGTATTGCCAGCCCCACGAGGTGATGTTGGGTTACTTTTGGAATTGTTGCTGCAGTTTTTGTAACACCCATTCAGAGGTCTCACTTCTTGAGTTGTATCAATCACATTGACTGAGGTATGGGGGTGTTGTGCGGGAGAGGTCTACATGGGCCCGTCTGATTTTGCCTTGCCAGGTCTAATCTTTGCGTGAGAATTGGCTGAACAATGATTCACCATGCACTGCCCCTGTGATGGTGGCCAGTGATTTCATTTGGAGCTTTGCTGACTATGTTGTTTTGTTCCAGACATGATTCAGAGTCATACATTTTTGCCACATGTATGTAGTTCAGATGCAACACTGTTTTGTCTTTGTGTGCAGACATCTGTGTTGATATTTTGCCTGGGGATAAAGGTGTGTTCATAATGCAGCAATGATTTTGTTAATAACAATTGCAGGCCCATTAGCTTAAGCATTGTCCTGAGTTGGAACATGTGTGCTACTCCACATGACAGCCAGTATGGTTTACGTGCAAGCAACTGTGTCACCAGGGAATGGATGCCCATGTTAGGCCTGACATATATGAAGTTGCATCACATAAATGATAGTACCTTGGCACTCACAACACTTTTTAAAAGTTGTTCATGTTTAGAATGTGTTAATGTGATGATTTGTGTAAATAACACTTATGTACCAGCATGATAGATGTCTCACAAGGTAGCGCACACAAAACAACATTTCCACTTTAATGTAAGACACTGGCACCTTTTCAAAGAGGCCAGTGGTAGCGATAAATGGTGTGCCTTGATCTCCATATACATGTTACCACAGTGGTCTTGGGGTTTCGAAAGTCCTTAGTTGTCGATTATACAAACTAAGGAGTGTCAAGACATCAAGACCTCCGTTGGCCCATGTATATGGACAATCTGCAAGGCCATTTGTTTCTGACAGTGTTTTATTTAGAAGGGTGGCAGCTTTTTCAATGAATGTGGAAATGTTTTTTAGTGTGCATTTCCTTGTGAGACATCTTTCATGCTGGCACATAAGTGCTCTTTTCTCAAAAAGGCAAATTACCACATTTAATACATGTAGATTGTGTAAAGTTTTGTGAGTCCCAAGGTAGCAACATTTATTTAAATTTAATTTTTGGCCAATGTACTTACAGGGCTCTGAGTGTGGTAACACCTAGGGGAGTGAGGTTGTTTAGTTTTCCCTGAGGGGCACCACTACTGTTTCTTTCTTGGTCAACAAGATGTGGCATCACTTCATTGTATTGATCTGCTCTCCTGTAAACAAACACTAGCTTCTCTGTGTATTTCTCATTCAAGTTGTGGCCTGGTGTGTTCTTTGGATCCTTGTGTCCAAGTAGCATTGTATCTATACCAACTGGGCTGTACAAGGCTCAAATATGTGCAGAGTTATCTGGCTGTAACTCATAATGCATGGCATGAATTGCAGTGTGACCTATTGATTTTGTGCTCATGTGTCAGATGTGTACAGGTGACTGATGCATTTCTGTTTCTTCTCCTTGCCCACAGCATCATCACCCGAAGCTGGAGGAGACAGCTGCACGGACCAGGAGGAGGGACCCAGCCACAGTGCCACCAGCGTGGGGAAGTCAGAGGGGTCCAGTGGCATGGAGGGTTAGGGCAGTCAGTCTGCGGACCTGTTGGAAGGCGAAACATCTTACCACGCCAATGGATCTGATTCTGACTCCCAGGAGGAGGGGGAATTTGCAGCAACACCGGGCAGCAGCACTGAGTCTGTCCCCACCCCCTCCAGCACCATCTCCACCCTCCCAGTTGCTCCCGTCCCTTCTATCCGTGCAGCCCCCCATGTCTCCTTCAGCCCCGGCACCGCAGCCCCTGTCACCCCTGCTGCCCTCAGTGCGGAGTCTGTGGACTTACTGAACCAGTTACAGGTTGGTCAGATATCAATGTTGAATGTCCTCCATGCCCAGACACAAATCTTGACACAGTTGTTCATGGAGGGTGTCAGCAACGATGTCTGACCAACGTCAGATCATGCATTCTATGGACTCATCACTGACGGCAGCAGTTTCCTTCTTGCAGTGGTCTGCCCCCCCTCCTTCAGACCCACTCCACTCTCCCATACCTGTCCTACGCACATGCAGGATTACACCATCACGCACCCCAACAGACACAGGCAGCACACCCCCACAAAAGGTGAAGCGCACACCTCCTGGCACGCACACTCAGGGGGCTGCAGGCACACCCACAGGGACTGGGGTTAGACTGCATACACGCAGCCAGAGTCACAGTCCGCTACCCTCAAAGCCCTCTCCCTCCACTCCCATAGTGTCCTCGGGTGCAGGGGTTGGTCTTGACGAACTAGCAGCAGTGTGCAGCGCAGAGTATCTGTCCACCTTTGGTGCTACACAAGCCACTGAGGAGGATACGTCCACCCCTGCACCCACCACACCTACCCTGCCCACTCCTGTCCCTGAGGTGCCTGGTCCTGCCCCCGATGATGCCCCCCAAGGATCAACATCCCATTAGCTACTCCATGTGCAGGCAAGTTAGGGGTAGACGGCCTAACCAACGTCCCCCTACATGGACATTTGTGTGAACTGGCCATTGGCATTATTTGAGCACGGACTCATTTTTGCACATCTTATTTTTTCCAGCTGAATTAAACCTTTTATTTTACGTTCAACACCATTGCATTTCAGGTACTTGATGTTGGTGATGAGGGGCCTGGAGTTGGTGTCATAGTAATGTTTTGGGGTTCTGAAAGATGTTTTTTGTCGATGGTCATGAGGTAGACCATGGTATCTGTGTGCCATCACAATGTCTCTGCAATTAATCATTGGTTCTGTATGTTCAGTTTGGCTAGAGATATTGTCCCAAGGAGTGTTCCTTCCACTGTGGCACCTGGCATCTTCACTGCAGACAGTTGCACAATTGTTGTGCTGACATGTGTGCACATTTTCTTTTTTGGTGACAGTTCCTTTCAACAATGGCCATGCCTGCTCACAGATGTCTACTGCTCATTCGTCTGTGCCATGCTTGCAACTCAGTGTACTTGTGTTTTGAGTATGTACAAATGCCTTCATGGACACATTCACCCTTTTTACCACTATGCATGTGTGTAATCACAGCCTACCCCTATGTTGGGAATTGTTATGCAGGGTATTTGGGCACATGCCTCACAATTTTGTGCATTCTATCTATAGGGTTTCAACCATATTCCTTCCATGAGAGACTACATCTTGGTGGTCTGACCACCACCTGGACATTCATATCAGTCCTGGGATATGCGTGACAGTGTGTGTTCCCTTTCGCTCTCTTTGTTTGGTAGGCTGTTACATCACTATTATGTCATGATGGTAGGATGTGTATTTCGCCTGCAGCCACCATTGGTGGGTATGCATGTGGAATTTGACATCACACCCACATGTGGTGTGTCACGCAGTGTGTGAAGGTAATCCATTCTCCAGGGAGTGGGACACTGCTGTAAGTGATGTGTTGCTATGGCACTATCATTATAGTCACAAGTTAGGGATGTGCACATACCCCCATGTAGTTGTGGTATGCTGAAGATGATGTACCCCCATATATCTGAGCACTGGTGGTAGTCATATCCACCCACCCCTCATATGTCTGGCCTCTGCTGGGAGTCCTCTGCACCCACCCCTTATATGTCTGGGCACTGCTTGGAGTCCTCTGCACCCACCCCCATACTGTTGGCCACTGCTGGAGTCATATCCACCCACCCCCCATATATCTGAGCACTGCTGGTAGTCATATCCACCCATCCATCATAAGTCTGGGCACTGCTAGGAGTCATATCCACCCACCCCTCATATGTATGGGCACTGCTGGTAGTCATATCCACCCACCCCTATACTGTTGGCCACTGCTGGTAGTCATATCCACCCACACAACACATGTCTGGGCACTGCTGGGAGTCCTCTGCACCCACCCCTCATATGTCTGGGCACTACTGGGAGTCCTCTGCACCCACCCCCATACTGTTGGCCACTGCTGGTAGTCATACCCACCCACCCCTCATATGTCTGGGCACTGCTGGTAGTCATATCCACCCACCCCTTACATGTCTGGGCACTGCTGGGAATCATATCCACCCACCCCTCATATGTCTGGGCACTGCTGGGAGTCATATCCACCCAACCCTCATATGTAGGGTCACTGCTGGGAGTCCTCTGCACCCACCCCCATACTGTTGGCCACTGCTGTGAGTCATTTCCACCCACCCCTCATATGTCTGGGCACTGCTGGGAGTCATATCCACCCACCCCTTAAATGTCTGGGCACTGCTGGGAGTCATATCCACCCACCCCTCATATGTCTGGGCACTACTGGGAGTCATATCCACCCACCCTCATATGTCTGGGCACTGCTGGTAGTCATATCCACCCACCCCCATACTGTTGGCCACTGCTGGTAGTCATATCCACCCACCCCTCATATGTCTGGGCACTGCTGGGAGTCCTCCGCACCCACCCCCATACTGTTGGCCACTGCTGGGAGTCATTTCCACCCACCCCTCATATGTCTGGGCACTGCTGGTAGTCATATCCACCCACCCCTCAAATGTCTGGGCAGTGCTGGGAGTCCTCTTCACCCACCCCCATACTGTTGGCCACTGCTGGGAGTCATATCCATCCACCCCTCATATGTCTGGGCACTACTGGGAGTCATATCCACCCATGCCTCATATGTCTGGGCACTGCTGGGAGTCCTATGCACCCACCCCCATACTGTTGGCCACTGCTGGAAGTCATATCCACCCACCCCTCATATGTCTGCCACTGCTGGTAGTCATATCCACCTACCCCTTATATGTCTGGGCACTGCTGGGAGTCCTCTGCACCCACCCCTCATATGTTTGGGCCCTGCTGGGAGTCCTCTGCATCCACCCCCATACTGTTGGCCACTTCTGGGAGTCCTCTGCATCCACCCCTCATATGTCTGGCTGGGCACTGCTGGGAGTCCTCTGCACCCACCCCCATACTGTTGGCCACAGCTGGTAGTCATATCCACCCACCCCTCATATGTCTGGGCACTGCTGGGAGTCATATCCACCCACCCCTCATATGTCTGGGCACTACTGGGAGTCATATCCACCCACCCCTCATATGTCTGGGCACTGCTGGGAGTCATATCCACCCACCCCTCATATATCTGGGCACTGCTGGGAGTCCCCAGCACCCACCCCCATACGGGTGGCCACTGCTGGTAATCATATCCACCCACCCCTCATATATCTGGGTACTGCTGGGAGCCATTTATTTATTTATTTATTTATTTATTTTTGATTTTTATAGAGCGCGTAGTCACCCTTGAGTATCCCAGCGCTAAAACCTCGAACTCCTAAAGGGGGCACAGGGAGACTTTGAAGAAAAAATCAGGGAAAAAGGAGGGTTTTGAGGGACTTCCTAAAACGTAGGAGGTTAGGTTCAGCTCTGAGGTTCGAGGGGAGAGCGTTCCATTTTTTGGCCGTGTTTACTGAGAATCTGCGGCCGCCGATGCGGGTTTTCTTCACCCTCGGGACAACGATAAGGTTTCCCTGTTCAGATCGAAGCGCTCTCGACGGTCTGTATGGAGTGATCCAGGTGCTCAGAATGGGGGGACCCGCATTGTTCAGGACCTTATGTGCCAGACAGAGGGCCTTGAAAGCGACTCTTTCCCTCACGGGGAGCCAGTGAAGTTTTCTCAAGGCAGGTTTGGCCGATGTTCTTGCTGGGGTGTTTGTAAGTAGACGGGCTGCGGCATTTTGGGTTTTTTGTAGTGTTTGCAAGGTGGCTTCCGGTGCCCCGAGGTAAATAGCGTTACTGTAATCCAGCCTTGCTAGCACTAAGCCTTGAATCAGCAGGAGGCGAGACTGGAATGGTAGTAGGGGGAGCACCTTTCTGCATGATCTCAGGAGCCCATAGCAGATGCCGGCTGTTTTCCTAGCCTGTGTCCGGAAAGTGAGATCTGTCTCTAGCCACACTCCCAGACTCTTAACCTCTGTTTTAGGGGAGGGGGGGTCACCCATTCAGGCGGGCCAGATGTTAGGGGGGAGACTCGGAGTTTTGTGACCGAGAAGCAGGATCTCTGTTTTTGACCCGTTAAGCTTTAGGTCAGAGTCGCCCATCCATTGATGGACGGTGGATAGGCAGTCTTGCAGGTTGGAGGGCTTTAGCTTAGGGTGAGAGAGGGTCACTACAAGCTGAGTGTCGTCAGCGTAGCTGACGATCGTGACTCCGAATGGGGCGACCAACTCCTCCAGTGGGGCCATATACACGTTGAAAAGTGTGGGGCTCAGTGAGGAGCCCTGGGGCACTCCACACCGGAGGGGGATTGAGGGAGAGCGGCTTTCTCCTTCCCAGACTTGGAAGGAGCGTCGGGAGAGAAAGGATGTGAGCCATCTCAGCGCACTGTCTTGTACGCCAGTGTTCTCTAGGCGTTGGGCTAGGACCTGGTGGCTGACAGTGTCGAATGCTGCGCTAAGGTCCAGGAGGACCACTGCCACTGATCCTCCTGTATCCATGATTTCCCTCGCTTTTTCTACGGCCGCCAGGAGGGCGGTGTCTGTGCCCTGACATGGTCTAAAACCTGTTTGGGAGTTTTTTAGGCGATGGTTTGCTTCTAAGAAGTGGGACAGTTTTTTGTTTGCGAGCTTCTCCGCGACCTTACCTATCCAGGGGAGGAGCGAGATGGGTCGATAATTGGATAAGTCCGCGGGGTCTAGTGACGGCTTCTTCAGCAGACCTTTAACAACGGCCTCCTTCCAGCTTTGTGGGACTACTCCCTGGGCAAAAGAGGTGTTAATGAGGTCCGTGAGCCTAGCTGTGATGGTCCGGGCTATGTTTTTAGTGAACCGAACAGGGACTGAGTCGCTGGGGGCCCCACTTTTCGTGGCTGCTAGAGTGGTTGCCACTTCTTCTTCTGTGACTGGTCCGAATGCAGTTAAACAAGGGGATTCAAATATGCCCGTGGGGTTTCCTGACGTGAGGGTACACTCCTTGGCTATTCCAGAGGTGGCCTGATTGGTAGAAGGTAGAGAGGAAAGGATTTTCTTAATTTTATTGTCGAAGAAGTTGGCCAGGTTGACGCATTTCTCCTCGGCTGCTTTGGAGTCCAAGGGTATCTGCGGGGGGCTGGGACATGGAGAAGCTCTTTAAGGATGGAAAAAGTCTCTTTAGCAGAGCACGAGGAATTCTGTATTCTTACCTCAAAGAAAGAGCTTTTAGCGCTGTGGAGGGCTTGTTTGTACGCCTTCATGGCAGTTTGATAGGCGTTTTTGTCCGTCGCTGATTTATTTTTTCTCCACGTTCGTTCCGTCTTTTTGCACTCCTTCCTAAGAATGTTCAGGGCCGGTGTGTACCAAGGAGCATGATTGATCCTCTTTACATGTTTAAGAGAGCATGTTAATGGAATGAGGCTGTCTAGGGGGTTGGTAAGCCAGCTGTTAAATTCTCTATCAGCGGTGTTAGGGTCAGTTGAGAGGGGGCCATCGGAATCCCTAAGCTTCGCTTCCCATTTTTCAGCCATATCCCCCTACCCATTACTGTTTGCCTCTGCTGGGAGTCCTCTGCACCCACACCCATTCTGTTGGCCACATGGGGTTAATGGCATGTGTGTGCCTCATATCACTATTGTAATGGTGCCGTACGCGAGCGCGTGAGACGCACCGTACCCCAACATTCCTGGCGGGTGTGCGCCTCGTATCACTATTGCAATGGTGCCATACGCGAGGGCGTGTTCCCCACCGTACCCCAACATTCATGGAGTGTGTGCGCATCGTATTACTATTGCAATGGTGCTATACGCGAGCGTGTAACACGCAACGTACAAGTACACTTCTGTTGTTGCGGTACGTTGGTCTCACCGTACGCGCCGTCGTCAGTGTCTGTGCCCCAGGTCGTAGGCGTAGAGGGCTGGGATGACACGGACGATGGGGTTCATGGCGTGTATGTCGCATACCGGGGATGAGGTTTGGCTTGGGTTCTGCTTTTACGGACGTTTTTGGGTCCCGTATAAAAAGGGTCGTATGGAGTATCTCAGGGACGAAGCGTACTTGCTAGGCCGGAAACTGCTGCTTGATTACGTACGGACGTAGCGTAATGCGTGTTCCGGATCCATTTCGCACAGATTTTTTGGTCGTAGGGTGTTTGGTACGATTCGTATGGAGATCTGCTTTGAATACGATTCGTACTTCATCGTACGTATGGGAAAGTTTACGGGTACGATTTGTACGGGAAATATGCAACGTACAACTATTTGTAAGGGATTTTACCGAATCGAAATCGACCCCTATATGTACAGATAACTGTTCATGGAAATATAAGGTAGTCCTTAAATACATACAATAAACTATATGTGACTTTTTAACTTTACGATTAAATACTTTAAATAATTAATGCAAATATCTAGTGACTATTATCGTATTTTTTCAACTTTAGTGCACATTAAATGTAATTTCAGTTTAATTTTAATGAGGCCAATAATTATAATTGTGATGCATTCCTTGAATTAAATGTATGATACTTTTAAAATATTCAACTATATTCCAGCGATGTTGAATTACTACTAATTCTCTATTTCAACAACAATTTATTACGATTCTGTCTATTTTTAAAATAGATGCATGTAGCCAAGTGCACATGTGATACAATGTAATACTACAACCTTTTACTTGGTTTACTATAATGAAGAACATGGGTAAGTGCCATTCCTATATCACCGGATGAGGAGCACGCTTACCTAAGCTTCTAAAAAGTTATGCTTGCAGGCACCCAGCCTATAAACAATTATTCACAGTGTTTATTTTCCTTTCCATCTGGCAGAGATCTTCCTGTAAACAACAGGTGTAAACATCTGATGCAGGCTCTCTTCAGGACTTCTTCTCCCGTGAACTTGGGTAAACCTTGGCAGCCTCTAGCTGAAACATGTTCCCACTTCTACGGGATTCCTCTGAAACCTTTAGGTTTGTGTCCAGACAAGTAAGAGAGATAGATGTGTGAGGTGCAGAGTGCCTTAAAGAGCAACACTTTCTCTTTCCGGTCAATACTTAACACCATCATCCACAAATAATGTTTAGTGGATTTCTCTGTGAATATCAAAATTAGAAATCGAGGTACACAAATATTGAGGACAAAATACTGAATCTAAAATATCGAAATGTAAGTGAGCTTAGATTTTCTATTCCTTACTCCACACACACACACACACACACACATATATATATATATATATATATATATATATACACACACACACATATATATATATATATATATATATATATATATATATATATATATATATATATATATATATATATATATATATATATATATATATATATATATATATATATATATATATATATATATATATATATATATATATATATATATATATATATATATATATATATATATATATATATATATATATATATATATATATATCCAAAGAATCAGCGCTCGATCACCACAGGGGGAGGTGTCCCCACCGCTCCATAGAAAGACGCAGACACGGTCCAAGTACGTGCAATTACTTTAATTTAGTGCAAGCACATCGTATGACGTTTCGGCTCCGGGGAGCCTTGTTCACATATATATCCATCAACAACAGGATCCTCATTCAAAGAACAGCCACAGGAAATTCAATGTTCACTCTGTTTAATGGAAGCATTCCGGCAGTCAAACTGGACAGAAAGTCATGTCATATAGATATATGTAGCCTGTATGCTGTGTTAAGTTAGCCTAAGCTTTTTAGGTGTTTAAACGCCATTTTACCTTTCTGCTGCTTTTGCACACGACACATAGTTGTTGCTTTAGCTTTGAGCCTAGTAGAATGTTTTTGATTCATACGAGAATAATGATGTTGTTACACTGATATTAGCCTTGCTTGGTGAGCTGTGTTTGTACAGTGAGTGCTGAAACCTTCAAGGATATCTCAACACAGTGGTTATTGTGAGCACTGATCTTCGCACGTTCCTAGACATAACATACATGCAGCTGCAGCCAAGTTCTGGCTTTAGGCGCGTTTTATATTGCTTTTCACGAGAGCATACAAACACACTTGATGGTGCTTCGCATGCAGAAGAGCTGGTTGCTGATGATGTGATCCCTTACCACTAGGATCTTGAGGTATGGGGCCGCTCTGCTAAAACCCAAAGAGACCTTCTTAGATATAATATGCTATACTAGCTAGGGAGGGCGAGAATTAGGTTTTGTTAAACCCTATTCATTTTAGCATAATACCATGCTTTCACCGTTTGTGTTCTATGGACTAGTGACTATGCTGATTACTTTGTTTCCTATAATATGTTTGCTTGTATTAGCTAAGATACTGCGTTTGAGAACACTGCATTAGTGAATAAACATTTCAAATATGCACATGTCCTCTTTTACTGCTTGTTCTGGATTGAAATGATTGTATAACGAAAGAGTGTTCATGTGCTCCACGTTACCTGAGGTGTACTAAGTCCATGTTCTGGTGTGTCTAAGCATTGGGAGTTTATGATGACCAATGAAACACTGATTGCTAGTCTGGTAGGGGATTTTTGGGTACTAAGGTGAGTTTTGGCACACCCTAATTCACTGAGGTTCCAAGCCTCTATGCACAGTTCTGTCTGAGCACGGAATCCCTGCGACATGGCGCCCAATCGTTGGTGGTCTTATTGCATGATACTTGAGTAGTGCATAATTCAGTCCTTAACCCGTTCACTATTGTTTCCGGTTAACGGTGGTGAAGGATAAACCTACTTGTATTCGTATAGGTCCTTTCAAACTTGAATCTTTCTAAAACGGTTTCATTGAGTTACTACCCAGTTGTGCTACAAAGTTTCATTTGTACCTTTTTTCTTTCTGTGTCACTATGCCTGCGGTAGACATTGAGCAACGTAGCCTCATTGCGGTGCGCAATCATTTGCAGATTTATAATGTCCCCGAAGATGGTATGGCCGTGATCATGGTAGTGAGTGTAGAGGTGGCTTACCCGTATGAGATTTTCTACTCATGCGTGACCTTCACAGCTATGAATGCAAATACTCGTGTGTGCGAAACGCACACTCCCACGGCATTCCCAGCAGAATTTGCACCATATAGGGCACAGGAGATTTCTATTGATACTTGGCAGCATCGAGTTTGGTTTATTAGCGCCCTACCCCATTCATTAGCAGCTCCGAGGTTAGGTCCTTTGTCCATTCCAGGCGCAACTTGGCCTGTTTTGGCTGGATTTACGCCTCATCTACTGCACGGAGCATGTAACGTAGCTGAGTTACGATGACTACATGTAGTCGCAATTAGCGTGATTAGGTCGTTAGTGCAATACATTACCCGCAATCTCCCGGGCGGGGCCCCGAGTGGTGCGGTGCTTCCAGCCGGACAGGGCGGAATGAAGCTCAGTCCCGTCTTACACGTGGACCCATGAAAGGGTGGGTGGCAACGGGACCACATTTGCTAAGGGCTCACTGTAGCACCACCGACCAGTACAAGTCAGGTATACGTGGACTACACCCCCCACCGTATAGACATGTTTCTGTTTGACATTTGCCCACGTTGGGTAACTTGGTTTGGGCCTCAGGTCTTTTTGCTTGGGGACCTTCATGTTAGGGGGTTAATTGTTCATATGGCACTCGTCTCCTTCCATAAGGTATATCTGGCCTATCTGCCCAGAAGCTTGTCACTCTTACATTTCACGATCGGTCATGGGGCCCCTTAATATCTACAAACTATGCACCTGAATGTGAGGGGAATGGGATCTATTCACAAGAGACATAGAATACTGAAAAAAAGATTGGTGGGTCGCAAAGTAAGTTGGCTGACGAATTGGGGAATCTAGTTACTCATGTCATTAAACCAGTAGCTATAGCTGAGGAGGAGACTGGTGCGGACATAGGCCCTACGGAAGGTCAACTACAGTCTATCCCGCCAGGGCAGCTACCACCACCTGCGCCTAGCCAGGAAGCAGTAAGAGAGTCCCCCACTTTACCACCTGTTGTGCCAGCACCACTGCATCTAGGGGATGATTCATCACAATTCATCATGGAAGCTTCACCAGTAGTTCTGGTATTGGCCAACGTCCCTACTTTATCACATGGCCAAATAGAATCTACTCAAGGACTAAAAGATAAAGCTCTACATTGGCTCACTAATAATATGCAAATGGCATATCAGGGGACTGACCAGCTAGCAGGGGAAATTGTAATGACAAGGAAGGTATCATGGATTGGGAACAAGCCAAAGAAGTTTAAGGGGGACTGCGTAGTATTAAACTTTGCTAACACAGAGGTACTCCCAAATGTCCTGGCCAACATCTTCCCACCTCAACGAAGAAGTGGTTCCATAATCCCCCTTACTCTGAAATTCTTTTATAGTGAGAATCAGATCGCGACCTCCTCTAACATCCCTAGACCTAGAAGGAATACAAGAGTCAATAACTGGGGAGGGGATACTCGACCCAGATATAACAACGACCGTTTCCATCCTATGATTATTCTTGGGACAGGGCAATGTAACTATCCAACTGGGCTAACATCCAGAACACGTATGTTAAATTGGCCCATTATAAACAGGTGTGGACCAAGCACCCCGGGATATGACCACAGAGGTCAGGGAAATGGGTTTATAGCCCAGACGGGAAATGACACGACAGCAAGCGGATGGGGTCAGGCGGCCACCCCTTTTGACTGGGGATTTGGAACGGGAAATAGGTTTGGAGTCTTATCCAATTTAAATGACTGCGATTGACATATGGAGGATACTAATTTGGTAAAAGATGCCTTAGATCAGCAACTAGATCAGAGCACTCAACCTATTAATGGCTCAGATCCCAGTGAGTTCATCTTCCCGATAGGGCAAGAAGACCAAGTCACATCAAAACATGAACATCTCCCCACTTTAAATTTAAACTTGCTTGAGCACTGTGCGAATCAAAGCCTTGCCAGTGATAACCTGCAGAGCCTTTCGAAAGTGGGATCCAATGAAGGGACCCAACTGCCACGAGCAGCTGAAGGGGCATTGGCGCAGTACTCAGAGCCTAAGACACCCACAGATTCTTGCAAGATGATAAGCTGGAACATAGCAGGGCTAAATGCAAAACGACAGGATACGGCATGGTCAAGCTTTGTTTTAGGCCACCATATTATTGCCCTCCAGGAAACCTGGGACACATCCGCCAATCTTTGGTGGGATGGGTTTACCAGTTTTACTAAAGCAGCTGTCCCTAGTCGTATGGGGAGAGCTAAGGGAGGCCTTGTAATTTTGTTTTCCATAGATCTGAAGGGAAGTTGTAGGCAGATTAGCACTGATTCCCATAACATCCTAATGGTAGAAAGAGTGACTAATAATACTAGCAGGACTATATATATAAACTTTTATAATTCTGGGAACAGCGACCATAGAGGATGTAACATTGCTAACCTAGATAGTATTTTAAAATTAGCCAGCCAGTATACCAAGTATGATTTAGAGTATATTTTATTAGGCGATTTTAACATTCATCCATGTAACCTAGTCTGTAGGAGAAGTAGTGATGATGGGGACGAAGGATCAGAGGGACCCCACTTCGAACATACTACAGAGGGAGAGGAGTTAGAAGATTTTCTTGCCAACTTCGATTTGCACGAACCAGATGGTGGCCCTAGATTGCCAACTTTTACTGGTGTCCTCCAAGGTACAATAATAGATTATATCTTTGTAACCCAAGGTATTTTAAACCAGGTTATTGCCTATCGTACGGTACAAACACATTTTAGCGATCATAACCCGGTAGTACTTGAAGAGGCTTGGGGAGTCCACATGGGGTTACCCCCAATGTTAGCAAGGCCCGCTCACCCCCTGAGGACGTCTGATCAAGGCAGGCGCGTGAAATGGGCAAAGGTGGTCCCGGGAGAATTCTATGCAGAAAATTTCCTAAAGATTAAGGACCTGGTTGAGATTTGTAAAAATCCTCGTGCCCAGGGCAAAGAAATTGTAGAGGCATTTGAGGCAATATGTGGGCAGGTGTCACAGGATCTCTTAGTTAAGCCAAAAATAAGGAACCCCAGGAAATAAGCGCTGGCTTGACTCAGTATGTTCTAAAGCCCATAGATTACTGCTGGCAGCCCTTAAAAATACCCCCAGGGAAAAAGATGAGATCACCAGACTAAGGAAAACAAGCTAGCCGTAAAAAAACAAAAGGAAACCATTAAACATGAAGCGTGGGATAACCTTCTTTCGGTAGCAGTCCTGTAGGAAATTTTGGGAGATTATTACACAGCCCTTTTTCTCAGATGATAATAATGAATCCATGGACTGTGTTATCCCCGACGAAAAGTGGTTGTCTCACTTTAAAAATGTATACGGGGATACTGACGAAGTAATTAACCTTAGCCGCCCGCCCCATCTTTTTCAACCATCAAGAAGTAGAAAAAGCTATCTTGGCTACTACAAAGCATAAGGCACCCGGTCCCGATGGAGTCCCCGCTGACTTTTTCAGTTATTCACCAAAATTGTGGGCAGAGGTTTTGGCAAACGTGTTCAATGCAGTCAATGGCAACCCAGCACCTTCCTCATGGGATACCTCTACCATCGTCCCTATTTTTAAAAAAGGCCAGCGGAATGATCCCGGCTGTTATAGGCCTATATCCATCCTGGATTCATCTGTAAAAATCTTAGGTAGAGTCCTTTTATCTAGGTTAAGGGAAAATGTTGAGAGCTGTGGTGGGTTGTCTGAGATCCAATATGGTTTTAGGGAAAAAAAAGGGACCATTGAACAGTGCGCCAACTTACACTTGCTCATCTCCAAATATACCGTGGCCAAGGAGGGGTCCGTGTTCCTAGCTTTCATGGATCTCTCCTCAGCTTTTGATCTGGTCAATAGGACAAAGTTGTGGGCCATTTTGTTGGAGATGGGTATTGACGAGGCATTGGTGACCTTTATGGCCACTCTGCACCAAGAGCTCTTTGCAGCCGTACGTGTAACGAATGAGGGTAGGTGTACCCCCCCTCTTTAAATCATTAAAGGGGGTACAGCAAGGCTGCATATTAGCCCCCTTACTCTTCACCATCTATATCAACGGCTTGGGCGCGCACCTAGGGGAGCAGGAAGCCGACGTCCCGCATGCAGGAGCCGTTAAAATCCCGGCGCTCCTATATGCGGATGACGCCGTACTGATCGCTCGCACGGGTGTCGGCCTCTAGCGCCTCTTGAATGCCTTTGGTTCGTTTATGGAGCGATTGGATCTTAAGGTAAACGTAACCAAGTCACATACAATGGTGGTGGGCCGTGAGTGTAGTAAGAAGAGAAGCAAAACATTCACATGTAGGGGGGGACACAGTTTCAAGGGTATCTACATTTCCCTATCTAGGCATACTGTTTTGATCAGAAAGGGACCTGGGGCCCGCAGGTAAGAGCCAAGAGGTTGGCTGTCATTAGATCATCATCAGCACTCTTGGGATTTGCTGGTAGGCTAGCGGCTAGGCCTATGGAAGCTCTGTTAAAAATCTATAAGAGTAAACCTGTGGCCATTGCACTATATGGTTCAGCATTGTGGGGTTATGTAAACTTGGAACCAATCCAGAGAGCAGAGAATAGATTCATTAGAACCCTGCTTTTTGTACCACAGTCGACCCCAACCTACTCCATTCACAAAGAACTGGGCCTAAACTTTTTGTCTGATATGCTGAGCATGGCCCCTCTGATCTTTTGGTTAAAAACGTGGATGAATGAAGAACTCTCATTAATCATGTCTGATGTTCTGTCCCTGGACAAATCTAATAAGATCCCCTGGCTGGCCTATCTGGCTAGGGCATTCTCAGACCTGGGACGTCCGGAGCTTTTTTACTTCCCCGAGAACATCAAGGTACATGGTATCGATTTTGTAAAAAAGTCCTTCATGGGAAGGAGGGAAGCGTGCCGTGAAGAATGTGAACTGGCAAAACCGTCAGTGAGGGAACATTGCCTTCTTGTTAACTCATTTTCACTAGCACCATATCTTGGTTTTGTGACAATTCCCTTCCATAGGTTCCTCTTAACTAAGTTCAGATTTAATTTGTTACATTTTTATTTAGGTTCTTTTAAAAGTTGGCAGAAGCCGGAATTAGCCTTGCCTTGTAGCTGCGACCAGTTCTCTGTACAAGATACAATGCATTTTGTCATGTTTTGCGGGCTGTATCTAGAGCCAAGAAAAAAATACTTGTTGCCTATTCTTAAAGAGGCAGGCTTCACTCAATTGAGACCGGCCCTGCTCTTTTTACAATTACTACCCAATCCCTACATCACTTTTTGTATAGCTAACTTTCTGGTAGCCGCTTCAAGGGTGAAAGCTGCCTGCCTAGATTCGCCTTAAAGCAAATGTTTTACTATTTATACTCATTTTTTAATGTAATACTTTTAATTGTCTGTAAATACTTTTTAAATTGTCTGTCTGTATTTACCGTTTTTAAGAAAAAATCTTGTATGAAATGTTTTTATCTTTTTCTCCTCTTTGTATGGCTTTTAAATAAGACGAACAAAGATATTCTGACTGACTGACTGACTGATTCAGATATATAGGGGAGCTGAGGACATGTTAGACGGCAACCTGGGCAGAGAACTACTGGCACTGAAATCGCAGGTTCAATTCTGGACAACGTTACCACTATCTGTTGCAGGGAGAGTGGCTATCTCCAAGATGGTGGTACCCCCCGCCTAATTTACTACTTCACCAGCTTGCCATTCCTGATCCCTGCTACATTGTTCGGAGCATTGGATACGACCCTAACGGAGCTCATCTGGGGCTCGGGATGGAGATGCATAGGGCTTGCCAAGCTACAGCTCTCCTCGGAGGCCGGTGGTATGGGAGTACCGGACTTCCGAGCATACAACTTTGCCTGTCAGCTGCAATGGCTTGCCTACTGGCTAGCAGGTCGAAACCTACATGAAATAGGCATGTCGGAAGAGGACCAATCAAGAGGGACAATACATACACTACTCTTACCCCGTTCGGAACTGCCAAGGGAGACGACCCCTCTTCTCCGACTATCAATACACTATTGGCGGAAAGCGGTGAAATACACAACACCGACGACTTCATATGCTCCCACAATCCCACTGCTAGGTGTCCCACTAGAGACGGGATTGTTATCGAACCGCACACTCGCGGCGTGGCACGACGCAGGAGCAACACAAATCGGAGACCTGTTTGCAGATGGTCACATGCTGTCCTTTGAGGACTTTCGGGCCACACATCATATCCCGGGGGGATCGTTTCTCCTGCACGCTGGTTTACGACACTACATGACGAGAACATGGACACAGAATGGGGACCAACCACCCACAAACCCACTGCTAACAATGCAGTACCTTATGGGAGCAGGCAGCCACCTAACTAAATGGATCACGGCTGGTATCAGGACAGGGAAAGCGACAACGCTGCAACCCCTAAGAACCAAATGGGAGGGAGACATAGGAAGACTGCTCCGGGACAAGGAGTGGGAGCGCATACTCAGATTTCTGAAAAAAGTGGCCAGAAACCCAAAGTTCAAGTTCATCCAGCTGATGGTCCTACACAGGGCATATCTTACACCTCACCGCATAAACGCTATGTTTCCAGATACGGTCGACACCTGCCCCCGATGCAGAGCAGATGACGCGAGACTAATACATATGCTATGGGATTGCCCAAAATTAGGCTATTACTGGAACACTATACATGAGGCAGTCACCCTCAGAACAAAAAAACCCATAGAATATGCCATATTAGGACTAGGGCCAGTGGAGCGCAAGAGAAGCGTGGCGGCCCGTTTCACTGATATGGCCATGCTACTTCCAAAACGTGCAATAACAATGAGGTGGAAATCGGCCAAACCACCTGACCCAGAACTGTGGAGGGCGGAGGTGCTACGATGGGGTAAGGCAGAGGGTGAGGCATTGCACCGCGAAGAACGTAGGGGTCTCAGGAAAACACCAATTTCCCTAGATTGGATTACTATCCTAGGGTCCTTCGAAACAAGAGGGGCCGACGAGTCTACCCCTCGTCAACTACTGAATGAGGGGTAGATTGTTTCACCAACGTAATCTCATACTTCCGAGGCAAATTGCGTTTCTGGGTGCAGTGAATGAAAACCTGCACAATTATTGTTTGTGCCCCTACATGACTGTGTGAGAGCCTGAGGAAGAAGAGAGATATATTGGGCAAGCCGGATACTGATAGTTTTGGAACAAACTAGCGCATGAGTGCCAGGGGCGGGTAAGTTGGGGAGGAGGGAGGTTTATTAGGGGGTTGTTTAATTAAGATGGACATAACAATAAAATTGAAAATGCCTAATATGTTCTATGACACTGTAATTCAACGAGCATAGTAATGTGCTAATTTATTGACTGTAGACTGTCAAATGTTAATGCTCTAATTATACTGCTAATAAACAGATTTAAAAAAAAAAAGAAAATAAATCTCAGTCCCGTTATGGTCAACGCTGTGATGGGCAAGCGTCCCCAAGAACAGGATGAATTTCCTTTCTGGCTTGCCGAAAAGTTTGACCAGTTGGAAGCAGTATTTCCTAACACGTCTCCGGGTGAAAAACACAGGATTCTGACAATTAGCTTACCGAAGAACTTGACCCCCAAAATCGGTGACTGTGAAACCTGGGGAAAAACATTTGTGGCGGTCTACGCGAGGTGTTACGGCACTCCGTCTATGACTGTCCTGCCTACGGTCCTTAAACGTGTTCAGGATGAACACAGACCGGAGGCTGCAGTTGAATTGGGTTTGCGTCTCTGTGGCACCTTTGATGTGGTTTCCGATCTCATACTTGCTAATGTCAAGGGGGATGCGGTGAACTTTCAGGTTGCCAATGCTTTGCAGGCGATTCCCGAAGCCGAAAAACCCCAACAGTTGGCGAGGATTATTGTGGTGGCTTATAAAACCGTGGGCTGCAATAGTAGGGGTCTCAAGCTTTTTTCTACTAAAGAGAAAAAACAACCCCAAGGGCAGAAGTCTGAAACCGATGAACAGCCCAAGTCCAAACATCAAAATTGGCCTAAGAAACAGAAACAGGGAAAGCAACAACAACAACAACAGAAACAGTAGTCTCGTCCTGCGTCTCCATTGCCGGCGCCCACAGAACGTGTTATGACTTGCGCAATCGCGCGATGATAAAATCACCTGATCAGTTTCTGATCAACGCTCTCCTCGTTGTTTTCAGGAGTCATCATCCGGTGGTGGAGGAGGCGGCAGGGGTCGGGTGGCCAGCAAGGACGTGACCAGCCCCGCCCAAAAGACGTTAAAGGCAAGCAGGACGATTCTACACCGAAGAGACCCCAGTTTCAGAAAAAGAAAGTCGCTGCTTTAACAGCACACAGATATGCCACAGATAGTGAGAACCCAGCTTCGGAATCTGACATGGGCTCTGACCTTGTTGGACAGCGTGGCGGAGATTACCATAGTACGAGAAGCCCTGCGTCAACTACTGAAGGTGACAGCGACTGACCATTATGTTGTTGTGGAGCCAGCTGACACTAGAGTAGCTCCCCCTGACAGACTCTATGAAATAGTCTTGTTCATTGAAGGTGACATTCAACGTACCACAGAAGCGGTATTTTGGGAGAATCTTCCGACTACCTATGACATTTTGTTAGCGGAGGCTGACTGGCCCCCACCTTTTGTGCTCGCAGCTCCGAGAGGGCAGAAGGCAATCCTCCCTATTTTCGTGCACATGGTCTTGAAGGAGCATGTGCTGAATTTTGCAGAAGAGTGGGCTAAAGTCCTTGAGCCGGCTCTGTACCGCACCACGAGATTCCTTTGCGGTCTATGCCTCAGCCTCAACCTCAATATCCCATAAAGCGCGAAGCGAAGGCTTCCGTTGCGGAAATCCTTGAAAAATTAGAATATCAGGGTGTTATTGAAAATTGTGTGTCACCAATGAATAACCCTCTTTTTACTGTAACCAAGCCTGACGGTTCATATCGTTCGGTATTAGATTACCGGCATTTAAACTCGCATTGCCGTACCTGTGCAGTACAGAATACTCACGGCTCTGATTTAGTGGATAGTCTTGTGCGTAAGCGGATTAAAACCACGCTTGACATTTCCAATGGTTTTTATGCCCACCATTTGGATGGTCTTAGTTCCCAATTGACCTCCTTTACTTGCGGCGGTGTCCAAAAACATTTCAAACGCTTACCGATGGGCTACAAGAATAGTCCTGGAGTGTTTGCTGCCCGCATAGTCTCTCTCTTGGAAAGTGTTGACCCAGATGCTTGTTCATATGTGGATGACATTTATCTCATGGATGACGAACTGTGGGAGCATCTGTGTCGAGTTGACTGCTTAATATGTAGCTTTGCGGACTTCGGTTACAAATTCAACTTTTCAAAATCGCATATTGTATAGTACAAAGTGTTGTTCCTGGGCTACGAGCTCAACAATGAAGGTCGAGGATTGGCTCCTCACTTCTTGGAGAAATGTGCACAATTGTGCGCTCCGACAACTCTGAAAAAATTACAGTCTTTGCTGGGATTTTTAAATTTCGGGAGGACATACATTCCTGAATATGCCCAGCGTATCAAGCCCTTGTATGCTTTGATACAACCAAATTTTACAAAATCAAACTGTCTGCCTGAGCACTCATGAAAATTTGGCTGGTCAACAAACTGCTAACACAGGCTTAGCTGCGCACAACACTTGTGAATTCTATTGATCAAACTAAGTTTTTTTGCATGAAACACATATTTTTATTCATATGTATATTGACAATCAGTCAAACTTATTCAACATAACATTCAGTACATTATGAGTTTACACATAGTTCTCCATTTGCAAAACAAGATACAAATATTTATATACATAACAAGTGTTAAATTCTCTTGTGTGCATCGTAGTTCGCCCAATGCATTTCGGGACTAAAGTAGGGTCCCTTCGTCAGGGGCAATGCTGGAAAATAACATATACAGGCACATCAGTTTATTTACATATGTATCATCTGGTTCATCAAAATTCTTACATTATCCTCCACCAAAAGGAAAGAAACCACACCATAAGTGCGTGAATAACAAAATACACCTTATCCCAAAAAGAAGGAAGGCTAAGACAACTACTTACATTTACACATGAGTAAATGTTTCTTATAAGCTGCTCTTCTAGGTCCAAGCCAACTCTTAAAAAAACAATGTATCAATAAATCAGGCTGTTGCCCCAAACAGTGGAACAAAACAGACTCTAACCACAATGAGTACCAGCATTATAGCAATGCCTACCTGCATCAACTTTAGGTATATGCGTTGTGTAGACCTTCTCTCGTTCAAATGCACAATCGTTTTTTCATTCCTGTCGGTGAAAAAAACTTAGTTTGATCAATAGAATTCACAAGTGTTGTGCGCAGCTAAGCCTGTGTTAGCAGTTTGTTGACCAGCCAAATTTTCATGTTATTTTGTAGAGTATTTGGGTATACTCCATTAGTCGCAGCACACAGATCAGAATATTAGGTTTAGGTTAACCTTAATTAATTTCTTGAGTAAAAAAGGTGTGCTCGGTGCACAACAGTTTAGATTTCTCAACGTTACCCACCATAGCTCCAGAGCACCCACATTACGAATTGTTTAAAATGTCCTTTGATACAATAGCTTCGTTAACGGAAAACAGAGCCACAACTAGAGGATACACAGCAGAACAAGCAGCTGAAGTATATGGTTTGATTAGTGAAGTCACGAATCTACAGGCACACAGTGCTTCTATAGGTCATCAATTGAAACAACTAGAATTTGCATCAAAACGTGAACTTAATCAGAGACTACATGCATGCACGTTGGTTCAATACCACAAGGTCAAACGAATCCCGAGGGGACTCAGGCTATCAATTAAACCCATGTTATATCGTCTGAAAAATAATCCACAATTTATGGAGAAATGGTATCAAATATTGAATAAATGCTCATTGGATCTCATCCTTCTTATCATTGAAGAATTAGCGAAAACTATCGATGAATTAAAAACTGAAATTTCCACCATCAGATCAGATCTTTCCGAACGGATGACAGAAGATGAACTTGGGAGATTTTTGAGTGACCTTAACATCAAATTGGATGAATATGGCAAAGAACTGCAGGAAACTAAATTGAGAAAATTCAAGAGGGATACTATCGATTATAAGTTGAATGAGGCATACACCTGGGCTGAGGTGTATGCCCAGAGACGCTTTACCCGACGACCAACCACGACCTCATCTGAAGAAAGTTTAGCCACAGATCGTGATATAGATGCATCTCGAGCACCTCTAAAAACAACACATTTACCAAGTACAATCCTAACAGAGAAAGCAAGTACCTCAAGCCCACAGGTGTCTTTTTTAACCGAGGTAGTGGAAATAGACCGCCCGCCAGAACCAGAGCAAACAAAAAAACAAGGAGAGGACAAAGAAAAAGAAAAAGAGAAACAACTGAAAAAAGGATTACGGAGTCAGGGGAAACCCTCGTAATAAACATTTCGAAGTATTCATTAACTAAGCATGAAGAGAGAGTCCTCAATAAAGGCATTACATTTGTTCCGACCTATATGGGTTCGAAATTTGAAGACGAAATAGCTTTCTACAAGTTCATGAGAATTTTGAGGCTGAGAAATTTTTGTTGATAATGTGGTTCCCACAGATAAAAATCAAGGAGAAAAGAAGGTAGAAATTTTTCGACCAAAAAGCACATTCGAAGCACCTACTTCACACAAAACACTTGATCTTTTTGAAACATTGGTCACCAAGGACTTGAAGAAATTGAATTACAGATACAACAAGAAAATACCAAATAATCTCAACAGATTGGAAAAAAGTATACTGGTACAATTATCAAAGAAAACAGACTTGACTTTTCAGAAAGCGGATAAAGGGGGTGCACTGGTGCTCATGGACACCGATTTTTATCAAAGAAAGGTGGATGAACATGTGAATGATACGACTACCTATTTAATGTTACCACAGGATCCGACAAATGAAATACAAAAGATACTACAAACTTTGATTGACAAAGCGATGGATGAAGACTGGATCACACCCAATATGGCGAAATTTCTCATAATACAAAATCCGAAGAGACCAAAGATCTATATGTTGCCAAAAGTGCATAAGTCGCTGGTAGACCCACCGTTTCGACCAATAGTGGCAGGTTGCAACTCTATTTTTGAACCGGCTGGACAGATCATTGACCACTTTTTGCAACCATTTATTCAAAAATGGCACACTTACATACAGGACACGACAGATTTCTTAGTCAAGCTGGCATCTGTCAACTTGCAGGCAGGCAAAGAATATTTTTTATGCACTATAGATGTTGTGTCGTTGTACACATCGATTGGACACGCGGATGGACTTGAAGCAGAAGAGTGGATGTTGTTGCAACATCCAGAAATGGAAATCAACCCAGTGTTCCTACTTGAACTCACGCAGTTTTGCCTTAAAAACAGCTATTTCCAGTGGTCTGAAAAATTCTATATGCAACTTAATGGAACATCAATGGGCTTTACTGGGGCTCCAGTATTTGCCAATACCTACATGGCTAAATTTGAGCATGAGCATATCTTTGCTCATAAAGAATGGACAGAACATCTGGAATTTTTTTGTCGCTTCATTGACGATATCTTTGTAATATGGTCTGGTACTGAAGCACAGTTACATGACAACATTGAAACATTAAACTCAAGGAACCCACGCATTCAAGTAACGCATACAGTCAATAGATCCAAAATAGCATATCTAGATGTGATGGTAGAACTTGATGGAGAAAGGATTAACACTTCTCTGTATCGAAAACCAACTGATAAGAACAGTACATTGCTTTTTCAGAGTTTCCATCCCCCTAAATTGTTGAAGAATCTCCCATACTCACAATTCCTAAGAATTAGGAGAATAGTCACAAGACAAGATGAATGTGTGGATTACATCAAGGAGTACAAGGAAAACTATAAAAAAAGAGGCTATCCGATTGATATTTTGGATACAGCACAAAACAAAGCAATGGAAAAAAATCGGGCTGACCTATTAGTACCTATACACAAAGAAGCACAGAAACGAAATGTATTCGTCTCAAAATATTCGGTTAATTCACAAAAGCTCAAAAACATCGTTCACCAAAGATGGGAACTTTTGCAGCAAGAGAATGATTTTCAAAACTGTTTCAAGGACAAACCTCTGTTTGCATATACCCGTTCAAAGAATCTAAAAGAATTAATTAAACATTCTGAGACTTCAAAAAAGAAGGTCTACAAAGGAATGAGGAGATGTACAAACTGTGTGCATTGCAACAATGTTATTGTTGGAAACATCATTACCCATCCACAGTCTGGAAGAACTATCCAGTTGAAAGTTGAGGGAGACTGTAACACTAATAATGTCATATACACCATTAAATGTCCTTGCGGACTTTTATATGTTGGTAAAACTGAGCGTAAACTTAAAATTCGAATTTCTGAACACAAAAGCAGAATAAGAAATAAATCCATGACATCACCCTTAGCATCACATTGGCTAGATAAAAAACACACTATAGCCCAACTAAGGTTCACCATTCTTGAAACAGTAATACTAAAAGAGGGTTGTGACAAAACTAAGAAATTGTTACAGAGAGAATCATTTTGGATAAAAATGTTGGGTACTCTGACCCCCGGGGGACTCAATGACCGGATTGAATTAAGCAGTTTTTTGTGATTCTGAGGAGAACTGTGTCTCTTAAAACGTATATTGAATTTGCTGAAGGATATGTAAACATTTGATTGCTCATAATTGCTGCTGCTGTATGAATTACAGATTGACCTTCTCATCAAAATGTATAAACATTCTTGGTTCACGGTCTTTTGTGCACATTTTTTATTTTCGTTTATTTCAGCACTTTAGTTATTAATTTTTCATTTTGTTTATTTATGATTTTTTACTAACCTTTGGAGGAGTGGATGAGTGACGATGGTCATTTAGCATATATCGTGTATTTTGCGCTTTGACTGTTTGTTAGTCCTTTTTTTGGGTCAATAAAGCTTTTTACCTTTGTTGAAACATAGGGTTCTGGCAACAATAGATAGTAGCGGCTGTTGCATATTAAGATTTGAAAAGCGATCTTCCGGGTCGTTGAAAAAAGCGGAGTTGGTAGGTGTTTGGACTTTACTTGCTGCTTAATACTATCTGAACAAATTGTCTTGGTTGTCTGCATTAAAAATCGGGTGCAGTTTAAACACAGCGAGTACGTAGGGCGGTTACCGTGGTTACTGGTGACGCGCATGGAACAAAGTGGTAGCTTGAAGCTCATTGGCGTATAGGATGACGGAATTATCCAATGGGGAGAGACGTTGGAGTTGTTTAACCGGGACTCTGAGTCGGTTTCACGAACGCGGGTGCATTCGTATGCTGAAGAACTACCCTGTGAATTGTTAATGGGCTACGCTCTACTCGGTAAAATTGGTAAGAACGTTTGGAGAGAGAGGATATCCGTTTTTGTTTAAGGGTTAGTGTTGTGTTGAACGGTTGACTAAGTAGTCTATGTCTTGTCACCGACAGGAATGAAAAAACGATTGTGCATTTGAACGAGAGAAGGTCTACACAACGCATATACCTAAAGTTGATGCAGGTAGGCATTGCTATAATGCTGGTACTCATTGTGGTTAGAGTCTGTTTTGTTCCACTGTTTGGGGCAACAGCCTGATTTATTGATACATTGTTTTTTTAAGAGTTGGCTTGGACCTAGAAGAGCAGCTTATAAGAAACATTTACTCGTGTGTAAATGTAAGTAGTTGTCTTAGCCTTCCTTCTTTTTGGGATAAGGTGTATTTTGTTATTCACGCACTTATGGTGTGGTTTCTTTCCTTTTGGTGGAGGATAATGTAAGAATTTTGATGAACCAGATGATACATATGTAAATAAACTGATGTGCCTGTATATGTTATTTTCCAGCATTGCCCCTGACGAAGGGACCCTACTTTAGTCCCGAAATGCATTGGGCGAACTACGATGCACACAAGAGAATTTAACACTTGTTATGTATATAAATATTTGTATCTTGTTTTGCAAATGGAGAACTATGTGTAAACTCATAATGTACTGAATGTTATGTTGAATAAGTTTGACTGATTGTCAATATACATATGAATAAAAATATGTGTTTCATGCAAAAAAACTTAGTTTGATCAATAGAATTCACAAGTGTTGTGCGCAGCTAAGCCTGTGTTAGCAGTTTGTTGACCAGCCAAATTTTCATGTTATTTTGTAGAGTATTTGGGTATACTCCATTAGTCGCAGCACACAGATCAGAATATTAGGTTTAGGTTAACCTTAATTAATTTCTTGAGTAAAAAAGGTGTGCTCGGTGCACAACAGTTTAGATTTCTCAACGTTACCCACCATAGCTCCAGAGCACCCACATTACGAATTGTTTAAAATGTCCTTTGATGCAATAGCTTCGTTAACGGAAAACAGAGCCACAACTAGAGGATACACAGCAGAACAAGCAGCTGAAGTATATGGTTTGATTAGTGAAGTCACGAATCTACAGGCACACAGTGCTTCTATAGGTCATCAATTGAAACAACTAGAATTTGCATCAAAACGTGAACTTAATCAGAGACTACATGCATCCACGTTGGTTCAATACCACGAGGTCAAACGAATCCCGAGGGGACTCAGGCTATCAATTAAACCCATGTTATATCGTCTGAAAAATAATCCACAATTTATGGAGAAATGGTATCAAATATTGAATAAATGCTCATTGGATCTCATCCTTCTTATCATTGAAGAATTAGCGAAAACTATCGATGAATTAAAAACTGAAATTTCCACCATCAGATCAGATCTTTCCGAACGGATGACAGAAGATGAACTTGGGAGATTTTTTGAGTGACCTTAACATCAAATTGGATGAATATGGCAAAGAACTGCAGGAAACTAAATTGAGAAAATTCAAGAGGGATACTATCGATTATAAGTTGAATGAGGCATACACCTGGGCTGAGGTGTATGCCCAGAGACGCTTTACCCGACGACCAACCACGACCTCATCTGAAGAAAGTTTAGCCACAGATCGTGATATAGATGCATCTCGAGCACCTCTAAAAACAACACATTTACCAAGTACAATCCTAACAGAGAAAGCAAGTACCTCAAGCCCACAGGTGTCTTTTTTAACAGAGGTAGTGGAAATAGACCGCCCGCCAGAACCAGAGCAAACAAAAAAACAAGGAGAGGACAAAGAAAAAGAAAAAGAGAAACAACTGAAAAAAGGATTACGGAGTCAGGGGAAACCCTCGTAATAAACATTTCGAAGTATTCATTAACTAAGCATGAAGAGAGAGTCCTCAATAAAGGCATTACATTTGTTCCGACCTATATGGGTTCGAAATTTGAAGACGAAATAGCTTTCTACAAGTTCATGAGAATTTTGAGGCTGAGAAATTTTTTTGATAATGTGGTTCCCACAGATGAAAATCAAGGAGAAAAGAAGGTAGAAATTTTTCGACCAAAAAGCACATTCGAAGCACCTACTTCACACAAAACACTTGATCTTTTTGAAACATTGGTCACCAAGGACTTGAAGAAATTGAATTACAGATACAACAAGAAAATACCAAATAATCTCAACAGATTGGAAAAAAGTATACTGGTACAATTATCAAAGAAAACAGACTTGACTTTTCAGAAAGCGGATAAAGGGGGTGCACTGGTGCTCATGGACACCGATTTTTATCAAAGAAAGGTGGATGAACATGTGAATGATACGACTACCTATTTAATGTTACCACAGGATCCGACAAATGAAATACAAAAGATACTACAAACTTTGATTGACAAAGCGATGGATGAAGACTGGATCACACCCAATATGGCGAAATTTCTCATAATACAAAATCCGAAGAGACCAAAGATCTATATGTTGCCAAAAGTGCATAAGTCGCTGGTAGACCCACCGTTTCGACCAATAGTGGCAGGTTGCAACTCTATTTTTGAACCGGCTGGACAGATCATTGACCACTTTTTGCAAACATTTATTCAAAAATGGCACACTTACATACAGGACACGACAGATTTCTTAGTCAAGCTGGCATCTGTCAACTTGCAGGCAGGCAAAGAATATTTTTTATGCACTATAGATGTTGTGTCGTTGTACACATCGATTGGACACGCGGATGGACTTGAAGCAGAAGAGTGGATGTTGTTGCAACATCCAGAAATGGAAATCAACCCAGTGTTCCTACTTGAACTCACGCAGTTTTGCCTTAAAAACAGCTATTTCCAGTGGTCTGAAAAATTCTATATGCAACTTAATGGAACATCAATGGGCTTTACTGGGGCTCCAGTATTTGCCAATACCTACATGGCTAAATTTGAGCATGAGCATATCTTTGCTCATAAAGAATGGACAGAACATCTGGAATTTTTTTGTCGCTTCATTGACGATATCTTTGTAATATGGTCTGGTACTGAAGCACAGTTACATGACAACATTGAAACATTAAACTCAAGGAACCCACGCATTCAAGTAACGCATACAGTCAATAGATCCAAAATAGCATATCTAGATGTGATGGTAGAACTTGATGGAGAAAGGATTAACACTTCTCTGTATCGAAAACCAACTGATAAGAACAGTACATTGCTTTTTCAGAGTTTCCATCCCCCTAAATTGTTGAAGAATCTCCCATACTCACAATTCCTAAGAATTAGGAGAATAGTCACAAGACAAGATGAATGTGTGGATTACATCAAGGAGTACAAGGAAAACTATAAAAAAAGAGGCTATCCGATTGATATTTTGGATACAGCACAAAACAAAGCAATGGAAAAAAATCGGGCTGACCTATTAGTACCTATACACAAAGAAGCACAGAAACGAAATGTATTCGTCTCAAAATATTCGGTTAATTCACAAAAGCTCAAAAACATCGTTCACCAAAGATGGGAACTTTTGCAGCAAGAGAATGATTTTCAAAACTGTTTCAAGGACAAACCTCTGTTTGCATATACCCGTTCAAAGAATCTAAAAGAATTAATTAAACATTCTGAGACTTCAAAAAAGAAGGTCTACAAAGGAATGAGGAGATGTACAAACTGTGTGCATTGCAACAATGTTATTGTTGGAAACATCATTACCCATCCACAGTCTGGAAGAACTATCCAGTTGAAAGTTGAGGGAGACTGTAACACTAATAATGTCATATACACCATTAAATGTCCTTGCGGACTTTTATATGTTGGTAAAACTGAGCGTAAACTTAAAATTCGAATTTCTGAACACAAAAGCAGAATAAGAAATAAATCCATGACATCACCCTTAGCATCACATTGGCTAGATAAAAAACACACTATAGCCCAACTAAGGTTCACCATTCTTGAAACAGTAATACTAAAAGAGGGTTGTGACAAAACTAAGAAATTGTTACAGAGAGAATCATTTTGGATAAAAATGTTGGGTACTCTGACCCCCGGGGGACTCAATGACCGGATTGAATTAAGCAGTTTTTTGTGATTCTGAGGAGAACTGTGTCTCTTAAAACGTATATTGAATTTGCTGAAGGATATGTAAACATTTGATTGCTCATAATTGCTGCTGCTGTATGAATTACAGATTGACCTTCTCATCAAAATGTATAAACATTCTTGGTTCACGGTCTTTTGTGCACATTTTTTATTTTCGTTTATTTCAGCACTTTAGTTATTAATTTTTCATTTTGTTTATTTATGATTTTTTACTAACCTTTGGAGGAGTGGATGAGTGACGATGGTCATTTAGCATATATCGTGTATTTTGCGCTTTGACTGTTTGTTAGTCCTTTTTTTGGGTCAATAAAGCTTTTTACCTTTGTTGAAATATAGGGTTCTGGCAACAATAGATAGTAGCGGCTGTTGCATATTAAGATTTGAAAAGCGATCTTCCGGGTCGTTGAAAAAAGCGGAGTTGGTAGGTGTTTGGACTTTACTTGCTGCTTAATACTATCTGAGCAAATTGTCTTGGTTGTCTGCATTAAAAATCGGGTGCAGTTTAAACACAGCGAGTACGTAGGGCGGTTACCGTGGTTACTGGTGACGCGCATGGAACAAAGTGGTAGCTTGAAGCTCATTGGCGTATAGGATGACGGAATTATCCAATGGGGAGAGACGTTGGAGTTGTTTAACCGGGACTCTGAGTCGGTTTCACGAACGCGGGTGCATTCGTATGCTGAAGAACTACCCTGTGAATTGTTAATGGGCTACGCTCTACTCGGTAAAATTGGTAAGAACGTTTGGAGAGAGAGGATATCCGTTTTTGTTTAAGGGTTAGTGTTGTGTTGAACGGTTGACTAAGTAGTCTATGTCTTGTCACCGACAGGAATGAAAAAACGATTGTGCATTTGAACGAGAGAAGGTCTACACAACGCATATACCTAAAGTTGATGCAGGTAGGCATTGCTATAATGCTGGTACTCATTGTGGTTAGAGTCTGTTTTGTTCCACTGTTTGGGGCAACAGCCTGATTTATTGATACATTGTTTTTTTAAGAGTTGGCTTGGACCTAGAAGAGCAGCTTATAAGAAACATTTACTCGTGTGTAAATGTAAGTAGTTGTCTTAGCCTTCCTTCTTTTTGGGATAAGGTGTATTTTGTTATTCACGCACTTATGGTGTGGTTTCTTTCCTTTTGGTGGAGGATAATGTAAGAATTTTGATGAACCAGATGATACATATGTAAATAAACTGATGTGCCTGTATATGTTATTTTCCAGCATTTCCCCTGACGAAGGGACCCTACTTTAGTCCCGAAATGCATTGGGCGAACTACGATGCACACAAGAGAATTTAACACTTGTTATGTATATAAATATTTGTATCTTGTTTTGCAAATGGAGAACTATGTGTAAACTCATAATATACTGAATGTTATGTTGAATAAGTTTGACTGATTGTCAATATACATATGAATAAAAATATGTGTTTCATGCAAAAAAACTTAGTTTGATCAATAGAATTCACAAGTGTTGTGCGCAGCTAAGCCTGTGTTAGCAGTTTGTTGACCAGCCAAATTTTCATGTTATTTTGTAGAGTATTTGGGTATACTCCATTAGTCGCAGCACACAGATCAGAATATTAGGTTTAGGTTAACCTTAATTAATTTCTTGAGTAAAAAAGGTGTGCTCGGTGCACAACAGTTTAGATGCCTGAGCACTCAGCCATACTGGAATCTTTGCAGGCTGATCTGCTCGCTTCTAAATACTTCTTGACTTGTGATAATCACTCCAACCTGGTAATAAGAATCATCCCTGGAACGGTGGGTTTCACATACCTTACTTTTAACGAAGGAGATACAATACCTATTGCTTACAATTCACACTTGTACACTTAGGCTGAAATGCAATTTTCCACCGAGGAGAAAGTTTTGACGGCTGTGCAGATGGCGATTCTAAAGGAACGCGCTCTGTGACAGGGAAAACGCATGTTGGTTGTTACTCCGTGTCCTGCTTTGGAAGCAGTTACGAAAGCCAGTGTACCGAATTCTAAAGTTTTGCACCCTCGTGGATACAATGGGCTGCATCATTGACGTCTCCGGATGTCACGTTCATTTTTGATGCCTTCTTATGGTCGCAGGAGTTTTTGCAATATGAGTTGGTTCACCCTGCACCATTGGCTATGCGGCCTTTGGAGGATTTCCATTGCATCATATACACTGATGGTTCGGCGCATGTTGCGCATGGTTCTAAACACGCCTACGTTTCTGCTTGCGCCATTGTGGTAGATGCATGGAGAACGATGAGTTCAAGTCCAGGGTCGTGCACACGCAGACTCTAGGGGACTGCACCGCACAAATAGCAGAGCTTCGTGCTCTAATGCTTGCATTGGAGTACGCTGATCCTAGTGTGACAACACTTATCGTAAGTGATTCTTACTACTGTGTCCAGTCTTACAATGAGAATTTGTTCTTTTGGATTCAGAATGACTTTCGTGATTCCAAGGGTAGCACAATAAAACATTAAATGATCTGGGTCCGAGGAGCTGAGCTTAAAGAGCAGTTGCCTCTCGTGTTTCTAATTCATACTCTCGGTCACCAGCGCGTTGGAGTCCACGCTGTCGGCGGATTGCTAGTCTGGTAGGGGATTTTTGGGTACTAAGGTGAGTTTTGGCACACCCTAATTCACTGAGGTTCCAAGCCTCTATGCACAGTTCTGTCTGAGCATGGAATCCCTGCGACAGTCACTTCGCGTTTCAAGAGCCTGCGCTCTCTTCTTCAGTGGCGTTAAGTTGCAAATGAACACCAGCGCCAGTGCTAGTGCACAGTCAATATAAATCACCAGCCCGCATGGGCGTGGCCACAGCAGGGCCTCCTGGATAATGTTGTCAATGTCGATATCCCCAGTGGGCGCACTTACTGTTCAACAATAAAACTTGATATGATCCCAAGTGGGTTGCTCCTGCGGCTGTCAAGGGTCCCCCTCGAGAGAGGAGGAGGTTCATCCACAGGAGCAAAGATGAATGTCCCACATACTTCCAGACAACAACTACCAAAGCGAATAGGTATAACTTCGCTATAAGGCAGGCTGCTACCAAAAAGTGTGGGGGGAATTTTCCCAGGGAGTATACCACTCTCCCCCAGCAAGGTGACGTAGCTGCAGTCTTGATGGCAGGAGACTGGAAAATAAATATACAACAATACTAACCTCACCAGTACTTTACAGGGCTGATATACAAGTGTTCAACATACCATTCCACTTACCTCACAGGTGAGTGACAGGGCTTTAAGCTAGAAGTCCAGGCAAGAACCAGGAGATACAGCAGAGAACCTGGGGGACAACTAGCAAGGAAATCTCCAAAGGAGAATGCACCAATTCCCGTCCTACTCATAAACTGAAGACAGAGCAGGACTGGGGACCACAAGTGCAGCTGATAACACTAGTATCACTTATAGAGCTAAAGACAAAGTGATACAGAAATTCTCACTTCCAGCGCATAAACTAAAGACAGCGTGGAGCGAGTAACAAACATATAACACAGACAATCCCCTCTTCCAGCTCATAAGCTTAAGACAGAGCGGAGGAAGGGAACAAACAACATAAAACACGGACAATAGACACACCCCGTCTGACTAGAAACTGAAGAGCAGAACGGAGTGGGCGTACCTACAACAAGACGCGGTAGACCAGACACACTCCCCTCGTGAACTTAAGACGGAGTAGAGCGCAAACACAAACATACACAAAAACCCCTTCGATCACAAGAATGACCGCGGAGTCTAAACACTGTGAGGAATTGCCAGTTCAGAACTGACACCAAAGAGGAGAGAAAGACAGGCGGGGAAATCCAGGCGGAAGGGGACGCTAGGCACCGGGGAAGGGCGTGCCGAGAAGAGAAAAGGTAACGGAGCAGGGCGGGAGGAAAAACAGCAGGCAGGACACAGAACAGGAACAGAAAATACCATGACCCAAAGGCAGAAATCTCAGGAGCTGGAAAAGAGCACAAACGGGAGCAATAGGAATCAGCAGGATCTCAGAACACTACGGGAACCTCACGGAGCAGGACGCTGAGTCGAGGGGGCGTGGTCACTAACCAAACAGTAAGCCAAGCAATGATTTGCGGGTGAGCTTCCTTTTTCAGCTACCTAGGGAGCGTCTCAAAATACCATGACTACTCAGTAAGAGGTTTTAGGGAAAGGTACAAAAGTCTCACAGGGACACAAGAAGGTTTGTATAACTGAGCATTCTACACAGCCCTGTGGAATCTATATTGAACACTTATGGATGAGGTCAAATCCGACCACCCCTAACAGTTCTCCCCCTCAAACCCCCCTTCCGAGGCCGGGGCCAGGTTTCCTAGGATGTAATCTATGGAACCTCCTGATCAGTCTAGGAGCATGTACATCCTCAGCAGATTCCCAAGTTCTGTCTTCTGGGGGATATCCCACCCAATCTATAAGGTATTGGAGTTTGCCTCTATACCTTCTAGAGTCTAGGATCTGTTGTACCTCAAACTCTTCTTCGCCTTCGATCACCACAGGAGGAGGTGGTGGTTCAGGGGTAAATGGGGGAATGTATTTCTTAAGAAGGGAACAATGAAACACAGGGTGAATTTTGATGTATGGGGGTAACTGCAATTTGAGAGTCACTGGGGTTATGACTTTAAGAATGGGATAGGGACCTATGAAGCGAGGCTGTAATTTCTTGAACCTAGGGAATCTGAGATTCTTGGTGGATAACCATACTTTTTCCCCTACATTATACTGAGGTTCCTCTCTGCGATGTTTATCTGCTTGATGCTTCATATTTTCTTTGGCTTTGTTCAGTTCATGAATGGCCTTTTCCCATACAACCTTTATGTGTTGATGATGCTCCTTTAATGCAGGTATTTTGTCGAGATCAGTAGGGAAGGGAATAGGAAGGAACCCAGGATGTTGACCATGATTGAAGTAAAAAGGGGGCACTCCTATGGCTGAATGTGTTGAATTGTTATAAGCAAACTCTGTTTAAGGTAATGCTTCCAACCAAGTGGATGGTAAATGAGTCAGTAGACAACGCAAATACTGTTCTAGTGTTTGATTAGTCCTTTCCATTTGACCATCCGTTTGAGGATGGTAGGCAGTGGACAATCTATGGTTCATTTGTAACACTGAACATACTCCTCTCCAGAATTTGGAAACAAATTGAGGGCCCCTATCTGAAAATATCACTGCCGGAGTACCATGGAGGCAAATTATCTGCTCTAGAAAAATGTGTACCAATTCTTGTGATGATGGTATATTTTTAAGTGGAACAAAATGAGCCATTTTGGACTGCATGTCCACTACTACCAGTATGGTATTATACCCTTTACTACAAGGCAGTTCGGTGATAAAATCCATACTGATGGTATGCCATGGTTTGGGAGGAGCTGGTATTATCTTCAACAACCCTGTGGGGGCACAATGCGAAGACTTTTGCCTAGCACATACTGAACAAGCTTTGACATAAGTCGTCGTGTCTTTAATGATATTATCCCACCAGAACCATCTCTGACAAAGACTAACAGTCTTGGCTACTCCTGGGTGTCCAGCAAGAACACTATTGTGACACCATTCCAATACTTGAGTTTGTAAGGGGGAACAAGGTATGTACAGTCGGTTATCATGGAAATATAATTCCTCTTTGACTGTATTCAACGGATTCTTTACCCATTCTTGTCTGTTTATGAAGACATATTGTTCTTTTAAGATATCAAAAAAGGATTGAGAATGATGTTCTTCGGCTCCAATGATTTTATGTTCTGGGATGATAGGAGGTGGGCTATTCGTATGTGCCATGCTAGTGCTGTTAATTCTTGAGAGAGCATCAGCCTTGCCATGTTGGGCTGCAGGTCTATAATTGATTATAAAATCATATTCACTAAAGAAGGATACCCAACGCATCTGTCTAGGTGTCAAAGCTTTTGCAGATTTAAAGAACTGTAAATTACGATGATCCGAAAATATTATGATAACATGTGGAGATCCTAATACATATTGTCTCCATTCCTGAAAGGATAACTTGATGGCAAGGAGTTCTCTTTCACCGATGGTATAATTTTGTTCAGCAGGGAGCAACGTTTTAGAAAAGTAGGCCACAGGATGAAGCTGTCCATTTCCTGGATCCCTCTGCGACAAGACCGCACCAACCGCTGCTTGTGAAGCGTCAGCTTCCAGAAAAAATGGCAAAGAGTTGTCAACGTGCCGAATGATGGGGGCAGACATAAATTTCTTCTTGAGCTTGGAAAAGGCCTGTTCTGCTTCTTCATTCCAAGCGAACTTGATTCCTTTCCTGAGTAACTTCGTTATAGGAAGAATGGTTTCTGAAAAGTGGTCTATGAATCTCCTATAGAAATTAGCAAATCCTAGAAAGGACTGTACTTCCTTGACCGTGGTGGGACTAGGCCAATCCATCAATGCCTTTGTCTTCTTAGGATCCATAAGAATACCTTGAGGAGAAATTATATAACCTAAAAAGTCGATGGTATCAGTGTGAAAGGTGGTTTTATCCAACTTGGCAAACAAGGAATTCTCTTGCAATTTCTGTAAAACTCTTTTAACATGTACCACATGTTCTTCTTCATTTTGAGAATATATTAAAATGTCATCAATGTACACGATGAGAAAAACATCAAGGTATTCTCGTAGCACTTCATTGATAAAGTATTGAAAAGCTGCAGGCGCGTTGCATAACCCGAAGGGCATCACGCAATATTCATATAAACCGAATTTGGTGCGGAGCGCTGTCTTCCATTCGTATCCTGCTTTAATCCGGATTAGATGATAGGCTCCCCTTAAGTCTATCTTCGTGAATATCTTTGCACCTCGTACTTGATCCAACAGTACAGGGATGAGCGGCAATGGATATTTGTTCTTTATAGTAATCTTATTTAAAGCCCTATAGTCCAGGCATGCTCTCAAGCCACCTTCTCTTTTTGGTATAAAAAACAGGGGCGAGGATACTGGAGACGTTGAATGTCTGATGAACCCTTTTTGTAGCATGTCATCTAGATAGTTCTTTAAGTATTCGGTTTCATCAGAAGTTAGCGCGTATATCCTACTATTAGGAAGTTCAGCACCAGGTATTAAATCAATGCGGCAGTCGTAAGAACGATGTGGGGGCAATTTAGTGGCCTCTTCTTCATTAAATACTGACTGAAATTCAGCATAAGTGTCGGGTATCTTTGAAGCCACAGCTAATGACTGGACTGAGCAACATAATGGATGCAAACTGTCACTGGCTTCCTGATAGCAATGGGCCATGCAATAGGGTGACTTTAACGTCACTGTTCTGTCTATCCAGTCAATCTTTGGATTATGAGTTTGGAGCCAGGGAACTCCTAATATTGCTCCAAAAGTAGGAGTGTCAATCAAGTCAAAGACGATATGTTCTGAATGCCCGTTACCACAAACCAGGAGCAGAGGAGATGTTTGATGACTAATCAAACCTGATGACAGTTCAGAGCCATCTACCGACTTGACAGGTTCAGGCTTGTCCTTTTCCACGAAAGATATGTTCATCTTACGGGCTAATTGTATGTCAAGGAAATTACCAGTTGCTCCAGAATCTAAAAGAAGAGACATATGATGTCTATCTTGATTGCTGACCACTAATGTGATATTCAATAGAAAATGTTTCGCAGGTCTTATCAATGTCTTCTGATTTTGAGAGATCTGACAAAGGCATGTACTTGAAGAATCGATCTCCTCATTCTTCAAGCTCTTTAGTTTTCCTGAACACCAGCGATTTTCTTGGGCGTAGTAGAAGGACGGTTGGGACAGTCTTTGGCATAATGTCCACTCTTGCCACAGTATAAACACAAATTATTCTTCCTTCTTCTAGCTTTCTCCTCATCTGAGATAGGACCTCTCATTCCTCCAATTTGCATGGGCTCAGGTACATCCTTTATCTCCTTTTTGTCTGTTTTCTGTAGGACCAACCTAGGGAATCCGATACGAGTCTTTTCACCTCTTCTGTCTTGCAGTCTATGATTTAATTTGACTGTAAGTTCAATGAATGAGGGACAATCTTCAGGCGGATTAACTATTTGAGCCAGTATGTCCTTCAACTCATCAGACAATCCTCGGTAGAATAAGGATGTTCTCTTGTCTTCAGGCCAATATGTTTCGGCCAGTAGCCGGTTAAACTGAGTTATATATGTGAGAAGATCTTTGGACCCCTGTTTAAGATTAAGCAGGGCATTGTCACTGGCTTGCATATAAGCGTGCTTTGCAAACAGACTTCTAAACTTGAGCTGAAAGTCGTTGTAATTATACAACAAGGGATCATCTGTTTCTACCAAAGGGACATCCCATTCTGAAGCATTTCCTCCCAAGTAGGAAAAAATAAACGCCACTTTTGATGCATCATCTGGGAAGGCTGCCGGCTTACACTTAAATTGAAGATGACACTGAGTCATAAAACTGTTAAACTTGGCACTATCTCCTGTGAATCTCTCTGGCATGGCTAAAGGAACAGGACTAGGTGTGTGCACCGTAACTTGTACCGGAGGGCTTATGTTTGCCGCTTCAACAGGTGGACTAACAGTGGGTGATTGTACAGAGAACCTAGCGGGTTGAATATAATTTCTCTTGGGAACCGCTCCTGTATTATCCCACCCACAGCCCCGGTATCTTGAGCTTGTAAATGGGCTACTTCTGCCTGTAAATTCAGATTCTCTGTTCTTAACATTGCCACTTCCTGTTGTAAACTGGTAACTACGGCATTGATCTCTTCCATTGAAGGAGTATGTTCTGTAGAACCCACACTCGGGTCTACATTCATCTTTGCTCGGGTGAACTAGAATACTTGGGCTTGACTTTCTGTCAAGGGTCCCCCTTGAGAGAGGAGGAGGTTCATCCACAGGAGCAAAGATGAATGTCCCACACACTTCCAGACAACAACTACCAAAGCGAGAAGGTATAACTTCGCTATAAGGCAGGCTGCTACCAAAAAGTGTGGGGGGAATTTTCCCAGGGAGTATACCACTCTCCCCCAGCAAGGTGACGTAGCTGCAGTCTTGATGGCAGGAGACTGGAAAATAAATATACAACAATACTAACCTCACCAGTACTTTACAGGGCTGATATACAAGTGTTCAACATACCATTCCACTTACCTCACAGGTGAGTGACTGGGCTTTAAGCTGGAAGTCCAGGCAAGAACCAGGAGATACAGCAGAGAACCTGGGGGACAACTAGCAAGGAAATCTCCAAACGAGAATGCACCAATTCCCGTCCTACTCATAAACTGAAGACAGAGCAAGTCTGGGGGCCACAAGTGCAGCTGATAACACTAGTATCACTTATAGAGCTAAAGACAAAGTGATAGAGAAATTCTCACTTCCAGCGCATAAACTTAAGACAGCGTGGAGCGAGTAACAAACATATAACACAGACAATCCCCTCTTCCAGCTCATAAGCTTAAGACAGAGCGGAGGAAGGGAACAAACAACATAAAACACGGACAATAGACACACCCCGTCTGACTAGAAACTGAAGAGCAGAACGGAGTGGGCGTACCTACAACAAGACGCGGTAGACCAGACACACTCCCCTCGTGAACTTAAGACGGAGTAGAGCGCAAACACAAACATACACAAAAACCCCTTCGATCACAAGAATGACCGCGGAATCTAAACACTGTGAGGAATTGCCAGTTCAGAACTGACACCAAAGAGGAGAGAAAGACAGGCGGGGAAATCCAGGCGGAAGGGGACGCTAGGCACCGGGGAAGGGCGTGCCGAGAAGAGAAAAGGTAACGGAGCAGGGCGGGAGGAAAAACAGCAGGCAGGACACAGAACAGGAACAGAAAATACCATGACCCAAAGGCAGAAATCTCAGGAGCTGGAAAAGAGCACAAACAGGAGCAATAGGAATCAGCAGGATCTCAGAACACTACGGGAACCTCACGGAGCAGGACGCTGAGTAGAGGGGGCGTGGTCACTAACCAAACAGTAAGCCAAGCAATGATTTGCGGGTGAGCTTCCCTTTTCAGCTACCTAGGGAGCGTCTCAAAATACCATGACTACTCAGTAAGAGGTTTTAGGGAAAGGTACAAAGGTCTCACAGGGACACAAGAAGGTTTGTATAACTGAGCATTCTACACAGCCCTGTGGAATCTATATTGAACACTTATGGATGAGGTCAAATCCGACCACCCCTAACAGCGGCTGTTCTTTGAATGAGGATCCTGTTGTTGATGTATATATATATATTCACTGAAAAAACCATAGGTTATAGACCATATATGGTTAGGAATTAGCATTTACAAAACCTTGAAAATTCAATGAAAAAACCATAGGTTATAGACCATATATAGTTAGGAATTAGCATTTACAAAACCTTATTTTACTTACACAAAACCATTGAAATTCGCATATATAGTTAGTTGCACTAACTATATATCGCGCACCCGCAATCCACTGCTGATCATGTCACATATTACATCATTCATGACATGGTCAGTGACATCACTGATGACACCGCTCCGGACTGTTTAGAATGTTGACAGTCACCGGAGAGCCAATCCGCTTCTCCTCGCGAAGTTCCGTTACGCGTCTGGTACGCGAACCGGGGCGCTAACCGGGACGCTGTCACAGATATATATATTTTTTGAACGGTAATTTCTCAAAATCCACTTGAGCACATATCTTGAGACCTAGCAAAGGCACATCGGGCAAACAGTCTCTACAATTTTGCCAAGTTTCATAGAAATCCATTCAGCCGTTCGAGCTAAAAGTGAGTCCAACCGCCCTATGGAAAACTCAATGTTAAAAACATGTTTTGGGACCCCCCTTTTTTCTGGGCCCCCGCTTGACGAAACCCCCCCCCAACTTTTAGGGGACGCTCAGAAACAAAATGTGCCATTTTCCAGAAAATTTTAGCCAATTCCGTCCATCAACGCCATAGGTTATAGACCATATATAGTTAGGAATTAGCATTTACAAAACCTTGAAAATTCACTGAAAAAACCATAGGTTATAGACCATTTCCCATGATGTACAGAGTGTAAATCGAATTAATTGTTGCACTTATTTGCACTTGATTATTAGGTACATTATGTGGTCACTAAGATCAATCTTTTCACCAGATTGATTTTATTTACTTTGGACACAATATTTTCTTGATACATTGTCGCGGCGATCATGTGACCGCACGGCGGTCCAATGGAGCTATTTGTTTTAACCAAGAGAAAGCTAGACGTAGTTAATATGATTTCCATTGGATGGGAATCAACATGTGACCAAGTAAGAAACCAATCATAGCGTGCAACATAAATTTAAGCAAGTGTACCGGTAGCGAGCGTTACCCAGATTGGCCGATTATCGAGGAAGAAGTCACTTTCCACCATTGTAAGTAACCGTGGGATACGGAGTTCCGCTTTTTCGTTTGTTTTACCGATTTTTGTTTCCGTTTCACAAGTCTATGACTAGAGTCCTTGGTTGTTACCATTTTGCCTAACGTTAGGGAAGAAAGTGAACAGCTAAGATATTTGTTTGAATTTGAGAGACCTGGATAGCATCTTGATAAAAGCACGTGTAACGTTAGTTACCCATAGTGTATGCGGTAGCGATCAATCCCATTTTACAATTGTTGCTGTTGACCCGTAAACCATCAGATAGAGTTTAACATCTCTAAACAAGTTTATGACTGATTTATAATGAAGCTTTATTGATTTGTTGCAATTGTTTAAACTTGTGTACGTTACGTAGTATTATGTTATATAAGGCTGGCTCAAAGTATCCTTGTTTTTTCCACAGACCCCTGAGGAAGGGTGTTTCTTAACCCGAAATGCATTGGGTATATGTGGAGTTGATAAAGTGACATAGATTTGCACATAAAATGAAGATTAAGTATACATATGAAATAAATATTGGAATACTTTTTCAAAAGGAACATGTTTTGAATAAATCATTTAACTGAATGAATGAGAATTAGACCATACGGTCTGAAGTACACGTGTGCACACCTCCGCCAAAAGTGGAACCCCCACTTTTCCTAGCATCAAACCATTTAATGTCCACATTTTGTAAACCGAGGTCTAAGTCAATACGTCTCTGTTCTGCATACCTCTTGCACCAGAAAACATAGCTATGTCCTACGATCCAAACTAGCATTTTGAAGGTCTGGCTGGAAGGTATGGAAAGATGTCTGTAGCTCATCTAGTTCCTTCGTAGAATAAGAGATATGTTTAAAGATGGGGAACTAATTTCTTTTCACATACAAAACGGTACCTGATTGGGAGATGAGAAGCATTGTTTTTTAAAAGTAGGGTGCACATTAGTTTTGTGGAAAAGCCTCTTTGTGATTGGTTAAGAAAAAGCAGTTTGAACGTGGAGTACATATTATAGGATAAAAATTGAACAACTCAACCATACCTGCTACTTGCATTTGAAATGCAGTGTTCGAACTTAAAACAATCGTGAACTTTGAACTGGCACATGCCGTTAAATGTTTGAGAAAATGTTGCAAAAAATATTGTTAGGTTTAAAAATAAATCTGAACTTTTAACATCCACGTGTTGTAGAATGTTCTAGAAAGTGTGTGTTTTCTCCATGGTAATTTCCATAGGAAATTTTAGACAAGGCTAACGGTCGAACGGATGAATGGAATTACTTCAAATTTGGCAGGGAGAAGGGTTTTGGTCTAGAAAGCACGCTTTTGTTTATTTACAGATATCGATATTTAGGAATTCTGCCATCTGATTGGCTGAGGCGTTACGAGCATGAGCTTGCTGGTGATTGGCTGCGAGCGGTTGCAACTAGGAAGTGTTGGCCACCATTTTGTGATTCCGCTGAAGCGAGTAAGGGGAAAAAAGGGTGAAAAATTTTGGAAAGGAAGGTAGGAGCACTGTAACCTCTGTGGGGAAGTACGAAGCGAAGTAGTCACTGTTACCAGTCTGAAAGTGGGGTGTGGCTCAGAGTGACATGGTGCTGATATAAGATGGTGCTACGCTCAGGTATGAAACCGAGTGCCTAAACCGTGAGGTCATTGCTGTAAAGTGATGTGGTCTGGTATTTGTAGCATACATGTGCAAGTAGTGTTAGTAGGCATTTATATCATACAGGGAGTGGGAAGTGAAGTACTGACCCCTATCGTGCGCTTATTCTATACCGGAAGCGGGAAGTGAAGTACTCACGCCTACCGGTGTGAAGATTTGGGGATGAAACCGAGGTGATTGCTGTAAAGGGATGGGCTCTGGGCACTGTAGTATACGTGTGCAAGTAGTGTTAGTAGGTGTTCATACCATACAGGGAGTGAGAAGCAAACTACTGACCACTACTGTGTGTTGATAGTATACCGGAAGCGGGAAGCAAAGTACTCATGCCTACTGGTGTGAAGACTTGGGGATGAAACCAAGGTAATTGCTGTAAAGGGATGGGCTCTGGGCACTGTAGTATACATGTGCAAGTAGTGTTAGTAGGCGTTTATTACATACAGGGAGTGGGAAGCGAACCACTGACCGGTACAGTGCATTTATACTATACCGGAAGTGGGAAGCGAAGAACTCACACCTACCAGTGTGAAGAGTTGGGGATCAAACTGAGCTGATTGGTGTAAATTGATGGGCTCTGGGCGCTGTAGGATACTAGCCCCTGTAGTATAAGTGTGTAAGTAGTGTTAGTATGCGTTTATAGTATAAAGGGAGTGGGAAGCAAACTACTCACCCCTACTGGTGTGAAGACTCTGGATTAAACCGTGAGCCTAAATTGAGAGCTCATTGCTGTAAAGTGATGGGCTCTGGGCGCTGTAGCATACCTTTGGAAGTAGTGTTAGTTTGTGTTTATACAATACAGTGAGTCAGAAGCGAACTACTCACCCCTACCGGTGTAAAGACTTGTGGATGAAACCATGAGTTCATTGCTGTAAAGTCATGTGCTCTGTGTAGTATTCCAGTGTAAGTCATAGTAGAATGTTAGTATGCAATTCCTCTAGAATCTAAGTATGTAATGTAGTGCTGTTATGAGGGGAACCTTGCAGAGTTTGTACACTGTGCTGGAGAAGACGGTTGCCTCACTGTCTGCTCCTGTTGGTGGCTGTTTCAGGTGTCTTGTTTTCCTGTAATAAATCCACTTATCGGATCCACTGCTGTCTGCCTCTTCACTACATAAATTTGGCGACGAGCGGGAGAAGGTAAAATACGGCAGCACTCACCAATATTTCAAAGTTGCTTGCATTGTGCTGAAGACCCGTTTTCTTCGTGTAGCTGTTTCTACTTATGCCAGGGTCGTCAGCTGATTGAACTATGTCATCCGACTTCTGGTAGGATTTATATTTTTAGATTTTGCGCTTCCTCTGCTTCTTCACTACATTCTCGTTGCTGTACTACAGGTGTATAAGTAGTGTTAGTATGTGTTTATACTAACAAATGCATCATGGTCCTAGGGAGGGCGACCTCTCAGGTGCAGCTCATACAATGCCGCAGGGTGTGCATTCGCAGGACATTTGTATTTGCTATTAGATGGCCCTGTGATAGCAAATTCTTGTTTGACTAATTGAAGCGAGAGGAGGAAAATCTCGTACCTCTTTAATAGAGGGGATGTGGGTGGTAAAAATGGAGAGAAAAAAAACAAAAACAAAAAAAGCGGGGTCTCACCCGTTCATTTAAATGAGGCTCCTGGTGGGTAATGTTCTGTGGCCAATCCAATTATTATATTGTGGTATCTCTGTAGGACTGGGGATCTTAATATCACATGTAAATTAGGCGCGGAGGGGCACAGAGACGTTTCGCAGCCTAGGGGACCGCCACCTTCCTGGGTATTGTTTTCTAATTGTTCAGTGGGTTCGAGGCCAACTGAAGTCCGGGGATCGCCACACTCCGGGGCTTTACTTAAACATGCAGGGTGGGCCTCGGCAGTCCCTGAAGCCTCGGTGGTCCTAGGCAGTGCCTTATTAGTTTTGTAATCACATGGGCAGTACTCATGGTGTTATAAAGTGATACACTCATAGAACTCTTGCAGTTGTAGAATTACCCAGGCTTCATTTGTGTAATAGTCAGTTTGATTATGTTTGGTAGGTGCACTGTAATATTACAAAGGTTTGCCATCATAATCTCCTATAAACAGATGATTTTCACAATAAACTATAGACAAGTGCTGTCAGAAAAAGACCTATACACTTATTTGAAAAAAAGTAACCTTTATTAAAACACAAATAAATAGAAACTTAAGTTTAATAGAACAAGCAGTATAATATAAAAAAACGTGGGTTGGACTCCAGTGGAAGCAGCGTGAAAACCTGCAAGACAAAAATGAAACATAAGTATGTGTGCTATGTGGAAGATGTAAAGAAAGGTAGTCCGAATGAAAGGACGATAGTGAGAATGGGAGGAAGGGGGAGTGGGTGGAAGGGAGAAGGGGAGGGAGAGTCAAAAGAAGAGAGGGAGAAAGAGACAGAGCGTCGGCCTACTGCACACAGCCCTTAGTGTTTACCCTCCCGTCACCCATTTGTCTAGGACGCTGAGGTCCACGAGAAAGAGTGTGGTGCAGCTAGTCCTTAAAATGAAACATATGAGGCCAGAGATTAGGGGCCATATTATCAAGGAACGGCAAAAACATTATCGCCGCTTTATAATATGCCCTTGTAGATTCCCATAGAAGCCCAGATTCTAGTGTGAACCTGGGCTTCTATGGGAATTCACAAGGGCATATTTTCAAACCCATTATTGCCATTTAGCGGTATTTTCCTGCGGCTAAAGCGGCGATGATGTTATCGCCGTTCTTTCATAATATAATCCTACATTATTAGCTACAGGAACATCGCTTGCATGCACCTTTGCACCCATGGTGCTGCATACCAGCCCCTTCCTCCACACTGTGCTCAATGGTAGGTCCTGCACACCGAGGTTTCACTGCTCACCTGCCACCACTGGTGTGTTCCACGACGTGTTGGTGCAAGCTGCGGGTCTGGGGAACGTTTGTACGGTAGGAGAGCAGGTCTCCAGTCGGGAACGGTGCCTTGATACCACAATGGAAAGCTTCAGAATGCCCAGGGCATCATCGCGGGGTGTGCTCCCGCTCCGCCCATCTTGAGCCAATCATTTTAGTGTCTGAAAAGGGAGAAATAATTTAATGGTGGAAACGTCTGGAGGTAAATGAAGGTTTATTTCAAGCTTGATAGAAAACAGCAGTTGAGTGTATCCTTCATTTATGAAGTACGATCACTAAATGTTAGTGGTAATTGTGGTTCAAAGAGGAGTTGGAGTGAACGAGAATTCACAAGGTTAAATAATAATACGTTATACGAAGGTTCACATAGAAAGGAACAGAGCACATGGTAGAAGCATAATGTGCGTGTGTCATGCAGTGGTGGAAGGCTGTGTGCATGTATACTTGGTAACAAGATCACTACAGTGCCCTAAAACCAACGCCACGTATCTGTAGGGCAGCGCTGTCTGCTGGCTCAAGCCTCCTTAAAATGAGACTGAGATGTGACTGAATGAGGTCAGAGATCACATCATTACGCACCGCAACATCGCTTATTCGCACGTGCGCACTCAGGCTGATGCACCCCACCCCTCCTGCAGCACCGCGTTCAACAGGTGTCTGTAGGGCAGCGCTGCTCGCTGGCTCAGGCCTACAGTACGGTCCAGCAGGTCTTTAAAATGAGACAGAGATAAGACTGAATCAAGTCAGAGATCACATCATTACGTACGGCAACATCGCTTTTTCGCACCTGCCCAGCCAGGCTGCCCCTCCCGCTGCACCACGCTCAATTGGAGGCCCTGTGCACCCAGGCTGCTCTGCTCACCTGCTGTCATTGTAGTGTGAGCAAACACTACAGGCAGCAGTGCTCCCAATTCAGCTGGAGTGATGATTTCAGGATGGTGTACACCTCATGGATCCCTTTCGAAGACGACGGGCAGTAGGGCTCACAATTTAGAGCCAGTGTTGATTGCCAGGATGGTGTACACCTCATGGATCCCTTTTTTTATTGTGCATTGTGATATGCGAGGTGGATGCGGCCATATCACCTGAGGCAGTGTGGAAGAAGAGGGACATGTGGCGTTGTGGTTATCCTATTTATATGTACGCAAAGTGAGCTGGGCTTGCGTACGCCAGGCCAGCGTAGGGGTGTGATTAATCATTCCGGGGACCTGGGCGTTGTTCAGCTCCTGCCTGGCCAGAAAGTGTACTTATGTGTGTTTCTTTTGTAGTTTTGACCTCGCAGAGTGTGCAATTTATGTTACCGTAGCATGTGTCGGTAGGGCGGTAACTATCTCTAATGAGATGGTGTTTGAAAAGATTGAATGGCGGACATCACATGTCGTTGTCAAGGTTGTGGATATGCGCAGACACGCATGTCAGTGGTGTGCGGTATTATTGAAAGTGTTGCTATCGCGAAGCGTACACGTGTGAATGTGCTCGGATGAAGGGAGGATCAGCAGTGAGGCTACGTCATACACAAATTCAAATGTGAATCTGAAAGTCTCATATATAACACACTACTATATTGGCAAAGCCTGACAACAGATCGTACAGCAAAATAAATCTGCACATTGCTGTTTACTGTTTGTCACATGTGATCTAGGATGTGCACTCTACCCGTGGCTCCTGATATTTCTTAGAGCCACGAATACCAAGGCCTAAAGGGAGCACAATAATGTGCACACACACACCAGGGGCATTGTGTAACACACATTTGTTTTTTGATGGAACGTTGGAGATGCATGGCAATCACACAGGAAGCCTAATGTACAGACCATGAATATTGATCAAGATGATCGTTGCATGTTGTGTGTAGTATAAGATATGCGTATACAGGAAAACACTTTTGAAAAAAGGTGTCTCTCATCAAACGCTGTTGAGAGAATGAGTAAAATGGGCGGGGTCGTCCAACTGTTACAATGGGAAATGTTATGAAGAAATTAAGTGGGTTTTTGTAAGGTCACATGGCAATCGCGCAACGATAATATAAGTTTCTTACAGTTAGAAATATATAAATGTTTAAAATATTTTAGATTATCGCTTGCTCTCATAAAGTTATTTAGATTTACTTTTGAGAGAAAAAAAAAGAAAATGACGGAATGGTGTACCCGGCGCAACACTATGGGGCAGATTTATGATGCCCTTGCGCCGCAATTGCGTCACTTTATTTGACGCAACTGCGGCGCAAACAATGCGGCCTATTTACAACGTGACGCATCTAGGAGATGCGTCACGTTGTAAAGCCCTGCGCCATAAGGAGGCGTTACTGCGAGGGGGGGGCGTTCCTGCGCAGGAACGCCTCCTGAAAGTGGCTGAGTGAAATCTATGAGATTTCACTCAGTCACTTTCTGGCCAATGCTGCGTCAAAACCCTGCGCCTGCTTGAAGCAGGCGTAGGTCTTGATGCAGCATTGTGTAGATGGGGCACCCCGAGCCTTGCTGGAGCTGCGTCGCGCTTGTGACGCAACTCCAGCAATGCGCCACATTTCCGGCACAGATGCGTCACGCATCTGTGCCGTTTTTGCACCATGGTGCGCCGCATTATAAATGCGGCGCACCATGAGTGGCGTAGCTGTGGCGCACGTTAACTGGCGCATCCCTTGGGATGCGCCAGTTAACATAAATCTGCCCCTATACGTCTGTGATGTAACACATGGCCTGGCAGCGTGTACTCGTCGCATACGTGCAGCTGGCGCAACTCCATACGTGCATGACGTAATGCGTGGCTTGGTACTGCATACCCGTCGGATACCAAAGTAGCAGCTGGGGTGACTTCATGCGTATATGATGTTACGCGGGACGCTTGCCATGAAGTTGTCGGATACGAAATGCGCATCATTTATAAGTCTAACAATATGGCGGATAGGATTCACGCGGTGATGGAGCTTGGTACGCTACTGGTATGGGAGTGCAGTTTTCTCGCCCCCAAAAAATGTATACATCATTTCTGGGGAAGATATAAAACATTACATAATTTTTTAAGTTACAAAAAGAAATATAATAGAGTTCCAAAATATTTTTAAAACTATTTGAAAAAATATAGGTTTTAAAAACATTAAAATATGAAATTAACATTTAAAAAACCTTAGAAATTCACTGAAAAAGCCATAGGTTTCAGGCACGTTATAGTTAGGAATTAGCATTTAAAAAATCTCAGAAATTCACTAAAAGAAACATAGGTTTCAGGAATGTTATAGTTAGTTGAACATTTGACTCATATAAAACCAGAGAATTTTGCCTGTTATAGTTAGTTGAGCTAACTATAACTCACATACCTGTAAATGCACTGCTGATGATGTCACATATTACATCACTCATGACATGGTCAGTGACATCACTGATGACACCTCAAATGGCATCACTCATGACATCACTCATAAAGATGCGAGAAGGGTAAAATGGCATCACCCCAGCCCATACTCAACAATGGTGATAAAGAGCTATGATAGTACACATTGTGCATCTGTGTGTGTGTGATATATCATTAAATACACTGCAAAAAACAAAGGTTAAAGAAACGGTATAAGTTAGGAATTGTAAGACATCCAACTTTACATTAAAAAACAACCATAGAAATTTGCTGAATAAAACAAAGGTTAAAGGGAGGTTCTACTTAGGTGAAAATGGCACATACAACATACCAGTTGAAACCATAAAACCACTGACATTCACCAGTTATAGTTATCTCAAGTAATTGTAACTGGTGTCTTAAAGTAACTAAACTCGGTCCCTGTCATGCAAAGTCTTGTCAACAATTATGGTATTTCAGATGTGAGTAGGGGTGTTATATATGTAGTCAATTAATATGTCATGATAGATTTAAAATGCGAGGATAAAAGCAATGCCTGGCGAGGGCACAAGCAATAGTTACTTTAAGGTATGAGGCTCTGTTGGAACCTAAATATGTCAGGTCACCTAGGGTAGCCTGGCCCAGGGTAAGACAATATCAACAGAGGCACATGTGTAAAGGTTGCAAGCCACCCCGCAGTAATTCAATGCAATATCACCCAAAAATGACACTACACCAATATTTGGAAAAATACAAGCTTGTTTATAAAAATATTCTTTGCTTTCTTGTCTTCAGAAATTACAGTTCAGTACATTACATTTAATCATGAGATTATTAAGTTCCTCAAAGTTGCCAAAACTTTCTCACTATTTGGCTTTCTAACTCTACATCACATTACAGTAATTCCCAGGGAGCAGTGTCTGCACTCCTCTAGAAATGGTTAACACATTTACTCCCTCTCCACCACTGACATCAGGAAGTACTGGCTAACCCTTCACACTACCCTTATTTCTGGGCTTGCTCTTATGGAGAAATGTCACGATGTAGGCAATGAACCAATCTTTATATATTCAGTAGGAAACAAACAATCTATGTAGACCCTTATGGAAGTCTTTAAGGGCGCTGCACGTTTTGGGCTTGATCCTTTGTTTAAATAAATATTATGCCTTGCTTCTCCTCCCTCGTTTTTGTTTACTTAAAGAGGACAACTTCCCCCTCTCGACCTCCTCCTTACTTGTAGAGAATCCGCTGGGCCGGTGTCTTTGATCGCCGGGGGGCGGCAAGGAAAAGGAACCGAACCACACTGTGACTCACAAGCCTTTGGGGGCTCCTCGGCTCTCCCCTCCTGCTCAAGCCAGCTCCTCCGTGTGGCGCTCAAGCGGGGGAAAGAAGGCACAACAATAAACACGAGCCGCTGCTACCCTCCAGGCGCTTCCCTGTCCGGTCCCGCCTCCGCCTTCCTTGAGGGAAGCGGCTCGACCGGGCATGCGCGGGGGAGTAGCGGCTCAGGCCAGAGCCTGCTCGGCTTCACAGAACTACCTCCTCCGGTCCCGCCCATACACGCCGACTGACGCGTTCAGTCAGCAGGACCGGCGCTGAACAGAGACGGGGAAGGAAAGTGTGATTCTCCTCACACGATGTCACCGCCACAGTCACCGGACCCAGGGCGATGAGGGCAGACTTTACCAGGCGGCCAGTACTCTTGGTGACGCCTCGCCAGGCACTCGATTTTAGCCCCAATCCAGTCAATCCGACTACTCCTTGGCAAGGGGCGCCCCAGGTAACGGGGAGATGGGGGAAGAAAGGTTTGATTAGAATGTCTGAAGACTCCTCTTTTGCTCACAGTCCCCTTGGCTACCGATGGAAGTATCCAGGAGTCCCTTTCCTCAAATTCTGCACTAGAGCCTCTTTCCTCACTGGGCAGGGGGCTTCCCTCAGGTACAACCTCCCTCACCCACGCCTTACACTGGGACCAGATGTGAACAGGTGCCCAGGGTCTTCAGGATTTCCTACAGGCAGGGTCAGGACAACAACTATAAGGGTAGAAGGGTGGTGAACCAGTAAGGAGCGTCCCTACAATGGGAGGTCAACCCTCTGATGATCCTACCCCCCTCTTAAACTCCAGCCTTAACTCCAGCCAGGCTACACTGCAAAACAAAATGGCTGACCAGCATTCCGCCTTATATAGGCTGACCCTCAGAGGTCCAGAAGGGACCAGAAGGTTCTGGAATGCCCTACTCTATCCTATGGGCCAGGTTCCAGGTTTGACAATTGTGACAGTTGGTAGCCACCATTTTGTGACTTCAAGGAAATTCCTGTCAGGAAAGGCCTCTAGGCCTGAGGTGAAAAACTATGAGGGCGAAAGAGCACCTATCCCCTAGACCAACACCTTGAAAAATCTAGTGGACACTAAAAATTAATAAGGATATGAGGGGCAAAAAAGGAACAAAATAAATAATAAATTGGAGGGACTACGCAAAGGGCCAGACAGGTCTAACAGGCTCCATGTGGGAGATCAAGTCACCACAGTGTGCACCTCCTGCTTCCACAGCCTACACATGCTGCAGAGACCTTCAGATGGCTGCTTCGGAGCGCCAGACGGACAGCGATGCAAGCACTCATCATCAGCAGGATGGACTACGGCAACACTCTGTATGGTGGAATTTCAACTCCAACACAGACTCCAGACAACTCAGAACACCGCCACAAGATTCGTAGCAGCACAGCCAATTAAAACTTCTCACACCCACATACAAAGCCCTACACACCACAGGACCAGAATCCCTAAACAAACGCATACTCTTTCACCAACCCACCAGACATCTACGCTCTGCCTGAATCTCACTCACACACACTGCCACGATCCACAAAAGCAAAACAGGAGTTCGTTCATCCTCCTAAAGTGCATTCAGGACAAGGAACGACCGCCTAAACACATCAGAATCTCCATCTCCCGTCTCGAGTTCCACAAGAAGTTGAAGAGCTGGCTCTTCGTATAAGCATCTTGGGGACCTGCCCAAGTGCCTTGACATCCTCTCCGGTGATTAGTACGCTATAAAAAATTACATAACCTAACACATATGCACACACCCAAATCCCAACTTATACCACGACAAGGCCCCCTGTGCACATTCCTAACATGGAACTGCCAAGCTCTAAACAAACCCCGCAAGACATGAAATGATCTGACAGGGAGATGGGTGGCATATGTGTATGCTTTGGCTTATACTTCATGTATTAGAGGTGTTGCGATACTAATAAGAATGGGAGCCCAATTTCAGTACTTACATACAATAAAGGGCGACCAAGGGGGCTTTGCAATACATGAATTAGACCCATAGCTACATGTGGCTTCTGTATTTCTAGATTCTACGAAGGCATTTGAATCAATGGAATCGTCATACCTCTTTACCATTCTGTGGCATATAAGAATATCTCCCATTTTCATTGACTGTGTCAAGAAACCAAAAACTAACGCAACGGCACACTACAAATAAAACAGCCTTTCATCCACTCCAATTAAAACCTCAATGGTCACTAGACAGGGATGTCCACTATCACCCATACTGTTTGTGCTGGCACCAGAACCACTGCGCCAACAATATGCCACAGACACCCTCAGATAGAGATCACCCAAGCTGTTAGTATCATTGTTTGAGCATGACACAGCTCTGTATGTGTGTGACCCCCATATAAGTCTTAGCCCAATTCACCAGGAATTCCTGCGACAGACTCACTACACTCTCAGACATAACCATAAACTTGAGTAAATCAGTCATCTTCCCCCTCACATACAAAACTAGAAAATACACTCCAGGTTTTCCGTTTGCGTGGCGTGATGGCTCTGTAAAAGAATTGGGGATATGGCTCAACCGTGATATAGATATAATGGTCTGGGAAAACTATGGGCTGACTGTTTCCTGGCTAGAAGACAAGAGTGCCAGGTGGATTAAACTTCCACTACCCATGGCACGGCACACTGCGCTGATCAAAATGGTAGTGCTACAACAAATTCTCTGTTAGCAATCCCACTAACTAGAGGCTTCTGTGGGAAACATTAACGTTGCCACCCAACTTGGGTGGCATTTCTTGACCAGATCTAGCATCATATTATCTCTGTGCACAAGCACATTTTGCCTACTCGTGGTATTACCCTCCGCCCTACATGCCACACCTGGCAATGGAAGCAGACAATGCATATCCTACCACGCAACAATCACTCATCTCCAATCCACATAGATGCCGACCTGAGATACAAACTGCATACCACTAACAGGGGAAAATAAAAGATAAAGCAGGACTAGAAGTCATCTACTCAAACAATTGATTCAATCGGACATGGGCAGCTGGGAAACAGCCGGTTAGCTATTTTGCCGCTCCCTCACCCAAAAAAAAAAAACAGCCACATTGTTTGTAATTAACCAAATCACACCTCCATTGGCTGGCCTTAGTTACTTCACACTCGAACAGAAATCTGATTGAGTACTCTTGTTAGGGTTTCATTTGTCATGGGTTTATGAGAATGTGCGAGTGGCTGACATCGGTCTATTTGAATATGAATCTTCTGTGGAAAGGAGCAATAAAACCGGGAGAAACAAAGCCGCTTCTCAGGGCAATTTTTGCAGAGTACCACCGGCTCTCATTCTTCGACTTTAAAAACAAGCATGAATTCAAGGAAAAATCAGGACAGAGATAAAGAGATGTTATGTTATGTTATCCCTTCTTGTATAGCGCACGGCTGCCCCAGCAAAGGGGCTTCCCGGCGCTGGATCAGAGGAGAGAAAGCAAACATAGCTAACAGGAAGATCACAGCAAAGCCAATTACTGACAGAAAAGGTGAGTCTTAATGGCCTTTCTAAAGGCCAAAAGATCATTTAGATTCCGGATCTGCATTGGAAGAGCGTTCCAGAGCTTTGCAGCCAGGTAGCGGAAGGAACGTCCTCCCGTCAGAGCTAGCTTGACCCGAGGAACCACAGCCAGACACTGTCCCATTGATCTAAGGGCTCTTAGAGGGGAGTATTTTGTCATCAAAGTGCAGAGCATAGGGGGAGAGTAAGAGTAAAGCACACGTTGTTGTAGAAAGCAGGAAAGAGATAAAGAGATACAGTTAAGGGAGGGCAAGAGCGAGAATAGAGGAGTGTCAACAAGCGCGTGCGGCCAAGCTAATTGAAAACAGATGGCCCCTGCGTGCCACTGCTCGCTCCCGCAAGGTGGATGCCAGCACAAGCATGAGTGCTTGAAAAGAGCTGACCAATTTCTAAAGGTCATCTCCTAAAGCATCAGTGCGTGCTGCGCAAGGCTCGAGCTAAAAATTATGAAAGATTTCGCTCTTTACGAGAAATGCTGTTGACCAGTATCTCATGTGAAAACTGAACATGAGTGCATATTTTACATATAAAAGTCACAAAGATAATAGTGAGAGGCTGGTTTGAGGAGAAAACCACTTACTGCCGCAGCACTCGTTGGTTTTACAAGTCCTGCATGATATTTTCTGCGTACACCAATCTCCCATGGGAGAAAATTATATGAAACCTGTAACCGTAGGGGGAAAAATACGTGAAGCAGAAGGAGAAGTGTGGCTCACTGGTTAGAGCAGGCAGACCCTGAAGCAGAGGTCAGACCCGGGACCACTTTTCAATTCCCGTCGCGGCAGGGTCTTGAGCTCAAATGTCCACGGACTCGATAATTCTCGCTTCGGTGCCTGACCCAATCATGGGTTCACACTCTGCAACTCTGGGCATTAAGCTTGCTTAATCTCCACAACGGCCCCCCGCGGCGGGATGCCTGGCTTTCACCTTGGGGATGCCCGTTAGGGGCTATCTCACTGGGAAAAGCCAGGACGGGTTCCCAAGGCAAGCGCTGAGATGCCTCCGGGTAGTCGAGCGCTATATAAGAACATACAAAAAAAAAAAGCACGGAAAATCCTGTGATTGACAATTATTCAATACTAGCAGCCCGTCCCGACGTTGTCCGGGTATGAATTGCTGCCGGCCAGTAGTATATTGTTTTTTAGGATTTCGTTTTGATAGCATTTCTTATCTGTGACAGGCCTGTGAAACACTCCGATTCACAGTGCATTGCTGATGCACTTAAGAGTGCACGTTCAGTAGTGTGTGAACTCGAGTTTCCCTACTTTATGTTTCCTTGCAATATTACATAGCGCGAACTCGACAACATGGCATGAGCACAATTTACATTACAGAAGAACACATTCATTTGTGGTAGGCACGGGGAGACAAAGCGATTTGCCTAGAATGACAGGATGTTGAGCTGATGCCGAGATTCGAACGTAGCTCCCCAGCTCTAAAGTTCGCAATTCTAGAACTTTTGGCGGGAGGTGTGTCTAAAAGTGTATGTCGGTGCTGGCCATCAATGAGAGAGACCTGTGCATTTTTTTAAATGGGTGGTGAAAAAATATGAGTGTGTTGCTGGAGATGTGGCCGCAGTGCCACCAATGTACTTACCGGGGGAGGGTAAACACCCATTATTCCGCAACTTTCTTTCCGCATACCATCACTCCGCATACTTTCAAAACGAAAGTACCATGACTCCGCAATGCCATTATAACGCATGGCATTACATTTTATATGCTTTTACCACGCATACATTTACAACTAAATTAGTTGTAAATGCATGAATGGTAAAAGCATGTTTTTTTTTAATGTTTGGATAAGGTAAATATGGGTATAGGGGTATATGTTTTGGGGTACTGAGGTATATGTTTTTGGTGTTTGGGTATTTAAAGGGTTCAGATATAGTTTTTGGGTTATGGGGTACAGGGGTAGTTTTAGGGTTTAGGGATAGGTATGGGTTTTGGGGTACAGGGGTATTTTTAGGGTTCAGGGCTAGGTTTGGGTTTTGGGGTATAGGGGTATTTTTCGGGTTCAGGGGTAGGTTTGGGTTTTGGGGTACAGGGGTATTTTAAGGGTTCAGGGGTAGGTTTAGGTTTTGGGGTACAGGGTTTTTTTAGGGTTCAGGGCTAGGTTTGGGTTTTGGGGTACAGGGGTATTTTTAGGGTTCAGGGGTAGGTTTGGGATTTGGGGTACAGGGTTATTTTTAGGGTTCAGGGCTAGGTTTGGGTTTTGGGGTACAGGGATATTTCTAGGGTTCAGGGGTAGGTTTGGGTTTTGGGGTACAGTGGTATTTTTAGGGTTCAGGGCTAGGTTTGGGTTTTGGGGTACAGGGGTATTTTTAGGGTTCAGGGGTAGGTTTGGGTTTTGAGGTACAGGGGTATTTATAGGGTTCAGGGCTTGGTTTTGGTTTTGGGGTACAGGGGTATTTTTAGGGTTTAGGGATAGGTTTGGGTTTTGGGGCACAGGGTATATTTATAGGGTTAAGATGGGTTAGTGTTTAAGGGTGTTGGGGTATTTTAAGAAGTAAGGGTGGGTTATGATTATCAGGTGCAGGGGTATTTAAAGGGAGCAGGGTGGGAGTAGTACACGAAATGAGACATGGCTTGAAGGGCGGAACGTACCACACACCCCCAGCGATTGTCACGCCCCCAGCACACGCCCACAGCACAACGCAGACACGCCCACAAGGGACTACTTTGCTGGCACGGTTCTCTTATCTTTTAAATGTATATGGTGGGAGTCTGCATAGCCTACGTCCTTCTGCTTCAACTGCCCTTTCCAACGCTGTATTGGGTGTTGTGATTGGTGCGTGGTTCCTGAGATTTCCCGCCTCAAAGGTTTGGGCTCTCTCTTTATTATATTAGTATAGATTAACATTTTTACCCAAATCTGAAAGCAATTAAATATAATGCGTAGAGTGATCATTGTATTCATTTTTGAAACTGCAGATATTGATTTTTCTACAAAGCTTCAGGGTCATTATCCCTAGAGGTGGGCGAGCCACTGAAAGCTCAGCCGAGGCGTGAGCCAGATCCTTGGCTCTAGCTCAGCCCGACGTCCTCTTGGAATCCCGAGCCCAAAACGAGTCGAGCTGTCATGTGATTTGTGCCTATCACACATTTCCTAATGTAATGCACTGAGGATTAAATACAAAGGGGCATTTTACCAAGGGCCGGCGATACAATTATCGTCGCTTTAGAGTCCGTTTTTAGGGCGCAAAGCGGCGATAATTATATTGCATTATTTACAAGGACAAGCTAGCGTGTGTTTCCTTGACTTAGCTCCCGTTTTTCACACGCCGCGCCTTGCATCAATAATGAGATGCAAAGTAGGAGAGGCTGTGAAAACAACATGGGAAAATATCGCGGAGGCAGCTTCGCAATATTAACAACGAGGCGTAGCGATAATTGAAATCACACTAACTCTGCCTTAACTCAAGAATTTAACGTCTGTTAAATTCCTGACTAAGGCATACCTAACATAGTAGGTGGATTGTGGGGCTAAGGCCAAAGGGCCTATCATCAAGCTTATCGCTGTTTTCCATGGAACATCGCTGGAAAACCAGCGATGTTCCATGAAAAACCCCAGCTTTTTACGACCGGGGCTGGTGCCGGGACTACTCCTAGTTCCGGAGGCCAAAATAAATCACACCATGGGCAATTACTTGTTGGAATGACAAGCACTTTGGTTTTATCCGGATTTATTTTCAATGAATTGGCTGTCGTCCAATTTACAGGGACCCTGAGCAGGTTTTGTGCCGATTCATGAGCCTGGCAGGAGTTATTAAGCTGGACAAGAAGTTGGGTGTCATCGGCATAATTGAAGACCTGATAATCCATGGGAGTCAGGATCTCCACCAAGGGTTGCAAAAAGATGTTACAAAGGAGAGGGGATAATGCAGAGCCCTGGGGTACTCTGCAGGTCAAGGAGCCCAGATCTGATAACTGCTCGCCCAGCTGAACTCTCAGAGTGTGGTCCGACAAAAATGACTTTAGCCATTGATGTGCTTGCCCCTTAATACCCAGATTTGTGAGACGGTTCAGCAGTATGTTATGGCTGATCGTATCGAATGCCGCTGACAGATCTAATAAAATCAGGGCACTTGGCTGTTTACTATCGGCCCTAACTCTGAGCTCGTCCAAGACGGACACCATCACTAGCTCTGTGCTTTGATGAGCTCTAAAGCCCGCCTGTCTAGCATGGAGCAGTTGATGATCCTCCACATACCTTGAGTCTATCTTTAGTACATGCTGTTCCAAGATTTTAGCTATAATGCTCTTCCATCTTTAATAAGAATTAAGGCACATACAGACTGCGCATGACAATTAAATTACCTCTTCTTAGTTCACTCCTGACATTATTTCTAGGGTGGATTGGAGGGGGGGCATGGTGGATCCGGATTGTTTCTAAATTCAGGTTTAATAACTATCACTTTTCATAAGTACCTCTCAGTACAAAGATGTAATCTGATGCACTAAGGTGAAATGCTTCAGCATATTAAATAATACACTTATTTTAAGTTTGAAGAGACTATATCATATGTGCACTGGACGTTTGCTGCATGGTTTCATTCCAAATATTTCAAGGATCGGCTTGTAAAAGGGCTCTCTGAGCCAAGCCAGACCCTTGTATGAGCTTTCCCTAATACTTTGCTGGCTCGCCGTCCTCTGATAATGCTCAGTCGTCTTACTACAACCGTTTATTTCACTTTTTGTACGCAGAAGCACCATTTCCGCCTATTTGTGGTCTAAAGTAATTAAAACACGAGACTAGCCATTGTCATATTTGTTACTTTGCTACCGACTGGTGTCCTTAGTTAGTCATTACATTTTTTTGTTTTCCCTGTGGCTTACGTACGTTAACTTTCCTTTGCTGCCATCTAGAGTCCGTAGTGTTTTATTACACCTTCTTCTGTTCTCAGATAAATTTGCAAGCTGGAAACTAGTAATCACAGTTGTGGTACATTGGGTTTGCTATGGAAGATTTAGGTTAGGTTATAGGTAGGCTAATAGTGTTCACACGCTATACCAAGATGATTGGCAATTGTGAGTTATAAAATATGTCTTTGTTTTACATCTGTTGTAAGCTTAAAGCTATATAAACTGTTGAAGCCTTGACCAGGGATGGGAGTTCAATGCATTTGTCTGGTTGCCTGGCTAGGACCAAATACAAAACTTTTCGATTGCGCATTGTGTGTATTTAAAACTCTTTAATTCTTCAAACCACATCTCAAAGGGCAATGTACTTTTTGGGGAAAAAGAAACCTTTCAGGACATGTCATATTCCTCACCCTTCATTAAAGCAATACCTTGACTATTTACCCTTATATAAAAATAAACAGAAAAGTAAAAGAATACATTGGAAGAAGTGAAGGACTACTGGACTGAAGGGTGAAGGAAAAAATGAATGTAGAAGGAACTGACAAAAAAGGTAGAAAGGACCAAGGGCCTTATGTAGCAAAGCGGTTTCTCCTTTCAGTGTCTATGGAGAAATACCTTGATACATAAGGACCAAGTGAAAAAAAAGCGAAAAATACAAAAAAAAATATAAAGAACCCTCCCCTCCCCCCAAGCACTGCATTTCAACCCCACACTTAAAACTTAGAAGCACTGATGCAGCAAACCATCTATCTGTCCGAACCCTAAACTGAAGGCTGCATCTACGAGGAAGCGATACAGATCATACCTCACACTTGGCACAACATGAAAGAGCCACATCCCCAGGGACCAGTGCTTGATTTGTAAAAGCAAGTATTAGTATAGGACCCAAATCATTTTATTGGGACTGCACTGCACTGCATATCATGTTTGTTTATTTTCCTCTTGCATGTTCTTTTTCATCCCTACTTTCTCCCCTTGTCACTGTTTTCTTATATTCCTCCTTTGTTTTCTGTTTTCTGTCTTTCTTTCTCTTTCTCTAGGTCATGGGTACTCTCAAACATCTGTCCTGGGACCGCAAAGTATGGTCTGTTGTGTGACCGAGGGCCGCACTGATGCCAGCAGGGTGGTGTTTGAGGGTCTGGGTGGGTCAGGAATTATATAAGTAGGTAAAAAAATGTTAAACAAATGGGCAAGCATTTATTTGCAGGTTAATAAATGCTTACCTGTTTATTTAACATTTGTTTTCTGGTTATTAATGCTCAGCAACTTTACAGCAGCTCATGCTGCTGCTCACCAGGGGGGCCACATGTAAAGGTCAAGAGGGTCGCAAGCGGCCCCTCAGGCCATACTTTGAGTATCACTGCTCTAGGTGAAAGTCTAGTCCTAAAAAATGAGTGCCGGTACCCATTCCTGTAACCATCAGCACAAATTAAGCACATTAAAAACAAAAAGAAATTGAAACAGAGATTCCTCCTCCACCAATTAAATCTCCCTATATGGCGCTTTAATATGCTACCTAAGTCATAACATTCATAGGGTATTAAATAACATGTAGATTATAACATCTTAAATGCTGGGCCTTGCCACCAGGGCTGAGCCCATTTTTTAAATATTTAGAGCAGTTCACACTTAAACGTTCATAATTTTTCCACAAAAGGAAACCAGGCCAAATGTGTGTACCCCCCCCAACCTATATATGAGAATCAAAAGATGGCCACAGTTTTAAAATCTACTGGAGGGAGCCAAAAAATTGGTAAAATGTGCCAAAAGCCTATTTTGAAAAAGTGCTATGGAAGAAATTATGTTTTTTTTCTAAAAATGCAATCAATATATGGTTTGCTATGCTTAGATCCCCCACTGCCTGGCTTTCAGAAACAGGCCCAATTGTAAAAAATCTTTTTTTCATCATTTAAGTTTCTTGGTGGTGGTCAATATTTTCTATTTTTATGGTTTCTACCTATATATGTGCCTCTTGTGGGAGAAACCGGTCTGAAACCTGGGTGAAAACAGAATGCTATGCATTTCTGAGAACTAGACAGAATTTAAAATTCAGCAAGTGGGAATTTGGGTAGATCACCTGTGGTTTTCTTAAAGGAACTAATCAATGAAATAAACCAAATAGCAAAAGTAAGGAGCGAAAAGTTTAATATGTGAGAATGTTGTAGTCTGTAATTTATTGCACATCAAATAATATACTGTTATGTCTGTCACACGCTTTTAGGGGCACACATATATAGTGTGTGTGTCAATTGCGCCTTTACAAAGATTAGGAGCTGACCTACCATTACCACCTACAAAAACAGCATTGTTATTATTCAAGCTTTTAATAATAACTTGAACTGGCGTTTCTGTCTTAGAAGAGTCCCAACAACCTAACCCTTCCCCAAATTAATTCGGTACACCTAACAGTTGCCAGCAGTACACTCTAGCTCAATCACGACAACACACTAATTGCTTCCTTTCACCTATCCTTAGTAATAGGCCCTATATGGCTCAACCTAAATTGATCACTCCCACACTAACTTCTCTCAAAAGCTCCTCACTCACACCTTTGATTAAGGAAAAAACTAGCATTGAAGTAATATCTGATCCCACCCACACTGATTCTGAGCTACCCAGTACTCTGAAACCAGGGGCTTTGCTCTCCTCTTATGTGTACAGATGTATTTAAATCACAAACTAAGAGTTTAGTTCAAGTCTTTCAAGACCCACTAATTGAAATGAAGAAAATAACTCAGCTTATGAAACCTCTGTCACAGAAATCAATCTCATTCAAGAATCTTTACTTGAGCTCCAAACCAAACTAAAACCTACTCCATGGCCCTTACTAATAGGCTTGATCACCCTCACAATCAGCTTAAATACCTTTAGAATGATTAAACTCAAGCCATATTACTCTCCTATGAATAGGCATCTAGCCTCTGTACTGGAGCCGAAACAATTAGTTCCGTCCCAATCAATTCCAATAGAACTACAGCTCCGAATAAAAGAAAGCTCAACCTTAATAATCTAAAAAAAAGTTTCTTTAACCTCATTTAATCAAGATACATAACATGGCTGGCAACATTATGAAACCGCTACTGTGCATGCTAGGCAAATATCGCTCAGCTGTGAAACATGCCTCTGACATTGCTGATCTCATCATTAACCATGAAGTTGATGTGGCAATTCTAACCGAATCTTCTTACTGAATCGTCTTTCCCTTGCATGGATCTACTGGTCCCGCCTAACTACAACATTGTAAGGCTTGACAGGTTAAACAAAATAGGGGGAGGTATTGCCTGCATTTGTCGCTCTGACCTCCATGTTGACTCTTGTGAATACCTCTGTATTTCCATTATAACAGCAGACAATCAAAATTGCGATCTTCATACAGGTACCATCCCCCTGGTAGGAATGCTCGGTTCATGGACCATATAATGGAGATCAATACATCTTATTCATCCGTTTATTCTAATGATATATTCCTTGGCGACTTCATCTTACATTTGGATGATTCTAAAGACAATTTAATCAATGTCCTTAAAGATTTCCTGGAAGACCCATCCATTACACAAGCCAGCTCTTTCCCTACTCATGCAAAAAGGTGCTACTTTAGATTCCAGTATCTACAGAGACAATGTTGTTAGGATAAGCTCAATTGATCCTTGCGATTGGTTGGACCACCACATCATAACATTCCAAATACTGTTCGTAAAAAAGAAAAAAGCTTCATCCGTGGAACAATATGGGTGATGTGAATGAACTCACTGACCACTATAACTCTACAATGACACGCATAATCAATTTGATCGCCCCTTTGAAACTGAAAAGAATTCAGGATCAAAATCCTTGTTTCAATGGGTCCCTAAATGACGAAAGGTGAAATGTGAGACTCGCTATAAGGAAATCGAGGCGTCACCCCTCATCCTCCTATTTACAGCTACTAAAAAAGACTATAAACACTTACAAGAAAAGCATTCTCAGGTCAAACAAGATTTCTTTAGTACTGAACTTGATAATGCCAAAAATAGACCGCGTAAATTCTTTTGGCTGATAAAACGACAATATAACAGGCTTGCCAAAACCTCACATGAATCAACAAGGTCCCAAAGAAGCTGAGAGGAATTATCCACCTTTTTTCATCCAAAGCCAACTTCCTGGAAATCAAACTCTTGACAGCCGCTGATTCACTCACAAACCAGCCGATATTCCATTCCGGACCACTACACTTTCCATTGGCAAAGCCCAAAAATGTAGCACACTGGTCAGATTTCAAGATATATGACCACAATGACATTGCTAGAACCCTATTGTCTATAAATCCTGATAATCACTACAATGATCCTCTTCCATCCAAATGCCTTCTGTTACCCCACCAGTGTATCATCCCCATTTAAACCAATATAATTAATGCTTCCTTAGCTCAACGTTCCTTACCAGACCTCCTCAAAACAGGTCAAGTGCTACCTGTCTTAAAAAGACCCACAGGGAATCCTGCCGACCCAAATAATTTTAGGCCATTGACCAACATTACTCTTTTAGCTAAATTACTAGAAACATGTGTTTAACAACAGTTGAGCCAACACATCCAGAAATTCAATTAGCTTGACAACTGTCAATCTGGGTTTAGACCAGGTCACAATACCGAATCTGTAATTCTTTATATGGTGGACGATGCTCTACTGGCCCTTGATCAACACAAAACCTGTCTATTAGTTCTTCTTGACTTGTAATCCACATTGGACACGGTAAACAATGAAACACTGCTAGCCGGACTTTAAAACAGGATGGGGTTATCGGGTACAGTTCTTGACTGGTTTAAACCCTTCTTGCAGAACAGAACCCAAAGATTTTAGTTTATCAAGACCTGTCATTGCCCTCCTCTATCTTGATTGGAGTTCTGCAACGCTCTGCTTTATCCCTATCACTGTTTAACCTGTATTTCGAACCACTCACTGAAACTCTTCAGCACACTAGCACTTCCTACCACATGTATGTGGATGATACTCAGATATATATGAAGATCTCATAGCTGGAGGAGATAAAGTCAATGGATGATGCCTTAAAGCTGACCTTGCATTGGCTAACCTGCAATCATCTTAAGCTCAATTTGCAAAAACAGACTTCCTTTTATTTCTCCACCCCCTTCCAGGTTAACGCCTCTAAATCTCTTGGAATAACTCTTGGTAAGAACCTAGGCAGGAAAACCCACATCAACTCGATGACAAAAGCACCTGCTTTCATTTGAACTATCTAAGGAAACTTAAACCATTCATTTCATCCACATACCTTAAATAGTCAATAAAGGCCTTAGTCATTTCTAGGATTGAATATAGTTGCACAACACTTTCAGACTTACCCAAGATCTCCACTGCTCCTCTAAGGAAATGTGTCTTAATGCTCCAGCAAGACCCTTAACAGGGTCTAAACAATTTGACCACATCTCTCCTCATCTGAAGGCTCTGAACTGGCTACCATTCGAAGCCAGAATTCAACTTAAACTGGCATGTATTACTCACAAAGCACTCCACCACAAAACACCAATTTTTCTTGCTAAACAAAATCGAGATTTCTGGGGGAGGCAGATCATCTTAGAGCGCCAGAGACCACGTGTTGAAACCGCCAATCTTCCAGAAGAAGAAAACCTATGACAGAGACTTCTCTGGAGCTGCCTCTAGAATCTGGAATTCATTTCCTCCTTACATTAGAAGAATGAATTATACTTCTTCCTTCAAGAAGGTAGCTAAGATCTTCCTTATGAGCAAATTTCTACCATATCTGACAACTGAATTTAATCCTCACATCTTTTTTAACTTAGGTTGCCCTCAATTCCATTAATTATGGAATCTGCTCTTTCCATCTAGTTCTACCATAACAACTTTGTTCCTGATATGGAGCATAACAGAAATTCCTTGCAAGCTGAGAGTTATCACACATTGAATACTCGTATCTATTTGTCTATAATATCCTCATTGTTATTGTCAATTCCAAGTAAATCGCATGAGCCTTGTTAATATTATCTACATTGTTGTCCTCATGGCTCTTGTGATGTCTCTCTCTTTTGTCGTAATTTTGCTACTATGTAATTGTTAAGAGCTCCGATACCCATTGGGTCATGTTCACGCTATATAAAACTCTGAATAAATAAATAAACCTGTGCTCAACCCCCTGGTTGCTTGGTATGGAGCAGTAAGGCTTAACTTGGAGGTAATGTGTAAAGTACTTGTGCGAAACTTCAAACAGTAAAACAGTGTGCACACCACACAAAAAGGATCCCACACAAAGTTAGAAAAAGGAGCAAGATGTAATCAATAAAACAAGACCAAAACAGCAAAACCCCAATTATTAGAACCAGAGATATTGAATGTTAAAGTTTTGGAAGCTAATAGCCCTAAAAAGCATAAAGCACCAACTATGGATATCTGGTTGCACCGGGACAAAGTCACAAGTTCAGGCTGACCACGATGGAGCGCCACCCAGTTAAAGGTACCTTGTTAGACCCCCTGAACAGAGTACCTTAAATTCTGGTTTTCTGAGAGTTGTGTGGATCTGTATGAAAGATGCAGCTGCGCAGCAGAGGTGAAGCTTCAGTTCCACGATGTGCCGTGGTTGTGGTGCAAGGTCCTGTTGCATCATAGTCAGGGGCCCCGTTGACGGGGTTTGCGATGCAGGAGGAGGGGCAGAAAGACTGTATTGCTGCACTGTGACTGGGATCGATTAGCCATGCTTGGGGGCCACTCGCCTTTTTAAAACTATCACAGCTCACTTGTGGGATCCCAGATCAGAGACTGCCCTCCTGCCATGTGGAGGGCAGTCTTCCCTCCAGGCCCTCCTGTCCTTCCTCCCTAGTGGATTCCAAGCAGGGATCCATTAGGGAAGAACACGGGTGGAATGGCGAGCGTCTAACCTTACCAGTGGCACCTCTCGTGTGCAGATCGGTGCTCGGGGGCTCAGCTTGGGGGGCGTGCACCTATTCACACTGAACACAGCAACTGCTTTCAGTTTCGCTAGTAACATCAGTGGCATGGTAAGCTGCACCTCACTGTAAACAAAATATGCAAATACCTCAGGCTGTGAAGCCCATTTTGAGGGCCATAACAGGTAATGTTTCGGTACGAGAACCAGAGGGACTTTCTGCTATTAGTTAGGGGATATGATATACATGTCCTCCACATTAGGAAGGCAGGCCGCGATTAATAGGTTAACTCTTTTTTCAGCTTATGGTAGTGTGAGGGTGTGTGTGAGTACATTTGTGTGTCTACAGTGACTGGTGATCTAAGAAAGCAGTAGTACAATAAACAATTGGTCACAGTAGCAACAATTTAACAGTACGAAAGAAATAGTGGCATTCACAACACCAAATTTGCAACTCCGCAATGTATGCAATTTATTTTCAAAGCATTGACAACTTGTTATAGTCAATGCAGCGGTTCATACATGTGAAACATGATTATATTTGCAACAATGGTGCTCTAGTGCGGGAGTAGGGGTAGGAGTGTTCTGGATCAAAGTGAGTGAGTGAGGGTAATAGATTAGGGAGAGTTAATGTGACATTTATACATTATATTTACATACTGAAACCTGTCCAGCCCATAACAGGCCAAATATACAAGTATATACACATAGCACTGTAAGGACACTGATAATACATTTCAGTAATCAGAGCTTGTTTTAGGGCAGGTAATAGTCGTTTTGACCCCTTAACTCCTTCGACGCTCATGACGAGCTCAGCACGTCATGAGCCACGGCGTTCCAGTCCTCATGACGAGCTCAGCTCGTCATGGCCCGTGGAACGCTCAGGTGCGGGGAGAATTCCCCTGCTGTGCTGAGCGTTCCACGGGAGTCAATACACCTGTAACGAGCTGAGCTCGTCATGAGCACAGGAGCACTGTAGCTCATGACGAGCTCAGCTCGTCATGAGCATGGGGGCGCTGTGCGTGCCCTCCTTCCCCCCAGCACATATGCTGACGATCTTCAGCTGATCATCCCTCTAAACTCCCCAAACTCCGCAACTGAATGCTCAGCCATAATGTCACACATACAAAAGTGGATGACCCATAACCATCTTAAACTGAACCCAGGCAAGACAGAATTGATCTTGCCTAGGGAAAGTGGACTGAGCTGGGGGCAACTATGCTGGCCAACAGACATGGGATCTCCCCCTACAAAGACCCAATTGGTAAAAAGCCTGGGGATTACACTTAATGAGGATCTATCCCTCAAAGGACAGGTGGCAACGGTAGTCTCCGCAAGTCTCTACCAACTTAGGAAGATTAGAAAGATCGCCCATCTCTTAACACACTCTGCACTTGTTCAAGTGGTGATTGCCCTTGTTCTCTCCCGGTTGGATTTTTCAAACAGTCTCTATTTAGGTCTTCCGGTGGGACTACTAAAACGCCTACAGATTGTCCAAAACCAGGCGGCAAGACTGATTTGGAAACAACCAAAGTGGCAATCAATCAGAGCTGGGTTAGAAAAACTTCACTGGCTGCCAGTGGCCCAGCGGATTGCTTTTAAAGCAGGATGTATCACCTTTAGGGCGCTCCATGACTATGGCCCCAGATTTATCAGGCAATCTATTACCAACTACGCACCTTCGCGCAACTTACGCTCTAAACATCTACTTCTTGCAAATGTCTCCTCATTTAACAAAAAACGCCAGGGCGGCAGCTGCTTTCACCATCTGGCTGCCTCCTTCTGGAATGCTCTCCCCCTTTATATTAGACAGAGCAAGGATCTACTGACGTTCCGAAAATCTTTAAAAACTTGGTTATTCCAACAGGCCTATGCTTAAGAATGGTGTTGTCTTGACTCTACAGCGCCAAGAAACCCAAGGGTGTACGTGCGCTCAACAAATGACTATTAAGATAAGATAAGATAAGAAGCACAGCGGGGGAATAACCCCAGCAGGGAAGGGTTTAAATGTTCAAGGTAGTTCAATCCTTAGTGTGGGGTCTTCATCAGGACAGTGTGAGAGAGCACTTGTAAATAATTGAATACTCCGTATTAGAAGTGTGTCCTAATGACAAGGTGTGAATGCTCATAATAACAGATATTAATTACCCAATCTAGCAACAGCACGAGGAATCAAGCTGTGAAGTCAAGGTGAGTGGGCTCCATGAAGCTACTATATCAGAGAAGGCGAACATTAGCGTCAATCAATTTCAGTTTCCGGACTTTATTTCGATTTTGAACAAATCATAAAAGACATCACCATAAAAAATACATCACAATGTTAAAGGCAACAATATTTAAAAACCAACTAGCAATATTAAAAACAAGATAAAGACAGTTAAAACCAATAAAACAGAATACATGGTTTAGAATAGGAAGGAAGTTCATGTACATAACAGCAACTTTCCTAGAGAGGGGATAGAGCGGGCTTTCAAATGCATGGGCTATTGGGAAAGTTTCATTGTATTGGCTCTGATTACCCAGGCCCATCCCAAATACTTTGCCACATCTACCACTATTGCTTGTTCCGTATTTGTCCTAAGAACCCTCAAGGCTGCCATGGCTATACTGAACCCCAGGTTTTTACAGATGGGACTCAACCACCTTAGTCTTGGGTTTCTATAGGATGGGCATACGAAGAAGAAGTGAGCAGTTGTTTCCAACACTTCAGGGCAAAACGGGCAGTCACCTCCGCATCCCCATTCCCAACTGGCCGTAAAAGACCCCAGTGGTAGGGAACCCACCCTGAACTGATGGTATAATTTTCTTTCCAGGGTGTTTCTGATTATGTCCCAGTGCGGCTTAAGGGTCGGGGTAATTTTAAGCTCTAGGAATCGTGATGTTAAGATGTTATTTCTCTGGGACAGGCACCGCTGTTCTATGTGGTTCCAATAGGCTTCTTTTAGAGACTTCTTCGACGGAAAGACCGCAGAAGAAGGGGATTCCCATAGGGACCTCATGCCCATGGCTACTAGGGATAGTTTAAGTTCTTTAAACCACAGAATCTGGTGAGAAGTGTTCATGGACTTAACTTCACAAGGGCTTGGGCATAATGTGTCAACTCTGGAGTCGTCCAGAGTTGACACCAGTAGGCTATTGGGCGAAATCGAGCCTGGTCCACGATATTCCTGCTGCCTGTGTCGAGGTACAAGGGGGTCAGGGGTGTAGATTTGGGGAGCCCCAGGAGTGCTCTGAGAAAGTTATTGTGCGCCACAGCTAAGGGTGATAAGTCACTGAAGCCCTATAGTTCTGCCCCATAGAGAATTGAAGCACCCACCCTATTGTTGTATATTTGAAGTGCGGGTGCAATGGGCTTGGATTTAGATTGCTTATGCTCTCTGAGCAGGACACCCGCCAGTTATGAGTGCTTCAGATTCATTATGTCGATATGGGGTTTCAAAGAAAGGTTCTTCCCTATTGTTAAGCCAAGGTACGAGAAAGTATCTATTTGCTCTAAAGGGGCCTGGTCAAGACTTACCCTCCCCCTATCGGCTTTGCTTTTATTAAAGACCATGAATTTGGTTTTAGATACATTAATAACCAAATCCTGGTCTCGACAAAAAGCCTCAAAGCAATTTAGGGCATCTTGCAGTCCCCTTTGAGTTCTCGACAACAACAGAGTGTCGTCTGCAATCATCAAGAGGGGGATATGCAGCCCCGCAATTCTTGGCGCATCTGTGGGTTGCTTATCAAAATACTGAGTTACTGTTGATAAACAAAGAGAATAGTGTGGGGGCCAGGACACACCCCTGCCTGACTCCTGTTCCTACATTGAACTTACTCGTAACATTGCCCTGATTCCCCCATCGTACCTGGGCGTAATTGGCATGGTGGAGCCTAGCAATGATGTTCAATAATGCTGGTGAGAGACCCAGCAGCCGAAGAGCCTGCCACAGTTTGGCCCGAGGGACCAGGTCGAAGGCTGTTTTTAGGTCGATGAAGGCAGCATAGAGCGACCCTTCTCCCAGGGTGACAACCTTCCAATGGATAGCCGCGAACCTGATAGCCTGATCGACTGTACCAGTGTGGGAGCGAAAGCCTGCAGGGGTGTCAGGATGGTATTGTCCTCAATCCAAGATTGAAGTCTGCCCAGGACCAGCCTTGCCACCACTTTCTGGATACTGTCGATCAGGATGATGGGCCTACAGTTGTTAGGGAGAGAGTGATCCCCTTTTTTGAATATTGGAATTATCTCCGCTCCTGCCCATGTTTTTTGGGAGGGGTGGGAGGGGGGTGGGGGTGCTCCGCTAGACACAGCATTGGCCAAGAACAATATGTAGGAGACCCAAGTATCGGGATCCGAGGTAAAAAGGTCTGCCGGGACACAGTCAGGACCCGGCGCTTTCCCACGGGGGATGCGTTTCAAGACGTTTAAAACTTCAGTTTTTGTGAATGAAACACTGGACTCTATGGACAGTTGTATTGGAACAGTAGAATCACTAGGGGAGCCTCTAAATTGGCTTTCGAAGTAGGAGACCCACACCTCTGGGGGAACATTATTCTCAGGGGCAGCAGGGATATTACCCTTACCCCATTTTAGAGTATGCCAGAATTTCGACTTGTCCCTGTCTTTACTTGCTTCCAGAAGGTCCAACCAGTAATAGTCCTCCCACGCAGCTCGAGTTAGCTGTTGGTGCTCTCTGTATAGGCGTCGGGCCATCGCGTGACTTAATGGCTCTAGCCAGGGTCTTGTAAGCCTTCCTACAGGTGCTGTTGTATCAGGAGGTGCTTTGGGGTTGGAATCCTTTGGTCTGTGTTCGAGATTTTGTGAAATGTGATTTTAAGTCCCCAAATAAAGTTTCATGTAGCCCTGTGATCACACTATTAATGTGGTCCTGGGAATCACAGTCATGGAGAAAGGGCAGAGCATCACCCACCAATAATTTCAATAAGTTACTGGTCTGTACGTTATTATTAATGTACGGCCATCGAACTCTTCGCATGTTGTTAGAGAGAACGAGTTCCCTTGTACTAGTTTTAGTGGGGCAGTGGGAGGTTCTAGTCATGGACCGGTGTTTGAGCTTCAGGACTAAGGGGTCGTGGTCACTTTCGCATCTTGTGAGAACCTCCATTGTCTATCAGAGTAGGCCAAAGAGGCATAGTTAAAATGATGTAATCGTTACAACTGCTTCTAGGACCTGAACTAAAAGTATTTCTAGCCATCCTGTCCGAAGAAGTCCTCCCATTTACGGCCCTAAGGCTTTTGGCTAAGCAAAGGCCCTTAAGGTGTAAGACTGCTTCCGTCCATTTCTTAATTGGCAGAATTGAAAGCTGGGGGATATCCCACTTAGAGTCCTCCTCCCAGCATAAGTCGGCATCATCGCTGTCTAGAGGCTCAAAAGTGCAATTGAAGTCTCCCGCTATGATGACATTGCTTGAGGTACCCAGTGTTCCTAAAAAAAAATCTAGGTCTAGCATTGCTGGTGAGATTTTGCCGCCTGGAACGCCTCTAGCATAAACATAGATCAGGAAGAGATCTAACATTCCCTTCCTTCTCAGCTTTAGGACCAAAATGTCTGGGCTCTCGAGGGTAACTTCCTGGATAGTCCAGCCCATGTCCTGTCTGACCCAAACAGACAAACCTCCTGATGGCCTGCCCCTGATTCCAGGGGTTGCTTGCTTTGAGTAATTAAGAACCCCTGGGAAGAAAATAGGCGTTAATGCCCAGGTCTCATGAAAGAGCCCGGTGTCGCAGGGCTCAATAAACTCTGCCCAATCGGCAGAGCCAAGTCTTGAAGGGAGGCCTGCAATATTCCAGGAGGCCATAGTAAAAATGTTCTGATTTGGTAGGGCTGGGGACGGTGAAGATGAACAACCCTCCCAGTGAGTGGGCGGGTGCAGGGAGGTGGGTTCCCTGGTTGAACCCCCTTCGTATAAACTTGGACAAGCCAGGGAGTCCTCCCCCTACACAGCCCACTGTTCCCTATGGAATCTTCTTTGCTACCAATATGCACACTGGGGGCTGGATACAAGGGAAAGAACGTGGGCCAGGGATCTTTAAAGAGACAGGCTTCCTCGTGTTGGGGCCTCATGCAAGAAGATTGGTTGATCTCTAGTCAGTCTAGCTCGCCTAACGCTGATAGTGGGTCAAACCTATTCCTCAGGTGGATTATCTCATGGTTGTCGAAGAAATGGGCTGGGGTTGTAAGATAAGGACCTGGCTCACCAAATGATCTAACATTGTACCTCTGTGGGCCAGAGTCTCCGCTGTAAGTTGATTTGCCCTTCGGATAAAAATAACCCAAGGATAGTACCTTAATGGGGCTCGGTTGATTTGTAGGGCCCCACCTAAGAATGTAATTGACCAATGTACTGTCCCTGAGGTTAATGACCACGCAGTCCCCTGGAATATCCTGCGCCTATTCCCAAGCCAACCTACCCTTCGAGCAAACAGAATTTCCCCCTGGTCATTCCCCTGAAGTGGTTGGTTCCTATTCAGCCAGAAAGTCACTTTATTCTTTAATTTCACAAAAGATTCAGTGCGGTCTGGCGTCAACTCGGGCACCCCTGCTAATATGACAACATAGGGGGAGGCCTCCGGGGGAAAGTTGATACAAGGTAATTTACAGTTGCTCTCCTTTGAGGCAATCCCTCTATAAGGGCCCATGGACTGGGACTCAGGGAGGGGCTGCATGGGGTTTAATCCCTGGGCGGTAGTAGATATCGGCGCAGTGTTCCCCTTCACTGAGTCAGTGAGGGTTCTGGGGGGAACACTAGTTGTTTGGTCATACTGGGGATTTGTGGTACGGCTGGACCAGTCAGCGAGACTGATTGAAATGGAGGTAGTGGGTTGGTTTGGATCTGGGGATGGTTTGCGAGTGTAATCTCAGTTCCCAGGTTTTTTACAGTTGACGGAGGGTGCAGGGTGCTATCCTTAATAACCCCCTCGTTTTCAAAAGGGTAACTACTTTGTCTAACCGACTCATGATCGTTTTCATCTGTGAGTTAATGAGTTGGTCAAAATATGATTGAATATCTGAAATTAATTGGGACGCCCATCTGGGGGGTGCCTCCTGTCGCAATACCCGCTCTATATCTTCCCCTAATTCCCGACAGTTGTCATTGTTCTTTACCAGCTGGTTTTTGCCTAGCTTTGCCCCCTTGCGTTTAGTTTTCCTCAATGGAACCCCCCTAGTAACCTTCATAGATGACTTACCCCTAACTGAGGTTCAAATGTAAAACATCTATATTTGACTGCTGTCCACAGGGGATCTCCTCTGCCTGCAAAATTGGGGAGTCACTAGGGGAGTTGGTTATGGTGTGGACCTCTGTCTCTTGAGGGGTAGGAGAGGAGTCAATTTGCGGGGTAAGTGATAAGCGCCTTTTGGCACGCTCAATTTCACATGACCCTGCACCAATAGCTGTTTGCAGCATCTAATCTATTGCTGTGGGTTGAATTGACCCCTTGTCCATTCAAGAGATGCCCTTTTGCTTAGCCTGGGGTCGAGGGTCGAGGGTGGGTTAATTTTGCCAGTTTTAGAAGATCTAGTACGCACCGTGTTGACCATCCTCCTTGGGAGGCACAGGGGTAGTGGCAGGTGTTGGGCTCGACCGAGCTGTAATTACAAACCGGGTTAATATACAATAATTGGTTATTGTTCAAAACTTCCGAGATCGATTTGATGGGCAATCACCCAATTATACCCAACTACCCAAGCATATTCAAATGCAAATACAGTGAAAGTACCCGTGTCTTTGGGGGGTTTCCCAGTCCAGTCACTCACAGCCACAGACAGGCACAGACAGGCCCGCCCTTTGTCCCGGGCTTCGTCCCGGTTCCGTCCCGCGCCACGACCCGTGCCGAGGGGAGGGTGAAGTAGCTTTGAAATGAGTTGTCAGCGCGTCTCCCTAACTCGCACCAGGTGCTGAGGCGGCGATGCACCCTGGGGGCTGAAGTCCAAGCCCGGGTGTTAGCGTTGCGGTACTCGTCGTTTTGGGGAACTAGCCACCTTCGTCCTCACGTCCTCTCCCCACCTCTTTCACTCCTCGTCACGCGGTTAAAAAGGAACACAGTTCGGTTCAATGCAAACTAATTGCTCATCATGAGACAACGAATGCTGGGAGTATTCAATTATTTACAGGTCCTCTCTCACACTGTCCGGATGAAGACCACACACTAAGGATTGCAATACCTTGATCATTTAAGGGGGAACAGCCGGCACTCCACAGCACTCTGGGGGCCTGAAGTTGATCTAACCCAGCTATCTTAAAACAGCTGGGTTAGAGATGTTTAAAGTGCACAAGACGGCCAGCCAAAAACACATGTGCACTTTAAACAGTTCAAAGCAGCCCACCCTCCTCCCTGCTTCTGTCACACAGCAGCGCCCGCCCCGTCCTGACACTCTGTTTGGGACGGAGATAAAAAATAAAAAGGTAAAGAATTTTAATTCTGTGGCTTCAGGTGTAATTTAAGTGGGGCAACGCTTCTCAGCTCCAAAGGTGGAGCCGCCCCTGCCTCCTTCTCTTCCGCCATGGCATATCTGTGTTGCTTTGTGGAATAGGGACAGCTACATCAGGGGCCTGGGGAATTGAAGTACTGCTCTGAGGCGATCCACTGTTGTCCTACGTGGCTGTGGAAGTGCTTGTTGTTCCAGTAGTCACAGAACGATAATCAGGGGGGCTATTGGAATGCTTGCCAGTTGGTGTATGTGTGGTAGATGATGCGCCCATTACCACATGCCTGGAGTCGACCATGACAGGGTGTAGTGCTTTACTGTTTATGCTTAAGAGGTAGAACATGAAAAGTTGGGGGTGGCCTTTCAGGAGACGGAGAGCGGGCAAGTGGTGACAGTAGCAGGCTGGTTACAAGCTACTGACAGAACAAAATAAACCAGCAATTTCCTACCTCACCATTGTGTACTATACTCACTGACCATAGCCGGGAGCCCATTTGCTTATACCGAACCTTTTGACCAGAAGATGATCTCTTTAATCCCGCTGCCATGTGCCCGACCCTCAAGGAAACTCCTGGGGTACGCACTTGTGACGCAAAGGAGCCCTAGGTATGTTTGAACTGATCTGGTGGCACTGAAGAGGAGACACATTGGTGCACACCCTTTCCATATTGGTGTGTGCAATCGTTTTGGCTGTACTCTTTTAAACTCAGCTGCCCAGAGTCCCCTTCTTAGTGTGGTGATGCGTACACCCAGGGCTGGCTTTAGCGCTGGTGGCACCCGATGCGACTATCATTTTTGGTGCCTCCACCCCCATGACTGCCTCCTCAGATTATCTCACTACCACCAGGCAAAAGAGCCCCATATCTCTCCAATCGTAAGTTATTGCTCAACACAGCGTCCAACCTGAGGTCAGCGCCCCCTGCACAAGTCAGCGCCCAGTGCGGCCGCACCTGTCGCACTTCCCTAAAGCCGACCCTGTGTACACCATTAAAGGAAAGGCCCTACACTGCATGACACTGCCTAGAATGTCAGCATCAGAGCAGTGATGGAACATCATTAAAGAAAAGACCACAAACAGTACAATGTTGGCTACTGTCTCAGCTAACAGTGCAGTGACACACGGACCATTGGAAAAATACATTAAAGCTAAAAAAAAAGAAAAGTGAATGCAGATCAATAGATACTGACTGTAACAGATTAACACTCCTGTGCAGTTTACCCTCCACATCCACCTCCGGCAGACCCGAGACCTACTGACCTTCAGAAGACTCCTCAAGACCTGGCTCTTCAAACAATAGCAGCATTTCCACACCCCTTAGCTCCTTGAGACCCTCACGGATAGTAGTGCGCTTTACAAATGCTCTGATTGATTGATTAAACATGGACAGCTTTCAAGCTTACTGAATCAAACAAAAGAGAAGGTTTTTGTACAGCGTACATCCTGAATTCTTGTATTTCAAGGTGTTTTTATATGTGCTAATGAATCAAGAAGAGGCCAAGTGAAATAAAACAATTGCCTAGGCTCACACAGTTTGGTCAGGTGGGGAAGTTGGAATTGATTCCAGGTTTTCTTGTTACGTATTGTACAATTCAGCCACTGGATGAGTATCTCTGTCTGTCTCCCATTTTACAACAAAAGATTAATGATTTTCTTTAATTCTTGGTGCATCAGATTAGAGCCTGAGTGGCAGACAGAAGCTACTTGAAGGGTCAACTAGTTTAGGCTCAAGGAGGATCAAAGAGAACCTCGAAGTGAGCCAGAGACAGATACTTGGCTCGAGCCATGTGTGGCTCACCCACCTCTATCACATCATGGCAACTAAGGGGACAAAGGCATCAGAAGGATATGATTTGGCTATTCATCAAACTATTTTGTGACATAGGAGTACCAACACCACAGTGCAGGACTGCTTGTTTCGAGATTCATAACTTTCTCACTACACAATATGTTAGTGAGTGGGCTATGAGACTAGGTCTTCTCTCCACCGTGGGTAAAATCAAATGATTATTGAGCTAAAAACCTCTTTTCTTATCGCTCACATATCACCATTGTTTAGTTGGATTAAATGTTTCCTAGGTTGCTAAATTAATTATCAAAGAGTTTGCAAGGGGCAGCCTAGATAAATAAAATACATGTCCTCTGGTCCTCTAGTTTCTATCTTGCTCATTACACAACAACTGGAGTTTGAGAGGTTCTGATGGTGAGAGACATCTCTTAAAGAAATGCCACTGTGCTCAGACTTTAAATACAGAGTTCAGAGCCAGCATATTTGGGCAGAGTCACAATTAAACGTCAAGTCTCCTGGTGCCATGGGTAGAACTTTCCCACTCCCTGGTCTAACAGTGGAGGGTGGGTGTTTCTGTCTCCACGTAAGGGAATTGCACACCTTGTTGGGGGTTCTTCGTCAAGGATTTTTATAGCACTCACTACGTTAATGGACTTACAGCTAGATTCATCAAATTGCCGTTTTGCGAGTCCTTAATAGTGATTATTAAGGAATCGCTATTAAGGACCTGCAAAACGGGATTCATGTAGGAATCGCTAAATAAATAGCGATTCCTACACATTCCTTATTTGCGATTAGCAAATTGCTAATCGCAAATAAGGAATAACTCCCCATTCATTCCTATGGGCCGAAGGAATGAATGGGGAGTTATTCTTTATTTGCAATTAGCAATTTGCTAATCGTAAATAAGGATGCGATTTCAAGGGTGCCAGGGGTGTCCAAAGGACACCCTGTAGCACCCTTGAAATGTAATCTACATTTGTGTTGCGCACACACATGTCCAAAGGACATGTGTGTGGGTAACATGCAACTTAGAAAAATGCATTTAAATGCATTTTTCTACGTTTTTCGCTATTTACCACGAGGTTTGACATTGCGGTAAATAGCGGCCCAAAATAGCGATTTCGCTACTTTTAAATGCTTCTTCAATTGCATTTAAGGAATCTCTAATTGAGATTCCTTAAATGCAATTAATCGCAAATATACGATTTCTAAAAATGCGATTTTTGCATTTGGGATGATGAATCCCAAATGCAAAAATAGCGCTCGCAAAGGGCCAGATTCTCAGAATCTGGCCCTTTGCGAGCCGTTTTTGGCTTGATGAATCTGGCCGCCTGTTTCTTAGCACTGCTAACAAATATGAATGAAAGACTAAAGACGTAAGTAGATTGTAGGGCCTAAGATTCTTTTTCATTCCAGTTCAATAATCAAGTTAATTCTTTTGTACACTTAACTCCCCCAAAGTAGCAATAGCAAGCAGAGAAGGCTTACCACAAGGTGTGATAGATGGATGGCAACTCAGACAGAGCACCGTATTGTCAAATCTATGATAGTCTAGAGACTGGGGGCTTAATTTAGAGGCCAGTATGTAATGAAACCCTCAAAATAACTCCACGACTCATTGTCCACACCATGTACATGCTTCACTTTTCTACCTTACACCGCCCCCACAACCTCTACACTGCTGGCATCAATGCGGCCCTTGGTCAAACCACAGACTATACTTTTTGACCCCTGGGAAAATGTGAGTACTCGTGCTTTAGATCATGTGTAAATAATCCTGCCCCATATAATCCAAGATACTTGTCTCGCTGAACTGTTTTATTACTTTACTCAGGCTCCTGCTTCATTCCCAAGGTAGATAAGCAGATTTCTATTGATTGTGTATGTCCCTCAGAAAGACAGTATCTGCCATTGTGGGCCTTTCTCTATGAACCATTGTAGTACTTCTTTCATGTTTCAGGTCATGGGTGCCACTGTAGTCCTTCTTCCTTGTCTCGACCATGGTGGTCCTTTCTCAGTGCAACTTCTTGTATCTGTCATTGTCATCCTTCATTAATGCTGATTTTTGGCTGTGCCTCAGTGGTCCCTTTTCTATGTCGCCTGTTGATTGTGTCATTGCAATCCTTCTTCATTGTCACTTATTGAATGTGTGTAACTAATTCTGTGTTCTATTTAAGCCCTTCTTCTCTGTTGCCGGATGCACGTGCCATTGTGTTCTTACTTCAAAAGCTCTGGTTTTACATTTCATGCAGATGCCCAGCACCAACTTTTTTGATTTACAAATGCAAACTCCCAAAGGGAAGGTCTGATGTATCCATACTGACAACCCCTATTCCGTTGCGCCACTGGTGTAAGGTTTTAGGTGGCAGTGCCTGAGGGGCTCCTCCGGCAGAAACACGAAGGTCCGCCCTACACTAAAGAGCATGGGTGGACCATCCGTTTGGCAGACAGGGTTCTCCACCACATTTCTGGAGGAGTAGCCTGTCCTCAAAACTCAACTTTAGGCCCCAACTCTCCAATGCAGGGGTTGCCAAGCTTTTCTGTAACAAGAGCTACTTATGTTGAATTAATATCATCCCGAGCCACTGCTCCAACTGTTGTAAAAGTGGGCATATCAGACAAGATGTGCATGGTGTGGCCACTACACCCATGCAAAATTACCAGAAGTGATCACCTTCCTCCCTCATCTTAGGTTATCACCAGTAATGGCTTTGTCAATTTGGAATGCATCTACATAGATAATACCTAACAGCCATAACTGGTACCAAGGTGAAAATATGAGTAATAGGTCTGCCCTCAATGCCGCATGTTTTATAACTCAAATACCAGCTTTAAATATATTTAACACAACAAATAATTTTTCTCCAAATATCAGCTTCTGCGTTCTGAAAGTACACACATTTTCATCTTGAATGCAAGCTTTTCAAATTTAGTTTACATACATCAATTTAATTAAGCATAAGCTTGTCATTTCGTGGGTTTGGCTGCACACGGGAGAGCGACTTACAGGCAGCCGGAGAGCTACTTGTTGGAGAAGCCTTCTCATTTGTCTTAAGTGATCCTGTACCTGGGTAGCATAGTATTCTTTTGCAGTATATAGGTATTAGTGTTGGTATATGTTGTACCAGTTGATGTATGGGCCGAAACAGCATAGTTGTTTGCAGTGGAGAAGCAAGGGGAGCATGAATTTTGGGGGTGGTGGCCTCCCTCCTCCCCCCACTCTTACCTGCGACATCACCAGCCTCCGCTTATCCCCTCAGACTCTTACACACGGCGGTGGGGCAACTAGTCTAGCTACGCCACTGGATTTGTGTCATCTGCCCTGACCTGAAACTGACAAATTCAGATAAACTTGGGTTGGACAACCTATAGTGCATGTCATCCAGCAAAGCAAATCACGGAGAAGTGTGGCTCAATGGTTAGAGCGGCAGACCCTGATGCAGAGGTCTAGCCCGGGACCAGGGTTCAATTCCCCGCCTCGGCGGGTCTTGGGCTCAAAATTCCACGGACCTGATAATTCTCGCCTCGGTGCCTATTCTAATCATGGAGTCCAACTCTGGGCAATAGCTTGCTTAATCTCCACAACGGCCCCCACAACGCTAAAGGATGCCTGGCCTTCACCCTGGGGGTGCCCAGGAGTGGACGCCTCACAGGGAAAGCCAGGACGGGTTCCACAGCGGTATGTACAAGCGCCTTGAGACCCTTGCGGGTGAGTAGTGCGCTATACAAGTATCAATTTACATTTTTACATTTTACTGTGGCCTAACGGCTAGAGCGGTCGCCCTCGAAGCTGGGGAACCAGGTTCAAGTCTCGGCAAGAACAGTTTTAGACAGACATTACACATAATGCAGAGCTGACATTCCCACAGCTATTGAGCACCTCAATCTGAAAGTCAGGCGTGCTTGGTCCTTATTACGGGTACGGGCATACTTCTGTCAGGTGAGGTCAACGACGCTGACTGACACGATTTGAACGTTGGTGGCTTACTAAGTTACTATAGCCCTCTCCATTCTTTTGTACCACACTTATTGGAAGATGGGCATCTCATATCAATAAACAATACTTTTTTTGGACGATTTAACAGACTTGTTCTGCACTATACTGAGGTGGTCCATCGCTGCTATGGGAATCTGGTCCTCAATAAGTTTTACCATACAGACTTTCTGGAATTTCAATTGCATTTTCTGATGTGGGTCAAAATTTGCCCATATCCATTTCTTGATCTTAAGTCGATTAACCTGGAGTAATTTACTACAGCCCATGAAATTGATTTTCTGCGACATCGTCAAGACGCTGTTTTGAAATTGGACTCTGCTTGTCCGCATCTGATTTGATCATCTATCCTCTGGAATCACCAAATTTTATATGGTCCATTCATCTTGCTATTCGCCCTGATGAAGTTCCCACAACGGGACCGAAACACGTTGACTGTTGTCCTATCTCCTAAATACAAAGAAGAATAAAGATTTTTAGTTCAAATCTGTTTTTATTGTGAACACAGCATTAAGCCTACAACCTCATGCCGAGGCCGGCCGCGTATGTGATAGCTCTTGTGTTTCTGTGCCAACTTGGACGGGAGAAGAGCTTTAACACAGCGCCTTGCCTACAACCCTCTAGGGAGGCTTAGGAGTGAGTTTTGCAGAGGCTTGTCGCATGCAAGTATATATCCGCTTTGCAAGGAGGGTATATGGCGGGTAACTGGCTCAATTGTCACAAATAGCCCAACAGGGCGCAACTGTCTCATAGAGAGACGAAGGCCAGAGTGGCAAGTAGGAAAGAAGGAAGTATGTGAGACAAGAGAGCCTGAGTGTAGGCAGAGAAAGGGAGAGATGGTGGTGGATACGCGCAGCGTGTCGGGGAGTAGGGTATGGGGGGGCGTGTGTAGCGGCAGCAGCATCTGTAATGTGTATGGTAGTCAAGGGCATAGCCTGGCAGGGTCCGCAGGGGCGATTGCGTCCTCAAAGAGGTGTAGAGCGCGGAGTCTAGGGGGCATATGTCGCGCATAATTTATAGAGCAGAGGTACCGCACTAAGGGCTCCCAAACCGCTTTGAAGCGTGTGTCCCGCGCCTGTAACCTTGCCGTGAGTATTTCCATTGCCAGGACCTGCCAAAGGCGCACAAACAAGGAAGCTATTGGCGACGCCTCAGTTCGCTTCCAGTATAGGGCGATGAGTTGTTTTGCTGTACCCAGCATTTGGAGCGTAAGGATCCAGTTGCTGCGGGTGAGTGCCCTAAGTGCGGTAGGCTCAATGCCAAGCAAGATCGTGCTCACTTCTTCAGGCAGGGGGAAACCCAGCACCCCCTTGATATGGCTAAGCACCTCCTTCCAGAAAACAGCTAGGGTCGGACACTTCCACCATATATGCACAAAGTCACCAGTCGCAGAGCCACATCTCCAGCACATCGGCGAGGCGTTGGGGAACATCTTGCTAAGGCGCAGCGGGGTGTAGTACCATTGAGTGAGCAGCTTATAGGCGTTTTCCCTCTGCTGGACACTGCGGTATATTTTGTGTATATCTCCCCATAGTCTGTGCCATTGGGAGGGTTAAATGTCTGTGTCTGTCGCTAATTGCCATTGTCTCTGATAGGGGAGTGCAGGCGTTGATGCAGGGTGCTGCAGTATGTAGTATATTTGCGAGATTAGCCTCTTCAGCCCCCCAAGGGAACGTGCCAGCTTCTCGAAGGGCGTGTAGGCCCTAGTGGCCGCTTGGTACATGTCTTCACCCGTAGTCCAGTGACGTAACTGAGCATGCTGTAAGCCAGCCCTCAGTGGTATCCTAAACTCCTCCCTGCAGTCCTCCCAAGTTTTGGGCGAGCCCCCGAGGAAAAGGTCCCCAATAACTCTGCAGTCCCCTTGCGTCCATTTTTCAAACGCCCGAGTCCGGTAAGCCGGGGGGAATTGTGGGTTTCCCGCTATCGGGGTGTGCGGGGAGGGGAACGTAGTGAGACCCCTAGACACAGCTTCCCTATGCCAAATATCCAGGACCGTTTTTGTGGGGACTGCCATGTACGCACTTCTGGAGCGTGCCGTCCGCGGGAGCCAGGGCAGGTCCCATATGGTGCGTCCTGTGACCGCTCGATCCATGTGGAACCAATGCTTGTCGCTTTCGCGTGCGCCCCACTCCACCATGAAGCGGAGGTGTGCAGCCCAATAGTAGTGCACCAAGTTGGGGCATGCCAGGCCGCCTCTATCCCTTGGTTCCATAAGAATCTTCTGCGAGAACCGGGGGCGCTTCCCGCATCAGATGAAGGACGTGATCTCGCGCTGAAGGCTCCGAATGCAGTGGAGCGGGATCGGGGCGGGCAGACATTGGAATACGTATAGAATTCTGGGGAGGATCGACATTTTAACCGCGTTAAGGCGCCTCAGCCATGAGATCATCAGAGGCTTCCACTTCCGAAGGTCCTCCAGCACCGCTTTGCGGCACTCCGTCCAATTTACCGAGGACCAGGAATCTAAATGGGGGGTCAAGTCAAGGCCCAAGTACTTGATATGGTTCTCCGCCCATTGGTAGGGCACAGCCTTCTTCAGGGATGGGATCTCCTCCGCAGGTATAGTGAGATTGAGCGCCCAAGATTTAGTATGATTTATTTTAAGGCCTGACGCCTGTTCATATAGGCAGAGCACCTCGTGGACCACTGGTAGGGATTCACAATCTAGGGGTAACATGTAATAACTCATGCGATCATGATGTAAGCTGCCTTAAACCCATTCTGTCTGATCAGGATCTATCCCAATTCTGTGACAGCCCAACAAACAACAAGGGTGAGGCATTAGACCTCTTCATAGCAAAATCGAAGATTATATCTCTAGATTCCATCACTCTATGTTACTGGATGGACAATTACAGCATTTTTTTCTACATCAATATTGAAGTAGCTACAAAAAGAGGTCAACCCACAAAAACAAAACAATGGAAAAGTAATATAAAAAAAAATAACCCCATCACCCTGGTAAACCGTTGCAATACCGCCCTAATCCCAACGTCAGACATGGTGGACGTCCAAGACCTCACAGCCTTTTACATTTCCACTATGCTCGAAATTCTTGACTCCACATCCTTTATCCGGCCCGGATGGTATACCAACTGATGTCTTCAAACATGAAATCGACCTCTGGGCCCCTCTTTTAACTAATGTCATGAACTGCGCAAACTCGGTTGGGCTAATATCAACTTGGACTGAGGCCATAGTGGTCCCAATCTTCAAAAAGGGTAACAGACAAGACCCAACCTGTTATCGGCCTATTTCCCTTCTAGATGCCCTAATGAAGGTGGCCGGTTGCATCACTTTAAAGCGAATCCAACTGTGGGCCGAGGAAGGCAACATCATATCTAACCTCCAGTATGGCTTCCGCACCGGCATGGGAACAAAAGAGCAGAGTTTAAATTTGTGTTTTTTAATTTCTAAGTACACCCAGGCAAGAAAAGGGAATCTTTTTATTACATTCATAGACCTGAGCTCTGCTTTCGATTGTGTGGAACACAACCAACTTTGGTCCACACTATCTGACTTGGGCATTGATGTAACAATCTTAAATTTTATCAATGAATTATATAGGGGCGCTGGGGCCAGGGTGCGTTTTGGTAAGCAGGGGGAGTGCTTGTCAAAAATTTCCATCAAGAGGGGAGTGAGACAGGGGTGCATTCTCGCACCCCTGTTATTCACGTTATATATAAACTCTATCGGTGATCACCTTAAGGGATTCCCCTACGACTACCCCTCATCTCAGGGCCACCCTGTCCCCATACTCTTATACGCTGATGATGCAGCCATCATGTCGCAAACCAGGCTGGGTCTCCAGAGGGCGGTCACAAAATGTAATACTTATATGAAAGATAAGGGGCTGAAGGTCAATACTATCAACACTATGGCTTGCGGGCATGGCACCAAGAAAGTACTCTGTCCCATATATCTTGAGGGCAGGAGAATAGAGACTATTTATCATTTTCCTTATATTGGAATATCCTTTGATAGGAAAGGCACCTGGCATACAGCTGTTAAAGCGAGAAAATTAGCCTTCTCGAGAGCGGTCGGTGCACTGCATAACTTTGCGGCAAAACTTGGCTGTAGACCCGTCAAGGAACTAATAACAATATATAAGGCAAAAGGTATATATACGGCCACCTATGGATCAGGTATCTGGGGCATTGAAAATATAACATCTATTTAATTAATTGAAAATCAGTACCTCAGATATCTGTGTGGGGCCCCTAAATCCTCAGCAAATCACTTTACCCACATCGAATTAGGTGGAGGAGTGTGGCTCAATGGTTAGAGCGGCAGACCCTGATGCAGAGTTCTGGCCCGGGACCAGGGTTTAATTCCCGGGTCTTGGGCTCAATTTCCTCGGACCAGACAATTCTCGCCTCTGTGCCTATTCTAATCATGGGCCCCACGCTGCAACTCTGGGCAATTGCTTGCTTAACCTCCACACCAGCCCCAACAGCGCTAGGATGCCTGGCTTCACCCTGGGGGTGCCCAGGAGTGGACACTTCACAGGGACAGCCAGGAAGGGTTCCACAGCGGTATGAGTAATAGCGCCAGGAAACCGCTTGGTGGCAGTGCACTCTACAAATACCTTGACATTTACATTTATGCCTTTTATTTCTGACACCATAAAAATTGCACCTATCCTTTTATGGCATAAGGTGTGGGTGACTCCGGAGACAGCTTTTAACCGCAAATTAATCTCTGACTGTCTCACCCTGGATGGCGTTAGAAACATTAAATGGTTGTCCCATGTGCAAGCTCTGATGACCGAGCTTGGCCATCCTGAGTTTTTCTCTAGACCATCCAGCATGGAAACGTTTGCCAGAAAATCATTGAAACAATTGGCCATGACTCATCTGGCCAACAAAAGATGGTCTATAGAAAAACACAGCTTTGGCCTTTCAGGAAATCACTATTAATCCAGGGCCCCAATCGTACCTCGTAAGTGACTTAACCTGCTACTCAAGAATGTTATTAACACGCTTCAGGTTCGGAACATTTTTTCCGTATTGTTACTTTTCCATCTTGTAATAATTGGTCGAGGGATTTGCCTACTTGCCCTTGTGATGATTTATCCCCCCCAATCAAATTTGCATTGTATTTTATTTTGTAAATATTATACTGTTCCACGGAGGATCATTCTGAAACCAATCCTTAAAGCGTGGGGCCACCGCTCCTGCAAAATAGCCTATGTTAGATTGCAACAGCTGGAAAATGATTTTGTGGCTCAAACCATATCCAGTTTTTTAAAACTATTGATTAAGTTTAGAAACTCTATGTAAAGCACTTTAATCTTGTACATATTTCTACTTATATAGTTTTTAATGTATCTGTTTTATCAATTTGGATTTGCTCACTCTCTAATAACAATGACTTTTAATCTTTCTGTACCTTTGTGATACTTTGTGACAGTATGTTCCTTTTTAACTTGTACGCTTTTATGAATTCATTTCTGAATATCGAATAAAGCTTTTTTGAATTTGAATTTGGAATTTGAATATTAAAAAAAATAACCCCACCGCCCTGGTAAACCGTTGCAATACCGCCCTAATCCCAACGTCAGACATGGTGGACGTCCAAGAGCTCACAGCCTTTTACATTTCCACTATGCTCGAAATTCTTGACTCCACAGCGCCCCTCCAAGAAAAAAATGTTTCCTCCAAAATCTCCAAACCATGGTTCAATGAGAACCTGAACTCTGATCGGCGCAAGCTAAGATCAGCAGAGCGACTTTGGAATTCAGCACCCTCTATCAACCATCTGTGCCACCTGAGAATGCTAAGGAACTCATACAAAAGGAAGATCCTAAAGGCCGAAGCAGACTTTTTCAAAACCCAGCTGAATCAAGCCATTAACCGCCCCAAAACCCTATTCGAAATTGTCAAACAAAAAAAGCGCAACACGCCTAAACCTATGGAACCGACCAATTCGGATACACCAAATTGCGATGAACTTGCCAATTTCTTCCTAGAAAAGGCAAAATCCATTGAACTCGACATCCAATCTAGGAAGACCCTAACACAACCGATTGCTCATGATACTAAGTTTTACTCTCAGATCAAGGTCCATTTCAGTACTCCGAGAGAAACCTCAAAGAACAATGCCCCTTTGCACACCTTCTCACCCATCCCTGAACAAGAAATCTATAACACTCTGCTAGCGATTAATCCCTCCAATCACTTCTCTGACCCCCTACCACCATCTCTATTCAAAATGATATAAACTTCTATTCTACCCCTATGGTCAAAGATTATAAATGCCTTTCTGAGACAATGCTCCATACCAGACTGTCTTAAAATAGGGCAGGTCACTCCTATACTAAAGAAACGCGACTCCCCCTACTCTGATCTCAACAACTACCGACCAATATCCAACAAAGCCACTTTGGCGAAATTGCTGGAAAAATCTGTACAAATACAACTTTGCAAGCACATCGTAAACTACAACCTCCTAGACAAACACCAATCCGGCTTCCATCAACGTCACAGCACAGAATCTGCTCTCACCCACATAAAGGATGACATACTAAAAATGCTGGACCAGAACGAATCATGCCTATTGATACTTCTTGACTTATCCTCCGCGTTCAAAACAGTTAAGCATGACAACCTACTGCCCCTACTGGAACGAAGGATGGGTCTTACTGGCCCTGTGTTACAATGGTTCACCTCCTTCCTAAACAACATAACTCAAAGAATCAAGACAAAACACTCCCTCTCTCAACCATCTATGGTCACCATAGGGGTTCCTCAGGGATCAGCACTTTCACCCATTCTTTTTAATCTACTCATGGACGCATTGAACTCTGCGAACATTCTTTATCACCTATATGCGGATGACACCCAACTGTATATGAAAACCTCACCAGAAGACTTCATCTCCCTCAATGCTATCCTGCACAGTACTCAAAGCTGGCTCACTGACAACCACCTCATGCTTAATACCAAAACAAGCATTGGAAATGCAATAGGTCTCGCATTAGAAAAGTTGGAGCTGTTGGTCTTGTAAATGACAAATATTTTATTTATGTGTATGTTTTTAAAATAGCTAAATTGATAGCTTTGTCATTTACAATGCCAATAGTTATAACTTTCGCGAATGTGACACCTATAGCCTTTGTAATGCAACATGTTTTGTATTTACCTGACTTAGATGGCAGCTCTGGTCGTTAGGCCACATCTCTAGAGAGATGTACGAAGTACTGATGAAGACAAGATAAACTGCACTTCGATAATGATGTCGAAATTAAGTTAGTACCTCTTTGATCGTTTTACTGCAAAATTTTGAAAATTATGAGACTCTAGTTCAGAACAGTTTGAATTTAGCTGTAGGACAAGAAGTGCCAGTGCAAAGTGTTGGAAGTAACTGTGGCCAAGCATCTACTGTAAACAGAGGCCACGTTGTCAGTAAACTTGGGTAAATATGTAGCCTGGCCCAACATTAAAAGTGTTGCAGTCACTGGGTGTAGGCCGTTAAAAAAACAAGAACAGAACATCTTTTTGTGACATTTGTAATAAAGCTTGAAACATTGAGAGAACATATTTGAACCAGTTGTTGAAGGGAGGGCGATAGAGTGAGGGCGATAGATAGATAGAGTGAGGGTGATAGATAGATCGATAGATGGTTGTGTGGGGGGGTTGTGTGTGTGGGGGGATGTATGTGGAGGGGGTTGTGTGTGTGTGGGGTTGTGTGTGTGTGGGGGGGGTTGTGTGTGTGTGGGGTTGTGTGCGTGTGGGGGGGTGTGGGGGTTCTGTGTGAGGGGTCTGTGTGTGGGGGTGTTTGCAGGGGGGTTTCTGTGTGTGGGGTTGTGTGTGTGTGTGGGGATGTGTTTAAGGGGTTGTGTGTGGGGGTGGACGATCAACAGATGAGAAAGGAGAGAGCGAGAAAGAGAGAGAGAGAGAGAGAAAGGGGGGAGTGAGAGGAGAGGTATAAAGGGAGGGAGGGAAATAGAAGGAGGGGGAAGAGAGAGTGGGAGAGAGAGAAAGAGATAGGAGAGAGACAGAAAGAGAGTGAGGAGAGATAAAGAGAGAGGGAGGGAGAGAAAGGGAAAGACTGAGAAAGAGAGTGGGGAGGGAGAGCCAGAGAGGGGAGTAGAGAGAGCCAGAGAGGGGGAGAGAGAGCCAAAGAGAGAGCGGGAGAGACAGAAAGTGTGAGGAGAGATAAAGAGGGAGAGAGGGAGGTAGAGAAAGAGAGAGATAGAAAGGGGAAGAGTGAGAGAGAGAGGGGGAGAGAGGGGGAGAGAGAGAAAGAGAGTAGGAGAGACAGAGAGAAAGAAAGAAAGAGACTATGCGCCCTGGTGGGAGCTGTGGGAAACAGGTTCAAACAAATTCTGTTGAAAAGAAAGGGTGACATACGTAACATTATTAGATGGATTCTTGAAAAGCACCCCGGCTTCTTGCCTGGGCTCTCAGCAGGCATCAGCTTTACACAGCGTGTTTTTTTTTTAGCCTTCCTAACACAGAGCACATAAGGTGTTCAAATGGGGGAGGTGATGTTGTTTAAAGGGGTAACTGCCAATGAACGAGTTTGAAAACTAGATTTTAATGTCTGATTGTGCTTAATAGCCTGTGATTGTGGACTAATTCTTATACACACCAAAAATAAATATGATCTAAAGTGGAGCTACGCTACTAATTTTATTTGTGTATAGCTGCAAACACGCAGTGACAGCCGCCGTACTAGTGCTTAATTTGTAACAAAGGAAGTGCCGGTGTTGTGATCAGGCAGCAGCTTCATACTCTATAATTCTTTTGTTAGTTTGCGTAACAGGGAGAACGCACATAAACTGAAATTTAATAATGACTTGGCTACAGCCGCTTTCAAGTGGCTGTAGCCAAATTACTAGTAAAATTCGGTTTATGTGCTCTCTGTTACGCAAATTAAAAACGGAAGATGGGGGGGGGGTTAGAGAGATGCGTGCGAGAAAAGATGCCGGGAAACAGAAGGAAAGAGGGAGGAGGGTAGAAAGGAGGAGTCGAGGGAGACATGAGCGCCTGGAGCGGGGCGGCGAGGCAGACATGCACGAGGGGCACGGGAAGAGGAGACGAGGGGTCAGAGAGAAGTTAAAAGTAAAATTAGAGATAGGGTGAGGGTGGGAAGAGAGGGTGAGTGGGGGGAGGGCGAAGGAGACGTACACAGAGCACATAAGGTGTTCAAATGGGGGAGGCGATGTTGTTTAAAGGGGAAAACTGCCAATGAACGAGTTTGGAAACTAGGTTTTAATGTCTGATTGTGCTTAATAGCCTGTGATTGTGGACATATTCTTATACACACCAAAAGTGAATATGACCTAAAGTGGAGCTACGCTACTAATTTTATTTGTGTATAGCTTCAAACACGGAGTGACAGCCGCCCAACTAGTGCTTAATTTGTAACAAAGGAAGTGCCAGTGTTGTGATCAGGCAGCAGCTTCGTACTCTATAATTCTTTTGTTAGTTTGCGTAACAGGGAGAGAGCACTTAAACTGAAATGTAATAATGGCTTGGCTACAGCCGCTTTCAAGACTTATCTGCTGCCTTAATGCCTTCTAGTATACTGATGCCAATATCCAAGTTTCGTTGTTGTTGGAATAGATGCAAGTTCAACAAGTGAATTAACAGGCAAGCTTCTGTGTTCTGCGACACGGCGGGCAGGGGAGGGGGCGGAGCGGGGAGAGGTGCGACACGGCAGGCAGGGGAGGAGAGTAGGAGGAGGAGGGGGGAGGAGAGTAGGAGGGGCACGGCCTAGCGGCCGTGCAACCAAGAAGTGAGGGGGCGGGGCTGGGGGAGGCTGTGAGAGAGAGAGTGGGCAAGGCAGGCGGCTGGGGGCATGTGCATGCGCTTTTAAGCTCAATGCGCATGCGCATTGAGCTTAAATTTCACGGGCACTGCAAGGAATCGCCACGATTCCTTGCAAGTTGGTTAAAGACTGTTTAAGCCCCCATAGTCTCGCAAGCTCGATGCGCATGCGCATCGAATAGCGAGACCTAAAAACGGAATTCCTCCTCATCTCCCCACACAGTCACACACCCAAGGTAGACGTATGGTTGAATCAGCTAACTTCCTTTGACTATGCCCCCCTCATCATTGACTCTGCGAAATCACTGGGAGTCACCATAGAAAAACACCTGAACATGCAGGTCCTATCTCTAAAGCCACCATGGGAGCCAATCACCAGTTGAGTTTACTAAGGAAGCTTAAACCCTTCCTCCCACAGACCGGCCTAAAAATGTTGGTACAAGCCCTAGTGTTACCAAGACTGGACTATGGAAGTACCACTCTATGTGGTCTCCCCAGATACAAGCTGGCACCGCTGAGGACTTCTCTTAATGCTGCGGCCAGACTGGTCTCAGGATCTAAAAGAAATAGCCACATTTCCCCTACCTTGAAAGCTCTGAACTGGCTGCCCTACTAGGCAAGAATACACCAAAAGATCACTTGCATGACCCATAAAGCCCAGCACAGCAATACCCCCAGTTACTTAGCACTAAAGCTAGAATGATCAGGTGGATGCAGACAATTGCGAAGTGCGAGCTCACTACTACTGAAACCACAGTCCTTCCATAAAACGAGTACCGGGCGCCGGGCTTTCTCAGGGATCACACCGAAGATTTGGAACTCCCTACCTCCAGCTGTATGTGGAATCCCTTCCTTTACCTCCTTCAAAAAAACAATGTGAGAATGCTTCAAATTAACAAATTCACATCCTAAGGCATCATACTTTACGCTGACTTCTAGTGACAATGCTATCCATGTATTATCGTCTACCTCTTTTGTATTGAACTGCGAATACCAAATATATATATACTACTCATCCTGCTAAGGTTGAATAACTGTGTAATGTGATGCGCTCCAATTCCCTCGTGGATCACTCACCACCGACTACTAGGCACCTATGCTATACATATATAATATTATCCACTTTTTTGTGTTGAATTGCAAATAACAATTGTACCTTTAATACCTCAACCTCCTAAAGCTGAAAAACTGTGTAACGTGAATTGCTCCGATTCCCTTGTAGTTCATTCTTTGTTGACTACTAGTCACCTAAGCTATCTATTTACTATTACCCCCCTCCTTTGTATTATGGCGAGCACCGAATGTATGTACACCACTTCAACCATCTAATGTTCAATTATGTTATATTGTAAAGCACTCTGATAACCTTGTGGGTCATGTTCGCGCTATATAAATTAAAAAAAAAAATATTTGATTAGTTGCAACAATTAAATGCACAAGTCAAAGCAACTCAAGCTTTCAAAAACACATATTGGCTGATTGTTCCTGTGTGTGAGTTCATGATAGTGATGGTAGGGGTCATGTAGTAAAAAAGTTCTCTTTCATAAGGAGATGCGAGTCTAACCAATACCAGGCTCTTGATGGTCATTTCTTTTGTCTTTTTTAAACATTGTACTTCTCCCCAACACAGCCTGTATGTAGTGCTTTTAAATTTATATTTCTCCTCTCCTCACTCTGCACCCTTCATCAATCAATTTTCCAAAAGGGTCCCTCGTGTATCCAGAAATAATTCAAGACACAGCTATGCTGTGTGTTGGAAATATGTCCTTCCTACCTTTGTTTTGTGTTCTAACACCTAGCTGAAGCCAATTGATGTGGAGGCCTGTTGTGTTTGCTCCCATCACCTAATTTAGCAGAGTTGGTGTACAAATCGAGTACTCTTAAAGGCTCTGAATATTTGATACTTCCTTTGTTCATCTTCACTGCAGGTCTAACTTTTACCAAGTCAGTCACCAAATAACATTTAACCTTACTTCAGGCACCCCATACATGTGATTATAGCATTTTTTGTGTACTTCCTGTGCTTTTTTAATATTAAATCTAACTCTTTTGGGATAACAGTCTCTCTGTCTCTGAGCTGACAGCCAACACCAATTGTCTTTGGTGTATGGTTATCTTTCTCTCAAATTTTTGAAAGGATCATACGTCATTACTGTAGGCGTAGTGTGATATACCCAATCCATCTTGTGTAACTCACACACCCATGAAAACTTCTTCTTGATAGAAATTTGCACATTAACCATGATAACTCTGAAACGTTACACATTGTCATTCCCTGCAGGATGGTACACCGATATAAAATAATGCTTCATTCAATTTCTGCCCAGACAATCTTTGACCTTTCTCTTACGAAACTGCAAACCATTGTCTCCAATCACTCTCTTAGATAATCCTTGTCTTAAAAAAAATTCCTCTGTAAATTATACCACAACAACTGCATCAACATTGGGCACCATCTTGATTACTAGTACAAATACTTGCAATTTTAATCAGACCCACAAATGGGATCTTAAACATCTATTCTAAACACAAACCCTTGAGCACATGCTGAATATTGTAAAAAATTATGCGGATACTTAATAAACAATAATTCTTCTTTGTTATCTTTATTTTCTTTCTTCTTTAAGCCAGCCAAATCGTGTTTCATCATGTAGGGACTACCCCACAACTTCTTCAGGGCTGTCCTTTCATGAAAGCTTGTCAGTTCAATCCTTGGTACCTGTTCTACTTCCATCCCAGATATCCACCATGTATCATCTCTGATCCCCGTTTCCGTATGGTATGATTATGCAAATTCCAATCCAAGAATCTTAGTAAGTCAGGTATAACGTCCGGTAATCATGTGCCTTCTGTTTAAGCAATCAAACCATTTCATGGGGACAATCTCCCCTACTGAATTTCTCTGCAGATACTGCAATACCTGAAAGCGAGTATGTTTTCAGAATATTACGGCGTCTCAGAACCGCTGCGGTCAACTTCTGGAGACATGGTTCTGAGACACCATAATATTCTGAAAGCATACTCACTTAGCAATGATGCATGCTTCTGGTACCAATACATAAATTTCACTCTGTTTCTGAGCAAACCTGCTATGTCTGGTGAGTTTCATTCAATTGTTCTGGGAGGGTGCCAGTATTTCTCCATCAAAATGGTGTCAGAAAGTGGGACATATTGGAGGACTGTGATGTCATCCGTTGGTAAGTGAGATATAAGCTAAATAACTAACTTGCTTTGCTGCAAGTGACCGTTCAGTCTTTCAAATATGTATTTAACAAATAGTATTAATAAAATGGGCATTGAGTGGCATTTAAAATATCAGGGGACTGTAGAGAATGTTTTTAAAAATATTCTCTGTTTCAATACACTAATTGATATGTGGCATACACTGCAGGAGAGCCTGGGTTAGAGAATAATTTATGTGTACCTACACATATAAGAAGTAGTGAATAAGGTGACTGATAAGTAACTAAGTTACTTTATGTCAATAAATATTGACAAATGGCTAGAACCTTTGGGGGTTTTATAAAATCCATTTCAGGAGACCCTATGTTAGGAGGGGGTATTGATTTTACCCACAAAAAAAAAGAAGAAACCCTCCCAGAATATAGTGAGTGGAGCTTCTGATTTACTGGTTGCACCGGAACACAGAGAATAATTTTGAAATATGCGTAGTTATGTCATGGATGAATCACTGCATTTGAATAGGGTATTGATCTTCAGTACTGAACCTCTATGTTTCATGATTTATATAAAAAATGAAGCGCATTAGTGCACGAGAGAAGGAAATTGACCTAACAACTTTTCCCTTGCAGGAGTCTTTTTGAATTTATCTTTCAGGGTGTACGCGCACATTGTAAGTACAAAGCAGACATCACAAGACAGGATCAGGGATGAAAATCATTTTAGGCTCCCTAGAAAGCTATTTTAAAAAAACATCAGGAGAGAAAAATTCAAATGAAGGTAAGAATATGAAGTATAGAAAATATGTTAAGTGGCTGTACTCTACTATGGACAGTGAATCAGTTACAAAGTATAGCATATGAAAGGAGACTGGTTTTGCATACATTGTCCTATATTCCACTTGTCCCTTTTGTGCCATGCAATGCTGCAACAAATTATGGCAGCAATCTCATTATATAAAAGTTTTGTTATAGCATCTCTGATTATGCCAGGGCTCATACCATAGTAGGGTTTAATACTAGCAATTCCCTTCTGTTGCCACGTTTCTGTAGGTCTACATACTGGTGCTGAAGTTAGTGATAAGCAATAGTTCCAGGGTTGGAATGCCCTTTTGAGTCTGTGCAAACCTACTGACTTGCATGTTTAAGGGTTTTCACCAATTCTTCTCAAATATTCTCAAAATGAGAAGGGTTGGGAATTTACTTTTGACAGTGGCAGACATAAAACTTCTTCCAGGGTTAGGAAAAAGTGGTTGGAGGAAAAGTGAACTTGGAAACATTCAGATTTTCACATGAGCAAATCTACACATGCAAATTTGTTCATGGAAAAATGCAGTTCACAAATATTTTCTAGGAATATTATTTCTTGGCCTACTATTGTACACTCTTGTGAACTCAAGGAAACAGTATATATGCAAGGATATATACATGCATGCACTTTTGAGACTTTCTTTATTAAGTCGGCTTCTAATTAGGCTTGGCGTTAGCCATGATCTTTTGTGTATATTAAAATTATGCCTGTCTCTTTCTCTCTATCAGCTGGCATCACTGTGAGTGACTGTATTCTGCTCTTTCACAAGGAGCATATTGACCCACAAAGTAGTTTTGGAGAGTGCCCAGAATTCCTATGACAATGTGTACTTTTTGGGACCAAAAACGATTTTTGCTTTTGCCAATGCTTGTTAGAATGGTGAGGGCCCAGCAGCTCCAACACTGATATGGGTTTAGAAAAAGCATGCCTAAAAAAAAAAAAAAGTCATGCATTGAAAAAAAAAATTGAAGACTGACCTCCAATTTCAGACCTACTGGCTTTGGCAATGCTTATTTATTTTTATTTTCTATAAATGTATTTAAATTGGTTAAACTGATTTTCCATTTTGGGAGATACTACTACCTTGTTATTAGGAGCATTATACATAGCCTCACTGGAACTACCATCAGTAGAATCAGAGGCTTTTGGCAGCAGCTGTTAACCCAGGACGTGGCAAAAAGAGCAAAAAAGGTCATGCAGGAATAGATTTGTAGGAGTGCGTGTGAGTGGTTTGGTAGAGACAGACCTAGTTCGCTCAGTGGGTCTTTAATACTAATTGTTACATGATAAATGTTAAAACTGATTTTTTCTAGAAAAAGGAAATAAATAGAAAAAAGTAGGCCTCACGGAGAAAAATGAATTTGTGTGTTTCTAGAAAACTAGGACATAACAAATATAAAAAGTAGACATTGATGTGGAGTTGATTTGACTGTCCTTAGATACATGATATTAAATATTAAAAGGCATCACATTATATGAGTAATTGGTGGCTGCTCAGAGGATGAGCTGCTGTAAAATAAAAACTGCTAGCAATAGATTTAGACTGGTTTGGAATATTTAGCACTGTTGAAAAATTATTCTGTGCAAAGTATATATCCAGATTTCAATGTGCACATTAAGATTTTTCTCCAACTGGTTATGCACAAGAATACTAGGAGAAAATTATGGCATTCTGAAAACTGAAATACTTTGAGACACTTTTTTAGGTTACTAGAAAAGCCTAGTACATGAGAATAAAACAAATAATAAAGAGTATAAATTACATCCTCCCTTGAAAAATATATATCAGCACACTGGCACGGAGCAGCAATATTTTTTCAGTCATGCTTCTCGAGAAATACTTTCAAATGTCATTGTACCTTTTAAAATATCACCACGGAGGCACGGACCCTCAGTCTTGCTTCTGGAGAAGTTCTTTAAACAAATAAGCCGCATGGGGTAACGCCGCTCAGACAAGGAAGAACAGGTTTTAAGGGTCAAAAGGCCAATGGGTAGATGCATCATTGTTTCCATTTGCGATTTCTATATTGCGAAAATTAAGGAATCGCAATTTAGAAATCGCAAATGGCAATGCAAGAAAATTTCGCAATTTTTTTTGCGATTCGGTATTTTTCCTTAATTGCGATTCACAATTTGCGAATCGCAATTTAGGAAACCCTTCCCATTGATTCCTATGGGCCAAAAGGCCCATAGGAATCAATGGGAAGGCAATCACATTTTGCAAATTCCATTTTGCGAATCGCAAAATGTGAATGCAATTTCAAGGGTGCGGGGGGGGGGTCCAAGGAAACCCCTCCCGGCACCCCTGAAACTTAACTTTAAGATCCATTTACACACACACATGTCCTTGGGGCATGTATGTGTGTAAATTTAAACTTTCAAAAATGCAATTTGTGCATATTTGACAGTTTTCAGTAATTTAGCATGAAGTTCAACTTCATGCTATTTTACCCATTCCAAATTGCGAATTCGCAATTTTAAAATAATCATGCTTAGCATTTAAGAAATCTCAAATTGCGATTTCTTAAATGCAATCGCAATTTTAGAAATCTCAACATGGTTGCGATTCCTAAAATTGCGAAATGCATGATGCATTCCAAATTGGTGAATTGCATTCGCAAACGGCCGAAAAATGCGATTCGCATCGTTTGCGAATGCAATTCAGTTTGATGCATCTAGGCCCAAGTTCTTTATTTAGAATGAGCAAGCCTTACTGCATGTGAAAATTTCCGCACAGGGAGCCACTGTGACAGTATGGAATTTCTGCATTACACTATGAAAGCTTGTAAGGTTGAAGAGTAGTTTAAACAACTTACTTCCTTGGTATTAATTAAATATCCCGATTCTACCATTGTAGGGTACAACACTACAGGTAAATGTAAATTTTGCTCTAATGATGTCTAAATCAATTATTAGGGAAATTAGGGTCTAAATTAATTCTCAATTCATGGTAATAATATTAGGGCTATCACATTAGCCTTCCTGGAACTACATTGGACACCACAGATCTGTTTAGGATATCACTGTTTTCTTGAGAAATAATACCTTTGTAGGAGATATGCTGGGTGGGATCATTCCACTGAATAACATTATCAAGGAGTGCAGTGTAGATACCAGAGAGTAGGTAAGAGTATGGTATCTGTTTTATTGTTGCACGGTGTTTCAGGATGAAGATATCAGACATGCCCAAGGAGAATCTCATGTTTCCACTAAAGTGGAAGATGTTTCCACTAACGTGGGAGATAAAGGGATACATTTCACAACTTTAATATAAATAAATATAATTTTATAACAGTATATATATATATATATCTTTTTTTTAAATAAATGAAATTTACTCACAAATGCCTAACGATAGGTTAGAACAGGGCACTTGCTTCTTGCAGCTTCATGATGGATTCTCTGTTGTATGAACCCCCTGTAGAGCATGTGTGGATGTGTTGAGATATGATGAATGATGCTGTTAGACTGTAGTTTGTTACATATGAAAAGGAAATGGGTGGATGTACACATAACTAACAATAAGGGTTTTGATCTAGGGAATGGAGAGGTTTGGAAAAATGCCCTCGCCATAAAGTAATATTTAAAATAAATAAGATTTTAAAAAGAGAGGCTAGTGAAAACATGCTGTCCCCATGAAGGGATTACCTTATGAACTTGTGGTTCCTTTAGAGCCTGTTGTGCCTGACACCAGTACGATATTATTATTTATACCTGTAGAGGCAGAGTATTTTTCTCTCCTCAGTGGGTTTTAGCATTAAAGTCCATCCACTGGGTGGAAACCTCTGTGCCATCATACTGGGATACCAAGTCCACTTCGTTCACTGTGAATCCCAATGTCAATGCGCAGGCAGTAAAGAGAGACTTGGCCTACCTATGCTGATAACCTTCTTGTGACATCTCCATCACTTGAGGCTTGTGAAAGCTTGTGAAAAAGACACTGTAGCTCTGCTGAACTACCTCCAGAAGAGAAGCCTCATTGTCAAAATTCCAGTGCTACCAAAAAGAGGTGAATTACCTGTGTTCTGTAATATTCCAAGGTACACGCCGCATATCACCTGACAGAATTAAATTGGTTCAGGGCATTCAGCTCCTGCCCACCAAGAAAGGAATAATGTCCTTCCTGGGGATCCAGACTACAAACTGCCTTTCCATCTCTGTTTCAGAGCAAAATAACATTGCAAATGAAGTGATGCTGCAAATGGTGTGCTGACACAACTGGAAAAGAAAGGCCTGTGGGACACAACTATGTGACTTTGCTTTCTGCAGTGATTGGGGGTCAGCAGTTGTGATGGTGGAGAGGACGGCTCTCATTGTGTTGGACTATACCTGTATTTGTTGCAGTTGTTGCTGTCTGGATCGACACAACGTTTTTCTGCTAGCAGGCACACAGGTTATTAATGGCACCATGTTGTCTAATTGTCATAATAAGATGCCCACCTGTTAATTTGGCAAAAGTAGTACCTGCAAAAGGTTTCCGATGAGATCCATTCTCTTAGAAAAAGATATGACCCCTAAGTAAGTTGGTATTGAGATTGCAGAAAACGGCACCACGCCAAGATTAGACACCATTAGAAAAGGCAGACTGTAAGAGTGGTACAGTGATGGTTCATCCAACAGACAGATAGACAATGATTACAGAACAGGGTATGCCATAGCAATAGCTGAGGTGCAGCTCTGCCACTTGGAACATCTACCCAATAAGATGAGCTGTATGCTGTAACAAAGCATGAATACTAGTCAAGGGTAATACTGTTAACATTTACACTGACTCACATTATGCTTTGCAGTTCTTATTTGTGGCCAGCGGTGGAAGTACCACAGATTCATAAAAGAAGCAGGGCGCCTTATTAAAAAATGGTCCTTTAGCAAGGATCTTATTTACAGCAATACTATTATACACCACAATAGAGGTAATAAAAATGTGAAGCCTACACAGGAGCTAAATCTAAGTTAGCCAAAGGTGATGCCATTGGTGACACAGCATTAAATTAAAGGATGTTACAGCCAGTGCAGATGGGACTAATGAACAAAGCATTCCAAAAATACAGCTTATTCAGAGACAATTGTTGTAAGCTAATGTAAAGAAAGCACAATTGTTGGACAGGCCTTGTGGTAGGCCCGACCCCTCCCCGCATGGCGGGTCGCAGATCACTGCTACCCCTGTTCCCCGGACAAGAACCACCCCTGCAGCCGCCGGGTCAACCCCCAGCTCTTCCCCGACGGGGCCCCGGCCCATAACAACAACATTCTTGGCTGGCCCGGGTTCCTTCCCGAACCACTATCCCCGGCCCAGCCGCCATCTTGGACCCGCCACGACCAGACCTCGTGGCCACGGGTCGACCTCAACCTCAGGCCCAGCCAAGCCCCGACATCGAGGCACCACCGTCCGCCCAGGGGGTAAAGCGACCAGTTGGCGAGTCAATGGAAGAAGAAGTGTCGATGGCTCCCCTCCGCCAGGTTTCAATCACCCCCCAGCTTCCCTGGGTGCTGGCTCCACCCCCCTGCTGGGTGTCTGGACTCCCTCATCCCGGACCCCCCGACCTCCAAGTGCGAGGGTCCGGACATCAAATGGCGCCAGACCTATAACTGGGGCAGCTCCAGAGCAGGAAGTCAGTTGTATCCTGGAGTCGAGAGACACCGAGACGAACTCATCCTTGGAGGCCTGCTGGCGCTGCCGCGGCCCCTCTTTGTGAACTGTCCTTGAAGGCCTGCTGGCGCTGCCGCGGCTCATCTTCGTGAACCATCTTCGTAAAGCCTGCTGACGCTGCCGCGGCTCATCTTCGTGAACCATCTTCGAAAGCCTGCTGGCGCTGCCGCGGCTCATCCTCGTGAACCATATCCGTAGGCCTGCTGGCGCTGCCGCGGCTCCTCTGCGTGAACCATCTTCGAAAGCCTGCTGGCGCTGCCGCGGCCCCTACTTGCGAACCCTCCAGCTCGAGGATTGAGAGCTATACACCAGCTACCCCCTGTACCGGACCGGTACTGAGACTGTCCCGCTACCCCCATTCGCCCAGAGAGTAGAATTGAAGAGATCATCATATCCTTGTCCTGCTGTATCGTCAAGTATAACCTGCCTAAGAATACCTATAAAAGTGTACAGAACCTATCTTGGTGTGGCGTCCATCTGTGGGGGGGTAGTTGCTTGTCCATACGATCTAGGGAGAGGGCCCTCGCCAGGAGGCCTCTCCCCCTTGCTCGGCCGACCCTTCGGGTCTCCGTCTAACAACAATGGTCTCCAACAACAGATGAACATAGAGGGAGGATTGATGATGGATGTGAGCTGAATAATGAAGAGAGTTTGGGCCTACCAGGATGAGATGCCTGTGTCCCCAAGACTGGAGCAGGGACCCCTGATATTGCACAAGGGAGGATGAATGTGCAGATGCATGGTGCTTTCCAGTGAATGGATTTAAATATTTGCTGGTTATGTTTTCAATATGAATGGAGGTGTATCCAACAGGGAAGAATAATGCAGCAACTGGGTCGCAGTACTTGAGTAAAGCCATCTCTCCAAGGTTAGGACCCACCAGAGCATAAATAGTGATAAAAGGAGATCACTTAGTGACTACATTTATGCTGAAGAGGTTGTTTTTGGGAATAAAGTATAACATGCATACCCCATACCACCCTCCAACTTGAGGCCAGGAGGAGTAAATGAACTCCAAAATAAAAATAATAAAAAACAAAACATATTAGTAAAAGCAACTGATGGAACAGGCCTGAAAGGGCCTGATGCTCTGACTTTAGTACTGCCTGCAATGTGGCAAAGACTTCTAAAGCGATTATGGATGACATGGTCATTGCAAGAAAAATAAAAGCTGTTTCTTTTAGTTCTAGGTGGACTGGACCACAGACGGTGAACCAATGCCATGAATGGATTGAGGGGAGAAGATGCAAGGCAGCGCCCAAACGCCTGAGAGGACGGTACCAGTACCAGTGATGACCATCTGTCACCAGAGTACCTGAGCAACACAGCAGTCAAGAAGAGGACAGACCAGACCATTTCCATGATCCATGAGGGCCCATCATAAAGTGTCAGAGGGACACAATATCTACATCTACTGATGCTGTTGAGTGAAGTACAATGTTTCTTTGTGTGCTTTCTCTACATCCTGTTGTATTTGGAGATATTTGTGGGCTAGCACCTGCTCTGTTGGAGGTAGAATTTTAACTGTGGAAATTGAATGGATGCTTTTACTACACAATTGCTGAACCATGGAGCAGCAACACTGAAGACAACATAAAAATATAACTATTGTTAAAAAAATACCCAGTAGCGCTAAAAGTAAGTGCTTTAACCATCCTGTTGGTAGCCATGACCATAGCCAGGACCAGTTATCAGAATCTGTAATTTTCCCTGCTCCACAGAATATTTGAACTGCATTCTTAATTTGTGCCACATCCCTTGCTATGTTTCCACTTTTGTTTAAAAAATAACAGCAAGAGGAATTTAATAAAACGCACAGTTGTAGTGTCAGGAGGTCAAGTGCAATTCGGTGTTGAATAGTCATGGCAGCTAATAAGTTAATTTCCATCTGCAACTGGTAAGTGCATCTCTTGTTGCATTGAATGCTACAGCTAGCTCAGCAGACATATTAATTAGGGCCAATTCTAAATCATGTACCCCATATCCAGGGATAAATATACACATTAGTTCAAACTATAGACCTTGTCTAGTTTCCAGAATAGGTGCATGTATATCTCTTTCATATCTATGAGCAAAACTCCCCAAATTTAGTGGCTCATGGTCTGCAATGTGTGGCACGACTGAAATGTTTGGTGTAAGATAAGAAATAGCACACATGCCTTCCCAGTGCCGGAGAAGCACCTTGTATGCTTTAGTGCCACAAACAAAATACATTCCGCCCTGTAACTGTGTGTCCAATGTGTGATCTTTACTGAGAGGATGGCCTACCCCTTCAGGAATAGTGTTTTGGAATTGATCACACCATTTGTAATCAATCCATGAAGAATTTATAAGTGTAACATTTGTCCATGGTGCCATGTATAACCACTTCCATGCTAGTGACAAGGTCAACTCGTCATGGGTTTTACCTGCCCTGTGCTTATGATGAGTTGACCTTGTCACGATATATGGACTTAACGATTCTTCAGCACCGGAGGGGGAAATCCCTTAGCACCCAAGGTGATCAGCAGCGAGCTGACCATAAGGGGTATTCTAATATTTTAGAAATCACATTTGGTGCCCTAGCATGCTTATTCTTTTGCTCAATAAATGGATCATATAGAAGACCATCAGGTGTTATTAATAGTGTCTCTCCACCTACAGTGATGTTCCAGTAATGCAAAGTATAGTTTACTTGTTTTCCTCGTACCTTAGCTGTCCAGTTTCTACTTACAAACTGCCTGTCTTTTATGTTCCAATTCCCTGTCATATTATCAAATTCTAATATGTTAGGACACTGGCTACTTTTTAAATGTCCTAATTATCGGGAAGCTGGGTTATATCCTGAAACATGATGCTTTAAACATACAAGAAATGCGTTTTCCTTGTCTTTGTATTCTACTGTAGTAGACACTTGGTATTGGGCTTGAATATTTGGCAGTATGGTACAACGTGGGTACCATCCAATCCTTCCTTCTCCACAATCCCAGTTTACATTGGATATGAAGCATCCTATTCCTTGCGCATAATTTTGTATAGGCACAGGTGTTTCATAAAGGCCAATAGGGTCGCTGGGGTGTCTGGATAATTCTCTACAAATCCAGCAATTTTGAAGACCTAAAGCCTGGGCAACTTTCTTGTGTACTGCAATGAGGGGATGGTCAGCAGGTTGTTGCAGTACAGGTAGCACACACATAATTAAGGTACTAAAAAATATTGTTAGCATAATGCAATGCATTTTCTCGGCAGTGGTAAATGTCACTTTCAGAATTTAAAATGTTGTTAGGCAGCAGTGGCGGCTGGTGACATTTGAAAGTAGTGGGGCGAAAAATTACTGTCATACTAAAATTAAAGAATTGCGGGCACTCAATGTGTTTATGGGCTTTCAATTATCCATTTATTAACAATATAACTCTGCATGCATTAGCCCCGCGCTCCGGTCTGCCTCTTGTACAGTTTTATATTGATTCATTTGCACAGTTCACACGCTGCTGCGGCTGCTCCCACATTAATAAATCAAAGGAAATGAGGAACAGTGAAGCAAAGAGATTTGCCTAACATCACACAACGCTGCCTTGTAATGTCCCCTCTGCCCTCTTTCCCGCATGGAAAAACTGCCACTGTTTAACTGAGATATGCACAGTATGTTTCAACATAGAAGAGGGCGAAGCGTTGTACTACTTCATTTACAGTCACACACTTGTAGTAACATGAAAGAGGGCGAAGCGTCGTTCCTCTTCATCTAGGTTTGCGCACTTATTGTTTTGATGAAACTATTTAATTATCACAATCAGCAATCCTCTTCATTCTGTAAATGCGTGCTATTTGTGCTGTGATGAAAAATCACACGTGCGCAGCTCTCAGTGGAAATACCACATCAGAGAGCAAAACACTGCTCCTCCCAAACTGCCTTTCAAATATAATGGGTTAGAGGGCAAATAGTCGTTCCTACGAATCCCATAAAAGAGAAGACACATACCTGGGTAAATCTGTGTGACCGCGAAATAAACCCCTAATGAAAATGAGATGTATGCAGCGCCACAACTTCAACGTAGTACAGCTTCAAAACACACGGAAGCGATGTAATCTTTGAAATGGATCCAAAACTCAAGACAACAAATGCTGACAAAAAATGGAGTTTAAACTTCAACTTAGCACAGCTTCAAAAGGCACGGAAGCTGTGTAATCTTTGAAATGGATCCAAAACTTGAGACAACAAGTGCTGACCGAAAACGGAGCTTAAATTATTTGCCAGCAATGTCCAACAACGATCAAACACCAACACGGGAACTCTTCAAAATCAAACTCCAACTCTTCACCTTGAGGTACAACAACAACAACAAATATATTTAAAATAAAATAAAAATAGTAAAGTTACCGTCCGTAGAGACTCCGTCCCGACTTCTGCCGCCATGGTTCAAGTCCTGCAGGCAGCACGTCATCAGGAAGGCGGCGCGGCAGGCAGCCTCCTTCTCCACCGCCGCAGGTTGATTGGTGCGGCCGGCTGCCCCAGGCTACGTCATTTTCTCTGCAGCATACAGAGAGTCAGGGACTGGGTGCGTTACTCGAGGGCAGGGGGGAGTGGCTTGGGGGAGTGGCTTTCCCACTGTAGTTAATACTGTCTGTCTGGGCGGCCTCAGGCTGCCCAAACAGTCAGTATTAACAACAGTGGGCAAGCCACTCCCCCAAGCCACTCCCCCCTGCCCTCGAGTAAAACTCTAAACCAGGAAGTTCTGCTTTCACGCCGTGCGAGAATGCAGAAACAATGGTAGTTATATTAACGGCAATAACTACACTACCATTTGTTTCTGCCTTCTCGCACGGCGAGAAAGCAGGAGGGGCAGCGCCCAAATGCCCCCATGGAAGAACCGCCACTGTTAGGCAATGTCTTTCTGTCTCAGTTCTAGGGTACTTTCTGTAAGTGTCAATAATGAAAGTTCTTGCGGTGCGCTGTCATCTGCTTCTCCTCCTGGTCCGTAGTCGTCTTGTACAGGGGCGGTTTCCTGGACCTGCAAGGCGTGCTTCACTCAACAGCATCAGTTGGTGTCACCGTTCCTGGGACACTTGATGATGGACCCTCAGCATTGTTGTTAGGAAAGGTCTGGTCTGTCTCCCCCTTTCAGGCCCCTACATACAGTGTGAAAGACATAACACACCTGAGCAAGCACTGGCTTCACAACCAAGCTTAGCACGTGTACCTTATGTCCACAAATCCCTGGAAGGTGATTTAACTAGGGTACCTGGCATACCAACTAACCCCAGAGAAGGCAGTTTTAGAACATCAGTCCTGAATGGGCACTTATCCTTAGGAGGGGACATGCTACATGCTTTTGAATCCCCAGCCCAACCTTCCACTTTTGGTCTGAGGGATGATTTAGGACTGAGTGCAAAATAGAGAAACAATGAGGAGAAAAATGAGCAGTTGACACACCTGAGGAAAGAGGCAGATGAGTTCCAAGAAGAAGTGAACACTGATAGGGAGGAAATACAACGCTCCATTAATAAACTACAGGATAAGCTAGAGAGAAGGGAACGGCTATTACATATACGGTCACGAACACGGACCCTAAAGGGAAAGGGTGAGAACTCATATACTGATGACATACTATTAAACACTAAACTAACTGTACCAAAAATAGTGTTGGGGGGGACAGCCATGCTAAAGCCATGGACCCCCTTGGCAACCCAAATGACTAAGGACGTGCCTGACTGACTAACTGCCAGTGTAAACTATTATGAGTGGCTTCATAAAATATGTATTGCTTATACCCCCCTCCCTCGACATGTAGAAATGCTATTAAGAATAGGATATGGGAGCAGATGGTCTTTAGTAAAAAGTGTGTTCCAAATTCCACAGGAAAGAGATTGGACCACACTGGCTAATAATATGGATGTCACAGAAAATAGATTGATTAATCGGTTAGAGTCAAATCAAATAAAATCAAATCAAACTTGCTTTATTCGATTTAGTAGTTCAAATCATAAAAACACACAGGTTAAAAACAGTTGTTACAAAAGATAATACATGTAATAAATATATCCAGATCAAAGTAATTAATATTAACCAAAAAAATATTCGTAACATTTTTTTGATCAGTTCATTGAATTATGGAACTTTACTACAAGTTTTAGAAAGCAGTTCAGTGCATGAATAACGTGGTCTTCTTTCTGCCGTTGCAATTTGAAAAAAGCTAGCTTACAAGTTCGAATCCCCCCATGCCCTTAAAATGGGTAATATGTACGCCCTGCGTGGTGCCTGATAACATTTGCAAAATAAGACACAATGAATATTAGATTGATAGGAGATATCATCGCAGGGACATACGAGATTTGACATGGACAAATTATTACATTGGGGGAATGTGACCAGTCGAAAGAAAATGCCTAGCCTGAAGCGAGTAAGCAGCGAGCGAGCATAAGGGCTGTTCACTAGTATTAGATATTTTTGTAACCCTTCATGGGAGGTAATTTGCTGGTATCTAACAATGGTGTGTTTTTCTTTTTCTGCATTCCACCTAGATGTAAAAAGGTGGTCCAAGGCCATCTTTTTGATCAGACTTCTTAATACCTTCTCCATCGTACTTGGTTTTACAAAAAAGTCTGGATGGCCTAACTCCTTGAACATGTTTCTCACATAACATAGCCATTTGATTTTAGACACCCCATCTAGCGAAAGGCAATCAGTTATTAAATCCCTGTTTAGTGAAGTTTCTGGGGTAACCCAGACCTTGTGCCAGAGAAGGATCGGAGAAATCCTTATAGAGTCTGTTATATGGGAAAGGCCAGCTTCTATGTGCAACATGCATGAGGATGTAGTTTTGGATACCCCCAATAAATAAGCAAGGAACTGGTTTTCACAGCTTTGTATCCCCTGTGCGTGTTCGGTGCCCCAGATGCCAGCACCATAGGTAGCAGTTGAAGCGCACTTAGCTTTATAAATATAGATTAAATCTTTAGCTGGCTTCCCCCCCAATTTGGTGGAAAAGTTTCTCAAGGCACCAATAGAGCGCAAAAATGCTAGTTTCCTAGCATTAATCGCTGTTTGCCAAGAGCTCCCCCTGTGAAAGTTTACCCCTAAGTAAGAGAAAGTATCTGTAATTTCAATTCTCTTATTGTCCAGGAAATTTGGGCAGGGTGCCCTTTTTCTACCCTTCCCACAGACCATTATAAAAGTTTTAGAGATATTTATTCTCAGGCCACGGAGCTTCATATAGGTGTTAAATGTATCTACAGTTCTTTGTAGCCCGAGTCTGGTCCGTGACATTAATGCGGCATCGTCTGCGTATAGTAGTAATGGGATGGGAGTTCCTTTAATAGTGGGATAGTCATGCTGAAAGTCCCTGAGGTATTGTCCAATTGAATTAATATATAAGGTGAACAACAGGGGTGCCAAAATGCACCCCTGCCTAACACCCCTTTCTATATGGAATTTGTCTGAGCATTCCCACCTGGGGCCATACCTAACCCTTGCACCTGCCTCTCTATAAAGTTCCTTAATATATAATAAAATATGACTGTCGATCCCCATGTCGCTAAGTGTTAGCCATAGGAATTCGTGGTCGACACAGTGAAAGGCAGAACTTAAATCTATAAATGAAATAAAAAGGTTCCCGCTCTTAGCCTGAGTATATTTTTCGATAAGAATTGCCAAATTTAGGCATTGTTCCGTTGTCCCCTTTCCTGTGCTAAAGCCATACTGTAAATTAGTGAAAATGTGTTTTTCCTCCCCCCAAGTTTGTATTCTATTTAAAATATTCGGCCTGCCAACTTTGCCAAAGCATCCAACAGAGAGATTGACCGATAGCAGGTAGAGTCGTTCCTCTTGCCCTTTTTATAGATAGGTATAACTATAGCGTCAGACCAAGTGGCTATAAAACCTTGTTGATTCGCCTTATTTAAAACATTGGTTATCATTGGGGCCCATCTATCTCGGCCTTGTAGGTATCTATAGTAAGCATGGGCGGAAAATCCGTTCCGCTCGCGAATTTGTCGAAAATCCGCAAATTCGCACGCGGCAGATTTTTTTGCTTGGTGATACAATATTGCGGCACGTGGCATTCAATTACCGCCATTCAGCGTTTGCCGAGTTGTTTTTCTCGATATTTTGCGTGTGCTGCGCCATTTTGGATCTTGCTGCGGGATCCCGCGGGAGTTTGGCGACCGCGATTACGTCATCGCGACTTGCCACCTTGCACAGCGAGAGTTTGTCAACGCGAGTAAGCCGTGATCACGTATCGCGGGAGTTCGCAATTGCGAACACGTAGATGCGGCGGGCAGCAACAATCTCACACTCGTGAAATTGCAAAATTTGCAACTCTGCACAAGAAATCCACCAGCAAGCAGCATAAACCTTCTCAAAATTATGATTTTTATCAGAATAACTCCTCAGGTTGACATTTGCCTGCACTTTTTTTTGCAAGGAGTCCATTTTGGGGGGGGGGGGGGTGGGAGGAAGGAAGTGCCCCACAGTCTCCAACTTCCTGTTCCTGTCCAGCAGGCTCCTCCCAGTGCTTTCTTCATGTGCTGGTCACTTTCATTTGGATCTTGACCTGGAAGGATTACTTTTTGTGGATGCTGCTGGGTATTTGGATTTGAGGCCTTTTTTACTTTCTTTGGATCACTTTTGGATTAGAAATTTCACAAGTAAGTTTGTTTGGGGCATTACAGTTGCTGCAACTACAATTTTGGAATTTTCGATTTGTGGGCTGTTTTTGGGGCCTTTTGCCCAGGGGTAGTGAGTGGTGCATGGACTGAGTCTTTCTGTGGGGTCTCTTTAATGTAAACATCATGGAGTGCATGGATGGCATGGGATTGTGCTGATTTTTATGTGTGTTTCGATTTTTTGGGCTGCTGTTGGGGACTGGCCATTTGGGTGGGGGCCATTTTGAGTGCTGGTACAGACAGGCCCTGGCCATGTGCTGGGGGCAAGGGGCCATTTTGAAGGCAGTCAATGTTCTCAGGCCTGCACCCATTTTGCCTAGCTTTCATCCTTTATGCCAAGGGGTAGTGAGTGGTGCATGGGCCTAGACTTTCTGTGGGGTGTCTTGAATTTAAACATCATTGAGGGCATGGATGGCATGGGATTGTGCTGATTTTTGTGTGTTTTCCGATTTTTTCTGGCTGCTGTTGGGGCCTTTTGCCCAGAGCTAGTGAGTGGTGCATGGGCCTAGTCTTTCTGTTGGATGTCTTGAATTTAAACATCATGGAGGGCATGGATGGCATGGGATTGTGCTGATTTTTGTGTGTTTTTCGATTTTTTCTGGCTGCTGTTGGGGCCTTTTGCCCAGAGCTAGTGAGTGGTGCATGGGCCTAGTCTTTCTGTTGGATGTCTTGAATTTAAACATCATTGAGGGCATGGATGGCATGGGATTGTGCTGATTTGTGTGTGTTTTTCCATTTTTTTGGCTGCTGTTGGGGCCTTTTGCCCAGGGGTAGTGAGTGGTGCATGGGCCTAGTCTTTCTGTGGGGTGTCTTGAATTTAAACATCATTGAGGGCATGGATGGCATGGGATTGTGCTGATTTTTGTATGTTTTTCGATTTTTTTGGCTACTGTTGGGGCCTTTTGCCCAGGGGTAGTGAGTGGTGCATGGACTGAGTCCTTCTGTGGGGTCTCTTTAGTGTAAACATCATGGAGGGCATGGATGGCATTGGATTGTCGTGATGTTTGTGTGTTTTTCGATTTTTTGGGGTGTTGATGGGGACTGGCCATGCGGGTGGGGGCCATTTTGAGTGCTGGTACAGGCAGGCCCTGCCCATGTGCTGGGGGGCAAGGGCCATTTTGAATGCAGGCAGTGTTCTCAGGCCTGCACCCATTTTGCCTAGCTTTCATCCATTATGCCCAGGGGTAGTGAGTGGTGCATGGGCCTAGTCTTTCTGTGGGGTGTCTTGAATTTAAACATCATTGAGGGCATGGATGGCATGGGATTGTGCTTTACGTTTCTGTGTTTTTCTATTTTTTTGGGCTGCTGTTGGGGCCTTTTGCCCAGGGGTAGTGAGTGGTCCATGGACTGAGTCTTTCTGTGGGGTCTCTTTAATGTAAACATCATGGAGGGCATGGATGGCATTGGATTGTGGTGATTTTTATGTGTTTTTCGGTTTTTTGGGGGTGTTGATGGGGACTGGCCATGTGGGAGGGGGCCATTTTGAGTGCTGGTACAGGCAGGCCCTGGCCATGTGCTGGGGGGCAAGGGGCCATTTTGAATGCAGGCAGTGTTCTCAGGCCTGCACCCATTTTGCCTAGCTTTCATCCATTATGCCCAGGGGTAGTGAGTGGTGCATGGGCATAGTCTTTCTGTGGGGTGTCTTGAATTTAACACCTTGGCTGCTAAGGCAATTCCCCTCCTGTCCTGGAAATTGTTATAGGCCATAATTCATGACGAGCTCAGCTCGTCATAAGCACAGCTCCAGTGTGCCTCATGACGAGCTGAGCTCGTCATGAGCAGCAAAGGGGTTAAACATCATTAAGGGCATGGATGGCATAGTATTGTGCTGATTTTTCTGTGTTTTTCGATTTTTTCGGCTGCTGTTGGGGCCTTTTGCCCAGGGGTAGTGAGTGGTGTATGGACTGAGTCTTTCTGTGGGGTCTCTTTAATGTAAACATCATGGAGGGCATGGATGGCATTGGATTGTGGTGATTTTTGTGTGTTTTTCGATTTTTTGGGGTTTTAATGGGGACTGGCCATGTGGGTGGGGGCCATTTTGAGTGCTGGTACAGGCAGGGGGCCATTTTGAATGCAGGCAGTGTTCTCGGGCCTGCACCCATTTTGCCTAGCTTTCATCCATTATGCCCAGGGGTAGTGAGTGGTGCATGGGCCTAGTCTTTCTGTGGGGTGTCTTGAATTTAAACATCATGGAGGGCATGGATGGCATGGGATTGTGCTGATTTTTCTGTGTTTTTAGATTTTTTTGGCTGCTGTTGGGGCCTTTTGCCCAGTGGTAGTGAGTGGTGCATAGGCCTAGTCTTTCTGTTGGGTGTCTTGAATTTAAACATCATTGAGGGCATGGATGGCATGAGATTGTGCTGTTTTTTATGTGTTTTTTGACTTTTTGGGGGTGTTGTTGGGACTGGCCATGTGGGTGGGGGCCATTTTGAGAGCTGGTACAGGCAGGCCCTGGCCATGTGCTGGGGGGCAAGGGGCCATTTTGAAGGCAGGCAGTGTTCTTGTCAGGCCTGCACCCATTTTGCCTAGCTTTCATCCATTATGCCCAGGGGTACTCAGTGGTGCATGGGCCTAGACTTTCTGTGGGGTGTCTTGAATTTAAACATCATTGAGGGCATGGATGGCATGGGATTGTGGTGATTTGTATGTGTTTTTCGACTTTTTGGGGTGTATAACTGACGTTCCTCTGTCTTCCACTGCGTTTAGGTGCACAAGAGAACCACCAGTGCCAGGAAGAAGTCCTGCAGCGGTGTGTGTGCAGCATAACGTCACGCGACGTCACGTGTGGCCACAGACAAGACAACTCTGCAACTTGTGCAACTGCGGCCTGCTATTCTGACATCGGAAGAAGATGGCCCCAAAAAAAGTTCCCCGTAGCTCCTCTAGCAAGAAAGTTGCCAATAAGGAGCAGAAGAAGCAAGTTACCAAGGAGACTGGTGTGCCGCCCGCCAAATTTTTGGGGAATAAAAAAAAAGTACGCCTGCAGCAGCAGCTGGATCTGCTGTGGACCAAGCTGGGAGCAGCACCCCCGCTCCATTGGGCTCAGTGCCACCACCACCACGCCAACTTAAGTCCAAGCCCTTGAGTGCTGCAGAGGCACTTAGTCTAGTTGTTCAATCACCATCGACCAGTGATGTTGGCTCATCGCAAGAAAGTAGCAGCAATGTCTCTCAATCAACACAGGTTGTTGTAACTCATCTGACGAGTGTTCAACAACCACAGCCGCAACAACAACCACATGTGCAAGTACAAGCCCAAGTACATGTGGAAGGAGAGGCAGCGCAAGGAGATGCGCAAGCAGAGGTGCATGGAGGGGCACAAGTGCCCACAATAGTTGTTCCTCCCGAAGTAGGGGCACATCAGGAAATCGACATTCAAGCCGAGCTATCATTTGAGGAAGCCACTCCTCCTGATCATTCATTGTCTTCCACATCCCTAGCAAGGAAAAGATCAAGGATGGTGTCTCCATCTTCTTCAAACCCCCTTCCTTCGGATGAAATGGATCTAACTTGGGAACCACCACTGCCGTCTGAGAGTGAGGCCCACCATGATCTGACAAAGGTAGCTAAGCGTAAAAGGAAGGTCCCCGAAACTCTCGTACTTATGGAGTGTGATGATGACGCTGAAGAAGAAGTGGCGTATACTACTCCTGCTGATGAAGACTCTCACGACGACGATGCAGTCATCATAAACGTCACTCCAAGCTCAGCGGGCATGCAGCAAACAGACATTTTTACCCTAGCCCGAAATGCTGCTGAGCGTGATGTTGTCGACGAGGAGGCAATGGGAACACCATCATTGGAGTTAACTAGTACACCACCACCTACCGCTTCCATATTTTTTTCTCGCCAGAAGGGACCTCCATCCACCTCGACCTCAAATAGTGGTGGTGCAAGTGCACAACGTAGTAAAGTTCAGCAACATACATCCTCCACTTCATCTGGCATTAGCAGCATGACCACCAGTATCGCCTCCTCCGCCCCCCACAGACATTTAAAGTCCGCAGTTTGGGTCTTCTTTAGTGTTTGCACAACAAGGGAAAACATAGCCATTTGTAATATTTGTAAGCTTACAGTTAGTCGTGGTAAGCTTGTTACCAACTATGGTACCGGAGGCCAGAGAGGTCATCTTGAGAGACAGCACACTGTCCAATGGCATGCGCACCTAAAGGAGATGAAGGAAGCCCGAATTGGAAGTCAACAAATTGTATACATTGGTGTTTCATCTGATGATGGCGAGGAGGAAGAAGCGTCAAACATTTCTTTACTTACACCCAGTACCCCTGTCAGCAGCACAGCCCCTGTGAGCCACACTAAGAGTGTGGGAGAGAGTGAAACACCAATGTGAAAAAGTTCATCATCACAGAGCGTAACTGGGTTGAAGAAGTCATCATCATCATCCCGTAGAATCATTGTCCAGCCCACCATTAGAATCATGTTGTTTTCAGAAGCGCCATTTGAACGCAACCACCCACTGACGCGTCTGTATAACACTAAGCTGGCTAAAATGCTAGCTCTGGACCTTCTCCCTTTTTCTTTTGTGGAAGGGGTTGGTTTTCTTGAATTAGTGGCAACGCTCAGCCCTAAATGGAAGGTTCCTAGCCAGTTCTATTTTGCCAGAGTTGCGGTTCCAGCACTACATGCAGATGTGCTGGAGGTGATCGGGGGAGCTTTGCAGAAGAGTGCTGTTCATACTATACATCTGACAACAGACATGTGGTCCAGTGGCGCAGGCACTGATTACATGTGCATCACTGCACACTGGGTCTCTTTTTCAGGAGTTACAGCAAAGCTAAGGGCAGGTGTTGACGCGGACAACGGTTTTTAAAGCTGCTCGGAAACATGCAACACTAGCCATGTTTGGCATGGAGACAAGTCATACAGGAGAAAACATTTTGAAGGAGTTTAACACAAAAAAACACAAGATTGGTTATGTTTCCACGGATAATGGCGCCAATGTAGTTAAGGCCATGGAACTGGGTAAATATTTCAGAGTGCCGTGTTTAGCGCACTGTATAAACCTGGTTGTTAAAAAATTCTTGAGTGAAGAAAGTCCAGTGTGCGAGTTACTGACCACCTGCCGAAGAATGTGCACACATTTCAGCCATTTTTTAAGGCCTGGAAGCATCTGAGGGGCCTGCTACATGAACGTCGACTGCCAGTGAAAGCACTCATCCAGGAGGTGGCAACACGTTGGAACTCAACCTTCTACATGCTTGAGTGTCTGTATGAGCAGTTTAAGGTAGTCGATCAGTATTTCTTAACACTGGGTACAGCTATGAAGGACCTCATGCTAGATGCGATGCAATGGGAGCTTGTTAAAAGCCTGACAGACATGCTTCGTCCTTTTGAGGTCTTCACGCGTGCAGTCAGCAGGGAGGACTGTAATTTGGGAAAAGCTATCCCATTGTTGCGCATGCTAGAGCACCAACTGAAGGCGGTGTCTTCTATGTTTCAAAAACATGAAGAAAAGAAAGAAGCTTTTCATTTGGCGGAGAAATTATTACAGTGCCTACTTGGTGATGAACGTCTTCAAATGATCCACTTAGAACAGCATTACATTTGTGCTACTATTCTGGATCCACGGTACAAAAAGGCACTGGCAGGCAGAGTATTCTTTCCTTTTCATGACGCAGAAGTAACAAAGTACAAGCATTGGCTAGCTGTGTCAGCCACTCGATTTGAAAGAGAATGGCAGGGAATTGAAGGAAAAGGCAGTACATCAGCATCAGCAGGCCATCCCCAGTCAAAAGAATCCACTTCTGCACCTGTGGCTGTGGCAGAAGTGACCTCTCAGCCGTTAAAGACACCAGCAACCGGATCATCTGCACCAGACACAACAGTAACATTATGTGAAGAAGAGCATTGGCTAACTGAGCTTGGGTTTGCTTCTCAAAAGGTCCCAGCAAAAAGTAAGCAAAGTGTAGGAACCGTGGAGAACCTTGAGCCGATGGTGCAGGACTATCTGAATGACTCAACAGAGGTCTATGTTCATGATGACCCATTGGCGTATTGGCATGGGAAAAAAGAATTGTGGCCAGAGATCTCCAACCTGGCTGTAAACTACTTGTCTTGCCAACTCGCAAGTGTGTCTTCTGAACGTGTTTTCAGTGCTGCTGGTGGCATTGTAACTTGCAAAAGTACCCGCCTCTCGCCCAAAAATGTGGAGAGGTTAACAATGATCAAGATGAATCAGCACCTCATACCACCAGATTACAAAGTACGAGAATACACACCGGAAGAAGACGAGGAGGACACCAACTTAGATGAGGGAATTCCTTCTCTGTTAGGTGACCTACTCCCGACTGAATTCGCAGAGTATGAGGACGAACTCTTCTTCCCTGACACCGAGCCCTGAAAATGAGCCAATGAATCAATAACTTTCTTTTTCGTCCTTATTAACTTTTATTCCTGTGTGTATGTCTTTCTTTGTTTTGCAAAGTCAATATAAATAAAAACTTTAATCACCTAATCACAAAAACACGCCCATCAGCAGAACTGTCTTCACTTATTTGCTTATTGATTTGAAGGTGCCGCAGTCTGCATTCCTCAGGTTCACAAGTTCACAAGAACATGCTCCTCTATCCTCCTCCTCCAGACTCCTATTTCCCTCAAAGCAGAGGGCTGGATTAAGCCCAATGAAGAAATACTCTGCACTTGTGGGGGTGTTCTACTTCTTTGCGGGTGAGTTGACGGCTCTGGGAAACGATGTGATGCGCTCCGTGCCCATCATTTAAGAGTTGCACAGCCTTATGCACGTTTGTGATTCACATTATTCACGTACTCAAAAAGTAATCAAAAGTAATCGAAAGTTTCAATCCATTTATTTATATTCTTTACTGTTTTTGTCTCTCACATCAAAGGTACGAAATTCCATAATTTCATGTATCTTATTTGCTTTAGAATTGCCAATCCAGGCTTAATCACAAGCACGTTTAAGAAACTCGAATCCTCCATTGACATTCAAATTCACCCTATGCATTTCGATCATACTTGATCTTCGTCAGGGGTATCTGTAATAGTTAATAAATATATGTCAACCAACCAAGATCGTCCATGTGCAGCAACAATAAATTAACAATTCTTTCTTGTTATATCACCTTAACCTTCAAATAAAACATTGCAGTGCTACCAAAACAAATTTCATCGTCCATTGGTGTCCCCGTGTCTATCATCCCCAACCTCCGTTTCTCGACCCCACCCTGTTGCGCAATACCCCATAACCTAAAGTGTAAACACCATAATCTAATCCAACCTTGTCATCATTGAGTTGCTGACAACTAAACATAAATTACAAATGCTACCTCTGTGATTACCTCCCTGGGTTACAACTGGCTGAATCTGCTATTTAGGAACATTATATCCCTGGTTCTCACCTGCGGTGATCCTATCACGTTATACACAGCGTTTCCTCCTCTTCTCTGTTCGAACACGATTAAAGTAAACTTGTCTCTCGTAACTGCTTATAACGCCACGTGTACCATTCCCAGCTGTAGTCAATTCATTTTACCCGATCCTGTGCTCCACCCCCAAAAAACTCTCCCGTCAACCTACTATACTAACCAGAATCCCCTTTTCCCTGCTGATGTGCCTAATCTTACACCCTGTGTCTAAGTATACTCATAAACAACGAAACATCACAATAAAATGAATTAATCTGAGAAAATACAACCAAAAATAAAATTAAAACATGGCCCCAAATGTCCAACTTGTAAGTGCTGCCCAAAATGCTTTGTTGACATGCTGGTGCTCTTAGACCTCCTTCACACCAGAAACATATTTCAACGGCCTTTGACGTGAGACAATGTTCTTTTTCATGTACATACTTTCGTATTCCAATTGGGGTGCTTACAGGGTCCGGAACGCGTCGGGGTAAACAAATCTCTGTAAATGTCCTGAAGCACACCCCTGCGTTTTACTATTGTACTCCACCATTGTTTTTCACGTTGTTTTTTATCAAGTTTGGCGTGCATGCACTCTGTTGTGCACCATCCCGAATGCACCTGTACGAATACTGAGAAACAATGTGATGCGCTCCGTGCGCATCATTTAAGAGTTGCACAGCCTTATGCACGTTTGTGATTCACATTATTCATATGGCCGAGATACCCGCCACCCCCTCTCAACACAATCCCCAAAGGAGGGAAACCGGAAACAGTTCTTGAGTTTTTGGAAGTGGGATGGAGTGACCATCCCGGCCGTATTTATTAAAACAAAAATTAAAACATTAAACGTTTCATGTTATGTACAATTTCATTACCATATTGCTATGTTTGGCTAACCTTAACAGATTCTCTAATACAGAGGTTCTCCTAGCCGAACTAGCATCCTACAAAACATTTCTTGACATATTGAAATTGTACACCTAACGTTTAAGGGCCAACGGCAAGGTCATAACCGGTGTCAAGATCCCTAACCAGACTTACCCCTCCCACTTGGGCTGGGCGACAGCACGGAGGCGTACCTCAAGTGCAACTATTACCAATTTCCCTTGACTTGACGGGGGCACCTAAAGACTCGACGCCAGTTAAAGGTCGTTCGAATACTCGTGTGAGGTATCTAGAAGGTACCGTAGACCTTATCCCAACCCCACACAACTTACCGCATCTGCCGTCGCAGATGTCACTGGCCCCGGGAAATTCCCCAGGAGGGGGCTGTAACCCCTCCTACAAAGGAAGGGGGCTTGACCGCCTTTCCTTTACTTCCGGCGACCCATCCTTAGAAGGGACCGCCTCCCCATTGAGGGGCCAATGGCCACCTCTCCCGAGCGCTCCCATCCGTGTTGGGTGACGCCCACTCATAGGGATCTACTAATTAGTGCTCACCGATCATGACCTTACCGCCACAGGCCCGGATAGTTGACCGGCTATCCGGGCCCCCCACAAAACTCCTAGCTAAAGGTCATGTTTCAACGTTTTTAACCATGCTAAGAAGTCTCCTATGAGTAACTCATTCCCCACCCGAGACAAATGCACACCATCCCCTAGATACATACTGTCATCATTAATACAACCGTGCGAGATAGAATGCAATGTCCTGGAACGAAACAACCTACTCACTTTGTTATTAAGTTTTCTAACAGAATGGTTCAAAGCAGGAATCGAAACAGCCCCCCGCCACACTTTTCGTGGGATCATATGAGACCACCCAATTATGCACCCCGGAACTTTCCTCGCCAACCAACTTACAGTGGAAAGCATTGCCTCCAGGAGAAGTCGTCTACCGGTGGTGACCAAATCATTGCCCCCTAAATGTACTATGACTATAGACGGCGGTGACCTCGTCCGCCCTAACAAACCCTCAAAGAATGCCTGAAACTGGTCAATACAGAGACCGCCCCTTCCGTAGAAGGACATTCTGTACCCGTATTCCCCAGCTACGTGAATCATGTCACCTGCTTCGAATACGTCTGCGGCACGCCTCACATATGAGTGGCCCACGACCCACACCTCCTTTCTCACAGCCGGTGATGTCTGACCGCTGGCCTGGTGTTGGGTCGACTGCATAGTCCGCCCCGCCTCGAAGGCTTGCGTAACTGAAAACCAAACAAAAGACAAGAAGCGTGAGTACATTATTACAGCTTCACAACATGTGCAACCGCACATACCTCTTATAACAATTGGAGGACCAACGCCCCACTCGTTTTACTTGTTCCACATTAAGACCCCTGGCTGTAGCTTCAGTGGCAGCCCCTATCCGAAAGGAATGGGTCCCAAACTCACCCGGGTCCAAGCCCGCTGCGGTAATTGACATCGCGAGCACCCGCTGAAACTGAAACTTCGTCAGTGGGGTGGCGTCCGCGTGTCTCAACAATGTACCCCCCCATGATGCCACCCTTCGTGCTAGGTAATCTTCTACACACTTCACCGGACACATGGAGGACCCTGGAATCCTGCGAATGACTATGCAGTCTCCCACCCCACCTTGATCGGTTTTTGACTTGACAAAGGATACAGTCATCGTCTCACCCCTGATCTGAACGTGTTCCCGGCACAAACCCCCCACCACATCCCGCTTGCTCCTTGCTACCAGCTCACTTATCCTCATTGCCCCGTGAAATGCAAGCGTAAAAGCAGCTCGGAACAAACAGGCCTCGAACTGAGACGAGCATGTGGCGGGGAGTGTGGCCAGCAACTGGGACAACCTATCCAGACCTATCGGGCGCCTCTCATCTACTTTGCGACCCTCAAGGCGTTGCCACCCACGCAGCGCTTTCTGTACCACAAAAGACGCTGTCGGGTCCTGGATATTATGAGCCCTGGCAACAAAGGAAATGGCAGCACGATGCCTCTGGGCTGTAGCCACCGACTTCCCAGCCTTACGCAAGGACATCAGAAAATGTACTACCCAATCCTCATGCCCCCAAAGCCCCCCTCTCTCAGTCCCCAAAAAGGCTAAATAAGCCCGAAACGCCCCTTCGTATGCCTTCCTCGTCCTTGGTGCTAGACTCTCTCCCACGAGGTAACGAAGTTCGGGGCACCGAGAGACCAGAGAGCTTCGGGAAAGGGTGCTGGCTCTGGGTCCGCTGAGGGAAGGAAACCCGAGAAAGCCTGCATTTGAAAACGAGACAGTGCATCAGCAGCCTGATTCATCACCCCTGGGACATGTTTTGCTCTGAATACCACGTTCAGTTGCATACACAGTAAGACAATTTCTTTAAGCAGCCTTAAAATCATTTTACAACGTGCTGCCTGACTATTGATGCATTCTACAACGGTCATATTGTCAGACCAAAATATGACAGAGTGATTTTTGAATCCGTCGGGCCAGGTTCTGAGGGCCACCAAAATGGGAAACAGTTCAAGGAAAGCAATATTACTCGTCAGCCCCTCTTCATGCCACCATGTTGGCCACCTTTGTGCCGACCATTTTGTGCCGAAGATGGCGCCGAAACCCATGCTTCCCGCTGAATCCGTCCATAGACCCAGCTCTTCAGAGGACAAGGCCGGTTTGTTCCAGACGACTCGACCATTGAAATCCGCCAAAAATGCTAACCAAATACGCATGTCTTGGCGGACCTCGGCCGATAATCTCGTGCGATGATGACCCTCTTTTAGGCCGACCATCGCCTGGGCAATTGAACGGGAGAAGGGGCGGGCCATCGGGATCACCCTTAGGGCAAAATTCAACTTCCCCACCAATTGCTGCAATTGATGCAGCGTAACTTTAGATGCAGTAATACACATTTCCAGGGCTGCCCTGAATTTCGACACTTTGGCAGCTGGTAAACGAAAACAACCCTCACTAGAGTCCAACTCGATCCCGAGAAACTCGAGGCAAGTCGTGGGACCCACAGTTTTACCTGGTGCCAATGGCACGCCAAATTGATTCATTAAAACACAAAAGTCAGTCAAGGCCCGGGCACATTCATCATCCCCAGCGGCCCCAAGGAACAGAAAGTCATCGAGGTAATGCATCACATTTCGAAAACCCGTTTCCTTCGTGTAAACCCATTGTAGAAAACTACTGAATTTCTCGAAATATGCACAAGATATAGAGCACCCCATCGGCATACACCTATCCATGTAATACGAACCTTGAAACATGAATCCCAAAAGACGTTGGTCTTCCGGGTATACCGGGAGCAAACGGAACGCTGACTCGATATCTGATTTCGCCATCAGCGTCCCGGGCCCCAGGCGATTCAAAATGGCTACGGCCTCATCGAATGATGCGTACCGCACCGAACATATCTCTGGATCAATTGCATCGTTTACAGAAAGGCCATGAGGAGCTGATAAATTGTGAATCAATCGAAACTCACCTGGGTCCTTCTTGGGGACCACCCCTAAAGGAGAACAAACAAAATTCGGTACCGGGGGAACACTAAACGGGCCGGCAACCCGACCTCGGGTAACCTCTTTCCGGATCTTATCCTGTACTACAGTCGTATGCTGCAAGATGGAAAGTTGGTTTTTGCACGTCCCGACACCCTGAAAGTTCCCCACCGGGATGCGGAAACCATATGAAAAACCGTTTCGTAGCACCCCAGCAGAAGTACGATCTGGGTATTCGCTGAGCCAGGGAATCATCGCCAGGGTATCAATCGGGGTTGGTAAAGGCGCCCCTCGGACTATATTAGACCTGTTTGGCGCCTCCTCTACCCCCATTTTCACCCGATTTGGCTCTGCACGAGGACTCAGGATGGGGTGCCCCACAACCACTACATTCGTGTTTGAATTTACAAGATCCCGGGGGCCTAGTACATTTACTTCTGTTGAAATTGAAACAGAAACCCCTCTTCCCTGTATTGCCGGCGGGTCTCGGGTAATCGTCTGTACCCGTACCCGACCGAAAGGGCGTCCCCCCATTTTGGCGGGAGGACTCACCAACAGTACTCCCCACCAACGGCACTTTCAACATCCCCGACTCTTTCATTTTATTCCATGTCAAAGAATCGTAACAGTCCCAGGTTAAACTTTTGTTATGCTCCATCGCTTTCCTGAAAAGGTTGTCATAACAGAACCATTGGTTACCTTGGTGCGATGTCGAGTACCCCATAATTCGTGACTGATATACTGGAAATTCAGGGAGCAATTCAGGCCTACGTTCCCCCAAAATTGACGTAAAAATTCCCCACGCATTACCCCAGTTGCCAATATTCTCATTCACTTTAAAGGCGGCCATTTTTGCGCGCCAAACACTTGGATGCATCAGATCCTTTTGGCCCTTAATAGTTTCAACCTCATAATGATCAACGAGCAAGGAGAAAATGTTTACGTATTCCCCCGCCCAAATCTTATCCTTTATTGCCAAAGGAACATGTTGCCCCAACTTTTCTCTACGAGAGGGTGTTGACTCATCCCTAGCGATCGGCAATGGCCGCTTACCTGCACCGGACGCTGCCTCCGCCACTCGTGGCTTGTCTATCACCGCATCCGACGCGGGCACCTTGGCTGTATCACGTTTCTCGCGCAACTGTTTAATGAGTGCTTGCGCTTCGGCAGCCGTGGCGCCCTCGCTACTGTCCCCCAACCACGCCGCTAACTGTGCCGCCAACTCGGGAGGCATATCTTCAGTGGATGTCGGGGTGACTACTACGGGGATCGGATTCCCCTCCTTCGGTACCGGGGCCGGTACCGGGGCTGGCGCCTCGAGCGGGGAACAGGGAACCGGGACGTCTCCCCCGACCGGCCCCCTTCTCGGCCTCTTTGGCTTCCCTCCGGCCGGTGGACGCCCCGATCCCTCCTCGCCATCTCGCTCCGCCAACCGTTTCTTAATTTCGGACATGTCCTTCATGAGGGCCCGAACCAACTGGTCAGTCGACATTCTCTTCGCGCCTTTCTTGGGCATCTTTTCAGACGAAGTATCTAGAAGACAAAAAGAGAGATTAAAACGCTCAAAATTGGCTCTTCGTTCTGTCCCGAGCTCACGTGCAGCGAGGAGGTGCAGCTTCAGAGCACAAGAACAAGAGGATGTCTTCTGGTCTTGCGTCCCTTTTTATCCGTCTTCAGGGCGGGCGTATACCCGCCCCTGCCTGCCCCGAGGGCGTGGCTGGCTGCGTCAGTGTCTAGGCCAGCCCACTCTAGGGCGGGAACAGGCGCGCCCCGGCTACGCCGCTTCGGGCATACCAGCCGAGACGCGCCTCCCGCCCCAAAAATGGCTTCCCGGGGGGATCGAGGCACTCAGCCATAAGTTCGGGGGGACCAAGTTGGTCGCCCCTTTCCACGTACTCAAAAAGTAATCAAAAGTAATCGAAAGTTTCAATCCATTTATTTATATTCTTTTCTGTTTTTGTCTCTCACATCAAAGGTACGAAATTCCATAATTTCATGTATCTTATTTGCTTTAGAATTGCCAATCCAGGCTTAATCACAAGCACGATTAAGAAACTCGAATCCTCCATTGACATTCAAATTCACCCAATGCATTTCAATCATACTTGATCTTCGTCAGGGGTATCTGTAATAGTTAATAAATATATGTCAACCAACCAAGATCGTCCATGTGCAGCAACAATAAATTAACAATTCTTTCTTGTTATATCACCTTAACCTTCAAATAAAACATTGCAGTGCTACCAAAACAAATTTCATCGTCCATTGGTGTCCCTGTGTCTATCATCCCCAACCTCCGTTTCTCGACCCCACCCTGTTGCGCAATACCCCATAACCTAAAGTGTAAACACCATAATCTAATCCAACCTTGTCATCATTGAGTTGCTGACAACTAAACATAAATTACAAATGCTACCTCTGTGATTACCTCCCTGGGTTACAACTGGCTGAATCTGCTATTTAGGAACATTATATCCCTGGTTCTCACCTGCGGTGATCCTATCACGTTATACACAGCGTATCCTCCTCTTCTATGTTCGAACACGATTAAAGTAAACTTGTCTCTCGTAACTGCTTATAACGCCACGTGTACCATTCCCAGCTGTAGTCAATTCATCTTACCCGATCCTGTGCTCCACCCCCAAAAAACTCTCCCGTCAACCTACTATACTAACCAGAATCCCCTTTTCCCTGCTGATGTGCCTAATCTTACACCCTGTGTCTAAGTATACTCATAAACAACGAAACATCACAATAAAATGAATTAATCTGAGAAAATACAACCAAAAATAAAATTAAAACATGGCCCCAAATGTCCAACTTGTAAGTGCTGCCCAAAATGCTTTGTTGACATGCTGGTGCTCTTAGACCTCCTTCACACCAGAAACATATTTCAACGGCCTTTGACGTGAGACGATGTTCTTTTTCATGTACATACTTTCGTATTCCAATTGGGGTGCTTACAGGGTCCGGAACGCGTCGGGGTAAACAGACATTTCTCAGTATTCGTACAGGTGCATTCGGGAAGGTGCACAACAGAGTGCATGCACGCCAAAACTTGATAAAAAACAACGTGAAAAACAATGGTGGAGTACAATAGTAAAACGCAGGGGTGTGCTTCAGGACATTTACAGAGATTTGTTTACCTTGACGGCTCTGGGGCCATTGCTGGAAAGGTCTAATACCGGATAAAAGTGGTTTGGCGAAAATCAGACTTGAAAAAGCTTTTGCCTTTTTGCTCACTATCATGTTTTTGGGGGCCTGTTTGGGGGGCTTCCTGGTGGTTGTGGGTGGGTTTCGGGGTCTGGGAGCACTGCTGCGTATGGATACTTTTGATTGCAAGAGGTTTGAAGAAAATCCATGGTGGTAAAGGGGAGTTAGGGCCTAGCTGCAGAGCGCGCGCGGAGTGATTTTGGAAATTGGCCTGAAAATGACTAAGTCCCCATTTTTGTACTTTTTCTTTTTGGCTGTTTGGGGGTCTTCTACTTGTTTTCGCCTGGGTTGAAGGCTCCTGGGCAATTGCTGGGAAGGTCTAATAGCAGATAAAAGTGGTTCGGACAAAATCGGAGGCAAAATCTTTTTTGCGTTTTTGGGGTCTGGGAGCACTGCTGGCACAGTCTAATTTTGATTGCATTTGTTTTTCAGGAAATCCATGGTGAAAAACGGGAGTTATGGCCTAGCTGCACAGCGCGTTTGAACAGAATTGAAAGAAGGCCGACAAATATTGTAAGTATGAGATTTTCCATTTATGCTTTTTGGCTGTTTGGGGGTATTGTGCTTTTTTGCGGGTGGGCTGGCGGGTCTTGGGGCCATTGCTGGGAAGGTCTAATACCGGATAAAAGTGGTTTGGACAAAATCAGACTTGAAAACGTTTTTGCCTTTTTGCTCACTATGATGTTTTCGGGGGCCTGTTTGGGGGGCTTCCTGGTGTTTGTGGGTGGGTTTCGGGGTCTGGGAGCACTGCTGGGTAAGGATACTATGATTGCAAGAGGTTTGAAGAAAATCCATGGTGGCAAAGGGGAGTTAGGGCCTAGCTGCAGAGCACGCGCGGAGTGATTTTGGAAATTGGCCTGAAAATGACTAAGTCCCCATTTTTGTACTTTTGCTTTTTGGCTGTTTGGGGGTCTTCTACTTGTTTTCGACTGGGTTGGCGGCTCTGGGGCCATTGCTGGGAAGGTCTAATACCAGATAAAAGTGGTTTGGACAAAATCGGACGCAAATTTATTTTTGCGTTTTTGCTGACTTGCTTGTCTTTGAGGTGCTCTTTGGGGGGGTTCCGGGTGTTTGTGGGTGGGTTTTGGGGTCTGGGAGCACTGCTGGCACAGTCTAATTTTGATTGCATTTGTTTTTCAGGAAATCCATGGTGGAAAACGGGAGTTATGGCCTAGCTGCACAGCGAGTTTGGACAGAATTGAAAGAAGGCCGAAAAATATTGTAAGTATGAGATTTTCCATTTTTGCTTTTTGGCTGTTTGGGGGTGTTGTGCTTTTTTGCGGGTGGGTTGGCGGGTCTTGGGGCATTGCTGGGAAGGTCTAATACCGGATAAAAGTGGTTTGGACAAAATCCATGCTGAAAAGCCTTTTGGCATTTTTTGTAACTTAGGGTTTGTAAGGGTTAGCACTAGCAGCAGTATTACATGTGCTGGGGGTGTTCTAGATCTTTGCAACTGGGTTCTGGGGTCTTACAGCACTCGTGGGAATGTGTAATCTTGGTTGCAAGTGGTTTGAAGAAAATCAATGGTGGGAAAGGGGGGATTTGGCCTAGTTAAAGAAAGCGTTTGCCACTATTCTTAACTTAGGGCTCGTTAGGGTTAGCAGTATTGTATTGCATGTGTTTGGGCGGGGGGCTGTTTGTGGGGGGGTTTGCGAGTCTTGGAGCTATGCTGGGTATGGATACTTTTGCTTGCTTGCAAGTGGTTTTAATACAATCCATGGTGGGTAAGGGGGGATTTGGCCCTACTTTACTTTCAAAGTACGTTTTGTCACCATTTTTCTACTAGGCCTCTTTTTTTGAGATCTGATTGGAGGTCTTCTACATTTTTGCGACTGGGTTTAGTAAGGGTCTGGGAGCACTGCTGGGAAGGTCTAATTTTGTTCTAAAACACAGTTTACAGTACACCTAGCTTGAGGGGTAAGATCCGCTAAATTAATTTGCCCACATTATTTGTCCCTCAAAATGAGACTCAGACAGAGTACGCACTTTCAAAAATACTGTACTGTCTATTAGGAAACTCAAAGTGTGACTTTTTGCACTACACAGCGTACATACCTTATATTTATTTGTCAGCGGTGTTCTAATATCGCTTCCTGTTTTTCCATCAATAGGCCAGGTTTAAGTCTGTGCAATGGGAAAAAAAGGATGAAGTCAGGCTTCACATTAGCGAGCCGCAATTCAGCATCCGCCGGGCAGGCAGTGGACAGGGTGTCTTCTGGTCACTAACATTGATGGACGGAGCGTCAGCTGGAATGGAGGAGTCCCGCTAATAAGAGGAATGGTTTGATGCAGGCAACTTACTAGATTCAACAGGACAACTACAACAACATATAGATACAGTATCCGTTCTTTTCTAATTATCTTTTAAGTAATGTTATTGCTGTGAACTTCTATGAGTGTGACTCTGCATTTCTTGGATCTCTGCTTCTAAATTCATCCCTACAGCCATTCTATAGGTTTTACTTGTGCTATTTTTTAAACCTAATATAATGTAAGAAGTGTTTCTCTCAGTGCAGAGATAGGCAAGTGAAAACGCATAATTAGTACTGCAGCCCTGTACTGTCTCATTCTTCCATTCACAGATGTCGAAAGTACTACTTACTTTTCAGTAACCATGCATGCAGTAGTGCATGCACTTCCTTTATGTCACTTAAAAGATTTATGGTTAGCTTTGTACCCAAAGATTTCTTTATCTTCAATTATCGTTTGTCCATGCTGTGCTTTTTTTTTTTTCTCTCAACAAAACTTACCCAAAATCCCCCATTCCCATCCATTTTCCAAACCCTAACCCTCTTCCCCCGGGCTTTGTGGTTTTGATTGATGTGTAACTAATTGACAGCAATAATTCCACACACTTGCTGGGGAGGATAAGGTCATAGCAACAGGCTGGTGAAGGAATCCGAGGATATATTCTAATCTTACTCAGCTTGACACTCAGTCACTATTGGCAAATGAAAGCAGATTTTCATGTGCGCCATCAACTTGATTGGTCATTAAGGGTGGGCGTAAAATCCGTTTCGCGGGCGAATTTGCGGAATTTCCGTGATTTCGCGATCCGCGAATCTCGCAAAATCGCGGTAAAATCCTCGAATCAGCGGGGGCGAATTTTCAGCCAAGCAAGGGTTACAGCAGCAGGTGCAAAAGTTGAACCTAATTTCTTTGTAACCTTTTACAAAAAGGTTACAAACAAATTAACTTCAACTTGGACACCTGCTGCTAATTGCTTCCTGGCGCCTCGTTGCCTACTTGCAGCTATTCTCTGACCCTGCTCTGACCCTTGAAGCAGGGTCAGAGAATAGTTACAAGTAGGCAACGAGGCACCTGTCCAAGGAATTAAACCTCATCAGGAAGCACTTACAGATATAAAAAAACAGGAAGGGAGAGGATGGCAAATACACCCATTTTGAGTTGTCAGGAGGGGTTAAACTAAAAGAGTCCTTTACAGCACAATTTTCATATGCATTTTGCTAAAAATAAAAAGCTGTATGTTCTCAGGAATCTGGCCCTTAAGAGATCCGGCCTCTCTTTCTTTCTCTCGTTCTCTCTCTCCCTCTCTCTTTCCCTCTCTTTCTCTCTCTTTCTATCTATCTATCTATCTATCTCTCTCTCCCTCTCCCATAAACGACTGCATGGGTAACTTCGCTATGCAAGCGGCTCGCGAAGACGCAAAAAGCCCCGCGAACACGCAAAAAACCCAGCGGACACGTAAAAAACCCCGCGAACATGCAAAAACCAAAAATCCGCAAATTCGCACAAATTCGTGAATTTTGCGGATTGCGAATTCGCAAATCCGCAAATTCGCAGATCGCGAATTCGCAAAATTCGCCCATGCAAGAACATCCTCCTCCTAGACGTGGCAAATTATTACGCTGCTGTGTCCTTCACCTTCGGTACTATTTCTTGTAGTAGTAGCCAATGTCAAAGAAATTCAACGCAAGTACTAGTTATACTTTCAATACTTTACCATTTGTTAGGCTAAATTGTGGCACTGTTCTAGTGTACTGTCACCTGCTACTCTCTATTGTACCGTTCTAATGCTACGGTAAGGACAAACAAGGTTTCATTTTCTTTTTTTTCAGATGCTGCAACTGCCACTGTGTAACACCACTAGTACCACCGCAATGATGACATTTAATTCGCCCAGGATTGCCAGCCTTAATCGCCATTTGCCATGCAGCCAGCCCTGTGCCTAGCCCTATTTCCAAACACAAATTACAAGTAAGATAAGCGTTTGGGGGGAGGAAGTATAATGGAGTATTAGGAGAGACGAGAGACTGACGCTAGTGCTAGTAAAGTCCTAGGACTATTGAATTCACTTACTCTGTGAGAGGCACTTAGTTTTGAAAACATTTGGGCAATTAATTACACAACTTGAATCAAGATGCCACTTAAGTTTCAGGAAAACAAACTTACTGTTAAACCCCCACCCACCAGCCTCAAAAGCAGTAAAAAAAACACGTATGCTAAGATAAAGTTTAAAGTATATTTATATCCCTAACAAAAATAATCTCCCGCAAGACCCAACCCACCCCCACTCCCTAACCCCAACGAATGTCCGTGAAAAGTCCAAAAAACCCACCTCCCAATTCCCACCCCCCAGAAGTCTTTAAAAAATGGGCAAGGGACCGTATCCTCCTACTGCTGGCTGCTGCTGTTGACTTTCCGGGCCAGGTCGGCATGCTCCTTGCAGAGGGCCTTGAGCAGGGTTTTGGTGTTGAGGAGCTGCTGCTCGAGGTAGGAGACCCTCAGGGAAAGGCGGTGCATCCTTTTTTTGTAACTGCTGTGGGGGGCAGCTGATTTCTTTGCTGCTCTGCGGTGGCGGGTGGCTGCGGTACCCCGGCTCCGTACCGCTGGAGACCTGCTGCGCTGACTGGCTGACCCAGGGAGCGCGGAGGAGGATGCAGGTGTCGCCGTAGATGTTGTAGACGTACTCTGCGTGTCCTCCTCCTCCTGGCCCACCAGCCGCCGATATTCGGCGACAGTGGCCTCCAGCCTCCGTTGCCGGGCCCGTCTAGCCAGCTCCTTCCGTGTTGGTTTGGAAGGAGCATCTATATGAAGAAAGAAAAATACATAGTCTGTAACCAATGCTCTTTAAGATTAACACAAAATGATTCAGCAGAAAGTTGTGTCACAGTAGAACTAGCAACTTGCAAGCGCAGTACATAACCATTATGGCCAGTATCTATCTAACCTCCCACTTCTTCATCCTTGCTCTAACATTAGTGGGAGTTTAAGGAATCAATTCTACGAGCAGTATGGACTCACTCCATTAGAGTCGACTATGACAGTACACCAGTCTTATTCTTCTTCTTCTCTCTTGTTTAGCAAAATTGGAACGTTAACTTCTGCAAGCCGGCATAATGCCAGTGCAGTCAACTTGCACCCGAGAAAAACAGACGCCCGCCATGATGAGTGAGACAGACTTGCGTTACTGTACCAGTCCAGTACATGTGGTGATGCTCTTACTTTTCTATTATGGGTGGCACTGAGAATACTCTGTTACAAGGGCTACTGCTTAATTAATTTAACTTTCACCCTACAGTGCCAATAACTACTAGAAAAGGAAAATGAAGAAGATAAATAATCTGATTATCTATCACTGCACATGGTATGTATTTGCTTGCATATGGGATGACTTTAGGTTCTTTGCTTTTTATTGAGTGAACAGTGATACATCCACACATGAATGACCGAGTTCTACTAAACTTATTAACAGAGGTAGTGAGTGGCCATCGTAATAGCCGGATATATGCTGTGCTTGCAATACAAACTACTGCTACTATTCATGGTAGTATTCAGACAAAATTACAACTTCTTTTCCTTGCCTTTCCTACACTGCGACGGACGTGCAGGTGCGGTGTTACATGCTCTTCAAAGTAACACTTAGTTCATCCAGTGACCGTCTACTCTCTCTAGATACACATGTGCTATCTAAGAGTCAGATAGTACCATGATCCAGGCATCCATCCATTCAAACTATATGTCAATCATTCTTCTTCATGTCTCTCATCTGGACAAACCTTACGTTTTCTCACGGGGAGCACACTATGCAGTCTGCAATCTCAATAAGTAAGGAATATAAGAGCTTACCACTGCCCGCCACTACCGTGGCAACCCGCACAGCAGTTTGGTCCGGCACTTCCACCGCCTCTTCCCCAGAGCATTCTTCCTCCACCTCCGCGCTGGACCCAGCACCAGATGTTCCACCTACAAAGTACATTTAAGAATGTTAGATTTCATAGACATACACCACTCACTAGTATTTTGTCTAGGAATGAAGAAATGTGAATACAGAAACCAATCTAATAATTTGTGACTGTCTACTCTAAAGTAAAAATGTCCCTTTTTCCAGGGAAGGGTGTTGTCTTGCTGCACTTTTTGGCACAACTGATGAATGCTTTCGTTTTAACACGCACCATTTTTCTCATAACAGACAGAAGCTTCACTTCTAAGAACAAATCATCATAACTAGGATGAAGGGACCAATGATTCAGCACCAAAAAGAAAAATGAAAGTTCAAACCAGGTGAGGGCTCGGCTCACCCACAATAAATGTGTGAAATAAATCACTATAAGCACTTTTCCATTTTTAGTCAACCGTTAATGTTTTATGACAAGCTTGATTTTAATAAATATTTTTACTTTTAATAAAGCTTTAAAACTTAAATAGACTCTGTGGTTTTTGGTCATGAGTGAATGAGCAAAAGGTTTTGCAATTTGCAAGCATGAGTCCGTGGCTCTGACACTTCTGGACTCTGACTCCGTACTCTTGTCCTGCGTTGGATAATCATCATTGGGGATCAATCATCGATGAATTCGGGAGCTAAATGACTCTGCCACACTATCTAGTTAGTAAGGAGATTGGGGGTTCTTCAAAGTCTGATATCACTGAGGTATGTGGAAAGTGTACCTGCGCCTATTATAATTGATAAACAATGCACTATTTAGTGTCCATAGTTCTGTTTGTACAGATTTGTCCCTGCAACAGTAGTAGTATGGATTGTCCTCCAATCCAAATCAAAAGTAAAGTAGTATCTTATTCTTTCTTGGTGGTCATTCACCTTTTATTGTTGGTAATTGTCAAAGCATAAACATTTAGAAGACTTGAAAAGACATTATGGACAATCCCAGAGGACTGCACTCAGTGCATAGAGCTATTACTGACTAGAATGGGAGTTTCGTTTTACACCTTTTGCCAAATGTGCAATCTTAGTTAGCTACACAGACAGACTAATAAGAATAATCTAGTAATAACACAGGGAGTCATAGTCGAGGCAGGATAAGAATTTAGATACAGTCTACAAGAAGATCAAAGATGATTTAGAAAAAATCGAATGAGGAACGCTAGGAAAAAATAGGTCTCTATATTAAAATTAAAACTTACCAGGGCCAGCAAAGGAGCCCTCGCCTGACCGATCCTGGCCTTGTTCAGCAGCAGCAGCAGCCTCCTCCAATACCCTCTTGCCCCTGGGGGGAGCTGTTGTACAACATGAAAGAAAGAAAGACCAGAAAACATGGATGATATTTGTCAACCAAATCAAACATTTCAAAAGAACAATAACAAATATTTTGGCGAAATAGCAAATAGACAACTATTCCAAGGGATATATTGACCTATCTTATGTGGTCTACTACGATATTAGTATTGCTTGATTTGTGGACCGTCGACTTGGAAAGTTATGTAACTCACTAAACAAACTACTAAAAAGTTTCGCCTAGGACTGGCAGGCAGCAGTCCGCAGCACGCGAAGTGACAAAGTCCATTGTGATTGCAGATCAGCGACAACACTAAAAAGTTTCCTACTACATTTACCAGTCATTACAATACTCAAACTATCAATCCACCACCACTATTTCTTCTTATTGCCAGGTGTACATAGGAAGGACTGGACTTGAGTCTGTAGGAGCAGATTTAGAAGCCCCTTGCGGCTCTTTTGCTCCATTGTTGCGTGACTTTTGTGACGCAGCGGCAGAACAAAAGAGGCGCCATGGTGCGGCGTATATTAACAACGTGGCGCATATGTGAGAAAACCCTGCGCCATCAGGGGGCGTTCCGGCGCAAGGGAGGGCGTTCCTGCGCAGGAACGCATCCTAAAAGTGGCTGAGGGAAATCTACAAGATTTCAATCAGTCACTTTTAGGACAATGATGCGTGACTAAAACCCTGCGTCTGCTTGAAGCAGACGTACGGCTTGACGCAGCATTGGGGAGATAGGGCACCCCAGAGCATTGCTGGAGCTGCGCCATCATTGCGACGCAACTCCAGCAATGCGCAGCCTTCACGGCACAGATGCATAACGCTTCGGTGACGTTTTGGGCCCATGGTGCGCCGCATTGTAAATACGGCGCACCATGGGACGTGGTGGCGTGGCGCACAATTACTGGCGCATCCTTGCTACTTTGCAGGGATGCGCCGGTAATTATAAATCTGACCCTTAGTGTCTAGCATTACGCAGTTCTTTAAACTACACTCATACATAATTTCTCAGGCCAATGAAATGAACACAAAATCGAAAACAAATAAGCATAGTAGCAATGCTACTGAGAAGGAGAGGAGTGCACCTGAAATGCACAGAAGATTTTGAAATGTAATTTACCTACAATGTAATCAGCAGCATTATTGCTCTTGGTAAAAAACAAAAATTTGCAATATAATAACACACAGAGCATGAGAAAACAGAGTAGTGAAGAAATAGCTACTACTACTCACCAAGACCGGGGATCTCAAGGCCGAGCAGGTCGATCAAGTCGCGTTCCCGGTCCAGGAGATCCGTCCAACGGTGGGTGGCCTGGTTGTAGGTGCGCCGGACCCGATAGTGTTGGTACATAGCCCGGCACACCTTCTCCCACCGCTTCCGGCGCTCCCGGATCCCGTACCCGCTAGCGATCTTGCCGCCTGCCATGATGGTCCTGGGGAGGTGGCGCTGAACATAAAAAACTAGTACGGCCACCTCCTCCGCGCTGAAGATCTCCCGGGCTGTGACTGTCTCCCCCCTCAAACGCCCACACTGGAGCCGGGCACGGGGTGCGGGACCCTTCCCCTTCTCAGGATGCTTCCCGGATCCCTTTACCATGGTCTGGGCAAAAAGGAAGCTAAATAATAAAGAAGAAATAGAATAGGGAAGAAGAAAAGAAAAGAGTTTTAAAAAGTAGTTTAAAATTAACCAAAAGTAGAAGAAAACACAAAAATATAGAGCTAGAAAAATAGAGGGATAGATAATAAGTTAAATAGATAAAAAAAACTTCAAACAAGCAAAGGATGGCAGAGATTCAGAGAGGATACAGAAAGCATGCCCAGAACCATAGCAATGAATGAGAAACAAGATGGCCGCGCCCGTTCACGACCGCGTGGGTAAGTTTGCGCGAGATTTCCCTCGCGATCACACGCGAACTTGTACTAGCGAGCCGCACACTTTGCGAGATTACACATCGCGCCCGGAAACAGAAATACGTCATGCAAACAAGATGGCCGCGCCCGTGAACGGCCGTGAGGGTAACTTCGCGCCGTTGCGCTACAAGCGGCTCGCTAAAACGCACAAAACCTTGTGAACTAACACGCCGCAAAAGAACAAATCGCATATTCGCACGAATTCGCGGCTTCCGAATTCGATCTCGCGCAAATTTGCGCCCCGCGAATCCCGCGAAATTGCAGAAAAACAAGTTTTGCAAAACTGAAAGCACTCAGCAGGTGCAAAAGTTCAAACTCATCATTAGTAACCATTCCCTGTAGTGCTTCCTGAGGGGCCCCTCCAGAGTTCAGTTGCCTACTTGCAACTATTCTATGACCCTGCTCTGACCCTCACAGCAGGCTCATAGCATAGCTACAAGTAGGCCACAAAGGTCCTGTGAAAAAAAATTGCACTGCAACAGAAAGCAAATTACAGATAAGGAAGTAGGTGCCAGACTGGAAGTTTAAATTCAGTGACACATTAATCAACCCCAAATTAATTCATGTCAGTTGAAGCAGGGCAGGTGTGCTTGCTTTTCCCCCCCATAATCTACAGTGATGAACCAAAGGGTGGCAGTGATGTACCAGTGGGTGGCATGCGCTGTGTAGCGCCATGGAAAGAGTGCTGTACCAGCACCAGGGCTCGCTCAGCGGCTAAGGCATACCGCTAACACATCCAACACAGCGTCGCAGCTTATGGGACAGGAACCTTTTGATGGAGGATAATTGTAACATTGGGGACTGGAGCCTAGCCTCGCCGCCCACAGGGGTTTAATTTTTGAATAATTTTGAGGAAGTAATCACGGCGCCTCACGAGAGCAATACGGGGCACTACAAAGACCAGAGGACTGCAGGTGCAGCCACGCCCAGGAGGCAGAGTCTTGTTATCAGAATGTAGTGCTTCAAAAACTGCTGTGACATTGCCCTCATAGTCCTTTTGCCTTTGAAGAAATGGTAGTAACCACGAAACGCGTCGGCTGGTTGGACAGATATTTTGGGGAGGCTTGGCCGCTGCTCCTCGTTGTAACCCCCCATTAAAGAATTACGGACTATCCAAACATCCTGTTGTGTGGCTCCTCTTTCGAAAGGCAACTTATGTTGAAAGTTTAGTATAGTAGCATTTTGCAAAGGGCCCCATCTTAACCACAAAATCTGATAATATTCAGTTGCCATGAACCTTTTGACTTCAATGCCCCTGGTGATAGATACAAATGTATCCAGGCCCCCTTTGTTGCGGCCATGCGCACTTTGAACGGCTGGGGTGTGAAAGGTTTGGTAACCATTAATATGATGTGCCTCCAGGGACCATGTTTCCTGAAGGCAGATTACATTGTGCTCTGTAACAACATCTAGCCAATGTTGTTGATACACTTTATCGGCTAGACCAGCCACATTTAAGGAAAGGAAACTATAGGTAAGATATATTTGTTTAGAAATATTTAATCGGTTGGATTCAGGGACATTATGCTGGATGGGAAGTGGATCATCTATGACAGTTGGATTAACTAATTGATCGTTCTGTTTTAACAGAGACCCAATAGGGACAGTTGGAATCATAAGGTCCCCTGCCACTGGATCAGTTTTAGGCCGCCCACTCTGATTGGAATTTGTTAACATTGAACAGCTTAATATTTCCGGGATATGTATCACAGTACTTCCCTGTTGTCAATCCAGATCATTTAGATCCGAAAAAACGTCATATCGATTTGTTAAGAGAAGTGACCAGTATGGTGGATTAAAACCTTGCTGAGTGGACAGAAACTGGCGTTTGGTTGGCCCTTCTACGTTCTCAAAAAGCGAGTGATTAGTACACCGTAGGGTACGCTTCCGTAGATGGAAAGGATAGAGGTTGTGTCTATAATTTGTGGGCACACCGCCGTGGCCTCGGGGAACAATTAGTGCCTCTGGATAAAAGTAGGTTAAAGTTCGGGGCACTATGCTACTACATCCCTGATTCTGATACCAATCAGCGATGTGCGGGACCACCCTTCGGTCTCTGAAATTAATAATTATTACATCCCCTGCAGTGTCTTTTGGTCTTGAACCTATCCACGCTTGTCTTCTAACAAACGCTATGTCTCCATTTATATGGGAGGGCAATGGCCTGTTTTGTCTGAGCCGATGAATAGCTTTATTCTTTAGCTCAGAATAGCCTTCCCTTTTTCCTTCTATAAGCTCTGGGACACCTGTTAGGACTATGGCATATGGAACCGCCTCTGGTGGCAGGTCGATATGACATCCTTTAGTTTTTGTGGATTTGTTTGGAGGTTGGCGAGTGCCTATATCAGCGACCTTGATGTCTGGCTGTTTAGTGCCAGATGAATGAATATTGAGTGAAAGAGAAGCTGGTTCTCCAGACCCTGTCAAAGGGGAGTGTGTGTGTACTTTATCAGTTCTCCCCGATTTCCCGCGGGGGTATTCAGAGCGGGTCGAGTGTCTTTAGAAGGCCTAGCGTTCCCAATGGTCGTGTTAGAGCCAGATGAAGTAGCTTTTGTGGCGGCCTTATTTATTGATTGGTGTCCACTGGTTTTGGTGTTCGTATTAATGGCTACCAAGCCCTTTAAGAGTTGAGAATTTAAAGTGGTTTCTACCACTAAATTATTTAGCTGATCAGGAAAAGTAAGGATCTAACTAGATGTTCTATGTCATTCATGACTAACTTAGATTCAAGTGATTGATTCTTTGATGAGTTTTGGGTTTCCTGGGGCATTGATTTTGTCTTTAGTTGTGGCAAATTGTTCTGTTGTGTTTTTTTGCGAATATCCGTTTGGGGGCTTGAGCCTAATCTGGGTACTTTGGTTTGTCTGCCCCAGTGATCGTTTCCCCCTCTCTTCCTTTTCGTTAGAGTTAGTTGTCTAGATGGTTTTTGCGGGGTGTACTCTTTTCAGTCATAGGGGTCGCATTTGGGAGCTGCAACAAAGAGGGCTCCGCTGGGGAAGAGTCCAGGGAAAAGTCCGAAATAGTTAAGTCATAATTGGGGCTCCTCAATGGGACCTGAGTTAGGGTTGGAGAGTTGTCCTGAAGGAGCAGGGGGATACTGGTATCCATTGATGATAGAATCCCTATGCTCTGAGAGCTGTGCGTTGGTGGGGAGGATATCGGTCTTATTGGACCTAGTGACGAGCGCTTGTTTTGTTGAAGTTCAAAGGACAAGCGCGATTCGACAACAGATATTTTGTGGTCCAGTTTCAAGACAGCCTTTGATAGAAAAGCGTCCAAGGTGCCTCTTACCTTCCCCCCATGTGCGTTTTTCCGCCGTTTCCAGGCTTCGGTGGCATTGTCAAAGTTCCAAGACCTCGGGATAGAATGAATAAAGAGACGGGCCCGGCCTCAATCGTCCTCGGACGGCCTCAGACGGCCCGCCCTTAGCCCGGGCTTTGCCCCGGTCTTTGTCCCGCACGCGTCCCGCTAGCACGTCGATAGGCATGTCTAAAATAGATGGTGGGAGGGATGCGGGAAGAGGCCCCAGCTACGGCCAATGATGTTACCGCAAGGCCCGCTGGACCTCGCAGTCCCGACCCGGCTGTTCCCCTGGGTTCGCTCTGCCCTTCTGGCAATCGAAGGTTTGTTCCCCTGTTCCGCTGGGACGTGAGGCAAGAGAAGGGAAGACTACACAAAGTCCAAGCCTACGAGCGGCTCCCGTGGAGCGGGGCCCGCGAGGCATTATGTGCAGTAGGGGGAGGGTAGAGGAAGAGGCCCCAGCTGCGGCCAATGATGTTACCGCAAGGCCCCCTGGACCTCACAGTCCCGACCCGGCTGTTCCCCTGGGTTCGCTCTGCCCCTCTGGCGATCGAAGGTCCATTCCCCTGTTCCGCGGGTCCGTGAGGCAAGAGAAGGGAAGAATACACAAAGTCCAAGCCTATTAATCGGTTAGAGTCTATCAGGGACACAATTAATAGCCTAGAAGTTAAACATGGTGATTTTTCTCAAGCCACTGCCACTTTGCAGAAGCCAGATGAGTCAGTGGCTGATTACATCTTGAGGTACAATGAAGCATGGGATAACAGTGCAGGGGTACCGGGCACCACAGAGGCCTATAAGGTATTGGCTATGCAAACCCTTATGAATGGTTTGCTAGCTTCTGTGGCCCACAGTTGCAAACTACGCCACCCTGATTGGTCCACTAAAGGATATCACGAGTTGTGCACACTTCTCATAACTATGAAAAGAGATGGTATTTTTAAGGTAAGGAAGGACATCGCTAAAAATGACAAAGGAATGATGTTGCAGCAAGTACAAAGAGAGGAGGCGCCATAGGGAATGTACTGTCAGGGGGAACAGCAAAGACAGGATAATGGACAAGGATACCAGAGGAGAGACAAGAGTAGGGATTGGTGCTATAATTGTAGGGGCACTGGGGACGTAATTGTAGAAATAATAGAGGCAGCAGGGATTGGAATGAGTGAAGTGACCAGTATAATCAAAATGATAGAAACAGTAATGAAAGGTTTGACAGAAATGAGACCCAGCCATCTGCACCACCCATGCCCAGAGATCTGAAGCAGACCCAGCACTCCCTGAGGAATCCTTTCCAGGAGCAACATGGATCAGTATAGGACCACGCGGAGAGAGAGATGGGACAAACTGCAGCAACCAGAGCCCAGTGCTTTATGATAAAGGTATCAGAGACACCAGAGGAGAATCCCATGTTTCAAATTAAGGTAGGAGATAAAGAGATTGATTTCCTAATAGACAGTGGTGCAACCCTATCCACAGTAAGAAACAAGCTAGGTCCTGGTAGTGGTGAAACAGTCACTACTATAGCAGTAAATGGAATGATGATGCATGAAGAATTGTCAGAACCCCTACCAGTTTCTGTTGATGACTTCACAACGCCCCATCAGTTTCTGCTGACATCAGATGCGCCCATCAATTTGCTGGGGAGAGAACTCCTCTGTAAATTGCATGCAACATTATATTTTTCACAAAATGGGATTCACTTACAAGTACCTGAGAACAGGTTAGAATTGGCCAATAGAGCACTTACTGCTTGCAAATTAAGTGAGGACTCTGTGTTATGTGCACCCGCCCCCCCCCCCCCCCCCCCGGTCTTGTGTCTCTCTCCAACACATTACCAATAGACTCCATTACATGGAGATTTTTTATGAAAACATGTTTTTCAAGCACTGTTTAAATACAGCTCTGACATGGAGAGTGAATTGTTCACTCATTTAGTGCAGTTGACATTAGTACCTGAGCCCATACACTGTACTACAGCATTTTGCACATGAGCAGTGCCTGAATGGTACACCTACACCTACAGGGCAGACATGCATTTGCACTGGACAATGGAGTTGCTGGAGTACACATTATATATAGGAAAAGAAGGGTGTGCAGTGAGCATTGAACTATGACCACAGGAAATGATGTTATTTCAAGTGCCAGATTCTGAACCACATGTATCCATAGCTGTAGCACCAGGTTACTACCCTAAGGATTTGGGCCCCATGCTCAAACACCTTCAGGACTTACCTAGAACTAAGGATTTTACATTTCCTTTAGGAATGGTGTCTGTGTTAGGAGATGGAGAAGGGTGGTGTTGGAAGTTGTGTATGAACAGAAAGGACAGGACTGCAGTTTTTGACAAACTTGAAGGGAATATGGCTTTACAGTTGACTAAAAACAAGGTCCTAGAGCTAGTGAACTCAGAGGTTTGGGCAAAACACAAAAATGAGGCAGGATTATTGAAAACATGTCCTCCCCATAAAGTGATACTTAACACCTTGGCTGCTAAGGCAATTCCCATACTGTGCTGGAAATTGCTATTCTCCATTATTCATGACGAGCTCAGCTCGTCATAAGCACAGCTCCAGTGTGCCTCATGACGAGCTGAGCTCGTCATGAGCAGCGAAGGGGTTAAAGAGAATACTGAATTACCTTATGTCCGTCAGCACAGGCTGTCACCTCAGGCAGAGGGGGGAATAAAACCTGTGATTGATTCTCTCTTGCAACAAGGTATCATTAAAAAGACATCCAGCCCCTGTAATAGTCCTATCATTCCATTACCAAAGGACAATACTGGGCTGTATAGGTTCATACAGGACTTACGACAGATAAACAACATTGTGGTTCCATTAGCACCTGTTGTGCCTGACACCAATATTATGCTATCTTCTATACCTGTAGAGGCAGATTACTTTTCAGTCATTGATCTGTCCTCTGCATTTTTCAGTATTAGAGTCCATCCAGAGAGAGAGTACCTTTTTGCTTTCACAGTAAAAGATACCCAATTTACTTTCAGAAGACTGGGACAAGGCTATACTGAGAGTCCCATGGTCTAAGCGCAGGCAGTAAAGAGAGACCTGGATAGCCTACACCTGGAAGGAGGTAGCATCATCTTGAAGTACGCTGACGATCTACTCGTGGCATCTCCATCACTTGAAGCCTGTAAAAAAGACACTGTAGTGCTGCTGAATCACCTCCAGGACACAAAGCTTCATTGTCAAAATTCCAGTGCTGCCAAAAAGAGGCGACTTACCTGGGTTATGTAGTATCCAAAGGTACACGCCGCATATCACCTGACAGGAAAAAAAAGATTCAGGGCATGCAGCCTCCGTCCACCAAGAAAGGAATGCTGTCATTCCTGGGGATGATGAACTTCTGCCGCAAGTGGATCCCTGAGTACAGATCCTATGATGCCATCCTGCGACAATGCAACTACAAGATGCTCCCAACAACATTGTATGGACTAATGAACTTGCAATCTGTTTGAAGAAACTGAAAGAGACTTTGTGTACTGCGCCAGCCCTGGGGCTGCCTGATTACAAACTGCCCTTCCATCTCTATGTGTCAGAGCAAAATGGCATTGCAAATGGTGTGCTGCCACAGCAGCATGGCTCAGGAAAAAGACCTGTGGCATACTACTCCGTGACTTTGCCTCCAGCAGTAACTGGGCATCCAGCTTGTTTGAGAGCAGTGGTATCAGCAGCTGTGATGGTAAAGAGGGCGGCTACCATTGTGTTGGACTACCGTACAGTACAGTTGTTGTCACCTGTAGCAACACAACATCTTTCGGCGGTCAGGCAAACAGGTTATGAGGTCACTCTGTTGTCTAACACCAATATCACCATTAAAAGATCCCCACCTGTTAATTTGGCAACATTATTACCTCCACTAGGTGATTCAGATGAGACCCCTGACCATGACTGTGTTGAAGTTGTAGAGAAATGCACCACACCCAGACTTGCAGCAAACACATAGACTTCGCCTATATGCCTATATGCCCCCAGTGAAGGGATTCAAATGTTTGCTGGTATGTGTGGATCTATTTTCAAAATGGGTGGAGGCGTTTGCCACTTGAAGAATGATGCAGCAACTGTTGTGCGATGCTTGATGAAAGATATAATACCCCGATTGGGGGTCCCCCAGAGCATGAACAGTGACAGAGAATTTGTTGCTGCTGACTGCGGACCAGGAGGAGAAGCAGAGCACCGCTCACTGCGTGCCTTTTTAATTACTGACACTTGCTGAAAGTGCCCAGGAACTGAGTGACTGAAGTGACACTGTAGTACTATGCATTGCACAGAGAAAAATATTTGTTGGACACTTACTGCCGGTATCAAAAGAGCCTGCTGATATAATATTGATCTCATCAAGATGTATCAATGTGACAATACATGCACTGTATGCAAATACTGTGTAATGCCATCCAAAGATATGTAACTAATGTTTCCTTCATATATACATATATATATATATTGGTTTTACACTAATGTTGGATAGGTCTATCCAAAAGAGGGGATTGTTACAAAATATATATGAATATCTATATAAATTCATGTGCATGCACTTCAAAAGGTTTCATGTTTATAAAAAATCACATAACATGAGGCCTGGAGCTCAAAAGGGCTTCCTATCTGACCTTGACTGGAAAAGCTTCAACAAGCTATACTGAACCCCCTTACATGTCACCTTGCTTGTCTTAACTACATGATATGCAAGTGTTACACAGTGCAGAGCCTGCCTTTCTGGTCTGCCCATATCTGGCTGTTTTGCATGATGCAGACATTGCACATCCATGTCAGCCATATTTGGCTTGGTGCCTTATTCTAGTTCCGCTGACATGGCATTACTTTAGGTATATAGCACCTAGAAATCTGTCACTCTGGGAAGAAGCAGTCTGAGAGCCCCTAAGGTGGCAGATCTGACTTCTTCCTTGCTAATTGGCAATGATGCATGCTTATAGTACCATTAAATACATTTCACTCTGTTTCTGAGCAAACCTGCTATGTCTGGGGAGTTTCATTCAATTGCTCCTGGGAGGGTGCCTGTAATTCCCCATCACTCGGAGTCAGAAGCTTCAATGCTAGGCACCTTGAAGAGTTCTCTCTAATGCGGTCATTATTACTACTGGTTATACTCTATTACGGAAGTGCTCTAAACAGCATACTTGTGGACCGAGTGCAGTATTCGCATCTCTGCGCCAGACCCAAGTTGTGTGTCTTCAAGCCAAGAGCTTAGTGATGGTACTGCTTCTGCCATATCCTGACGATTGTGCTCCTTACTGTAAATGACAGCTGTAAAATCCATCCTGCAGAGTGCCAGGCTCTGTGACAAAACTGCAACACACACCCCTGGCACAGTGAGTGCTAAGAGATGGGTGTGAATCACAAGCTTCCAGTGTGTTTAGAAGGCAGAAAATTAATATGAAGGGGTTAATTCTAAAATGTGTGTTTTATCAGCACAAGGCACATTTAACCGTTGATTAGATTATGTGTGTCTTTCTTGCTCATAACTCCTTACCTGATACCTAAATGCATTAATTGGACTCAAAATGCGTATTTATTTGCGGCATGATACAGAACAGATAACATTAGCAGAGTAAAACATGACATATAGTTTGCAAACGTTACATAAATACATTTCTTAATTGACTGTAAGACATATAACTCTTAAGAATATTATTGGGGACATTTTGATTAAGATCTTTTCAAAGATTACTTACAGAGGGTACAGTTCTCGGACGGAGGGTACGGCCTGCCTGGAATAACACAAAACTATAATAAAATGTTGTCTACTGGTCCTTCATAACTTCAATATTTGTAGGTAATTGCCATGAAAATTTTACTATAAAATGAACCAATGGGGCCTGCTTTTACAAAGTTTCCTGGGTGCTAAGATGAAGAGCAATTGCTGACCATGGGCCGAACGACCAGGAAGGAAGTTGGATCACTGGCTGTGCTCAGCTTTGAACGATATGAGGCAGGTATTTATTTCCACCACTTTCTAAGTTCACCAGCCTCCACTGACTGTTAAGGCCTACTACCTTAGCGTGATATAGGATGTAAGCGCCACAATTCACCTCACTTGTATTCACCCCAACATCACATACTCCTAAAACATCTATACTCAATATTCATGGGCATGTAATGGTTTCTGTAACTTGGATATTCCTGAACAGGTAAAACATGAGCAGTATATGCCAGTCCAGTCTAAAGCAGCTGTTGCAAAATGGACTTCTCTGAAGGGTCGCCCTAAACTTTTAGCCTTCCACCTCCTCTTTTTCTGACCTCGTTTTTATTGGCTTTAGGAGTGAGCACTTTACCACTGCTAACCAGTGCTAAAGTGCATGTGCTCTCTCCTCTAAACATGACACTATTGGCTCATACTCAATTGCCATATTTAATTTGCTTATAAGTCAAATTAAATGCTATCAGTGGGCCTGCAGCACTGATTATGCCACACACGCACAAGTATCCCTTTAACTATGTCTCAGGCCTGCCACTGCAGAGCCTGTGTTTACAGTTTTACTGCCATGTCGCCTTCGCATTTAACACCTCTTTCTGAAACCTTAAACCCCCTTCCATTACACAAATGTCACTCCTAAGGTAGGCCTTAGGTAGCCCACAGGGGGAGGGTGATGTGTAATAAAAAGGTAGGACATGTACTTTAAATATTTTGCATGTACTGGTAGTGAAAAACACCCAAATTCATGTATCACTACTGTAAGGCCTACTCCTCTCATAGGTTACCATTGGGAATTCCTAAAAATACTTTAAAGCTGTAATTCCTTATTAGAAAGGAGTAGCTGTATAATGTTTTATATCTTTGGAATCATAATGATCAGGTACCGCAGGCACAGGTAAAAGTGGTGGGTCAGTGCGGAGGGAAAGTTCAACAGACAACAAGATAGGGATAGTAAAATAAAAAATAAATTAAACCACTTATCTTGCGCTTGCCAAGTTGGTGATGCAGCGAGCGCAAGGTAAGTGTTTTTTTAATTTTTAATTTTACTTTCCCTATCCCATCGTCTGTTGACTTCCCCCCTCCACGCTAAGCGTGGGCATAAAATCTGTTTCATTCGCGAAATTTGCGAATTTTTTGGCAAATTCGCGGTCCGCGAATCACGCAAATTCGCCCAAAAAGCTGCAAATTCGTAAGCTGCAGATTTTTTTGCTTGATCGCGCTTGAAAAATACAATATTGCGCGCGCTGCGTTGACTTATCGTGATTCTGTGTTCGCCAAGATGTTTTTCTCCCGGTTTGCGTGTGCTGCGCCATTTTGGATCTTGCTGCGTGACCGCACGAGAGTTTTTCGACCGCGATTACATCATCGCAGCCCGCCATCTTGCACAGCGAGAGTTTGACAACGCGAGTACGTCATAAGGGCCCCAGGATCATGCATCGCGGGAGTAAACAATGCCAAACACGTAGATGCGGCGCGCAGCTGACTTCCGGCGGGAGATTTGAACAGCTCGCTTTCCCGAAAATGCAAAAATTGCAATTCTGCACAAGAAATCCACCGCAGGCAGCATAAACCTTCTGAAAATGATGATTTTGATCAGAATAACTCCTCAGATTGACATTTGGCTGCACTTTTTGGTGCAAGAAGTCCATTTTTTTGGGGGGGGGGGTGGGAGGAAAGAAGTGCCCCAGAGTCTCCAACTTCCTATTCCTGTCCAGCTGGCTCCTCCCAGTGCTTTGTCCATGTCCTGGTCCCTTTTCATTTGGATCTGGAGCTGGAAGGATTACTTTTTATGGCTGCTGCTGGATATTTGTATTTGAGGACATTTTTATGACTTTGGATCACTTTTGGATTTGAGATTTTACAAGTAAGTTGGTGTTGTTTGTTTGGGGCATTGCAGTTGCTGCAACTACAATTTTTAAACTTTTTCACAACTTTAAAAAATAAATATCGTGGGTAGCCACAGTATCCAGTAGGCCCAGGGTTAGTCATGGGTGCATGATATGATACAACTGTTTCTGTGAGTTTTGTTGAACTTAAATCTCATTTATGTAATGGAATTTTAGCTCACTGTTATATGTAGAATTTTAATTTTTTATTTTGAGGTGCCTGTAAAGCCACCTAGTAGGCTAGTAGGCCCAGGGGTAGTGAGTGGTGCATGGACCAAGTCTTTCTGTGGGGTTTCTTGAATTTAAACATCATTGAGGGCATGGATGGCATTGGATTGTGGTGATTTTTGTGTGTTGTTCGATTTTTGTGAGTTTTTGGGGTGTTGTTGGGGCCTGGCCATGTGGGTGGGGGCCATTTTGAGACCTGGTCCAGGCAGGGCCTGGCCATTTGGGTGGGGTCAAGGGACCATTTTGAAGCCAGGCAGTGTGCTTTGTGCCATAGGCCTGCACCAAGTCTGCCCTGCTTTCATCCATTATGCTCAGGGATACTCAGTGGTGCATGGACCAAGTCTTTCTTTGGGGTATCTTGAATTTAAACATCATTGAGGGCATGGATGGCATTGGATTGTGGTGATTTTTGTGTGTTTTTCGACTTTTTGGGTTCTTGCTGGGGCCTGGCCATGTGGATGGGGGCCATTTTGAAGCCTGTTCCAGGTAGGGCCTGGCCATGTGGGTGGGGTTCAAGGGGCCATTTTGAAGCCAGGCAGTGTGCTTTGTGCCATAGGCCTGCACCCAGTCTGCCCTGCTTTCATCCATTCTGCCCAGGAGTAGTCAGTGATGCATGGACCAAGGCTTTCTGTGGGCTGTCTTGAATTTAAACATCATTGAGGGCATGGATGGCATTGGATTGTGGTGATTTGTGTGTGTTTTATTACTTTTTGGGGTGTTGTTGGGGCCTGGCCATGTGGGTGTGGGCCATTTTGAGGCCTGGTCCAGGCAGGGCCTGGCCATGTAGCTGGGGGTCGATGGCCCATTTTGAAGCCAGGCAGTGTGCTCAGGCCTGCGCCCAGTTTGCCTTGCTTTCTTCCATTAGGCCCAGGGTTAGTGAGAGGTGCATGGACCAAGTCTTTCTGTGGGGTGTCTTGAATTTAAACATCATTAAGGGCATGGATGGCATTGGATTGTGGTGATTTTTGTGTGTTTTTCAACTTTTTGGGGTGTTTAACTGAATTTTCTCTGGCTTCCATTGCTTTTAGGTGCACAAGAGAACCACCAGTGCCAGGAAGAAGTCCTGCAGCGGTGTGTGCAGCACAACGTCACGTGACGTCACGTGTGGCCACAGACAAGACAACTCTGCAACTCGTGCAACTGCAGCCTGCTGTTCTGACATCTGAAGGAGGTGGCCGTAGCGCCTCAGCGAAAAAAGTTGCCAGTGCCACTGCCAGTAAGAAGGAGCAGAAGAAGCAAGTGGCACCACCTACCAAGGAGACTGGTGTGCCCACCGACACCTTATTTGGTAAAAAAAAAACTTCGCCTGCAGCAGCAGCGGTGTCCGCCGGGGACCAAGCTGGAAGCAGCACCTCCGCTTCATTGGGCTCAGTGCCACCATGCCAAGTTAGGTCCAAGGCCATGAGTGCTGCTGAGGCAGCCACTTTAGTTTCTCAATCACCATCGACCAGTGATGTTGGCTCATCACAAGAAAGTACCGTCCAATCAACGCCTGGTGTAACTCAGCTGATGAATGTTCAACAACCACAGGTGCAACGACAACCACAGGTGCAACTAGTACAAGCGCAAGTACATGGACAAGGAGAGGCGCAAGGAGAGGCGCAAGTAGAGGCGCAGTAGAGGCGCAAGTAGAGGCGCATGGAGAGGTGCATGGAGAGGTGCATGGAGAGGTTCATGGAGCGGCACAACTGCCTACAACGCTTGTTCTTCCAGAAGTCGGGGCACATCAGGAAATTGATATTCAAGCAGAAGTATCATTCGAGGAAGCCACTCCTCCTGATGATGATCCATTGTCTTCCAGATCCCCAGCAAGAAAAAGGTCAAGTAGGGCTACTACTACTACTACAAGTTCTCCTTCAAGCCCCCTTCATTCTGATGACCTTGATCTTGATTGGAACCCACCAATGCAGTCTGAGAGTGAGGCACGACATGAGCCGACAAAGGTAGCTAAGCCTAAAAGGAAGGTTCCCGCAAGGCTTCCACTTATGGATGATGACGACGAACAAGAAGTGGTGTCTTCTGCTGCGGATGAACAGTCTGACGATGACCCAGTCTTCACAGTCGTCACTCCAGCCCCAGCGGGCATGCAGCAGACAGACATTTTCACCCTATCCCGAATGGCTGCTGAGCGGGATGTGGGCGGCGTGGCACTGGTACCACCACCAACGCAGTTAACTACAACACCAACACGACCTACAGCTTCCATATTTTTTAGTCAGAAGGGCCGGCAGGGACCTCCATCCAGCTAGACCTCCATTACCTCAAGTAGTGGTGCTGTAAGTGCACAACAGAAACAAATTCAGCCACTTCCATCCTCCACTTCATCTGGCATTGACACTCAAAGTAGCACCTCAACCCCTAATAGACATCTCCAATCCCCAGTTTGGGACTTCTTTACTGTTAGCCAAAAGGCTGAAAACATGGTCGTTTGTTTGATTTGTAAAACATTAGTTAGTCGGGGTAAGCTTGGTACCAACTATGGTACCGGAGGCCAGAGAGGTCATCTCCAAAAGCACCACATTATCCAGTGGGAGTCGCACCTAAGGAAGATCCGGGAAGCCAAAAGTACAACTGATCCAAATGTATCCATTCACATTGCATCTGATGCTGACGAGGAGCTGATTGTGCAGGGGGGAGTCAAGAACCGACTGACATTTTTCTGGTACACCCAGTACCCCTGGCAGCAGCACTGCAGTGGTAGCGCCCACACACTCTACCCATGCAACATGTATGAGGCACACTAAGAGTCTGGGAGAAACACCAATGCGAAAAAGTACATCAATGAGCCTAACTGGTTTGAAGAAGTCTGCATCATCATCATCACGTAAAACGGTCCAGACCACCATTAGCAGAATGTTTTGGTCGGAGGCGCCATTTGAACGCAACCACCCAATGGCACGTCTGTATAACGCAAAGCTGGCTAAAATGTTAGCGCTGGACCTTCTCCCTTTTTCTTTCGTGGAAGGGATGGGTTTTCTAGAATTTGTGGCAACAGTCTGCCCTAAATGGAAGGTTCCTAGCTGGTCCTATTTTGCCAGAGTTGCGGTTCCAGCACTACATCAAGATGTGCTGGAGGTGATTGGGGCAGCTTTGCAGAAGAGTGCTGTTCATACTATCCACCTGACAACAGACATGTGGACCAGTTGCCAGGCCCTTGATTACATGTGCATCACTGCACACTGGGTCTCTTTTGCAGGGGTTAGAGACAAGTTATCTGCAGGTGTTGACAGTGCCACAATTGGAGGAGGAGCTTCACGCGTGGATGAATTGTGAGGAGTCATTTTTACCAGGTCCCAAAGGCCCCTTTGGGGCGCAGCACCCGACATGGCGGGCAAGCCTGATAGCGTGAAAGGAAAGACCAAGACCATTCACCGTGGGGGCACTATTCAAACGAACATAATGGATCGCTATACCCATCCTAAAGGGTCCCCCGGTGGCGCGAGTCGGTCTCTGGAGGACGCCGGCGACTCCTCAACTGCTGTGGATGATTTGACCCTTCGCAATGTCATGGGCGCCATTGCTAGTATGAAAACATCCATTGGTCAACAATATGAGGCTCTGGCTCTAAAGCTGGACACCGTGGCAATTGATGTCAACCTGATCAGGACTGACCTATCGAAAACCAACGAGAAGGTCAAATCCTTGGATCTTAAGACCTCCAGCCTTACGACTGATGTCTCCGATTTATAGACGGAGGTTCGCAACTTACGATCCTCCAATGATCTCTTTGCCCGTCGGCTGGAGGATTTTGAAAGTCGGGCCAGACATAATAACATATGTATCATTGGGGTCCCTGAAAAATCGGAAGAGTTCGCCGCGGATCTCCTCGTAGAGGAATCCCATCTTGAACCATCTCGCCCCCAAAGGCTTGAGCAACTTCTTTGCGGTGGAACGCACACACAGAGTCCGGGTGGGCCGCAGAAACTGGGTGCCCCGCCGAGGCCTATAATTGCCAGAATCTTCAATTTCAGAGATAGAGATGCTATCCTGCAGGCATCGCAAGTGGGTGGCCCCACGAAGTTTGAAAACACTACGGTGAGCTTTTACCCTGATTTCACCCAGTTTGTTCAGTAACAAAGGATGGGATTCTTGGGAGTGAAGCGGCGACTGCGAGACATGGGTATGAAAAATGCAATGCTTTTTCCAACTCGGCTATGTGTTGAACACAATGAACGGACATTCTACTTTGATCGCCCCGAGAACGTGAGTGTCTGGCTTGACACCTTGCCCGCACAGCGTGATCGCTCTGAACATTTTGGTGGGACTGAAGGAGCCGAGGCTGGCCCGCAGGAACAGGAATGAGAAGTGGGAGCTGTTTTTCGGACAATGTATAGAACTGGCAGCTGTGGTTTCATGACTTTTGCGATACCTATGGTACTGTACCCAGAGGTGGCGAGGGAGAATGGGACTCTTCCTCCTCCGGGGTTTCTTTTTGTAGACTAGTTTAATAATTGGGCAACAGGCACACTGCAAGTTGGGATGGCTTTTGAGTCTATCGCAGGGGTGCAGGGTGGAGGGGTGAATTTTTGGGCTTTGTTAGGGGGTGGGGGAGGTTTGGGTTTGTTTAATTTTGTTTCAAGGCAACACATCGTTGTACATCTTGATCTGGGTGTTCTGTTCGCTATGGTGTAGATTCGTCACTTGCTCTTGGGATGGGGGTAGGGGGTTGAAGTTATTGTGTTGGAGTGTCAATGGGTTGGGGGACAGGATAAAATGTGGGGTTGTGTTACAACTATTGAGATGCCTTTACTGTTAAGGGATATTGCGTTGCTTCGCCTATCGGACTCAGCTAGGGATTTGATGGACGAAGCATTTTCGGTTGATGAGGTGGCGGCTGCTATCCGATCCGTTCGCTCGGGAAAAGCTATGGGCCCCAACGGTCTCCCCATCGAGCTTTACAAACTGCATCGCGACAAATTGGCGCCGCATCTTCGTGCTATGTTCCTAGAAGCGCGAGACATCGGCTCCCTTCCCCGTGATCAGCGACTTGCGACCATCGTGGTGATTCATAAGGAGGGGAAACCGCGAGATCGCTGCGCATCCTGTAGGCCAATATCGCTCCTTAACGCGGAGCCCAAGATTCTAGCTAAATTATTGGCAAACCGCTTGATAAAGGTGATCGGTGACCTGATCCATCCGGATCAATCTGGTTTCATTCCACATCGCAACACGGCTCTGAACCTGCTACGCCTATATGGCGTCCTGGCGAGAGCGACATCGCTGCGTGATCCGGACATCTTGGTTTCTTTGGATGCTACGATGGCCTTTGATACTGTAGAATGGCCCTATCTCTGGGCTGCTCTTGCAAAGTTTGGTTTCGGCTCCGGTTTCATCGGCAGGGTAAAACTTCTGTACGAGGAACCATTAGCTCAGGTTGTGGTAAATGGTCGGGTCTCCAGGTCCTTTGTTCTGGGGAGGGGCACGCAACAGGGGTGCCCGTTGTCCCCACTTCTTTTCACCCTCACCTTGGAACCTCTAGCGGCTTGGCTGGGGTGGGAACCATCAATGAAGGGTATTCAGTGGACCCCAGAATTTGAGGATCGAATATCATTATACGCAGATGACATCCTGTTGTATCTCTCGTCACCTCGAAAGTCCTTGATAGTACTGATTGATGTACTGAACTCTATCGGGAGGAACTCCGGCCTTGTGATTAATTGGACTAAGTCCTGTGTTTACGTACTTTCGGTGACACTCCCTCTTTACCGCGCGGCTGTCCTATACAGGTGGCACAGACGGGATTTAAATATCTGGGGGTCTATATTACACTGGACCCTGCTGTCCGTTATGAACGGAATCTGCTTCCTCCACTCCAACGGTTAAAATCTGATGTGGCGGCCTGGACTAGACAGTCATTGGCCCCTCTGGGGCGCGCAGCCCTGTTCAAAATGATGTCCTTGCTGCGGTTTTTATACGTGCTTCAGAACACGTGCGATGTAATTCCGGCAAGTTATTTCCGTGAGGTTGAGAGTCTACAGAGGCAGTTGGTGTGGGGCGGACGTCCACGTATCGCCCTCGCCAAATTGACGCTCCCCTGGTATGATGGCGGTATCGCACTTCCGGATATCAAGCGTTACTACTGGGCCTCCCAGGTGGGAGCGATCAACCATGGAATGTACGGTCCGGTTTTGAACCCCGCGTTCGAGATGGATAAGTGGCAGCTACCGGGTGGAGACTATAACAGGGCGCTTTACTCCAAATCTGCTGGAGGGAAACTGTTGGGACCCACTAATATAGCAGTGCGAGTGTGGAAGTGTGTGAACGCGGCAATGGGATGGGTGGATCGTCTGACCCGGGCTACTCCGCTCTATGCGTCTGATAAATTGGGTAGCTTGTGGAGGATGAAAGGCTTTGCGAACTGGGATAGGATCGGTATTAGCAAGGTAAGCGACCTCTGGGCCAAGGGTAGGATTAAGACCTTCGGGGAGCTGAAGATAGAGTACGAACTTAATGACAAGGAGTTTTACCGTTATATACAGGTCCGCCACGCGTTGAATTAGGTTTTTCCTGCAGGTGTTGCTATCCCGGAATCGTCCCCACTCGAAGATCGGGTGCTTGATGGATACGTTCCAGACAGCACTATCTCTCTGATATATAAAAAATTGATTAACGACCGTGCTGACCTGTTGGTACACCTTAGAGAGGTTTGGACCAATGATGGTTTAGAATTAGATGATGAGGACTGGCAATCTGCGATATCCTCTCCCAAGGAGGTCGCGATTCCAGCCTGTCTCTCGATTCGTGCACCGGATCTACGTGACTGGCCCTCGCTTGATTCGGATGGGTTATTCTGTTGATGGATTGTGCAAGCATGGGTGCGGTTTAACTGGTACTTTCCTCCACATAATTAGGGAATGCCCGGAGATAGCAGTGTTCTGGAATCGAGTGCATGCAGTGATGACATAGGTCACTGGAGTTGCGCTACTACCCGAAGCCAGGCGTTGCTTGCTGAATGTATGGGAACAGACTGATTATAATGTGGCGCAGACTCAGTGGGCGACCCTGGGGAATATGGTTGCCAAGAGAGATATAGCACAGTTGTGGGGCTCCAAGAGGCACGGTTTTGGCATGGAAGGAGAACATGGACTGGTGTATGTTTTGTGAGAAAACGGTGTATGTGGCACATGGTGGACCGAGGATATGGGGTAAAATCTGGGGTCAATGGAATGCCTACCGGGGCGATGTGTGTACACCTCCCCTCACCGAAGTTCTGGATGCTCCTCTCTCCCCCTGATCCGACATTCCTAATGCTATCTAATCCTAATGTAAAGTGGCTTTGTTTCCCCCTGCTCCCCTCCCCCCCTTATTTCTCTTACGAATGTTTTGTATTACATTGTGATGCATTTTTCTCCCCTACTTGAACACGTACCCAGCTGTATGCCTACTATTGCCTTGTTTGTTATTGTTTTATTTTCAATAAAAAGAGTTTTAAAAAAAAGATAGTGCCACAATTTTTCAAGCTAGTCGGAAACATGCAACAGTAGCCATGTTTGCCATGGAGAAAACTCATACTGCACCTAACCTTTTGGAGAAGTTTGATAGGAAGGTCTATGAATGGCTGCATCCAAGAAATCGCATAGTTGGTTATGTTTCCACAGATAATGGCAGTAATATAGTTAAGGCCATGCAGCAAGGTGACTATTTCAGAGTGCCTTGTTTGGCGCACAGTATTAACATTGTGGTGCAAGATTTCTTGAAAAAAGAAAACATAGTCAGCAAGTTACTAACCACCTGCCGAAGAATATGCACACATTTCAGCCATTCTTTTAAGGCCCGGAAGGAGCTGAGGAGCATTTAACATGAACGTAGACTACCAGTCAAAGGACTCATCCAGGAGGTGGCAACACATTGGAACTCAACCTTTTACACGCTTGAGCAAGGGTTTCAAGAAAATCCATGGTGGAGAAGGGGGATTTGGGCCTAGTTGGAGACATCGTTTTGGTACAATTTAAACTGAGGCCTAGCAGTATTGCATGTTTTTGGGGGGCTGTTTGAAGTAGTTCTTGGTTTTTGGGGGTGGGCTGGGGGGTCTGGGAGCACTACTGGGAAAGTCTAATTTTGATTGCAAGTGGTTTGAAGAAAATCCATGGTGGAAAAGGGGGTTTGGGCCTAGCTGCAGAGCGCGTATGGAGTGATTTTGAGGTAGGCCTCAAATGTTCAAAGTGTGACATTTTCCATTTTTGCTTTTGGTCTGTTTGGGGGTGTTCTACTTTTTTGCGGGTGGGTTGAGGGGTCTGGGGGCATTACTGGGAAGGTCTAATATCGGATGCAAGTGGTTTGGAGAAAATCCATGGTGAAAAAGTTTTTCCTTTTTTTAGCTCACTTGCGTGTTTTTGGGGGGCTGTTTGAGGGGGTTCTAGGTTTTTGGGGGTGGGTTGGGGGGTCTGGGAGCACTGCTGGGAAAGTCTAATTTTGATTGCAAGTGGTTTGAAGAAAATCCATGGTGGAAAAGGGGAGTTAGGGCCTAGCTGCAGAGCGCGTATGGAGTGATTTTGAGGTAGGCCTCAAATATTCTAAGTGTGACATTTTTGCATTTTTGCTTTTGCTCTGTTTGGGGGTGTTTTACTTTTTTGCGAGTGGGTTGAGGGGTCTGGGGGCATTACTGGGACGGTCTAATATCGGATGCAAGTAGTTTTGAGAAAATCCATGGTGAAAAAGTGTTTCCTTTTTAGTTCACTTGCGTGTTTTTGGGGGGCTGTTTGGGGGGGTGCTATGTTTTTGGGGGTGGGTTGGGGGGTCTGAGAGCACTGCTGGGAAAGTCTAATTGTGATTGCAAGTGGTTTGAAGAAAATCCATGGTGGAAAAGGGGAGTTAGGGCCTAGCTGCAAAGTGCGCTTGGAATGATTTTGAGGTAGGCCTCTGTAGATTTTCTAAGTGTGGCTTTTTCAATTTTTGCTTTTGGCCTGTTTGGGGGTGTTCTACTTTTTGGGGGTGGGTTGAGGGGTCTGGGGGCACTGCTGGGAAGGTCTAATATTGGATGCAAGTGGTTTGGAGAAAAATCCATGGTGGGAAAGGGGGGTTTGGGCGTAGTTGCAGACAGCGTTTCGGCACAATTTAAACTGAGGCCTAGCAGTATTGCATGTTTTTGGGGGGCTGCTTGAGGGGTTCTGGATGTTTGGGGGTGGGTTGAAGGGTCTGGGGGCACTGCTGGGAAGGTCTATTTTTGTTCTAAAATAGCAGTTTGCACCTAGCTTGAGGGGAAAGATCCGCACAATTCGCCCATACTTACTAAATACTATCCTTGAAAAGGAGACTCAGAGTACGCACTTTTGAAATGAAGCTTGTATGTAATACTGTCGACTCTGAAACTGAAAGTGTTATTTTTGCACTACACAGCGTACATTATATTTTTTGCCCCGTGGTGTTAATATCACTTCCTGTTTTTTCATCAACAATTATAGGCCGGATTTTACCCTGTGCGATTGGAAAAACATTGATGAACTCAGGCTTACCATTAGCGATCCGCAATTCCGCATCCGCCAGGCAGGCAGTGGGCAGTGTGTCTAGTCACCAAGATTGATCAACGGAGCGTCAGACGGAATGGAGGAGTACTGTGAATAAGAGAAATGGCTGGATGCACGCAACTTCCCAAATTCAACAGGACAATTACAACATACAGTTACAGTATCCTCTACACTTCTCCTTATCTTTTAAATAATCTTATTGTTGTGAACTTCTATGAGTGTGCTCTCTGCTTCAAATGCATCCCCCAGCCATTGTATAAATTTTTCTTTGCTATTTTTAAAACTAATTTCATGTACTAAGTGTTGTTTATTATCTCTGAGGGCAGATAGGCAAGTGAAATTGCATAATTACTGCAGCCCTGTGCTGCCACATTGTTTCTTCATAGTTAGTAAGTTGTAGAAAGTACTACTTAGTTTAAGTAACCTAACAATCCATTTAGCAATCAACTTCATGCATGCAGTAGTACATGCACTTCCTTTATGTCCCTTAAAAGATTTATGGATATCTTCATATCCAAAGATTTGTTTATCTTCATTTGTTGTTTGTCCATGCTGTATTTTTTTTTCCTCTCTCCACAAAACTTTCCCCAAAAACCTCATTCCCATCCAATTTTCAAACCCTAACCCTCTTCCCCCGGGCTGTGTGGTTTTCATTGAGGTGTGACTAAAAGACAACAATAATTCCACACACTTGCTAGGGAGGATAAGGTCAAAGCAACAGAAAATTAATTTCAAAGCTGGTGAAGGAATCCGAGGATATATTCTTACTCAGCTTGACACACACCCATGACTATTTGCAAATCAAATCTGATTTTCATGTGTGCCATCAATTGGATTGATCATCAAGAACATCCTCCTCCTACACATGGCGAATGACTACGCTGCTGTGTCCTTCACCTTCAGTACTATTTCTTGTAGTAGCCAAAGCCAAACTCCATGCAACTAGTAGTTATACTTTGAATTAAATACTTTAGCATTTGTTAGGCTAAATTATGGCACTGTTCTTGTGTACTGTGCTATCTATCGTACTGTTCTAATGCTCCGCTCAGGCCACTGAAGGTTTCAATTTCTTTTTTGTCATATGCTGCTACTGCCACTGTGTACCAACACTACTACGAACACAACAATGCCATTTCATCCACCCAGGATTGCCAGCCTTCATCACCATTTGCCATGCAGCCAGCCCTGTGCCTAGCCCTATTCTCAAACACGAATCACAGGTAAGATAAGCGTTTGGTGGGGGGGGAGGAAGAATAATGGAGTAGGAGGAGAGAGGAGAGACTGACGGTAGTACTAGTAAAGTAGTAGGACAATTGAATTCACTAACTCTGTGAGTGGCACTTACTTTAGTAAACATTTGGGCGATTACTTAGACAATATAAATCAAGCAACCAGTTAAGTTTCAGGAAAACAAACATACAGTTACTCCCCCCCCGCCTCCCCAGCAAAACAGTAAAAACGCGTATGCTATGTTTAAGTTGAAAGTAAATAATTATTTTTATCCCTAACAAAAATAAACTATCCTGCAAGACCCGACCCACCCCACCCTCCCTAACCCTAAAGAATGTCTGTGAAATAAAAGTCCCCAAAATCCAAAAAACCCAACTCCCAATTCCCAACCCCCCCCCCCCAAAAGTCTTTAAAAAACTGGCAAGGAACAGTCTCTCCTCCTCTACTGCCGCCGGTGGTGTCCTTTGGCCAGGTGGTCCTGTTGCTCTCTGAGGAGGTTCTTCTTGAGCAGGGTTTTCACTCTCTCCATCTCCTGCTCAAGGTTGGACACCCTGAGGGTTAGTTAGGTGGTGGATGCGTTCCTTGCACCTGCTGTGGGAGGCAGCTGATTTTTTGGCTGCTTGGTGGTAGGGGGTGGCTGCGGTACCACGGCTCCGTACCACTGGAGGCTTGCGCTGACTGACTGACCCAGGGTGCGCGAGGAGGGTGCAGCTGTCGTGGTGGATGTTGCTGTGGACTGCGACTGCGTGTTCTCCTCCTCCTGGGCCACCAGCCGCCGATATACGTTGACAATCGCCTCCAGCTTCATTTGCCGGGCCCGTCTAGCTAGCTCCTTCCGTGTTGGTTTGGAAGAAGCATCTATATGAAGAAAGAAAAACATACTGTAACCAATGCTCTTTAAGATTAACACAAAATAATTCAGCAGAAAGTTGTGTAACAGTAGCACTAGCAACTTGCAAGCACAGTACATAACATTTGTGGCCAGTATCTATCTAACCTCCCACTTCGTCGCCCTCTCCTCTAACATTAGTGGGAGTTTCAGGAATTCTACTAGCACTATATGGACTCACTACATTAGACTCAGACAGTACACCAATCTTCTTCTTCTCTCGTTTAGAAAAATTGGTACGTAAACTTGTGGAAGCTGGCATAATGCCAGCACAGTCAACTTGCACCCTAGAAAAATAGACGCAAGCCATGATGACACAGACTTGCGTTACTGTAGCACTCTAGTACATGCAGGTGGTGAAGCTCTTACTTTTCTATTACGGGTGGCACTGGCCATACTCTGTTACAAGGGCTACTGTGATTGTGAGAAGCATTTATATAGCACATGGCTACCTGGAGGCATCCCAGCGCTTGATTAATTTAACTTTCACCCTGCAGTGCTAATGACTACTAGAAAAGGAAAATGAGGAAGATAAATAATATGATTATCTATCCCTTCGCAGGATATTTGCTTACATATGGGATGCTTTGTTTTTTATTGAATGAACACTGATAGGCCACACATGTATGACAGAGTTGTAATAAAATTATTAACAGAGGTAGTGAGTGTCCCCCGTAATGGCAGGATATATGCTGTGCTTGCAAACTACTGTTACTAGTCATGGTAGTATTCTGATAAATGATATCTTCTTTTCCTCGCATTTGCTAGACTGAACGGACATGCGGGTGCGGTTTTAAATGCTCTTCAAAGTAATACTTACTTCATCCAGTTACGGTCTACTCTGTCTACATACACCTATGCTATCTATGAGTAAGATAGTACCATGATCCAGGCATCCATCCATTCAAAGTAAATGTCAATCATTCTTCTTAATGTCTCAACTGGACAAACCTTAGCTTTTCTCACAGAAAAACGACCTTTTTATTTTATTTTGGAAACCGCCAGCCATGCATCCGTGCTTGACGTGCATTTAAATTTGAACCAAAGGATATCTTGCGCACACATACAGTTTCTGTTTCACCCACCCAGGCAGTCCTCTTCCCTTTCTCCTTGTCCCATCCTTGCTTCATCCTTCAACCGGCCATGCATCATATTCCCAGCCACCTCGGGCAGCATTCAAAAACACGTATCATTCTTTGCCAGTCATTACTTTTAACTCGCTCGTCCTTCCTTACACCCTTCTTTCCTTTTCGTTCATCCCATCCATCAACTTCATCTCTGATCTGACTTGGCTTCTCGATAGAACTTTCACAGCTGAGTTGAAGTCAAATTTAGAGGAGGCCATTTGTTACTCGTCAACTCCTGCCGCTAATTCTATTGCTCATGCAAAGTCAATGGTGAATGTCTTCTACCTGGTTGACAAAAACGTACTTCTAAATTTGTAAGTCTTCTTAACAGTAAAGTGTAATTGTACTGTACAACATATACACCTGCGCAAAGAGCACACTCTGCAGTCTGCAATCTCAATAAGTAAGGAATATAATAGCTTACCACTGCCCGCCACTACCGTGGCATCCCCCACAGCAGTTCCTGATGGCTGTTCCACCGCCTCCGCCCCAGGAGTGCCCACCTCCGCGCTGGCCCCAGCAATGGTGGATGGTTGTGCCGATGTTCCGCCTAGAAAATACATTTCATATTCTTAGATGCCATATACACCACTCCCTATTTTTTATAGGAATGAAAAAATGTTACTAGTACTACATAAACAAATTTAATAATTTGTGACTCTCTAGTCTCAAAACTACAAATTTCCCTTTCTTCAGGGAAGGCTTTTTTTTATTTATGCTACACTTTTTGGCACAACTGATGAATGCTTGCTTTTTAACATGCACCATTTTTCTCATAACAGACAGAAGCTTTCCTTCTAAGAACAAGATCAAGATCAGATCATCACCACTTGGAGTCAGCAACGATTCATCCCCACAAAGAAGACTGGAAGTTCCAACCAGGTGAGGGCTCTCCCACAATTAATGTGTGAAATGAGCCACTTTTCAGTTTTGAATCCTTCACCGTTTATCTTATATGATGAAGTTGATTTTAATAAATGTTTTTACTTTTAATACCGCTTTAAAACTTACATAGACTCTGTGATTTTTGGTCATGAGGGAGTGAGCAAAAGGGTTTGCAATTTGCAGGCATGAGTCCGTGGCTCAGAGAGGTCGGGACTCTGACTCCGTCCTGGGTTGTATAATCATTGGGGATCAATCATCACTGCATTCGGGAGCTAAAATAATGACTCTGACACACTAGCTAGTCAGTAAGGAGATTGAGGGTTCAACTTCTGTTATGACTGAGGTATGTAGAAAGTCTAACTGCACCTATTATAATTCATAACCAATGCCCTATTTCTTGTCCATAGTTCTGTTTGTGCAGAATAGTCCCTGCAACAGTAGTAGTATGGATTGTCCTCCTATCCAATCAAAAAGTAAACTAGTATCTTATTCTTGGTGGCATTGACATTTTATTGTTGGGAATTGTCAAAGCATAAACATTTAGAAGACTTCAATAGACAGTAAGGACAACCCAGAGGACTGCACTCAGTGCATAGAGCTATTGCTGAATAGAATGGGAGTTTTGTTTAACACCTTTTGCCAAATGTGCAAGCTTAGTTAGCTACACAGACACACTAATAATAATCTAGTAGTACCACAGGGAGTCATACTAGAGCCAGGATAAGAATTTAGAAACAGTCTACAAGAAGATCAAAAATGATTTAGTAAAAAATAGAATGAGGAACGTTTGGAAAAAAATACAGGTGCTGTAAAAGATAGAAAAGTATAATTATTAATATTAACAGGAAAACTTACTGGGGCCAGCAGAGAAGCCCTCACCGGACCGATCCTGGCCTTCCTGCTGTTGTCCCTGCTCCGCCGGCACCGCTACCTCCTCCTCTGTCCCCTTGCCCCTGGGGGAAGCTGATGTACAGTTTAACCTAAATCAACATTTTTATCCCCATTTTTTCAATGTTTTCAATTTTTCCTGATATTTTTCTCACGTATTTCAATTTTGCGAGATTTCTGTATTGTTCCACACGTCAGACAACATGCCAATTTTCTCAGTTTTCTCATGTTCAGGTTTGTCCATCCGGACCTTTTTCCCAAAACAAGTACAAACGCCAAGATCCATCAGAAACAGTGTTTTATTAGACCAATGCATTTCGGGCCCTTCCAGCCCTTCGTCAGGGATAACTGAAAATGTTAAATAGACATACATTATTATCAGGTACAATGTTATGTAAGCTAGATAATCAATGAAAATCAATATTTTACAATTCCTACTGAAAAACGCTCATTTGCTATATTCCTTTCCTTTATACCAGTACGGTTCAAACCAATCAGAAGTTTCATTTGCCAATATCTGTTTTAATCCCAGTCATCTCCACCTGTTATTACTTCACACCTGCACTCCCAAAGACTCGAGCCTTCACTACTGAATGTTTGTTTGAGCGTCTTAATCTCCCTCCTCTATCTAGCCGTGTGATCTTGTTTACATTCTCACACAAATAAAATGCCCCTCTCACATTACTCTGATAACGAACGCCAAAACCGGAACAGCATATCACCTCCCTTCATCCGATCATTCACGTACTCTCTTTTGCATGTTACCACGCTACCCTCCTCACATTTATCTCTTTATCACTTTTCTTCCTTCTGCGTTACTCGTATCGTGCCTCAGCAATGCTTCACTTCTCCCATATTATTTTTCATTTCCGCTCGTTACCACCCTCAGCGTTACAAACCAGACTCGCTCCCCGTCAACGTACCTCCCTCTGATGGAAACCATTCTCCTCCTCCTCTCTCTATTCAAAACAAGGTGCATTGTGCGTATTTCGCTAACCGCTAGATTTAAACACCCTCATGTGACTTTGCTCCTCCTTCATGACTCGTATCTAATTAGCCTTCTGATTCATTCTTTTAATGCTCTTGGTTTGTCAACAACAAAACTACACTTCCCATACTGCTATATAGTTTTCGTATCGTTTACAGTAACACATTCTACCCCAAATTGTACCAGGAATGTCAGTGAATCACAAAACAAATGTGTAGTCCCATTCAAATTGATGACATTGTGTCCCTTAATCATATCAGTCCTCATCAACTGACCCCCTTTCTTTTCTTTTAAAAAAAAGTCAATCTGTAAAACATTGTTTTGATGAACCAGATCTTCCGTCGTCAGTGTGGAAACAGCGTTTCTCCAAGAATATAATTTCTCTATATCATTGGGTGCAGACCCCATTTTTAGGGCAACGTCTTGAAAACTGCACTGTAAGGGTAGGGGATGCACACCAGTTTTATCTATTTTTCCTTTGTATACGTCCATTTTAGTCCTCAAAATTCATCCGGTATTGCGTGCTCATTGAGTATGGTGCCTTGCCCTCTTAGCACCTGGGTAATACGTCTCTGTATGTGTGGCGTGTTGACGCCCCTGAAACAACGGCACTGCTGGGTGCTATCGCACAGTTTAACCTAAATCAACATTTTTATCCCCATTTTTCCTGATATTTTTCTCACGTATTTCAATTTCGCGAGATTTCTGTATTGTTCCACACGTCAGACAACATGCCAATTTTCTCAGTTTTCTCATGTTCAGGTTTGTCCATCCGGACCTTTTTCCCAAAACAAGTACAACCGCCAAGATCCATCAGAAACAGTATTTTATTAGACCAATGCATTTCGGGCCCTTCCAGCCCTTCGTCAGGGATAACTGGAAATGTTAAATAGACATACATTATTATCAGGTACAATGTTATGTAAGCTAGATAATCAATGAAAATCAATATTTTACAATTCCTATTAAAAAACGCACATTTGCTATATTCCTTTCCTTTATACCAGTACGGTTCAAACCAATCAGAAGTTTCATTTGCCAATATGTGTTTTAATCCCAGTCATATCCACCTGTTATTACTTCACACCTGTACTCCCAAAGACTCGAGCCTTCACTACTGAATGTTTGTTTGAGCGTCTTAATCTCCATCCTCTATCTAGCCGTGTGATCTTGTTTACATTCTCACACAAATAAAATGCCCCTCTCACATTACTCTGATAACGAACGCCAAAACCGGAACAGCATATCACCTCCCTTCATCCCATCATTCACGTACTCTCTTTTGCATGTTACCACGCTACCCTCCTCACAGAAGTGAAGCATTGCTCAGGCACGATACGAGTAACGCAGAAGGAAGAAAAGTGATAAAGAGAGAAATGTGAGGAGGGTAGCGTGGTAACATGCAAAAGAGAGTACGTGAATGATGGGATGAAGGGAGGTGATATGCTGTTCCGGTTTTAGCGTTCGTTATCAGAGTAATGTGAGAGGGGCATTTTATTTGTGTGAGAATGTAAACAAGATCACACAGCTAGATAGAGGAGGGAGATTAAGACGCTCAAACAAACATTCAGTAGTGAAGGCTCGAGTCTTTGGGAGTACAGGTGTGAAGTAATAACAGGTGGAGATGACTGGGATTAAAACACATATTGGCAAATGAAACTTCTGATTGGTTTGAACCGTACTGGTATAAAGGAAAGGAATATAGCAAATGTGCGTTTTTCAATAGGAATTGTAAAATATTGATTTTCATTGATTATCTGGCTTACATAGCATTGTACCTGATAATAATGTATGTCTATTTAACATTTTCAGTTATCCCTGACGAAGGGCTGGAAGGGCCCGAAATGCATTGGTCTAATAAAACACTGTTTCTGATGGATCTTGGCGTTTGTACTTGTTTTGGGAAAAAGGTCCGGATGGACAAACCTGAACATGAGAAAACTGAGAAAATTGGCATGTTGTCTGACGTGTGGAACAATACAGAAATCTCGCAAAATTGAAATACGCGAGAAAAATATCAGGAAAAATTGAAAAAATTGAAAAAATGGGGATAACAATGTTGATTTAGGTTAAACTGTTCGATAGCACCCAGTAGTGCCGTTGTTTCAGGGGCGACAACACGCCCCACATACAGAGACGTATTACCCAGGTGCTAAGAGGGCAAGGCACCATACTCAATGAGCACGCAATACTGGATGAATTTTGAGGACTAAAATGGACGTATACAAAGGAAAAATAGATACAACTGGTGTGCATCCCCTACCCTTACAGTGCAGTTTTCAAGACGTTGCCCTAAAAATGGGGTCTGCACCCAATGATATAGAGAAATTATATTCTTGGAGAAACGCTGTTTCCACACGGACGACGGAAGATCTAGTTCATCAAAACAATGTTTAACAGATTGACTTTTTAAAAAAAGAAAAGAAAGGGGGTCAGTTGATGAGGACTGATATGATTAAGGGACACAGTGTCATCAATTTGAATGGGTCTACACATTTGTTTTGTGATTCACTGACATTCCTGGTACAATTTGGGGTAGAATGCGTTACTGTAAACAATACGAAAACTATATAGCAGTATGGGAAGTGTAGTTTTGTTGTTGACAAACCAAGAGCATTAAAAGAACGAATCAGAAGGCTAATTAGATACGAGTCATGAAGGAGGAGCAAAGTCACATGAGGGTGTTGAAATCTAGCGGTTAGCAAAATACGCACAATGCACCTTGTTTTGAATAGAGAGAGGAGGAGGTGAATGGTTTCCATCAGAGGCAGGTATGTTGACGGGGAGAGAGTCTGGTTTGTAACGCTGAAGGTGGTAACGAGCGGAAATGAAAAATAATACGGGGAGAAGTGAAGCATTGCTCAGGCACGATACGAGTAACGCAGAAGGAAGAAAAGTGATAAAGAGATAAATGTGAGGAGGGTAGCGTGGTAACATGCAAAAGAGAGTACGTGAATGATGGGATGAAGGGAGGTGATATGCTGTTCCGGTTTTGGCGTTCGTTATCAGAATAATGTGAGAGGGGCATTTTATTTGTGTGAGAATGTAAACAAGATCACACGGCTAGATAGAGGAGGGAGATTAAGACGCTCAAACAAACATTCAGTAGTGAAGGCTCGAGTCTTTGGGAGTACAGGTGTGAAGTAATAACAGGTGGAGATGACTGGGATTAAAACACATATTGGCAAATGAAACTTCTGATTGGTTTGAACCGTACTGGTATAAAGGAAAGGAATATAGCAAATGTGCGTTTTTCAATAGGAATTGTCAAATATTGATTTTCATTGATTATCTAGCTTACATAACATTGTACCTGATAATAATGTATGTCTATTTAACAATTTCAGTTATCCCTGACGAAGGGCTGGAAGGGCCCGAAATACATTTGTCTAATAAAATACTGTTTCTGATGGATCTTGGCGTTTGTACTTGTTTTGGGAAAAAGGTCCGGATGGACAAACCTGAACATGAGAAAAATGAGAAAATTGGCATGTTGTCTGACGTGTGGAACAATACAGAAATCTCGCAAAATTGAAATACGTGAGAAAAATATCAGGAAAAATTGAAATGGAAAAAATAGGGATAAAAATGTTGATTTAGGTTAAACTGTGCGATAGCACCCAGCAGTGCCGTTGTTTCAGGGGCGACAACACGCCCCACATACAGAGACGTATTACCCAGGTGCTAAGAGGGCAAGGCACCATACTCAATGATCCCGCAATACCGGATGAATTTTGAGGACTAAAATGGACGTATACAAAGGAAAAATAGATAAAACTGGTGTGCATCCCCTACCCTTACAGTGCAGTTTTCAAGACGTTGCCCTAAAAATGGGGTCTGCACCCAATGATATAGAGAAATTATATTCTTGGAGAAACGCTGTTTCCACACGGGCGACGGAAGATCTGGTTCATCAAAACAATGTTTTACAGATTGACTTTTTTTAAAAAGAGTTGATGAGGGCTGATATGATTAAGGGACACAATGTAATCAATTTGAATGGGACTACACATTTGTTTTGTGATTCACTGACATTCCTGGTACAATTTGGGGTAGAATGCGTTAATGTAAACGATACGAAAACTATATAGCAGTATGGGAAGTGTAGTTTTGTTGTTGACAAACCAAGAGCATTAAAAGAACGAATCAGAAGGCTAATTAGATACGAGTCATGAAGGAGGAGCAAAGTCACATGAGGGTGTTTAAATCTAGCGGTTAGCGAAATGCGCACAATGCACCTTGTTTTGAATAGAGAGAGGAGGAGGAGAATGGTTTCCATCAGAGGCAGGTACGTTGACGGGGAGAGAGTCTGGTTTGTAACGCTGAGGGTGGTAACGAGCAGAAATGAAAAATAATATGGGGAGAAGTGAAGCTAAGCATGAGCAAATTTTGAGAATCTGGCGTTCGGGAATTTTGCGAATTTGCGAACTCGCAATCCGCAAAATCCGCGAATTCTCGCGAATTTGCGTTTTCTTTTGTGTTCGCAAGGATTTCTGCCAGTTTGCGAGGGTTTTGTACCAGTTCGCAATTGCTAACTTACATGTCGGCTCGCAGCGGTCGCGATTATGTTATTTCTATGTCTGGTTCATCATCACAGGTTCCCAGCACCCTCTGTTTCACCCCTGCCACCCTCTGTTTTACCCATGGCACCCTCTGGTAAATCAATGCCACCCTCTGGTTCATCATCACTGTAGATTATGGGGGGAAAAAGCAAGCACACCAGCCCTGCTTCAACTGACATGAATTAATTTGGGGTTGATATATTAATGTGTCACTGTTTTAAAATTCCAGTCTGGCACCTGCTTCCTTATCTGTAATTTGCTTTCTGTTGCAGTGCAATTTTTTTTTCCAGGACCTTTTATGGCCTACTTGTAGCTATTCTATGAGCCTGCTGTGAGGGTCAGAGCAGGGCCATACAATTGTTGCAACTAGCAACTGAACTCTGGAGGGGCCCCAGTCAGGAAGCACGACAGGGAATGGTTACTAATGATGAGTTTGAACTTTTGAACCTGCTGAATGCTTTCACGTTTGCAAAACTCGTTTTTCTGCAGAACAGCATTACAGCAACTGTAATGCCCCAAACAAGCTTACTTGTGAAAGTTGATTTCTAATCCAAAAGTGATCCAAAGAAAGTCAAAAGGCCTCAAATCCAAAAAAGTGCAGGCAAATGTCAACCTGAGGAGTTATTCTGATAAAAATCATCATTTTCAGAAGGTCTATGCTGCTTGCTAGTGGATTTCTTGTGCAGAATTGCAATTTTTTTAATTTCGCGAGTGCAAGATTGTTGCTGCCTACATGTTCGCAATTGCGAACTTACACCGTACGCCGCAAAATTGTATCACCAAGAAAAAAAAATCCGCTGTGTGCGAATTTGCGGATTTTCGGTAAATTCGCGAGCGTTCGCAAATTGCGAATTTACCGAAAATCCGCAAAATTCACGAGCGGAACGGATTTTCCGCCCATGCTTAAGTGAAGCATTGCTGAGGCACGATACGAGTAACACAGAAGGAAGAAAAGTGATAAAGAGAGAAATGTGAGGAGTGTAGCGTGGTAACATGCAAAAGAGAGTATGTGAATGATGGGATGAAGGGAGGTGATATGCTGTTCCGGTTTTGGCGTTCGTTATCAGAGTGTCGTGTTCAGCCAGACTGACTAACCTGGATATCCGGTACAGCATGAGCGAGGCCGTAGCTAACTTCCTTCCTCCCTAGATACGGTACCACAGGCGAGCGTAAGACCAACACTCGCATATAGGACCCTACCCAGGGAAGGGGAAAAGTGGATAAATAAAATATAAAGATGTGGCAGCCAGAAACCATCTACAGGACTTGACAGCAGGAGAAAACGCCAAACGTAGAGGTTGTGAATAGGTACCTGCACAGGGATACAAGAGCAAGGCAGTTACCTTTTACCCTCCCACTCTCTACCTTTCTCTGTATTATATAGGAGGACTGGCACTTACTCAATAAGGCTTCCACTCTTGCATAAGGAAAAAGAAGGCAAAATAGGAAAAAGAAAAGAAAAGAAAAGAAGAAAGGATCTGCCCACGACCCTTATATCCAAAAAGAAGCAAAAAGGCTTCTAAAGTACTCTTCAGCGATGCCACAGGCTGGTTATCCAAACCATAAGATCAAAGATCCAATAGGATGTTTTCCAAATGTCAGACTCAAAATAAACCCAAGGTTACAGAGTTCTGAATCCGAGCCACTCAACAGCTCATGAGAAATCCACAAAATGTTCAGCAAGGTACCATTGCCAAAAACACAACTGATGTCAAAATAGTTTGCAAAATTAACCAGAAGAGTTTCAAAACCACCCTTCCATACTAGCAAACCGCTAGAATACACACGGACTAATGTCGGTAACTGGAGTCAAATAGTGTTAAACAGCACACTTCATAGTCTGTGATCCAAATTCAGGGCACAACTTGTACCCCAGCTCACCCCACGGCTCCACAGCCGTTCTCCGTGTAAGCGCGGCTCCTCTGCGCTGCCTTGCTTCAGCGAGGCTCTCTGTCAGCGCGGCTCCCCGACGCTGCGTCTCTCTCTCCAACACTCGGCGAGGCTCTCTGTAACAGCGCAGATCCCCGACGCTGCTCTCCGCTGATCCCAGCGTCCACGCTCAAACCAAACGGGCGAGGAAGAAAATATCCCGACTCCGATTCTCAGAACACTAACCCAGTACTTGCACGAGATTCATAAAGCTCGGTCCAAAGGTACGAAGAAACACAGGTGACAAGCACCGCGGCAAGCGCTGAGAGGGCATAAATAGAAAACGGACATAGACAGGTAGAGACAGAGAAAAGGGACTATAGCAAGCATTCTGGGATTTGTAGTCCCACTATCGGGCTTGAAACGTGACACAGAGTAATGTGAGAGGGGCATTTTATTTGTGTGAGAATGTAAACAAGATCACACGGCTAGATAGAGGAGGGAGATTAAGACGCTCAAACAAACATTCAGTAGTGAAGGCTCGAGTCTTTGGGAGTACAGGTGTGAAGTAATAACAGGTGGAGATGACTGGGATTAAAACACATATTGGCAAATGAAACTTCTGATTGGTTTGAACCGTACTGGTATAAAGGAAAGGAATATAGCAAATGTGCGTTTTTCAATAGGAATTGTAAAATATTGATTTTCATTGATTATCTAGCTTAAATAACATTGTACCTGATAACAATGTATGTCTATTTAACATTTTCAGTTATCCCTGACGAAGGGCTGGAAGGGCCCGAAATGCATTGGTCTAATAAAATACTGTTTCTGATGGATCTTGGCGTTTGTACTTGTTTTGGGAAAAAGGTCCAGATGGACAAACCTGAACATGAGAAAAATGAGAAAATTGGCATGTTGTCTGACGTGTGGAACAATACAGAAATCTCGCAAAATTGAAATACGTGAGAAAAATATCAGGAAAAATTGAAAAAATGGAAAAAATGGGGATAAAAATGTTGATTTAGGTTAAACTGTGCGATAGCACCCAGCAGTGCCGTTGTTTCAGGGGCGACAACACGCCTCACATACAGAGACGTATTACCCAGGTGCTAAGAGGGCAAGGCACCATACTCAATGAGCACGCAATACCGGATGAATTTTGAGGACTAAAATGGACGTATACAAAGGAAAAATAGATAAAACTGGTGTGCATCCCCTCCCCCTACAGGGAAGCTGATGTACAACATGAAAGAAAGACACAAACATGGATGATTGTTGTCAACCACAACAAACATTTAAAAAAAACAATAACAAATTATTTCGGGGAAATAGACAACAATTGCACTAAATTTATTGACCTATCTGATGTGGTCTAATAGGATATTGCTGGATTCACGGACCATCTACTTGGAAAGTTATGTTACTCACTAAACCAACTACAAAAAGGTTCTACTAGGACTGGCAGGCAGCACTCCGCAGCACGAGAAGTGTCAGACACAGTCTGTCATGATCACCACCACTATCTCTTCTTAGTGGCAGGAGTATAAAGGAAGGACTGGACTTGAGTCTCTAATGTCTAGCATTACGCAGTTCTGTAAAGTACACTGATACGTAATCATCACCCAGGCCAAATGAACACAAAATTGAAAACAAGTAAGCATAGTAGCACCGCCAGTGAGCAGGCCAGCACCTGCAATCACAGAAGCTTTTGAAACATAATTTACCTGCAATGTAATCGGCAGTATTCTTGCTCTTCCGAAAAAACAAACATTTGCAATATGATAACATAGAGCAGGAGAAAACAGAGTAGTGATTAAATAGCTACTACTACTCACCAAGCCCAGGGATCTCGACGCCTAGCAGGTCGAGCAGGTCGTGTTCCCGGTCCAGGACGACGGAACACCGGTGCGTTGCCTGGCTGTAGGTACGCCGGACCCCAGACTGACGATACATGGCCCGGCACACCTTCCCCCATAGCTGACGACGCTCCCGGAGCCCGTACCCGGCACCGAGCCTGCCACCTGCTGCAACGGTTTTGGGGAGGTGGTGCTGAATGAAGCACATGTGTGGCCACCTCCACCGCGCTGAAAATCTCCCGGGCTACAACTGCTTCCCCCCTTAAGCGCCCGCATGGGAGCCGGGTACAGGGTGCGGGACCCTTCCCCTTATTCTTCCCGGCTCCCTTTGCCATGGTCCTGGACAGCTGCAAAAAAAAAAAAATAGGAAAGAAAAGGGAAAAAGTAAAGAAAAGAAAAGAAAAGAGTTTAAAAAAGTAGCTTTAAAAGTAACCAAAAGTAGAAAACACAAAATATAGATGTAGAAAAAGAGAGGGATAGATAATGAGTAAAAAATATTTTAAAAAAGTTAAAAGAAACAAAAGGATTGCAAAGATTAGCAGAGGATTGGAAAAGCATGCCCAGAACAATAGCAATGAATGATAAACAAGATGGGCGCGCCCATTGAGGACCGCTTGGGTAAGTTTGCGCAATATCTCCCCCGCGAGCACGCAAAAACACCCACGAACACGTAATCGCGCCTCGCGCACAACGCGAGCATGCAAATAGCGACCGGAAACGGAAATACGCAACGCGAACAAGATGGCCGCGCCCATGTACGACCGTATGGGTAACTTCGCGACGATGCGCTGCAAGCGGCCCGCGAACACGCAAAATGCCCCGCGAACACACAAAAAAAATCCGCAAATTCACACGAATTTGCGGATTTTGCGGATCGCGAATTCCCTTTTGCGCAAATTAACGGACAGCGAATTCGCAAATTTTCGCCCATACTTACTCCAAGCCTCACCACCCCACCGCTGTTAACTGTGCCAGCCGCCCCTGGTAATGATAAATCCTCTTAATGGTAAAGTTGTATTTAACATTATTATTTTTTAAATGACATTTTTTGAAAATGCAAACACAACAAGATGATGGACAGAGTGCTGAAACTTTTCAACCACTCATCCCGAGTCAAGAGATCTGGGTTGAATCCATTGTTCTTTTCCTTACTATGCCACCCCAGTTTGGATCCAGCCATATGCAGATCAATCTTGTCCCTGCTGCTCATGGGAACAGTCCAGCCCGAACTGCCAGGCCAGGTCCACCCTGGACCGGAAACTAGTATCCTGGGACCGGTTTCAGGGTATCACCCCTCATAAGCCAGACTCACTTGAATACAGTGACACAGAGAGCAAGGCACCCGTGTTTGGGCATACCCCAGACCACTTAGGGCAAACACAACTAGATGATGGACGGAGTGCTAAAACTTTTTAGCCACTCACCCCCAGTCAAGATATCTGGGTTGAATCCATGGTTCTTTTGCTCCCCATGCCATCTCAGTTTGGACCCAGCCATATGCAAATCAGCTTGTCCCTGCTCCTTATAGGAAATATCCAGCCCGAACTGCCAGACCAAATGCTCCCTGGACTGGAAACAAGCATCCTGGGACTGGTCTCATGATATCACTTCATATCAGCCAGGCTAGATTGAAACCAGTGGCACAGTGAGTAAGGGACCCATGTCTGGGCATACCCGTGGCAACTTGGAGCGAACAAAGCAAATACAAGGGGATGGATGGAGTGCTGAAACTTTTCAAACACTCACCCCTAGGTAAAAGTTCTGGGTTTATTTATTTATTAATTATTTATTTATGCAATTTTATATAGCGCGGACTTTACCCGAAGGTGTCAGAGCGCTTCACAGAAGGACCAATAATGATATATAGGAACAAAATAGAAAAGCAAACAATAAGTTACATGGATCAAAAGTGACACTAGTGAGCAACCAAAATACATGAGGTAGCAATCGGTGCATTATAGAAGAAAAAAGTGATAAGGGTGCAGGTTACAAAAACGTACAAAATACAAATAGAGGTATAATACTGCAATAGAAGGCAGACACTCCAGCACAATAACAAACATTACGTAGGCAATGGTGGCACTTGTGCAAGTATCTAAAACAAACAAAATGTGCGAGGTAGCAAACAGTGTGTTACAAAACAAAAGTGACGTGTGCAAGTTTAAAGGGTACCATACACAGGTATTGGGATATTACTAAACATTTAAACTACCAGAACACCCTGGGGAGGAAGTACCAAAAGCCTGGCCAATAGACTTTCCAGTAATGGGAGGTCTTCCTTCAGACGAAGGCAAGGGTGTGAGTTAGACTTGGAGGTGTCTTTGGAGGAGGAGAACTTTAAGGTCCTGTTTGAAGGCCTGAGAGGAGGAGGTGGTCCGGAGCTGAGGCGGGAGTGAGTTCCAGATTCTCACTGCGCTGCCTGAAAAGGATTGGGCCTTCGATCTTTCCTTCTTGAAAGTGGGGCGTTCAAGCAGAAGATTTTCCGCATTCCGAGATGGTCTAGAGCCTCCAGAGAGTTTCATTTTATTCGACAGGTAGCGAGGAGAGGAGGAGTGCACGGCTTTGTGGGTAATACAGGCAGTCTTGTAGATAGCTCTAGCCTCGATGGGAAGCCAACAAAGGGAGGATAGCAGCGGTGTGATGTGGTCACTTCTTTTAGCCCCATAGATGAAACGGGCTGCTGAGTGTAAGACCGATTTCAGGGGGGACAGGTGGGATTTGGGGAGGCCAGTAAGAAGAGAATTGCAGTAGTCCAGTCTGGAGAGGACCAGCGATTGCACCAGTGTTTTAAGGTCATGCTCAGGGAAAACGCGACGGATTCCCCAAAGAAGTCGCAATTGGTATCGTGCAGACTTTGCCATGGAATTGATGTGAGAGATTAGATTGAGATTGTTCTTTTGTTCCATTGTTCTTTTGTTCACTATGCCACTCCAGTTTGGACCCCGCCATATGCAAATCAGTCTTGACCCTGCTCCTCATGGGAACAGTCCAGACCAAACTGCCTGGCCAGGTCATCACTGGACTGTAAACAAGCATTCTGGGACCGGTTTCGGGGTATCACCTCTCATCAGCCAGTTTAGCTTGAATCCAGTGGCACATAGAGCAAGGGACCCTTGTTTGGTCATATGCATGGCAACCTTGGGGCGAACATAGCAAACACAACAAACCCAACAAGATGATGGACGGAATGCTGAAACTTTTCAACCACTCATCCCCAGTCAAGAGATCTGTGTTGAATCCATCGTTCTTTTGGTCACTATGCCACCTCAGTTTGAACCCAGCTATGTGCAAATCAGTATTGACCCTGCTCCTCGTGGGAACAGTCCAGCCCGAACTGCCAGGCTAAGTCCCCCCTTGCCCGGAAACAAGCATCCTGGCTTGGCAGTTCGAGCTGGACTGTTCCCATGGGGAGCAGGATCAAGACTGATTTGCATAGGGCTGGGTCCAAACTGGAATGGCGTGCTGAGCAAAAAAACTATGGATTTAGGCCCAGATCTCTGTACTGGGGTGAATGTTTGACATTGATTCAGCATTCCCTCCATCAGCGGTTCTTTTTGCACTTTTAGAAAGTAGACATTTCTCTGCTCTTACAGCTGTCTTCAGTACACGTCTCGGGGTATGTGACAACTACACTTTGGGCATTCCCTCTAGACAGCCACAAATACAGGAAGGTTAGGTGTGTCTGAGTACTCATCTGCATTCTGATGGCTCTTCTTGGGGAAGGAAGGGGGAGGGGCTGACACTAACACCTGAATAGGCAGTGCCCTGTCCCCACACAAAGGGCTGATTACTCCCCACTGGGGTGATAAATCGTTCCTACACGCGACCACCAAACTCTGAAACAGGCTGCCCTCTAACATCAAGACCAGCCCTTCACTGCTCGTATTTAGGAAACAGCTAAAGACTTGGCTCTTTAATCAATGATCCATCTGTCTCCTTTTGCTATTGTCGGTCTGCAGCGCCGAGGCACCCTTGGGTAGTTGTGCGCTCTATAAAATGCATAAATAAATAAATAAACCGTGGCCTGGGAGCTAAAAGCAGCCCTAGAAAATGTGTTCAAACAAGTACTCAGTGTCTGCATGAGTATAGCAAGACCATCTTCAGGGGGATTTAGGGTGAGGTGGACAAATTATATGTGTGTCCAAGAAACCTGTGTATGAAGTGCATAATTTGAGCAGGTGGTGACTGGTGCAAGGCACCAGCACTTCTTTATCAGCACCAGCACCTATGGCAGTCTCCCACATGGTGGCGCTATTTATCTTATTTAGAGAGTAGCATAACAGACGTTATTTATAAATTCAATCTACATTGAAAATGACTAATACTCACCATGCAAGCCATTCTAATTGCGTTGGTGGCCTGGAATAGTCTGAATTTTCACACTTGTAGGAGTTTGATGATAAGTAGATGTGTTTGTAATGTCACTGGCAACGCTGGCAGGGGCAATGGGTGGGGCGAGCTGAAGTGGCCCACTGACAAGAGCCCTGGTACTTATTATGTTTACAAATTAAGCACTGTACAGTGTGTTCCATCAGGGTCACTTGTCAGACCAGCTAATGGATAAGGCCCCAAGTATCCACCCCTAAAAGCAGAATCCTGGTCCTCAGCCTACTGGGGAAGGAGGGAAGGGGGTTACTTGTGTCTCATATGGTCAGCCCAGCCCTATGTATAGTGTATGGTTACATCACTAGCATGTCTCCAATCTCTGGTCTTTTGCTACTTCATCTTAAAGAGTTTGACTTGAAATATGTAGAATACAAAGCCGAATCTGTAGCACAAAATTAACCCACGAATATGCAGCTAGTAATTTCTTGCCAAAACATATTACAAGACGTTAAATGTAAGCTGCTTGACCCATGGAGATCCAACCTTTCATTTAATAAACTATAGCAGTGCAGCAATAAACACAGTGCCAGATATGTCCGCTTCTTGCTAATGACGTCATTTAATGGAAATGAATGCAAATATACTTTATATGAGCTATAAAGCGAGTTCTCTTTTATAAATTTCTCCTATAATGTTTAAATATATCTGTAATTTTTTTTCCACGATTTGCTTTGCAATTAGTCACTGGCTCGAGTGGCAGGCGTGATTTAACCACTGAAACGTAATAAGTGTCTATAGTGCGGCAGCTATGCCATTTAGAATGCAAAAAAGAAATCTAGAAATAGTTCTTTATACAGAGATTGCAATCGTCTATTTATTATAAAATAATAAATATATACAGTAAAATGAAAAGCAGTCCTAGCAAAGGCACACCGGTTGGACTATGCATTTTCGCTGTTTAAAATCTTTGCGCTTTTAAGTTACTACAGACTATGAAAAAAAGGGCTGCGACTAAAGCATAATTATAAGCAGATTTATTCTTGCCCTCTCGGAAAATGCTTGAAAATACTGCGAGCAGGAAAGTGGGCCTGCCTTTCGTAAGCCTTCACTGCTGGGAAAAATAAATGAAAGTAAATATGTGGCTGCGGTACCTCGTAGTGACCACCAGATGTCAGTATTGCCTTTGATATCATGTATATGCCGATTTCAAACCAATTTCTTTGCTATGCAGCAATGAAAAAAGAAACGCTTTCAATTAGGGATAGTTGGGGGAGGCAGGGCAGGTTTTAGGGCGTTTAATCCCATTTAAGTATCAACTGAAAGGGACCTCATCTCCCCTGCGATCCGCAGGCTAAAGAGAACGTGTAGCCTGCAGGTTTAGCCACTAGCAGGGGCCCAACATTCAGAGTTGTCCTCTGTGTTCACTCACATCCTGCTTTTTACTTAAGAATTTGTTTATCATGTTTTTTCCTGCCATTGTTTGTTTTAATTTTGTGTCACTTTTCATGCAATGTTATGTTGAATTTACTGCTTAAAACGATGGCTGGCAGCGAGCAGGTCCTACAAGTTGTTCTGCAGGTTGGAAATCATAATTTCAGGATTCAGTGAAAACTAATGGAGATCGCTTACATCACGTTCCTACTAGGGGTCGGTGGTAAACTCTGCTCTGCCAGCAGAGTTTGCTGAATTTTGCCCGCTCCGCCTGGAGCGTGGAGTTCCGGAAACACTCCGCCAACCACCCTGTGGTGGAGTTTTTCTTGCGCGCGGCTCGCCAACGGTAAGTTGGCAAGTAAGAAAATCGAGCATTAGGACGACTCCATGCAATTTCTCAAAGTGGGCAGTCACCGCAGGTCACTACCGTTCATGTTGAGAAACCTGCCATGAGTCGAAAATCTACTTGAGTGGCAGAAATAAGCGGCACCCTCTGGCACGCCGTGTGGGGCTATTTGTGCTGATTTTGCAGCAGTGAACAAGCTCCCGGCTCTAAAAATCAGCACGAGCAGACGAGACATGCAGAGTTTTTATGGAAATCCGCGGAATTCCGCAGATAGAAACTCTGCGAGTTCCTCCCACCCATAGGGGCATATTATCAAGGGATTTACCTCTGCTTTTTTGGCTTTAAAAGCCAAGAAGGCGGAGATAAAATTATCTCCCTATCAGCAACAGGGTGCTAACACGCAAATTCGCATATTAGCACCCCTTTGCACTACGCTTCCCTTTGCATCTCTAATGAGATGCAAAGTACGCGTTCCAGAGCAAAATAATAGGAGAAATGTCGCTAAGCGACATTTCTCCTATTATCAAGCTTCACGCTAACCCTGTTAGAGACAAAAAAAGCAGCGCTAACCACGGTTAGCCCTGCTTTTTTTACACCTGGTATTTTCCTGACTTAGCCATGATATACTGTGGAAGGTGGATATCATGGCTAAGTTTGTGAGCCCCTATCATCAAGCTAACGCCAAACTTCGAGAGATTATCGTTGGTTTTCCAGCGATAATCTCTCATTTGGCAGTTAGCGTGAGGATTTTTATCACTTCTGAGATAAACGTTGCTAATAGCAAGTTATCTCAGCGATAATATCCGGCGATGTTTACGATAAAAAAAAAATCGCTGCAAAATATCGCTACTCGTTGGTAAAATGCCCCATAATTGCTACAACATTGAATTAACCTTTTCTATGAAGATGCAATGGAAAATTTCCTGCAGTCCTGGACAAATGAGAGGTGGAAACACAGCTACATACAGCAATGTAGTAAAGTAGTTTTGGAGATGGAGGACCCATTTTTTCGATTCTGGGCGTATACATGCCAATAATTTAAACTGGAAAGTGGAGATTTTCAAAATAAAATTGGGTTACTATATTTTTCCATTTGGCTTATTTTATAGCAGAGTCACTTTTAAGCAGGAGACAGCTAAAATAAAACCTTTTTTTGCTTGTTTTAAAAGTTGGGAGTCTCCCACATGATTTGGGACTGTTGGTATGTATGTGCCATGAAACAGCAGAACCAGAGGTTTATGGTCAGACACAACTAACAGTTAAATAGCTATAAGAGAAAATGAAAGTAGCCCACTTTATTGAAAGCACCTCTTTTTCACACTGCAAGTATTTTTTAACCTTGTGTCAGAGACCTGCTACTAGTCCTTTGAATATTCAACTAGAAATACCACGCCCAGGTGCACAGGGCTAGCGCCAACGATCGGCTTGGTGTCTTTTTTCATGTCAACATACCCCTTTGTGGTCTCACTCAAGATGGATGCATTTGTACTCTCAAACGCTGCATCATGTTTCTTCAGACTATTTCCACATCATCTTTCTTGTGGTGAGGATGCCAAAGGACTCCACATTACAGTGGCCACATTTTGTATTAAGTGTCCACAGTGGTTTTCCATCCCCAAAAAGCTCTGTTATTTGGACACATTTTGGAGTGGCAGTGCCTTCTGGATGTCTTCTGCTTGTCTAGGGTGCACACTGATGCCTTGACCCGAGAATATATGTCAGAATGCACTAACCTTGCAATCCAGATCCAGTGGGAGTGATGTGTTCCACACTTCTCTGACTCCACTGCCAATCATACACAACATAATATGCTGGTTAGAATTAGATTCATGAACAGGGGAATGGGAAAAGATAGAAAAAGAGACACTGGATATTGCTTGGTAACACAGCTGCAGACGGTCTTCACTCGGAGAAGATGTAAAAATGTAAAAGCAAGAGGAAGTCTTTGGTGATTTGACCCACCTTGCAATAACACCTCCTTTCTAATATGAGATATAAGATATACCTTTAGAAATGTCTGTATGTCCAACTCTTTAAGGATTGACTGATCTCTGTGTCTTCCTAGAGCTGAAATACAATTACCATTTATGAAATATTAATATGATATATTTTCACCACAAAAACAACCTTTGGTGTTCTGTGAACATGCTGTGATTCAAATCATGTTCAAAGCAACAGGTTCATAAACTGCAACCTAATAAATGTACAGGAGTTCACCTGACAGCAGCCAATTACTTTCCCACCCATCGGTAATACCTTAATACCATAATACCATGCGAGTTTCCCAAAAGCAAGGTTATCAAAGTCTGTGGAAAGATGAGGATGAGCAGATGTGCCGAAAGCCTCACCAACCTTGAAATACTGCGCAAACGCGTAATGAGAGATGACGGAGCTACTCGTGGTAGCCAGGGCGGACCGGCCGTAGCGGGCAATCCCCGGTGCGCCGCACGGGTGGGGAGACGGTTTGGGGCCCCTGGGGGCCGTTTTTGTTACAGGACCGTTTTTGCAGCATAGCTGCAAAATCGACCCTGTAACAAAATCGTCCAAAAACCGCCCCCCGCAAAGAGCTCGGCGGCACCCCTAACCCCCTGTGGTTGAAGGTGGGCCGGCCGAGCACTTTGCCAGGGCCGGTTTTGGTTCCCAGTCCGGCCCTGGTGGTAGCCAGCCGCGGCCCATGCAGGTAAGAGTTGTGGGGTGGTGGAGCCGGGTGGGCGGGGATTTCGACAGACAATGATGAGGGGAAATTAGATAAATAATTAACTTTCCCTCGTCATCGTCTGTCGAATATCCCCCCTCACCCGGCCTCACCTCTCTTACCGGGCTACGGCTGGCAGTAGCGCTATAGGGATGGACTGAGAAAGAGCGAGAGAGAGAAACATTGGACTGACCACTTTTTTGGCCAGAAGCAGTACTGCATGCCTGCCTTTGGGAGGAGTGTCGGGGTTGGCTGTACTGGCTGTAAAGAAGTGAGAAACCACAGGGGAATATGGTTTATTATAATATAATACATGGGATTGTGATGTTATAAACTGGCATGTGCTGCTTGAGCAATGTGCCATTTTCCAAAAATGGCCTTCAATTCAGTGACGCACTGATTCAAATTGAAAAGTCATGGACTCCAATGTATAACCATTAGCTGCTGAGGTTTTCCCACCTCAGCCCCCCCTATAGGTACTAATCCTTTTTCTGGTTTATGTGGTACTTCTGGCTTAAGCCTTCATAACTGCTTTTCACAAATGATATCCATGCTACATTTGTATCCTTTTCTCCCACATCCTGGTCATTTTAAAGGTAATCAGGGTTTGTCAATCTCCCTAGAGGCAACAGAGAAAAAAGCCAAAATATAGCTAAATGTGGTTTTTAAAAATAAAAATGGGAAATAAAATTGGCATCAATAAAAGGTTTGCAGTGCTAAGATCACTCATTTCCAAATGGAAAATGATGTTGCTAAAAATAATTTTTGGGATTTTTTTTAATTGGAAGTGCATTTTTCCTTATATTCCCCCTGCTTACACTTTCAGATGGCAACATGTGTGAAGCCTATGGGTGAAACCAGAAAGCTATACATTTCTGAAAACTAGACAATATTCCTATTTTAGTCACTGAAATAAAACGAAATGGGAAAAAATAGAAATAGCCGACAACGTATTCATCTGTACTTTTTTGCCCAATTAGCTCATTTATACTGTATACTGTTATGTGTCTGTTAGAAATGGGATTCCTGGTTGGCTGAGGTATGCACCAACGGCAGGCAGGAACTACCACTCTAGTCAGGGTAAGTAAGATACGTGCTAAACGCTTATCTGTGAACACCCTCTGGTAGTTTGGCACAGAGCAGTCAGGCTAAACTAAAGCAGCAATTTGTAAAGTATTTGTGCAAAAGACACACAGTAAAACAATGCATATGCCTCACAAAGACTTCACACAGGTTTATAAAAATAGATTATTTTATTATAAACAAAATAAGACCAAAACTACAAAACTTCAATGCATAGAAGTTGAGATATTGATATTTAAAGGAATAAAGGCAAAAAAGCACTTAGAAGCAAGTAGCGCTAAAAAGGTTGCTTTAGGTCATGCTGGATCAGGGCAAAGTCAAAGTTCAGGCCGACCGTGATGGAGCGCCGGCCGGCCGGCTACAGGACCCATGTAGGCCCCGGTGAACAAAGAACCTTTCCTGTCGTAAACAGCAAGATGAGTCGATGTCGAGACCTGCAGGTGCAGAATGCGTTGATATTTTCCACGCAGTGAAGGCGATGCGTCAGTTTAGAAGATGGGTGCCAGAGCCAAGAGGCGTCGAGCAATGCATTGGATTCTGCCATGCAGTCGAGGGGGCGCATCGATTTCACCAAGCTACAGTGGTGGCGAAACGCTGTCCGTTGTGTTGATGTCTGGAAGCAAAACTTGTTCTGAGGCGATTAGCCAATTTACTCCCACAACCGGGTCCGTTCTGCTACTTTTGACAGGAGATGTGTCAAAATCTTAGTTGCAAGTATCTGGGCCACTTCCAGTGAGCCAGGCAAAAGAACAGGGGAAGAGACTTTGATTTCCCTGCGTCGCAAGCTACAGAAGGCAAGCCAACAAACCCTTGGAGATCACTTGGAGGGAAGGCAATATAGGTCTCCTTCAGCAGAGTCAAAGAGCAGTAGGCAGCAGAGCAACACAAGAGAAAAGCAGGCCTTACAAGTCTGCAGTTGAAAGATGAGTCCTTTTGGCAACACAGCAGTTTAAGATCCAGAGGTGTCTGATTTTAGGGAGTCAGACACCCCGTACTTATACCCAAAAGTGCCTTTAATGTGGGGGTGACTTCAAAGCAGATCCCAACCCCCATTCTGTTTAAAAGGCTCCCTTGAGCCAGCAAGCTGCCGAGTTTTGGGGATGCACCTGTGTGCCTGTGAGTGGTACTGTGACCTGAGAGGAACTTGGCAGAATTTCCAGCAACCCTAGATGATTTTTCCTTGCTCTCTAAAACTGCTGCTCTCTACTGATAAAGGGCTCAACCCAGAAATACGTGTCTAGAGATATACAGCAATGTCTGCACCAACTTTGGTGAAAAACTCCAGCTATTTTTGACATACGTTTGAACTGTATACTGCATTTACCAGGATGCAAAGGGGCGAACTGTGCTGGGACTGTGAGGCAGTGTGCTCCCAACCCCCATTCTGTTTAAAAGGTTCCCTTGAGCCAGCAAGCTGCCAAGCTTTGGAGATGCACCTGTGTGCCTGTGAGTGGTACTGTGACCTGAGAGGAGCTTGGCAGCATTTCCAGCAACCCCAGATGATTTTTCCTTGCTCTGTAAAACTGCTGCTCTCTACTGATAAAGGGCTCAACCCGGAAACACGTGTCTAGGATATACAGCAATGTCTGCACCAACTTTGGTAAAAAATTCCAGCTATTTATGAAGTAAGTTTGAACTGTGTACTGCCTTTACCAGGATGCAAAGGGGCGAACTGTGCTGGGACTATGAGGCAGTGTGCTCCCAACCCCTGCTGTGTTCAAAAGGCTCCCTTGAGCCAGCAAGCTGACATGCTTTGGAGATGCACCTGTGTGCCTGTGAGTGGTACTGTGACCTGAGAGGGATTTGGCAGCATTTCCAGCAACCCCAGATGATTTTTCCTTGCTCTCTAAAACTGCTGCTCTCTACTGATAAAGGGCTCAACCCCGAAACACGTGTCTAGAGATATACAGCAATGTCTGCACCAACTTTGGTGAAAAACTCCAGCTATTTGTTAAGTAAGTTTGAACTGGGTACTGCATTTACCCGGATGCAAAGGGGCGAACTGTGCTGGAACTGTGAGGCAGTGTGCTTCCAACCCCCATTCACCCCGTACTTATACCCAAAAGTGCTTTTAATGTGGGCGTGACTTCAAAGCAGCTCCCTGAAGTGCACAAGTATTCCTTTCAACCCATTTCTGTCAGACAGGCTTTCTGTGGGTGGAAATCAGTCCTTTTAGTAGGGACAGGACACTGCCTATTCCAGTGAAATGTTAGACCCTCCCTTCCATCCTGCCCAGGCAAGGCCATCAGAATGCAAATGTATGTAGATGGGTACTCAGACATACCTATCCTTCCTGTGTTGTGGCTATCTAGAGGGCATTCACAAAGTGTAGCTGTCACCCACCCCAGATGTGTATTGGAGACAGGCTGTTAGGCTTGCAGAGGAGTAATTGCAGAGAAATGTCCACTTTCTAAAATAAGCCTTTCTAAAACAGTAATGTTAAATCTAACTTCACCAGTAAAGAAGATGTATCATTACTATTCCAAACATGTGAAACATGAAAAAGCCACTCCTCTCGGATCAAGAATTATAGCTCAAACGTGTACTAAGGAATTCCCAATGCTAGCCTATGAGAGGAGTAGGCCTCACAGTAATGAAAAACAAAATAGGCTGTTTGTCACTACCTTGCTCTTAGGGTTACTTAGGGTCTACCTGAGGGGTGACTTATTTGTAAGAAAAGGGGAGTATGAAGCTTGGCTAGTAGTTTTAAATGCCAAGTCAAAGTGACAGTAAATTGCACACAGGCACTGCAGTGGTAGGCCTGAGATAGGTTTGAAAAGGCTACTTATGTGGTTGGCACAATCAGTGCTGGAGGCTCACTAGTAGCATTTGACTTACAGGCCCTGGGTATAAGTTATAGCAATTTACATGGGACTTATTAGTAATTCACATATACCAATCAGGTATACACACCAATCTCACCATGTTTAGGGATGAGGTGCATGCACTTTTGCACTTCTCAGCAGAAGTAAAGTGATCAGAGTCCTAAGGCCAACAAAAAGAGTTCAGCAAAAATAGGAGGAGGAGGAAGGCAAAACGTTTGGGGTGACCCTTCAGAGAGGGCCATTTTCCAACAGTCCCTCATAGCCTTCTGGTCACAGGTATATAGTGTTTATTGGTTGTCCAAAAGTATATAATACCCAGAGTCAACACCTGAGCTGCATCTTACAATGATATTGCATTATGTACAGCTCATGCATCAATACATAGGTAAAATGCCATGAATTACAAATGTGTCTGAAGGAGACCTACACAGTTTTGTAATGTACCCTAGATACTGTTTATAGGAATAGTGGTTATGTGTACAACTTTGAATTTGGGGTTACCCATTCTATAATGTGATTCAGAGGGCAATTTGCAAAAAGTGATCATTCTTGCATACTGGAGAGAAATGCAGTTCATAATAGTAATTGTTATACTATTCTGTGTTCCCACATTTGTCCCTATAAAAAAGTTGCCCCACTTGTGTGGCTGGGGCTACCGTTCATCGTACAAAAAGCCCCAAAACGTATGTGGACACATTGGCATTACCTGTGAAAACAACCTGTTTTGATAATAGTGTATTTGAGACCAGGCTCGGCGCCACCTAGGGAAACCTATCAAACACACAGAGTTTTAAAAAGTGGACTCCAAGAGCAGTGCCTTGCTTGGATCCTATTGTGTTTTCCTTGCCCATTATGCCCTGCAAACCTCAAACTTTTCGTAAAGCCATGCATGTTTCTCAAATGTATTTGAAGGAAACTTCCAGAATCTGTAGGGACAGATAACATACAACTTGCCAACCACCACACCTACTGACAGTCATCAGCCAAACATACCACCAGCTAACAGCCACACACTCCACCAGCCAACAGCCACACATACCAGGAGGTCAACAGTCACACATACCACCCGGAATCAGCCACACATACCACCAGTCAACAGCCACACATTACACCAGTCAACAGCCACACTTGTCACCAGCCAAGAGCCACACTTGTCACCAGTCAAGTGCTACACATTCCACCAGACAACATCTACACAGTCGCCACTACACCCATTCTGACAGCCACAGTTGGAGGTTAGTGCATTGACAGCAGTTCCACTTCTACCTTGACCATCTACATTCTTTGTACACAAGATCCTTATGAAAATAAACCTAAGCTAAGCTTTCACTACCTGTTTATGTCAGAGTCCTGAAACTGTGAGGGTGTCATGGGCACCATTACCAATGTGTTCCTGTGGTAGCCCGCTTACTCTCAGACTTGTCTTTCATGCACCTTAAGTGAATCAGAAGCATTACATCCATCTCTTTCCATTGAGGAGGAGTATGTTTGGGATGTCTGAGAATGCCTTTGAGGACTCATTCATCAGCCAGTGTGAGCAAACCTGCAGGGCAACACTGGGGTAACCATGCTGGAGCGGACTCTCTTACTGTCCCTAAATAGCACTTTCAGAAAGACTAAGAGCTTTAGGGTTTGACGCACAGAATACTCTGTCAAAATGTGGCGTATGACCCATCCACTGTTATGTGTCAATGCGCTTGTAATACCACGAACGGAACATTCACTTTGTACTGATGGAGCATGAATGTCGGAAGCAGACTAGACTATGCACTGTGTGTAGTGCTGAGCGCAGTGTTCAGACTGTAATTCGTACCTTGACCATCTGCCTTCTACCTGCAAAACGTCCCTGTGAAAAAAAGCCTAAACTAAGCTTTGACTTTCACGTCCACTCTCTTCCTCAAAGTCTTGATTAATAACATACAAGTGCCAAGTGAATGTTTGCCAACACCTCCCCATACCAGCCAACTAGGACTTAGGAAAGCATATCTCATGGGTCTTTAGTGCACTTGCTGTGCTAAATCCAACTCCTTCGAGTGTGAGGGGGTGAGTAGAAGTGCTTCAGAGTATGTCTTTGGGCTCTGACACAATGCTTGAACTGTGTGAACATATCAACCTTTGAACACTGGGATAAACATGCTGGGGCAGGCTGCCTTAAGTTCCCTAAAGAGCACTTCCAGAAAGACAAAGGGCCAGATGTAAGAAGCCAAATAGCGACTGCAAACGCCGAAATTCGCAGAATTTCAGCCTTTGCGATCTCAATTTGGCTTTGAGCAATGTAGGTAAGATTAAACCTACTCGCAAAATAAGGAATCGCAAAAATTGCGATTCCTTATTTTGCGATTGCATTTAAGGAATCGCAAATTACTATTCCTTAAATGCGATGTAAGTAGCACAAAAGAAAGTGCACTTTAGCCTTAATGAATCGCTAATTACCACCAACTTAAAGTTGGTGCACTTTTTTGCGTTTTTAAAAGTGCCTTGTGGCACACATTCATGCCCTTAGGGCATGTATGTGCGCCACGTGTGCACACACGCACATTTCAGGGGTGCAACAGGGTGTCCTTTTGGAACCCTTGCACCCTTGAAATTGCGCCTTGAATTTGCGAGTGCCTCTTGGTTACTCGCAAATTGCGGGCGCAAATCCCATTCATTCATATGGGCCTCTTGTCCCATAGGAATGAATGGGATGGTATTCCTTGATTGCGAATTTACCAGATGTATCATTCAAAATTGCAATCGCAAACGCCAAAGTTCACAGAATTTCGGCGTTTGCGATCGCAATTGGGCTTAATGGTATTTATTAAAGAAAAACTGCCTCGCAAAATAAGGAATCGCAAAATTCACAATTAAGGAATATGTAGGACTCGCAAAATTATTTTCAAATCCTAAATACATAGCGTTTTGCGATTCTCAAATAGCGACTCGCAAAAAATCCCTATTTGAGAATCACAAAACCAAAGTTTCATACATATGGCCCTAAGAGCCTAGGGGATTGGCTGACAGGGTCCGTAACCAAAGTATGGCGCATGTCCTATCCACCATTATGTGAAGTACATTGACTGAATTGCACTGTAATACTGTAGGAGGGACACCTGCCAATATCTGATGGAGGATGACGGTGGTAAGCAGGCCGGAGAGGCAGACCAACACCAAAATAAACACAAAATTACTGGCATTAGTCGGTTCCTGCTCGTGGATCCTCTAGCAGTTGATAGTTTGATAGAGGCCTTGCGTGGAAGTGGAGGAATCGCTGGAAAGTGGAAATTATCCCCTTTTCAGTGATGCCCCCTCAAATTTGAGGGTGCAGACTGGGGGAGAGAGTAGAGCAACTCACCAACTCCTTCTGCCACTAAGGTTGGGCTTGTGATGTCATCAAACCATAAGTAATTCTGATGTCACTGATGGGAAGGGGAGGAATGTGGGCTGAAGCGGGAGTGATTCTTCTTTGGCCCCCACTAGGGAAATTGAAGAGAGAAGCCTCAAGTGCTTGCACCAGAGGTTCTTTTGAGCTTCCATCCAGTCTCAAATCAATGCCAACAGCCCCACTGGAGAATTAGTGCAGTTTTCATCAATGGTTCAACGGCTGTACCAAAGCAATTAAAGATCGTGCACAACGAGGTATTATTTTTTAGGTATGAGAGTACAAAAGCAGTTTTTGCTGGATCAGTTGCCATTTGCTGTGGATGGGCTAGAAAGCTTAAATGACTTTGTGTTAGAAACGTTTGGAATTCTCTCTGGTGTGCAAGATTAAGAAAGTTACAGCAGGTAGTAATCTGACTCGAATGTCCCTAGGGTTTAGAATTTTCCGTGACAATGTGTCAGGGTTGTAAGGGAGTCTTACTGTCTTGAAGTTCTCTATTGTCATTATGCATGATATCAGAACTTCACAAAATATAGAAGACATAAACCATACAAAGAAAGCATGTAGAATATGTGCCCCAATAACATGTTAGACAAATCACTAAAAGACCGCAGAGAAAGAGGATTGACGTCTTTCCTGTTCTATCATGATGTCTTTTGCTGCTTAGGGCTACGATACCTTCCTTATTCAAGACAGCTGAGGTATAGTACTTCCTGGTCAAGTGTGGTGGAGACAGTATCTAGCAGCCATAGTCAATACCTTTTCACCTGGCAACTGTATACCGTGTTGGGTTTCTCTGCTGTCGTACCAGTACATACCCGGCTTCCCTCCATATGCCCGGTTGCGGTTTTAGCCCGCTCCTTTCACCTCCTTTGCAGCTTCCTTTTGGAGGTTCAATTTTCTCATCACAGTGTCTGCAGATGTTGTGCTACTTCTTGAAACTCTGCCACACTTGCATTTCTAAAGTCTCAGAGTCCCCTACTGGAGTATCTTACTCAAGCTATGGGTGATGCCTTACCCTTAAACAATAGGGGTGAGTATGCATAACACATGGATACATACTGACAAAAGCAATTATTATTGTCATTATACACTTAGACGCAAGCTAGCATGCTTTGTTTTACCAGAATCCCAGTAACCACAGGAATAATAGTGGTGTGAGAAATTGGTTGTTGGTTGAGGGGGGTGACCCCATCTCGAACAACAGCTAAAATCATCCTTGCCAGGGTGAACCACAAAAAGTCACTAAATTAACCTGAGCATTATCCTCTGATAGTTTTGCACAACGGCAGTCACACTGAACTTAGATGCAAAGTGTAAAGTACTCATGCAGCATTTAAACAGTAATAAAGTGAAAACACAACACAAAACTCCAACACCAATTTTGAACAATAGAGTAAGTTTTAATAAATTATTTCAGAACAAAACAACAAAAATTCAATCCGTAGAACTGGAGATATGCACTTTTACAGATTTAGATAAAAGTAGCAAAAAGCGCCAACTGAGGGCATCTGCTTGCAGGCACCAAATGTTTAGGACAAGCTATTTGCCAACTTTCTAAAAGTGCCATTTCAGAATTGAGACTTAAAATCAGACTTTACCACTAAAGTGGATTTTAAATTGCAATTCTGTAGACACCAAAAATGACATTTCTACCTGCTCCCAAACAAAAGTTATAATTTATTAAATGTAATAAGGTAACCTAATGTTATCATATGGGAGAGGTAGACCTCACAATAGTGAAAAACTAATTTGAGGGGGGCTATAAAACTTAAAAGTATATGTCCAACTTTTCAAATACAGAGCACCGAACCCTGTGTTTAAACCTACTCGCAGGCTGCAATGGAAGGCCTGTGACATGTTTTAAGGGGCTACACAAGTGGGTTACACAATCAGTGCTGCAGAACCACTAGTGACAAGTAAAAGGTGCCTACAAGGGAATTTATTCGCAAAGAACTTATGTGAATATAAAGTTACTTAAAGGGTTAGTCTATCTGGAACAAACACCAACGTGTCATTAGACAACACCAACCAATGCAATTAATAAGCGTTCTAATTCTTTGAAAGTATGAATTTGCTTTGCTAAGCGGCGATAATTCTATTGCTCTATTACGAAGCTTTCGCTAACAGCAGTTAGCAACAGCTTTTAGGCGATAGCGAGCGGTTTGGGGCCAGCTTTGCATGTTACCGATATTTATCGCTAATGACATGCAAAGTGGGCGTACCCAACCTGTTAGCGACTGAAAGCAGTCGCTAACATCGGTATCGCCTATTAGCAAGGCAGGCGGAGCGATGGAAATATTCGGGCTAAGCGCGAATATCTCCATAAACTAACGCCTGCCCAGACCAGTTCTTATTTAACAACAAGGGGTGGTGGTGGACAAAGTTTCTGAATTAAGCAGAATACTCTCACCCAGTCAAGAGATCAGGGCTAGATCCAACACCGTTTTTTAGCTCACTGCACCATCCCAGCTCAGAACCTGGCTATATGCAAATTAGTCTGTTCCTGTCCCAGTGCATGATGGGAACAGGGCAAACCAAACTACCAAGCCAATTCTTACACTGGGAAGGAAACAAGCTTCCGGGGAACGGTTTCTGGCATTACAGCCATCTTCGGCCCGGCTTGCTTGAATTCTGATGGTGCAATGAGTAAGGGACTCAAATCTGAGTATACCCTACCACGCTTATGGTGGACAAAATATTTAACAACAAGGGGTGGTGATGGACAGAGTTTCTGAATTAAGCAGAATACTCTCACCCAGTCAAGAGATCAGGGATAGATCCAACACCGTTTTTTAGCTCACTGCACCATCCCAGCTCAGAAACTGGCTATATGCAAATTAGTCTGTTCCTGTCCCAGTGCATGATGGGAACAGGGCAAACCAAACTCCCAAGCCAATTCTTACACTGGGAAGGAAACAAGCTTCCGGGGACCGGTTTCTGGCATTACAGCCGTCTTCGGCTCGGCTTGCTTGAATCCTGATGGTGCAATGAGCAAGGGACTCACATCTGAGTATACCCTTCCACGCTTATGGTGGACAAAATATTTAACAACAAGGGGTGGTGATGGACAGAATTTCTGAATTAAGCAGAATACTCTCACCAAGTCAAGAGATCAGGGCTAGATCCAACACCGTTTTTTAGCTCACTGCACCATCCCAGCTCAGAACCTGGCTATATGCAAATTAGTCTGTTCCTGTCCCAGTGCATGATGGGAACAGGGCAAACCAAACTACCAAGCCAATTCTTACACTGGGAAGGAAACAAGCTTCCGGGGAACGGTTTCTGGCATTACAGCCGTCTTCGGCCCGGCTTGCTTGAATCCTGATGGTGCAATGAGCAAGGGACTCACATCTGAGTATACCCTTCCACGCTTATGGTGGACAAAATATTTAACAACAAGGGGTGGTGATGGACAGAGTTTCTGAATTAAGCAGAATACTCTCACCCAGTCAAGAGATCAGGGCTAGATCCAACACCGTTTTATAGCTCACTGCACCATCCCAGATCAGAACCTGGCTGTGAAGCGGAAGCGGCACATACCTCCTTGCAGCGATGTCCGAGCGCGAGGGTCCTGTCCCCCGCGCCCGGTCAATTAACGTCCCGGTCACCCAGGACTCCTTCTCTTTTTCGTCCCCTGCAGGTATCGACACCCGAGCTTGGAGGACCGGAAACACTCGCCAGTGATCCCGGAAGCGAAAACAGGACGACCCCTAACGACCCGGAAGCACCCGCCTCTGACCCCGGAAATGGTCGGACAGACACCAAGCCGGAAGATAGAAAAACCCCTGAGGACGAAGGAGAGGCGTTCGGAGCAACCGACTCGTGGCAGGAGGCAGCGGAGAGCGACGAACCCCCGACAGAGAGCGGCGCAGCACGGCTAGACCGAAGCGAGGACGAGGACGTCTGGACGGAGGACTGGTGGCATCCTCAGGAGGTGGCTGGAGAGCGGCCGCAACTCGGACGAGAGTTGCGGCGGGGCACGTGAGTACACGTCACCCTTTCTCAGTGCCCCCTCCTGTAGATAGGTGTATATAGAGTTGTATATAAGAGTAGAGGTCACGAGCACAGAGTTACTGTATAATTCCCATCTTTTCACGCACACTGTAAAATAGACCGAGCACTGCCCAGCACCTGGCACCCCTCTTCCCTCCCCTTTCTTCCTTGCCTTTTCCCACCTTCCCCTACCGTCCCTCCCTCACAGGCAGTTTTTCGTACCCCCTCACTCCCTGGTGTAGGTGGAAGTATTCCGACTGTTTGCTCGGACTAAAGCCCTTACGCTTCTCTCCTTTTCCAAGCCTCCGAGGAGTCCCAGTACCATACCGAGGAGACTACTGGCGGAACCAGGAGAAGCAGGTCTTGATCCGCCACGACCTCTCCGAGCCTGGTCAGCAGCCGGATCCACCAGCCCAACCAACCCGAGGAATCCACCCTGCAACCCCACCCCCATTGTGACTTTGTGCATCAGTTGAATAAAAACCCCTGACATAGCTCACTATATCCGGCCTCCCCGCCTGTTATTCCGGTCCGCCCGTCACCCAAGTCCACAAGTGGTGTCAGAAGTGGGATATCCCGGAGGCATGGAGGCCGCAGTCAAACAACTGGCGGAATGCCAGGAACAACTGGGGAAGATGATGGAGAGGTTCCTCAAGACGGCGGAAGACGATCGGGGACAGCTGCATGACGTACTGAAGGGTCAGGGCACCGCGCAGGACCAAGCCCTTGAGAAAGTCACTACTGTCATGGGGCTGCAAAGACCGGTCACCTCCCTACCCTCAGTCGTATTACAGAAGTACGTGCCCGGAGAAGACCCCGATTAATTCTTCACAAACTTTGAACGCCTAGCCCAGGCTGCTGCCTGGCCTGCCGATCGGTGGGGCCATTACCTAGGTCCCCTATTGACTGGTGAGCTGCAGGCCGCCTACCAGCAAGCCAACATCCAGGGACAAACACCATACGCCGACATCAAGACCTGCATCCTGGAACGTCTAGTGATAGACGACGAGACGTATAGGGTTCGGCTGCGTCAAACAAGGGAAGGGCCCCAAGAAACGCCTCGGGCTTTATCCTTCCGTATTCAAGATCTGGCCAATCGGTGGCTGAAACCTGCTACGGCCACTAAGGAAGACATTCTGTCCAAAATATATTTGGAGCAATATCTGGCCTCCTTGCATCCTGCCACCCAGAAGTGGGTGCGCCAACATGCTCGTCTAACACTCGACAGTGCAGTGGAAATTGCCAGCGCCTATAGCAGAGCCCAGGAAACCCAGCGACCCAAGGAAGAACATCATCCCCGCATACCTCCGGGGAACCATCCCCGGGCCCCACGACCCCCTCAGGTGGTCAGGAAACCTTAGCCCGCTCCCCTTATGCCTTACCCTATCCTGCCTCGGCCCAACCCACCTGGACCTCAATGTTTCCATTGTGGTGGGTACGGGCATATTGCTCGCATCTGCCCCCAAAAGGAGGAGCCCATGGACATAGGGATGGCTAGAAACTATGTATGTCTCACCGCTGAAACCACCCCTCCTCCATTTCGATGTCCAGTGCGGATAGACGGACACAGAATGATGGCACTGGCCGACACAGGATGCAGGCAAAGCGTTCTAAGACCCCAGGAGCTACCACACCCTGTTGGTCCGGTGACAGGCACCGTGGCTATCAAATGCGTCCATGGCGACACCAAAAACTACCCGACCACCGAGTCCATGTCCAACACCCCACGGACGCGGGTAGTATGCTGACGGTCGGCCTAATACCCAATCTCCCTGAGCAAGCGATATTGGGTAGTGATTATAATGGGCTACCTCATCTCCTTCAAGACACAACCGAATCCCTGAAGAAATGGTGGGCCGATGCCCCGTTTTCCCGTGAACCCTCTCCTGTGAATACGGCGATCAAACCGACCAAGACCAGAAGACAGAAAAGGAACGAAAAAATAGACTTTGCTGTGGCCTTTCCGGCTCAAGTAGATGTCCATCCATGGGAAACCAACCGGGAATTCCGCGCCACGCAACAAGAAGACCCGGTGTTGCAGGAGGCTTGGGCTCGTGCTCTGGATGCTGAGGACCCGCTGCATGTAGGTCCTTATTTCTTCTGAAAAAACGGGCTCCTCTACAGAAAGGGACGACCCCAACAGCCTCCCCAGCTGGTTATCCCCGGATTGTTTCGGGATAAAGTACTGTTCCTGGCCCATAGCCATTTGCTGGGAGGGCATTTCAGTGATGAGAAAACCGGACACACGATCCTAGATAAGTTTTATTGGCCTGGGTACACGGACAAATCAAACAGTACTGCCGGGAATGCCCGGTATGCCAACGGAACAGCCGATACCGTCCCCCCAGGGTTCCTCTCCAACCCCTCCCCATCATTGATGTCCCTTTCACAAGAGTAGGCATGGACATTATAGGACCATTGTTACCCTCGAGAAGCGGGTGTAGGTATGCTCTTGTACTGGTGGACTACGCCACCCGCTTCCCGGAAGCAGTGCCCTTACGCCAACCCACCACTCAAAACATAGCCAAGGCGCTTATATCCATCTTCTCGAGGGTGGGTTTTCCCCGCGAGATATTAACTGATCAGGGGACACCCTTCGTTTCCTCCCTTATGCGTCAAGTCTGCTCCCAGCTAGGCATCAAACAAATAAGGACAGAGGCCCTCCACCCCCAGACTGATGGGTTGGTCGAGCGCTACAACGCCACCCTCAAAACGACCCTTAAGAAACTTTTAGGTCTCGAAAGCAAGAGGTGGGAGGAGATGCTTCCCCTGGCGCTGTTTGCCATCAGGTGCAAGCCTCAAAGCAGCACTGGTTACTCACCATATGAGTTGTTGTATGGACGAGCCCCACGGACACTCTTGGATATGGCTAGGGAAGCTTGGGAAGCAGAACCAGACAGAACCCGACCCTTACCCGAATATGTGGACAATCTAAAGACCCACTTAGAACAGATAAGGGTCATTGTGAGACAGAACCTGGTGGCCGCTCAAGACACACAAAAACACCAGTATGACAAGGGAACCAAAGCCCGGAAGTTCAGTCCTGGTGATCTCGTATTGTTGCTATTGCCTTCTTCAGACCATAAGTTGTTAGGGCAGTGGCAGGGCCCCTTCCCTATTGTAAGAGCCGTGACCCCTGTTACATATGAAGTAGAAACAGAACCCACCAGAGGTATAACCCAAATCTACCATGTGAACCTCTTAAAGAAGTGGGAGGGGCCCCGTCCTGTTACGTCCAATGCAACCCCCCCTCCCTTCGAAGGGTGCCTTGACCCTGACCTCCCAGAACGTAACAAAGAGGATCTCAGGGGAGCATTGTCCTCAGTGCAAACCGTATTTTCCTCCCTACCAGGACACTCCACAGTGGTTGAACATGCCATCCACACGGAACCAGGAAAAACAGTGAGACAAAGGCCATACCGCATCCCCGAAGCTCGTAGAGCCATCATCAAAGAGGAGACGAATCAAATGCTAAAAATGGGCATCATAGAACCCTCCAGCAGCAGCTGGAATTCCCCTATTGTTCTAGTCCCCAAGCCAGATGGCTCCACCAGGTTTTGCATAGATTTTAGAGAGGTGAATAAGATATCGGCCTTCGACACCTACTCCCTACCCCGCGTAGATGAAATGGTGGAACGCATAGGCAAAGCCAAGTACATAAGCACCCTTGATCTCTGCAAGGGGTACTGGCAGATCCCCCTCAAAGAAGCTGACAAACCCAAAACCGCCTTCTCCACCCCTGAGGGCTTGTTTCAGTTTAAAGTGATGCCCTTTGGGCTTCACGGAGCCCCGGCTACGTTTCAAAGAGCCATGAATTTGGTGCTACAGCCCCATATTAGGTACGCCGGGGCATACCTGGACGACATCGTCATTTATAGTGACAGTTGGGAGCAGCATCTACAACATTTGCGGGCCGTAGTTACCTCTCTATGGAACAATGGCTTTACCATCAACCCCTCCAAGACCACCTTAGCGGCACAGAGTGGGAAATACCTCGGATACCTGTTGGGGGAAGGACTCATCCGTCCTCAGGACAATAAGATCAAGGCCATTCAGGCCATCCCCTTCCCTCAAACCCGGAAGGAACTTCGTGCCTTTCTTGGATTATTAGGGTACTACAGGCGTTTTGTCCCAAATTTCTCCCAAACCGCGGCCTCTTTAACCGACTTGTTGAAGAAAACCACGAAAACAGAAGAACTACTCAGACATCCTTCACCCCTGGTGGTACATGCCTTTGAACGACTGAAACAGTCCCTGATTTCAGAGCCGGTGTTAGTCAGCCCAGACTACACCCAAACATTCATACTGCAGACCGATGCCTCTGATCAGGGCCTGGGGGCTGTTCTTTCACAGAAAGACTCGACAGGGGTCGAACGACCAATACTATACCTCAGCAGGAAACTTTTTCCCAGAGAAGTAAATTATGCAGTGGTAGAGAAAGAGGCCCTGGCAATCAAGTGGGCGGTGGAAAGCCTTCGATACTACCTGGAGGGGCGGGAATTTATACTCTACACCGACCATGCCCCTTTGGAATGGATGGCCCACAACAGGGGCCACAACGACCGAGTACTTCGGTGGTTTCTCTCACTACAGCCCTTTAGGTTTAAAACATTGCACAGGAAAGGACTGCAACAGGGCAACGCTGATTATCTGTCCCGATATCCACCACCCAACCCCCCTACAAGAAAGACAGCTAGGGAAAGGGGATGTGGAGCGGAAGCGGCACATACCTCCTTGCAGCGATGTCCGAGCGCGAGGGTCCTGTCCCCCACGCCCGGTCAATTAACGTCCCGGTCACCCAGGACTCCTTCTCTTTTTCGTCCCCTGCAGGTACCGACACCCGAGCTTGGAGGACCGGAAACACTCGCCAGCGATCCCGGAAGCGAAAACAGGACAACCCCTAACGACCCGGAAGCACCCGCCTCTCACCCCGGAAATGGTCGGACAGACAACAAGCCGGAAGATAGAAAAACCCCCGAGGACGAAGGAGAGGCGTTCGGAGCAACCGACTCGTGGCAGGAGGCAGCGGAGAGCGACGAACCCCCGACAGAGAGCGGCGCAGCACGGCTAGACCGAAGCGAGGACGAGGACGTTGTCAAGGACAGGCAGCAGCGCAGGCTCACACACGCCACTAACCTTTGTGCAGGGTGTCCGGCAGAAACGACTTCGGATGCTAAGCTCTCTTCCCCCAGCCAACCACGAAACCCACAGTGGAAGCAAAACTCACTGTGCGCCCTCGTACCTAGCCGGGAAAGGGGAAGTGGATAAAATAATAAATGGGTAGCGATGATTCTTTGGGTTCCCTCGGGAGTCTGGTCACCAAGATGTGGAAGACAGCAAGGAAGGGCCCATCTAATTAGGGAAGAGTAATGAACACCATTAATACTATAGTTCAGGTGTCTCGGGTCATATCCTAAACAATACTTAGACACCTCACTTACCAGAATCATACACAACCCAGGCCGTGAAAGAAAAGCCCCACAGCAATCCTGCTTGACCAATAATAGTTCTGCCAAGTGTTCAGGACTGCAACAGGCAGTAGTCGCAAAGAAAGGAAATAATCGCGGTTTGTTATGAAGCACAAACCGCCCTCAGAGTTTTGCCACGAAGTGAAGACAAGGAACAGCTAAACGAACTTCACAGGAAATATGTCTCTGTCTCTCATGGCAATATTGTCCGTGGAATCAAAAACAAAAACAACTTGGGACTACATCTCCCAGAATCCTTCTCTTAGGGAGATCAAGCACAGAATATCAGCGCAGCGCGTCTTCCAGCAGAACGCTCCCTGATCATGAAATACAAAACAAAAGTTATGTCCCAGAACCGCCCTAAGCTAACTAACTAGGGACGAATGATCACGAAGGAAGAAAACGAAAGCGAGCCCGCTTTCATTACAAGAGTACTTAGCCACAGAGCGCCGTCATCAGCCAAGCGCTGGGGGAATCACAGGTTTTTCTCCAGGAAACTTCTTTCTTCTCGCTGGGATCCGGCGGGGAACACCTTCCGCCACTCCGATCGACTTGAGAATCACATTGACAAGCACCGTCCGTGAGGATGGGAGGTGCTAATATGCCTTTGGTCTCGTGGCACTTCCTACTTGCCCCTTGGAATGCTGGTCACTGTAGTTCGCTCTACTCCTTCTACACACATCCCCGCAGGCATACCATCTCCTAGATCTCGATAGTAGAATCATTCCTCGTCCCCCGGGCACCACAATCGCTACAGAACCCCCTCTCGAGGACTGCCGACTCGGCGGTCGACCCGGCTTACCCGGATGCAGGGCATGGAAACGGTCAACTAGCTCAGGACAGTGCAGATTCCCCAGAGGTTCCCAGGATCGGTCCTCAGGGCCAAACCCTTTCCACTCCACCAAGTACTGGATTCTGCCCCGCACCATACGGGAATCTAGAATGGACTGCACCTCATATTCCTCCTGACCATCCACATCAATCGGAAGCGGAGCTACCGGTACTCTCATAGTGGGAGGGCAAGGAACTAGGAGGGAGACGTGGAACACTGGATGAATCTTCCAACCCACCGGGAGCAGGAGTTTCACAGCAACAGGGTTAATCACTTCTACTATACTGTAGGGACCTACATATTTAGGTGTCAGTTTAGTATGCCCTTTAATGTGGAGATTCTTGGTGGAGAGCCACACCTTGTCACCCACTCCATACGATGGTTCAATCCTCCTTTTCCTATCTGCGAAGCGTTTCTGCGCGGACTGGGCATCGGCCAGGCTGTTACGTGCATCCAACAACACCGCTCTCAGATGTGCGTGGTGTTCGTGGATGCTAGGAACAGGGGAATAGACAGGCCACTCAAAGGGGAGTATGTTTGGATGATACCCATGGAGGCAAAAAAATGGTGAACAACCCAGTGTTGAGTGCACAGCATTATTATATGCGAATTCGGCCATCCAGAGTAACACAGTCCATTCCATATCATTCCTCAACGAGAAACAACGAAGATATTGCTCCAGGGTTTGGTTCAGGCGTTCTGTCTTGCCATCCGTCTGAGGGTGGTAGCTGGAGGATAGACGGGCATCAATGTTCAAGGTTGTACATAACGCCTTCCAGAACCGGGAAGTGAACTGAGAACCCCTGTCGGTGATCAAAACACAAGGAAGACCATGAGCCCTGACGATATGTTGAAGAAACACTTCTGCCAATTCCACCGACGTGGGTACCTCCTTCAGAGGTATGAAATGGCCCATCTTCGTCAAGTGATCGACGACAACCAATATCACTGTCATTCCATTACACAGGGGCATCTCAACGATAAAATCCATGGAGAGAGTGTGCCAAGGTTGTGGAGGTATGGGCAAAGGTCTCAGCAGACCCACCGGGCGAGCATGCACAGATTTTCCTTGCGTACAGATGGCACAATTCCTCACATAAGACCGGACTTCTTCTCTTAGCTGGGGCCACCAGAAGGAACGTTCCACGATGGCAATGGTTTTGTACATTCCCATATGACCTCCCAGGACCGAATCATGAGACCAAACCAATACTCGTTGCCGTAGGGCTTCAGTGGGAATGAACAATGCAGTATCCTGATAGGCGAGATCATCCTTTATAGTGCGATGCTCCGGATCTTCTTGTATCCATTCAGGTATGTTCATATCTGCAAGGGCTATTTTCACGTCTTCAAGAAAGTTGTTTGATGACAGGAGAGCTACAGCCCCTACACTGGCAGTTGTTTCCTGAAGGATCAAAGGTGTTTCTACCTCTTCAGTCTTTCTCTGTTCGCCATCCTCCAAACGTGATAGAGCATCTGCCTTTCCATTTTGGGTTCCAGGTTTGTATTTGATTATGAAATCATAGTCGGAGAAGAAAAGAGACCACCGTAATTGTCGGGGAGTGAGGGCTTTCGCTGTCTTCAAGAATAACAAATTCCGGTGATCCGTGTAGATCTCCACTGTATGGACCGCTCCTAGTAGATAGTGACGCCATTCCTCACATGCCCTTTTGATGGCCAAGAGTTCTTTATCCGTTATGGCATAATTCACCTCACAGGGCGTGAGCTTCTTGGAGAAGAAGGCAACAGGATGCACTTGGCCTGTACTAGGGTGTCTTTGGGAAAGCACTCCTCCCACAGCATATTGTGACGCGTCGGTCTCTAGTATAAATGGCAATTGCGGGTCAGGGTGACGAAGAATGGGAGCTTGAGTAAACTGCTTCTTCAGGTATTGAAATGATGTATCAGCCTCTTTACTCCACACAAAAGGCATATTTTTCCTTAACAAACAAGAAATCGGATGAATGATTTTGGAGAAATCCTTGATAAACCTACGATAGTAGTTTGCAAAACCGAGAAAGCTTTGTACAGCTTTCACAGTCTTCGGTGTAGTCCATGTGAGTATCGCTTCCACTTTGTTCGAGTCCATTTGAAAACCCTTCTCGTTAATGACGTACCCAAGGAAAGACACTTCCTGGACGTGGAATAAGCATTTCTCCAACTTGGCGTATAGAGAGTTTCGTTGTAAACGGTCCAGCACGGACTTCACATGTCCGACATGTTCCAAAAGAGTGGAGGGATACACCAGGATGTCATCGATGTACACAATGCAGTAGGTTTCCAGGCATCCCCGCAGAACCTCATCCATAAAAAACTGAAATGCTGCGGGGGCGTTGCATAACCCAAAGGGCATTACTCTGTATTCGAACAGGCCCAGCTTTGTTCGAAACGCCGTCTTCCACTCATCCCCTCTTTTGACACGCACCAAATGATATGCTCCACGAAGATCGAGTTTAGTGAAGTATTTGGCTCCTTTGAGTTGGTCCATGAGCACTGGTATTAAGGGGAGAGGGTACCGGTTTTTGATGGTCACACGGTTAATGGCTCGATAGTCGATACAGGGCCTTAGTTCTGCGCAGTCCTTCTTAGGAATGAAAAACATAGGGGATGAGGCAGGAGATGTAGAGTGCCTGATGAATCCCGATGCGAGGTTCTCTTCAATGTACGTTTTCAAATATTCTGTCTCTTTCTCGGTCATGGCATAGACCCTGCTACAGGGAATATCGGCTCCTGGTATGAGATCGATTCTGCAGTCGTATGCCCTGTGTGGAGGCAAATGAGTAGCCTGTTGTTTGTCAAACACAGGGGAGAACGCCTGATACTCCGAGGGAAGTATGGTGGCACAACAGTATTTTTCTGGAGAACATGAAGCCGCCAGACAGAGAGAAGACGAGAGTTCTGGAATGCAGGGAACAGCAGAAACCTGAGTACAATGCTCCTGACAGTATGCAGACGACAAGGTGATAGTGCGCGCTGCCCAACAGACCTTTGGATCATGGAGAGTTAACCAGGGCATCCCCAAGATGAGCCGGAATTGGGGTGCATCAATGAGATCAAACTGGATATATTCCTGATGATCAGGTGTGATAGGCCACTGGACCCGATGATAAGACCGTACCATCCACTGCTTTCACCAACTCCGGTTTTTCTTTTTTTCTCACAAGCAATCCCTATTTTCAGGGCGTATTCCTGATCAATGTAGTTTCCGGTGGCTCCTGAATCTACTAAGGCGTCAATATTCAATGATTTCTGAGGGGTGACCCAGAGGATGATTTGAAGGTTCATATGCGCCACTGCAGGATGCAAGGTATTCGCAAGACAGGGGGAGATCATTTGCGGCAAACAACCCAAGACAGAGACCTCTTCCTGGTTTGGGTTCTTCAGTTTTCCGTCGGTTGATCGGACTCTACTAGGGCTTGCACCCTTGAAACAGGGTTTCTGGCTGGGACCATATTCCTGGCTCTACAGTCCTTTATGAAGTGGCCCCCTTTTCCACAATAAAGACATTGCTTCAAACGACGTCTTTTCTCCTTCTCTTCCTGTGTCAGTGGTCCACGGATACCACCGATTTGCATGGGTTCAGGGCCTTCGGAGGGTTTAGCACGGTCTTCAATAGGACCCCTAAAGCGAGGGTAGAAAGGGCGAGAGTCTCCTCTTGATCTATCCCCTCTCCTCTCTAGGAGCCTGTGATCCAATTGTACTGTTAAATCGATGAACTCTTCACAGGTATCGGGCAATTGTACCACCTGTGCAAAGACGTCCTTTAATTCTCCACGAAGGCCTTGATAAAACAATGAGATATGTTTTGCAGAGGGCCAATCGGTCTCTACCACCAACCTGTTGAATGAGGTGATATAAGACAACAAGTCCTGAGAACCTTGACGTATGGTGAGTAGTTCTCTATCCAAGGTCAGCATATGGGATTTACGATCAAAAAGCTTGCGCAACTCAACACAAAAAGCAGAAAAATCGTGCAACACTGGGTCATTCTTCTCCAGCAATGGGATATTCCAACTGGCAGCATTACCCCCCATATAAGACATCATAAAGGCTGTCTTCGCCGAATCATCTTGGAAAACCCCGGGTTTACATAAAAAATGTAACCTGCACTGATTCAAGAATGTTTCAAATTTGCGGGGGTCCCCGTAAAAACGTTCAGGGGAAGCTAACGGAACGCCTACGGTCTGTACCACATGTACAGTATGAGCAGCTTCAGCCGATGAGGCACTAGAGGTGGCTAATTGAGGGGGTACAGAGAACCCACCCCCTTCTGCTTCCACAGATTTTTTTGCACCAGGGGGAGGTAATGTAGCTGGTTTAATATAAGGACTACCTCCTGTTCCTTTCTGGACTAGTCCTGCGACTTCCCTTCTTAAGGTACCAACTTCTTTATACAGGGTCTGGTTTTCGGCTCTAGAAGTGGCTACTTCCTGTTGTAAAGCGGCCATGCCTTCCACCAGGGAAGTCAAGACCGCCTCAACATTCATCGTTCGGGCCGGTGTGTAAACTTGGGCTTGTCAATCTGTCAAGGACAGGCAGCAGCGCAGGCTCACACACGCCACTAACCTTTGTGCAGGGTGTCCGGCAAAAACGACTTCGGATGCTAAGCTCTCTTCCCCCAGCCAACCACGAAACCCACAGTGGAAGCAAAACTCACTGTGCGCCCTCGTACCTAGCCGGGAAAGGGGAAGTGGATAAAATAATAAATGGGTAGCGATGATTCTTTGGGTTCCCTCGGGAGTCTGGTCACCAAGATGTGGAAGACAGCAAGGAAGGGCCCATCTAATTAGGGAAGAGTAATGAACACCATTAATACTATAGTTCAGGTGTCTCGGGTCATATCCTAAACAATACTTAGACACCTCACTTACCAGAATCATACACAACCCAGGCCGTGAAAGAAAAGCCCCACAGCAATCCTGCTTGACCAATAATAGTTCTGCCAAGTGTTCAGGACTGCAACAGGCAGTAGTCGCAAAGAAAGGAAATAATCGCGGTTTGTTATGAAGCACAAACCGCCCTCAGAGTTTTGCCACGAAGTGAAGACAAGGAACAGCTAAACGAACTTCACAGGAAATAGGTCTCTGTCTCTCATGGCAATATTGTCCGTGGAATCAAAAACAAAAACAACTTGGGACTACATCTCCCAGAATCCTTCTCTTAGGGAGATCAAGCACAGAATATCAGCGCAGCGCGTCTTCCAGCAGAACGCTCCCTGATCATGAAATACAAAACAAAAGTTATGTCCCAGAACCGCCCTAAGCTAACTAACTAGGGACGAATGATCACGAAGGAAGAAAACGAAAGCGAGCCCGCTTTCATTACAAGAGTACTTAGCCACAGAGCGCCGTCATCAGCCAAGCGCTGGGGGAATCACGGGTTTTTCTCCAGGAAACTTCTTTCTTCTCGCTGGGATCCGGCGGGGAACACCTTCCGCCACTCCGATCGACTTGAGAATCACATTGACAAGCACCGTCCGTGAGGATGGGAGGTGCTAATATGCCTTTGGTCTCGTGGCACTTCCTGCTTGCCCCTTGGAATGCTGGTCACTGTAGTTCGCTCTACTCCTTCTACACACATCCCCGCAGGCATACCATCTCCTAGATCTCGATAGTAGAATCATTCCTCGTCCCCCGGGCACCACAATCGCTACAGACGTCTGGACGGAGGACTGGTGGCGTCCTCAGGAGGTGGCTGGAGAGCGGCCGCAACTCGGACGAGAGTTGCGGCGGGGCACGTGAGTACACGTCACCCTTTCTCAGTGCCCCCTCCTGTAGATAGGTGTATATAGAGTTGTATATAAGAGTAGAGGTCACGAGCACAGAGTTACTGTATAATTCCCGTCTTTTCACGCACACTGTAAAATAGACGGAGCACTGCCCAGCACCTGGCACCCCTCTTCCCTCCCCTTTCTTCCTTGCCTTTTCCCACCTTCCCCTACCGTCCCTCCCTCACAGGCAGTTTTTCGTACCCCTTCACTCCCTGGTGTAGGTGGAAGTATTCCGACTGTTTGCTCGGACTAAAGCCCTTACGCTTCTCTCCATTTCCAAGCCTCCGAGGAGTCCCAGTACCATACCGAGGAGACTACTGGCGGAACCAGGAGAAGCAGGACTTGATCCGCCACGACCTCTCCGAGCCTGGTCAGCAGCCGGATCCACCAGCCCAACCAACCCGAGGAATCCACCCTGCAACCCTACCCCCATTGTGACTTTGTGCATCAGTTGAATAAAAACCCCTGACATAGCTCACTATATCCGGCCTCCCCGCCTGTTATTCCGGTCCGCCCGTCACCCAAGTCCACACTGGCTATATGCAAATTAGTCTGTTCCTGTCCCAGTGCATGATGGGAACAGGGCAAACCAAACTACCAAGCCAATTCTTACACTGGGAAGGAAACAAGCTTCCGGGGACCGGTTTCTGGCATTACAGCCGTCTTCGGCCCGGCTTGCTTGAATCCTGATGGTGCAATGAGCAAGGGACTCACATCTGAGTATACCCTTTTATGCTTATGGTGGACAAAATATTTAACAAGGGGTGGTGATGGACAGAGTTTCTGAATTAAGCAGAATACTCTCACCCAGTCAAGAGATCAGGGCTAGGTCCAACACCGTTTTTTAGCTCACTGCACCATCCCAGCTCAGAACCTGGCTATATGCAAATTAGTCTGTTCCTGTCCCAGTGCATGATGGGAACAGGGCAAACCAAACTACCAAGCCAATTCTTACACTGGGAAGGAAACAAGTTTCCGGGGACCGGTTTCTGGCATTACAGCCGTCTTCGGCCCGGCTTGCTTGAATCCTGATGGTGCAATGAGCAAGGGACTCACATCTGAGTATACCCTTCCACGCTTATGGTGGACAAAATATTTAACAACAAGGGGTGGTGATGGACAGAGTTTCTGAATTAAGCAGAATACTCTCACCCAGTCGAGAGATCAGGGCTAGATCCAACACCGTTTTTTAGCTCACTGCACCATCCCAGCTCAGAACCTGGCTATATGCAAATTAGTCTGTTCCTGTCCCAGTGCATGATGGGAACAGGGCAAACCAAACTACCAAGCCAATTCTTACACTGGGAAGGAAACAAGCTTCCAAGGGAACGGTTTCTGGCATTACAGCCGTCTTCGGCCCGGCTTGCTTGAATCCTGATGGTGCAATGAGCAAGGGACTCACATCTGAGTATACCCTTCCACGCTTATGGTGGACAAAATATTTAACAACAAGGGGTGGTGATGGACAGAGTTTCTGAATTAAGCAGAATACTCTCACCCAGTCAAGAGATCAGGACTAGATCCAACACCGTTTTTTAGCTCACTGCACCATCCCAGCTCAGAACCTGGCTAAATGCAAATTAGTCTGTTCCTGTCCCAGTGCATGATGGGACCAGGGCAAACCAAACTACCAAGCCAATTCTTACACTGGGAAGGAAACAAGCTTCCGGGGACCGGTTTTTGGCATTTCAGCCGTCTTCGGCCCGGCTTGCTTGAATCCTGATGGTGCAATGAGCAAGGGACTCACATCTGAGTATACCCTTCCACGCTTATGGTGGACAAAATATTTAACAACAAGGGGTGGTGATGTACAGAGTTTCTGAATTAAGCAGAATACTCTCACCCAGTCAAGAGAAAAGGGCTAGATCCAACACCGTTTTTTAGCTCACTGCACCATCCCAGCTCAGAACATGGCTATATGCAAATTAGTCTGTTCCTGTCCCAGTGCATGATGGGAACAGGGCAAACCAAACTACCAAGCCAATTCTTACACTGGGAAGGAAACAAGCTTCCCGGGACCGGTTTCTGGCATTACAGCCGTCTTCGGCCCGGCTTGCTTGAATCCTGATGGTGCAATGAGCAAGGGACTCACATGCGAGTATACCCTTCCACGCTTATGGTGGACAAAATATTTAACAACAAGGGGTGGTGATGGACAGAGTTTCTGAATTAAGCAGAATACTCTCACCCAGTCAAGAGATCAGGGCTAGATCCAACACCGTTTTTTAGCTCACTGCACCATCCCAGCTCAGAACCTGGCTATATGCAAATTAGTCTGTTCCTGTCCCAGTGCATGATGGGAACAGGGCAAACCAAACTACCAAGCCAATTCTTACACTGGGAAGGAAACAAGCTTCCGGGGACCGGTTTCTGGCATTACAGCCGTCTTCGGCCCGGCTTGCTTGAATCCTGATGGTGCAATGAGCAAGGGACTCACATCTGAGTATACCCTTCCACACTTATGGTGGACAAAATATTTAACAACAAGGGGTGGTGATGGACTCAGACATGAGTCCCTTTCTCACTGCACCATCAGGATCCAAGCAAGCCGGGCCGACGACGGCTGAAATGCGAGAAACCGGTCCCCGGTAGCTTGTCTCCTTTCTGGTGAAGAATTGGCTTGGCAGTTTAGTCTGCCCTGTTCCCATGATGCACTGGGCCAGGGACAGACTGATTTGCATATAGCCATGTTCTGAGCTGGGATGGTGCAGTGAGATAAATAACGGTGACGGATTAAGCCCTGATCTTTGGACTGGGTAAGAGTGGTCTGCTTAATTCAGACACTCTGTTCATCACCACCCCCTTTTCTGAATCGTTTTTTACCACTATAGCTGTGGCAGGGTATACTCAGACATGAGTCCCTTTCTCACTGCACCATCTGGATTCAAGCAAGCCGGGCCGACGGCGGCTGAAATGCCAGAAACCGGTCCCGGGTAGCTTGTCTCCTTTCTGGTGAAGAATTGGCTTGGTAGTTTAGTCTGCCCTGTTCCCATGATGCACTGGGCCAGGGACAGACTGATTTGCATATAACCATGTTCTGAGCTGGGATGGTGCAGTGAGATAAATAACGGTGATGGATCAAGCCCTGATCTTTGGACTGGGTAAGAGTGGTCTGCTTAATTTAGACACTCTGTTCATCACCACCCCCTTTTCAGACCAGTTCTTAGCCATGTTATCCAATGGGAGGTGGATAACATGGCTAAGAGCATTTTGTCGCTAATGCGAGAATATCGCTGTATTCTCAGCGATATTCACGCTATCGCCGGAAAATTTATCGCTTTGAAGATAAACGTTGCTAATAGCACGTTATCTCAGTGATACTTTTCGGCGATGCTTAGCGATAAAAAAATCGTTGCTAACCCTAGTTAGCGATAAATACCGCTACTCGTTGGTAATATGCCCCTGTGACTTTTGACCCTTTCAGGCCACTGAGCGCATGGGTCTCCACTGCAAGTTCAGTAGATTGCCCCCAGGGAAGGCCAGCACCCGGGGTTGGCACAAGATAATTTAATTATTTACAGGGAGTGGCATGCATGCCCCCCCATTTCAACTTTGACTCTCAGGGACCCTATCTCCCTGGGAACTGATGCAAAGTTAAGGGAGCGCAGCCACAGTACCCCTCTGAAAGAAACAAGGGGCCTGGAACCCCATCTCTAACCCCTGACCAGCATAGAAGGGAGGAGGAGTGCTGTCGCCCCCCACATACCGGTAACCTTGTCCAAGTTCCTCATGTCTGGGGGGAGCAGGTGGCTACTGCATGGAGCAAGGAGAGAAGATGCATGCTTCCGTGGCTACCGAGGAGAATGCCAGCTAGGCGGGGAGCTTGCCGAGCTCCCCTATCATTCATGCACATTGAAGTGCCCAGGTGCAACCGGGCACCCACAAAAATGTAGAATAAAACAACAAGCATTTGCAATGCAATAGGTCTCGCATTAGGAAAGTTGGAGCTATTGGTATTGTAAATGACAAATTTTTTATTTATGTTTTGGTTTTGAAAATAGCGAAATTAATAGCTTTGTTATTTACAATGCCAATAGTTTTAACTTTTGCAAATGTGACACCTATAGCATTTGTAATGCAATATGTGTTGTATTTACGTGACTTAGATGTATTGATATTACAAATAACAATGGCTTTTATTTTTTTTAAATAATTAATACTTAAATAAAAGTTATTGTAATTTGTAATGGCAATAGCTTAAACTTTTGTAAATAACTGTTGTGAAGATTATGTTCAGTGTATTTTATTGTTATGAAAATCCAAGAACAGAAGTGAAATATTAACATCTTTTTGTGACATTTGTAATAAAGCTTGAAACATTGAGAGAACATATTTGAACCAGTTGTTGTTGAATGGTTGCACAGATTGATGCTGTTGTTGGCGCTGAGTGATGTTGTAGTGGCGACGAGTGATGCTGTGGCGTTCAGTGATGCTATGGTAGCGCATAGTGATGTTGTGGTGCCCGTGAGTGATGAGTGGTGGTGCTGAGTGATGCTATAGATAGATAAAGATAGATAGAGTGAGGGCGATAGATAGAGTGAGGGCTATAGATAGAGTGAGGGCGATAGATAGAGTGAGGGCGATAGATAGAGGGAGGGCGATAGATAGAGGGAGGGCGATAGGATAGCCCCCATGCAGCCCTTGTTGCCCACAAGATTAGCAAAAGAGTTATGACAAGTGATGTGTGTCTAGGAAGGCCCACCTGAATCGCCCTCCTCCCTCATTTTACTTAGCCATAATTAGAGGTCAGTTTCTTTGTGGCACCCATAGTGTGGACTTTGTATGACGCCTCTTTCAGTGAAGACATCACTATTCTTCCCCAAACATAGGGAGGCACCGAAAGACCTTTGCCTCCGAAAGACCAGTAAGACGGGAGCTGTCCAGGTCATAGGTTACTTACTAGTTACAGGTTGATGACCTATAGTTTATTTTGTCTGTGTAAGTTCGTATCCAATACAGATTCAAGGAAAGATGAAGTTACTAAAGAAGTGCTCTTACTATAGTATATAGAAGATTACAGCAAGCATGTTTCGCTTAGCAATCTATGCCTAGACATACATCATGGCCTTTATGTGCTTTTAAGTTTGAATGTAATGGTGTTGAAATGTCACGCTGGCGTGTGTTAGCAAACGGGAAAAAGCCCACCAGCATCAGATATGTGTAATGTATTGTATGCTGGCCTGAAAGCGAGGATGTACAGTTTTCTACAATGTATTGGGGAGGCCTAGATGCTAGTAATTGAAGACTAGAGGATTGTTTTGGGTGATCAAGGTTGATGTTAATTGGTCTTGGATCAGGTCAGACAATAGTCACGCAGATTTGCCTGAATGGGTTTTAAAGTCCTTGACATTCAGAGGATAAAAAAAGTTTACTTTATGTTAAAGAGTAGCAGGGCGCACAAAGAGCCCGGCAGCCTGGGGCCACTTTGGGACGTGGAAGGGGGTGTCCGGGGGAGGGGGGGCTTCGCTGGCATCATTTCTTGATTCTTGTTTCATGCCAATGGCATGGCTAGGTGGGTGTGTTCGGGGAGGGAGGCATTTAAAAGCCGGCCTCCGATCGGCTCACCTGGGGAGGGCAGCGCGCGAGTCTTGGAAAAGAAGGTTATTATTGCGCCTGCTGACAGCTGGAAGAGAGTGCTGCGGTGCAGATATCCAGGCGCCGCGCTCAGCTGCAGCGACAGTCCGGGCCCAGCAGTCCCCTGAGGTGCTGCTGAGCTGCCGTCACTGACGAGACGCTCCCAGACTTCCCGAAGGACCGCCGAAGAGCGAGTCTAGGCTCCTGGGACTTCTCCGCGGACTGGGTGCTGCTGCGTCCCTGCACGGAGCTCCATCACATAAGGTAGGAACAGAGCCCCCTCTCAAAAAGCCCTCCCCGAGGCCTTGGGACGGGAGGAGGCAGGGGGCTCTCACCAGACAGATGTGGAGGCTTGTCAAAAGAAGCACTGTTTCCAGTGCACTCGTATTAGTTTGTTTCTTAGTTTAAGATATCTATTCGGGAGCAATGTGTGTTGTGGGACGATAAACTTAGTAATCGGGACGGAGCATGTGTGTTAGGAGGCATGTCTTGCTGATAGTCCTCGCAACGACTTTACAAAAATGTGTGACGTTTGTTCTCAGAAATGCAACAAAAACGAATATACGTAATGCGTTCTGTAGAGTGATTTTAAAGCGGTGCAGGTTTGAGGTTTAAAGAGCTTAGGGTTGATGATTTCAAGCTCGCCTTGCCCTCACCTCGCTGCTCCTTCCCTGGGCCCCGTGCTGAGCGGCCCCCTCAGTCACACATTCATCCTGTCAGAGGCATTGCGCCATCTCTCCACAGTGCTGCATTTCTCTGACGCCACAGCGGTAGACGGGGCTGCAGGAGGGGCGCGTTCCTGGAACTTTTAATGCTCATTATTGCTGCTCGCTCGGGAATGCCGAGGGGCCTGATAGAAACAAGATGTTTGCCAGGAACGGACTGAACCCTCCGCACGGCATGGGGGTGAAATGCTGCGACAAGCTGTAAAAATAATAACAGCCGAGTGCACTCCTCTATCTTGAAATTGTAAATTATATTGATATAGTGCTTACTGCCTTTGACGAGGTGCTAAAAAGGGACGCCCATGTAACGCAGAGGGTATTGTATTGTTGCACATAAGTGATTGTCGCCCTGCATGTTTTCGTGTGAAAAGACAAGAAACGGGAGTGCCGCCGCGCTGCCAGCGGCGACCCGGAAGCTCTTGGCCGGCCGGCTAATCCGCTCGCGGCCGACCGGAAGTCCCGCCTCCCGAGGTCCGCGAGCTGCCGGCGCATGGAGCGCCCTGCCGTCCGGTGTAGCCCGGGTCCCCAGGAGGGGGCCGGGGAGAAGGAGGAGTGTGGCGCCTGTTGCGGGGCTCCTCTGACCTGAGGGAGCCCCGATTTAGATGAGGAGACGCACCGTGAGGAGCCCCGCCGGAAGAGCGCAGTTGGTGAGTGGGGCCCAGGGCTGATGTGAAGTGCGTGCGTGCCTGTGTGTATGCCTGGGGGGGTTGGGGGAGGGGGGGGAGTGTGTGCGTGTGTGCACGAGGGAATGTGTGTGCGCATGCGTGACTGTGTGTGATTGAGAGAGAATGTGAGGTAGGGGATAGTGTGCCTGTATGTGTGCCTGTATGTGTGCCGTATGCCTGCGTGTGCATGTGCGCGCCTGTGTGTGTGTGCGTGTGTGCTTGCATGCAGAGGGGTGGGGGCTGCCTGTGTCTGTGTGTGAGCAAGGGCTTTGCACCGCACATGTGCAGCTACCAGACGCTCGCTCCAGAGGTGAAATCTGACCTCGTCAAAGCGCGCGTCTGGTAGCTGTCCACATTCCTAAATACGGGCCACAAAAGATCTGAAGCAGACACTCTCAATGCTCACGCATTGAGAGTAGGTCTGCTCGACCTAAAAAGGAAGCTGCGCAATGTGAGGCTGCCCAGCGGTAAACAAAGCGGCTGGAGGTGCTTAATTAAAATTCTCACTCCCCTGAGGGAGCACCCCATAGTGCACTTCTGGGCTTTGTCCTGATTTCCAACTGGTGTTCTGCAGTGGCCCCAGGATGGCAGGGCCTCCACCAACATAAGAGAGAAAGTTGGTTGGGGGAAACTTACAAACTAACCCTAAGTTTGCAGGGTCCACCAAAGTAAGATCCTCTAAGATTTTCAGCAATATTTAAGCACTTCCCAGGCTGGAGCGTTTGCTCTCCAGCTGGGAGTGCAGTACCCTCTATGGGCTGGTGTTATGGCCAAATTTTATGTGGCCTGAAAGTGTACAGGAAGAAATAGACACGTGCAATGTTTATTTACAATGCTTTAGTAACTGTTTATGCTTACAGTGGTGAGAACAGACCGACCACTCGGAAGCTCATATCGCTCTTTTCTAACTAGAAAAATCAGTATGCAGCAAACCCAAGCATAACAGATCCTGAAGAAGGTTTGCCGGAGTTTCTTTGGTTTCTGGAGAGGAGAGTTAGGGACTTATTTAGATGCTGGCGAACAGGTTACTCTGCCACAAGGGTGACGGATATCCTGTTCGCCGAAATATATATCCCATAGGAAATAATGCGATTTATATTTCAGTGGACGGGGTATCGTGACTGTTGTTAGGGAGAAACTTGGAGGCCAACATCTATATCTGGCCCTAAATTTCACAGAATAGCAATACTAGAACACTTTTGGGGATTTAAAGAACATTTTATAGGTGAGAAAGTTTCATACAATTCCAAGTATATTTGGAAACTGAGGATAAGGAAGACCTCAAACGCATGTTTATTTGGGGGTTTTAAGGGTCCATATCGAAGAGCATTATTGAAATAGCCAAAAGTCCAACCAGGAGCCTTTTTGAGATAACAATTCAGATAATCCTTCACAAGATGGGAGCAAAGCAAGAAGACCCAGAGATGGATAGCATCAAGAAAAGCCAAAGCGGTGTCAGGGAGGGAGCAATGTAATCCATAAAGAACACTCACTGACCGTCTTCATGTATCTTGTTTATCAGAACAGAGAGCGAAGAGAAAACTATGGAAGGGAAATCATTCAACCTGCTTCATTTTCATTTTCAATCTTTATTTTGATCTGCTTCGATCATAAAAGATATACATACAATTTAAAATCAACTTGCAATCCATAGCAGATAAAACGAGGAATATAAAAACCATACAGTAAACATTTTAAAAGAACGACAATACATTCCGTAAAAAATCATCAGTAAGTTTCATTTTTCACGAATCAGTAACTGACTGAAGATAACGAGTGCGGGTGTGCCACATCGCGGTTAAGAATTTTGCCACCGTGAAGACAATCGGGGGCGATAGGTCCGTATTTAGGATTCTGTATGCTGGAAGATGATGTGTAAAACCTAGATTTTTTAAAAGGGGGGTAAGCCAGTGCCTCCTGGATCTGTGATAAGCTTTACAAAAAAATATAATGTGCAAATCATTTTCCTGATGATGTGTGCATGCCGGGCACTGTTCTGTAGGCGAGGGCTGACCCCAGTGTTTGGTGAAAGCCCTAAGGGGGAGTGTGCAATATCGCCACTGCAGAAACAATTTCCTGGTCAGAACAGAACTAATGCCATCAAGGACGTGCTCCAGATAATATGAGTCTTTGAATTTGATGAACAAGTTAGTGAGGGACCTCTCCTGTGTACTTTCTACTAAAGCATGTAAATTTCTGTCGGGATTGATAGCAGCGCAAGAACACGCAAGCGCCACTAACCTGACTCTGATGGCCAGCAGAGACGATAGACGATAGTCCTCCCAACTCCGTACTGCACAAACCCCAACAATGGTATATACCCACTATTCGAGCCTGTACTGAAAGGGACCGGAGGTGGATTGGCATCGGGGGATCTGGTACTTCCGGTATCGTCTGGTTGTTACACCACGAGGTTACTGGTACTGGGACACAGTTTCTCAACCCCATGTATCCGAGAAGGAATCCATGAATACGCACTGCGCACTAGTGAAAAGGTTGCCAGAAGTACGGAGAAGTTAACTTCACTTCTCGACCTAAAACACACTACAGGTGTCTAGGGAATCTAAATGAGGGCTACTTGTACTCAGCGTTAAAAGCCACGCTTCGTAAGAACCACAATACTCCTTGTGGAAGGGTGTAGCCCAAGTAACAGGTAGGGTCAGTAGAACCCGGACAGAGAATTGGAATCCCCAGTTATATAAACAATAATGGCAGATGCACTTGTACCAAACTAAACAATATCAATAAACACAAGGATAGGAGGCGAGCCCGCACTCCTCAGGTATACTTGCACGACAGGATAAGGCTTGCAACAAGAATTCCACTGGAGTCCTGACCACGCTGGCTCTTCATCGGCGTTGATTGCTCCAACGAGAACTGACCACGCTGGCTCTTCGTCGGCGTCTTGCTTATCAGATATCTGACCACGCTGGCTCTTCGTCGGCGTTGTGTTTAACAAGATAGCTGACCACGCAGGCTTTTCATCAGCGTAAATCACGGTAAATCAACTCCGAGAGAGAACACCCAATACTTCTAACGAGAGAGTACGGAACAAGATTGACAAGCCCAGTTGTGTTCCCGGAGGTGGAGTTTAAATAAGGTCCTCCCATTGATTCAACCCCCAGCGCCGGATGGCCTTCTGGGACTTGTAGTATTTCCGTAAGGGGCGGTCAGAACGAAATCTTTTGCATTTGGCCGTGTCGATGGTAGCGATCGCTACAATTTCGCTCATGGAAATCCCTTGAGAGGAGTTTACGAGGGATCCTAGAGCATGCATTTTCCGGGTCTAACCATAGTTCTGGTCTACCTAGGCTCTCACAAGTTTGTCTGATATATCTAAACCAGGGGATGTGTAAGGCATTAGGTAAAGATAGGATCTCCTGGAGCTCAGTCCTATAATTCATGAGTTCAGGCGTACTCCAAATGCAACGCCAGAAAGTGATTGGTTTCAGTCCCAGCTCCTCTGTAATTGGTCTTAGACCCAGATCTAACCTCAGCGGGATGAGCAGGGTGCTTGAGGGTAGGGCTACCAGCTGTCTAATGAATTTATTTTCAGTGGACAACAGATTATGGACTGGTGTATGACCCCACAATTCCCCCCCATAGGTGACTGCCCCCCTTGCCTGCATTTTGTAAATTTGGAGCACAGGACCAAGGGGTTTGTAGGTTGACCTATTTACCATCCTGCAGATGCCACCCGTTAACTGTGTTAATTTCATGTTCGCCTTAGTCCGGTGCGCATCCCAGGTCATGTTTTGGTTAATATTCACCCGAGGTATTCAATATTAGATACCCTCTCGAGTCTCAGGGTGCCTATGGTGGGGTTGGGGCGTGTTGAGGAGGGGGGGTTGAGAATCATATATTTAGTTTTGAAGGCATTGATCTCAAGCCCCCGCTCCACGCAGAAAATCGTGAACCCATCAAAGACCCGTTGTATTCCCATAGGGGATTTGGACAACAGCAGGGTATCGTCCGCAAACATAATGGCGGGCACCCTGCTGCCGTTGAGCTTTGGGGCATCGATGTCACCTATCCTGATCAAGTGGGCGATTACCCCGTTGTCAAAGAGGCGGAACAGAGTCGGTGCAGGCACACAACCCCGTCTCACACCCCTGTCAACGGGGAATCTTCCAGAGAGTGCCCCATTCCTACCGCACCTGGCACGTGCGAAGTTCCCCTGATGCAGTCTTATCAGGATCGAGAGGATATCAGGTGGGATGCCCAACTCCACCAACAAAGTCCATAGTCTAGCTCTGGGCACTAAGTCGAAGGCGGCTCGCAAGTCCACAAATACTGTGTACAAACTGCCGCCCTCGATTACCGCTGTCTTTCAAAACAGAAGATTTAAACGAAATATCTGGTCCATGGTTGAGACCCCCTTTCTAAATCCTGCCTGATAGGGGCTCAAAATTGAAGATTCCTCTATCCAACTTTAAATACGGTCGAGTAACAGCCTGCCGAATATTTTCTGGGGCACGTCTATAAGGCTGATAGGCCTGTAGTTGGCTGGGAGCTGAGTTGACCCCTTCCTGAAGATCGGCACAATCTCTGCGCCCAGCCAAGTACTGTGGACCTCCATACCCCTCAAGACAGCATTGAAAAGCAGCGACAAGTAAGGAGCCCACACGTCAGGCTCCTGCTTAAATAAGTCGCCGGGTAAACCATCTAGTCCGGGCGCCTTGCCTGATGTCAGCCCTGCAATGGCGGCTCGCACCTCCATCTCTGTGAAGGGTTCCACATCCGATGAGCCACCAAGGGTCAATTGAGCTTAATTTGGAACCCCATCAGCAGCCGTATAGAGTGACTGGAAATGGTCCTGCCAAGCCTCTGCTGAAATGTTGGGTTCGATAGCTGAAAGTGGCTCCTCGGACCCCGTGTTGACAATGCACCAGAATTTGCGGGAATCCCTGCCATCTAGTAAGGTGGCTAGATTTTCCCACTTCTCCTGCTCCCATTTGCTCTTTGCGTGGGTGATCAAGCGCTTATAGACCCTCCTTCTGGCCTGAGTCTCGTATCTATCAGTGCCCGCCTTGATCGAAATCAGCAGGTCTGATTTGGCCTTGCGGCATGTAGCGTTATACCAGGTTGGGCGATTGGGAGAGCCGCCCTCTCTATTTCCAGTGATAAATAGGACTTCCGATACAGACTTAATAAGATCCTTGTGCGCCAGCCACAGTTGCTCCTGTATTTCCTGGGTGCTAGCAAGCTCCATTATTGCGCACACCTTGTCAAGTGTAGGGATGACCCGGGCGTAAAGCCCTGAAATCTTCCCTGGATTCACAGCCAGCTTCTCCCACCTCACTCTCCGTCTATTGTTCGTCAATGCCAACGCAGATGCTGGTGCGGGTGCCGCTACCCCTCTTTCAACTAAGCCAGGGAGTGCATATTCCAATTCAAGCGCATTGTGGTCGCTGTCTTCCCTTGGGATGACCTTAAAATCAATGATAAGCGGCCATAAAGCGAGTTGGACCAACATTTAGTCCAGTCTAGACTCCCTACTCACTCTGTTGTAAGTGCATTTTGAGGGGATGTCGGAGGTTATACGTCCATTGCACCCCCTCACACCATGTTTCAAGGTTAAGCCAGTAATCTGGACAGCAAGGGGAGTCCAGGCTCAAGGGGGGGGGGGGGGGATGACGTGGGGGGTACTGACCACGCTGCATCCTCCTCAAAGGGAGTCCATCCAGTAGGCCGAGGAGAGGCTCAAAATGACAGTTTAAGTCCCCTCCTACCAAAAAAGGAGTACCCTGGGGTATGTTGCTGAGGAAAACAGATAGTTTGTCGATGGTACGCAACTCCTTTGTGATGTTTACCGGCCTGGAGTAAACATTTACTATGGCCAGTCTACTCAAATTAGGCCATTCCAACAGGACCCCTAGAATATCCTCCGAGGCTGTGTCAAGTAATCTGGCTTTGCAACCCAGGTCGACAGCCACCGACGTTGCGAGAACTCCAGAGGGATGCCCCTTTCCCCCCCATTTCGCGGAGATGGAGAATGTCGCAAAGCCTGGGCGATGGACATCCTCTCTCGCCCAGGTTTCTTGAAACATACATATCTCCATACCCTCTACGAATAAGCTCCAATCCGGGCAGTTCAATTTATTCCCCAGGCCAGCCACATTCCAGGATATTATCTTTAAAGAGGATGGTCTACGATTTGAGATTTCTAATGGAGGAGTATCGGTCTCGGAAATGCTTGGCAGTGGTTCCTGCTCGACTATATTATCTGGGAAAACAGATTGGGACCCTGCAATGGTTGATTGAGCTGACTTAATACGTTTTTCCTTCACGTCCAGGTGGGTCTCCCCCGGGGTATTGTCACAGAGTTCGGATGGGTGTGTGATTTTTCCTTTATTGGGACCTGCTTCAATTTAGGTACCCAGTACCCAGTGCCTAGATACCTTCAGGTTATGTAGCGCTTTATAAATCTCTCATTTCATTTCATTTCGAGAATATCCTGCTTCCAGCAAGAACATAACTCTTAACCCCCTCTCTCCCCCCCTGCCTCAAGGAGCCATCTGTTTCCCCTTCTTTAGCAATCTGAAAAGGTGAGAGGAGGGAATGGGAAACTCATATCACTCTGTGGGTGGACCTTCAGGTTAGCGGGTGCGTCTGTCAACTTTCTGGCAATGGGACATTAGACTCTTTCTTGGAAGCCGCTACTGTTAAGAAGAGTTGTAAGCACATCACATATCAGCATGTGGCAGGCTTAGGTAGAAAGGTTCCTAGGAGCACTTTTATGAGAGGGAAGACCACACTGCCATCCTTCCTGGTTGAAGTCCCAAAGGAAAAAATGCCCTCTGTTTCAGTTTTAGAAATGTTGAATTGGAATACACCTGTGCCTGAGGGTGATACTGGTCTGCAAATATACTCTTTTTCTGCACTTCAATGTCCATTCCATGCCCTTGTGCCCCAAAACTACACATTCTATTGTGCTGTTCGCCTGAGGGGGGCATGATGTACCTCCAGAAAAAGCCCCCTCCCCCGGTGTTTTTGAAGAATTTATGAAAGGAGATTTCATTGTAACAATAAAGCTCCAGTAAAAGGTAACGGGGGAGCAATAGGTTTATGAGAAAATCCAGCTTCTATGCTTAAATGGATGGTGTGTACCAGAGGAAGCCAGGATTTTGGATGAATGGTGAAGCCAATGAAACCAGTTCTAAACTAGCAATGCCTTCACTGTGACAACACTACTAGCAAGCAACAAAGGTTTCTTGAGAAAGTCTAACAGATCTACTGCTGTAAAGGAAATAGGAAATCCATTTTTAAAAGATGCAGGTGAAGATCTATTGATTCTAAATATTGATGCAAACTTGTTGTTGATTCCATAAATGTACTAAAAAGATCTGGGAAAGGTTTAGAGTCTTCAGTGAAAGACTCGGAAAATGTGAAACTCTTTTAAAACGGATATCACCGAAAACAATCTCAGTCTGTTCAATCGTAAATCACAAACAGCAAAATCTGGTCTTTCATCAGTAGCAGTTCAACCAATAAAACAAGACCGAATTGTATCCCTCAAACTAGACATAACTTGTCAAATTTGTCATGGAAATGCAGGTCACATTTTTAGCCATGTAAACAATATTTATCAAGAATCTTTACCAGACCATAGTTCATTGAACTGTAAAGGAAGTCTGACCACTTATATGTCTGTATGGGCCTGATTCATAGAATGAACTTAAGACTCAATCCTAAACTTACTACTATTTTGGCATTCACAGAATGAACTTACAACTTTTGGTATTCACAGAATATAGGATTTTGTCTTAAGTCTGTCTTAAGACAAACTTAAGACAAAATCCTAACTTCTGTGAAAACCAAAAGTAGTAAATTCATTCTGTGAATACCAAAATAGTAGTAAGTTTAGGATTGAGTCTTAAGTTCATTCTGTGAATCGGGCCCTATATGATGAAGAGGGTGATTACACAATCCTGCTGTTGCTATGTAGAGTCTAGACAGACCTGCCATTGTCCAAATGATTACGTCAGACAAGATCTTGACTGAAATTCACAACTTCACTGAAAATGTCCATATTCACAAGTTGATTGAAATTCACCTATGTTGATCCACATGGCCGGATCCTTGTTGTGTGAGGGAAGCTCGCTCTGCTGCTCGCTTACCATGCTGAAACAATTCACTGAGGGACACTTACAAAGCTGCTACTCATGATGTTATTTTTGTGCAGGATAGACATGTACCCCTCTTTTCAAGTTGTATTTGTTTTGTTAGGAAAGCTTCTACTGCTGGTTCTCTGTTCTGCATGAGGAGAGTACAGCTGGTTCCAGTTCTACAGGGGTTTTGTGCAACAGTGGTTTCCAAAGGTGATGGCAGGCTGTTCCTTTTCTGTGTTCTGGAAGCTTGCACAGCTGTGGTCTACTGTGAGTCCTCTGTATGCATGAAGGGAGCGTGTACACATGATGTCCATTCTATTCTGGTTGGTGTCTGGGAGGCTTGTAGTGAAGCTCTGTGTGGTGTTTTGGTCCTATGTGAGGGACATTACCCTACTTCTGCTCTGTGGAGAAGCAAGGGTGCCATGTGCCTTAGTGAAAGCAACAAAAATGGGCCGACTGCTGGTAAATTAGGTAGGTACAGCTATCACAGGGTCCAGTGGGTCCCTTAGTACACAGGGCCCCGGTACACTGGACCTGGTATACCATTGCTACAACCCTACTCCTGCTCATCTTGAAGAGAGGGGGTTTACACTGCTGCTGCCGGTGCTAGTGTGTGAATTCATGCAAATGTTGTTGACATAATGCATATTTACTGAATGCTGTGTTGCTTAACTTGCTGCCATTTTGTATGCCTATATTAAACCAAGCCTCCAGGGCTTTCTCGCGTGTGACGTGCACGGCCTCGTTTTAATGCCTGGCACAACAACGTGAGAATTCTCAATTGAGCTAGCTCAGCATGTGGGAGCGCCTTTGTGGTTTCTTTTTCTAAGCCTTTTTGCCCTCTTCTCGTGAATAAGCCATTCACCTGCTAACACCACAATCTTAAATGTTGGTGTCTGTCAAGCGTATCCTTCTTCTATGGCTTTGGTCAAGAAAATGTGTAACTGTGGGGTGGAGTCAACATTAGAAGCTCAACTGCTTGAAGAGGCGAAACGCTGTCTCTGTGCAACAATAGCACTAATTCACTTTTTTTGCTTGTTCCTATAATACGCATGTTTTAGACTTCAAGAAGGCTTGTTGCTTTTCTTCTTCCACTGTACCTGTTCCTTGTGTGTATGAAACTTGACAATCAGTTAAATATGCAGCGCATGTTGTGAGTTAGGAGCGAAGCGTACACTGTTGATGACTGTGCTGTATATGTTTCCTGGGAAATCCTGCCATGCCTCTCTTTGCAAGTGTCTAAGACGGGTCTGGTGCCTTAGTGGACTAATACCTTTGTTCGACATGGTCACAAGTTCAAATCCTGGTGGGTCCACTCAGCCTTTTATCCTTCTGAGTTTGATAAACTGCATCAATTTAAAAAAGAGGCGAGATGGGGAGCTAAAAAAAAAAGGTCCAGAAGCCTTGCTCCCAAGATCAACTATGACAGCAATAAGGGTTAACTGTTTCAGTGGTGCTGTATCTCAGGTTGGATATGTGATAAGGGGGGTCTTCCTTATTAGGAAGTGTTGACCTCACGCACCCGTGAACATGTCATGCTTCATCATCGGGCTTAGCTCCTCGTGGGGTCAGCGCTGCAATGCCCTGCGAGAGGGCTCTTTAGCGGAGATCTTTTCAGTAAAAACAAGCCATGATGGTGAGTGCGGGTGTGTGGGAGATAAGTGAAGTAGTGAATTAAAACTACCTAAGGAGCACCACAAAGTTATATTTAATCCGGGTTCCCCTCAGTAGGGATAAAAAGTGTATATAGATTGACTTTCTCCATTACGAGAGGTGCACAATCTATCACTGTATATAGGTTGACATGTTTCATGCCTCAGTGGTCCAGGAGGGATCCATGGCGTTTCATCAGGACCAAAGAAAGTGAGAATTCCTACGTTTAGGGTTACGTGGGGGGATTGTGTGTTGGTATCCAATAAGTACCACAGAACAAATCTATAATGGAATTGAGTCACATAGTGTAGTAATCCAGACAATTCAAATTCAGCTTCCTTAAATGAAGTTTATTGGATAGTACAATAAACATCCACAACCTTCAGCAGTACAGAAAATACTGGCCATTCTTGGAATCTTTGCTGTGATGCTGTTCTACCGCATCACAGCTACCTCATAAGGATTCCAGCTACCACACATCTCGCCCCCTATATTATCCTAAAAAGAGAAAAGATTTTTAACAAGCAGAGAACAATGAAACATAAGTGAATAGTACATCAAAAGCTTAATAGAAAGCTAATAACAGGTTCATACAGCAATAAAGAAACACAACAGCAATTGCATATACACTATTTGAATAAGGTGCACAACAATTGCATAGACGCTGCTAGAATGGGATATTTTACACAAATCCCCAAAGCTCCATTTCCTGCCATCGTCCAATTGGGCCACTTATCCCATGACTACAATGACTTTATGGGGCGGTGAAAACTTACTCTCACCCTTCCTCAAACAAGCATTAGAAATGCAATAGGTCTCGCAGCATTAGAGTTAGTGCTTTTAGAATTGTTAATGGTTTTTTTTGTAAATCTTTAGCATGAGGTTGAGGGTGAGTGAGGGTGAGTGAGGGTGAGGGGTTGAGGGTGAGTGAGGGTGAGGCTGAGGGTGAGGGTGAGTGAGGGTGGGTGAGGGGTTGAGGGTGAGGGGTTGAGGGTGAGGGGTTGAGGGTGGGTGAGGGGTTGAGGGTGAGTGAGGGTGAGGGGTTGAGGGTGAGTGAGGGTGAGGGTGAGTGAGGGAGGGTGAGGGTGAGTGAGGGTGAGGGGTTGAGGGTGAGTGAGGGTGAGGGGTTGAGGGTGAGTGAGGGTGAGGGGTTGAGTGTGAGTGAGGGTGAGGGGTTGAGGGTGAGTGAGGGTGAGGGAGGGTGAGGGTGAGTGAGGGTGAGTGAGGGTGAGGGTGAGTGAGGGTGAGGGTGAGGGAGGGTGAGGGTGGGTAAGGGTGGGTGAGGGTGAGTGAGGGTGAGTGAGGGTGAGTGAGGGTGAGTGGGTGAGGGTGAGTGGTTGAGGGTGAGTGGTTGAGGGTGAGTGGTTGAGGGTGAGTGGTTGAGGGTGAGTGGTTGAGGGTGAGTGGTTGAGGGTGAGTGGTTGAGGGTGAATGGTTGAGGGTGAGTGAGGGTGAGGGTGAGTGAGGGTGAGGGGTTGAGGGTGAGTGAGGGTGAGTGAGGGTGAGTGAGGGTGAGGGGTTGAGGGTGAGTGAGGGTGAGTGAGGGTGAGGGGTTGAGGGTGAGTGAGGGTGAGGGGTTGAGGGTGAGTGAGGGTGAGTGAGGGTGAGGGGTTGAGGGTGAGTGAGGGTGAGTGAGGGTGAGTGAGGGTGAGGGTGAGTGAGGGTGAGTGAGGGTGAGGGGTTGAGGGTGAGTGAGGGTGAGGGGTTGAGGGTGAGTGAGGGTGAGTGAGGGTGAGGGGTTGAGGGTGAGTGAGGGTGAGGGGTTGAGGGTGAGTGAGGGTGAGGGAGGGTGAGGGTGAGTGAGGGTGAGTGAGGGTGAGTGAGGGTGAGGGTGAGTGAGGGTGAGGGTGAGTGAGGGTGAGTGGTTGAGGTTGAGGGTGAGGTGTTGAGGGTGAGTGAGGTGTTGAGGGTGAGTGAGGGTGAGGGAGAGTGAGGGTGAGGGGTTGAGGGTGAGTGAGGGTGGAGGGTGAGGGGGTGAGGGTGAGGGGGTGAGGGTGGGGGTGAGGGGTTGAGGGTGAGTGAGTGTGAGGGGTTGAGGGTGAGTGAGGATGAGTGAGGGGTTGAGGGTGAGGGGTTGAGGGTGAGTGAGGGTGGGTGAGGGTGAGGGATTGAGGGTGAGGGGTTGAGGGTGAGTGAGGGTGAGTGAGTGTGAGTGGTTGAGGGGGAGTGAGGGTGAGGGTGAGTGAGGATGAGGTGTTGAGGGTGGGTGAGGGTGAGTGAGGGTGAGGAGTTGAGGGTGAGGGTTTGAGGGTGAGTGAGGGTGAGGGGTTGAGGGTGGGTGAGGGTGAGTGAGGGTGAGGGGTTGAGGGTGAGTGAGGATGAGTGAGGGGTTGAGGGTGAGTGAGGGTGAGGGGTTTAAGGTGAGTGAGGGTGAGTGAGGGTGAGGGTGAGTGAGGGTGAGGGGTTTAAGGTGAGTGAGGGTGAGGGTGAGTGAGGGTGAGTGAGGGTGGGGGGTTGAGGGTGAGTGAGGGTGAGTGAGGGTGGGTGAGGGTGACTGAGGGTGAGGGTGAGTGAAGGTGAGGGGTTGAGGGTGAGTGGTTGATGGTGAGTGAGGGAGAGGGGTTGAGGGGTTGAGGGTGAGGGAGGGTAAGGGGTTGAGGGTGAGTGAGGGTGAGGGGTTGAGGGCGAGTGAGGGTGAGGGGTTGAGGGTGAGTGAGGGTGAGGGGTTGAGGGTGAGTGAGGGTGAGGGTGAGTGAGGGTGAGGGGTTGAGGGTGAGTGAGGGTGAGGGTGAGTGAGGGTGAGTGAGGGTGAGGGGGTGAGGGTGAGTGAGGGTGAGTGAGGGTGAGGGGTTGAGGGTGAGTGAGAGTGAGGGTGAGTGAGGGGTTGAGGGTGAGGGGTTGAGGGTGAGGGGTTGAGGGGTTGAGGGTGAGTGAGGGTGAGGGGTTGAGGGTGAGTGAGGGTGAGTGAGGGTGAGGGTGAGGGTGAGGGGTTGAGGGTGAGTGAGGGTGAGGGGTTGAGGGTGAGTGAGGGTGAGGGTGAGTGAGGGTGAGGGTGAGTGAGGGTGAGGGGTTGAGGGTGAGGGGTTGAGGGGTTGAGGGTGAGGGGTTGAGGGTGAGTGAGGGTGAGGGTGAGGGGTTGAGGGTGAGTGAGGGTGAGGGTGAGTGAGGGTGAGGGGGTGAGGGTGAGTGAGGGAGGGTGAGGGGTTGAGGGGGAGGGGTCGAGGGGGAGGGGTCGAGGGTGAGTGAGGGTGAGGGTTTGAGGGTGAGAGGGTGAGGGGTTGAGGGTGAGTGAGGGTGAGGGGTTGAGGGTGAGTGAGGGTGAGGGGTTGAGGGTGAGTGAGGATGAGTGAGAGTGAGGGTGAGTGAGGGGTTGAGGGTGAGGGGTTGAGGGTGAGTGAGGGTGAGGTGTTGAGGGTGAGTGAGGGTGAGGGTGAGTGAGGGTGAGGGGTTGAGGGTGTGTGTGTGACAGTAACTTGTGTGTGTGAGGGCAGTGTGTGTCAATGCAACGGGGCTCATGTTATCGACCTCAGAAGCATTAAAAGTGTGTGTCTTGGAACGTCTGAGGGCAGCTCGTGTTACAAGCTTGCTTTGAAGATGGTCATGCAGTGCTGGGAGTGGAGCAGATGGTCCTGTTTATGACCTGCAGAGCGCGTGTGAAGTGGGCGCGGATGAAGTGACTGGGGGGTGAGGGGTGTGCAGCCTGGTGTGCTGAAGCCTGGCAGCAGAGGCGGCGCGCGCCAGCAGAGGCGGCGCCTGCACACAAATTGGCTAAGTGGCTAAGTGGCTGGTGGCAAATGGACGCACATCAAAGGAGCCGCGAAAGTAGCATGCAAGCAGAGGAACCAGAGACTCATCTGATATCAATATTGTTCTCCTTCTGGGAGTGAGAAACTCCAGCTTTTAGAATGGTTTCATCACTCATCAAAAACACAATTCTACAACCAGAGACACTATCATTTTCCATTCTGCGTACAGATCTTCCCATGTGTAGGAGTGGTCCCAGTCACCGGATAAGTCCCAGCTGCGGCATTTTTTGCATAGCCATCTTTTTATTTGCGTACCTAATAATGTTTGATCTATACACCAATGCTATCGGACTCCATTCTGCCCCGCTCTATCATGGGCCGATTGCAGGATGCCCGATAGCTTCTTGCGACCTTTGGCGCCCCTAGACCACCTTCGCTCAGTAGTAAATACAATTATTTATATTGGAATTGAGTAATGTCTTTTCTGACTTGCTTTTCATTTCATGCATCACAGCCTCCCTACAATGTAACTACGAAAGGTTGGTATGGCAGGAAAGCTGCCACTTTAACAAGTGTCTGCTTGCAAAATGTGATTACCGCAGCCAGGTCTAATAGTTTGAAGCACACACTTCCAGCAGAAACAAGGAGAAGGGGGACTTACGGAAGGGCAATGCACCCCATAGGTCAGAAACAAATACCCCAAACATGGCAGTACACACACCACAGGGCAGGAAGAAGGGGCACCGACAGGGCAACACACAGGGCAGGGAGCAGGGATCCCGACAGGACAGCGCACAACACAGGGCAGGGAGAATGGGCAGCGCACACTACAGGGCGGGAGAAAAGGGAACTGACAGATTAGCGCACACCACAAGGCAGGGAGAAGCGTTATTGATAGGGCAGGGAAAAGCGGTACTGACCATGCAGTGCATGCAATGGGGAATCGAAAAGTGGCACTGACAGGGAAGCGCACAGGACAGGGAAAAGCGCCACTGACAGGAAAGCACACACCACAGGCAGGGAGGAGCGCCACTGACAGGGAAGCACACACCACAGGCAGGGAGAAGCGCCACTGACTGGGAAGCACAGGGCAGAGGGAAACTGCGCTGGTAAAGTAGCACACAGACAGAAATGCGAGATGCGCGCAGTGAGAGGGCAGGGAGACCGGCGTGCACTGGCAGAAGCGAGGGAGGCCTATTGTGCGAGTGTAAGATGGAGAATGACCTGTGCTGGGAATGGACCGGAGGATGCGCTCAATCACAGGGAAAGGCAAACGCTGAAACTGAGGGTGAACGGATGCGCAAAGAAGCATGCAGAGCAGCAGCGCTAGAAAAGCGAGCCAGCAACAAAGGATGACTGCCCGGAGGTCGTGATCAGATGTGGGAACAGAGACAGAATATACAGCTTCAGAGTGAGACGACGAGTGTCGACGGGGGATTGGAAAGAAGAGCAGTCAAGGGAACGGATTCTGCCATGATATGGCCGTAGAAGCTGAAGAAAAAGATCCAGTCGATCAGGGAGACTGAACAAGAGACCAAGAACGCTGGACGCCAAGCAGGAAGGCAGCGTTTAACAAGCATCAACAAGGCTAGCGGCAGGCAGGCAGGGGAGGAGAGGAGGAGGGGGGAGGAGAGTAGGGGAAGGCAAGGCGACACGGCGGGAGGGGGCGGAGCGGGTAAACAAAGACGGACATGCACGCGCCCGTGACTTTTAAGGTCAATGCGCATGCGCATAAGCTTAATGCGCATGCGCATTGACCTTAAAAGTCACGGGCACTGCAAGGAATCGCCACGATTCCTTGCAGTGCAGATAAAGAGTGGATAACTCGCAATACTCTCGCCTTGCTCGATGCGCATGCGCATCGACAGGCGAGACCTAAAAACCAGCTTTCCTCACAACTACCCAATCACCATTAGCAATGTCCAACTCCTTCACATTTTTCTGATTGTCAAAGTTAATTTTGTTACGCCACTGACAATCAAAAACCCTTGACCTCATTTCTTCCAGATCAACCCATACCTGATTCTTTTCATGAGCCACATCGGAGATTCCTTAGTAACAGGCTCTCTTCCTTTTAAAGCTATAAAAGGAGAAACACTAGTGACAGAATAAGGAGTCACTCTGTGAGCCCACATCATCTTCCGTTACCCCTCTTTCCATGACAACCCATTTGCCAGTGAGAGCTGAATACTTTCCATTACAATACAATTCACCCTCTCAACTAGTCCATTAGCCTGTGGACTAATTAAAGCCACCTTGTCATGTTTGATTCCAAGTCTAGAAAGAAAATGTCCCAGTTCAGAAGAAACCAACTGAACACCGTTATCTGTCAAAAGGACTCTAGGTACACCCTCTTCAAGAAAAACTTCCACAAGAAATGTTATAACATTACAAGTAGTGACTTGTCCCATGGATTTGCACGTAAACCATTTGCTGTGGTAATCCACCAACACAACCAAGAAACGATGACTGGTGCCCAATTTGTCAATAGGACCTAATACATCCAATGCCAATTTATCCCATGGTCTCACAGACAAATCCACACATCTCAAAGGAGGTTCTCTAACCACTTTTACTTTATCATTATTACAGCACGCATGGCAATTTCGTATTAAATTCTCCACTTGTCTGTCCATTCCCGGACACCAAAATGATTGCATCAACTGTCTCTTTGTGAAACTCCTTCCCAAATGTCCCTCATGAACAATCTTTAACAGTCTTGCTCTCAACAAACCAGGGGGAACTATACGATCCCTTCTTAAAATGTCATCCCCTTGCACACTAAGCTCATCTCTCACTGTCAAATATTGTTTAACCACTTCATCACAGCAATTAAAATCCTTCCAACAACCCATAATGAGTTCCATCAACACCTTATACTCCTTATCATTTTGTACTGCTTCCTTCCACTCTTCTTGTCCAATTGCAAACTCACCATCAACACTAACTACTTGGTCCTCCATAACTTGCAGACATGACTCATCCTCCACTGGCATCCTGGACAAACAATGCGCAATGACGTTCTTGTTGCCACGGACGTACTCTCCCTCAAAATTGTAGTCTAGCACAGATAAAAGCCACCTTGAAATACAAGGATTTACACTTCCATCTAGACCACGACCATCTTTAAAAATATGAATAAGGGGTCGGTGATCAGTTTTCAAAACGAAAGGCAAACCCCCAAGTAATATCTAAAATGTGCCATTCCCCAGCAACAAGCTAAAGCCTCAGTTTCAGTGGTTGAAAAGGATCTTTTGGCACCTTATAACTTACGTGAAGCAAAACCTATAATTCTCTCACCTTCCTCAGACATCTGCATTAGGACCGCTCCGAGCTCAACATTGCTTGCATCAGTAATTATTATGGATTTTTTATTGGGCTCAAGATGTCAAAGAGATGGAGCACTGGAGAGAAATCTTTTCATTCTAGCAAACACATTTTCACATGTAAAATTCCATTCAAAAGTTCTACGAGATCAGCAAAGTTTGGTACAAATTTAGAGCAATATTCTGCAAGCCCCAGGAATGATTTAAATTGTTCTTTGTTAATAGGGCAGGCAGCGTCTTCTAGAGCCTTTACAATGCTGCCTTTGGGTCTAATGCCATCAACAGTTATCTGATGACCTAAATAATTGTCTTCTCTCAGTCTTAATTGACATTTCCCTTTTTTGATAGTTAATCCATGGCTAGCAATTCTATGCAAAACTTCCACCATTAATTTGTCATGTTCTTCAAACGACCTTCCAACAACCATGATGTCGTCCTGAAAACATAACACCCTTTCCATTCCCTTAAAATGTTTTGCATAATTCACTGAAATATGGCAGAGGCTCACGCCAAACCAAAAGGCATTCTGCAATATCGAAATGCTCCTAATGGTGTTACGAAAGAAGTCAAAGGACATAGGTCAGAGTGTAATTTTACCTGATGGTAAGCTGAAGACATGTCCAGAACACTGAAGACGCTACCACTCGGCATCATGCTTAAAATGTCTCCTATATTTGGCAAAGGCTGTCTATCTACCCATATGTTTTTATTTAGATCCCTCAAATCTATGCACAAACAAATGTTATTACCATCCTTGGGGGCAACCACAACGGGAGACAACCATTCTGATGATTCTATATTTATTTATAAAGTTTTGACAACTAGTCTAATTCACTTGGAAGTGGTTCTCTCATCATATAGGGAATTGTTCTAACCTTATGTACACCAGGTATAGCATTTTTCTTGAGGATTATTCGATTAAAAAAATCCTTTTAATACGCCCAAATCATCAGAAAAGACATGTGAATACTATTCCATAAACGCTTTTGCCCATCCATCCTCCACATCATGTTTTGACGATATATGCTCAATTACCGGTTCAACAACCATAACCGGTTCTGCAGCATTAGGATTAAGTATAATGTTCAAATCCTTCTGATGTCACCATCCCAAAAGATCTGAACCTTCATGTGTGATATAAACCCTTCCATGAACACCACTCTGATTAAAAATTATGTTCATCCATGCATTCCCAAAATGATAATTTTGGTTCTACCATATCCGACTGCTTTCATATCTGCTTGTAACACATCCTTAATCTGTCCACCCAAGTTCTTTTGGAAAGTTCCCTTGGAAATTAAGGTAAATAGGCTACCTGAGTCAGCCAACAAAGTGATTTCACAATGAAGCTTTTCTAGTTTCTCTGAACTCTCCTTCTTTAAATTTAAATTATTGTGATTTATATTCAAAACAGATGGCGCGACTACCTCAAGAGGACACTTTTCCACAGATTCAATAACTTGAGACGGAACCAATTCTGTACCACCTATAGCCAAGAATATCTCCTCGTGATCCTCACTTTTATCCTCAACTTCCTTGACGCTGGTAGTTTGTGTTTTACCTTTTGACCTGCAAGCTTTCGCTAAATGCCCCCTTTTACCACAAGATCTACATGTAGCATTTCTCACTCCACACGCAAAACTAGAACTTACATGTCGAGGAGACCCACATCTATAACAAATTATGGGTCGCCTGTCATCAACTTTTACAGGAACATATTCACTGTTTTTATTGAATGACTTCTTAAAAACATCTCTTTTAACTTCCTTCACTTCAGCAGGTATTTATTTTACCATTGTTACTACTGCACTTGCACTTGTTTCTTTTCCGTTGTCAATTTCTTTAATCCATACACTAGTGTTTTTCATACTTCGGGCAACTTGGATATCTTCTTCCAAAGTAGGGTCCTTTCAGAGTACCATTTCCTTCACCTTTTTATTATTTGTACATCTCACAATCTGGTCCCTTATAAAAGAGTCAAGTAAACCTTGGAATTCACAAGTAACTGCTAAGCCACTCAAAGAAGCTAAATATATCAGTTTATCCTCATTCTGGTTTTGTACTCTGCAATAAAAACGTACGTCTTTCAAAAACAACGTTCAATTTAGGAGTAAAATGTTTCTCTAACATCTGTAACAACATATCATAAAGATTCATTGGTTGACCATTTCCCATGCCAAATGATATTTCAGGCAAATCATCAGAGATTCTTCTTCCTTCTATGCCAAGATGATATAAGAGTATAGCTTGTTTCCGCAAAGGACCATATTTGTCTCCTCCAATAGCCAATAAATAAGTAAAACAAATATTTTTCCATCGCTTCCAGGGAATTGTTGGTTTCCCAGGAACTAGCAAAAAACTAGGAGGTGCTGACATACTTTGCTCAGACATACCTCCAATAAAGTTTAAATAATAAACTAAAACAACAGATTAATATAACAATATAATACAACAAGCTGAAACAACAATCCAAAATAATGAATCAAAATAATCAATTAAAATAATTAACTAAAATAACCAATTAAAATAATTAATTAAAATAATCAACTAACACAATAAATCAATGAATTTCAGCTCTTGTAGATCTAAGTTTATCACTAGTCAGTTTTTTGTTTCAATGCAGAAAAGGAAGTTGTGAGTCCTTTTTTCCTTTTCAATGCAGAAAAGGAACTTGTGAGTCCTTCTTCAAACTTCTTTAATTCTCCCACATGGTGACAGCAAGCAACAAGAACTTAGGTGAGACTCTCCACTCTGCTTCGTTTGAGTGGTAATTTTGTTTATCTCACAGCGAGATCGCCGTAGCCTTAATACACGTGGCTAACAGATCGGGCAGCCGATAAAAGAGACTTGTCACCCATAGGTGGAATGCAGCCCACAAGCTTCAGCTGCCAGGTAACGAAGAATGAAATCAGAAGAGCGTAGGGCAGAATGTGGCCCACAAGCTTCAGTTGCCAGGTAACTGCTACTAGAAAGAAACGAGCAGCACATAAGCATAACGAGGCCCACGAGATAAGCTTGTGGTTGCTAAGTAAAAAAGAAAAAAATCATCATTAATGACTAAATATGACTAAATAAAGTGAAATAAGAAAGTAAAAGAAACAAATGGTCTTTGGTATTTGTCAGTACCCTTGGTGGAATCTGTAATACGGATCCTTAAAAAGTAAATGGGTCGTGAGGGAGAGTTCTTATAGTATTGCTAAGTTACAAAGCCACTCTTGTTGTTAGGTGAACGCAGCAGAAGGCCACCAGCCCATTAAGTCATTTGTGAAGCCTCAAGACACTCGCGTACAAAGTTTAAACATGGTGTCCACGGGTAAGGTTAGCCTCACGTCCTAATATTCAATAAAATAGGGAAATTAACAAAAATATAGCAGCACCGGCACCCCAATTTGAAGAATAACTCACAGTTTGATGAAAGATGATGGTGATAAAAAGACGAGGAAAATCCCTCAATAGCGCTAATTCAGTCAATAGAGGCGTTCCAGAGGTGAAGGTTCAAGTGTATCCTGCCCTCTGTGCAGGACCAACTCGTCGCCAAATTTTGTACTAATCGAGACAATTCAAATTCAGCTTCCTTAAATGAAGTTTATTGGAAAGTACAATAAACATCCACAACCTTCAGCAGTACAGAAGATACTGGCCATTCTTGGAATCTTTGCTGCATTGCTGTTCTACCGCATCACAGCTACAGCATAAGGATTCCAGCTACCACACTTATCAATTGACCAAAAATAGGGCCTCAACATCCAAGCCTCCAAATAGGATTAATGTGCACCATGGGTCACGGCAGAGGACAGAGACAGTGCTGTGGCAAATGTTTATGGATCGTTGCGGTAACCTACCCTTCCTTTTGCCTGCCCGGAGGATAAAATGTGTACCATTGAGTTGGGTAAAAATAAACATATGCAATTCAGCACCAAGAGGCCTAGGGTGAAAATGTGCTTTACAAATACATGTTATGTTATGTTATGTTATGTGTTGAAATGAGTTCTCTGGCCTCCATCAACCTGACCTGACCTGATGAGTATAAATGGGAGCAAATATCTCAACATGGTGAAAGGGAGCAAAGAAAAAGAAGGAAGCATGGAGCAAAGGAAAAGAGACCATGTAGCAATTGAGGGATGAGAAGTAGTAAACGGTGTGAAAAAGACAGTGGAGATGGAATGTGTAAGAGATAAAAGTGAAACAGAGAAGCAAAGAAAGAAAAATAATGATAGAAAACTATGAGGAGAAGGGTGGTGGAATGAGAAAAATTAGTGGGAAAGTAATAGAAAGAAAATAGTACATAGATTGAAAACTATATAATTGCAAGGGTGAAAGAGAGAGACAGAGGAACAAAGCAATGCAAAATGTGGAATAAACAGAACGAACGGAAAAAGCTAGGGAAATACACCAACAAAAAAGAAATGACAACTGGATAGAATGGACAAAATGGAAAGAGAACGGAATTGAGGGTCAAAAGGACTGAGAGGGTGAATAAGGGACCAGTCAGATAATGGAGAAAAGAGAATTAAAGTGGCAGTTGATTGAAGGCGCTAGAAGATGAGTGTAAGACAATGGTGTAGGAAAAATGAGGGATTCTGAAGTGATAGGAGACCGAGAATGAGAGGAAGAGGTGATGAAAACCAAGATGATGTCACTCAAGGATTTAGACCTACAAGTGATGAAACCAAAGTGATGTCACTCAAGAAATTAGACGTAGAGGTGGTGAAACCAAGGTGATATCATTGAAAGGATTAGATCTAGATGTGATGAAACCAAGGCGATGTCAGTCAAGTAATTAGAGCTAGATGTGATGAATCCAAAGCGATGTCACTCAAGTAATTAGACATAGAGGTGATAAAACCAAGGTGATGTCACTCTATGAATTAGAGCAAGATATGATGAAACCAAGGCAATGTCACTCAAGGAATTAGACGTTGAGGTGATGAAACCAAGGTGATGCCACTCTTTGAATTAGAGGTAGATGTGATGAAACCAAGGCAATGTCAGTCAAGGAAAGAGACATAAAGGTGATACAACCAAGGTGATGTCACTCAAGGAATTAGACGTAGAGGTGAGGAAACCAAGAGTATGTCACTCAAGGTATTAGACATAGAGGTGATGAAACCAAAGTGGTGTCACTCAAGAATTAGAGCTAGATGTGATGAAACCAAGGCAATGTCACTCAAGGTATTAGACATAGAGGTGATGAAACCAAGGCGATGTCACTCAAGAATTAGAGCTAGATGTGATGAAACCAATGCAATGTCACTCAAGGAATTAGACATAGAGGTGATGAAACCAAGGTGATGTCGCTCAAGAATTAGAGCTAGATGTGATGAAACCAATGCAATGTCACTCAAGGTATTAGACATAGAGGTGATGAAACCAAGGTGATGTCGCTCAAGAATTAGAGCTAGATGTGATGAAACCAATGCAATGTCACTCAAGGTATTAGACATTGAGGTGATGAAACCAAGGTGATGTCACTCAAGAATTAGAGCTAGATGTGATGAAACCAATGCAATGTCACTCAAGGTATTAGACATAGAGGTGATGAAACCAAGGTGATGTCACTCAAGAATTAGAGCTAGATGTGATGAAACCAATGCAATGTCACTCAAGGTATTAGACATAGAGGTGATGAAACCAAGGCGATGTCACTCAAGAATTAGAGCTAGATGTGATGAAACCAATGCAATGTCACTCAAGGAATTAGACATAGAGGTGATGAAACCAAGGTGATGTCACTCAAGAATTAGAGCTAGATGTGATGAAACCAATGCAATGTCACTCAAGGTATTAGACATAGAGGTGATGAAACCAAGGTGATGTCACTCAAGAATTAGAGCTAGATGTGATGAAACCAATGCAATGTCACTCAAGGTATTATACATTGAGGTGATGAAACCAAGGTGATGTCACTCAAGAATTAGAGCTAGATGTGATGAAACCAAGGCAATGTCACTCAAGGTATTAGACATAGAGGTGATGAAACCAAGGCGATGTCACTCAAGAATTAGAGCTAGATGTGATGAAACCAAGGCAATGTCACTCAAGGTATTAGACATAGAGGTGATGAAACCAAGGCGATGTCACTCAAGAATTAGAGCTAGATGTGATGAAACCAATGCAATGTCACTCAAGGTATTAGACATAGAGGTGATGAAACCAAGGTGATGTCACTCAAGAATTAGAGCTAGATGTGATGAAACCAATGCAATGTCACTCAAGGTATTAGACATTGAGGTGATGAAACCAAGGTGATGTCACTCAAGAATTAGAGCTAGATGTGATGAAACCAATGCAATGTCACTCAAGGTATTAGACATAGAGGTGATGAAACCAAGGTGATGTCACTCAAGAATTAGAGCTAGATGTGATGAAACAAAGGCGATGTCACTGAAGGAATTAGACATTGAGGTGATAAAACCAAGGTGATGTCACGCAAGGAATTAGAGGTAGATGTGATGAAACCAAGTTGATGTCATTCAAGGAATTAGATGTTGAGGTGGAGAACCCAAGGTGATGTCACTCAAGGAATTAGATGTAGATGTGATGAAACCAAGGCAATGTCAGTCAAGGAAATAGACGTAGAGGTGATACAACCAAGGTGATGTCACTCAAGGAATTAGACGTAGAGGTGAGGAAACCAAGAGTATGTCACTCAAGCTATTAGACATAGAGGTGATGAAACCAAAGTGGTGTCACTCAAGAATTAGAGCTAGATGTGATGAAACCAATGCAATGTCACTCAAGGAATTAGAGGTAGATGTGATGAAACCAAGGCAATGTCAGTCAAGGAAATAGACGTAGAGGTGATGAAACCAAGGCGATGTCACTCAAGGAATGGTCTTAAATGTGTAAGGAGATGGGAAACTGGGGGATACATAAGCTGTGTTATGTGTATTGTATAATCCTAAGGTGGTGCCATAGGTGCAGTGGCACTGGGACGTAGGGCTTTACTGCCCTTTACACGCCAATTATGGATATTTGACTACTGAAAAGGTAGTTAGTGGGGCTCCTTTCATGTGCTTGCGTTAGGGCTCATTGCATCTTCACTACGCCAATGCTTACTAACATTTGTATGATCCTGTAACACATCCAGAATGTGGGCTTTCTTCCCAGTTCTGGGTAATTGTTCATCAAATCCAAGGGCTCTGATGAAACTGTGTTTGCGTGTATCTTGAGATGTTTAGATGTGAGTCATACTTGCTGTTGTTCTATGAGGTCTGCATTGTCTAGTGATAACGATGTTGAATGGTGGCCGACAACATTGTTTTATGAATTTAAATGGGGTATTTGGATGTGTGTGCCAAAGAACATTGCTTTTTGTTTTGTTCCGCTAGTGTTTACAAAGTCTTGGCAGTGGACAGCTGGTATTGTTTTGAGGCATCTTTGCCAATTAAATGGCTCTGTTTTTCTATGTGTATGTGAGTATAGTAAGTTTTGAGTTTATATTGAATGTAAATATTGGTGAGAGACTATGGATGTCACGATCAGTTCCTATACAGCCGGCAGCCATGAGATATGAGTGATGGGCTTAAGAGATTTCTAATGCATAGAAGTAGGTTTCATGTGAAGATCCGTCACAACTTTTGAGGGCTGTGCCATTGAGGTGGGAAACGTTTACCCAACTACAGGGGCATAACTCAGGCCCCTTCAGTACCTGAAGGCAAGACAGGGGTGGTCTCCAACATTTAAGGGGTCCCCAACACTTCCGGGGGCCCTCCTTGAGCCGACCACCTATGCCATCTATGAGATATCGGAGACTCCGGGCCCCTCATCACATTCTGCTGGGCCTCCATTATTTTGAGTTATGCCACTGCCCAGCTATTTGACTGGGTTCACTGATATTTCCTTGATTGAGCCAAGAGTTGTGTCTAGTGAGTACAATTGGTGAATCACAAGTTATGGTGTATGAGTAGAACTTGCTGTGATTCGTAATTGGCAGTTGTTGAGTTCAGCTGTCCTTTCCAGAACTGGGCACGGATGTCAAGGCAGTGATGGTAACAGCAGTGGTGGCTGGTCTAACCTCGAAGTCGTGGGCAACGCAAACGCCGGAGAAGAGTGGGAAATAATAAATAAAATGCACTTACCTGCCACTGTGGCCTCTGACTCGGTGCTCCTCTCCTGACTCTGGGCACACTGCACAGGCTCCCAGCGACCAATCACAACGCTGCTCTCCTGCTGGCAATACCAGCAGGCTCCCAGCGCCGTGATTGGCCTGAGCGGGCTGAACTAACGCTCGCTCACGCACTGGGAGTCTGTGCCTTTTCGCCACCTGGCTGTACAATATAGTGGGGTAGAAGAAATATACGTGTGCATGCCAGTCTGGCTCTCCTAAGACGGCCGGACAAAGCGACTTGTGAACTGACAGTGATCAACTCTCCTCCACCCTGCAGCTGCGTGACGCTTGGTCAGGCTAGCCCCGCCCTAAAGCTGCCAATTGGCTCAGTAAGAAAAATAAATTGACAATAAACTGGTTTCATGATCATTATATTTTTCAGTGTGGCGATGCTCCTGCGCCATAATGGAGGAGCCGCCCTTGGGTAACAGCTTTTTTATTGAATGGATTCCATCTGTATCTGCAACACCCTTACAAAGTGGCCACCTAAAGCTCATTATCTTGAAGGCTGTATTTATTTAACATCCCTTGACAACAAGGACAAACACTGTGATCCCCTCAACTCCCCCTTTTTAACCCAACAACAGCCCCCCCTCCCTACGACCTCATGCTCAGATTCCCTCCCTCCCACCCGGAAAAAGGGCCCCTCATCTCTAAATAGCGCCTCTCTCACATATATTTCATTCTTAAAGCACTAGTAAAGGCTGGCTTTACTAATCCACTCAGCTAGCAGGCATATTAACCCTTTACAGCAGTTTATGGGGAGTCAAAACTGCCACTTGACAAAACTCTGATCTACCTCTCCAGCAGGAACATTAATCACGGGAGATATCTTGGCATGTTTATTGCTGCCTGAAAGCCGGATCACAAGAAACATCAGCAGCAGGTGCTTTTAAATCTTGCTAAACACAGACCCCCCCCCCTGAGGTCAGTGCCCCCTCTTCCAGGTCAGCGCCCAGTGCAACTGCACCAGTCGCACTAACCTAAAGCCGGCCTGATCAGCGGGTCTCAGTTCACTGTCAGGGCCTGTTTTATGCTCTGCTGGGCCTGGTTTTACTGCGGATTTCTCATCTAAAAATAATAATTGTCTTGCAGTCTTTTTCCAAACACTTACTTACAGGGTGTGTTTTTGCAGGTACAAAACGTCCCCAATTTGCAATGTAGGGGTCCCTTGTTAGCTATCTAATTCTCTATTGAGAGACACTTTTATTTTGGTGCCAGGGCCTATTTTCTGCCACAGTGCTTTGCTGGCTCAAGGAGCTGTAGTTGTTACAACACTGTACGGAGCAACCAATCGGGGCACAGGATTTGGCGAGAGCGTCTCTGGAATATTCCAGCGAAAAATAATACCATGTAGGTCCAGAGCTGCGATATTTTAAATTTAGGAAAAATGTTGCGTTTCCGGCTTCTATTCGTGTAACTTTTGGGGCTTTTTTCTGAATCTAGAAACGAACAAAAAAGGCTTCCACTGAAGCATCATTACCGTGTGTACGTTTGGCATAACACTGCGTATGGGCTCACCCGGAACTCCCTCGGGCTTTAGGCAACGAGAAACCTCCAGAGAGCCCCACCTGCTGCGCGCTCATTAAAAAGCAAAGCTGGAGGGAAAAAAGACACACAGCCGAAGCAAACGTGCTCTTGCAGAAGAGCTCCCGGCTGCAGCTCGGCTTCTTGCACGCTTTCTAGCAAGCCGCGGCCTTTGTTAAACCCTGCAATCGTGCATTTATTTAATAGTGCTGAGTAACGCGCAGCTCCGCGGTGACGGCTTCTCACGGTGCGCCCAGGGCTGGGCGCCTGCCACCGGGCGGGGCCATGGCATGACAGCAGCACCCGGCAGCCAATAGGGTGAGCCAACTGCCCTGGAGAAAGCCTGCCATCTGACTTCTGGGAGTGCCAACTTTCTCTGTTTAGGAGGTAGAATCCCTGTTTTTTTTTGGTTACGCCAGTTGAGGTGTAGTTAGTAATGTTTTTCACGTCACCTCTAACACAATAACACTCATTCCACTACCATAATTGGCAAATCTTCCTTTTCCTGATTGAATAGCTCCATTTTGTCTGTTCAAGTGTTCAGGCATATAATAGTGTTTTCAAGCAGGACGTGGCGTAACGGCCAGAGCCGCCGACTTTGGAACTGGGGAACCAAGTTTGAGTTTCGGCGTCGGCTCAACATCCTGTGATTCTGGGCAAATCACTTAATCTCCCCGTGCCTACCAAAGATGAACGTGCTCTCGTGTGATGTAACTGGTGCTCATGTAAAGCGCTCCAATACCTTCGGGTCTAGTTCGCGCTATATATAAAACTGATAGAAAAAAAAGTGACCTATATTGCATTACAGACATGTTTCAGCATTCCTTAAAAACACGTGAAACGGGGTGGTCTGTCTGTCACCTGTCTTGGAGAAGGATGCTGGACTCGGGTTACACGAGGACTCGGGGCAGCCTGCTGGTCTAACGCGGCTCTGTCAGGAAAGTGCCCATCTCTGCACATCACCAGTCTCTCTTTAAATGCAAGCCCCGCCCACGGCTATTGACACGGTCCCCCGAGCCAACCAATGGGACCGGCGGCTGGGTGTGCTGTTTGCTACAAGTTTCACATTGCTGGAAGCCTGAGAGGAACAGAGAGCCAGTGTAGTGTGCATGTGTGAGTGAGTGTGGCTGCCGGGTGAGGAGGGGATGGCTGCTCCGGGCCGGAGACAGGGTTCTGCAAGCATGGCTTTCCAAATCACCATGAACTGAGCAGGGCCTGGGGGCTCTCTTGGAAGAGAGTTTACCATCCTGACACTTATGGCCACTTTTTTCCCTAAACATTGATTTTTTTTTTTGCAAGACATTTTTCCGAAGCTGGGAGCAGGAGTTTTGCATTTTCTTAAGTGAAGTTTTTGTTTTACACCGGAATGCGTTTTTTGTTGCCCCTGGGAGTATACAGTGGCAGCCACAATATGTGTACCTGCAAACCTTCCTTGACACCCCTCAGCTCAGCAGGGCTGCTGCACTGTGTGTGAGTGTGTGTGTGTCTGTGCATGAATGTTCAACCCTCCCACGACCCTTGGACTAATACAATGCTGAAGATTTTAACCAGAAAGCTCAGGAACCAGAGTTTAAGTGAAATCCAGCCCTTCCAACTGAAGGTAAGAAAAGTGCACCTTAACTTTCAGTAGCACTGTGATACAGTCGCCGCAGCGCCCAGCAGTGGGATTTAACCTGCTGGGCGCTCCTTTGGTGTTGCAACGTGGCCTGAAAGTGCCTTAGTTTGTGTGAGACGAGCACGCCTCATGGCTGGGCTGAGGGCTCACACAAAGGCAGCTAAAATGCCTCGGGCCTGTGCCCTGAGCACGCGCCTACAGAGGCCAACTCACAGAGGGGCGCTATCCACCAGGCTCGCTGCATACTTGCTGCACAACTGCCTGTGCAGTTTGTTTGCACCAGGATTCTTTTCACGACTGAAACCGTGCAATGTAGCATGATCACACACCAGTCTTCGCAAGTGTTTTCTTTTGTCAAAGCATTGATTTTGCACATCCTGTTTAAGCTTCTGCGTTTTAAGTAAGGAAATACACAGCCTTGCTGCAGTGTACGCCCACTGTGCTCGGCGTGTAGTTAACGTTGCATTGATGCAGCTTTAATGAGGGGTTTGTGGTATTTTCTGTCTTTGCATCGATGCATCTTTAGTTAGGTTTTTGTGGTATCAAGGGAACCAGGTGGTATATGGTGGAAGGGTTGGGCGCAGTGGAATACAGAAATATGAGTGTAATATATTTTTAAGTTCAGAATGATTTATTGAAACAAAATGCAAACAGAATTAATTACACATACAATACAGTAATATATTTAAATGTTGTGATTTAGTTATTGGTGTCGGTGGGCTGTAGCTGCTAATTTACCAGTAGAATTACCCTTGCCTTTATTTTCCTGCTTATCATTTATGGTCCAATGTTCAAAAATCCATTTGATGAGGACAGGTCCAGCAAAAACCAGTTGTAAATAGTCCAATATCATTTTACGAGAGCACTTGTAATTTGTGCAAAATAACACTGCAAATGTGAGCTGCTGGCGTTCTGACTGTATATGTTGCATTTCTAAAAGGCAAATTACTTATGAGAACCTTTCCATGTGCTCTCTCCATTGTAATATTCCGGTAACCATATGGATGTGTGTGTGTGTGTGTGTGTGTATATATATATATATATATATATATATATATATATATATATATATATATATATTTATTTATTAGAGAGTTTTGTATAGCGCGAACAAGACCCTTCGGTAATAGAGCGCTTTACATTGCATGAGGTAGCATAGACATAGTCAGGTATAGTAATAAACAGATACAGTTTTGTAAAATATAACTATACCTGGTTAAATAGCAAAGTTAAGTACAAATCGATACCAACTACAAGGATTACCATAGTATAACATGGAGCTTAAAAGATTGGTATCGTCTATGGGAGGTATTTGCTCATTAGGAATATTTTCAATTCCCTCTTGAATGACGCTGTTTGTTATTTTTCTAATGTTTGATGGAAGAGAGTTCCAGATTCTGGGTGCTGCTCCTGAGAAAGCTCTATCGTAGGTTTTCTTCTTCCGGAAGATGGGCGGTCTCAGCACTAACTCCTTGGCACTCCTAGCTGGTCTGTTTTCTCCAGATAGTTCAATTTTTTGGGCAAGGTATCTTGGAGTGTTGTAGTGGACTGCTTTATGAGTGATAAATGCCATTTTTAGTTGAATTCTGGCTTCGTACGGTAACCAGTTTAATGCTTTCAAGTGTGGAGAGATATGGTTGAATTTTCTCGATCCTTTGATCATTCTTGCAGCTACGCTGAGGCATGCTTTTAGTGGGGCTGTGGCATATGTATGTGTGTGTATGTATGTATGTATGTGTGTGTGTATATATATATATATATATATATATCTTGTTTTGACAAGTGCTGTCTTGTGACAGTGGACACGTCATATCGCTAATAACTGATATGACGTAGTTTTGCAGCCGCCTACTGCTACCTGTTTAACTGAAGTCTCAAATTGTGATGCCATTGGGGAATTGACACTTTAAGATTATGTGGGGGCTTAGTATAAAAAGTGCGCCTTTTTGTGTTTCAGCATCTACCGCTGGATTAGTCCACTTTGAAAGACGGAAGTCCCTCTGGACTCCAGGGCACTGTAAGCGCACGGCAGGGTCCCTCGTCAGCGGGCCAGTCACCCTGCTGCTGCTGCAGCGAAGTGAGACCACATTGCTGTGTGGTATTCTTGTACTTTTAGGGTGTGCTCCTGGGAACGGACGCTAGAGGGCGTTAACGAGAAACATCTGTGATGGAAAGTTTAATACGAGTGCCTCTGGTTCATTTCCAGGGCTCTGGAGTCGATGGCGTCGGCAGATAATGCTTATGATTTCAAATGAATTTTGACAGGATGCGTTAAACAACTAGATCGGTTTTAGTTCCTGCTATAAAAAATTGGGTCAGCATCTTTTACAGCAATAGTTTTTAGACACGCATTTATATTAAAAATTATATTACATTATTTTATTATTACATTATAATTACTTAATATATATTACACATTATTTTATTATTACATTATAATTACTTAATATATATTACACAAAGAGCAGCAGTTTCAGAACGCAAAAAGTATGGAAATAATGTAATGTTCGCTATTTATTTGCGGTAATTCACTGAAAAGACGTCAGTCCTGTGAGCTAAGGTTGCCCTAATCCGAGTTGTGCGCGTTGTTTATGCCAGTTTTTCATGTGTAGTAAATAGTAATGATACACAAATGTGCTGACTGAAGCAGAGCACAGTGCTTTAATGTTATGCAGTATGATACATTCCCATTAAATACGCCCATTTTTATTAACCTTTCAAACTTATTGTAATGTTGACTCTGCGTGGCCTTCAGACTGCTTTCTGTTCAAACCCCAAGGGGCAGATTTACAAGCCTGTTGCGCCTCTTTTGCGCTGCCGTTGCGTCACTTTTGTGACGCAGTGGCGGCGCAAAAGATGCGCCATGGTGCGGGCTATTGACAACGTGACGCATCTGGGAGATGCGTCACGTTGTAAAGCCCTGTGCCTTAAGGAGGCGTTCTGGTGCAGGGGGGTCGTTCCTGCGCAGGAACGCCTCCTAAAAGTGGCTGCGTGAAATCTACAAGATTTCACTCAGTCACTTTTAGGCCAAATGCTGCGTCAAAACCCTGCGCCTGCTTGAAGCAGTCGTAAGGCTTGAAGCAGCATTAGTAGAATGGGCACCCCCAGAGCATTGCTGGAGCTGCGTCGCAACTCCTGCAATGCGATACCTTTACGGCACAGATGCGTGACGCATCTGTGCCGTTTTTGCCCCATGGTGCGCCGCATTGTAAATGCGGCGCATCATGGGTGGCGGAGGCATGGCGCACAATTACTGGCGCATCCCTGCTAATTTGCAGGGATGCACCAGTAATTTATAAATATGCCCCCAAGTGTCTGAATAATAAACGTTGCCGTGTCTCCACTTCTACCGGGTTACGCGAGGGACAAAATCAATAGCTTCTCTAGAAGTGAATTTTATGGAGGGAGGGGGCACATTGGGCCATAGGTAAGACTGCTGGGGACACCTGCAAAGATTACATATTTGTGTATCTATCTATTTATCTCTAGGTGTGTATGCGCTCATGTATATAAACACACATATGTACCAGTTTGATTAAAATGTTCAATTCTGTCTTTCATACATATGCATTATTTGTCCTGGCCACCCTTGTGCTTCTATTCCCGCCCTCCTAATATTAAACGTGAACATTTCCAGACAGTATATGCAGTAGCAGTGCAAGCTTCCATAACACACAAATAGATGGACCCGCAGGGGCAGGAGCAATGCAAGCTTTCCCTCAAATGGAGAATAGGTAAAGCAGTGGAGGCGGGAGATGCCGCTGTACCGTAGAGGCCCTGTATGAGCAGGAGAAATGAGGTCTTACCCCCGAGCCAGAATAGGTACAGCATGGGGACTCGAAAGCCACCCATGGGTTCACGGGACCTACTCTGTGGGCCCTTCGACACCTTCACTTTGACTGGCTTCTTAAATTCATTTAGCGTGCAGGCAGACGAAAACCTGGTATTCTGGCCTTGAAGAAGTAAGGTGTGGAGGTCAACTCTGAAGCCTCCAATGGGGCTCTTTTCATGTGCAGAGGGCGGGGCCCGAGCCCTTCTTTGGGGTCATCTCCATCCCAACAATGTATGCATCAGATATCTCAAAGCAGAAGGTCTGAAGTAAAAATACACTTGCATGACTGTAGTAGCCTCAAAAGTTTTTTTTGGTTGGAGGTGTTTTTCTGCAGTGTCTTGGATTGGCCACAGTACTCGATTAACCAATTGTTGAAGAAAGAAGGATCAGTCACCGCAACATATAGGATAAAATATCCATATTTTCTTACGCACTATTGTCCTTCATAATTGCACATTGTTGTAGAACAAAGCGGGAGCTTTTGTGTCGCACGTATACTTTATTCTTGGTCCTCTACGTAGAGCAATAATGCTTCCATTTCTAACGATACAGGCATTACTCCCAAGTCCTACTCCCTCGCCTTCCTTGAATACAAGTGAGGCCCCGCCTCCCACCCAGACCCACCCCGACTCACCCCCAGCATAAAAACTCTGCCCGTCCCCACCTCCACCTGTACATAAACAACCGAGCTAGCACTCAGTTGAACTGCGCCGGGAGGGAGGGTCCTCGAAGGAAGGCGAGGGAGTAGGACTAGGAGTAATGCCATTATCGTTAGAAATGGAAGCATTACCTCCCGTCCCTCCCTCTCCTTCCTTCAATACAAGTGAGGACATAGCAAGCAGAGGACATAGCAAGCAGAAGAAAATGGAGTCGGACAACTGAGTGATAAAGAACACCAAAATTTAATACAGTGCCATAAACACGGCAGATCAACATCCCTGGCCCTGCATAGAAGACAAGACCCTTTGGCCCAGAACATTATCCAAACGCTCCAGACTTGCAATTCGATAGTGGCGGACAAAAGTAGATGGAGAAGACCAAGTCGCCGCCCTACAAATCTCCTCCACAGAAGCCCCTGCAAATCAGCCACCGTAGCCGCCATACTGCGAGTGGAACGCCCCTGAACCCCCACAGGAGGATCAACACCCTTAAGATGGTAAGCCAGCAAGACCGTGGACCTAATCCAACGACTCAAAGTGGCAGTGGAAGGCTTAACCCCTTTCCGAGCCGGACCAAAGTTAACAAACAAAGTCCCCCACCCGGAAGGAATCCACAACATCGAGGTACCACAGCAAGGCCCGTCGGCCATCCAAACATTGCAAGCGAGAATCCTCAGCCGAGGAAGGAGCAGGACAGAACTCAGGCAAAATCACCTCCTGACTGAGGTGAAAAGCCGAATTGACCTTGGTGACAAAGGACGAAACGGGAACCAGAACCACCCGATCCGAAAAGATTTTACAGAAGGGAAACTTGCAAGACAAGGCCCCCAATTCCCCCAAGCGCCTCGCAGAGTTGGTAGCGACCAAAAAGCAAGTCTTAAAAGTCAAGAGACGCAACTCGAGACCCTCAAGGGGCTCAAAGGGAGGACCAGACAGGACATCCAACACCAGATGCAAATCCCACGAAGGGAAGGACCGAACAGGGCGGGGAAACCAGTTCAACAGACCCTGAAAAAAAGGAGGCATCAGAGCCCCCTCATCCTGCAAATTACGCCAGGAGCCCCTAAATGCCTGAATAGCTGCCCACTGCACCCGCAGAGAAGCCACCGACAGCCCCAGAAGAGCCCCATCCTGAATAAACTGCATCACCGAAAAGAGGTCAGCAAGCGTGGGGTCAACACCCTTACCAGCACACCAGACCGAAAAGACCCGCCAATGCCTAGCATAGGACAGCAGAGTGGAGGACCTACGCGACGCCTGCAATGTAACCGCCAACTGGGCAGGAACCCCCAACCCAGCTAAGCCCTGCCGCTCAACAGCCAGTCAGTCGGGTGCAACCTCCGCAGAGAATCCAGGGGAAGGGCCGGAAACTCCAAAGGGGACGGAACCACCGGAAGGACCCACTCCCGGTCGCAACACAACTCGGTCAGGAGAGGAAACCAATTCGCCCGAGGCCAATAGGGAGCCACCAACAACACCTGAACACAATCCCTTCGGACCCGCACCAGAAAGGACCGAAGCAGTGGAAAGGGAGGGAAGGCATACAGCAGACCCTGAGGCCAAGGACAGGTCAAGCCGTCGACCCCCAGAGACCCGGGACACCTGCCCAGAGAACAGAACCGGACCACCTTGGCATTCCCCAGATCTGCAAACGGGTCCACCACAGGGAGGCCCCAACGACCCACCGGGAAGGAGAGGGAAAGCCAGAGATGACGGAATGGCCCTGCTCAACAGATCCGCCCTCACATTGTACACCCCCGGAATGTAGAGAGCCGACAGACCCAGCACCCAGACCTGAGCCCACCGAAAGAGGCCACTGGCAATTGAGTTCAAGGACCTGGACCAGGTCCCCTCCTGACGGTTGACATAGGACTTCGCCACCACATTGTCCGTCTGAACCAACACCCAATGACCCCTCAGAGAGTCCTGAAAGTGCACCAGGGCAAGCCCAATCGCCCTTAGCTCCCACCAGTTGGAGGACCTCCGGGAATCCAGCGGTGACCAGAACCCCCGAACCTGCTCCGACCCCAGCCAAGCACCCCACCCGTACAGGCTGGCGTCCGTAGTCACCACAAGCGGAGCCGGGGGAGCCAGTGAAACCCCTGCCAGGAGGTGACGTCGGCTGAGCCACCAGGAGAGCTCCTCCCGGATCCGGTCCGTCATGTGCAGCAGGGACAACAGACTCTGAGACCCCGGGGATGAACCCAACAGGATCCAGTTGGCCAGGCGGAGGAGATGAAAACTAGCCCAGGGAAGCAAAAACACCACGGAAGCCATGTGTCCCTGCACCTGCAGCCACTGGACCGCCGGAGGAGCCTCCCGGGACATCAAGGCCCGAACCTGCGACTGAAGAGACACCAGGCGCTTGTCAGACAAGGTAACATGGCCGAGCAAAGACTGAAAACGAGCCCGATGAACACCAAACCTTGAGAGGGGACCAAAGAAGACTTTCCCCAGTTCACCAAAAATCCATGTCCCTGAAGAACCTCCAAGGCCCTCCCGATGTGTGAGCAAAAGAGACTCCCCCGCCGGATGCAGCAAGAGGTCGTTGAGATAAGGATGAATGAAAACCCCCTCCGGATGAAGGAGAGCCACGAGAGGCGCTAGGACCTTCGTGAAAACCCTGGGCGCAGACCTGAGGCAGAAGGGAAGTACGCAAAAACTGAAAATGGGTGTCTCCCACAGCGAACCTCAGGAAACGTTGAGAAGCAGCGGCAACAGGGACGTGGAGATAGGCGTCCTCGAGATCCACGGATGCCAGGAAGTCGCCAGGCTGAACCAAAGGAATGATAGCCTTAAGGGTCAACATACGGAAGTGCACGGGCCGAACCTAGGCGTTGACCCACTTGATATTGAGGACAGGCTGAAAGCCGCCGGTCACCTTCTGAACCAGAAACAGAATGGAGTAGGTCCCTGTCCCCACCTCCTCGACAGGAACCCGGCAGATGGCAGCCTTGGCAAGCAAACAGGACACCCCGTCCAGCAGAGCCACCCTTCGGGGACCGGAGACAGGCAGTGGAGTCAGCTGAACCCCAGAATCCGGCGGAACCTGCAGGAAGTCTAACACGTACCCACGACCCACAGTGTTCAGGACCCAGCCATCCAAAACGTCCTGCTGCCAACGAGGAAGAAACTGCTGAAGACGACTACCCACCGGCCGGGAACCAGCCAGACAGTAGTTGTCAGGGACTCTTCTTGGCAGGGCCTTTAGGAGCGGAGGCAGCGTGCGTGGGAGAAAAACGGGTCTGAAAACGCCGCCTGCGGAAAGACTGATGAGAATTACGCTTCGGGGAAGATCTAGGGGCCCTACTCCAGGGCTTTCCAGACGGAGCCGACCCGCCCTTGTATGGCAAGGCATGCTTCCGCTCTTTGAAAGCCTTCGAAATCATGGCAGGCAATTGGTCCCCAAACAGAGCCAGTCCATCAAAAGGCAATTTCAACAGAGCCGCCTTCTCCCCAGGATTAGCCTTACAGGACATGAGCCAGAGGGAACGACATGCCGCCACCAAAGCCCCAGTGGACATAGCCGAAGACTTAATAACGTCCGATGTAATGTCCGCCAACAGCCTAGCCTGCTGTTCCATAGCAGCCAGGAGGTCAGAGCACTCAGAGCCCTCCTGAACCGCTGCAGCCAATTTCTCGAAATCCTGAACCAAAGACTGCGCAGAGTAAAAGCTAGCCCTCAGCGCCAGGTTCCCAGCAGCAAAGGAGTGTTTTTAAGGGCTTAGGTCTACTCATTATGGATTAGCAGTTGTTAGCTTGCTGGCTCTCGCAGTTTATCGTCTTTTTACTGCTCTTGTGACAAACTTGGTGAACCGGATATTAAGCACTGGATTGTCCGGATTCATAGATGCAAGGATGGCTTGTCGACCAGTGCGAATGCCAAGTTTGTTCCATTCGCACTTTACAAAAATCTTTCGATCATAAAGAAGTGCAGGACAAAGACAAACCACGTGCTCAATTGTTTCCTTGCTGCTCCCACACTCCCTGCACGTTATGTTGGTGTTTGTGCGGCGCTAACCTGGCAAGTGATAAATGTATGGCCATTCATCCATTCTCAGGGCCAAGAATCTTTTTTTCCATCCATTCTCAGGGCCAAGAATCTTTTTTTCCATATCACTGAATATGTGCATGATATATAAGGTGCTACAACCTCTTGCTTAAACCCCAATATGATTGACCAGGCATGGTTATGTTGTACCAGTTGGGCTCTATCTGAATGGAAGGACCAGAAGTGGGCGTTTTTTTACATAGATTTTCAGTGCCTGCTGCGATGGATAGGCGCTCTAGATTTCTTCTGCATCCAGGAATTTTAAAGAGTCTTGTAAATAACACTGGTATGATCTCCCAAGCTGACCGGCTGAAGTTTCCTGCCACAAAAAAGCCTCCAAACTTCCTTCTCTGGAAGTACGTAGCTTGTTGCACAACCTAATGAATGCTCCAGCCCCTACTTCTTGGTCATCTTGGAGACCAAACTCAAATCATATTTGAGCGGTGCATGAGGTTTTTGGCAGGCTCAGCACTTGTTTAAAGATCCTTTTTTATTTTGTTCACGAGGCTGTTGTCTTTCCCTTGCATGATCTCCTGGCTGTAAGTGAGGTAATTGAGGATTTTTGCCTTTATGACCCTTATAAGAGGGGTCAGGCTTGAACCGGACAGCTGCCTTGCAAGGTTCTTAAATGCCACCTGGATTGTCCAAGCTTTAGCTTCTACCTAGTCTCTGTTTTGAGAATGAACCCCTACTGTCCATGTGGACCCCCGGATATTTATATGAAGCGGCCCTATCAATACTTTTACCCTTCAACTGCCACCTTGGTATTTCCTTAACCCGAAGGTTATTGCCCTTGTCTTTGATAAGTTTAGTTCCAATTAATTTTGATGGTATAGGGAGACAGCCAATCACGTAGTCTCTGCAAGCCGATCCTCGTGTGGCTGAGCAGGACAAGGTCATCCGCATACACTAACTCTTACAACGGCAAGTTTTGGAGGATGAGAGTTGACTTCGTTGAGTGACTCCGGCAGATCGGAAATGAAGAGATTAAAAAGGACGGGCTCCAGCTCACAACCTTGTTTTACTCCACTTGATGATTGTATTTTTCTGGAGATATAGGATCCGTCTCCAAGTTTTATACAGATCCATGTATTAGTGTGTAGCTTGATTATGGCTTGCAAACACCCATTTCTGCAGTTTGAGCCATAGTTGGCATCTGTGCACGCGATCAAAAGCAGTCTGAAGTCAACAAAACAGCCATGCCTTAGCATTCCTGTCACTACTGCTTTATCCAACAGATATTGCAAGCAGGTTGTTTATGGTACCTGATTTTGGCACAAATCCTGTCTGGTTAAAGGGTATAAGATGTTTTTTTTGTGTCCCAAGACGCCAGATCTTGAAGGAGCAACTTGGGGCAGTATTTGGATTCCACATCCAATAGAGTAATCATCCTGTAACTTTTCGGATCCGATCACTTACCACCTTTGTAAATTGGATGTATATTGGCACCACACCAAGATTCCGGTAAGACTAGCAGTAAGTAAATAAGGATACCAATCGTTTAGCCCAAAAGTCAATGTCCTGTTTATACAGAGCCTGTGGTAGACCATTTGGCCCGGGAGCTCTGTCTGAGCGGCCCTCGGTTATAATTCGTGCTGTTCTTTTTGTTAAAGTTTCTAGTTTTGTGGGTACCCATTGGGGCGATTCTTCATGCTGGAGCAGCGATTTGGTGTCGGTTACCGATGGCATCCTTATGTTCAATTCAGTGGGTTCCTCAGGTGTCCCAACATGTATTGTACCTAGCGATCGGCGTAAGTTAAGTTGAGGGGCCAAAGTTGGAGGTTTGGCCGATGCACATTCTTCCTTTTCTGGTTTTTCAAAGTGGGTCATTAGAAAGGATACCCATTCGACTTAAGGGATGTTCGCACTACTTTGTCCTCCTTGGTTGTGTGTTTTCGAATTGGCAAGCGACCAAAAAGATTTTGGGTTCTGGTTTTTACTTGCATGTATCATTTTTAGCCAGAACTGCTCAGAGTGCTTATTATTCTCTAAGAATATTCCTTGTCGAAGTGCTTTTTCAGCTTGCTTGTATGTATTAAATAAGTGATCTTCCCCTGGGTGCCTATGTGCTAGTCTTAGTGCACAGTTGGTCAATGATTTTTAATTTCCTAATTTCAGCACTTGTTATAGTTGAGTTACCTTTTTTTGGTTTTTCGTGTGGTACATGAGAAGTTTTTAATCAGTGACCGGCCGAAGAATTCCCATGATGTAGTGGGTGGGATTTCGTCGACGCTCCTTAAACGTTGCAGTGCTCTGAATTACAGAATTATTGTGTTCTGCTTACATCCAGTCTGTAATTAGATAAAGTAACGTGGTCTGGGCCTGTACATTGCCAAACTGTTTATGTTCATCATGATACAAGGTATGTGTAATGCTGGTATTGCTATTAGCTGTAATAATGGGACAAACTGGGCCTACATCTTAGTTCCACTGTTAGGTAGGTTATTATGACTTTGTAAGGCTGACAGGGACACTCCAAACCGTGGAGTGGCTGTGGATAGAAAGTCTAAATGTGCAAACCGGAAGAAGATTTTCCAAGGTTAGACTTGAAGGTTAAAGTGCTTGTCAAGTTAGAGTGCACAATGGAATTGTGAACATTGCTTCTTATTGTCAATGTTATCACAAGGTAGGTGGGAAGCCATATTGGAAGTGCTCAGTTTGTCTCTCCATGAGGCTCAAGGAATAGTCGATTCACCTACCCTCAGCCCCTTCCTGTCACGATTCGGAGACCCTGCAACCTTTTCTATTGGCCGGTAGAGGTCATCAATCACAAGAAAAAAGATCCCTCATGTCACATTAGTACCCGTTAACTCCTTCAACTTATCACAAACACCATAGTCCGCACTACTCTTCCATTTCATCACTCATACTATGAAGCCTGTGAATTGCAAAGGGAACTATGCTTTTGTTCAAAATACAAATTTTATTCATCAATAAAATCCAATAAAAACAATAGCAGGCGTTCACAGCATACAATGATAATCACACAGGAGGGGTTAGCAACCCCTATTGTAAAGGGACAATTCACAATATTTTATAACTGTATATCTTCGTTTTTGTCCTTCATAATAATTTCACTGCATTGTTTAAGTATACTTGACATTGTTAACCTTTTTTTATTTTTAAAAAATGTATGCCTGTTGCACTTTAAGGAAGTTGGATTAGTATTTACTTCGTGGAAGCTATTTTATGTGTACAAAGTAATGATGCTATACTTAAACCATGCAGTGATATTTTTATGAAGGACAACCTCGAATATATACAGATATTATATATATATATATATATATATATATATATATATATATATATATATATATATATATATATATATATATATATATATATATATATATATATAATGATACTTAAAGGGGCTTTCACCCAGCCTTCTTCTTCTGTTTGTCTGTTGTTGCTCCATTCACATTTTTCATCTGCCCCCTAAGAATACAGCATGGGGCAGGGGGTCAGCCCACTTTAACTCCACGGCGAGTGAGGGCATACTGCTCTCACAAAGAGCACATACAAAAGAGTTCCCAGCGGTACCAGGGATTGCAGTAGCAAAGAGTGATTTGGGATGGCAAAATATTTTTACGAAAACAATTGCAAATTAAAACAAACATTTGACAAAGCCAATCGACTGGCAGCCAATGAGATACCTATTGGCTTTGCAGCCAATGAGATACCTATTGGCTTTGCAAATGCTTGTTAAAATTGCAGTTATAAAGTAATATTGTAGCTGCCTGAGATTTGGGTGTTTGTTTAAGCGGAGATTTATTACACTCCTTCACAAATAATAAACTGAATGGGGCAACTGAAATGATTGCTATTTAAAAAAACCCAAAAATAAATAAATCACTAATGCAACAGATATAACATCAGTTAATGTTTTTGAAACTTAACATTTGCATTGCAATCATACAGCAGCCTTGTTTAGTTCGAGGCATATTTTTTCTTTTTTTGAATGCCTCTACTTGCAGTAATAATAAATAAATAACCATTGCACCAGCTTGCTGAGGCAAGACCTAAGGTCTTTACCACTGCATATTCTAGCTTGGTTTTATTACAGTACTTGCATTAGAGCTTTACTTCGATTTGTCTCCTTTTCTTTGAAGGGTTCTAGATCACCTTCATAGATATTACATCTTATTTAGAATGACCTGTCTCACTCCAGCAGATATTGAGGCAGCCTTACAAGAACACCTTTAAGGTTTGGGGAATGAAACCCTTTTATTGGTTTCTGTTCAAGTCGTGCCCTCTCGAGCTCTTTACCCTTTATCCACTTGTTTCTTAATTGTTTCCTATCGTCACTGGGAATTATTTCAAGGCACAGACTGTCTTTGCAGTCTTGGCCTCAGCTATTGAATTCCCTTGCCATTGCTGTGTGGCTTGAAACAAACTAGTTGATTTGACCATTACTCTGGGTCTGTGTCTAATGTAGAGCCACCAGGCCTCTCTCACACTTTGTAGAAAAGGGGGGCGGAAGCACTCTGCTTATCATCTCAGTGCTGTTTGACCCCGCTGCACTGCCAGAACAAACAATGGTTAAAAACTACAGCGACTTGAAAGTGCGAACTAACTGCGTTTACCAGGATGCAACGGGGTCAAAACAGCGCTGAGACGATAAGCAGAGTGCCCCCGCCCCCCTTTTCTGTTTTCTTCGGCCTCGAGCTGAGGAGCTCTCCGGTGTAGTACCTGTGTGCCTTGGATAGGTACTGTGACCTGCGACGACTTAAGCTCCTTCTCAGCAACCCCCAAAGACTTTTTCCATGTTTCTAAATAACTATATGCTCTCTACTGACAATGGGCTAAACCCTGAAACACTAGTGTCTAGAGATATCTGCACTGCCAGAACCAACAATGGTTAAAAACTACAGCGACTTGAAAGTGCGAACTAACTGCATTTACCAGGATGCAAAGGGGTCAAACAGCACTGAGATGATAAGCAGAGTGCTCCCGCCCCCCTTTTCTCTCTCTCATACTTTGTGTTTGCAGGCACCCCTCGTGGCCGGGCTTGGCCTGAGGGTATAAATAAAAGGGCTAGGGTCTCACATGACCCCTAGCCGAGAGACACTGATTGTTGTGTGTGCAGCTCGCCTCCAGGTTGGCCAACGACCCTGTCAGGCCCTGACTTCTACACTGGCGACGAGGAAGACCAGGACCCTCTCCCTCCCTTCTGCCTCCACACTCACCCAAAGCCGGTCCGCGATACTGCCAGGCCACTTCCAACTTCATCGGGGCAGCCTCTGAAGTCCTTGCTTCAGGAGCTGCACCCTCTCCTGTTCGGCGGTGTGCGCCTGCCATCTGCGGCCTGCCGTCTTCCTGCAAGCTGCTACCAGTGCCCCACTGTGGTAGAACGACCTCCGCATCGACCGTGAACCTGTGTTTCTTATTTTTTATTTTTTTTCTTTTGTCTCAGCGGCCTGTCTCTTGCTCCCCGGCCAGCTTATACCACGTGGCGGAGGGGCTTGGCCTGTACAGCCCTCATCGCGGTTGGCGCACCGCACAGGCGATCTGTGGCCTTGCGGGGTAATGACCCCACCCCGTCTGGAGAGGAAGCGCACCTGAAGGAATACAAACGATAAGGAAATACTGACAAACGTTAAACAGAGAAAACCAAAGAAATGATTTTCATGCTCAAGGTTGAAGTGAAGCCAGCAGAAAAGCACTTTACATTCAAGAACCACAATAAAGAGACACCAGCAGTTGGTTTCCTGGACCTTCAAAAGCCTTGTCAGGAGCATGCTGAGCCCGCAGGACCAAAGGGGGATCACCCTGCCGCACCCACAATCTGGACTGCATAAGGAGGAAGGGAAGGAGAAAGCTCCCTCATATTCCAGGTCAGTCATTGGCTAAGCCTAGAGCTGTGCAACAGCTGCAGTTTACCATCACTTGGGACCCTGCACACCACACCTTGCCCACAGAGCACACGGATCCCGAGTTCTGCTGGACATGGGAGACACACCACCCCCACAGCAAACAGTGCCCACGCAGGGGCCACCAGCGCCGTTCTCTGATGCCTCTATTATACCAATACCCCCCTTCAGCCAGCTTGCTGGCCCTGTCGCAGCCAAGCCCTGGTGGAAGCTATGGTTGGGACGCCTCAATCACTGTTTTAGAGTAATGAGAGAGACTGATGGGGCGGTGAAGCTCTCCCTGCTGATGCACTTCGTGGTTGATGAACACTATGAACTCTTTGAGACGCTACAAGATACTGGGGATGAAGAAGACGCGGCAGTCGCTGCCCTTAACAGGCATTTAGACCCCAGACTATGAAAGGTTCAAGCTGCGGCAAACCAAGCAAACTGAGTTAGAGAGAGTTGACCTGTTCTATACCAGGCTGAGGAGGCTTGTGCGCACATGCATAAATATCAACCAACCGGAGGAGATCCGCGCGCAAATAATACAAGGCTGCAAGTCCATCATGCTAAGACGCCAGATACTCTGCCAACCAGGGATGTCCCTAGACAAGATCCTCGTTTTGGCACGCTCCCATGAACTGCCCGAGAGCTGGGCGGAGAAAATGGAAGCCGAAAGGGTTCAAAGTAATGCTACTACCCAATCACCAAGGGATCACCCCCATTAAGGAGGAGACTGTGGATGCTGTGCAACGGCGCCCTGGACCAGCACAAATGCAGGCCCTGTCCAGCAGACCCACAGGGAAATGCGAATACTGCGGTTTCGACCACAAGTCACAAGAACGTTGCCCGGCAAGAAGGCAGACTTGCTCCAAGGGCGGCAAGATCAATCACTATGCCAGTGTCTGCCGCCGTGGAGCAGGACGGTCCAGAGGAGGCACAAGCCTTGATAGAGGCAGGAGTATCCGTGAACGTGATGGATTGAAGCCAATACGAGATTGTCCCCTCGACCACCCCGTACTGCTCATGGGAGTGATCGAACTCCACGTCACCGGTGCTGAAGACTCCATCAAAACCAAGTTCCACATCATGGAAGGCCAGAAGGGAACGCTGCTCGGTTGCCATACCGCAGAAGATCTGGAGTTGGTGTTTTTCGGTAAGCAAGTCCACGACACACATCAAGAGGGCGTACCACAACCCTAGATCACCTGACTCCGAAAGACCTCACCCCCACGGACACGCCCTGGGTGCAAGGAGCTGCTGCCAACTATGAAGATGATAATGACGACGTCTTCGTAATCTTGTTCGCTGGACGTTCGGGTTGCAAAAAGTGTCCCCCACCCATGTGCACTGTAAAGGATGAGACCCTGGTTCAAGCCTTGATAGACGCAGGAGCATCTGTGAACGTGATGGATTGAAGCCAATACGAAAAACTGTCCCCTCGAACACCCCTCACTTCGAACTCGCCCAAGATATACACATACGGCAGTACTGTATCCTTACTGCTCATGGGAGTGATCAAAATAAACCTCACCAGCGCGGAACACTCCATCAAAGCCAAGTTCCAATTCACGGAAGTCCAGAAGGGGACGCTGCTCAGATGCCACACCATGGAAGATCTGGAGTTGGTGTTTTTCGCTAAGCAAGTCCACGACACATATGCAGAAGACATACTAAAGGAGCTTCCACAACTATTCCAGGGACTTGGGGCAACTCAAATACCACATGGTGAAGCTCCACATCGACAAAACCATCAAGCCAACAGCACTGAGGCGGAGGCGTGTCCCATTTCATCTTCGCCACCTCGTGTAGAAGGAACTGCAGGACCTAGAAAACCAAGGACTCATTCAGAAGTTGTGTGGTCCCACCCCCTGAGTCTCCCCGCTGGTGATTGTACTGAAGCCCAAACAACCAAGGGCCATCTGGTTATGCGTCGACATGAGGATCCAGAACCAAGCGATCCAGCTAGACATGTGACATCCAACGATGGACGACATAGTAGCAGACTTAAACGGCGCCCAGTGGTTTTCCAAGGTACTTACTTTAAAAAAGAATCACGCTAGAGTGTGCGTACACGGCATCATCATGGCAGATTATTTAAGGAACAACTGTGCACCCATCTGCCTCATAGTAGGAAACGTTCCTCGTCTGTTTCTAGACGACAAAACCTTCCTCCATGATTGGTCATTAATAGCGTGGAAATGCACGCGTGACTGGCTATGTCTAATCATAAAAACGGCCAAAAAAACAGCCGATAGAATATTGATAGAGATCCAGGTCCTGGAAGGCCAGATTAAGACAACAATCTCATCAAGCAAAATATTTACCAAACACCAGGATGATGGGAATAAGTCTAGCAAAGAGTTCAGAGACACGATACTTTTTACAAAACTAGAGAAGTTTAAAAAGGATCTCGCCAAATTCTCTATGGAAAAGATATATCCCTATACCAGTGATACCTTCTGTCCCACCAATCAGAAAACTGGAAACAAAGGTGGCTCAAATTATGGGAGCTCCAGCTCCGATGGAGCCTCAAGTGACTCCGATGGATCAAACACCAGCCAATCTTCCTTCAAACAAAGAGGTAGAGGTGGGAACAGGAGAGGATGGAGAGGATTCAATCCAGCTTTCCCCCAACCACAATTTCCACCGTGGTGGCAACCTTCACCATGGGGGACAAGCACCTTTCCCACCCATGATGAACCCATATGGCCCACCTCCATTCTATGGAGACCATAACCAACAGCCTTTTTTAGGAGGGGGCAGGAGGAGCCGGGGTCGTCAAAGAACTCCCAGAGTAGGACAGGTCCGCTGGAATATACCACCCCAGACCATGGATCTGAGGAGTGGGAAGAAGATCCCGCAGGAACAACCGACAACCACAGCGGCGCCAGTCTAGTGATTAATCTGAGCTCCCAGCAACTCACTGTAATCCAAGAGCAAGTGCTAAACAAAGGCCTGGGCTTTGTTGCAACAAACCACACGGATCCTTTTCAGGCCCAAATCGAACTCAGCAAGCTCTATCGCAAAATCAGGCTGCATTTTTTGTTTGCAAATAAAACCATCGGAAGTTCACAAGAAATTACTAATAGCAATACTGGTCTGAAGAAACCCTCTACATTCAACCCTACCGTGTTAGGCCAACCTCCCAAGGTACTAACGTTTGAAGAAGCGGTGAACCATGATGTAAAGGAGCTCTTCTCCAACAAACAGAAGATGTTCTCCAACCTGACTAGAGTTGAAAAAATTGCCATCAAAGACCTAACTGAGAACCCCCTCATTGTAATTAAACCAGCAGATAAGGGGGGTGGGGTAGTCATTCTAGATGCGGATACGTATCGGAATGAGTGCCTTCGCCAACTCAACGATGTGCGTTCCTACAAAAAACTTAAGGAGGATCCTACTGCCAGACTAACTAACATCATAGCTCACATTGTTGAAGAAGCTCTAGCCGAAGGCTGGCTAACTCCAAAAGAGGGCCAATATCTGCGGGTATCAAATCCGATTACCCCATACTTTTACCAGCTCCCTAAAATACACAAGGCCCAATGCCCACCACCTGGCCGACCCATAATATCAGGGATAGGTTCGATATTAGAACCTCTGTCGACCTTTGTCGATGTGTTTTTACAGCCTATGGTGCGGGAGATGCCCTCATACTTAAAAGACACCAAAGATGTGTTGAGACTGTTGCCTGACATGGAATATGACATCAAAACAGACCTGTTGGTGTCATTCGATGTCGAAAGTTTATATACTTCTATACCGCAGACGGAGACACTCCAAGTAATAGAAGACCTGTTACTGTCCCGGGAACTAAACTCCATCACTCCAGTCAGACTTATTATGAACCTGGCAACACTGGCCATGACGGAGAATTTCTTCGCCTTTGAGGACTCCTTGTACCTGCAGATCAGCGGGACTAGCATGGGCAGCGTTTTTGCCCCTAGTCTCGCGAATCTGTATGTACATCAATTTGAGCAACAGCATGTGCTCGCAGACACCAACCCCCACCTATCGTGTCTGCGAGCATGGAAACGTTATATTGATGACATCCTGGTAGTGTGGCGTGGGACAGAAACCCAACTGAAAGAATTTCATGAATGGTTGAACCAAAGAAATCAGTTCCTGAAATTTACCATGGAATTTAACACACATAGACTGGCCTTCTTGGACCTGATGATCATTGGCACGGTGGATGGACTTAAGTCTGAGCTTTATCAAAAACCCATGGCTCGTAATTCCCTATTGAACTACCGTAGTTGCGACCCAAAGTCCCTTCGGGACAATCTGCCATATGGGCAGTTTCTGCGCATACACAGAAACTGCTCAGATAAAAAATCTTTCGAAATCCATGCAAACAACTTAAGAAAAGATCTCTTAGAGAAAGACTATCCAAAACAATTGGTAAACCGCTCCAAGAAAAGAGCACAAAATAACAACAGAGCGAGTCTATTGGAAATCTTACCGCCAAAAGAGAAAACAGAAAGAATGACATGTGTGACAACATTTGGTACACTATCTAACCAAATAACTAGTGTCATCAAAAAACACTGGGGCATTTTGAATATGGGAAATGACACACTACCCGTTCCCCTATTTGCCTTCAAAAGGGGACCTAATCTTAGGGACAAACTGGTCCATACAAGACCAAAGACTGAAATCCCTAGAAATACGGGCACCCTGTGGGATATGCCAGCTGTAACTGGACATCACCCTCGCGGACAATGTGCAGCATGCCCTCAGACCCGCAAATCCACAACACTCGATATTGGCACAGAACATCCTTGGGAACAGCGGAGGTTCACGAACTGTAACAGTTCTAACCTCATTTATTTAATCAGCTGTCCCTGCGAAAAAAGGTATGTGGGTATGACCACGAGAAAAGTGAAGACGAGGATCTCAGAGCACAAGAGTTCAATACGCTGTAATAAACAAACAACCCGTATGACAAAACATTTCTTGGAGGCACAACATGCACCTACAGACCTATGCTTGAACAGCCGATGATCCCTAAACATATCACAGACATCAGTACTTTTTTACATCGCAGAGAACAGAGATGGGTGCACAAACTTCAAACTGATATCACGGGTCTGAATGAAGACATCCCGTGGATGTCCCTATAAATCATGGCACAAGTTGCATACTATCCATATTGTTCAATATCAATACCCACTGGGAGTAGAAACATGTTTGTCTCCACAACACACTATCTACCAACCAATTCCCATCAGTCTTTCAGCTAGGGACTGCATTTCTTTAATACTGAAGACATGCTATTTTATCAGTGCCTAATTTCTTCCAGCGAGGGACTGACTTGAATTAAAACTGTAGGCATGCTAGTTCATCAGTGCTTAATTTCTTGTCACTGTCCTCAATTCTGCCAAGAAATATACAATTTCTCCAACTCAGATGCAGGTCATATCACATACCTTTGCTTACAAATAACAAGGGGGCTAAGCGTTACAATTAAACTACAAATCCCATCTATTTTGTAGTTTCAGCGCCGATCGCGCGCTATTGAATATAAACAGGGACTAAGAAACTACATCCTGGTTGGATGTGTGCTTTAGAAACGCGCGCTATCGCGAGGTTCACGTGTTGTCCCGCCGGCGAATAGTAAAGTGAGGAGACTATCTAGCGGGAGTTTCCGGACTACATTTCCGGACTACATTACCTCTGGTCTCGCAACGCGCTTGGTGACGCGCGTTAACACGCTGCACACGTGTTGTGCGCTTGACCAATTAAACCTGGGTTAAATATCGCGCTTCCTGTCTAGTCGGTACCTCCCACAGTCAGCCTAGAGGAAGGCGAGGAGTACCGACGGACAGGTAAGCGGGACAGGGTTGGTACGGAGGCATTTGGTGTGGATGCTGGTTCTTCTGTTTTAGAGATCACGTTTGGTCTGTGAATACTTTATACTTAAAACGGGTGGTCTCGAAGAGAAGTAGATGCAGGACAGGCACTAAGGAAAGTTCAACAGGCTTGTTGCATTTCTGATTTAGAGCACGGAGGCAATACATGTGTGTGTGCTGACTCGATCAGAGATCACGATCGGTCCTCGAGTGCTCTATGCTTAAAATGGGTGGTCCCTGAAAGAATTAGTAGACACCAAGGCAATTTTCAAATATTTATTACATCATGGATGAGAGTGCCTACTTATTGCGCAAAGTGGGTTAACAACTCTAGAGACATAACAGATCGCCCTTCCACCGCGCTAAGCAGGGTGATTCTTCATTAGACTCAACACGTCAGACTGTGCCAATTGAAGCAGGAGATTACATTTGCCCACGGCTAAATATCACAGGGCACTACCAACACTAGTAACTCGCCTCTACCTCTGGCTATAAATCCCCAAATGACAGAGGGAATGTGTTTTCAGATTGAGTTCTAGCGAACTCTTCCTCTTTCATCTCTTCTTTCTTTGTTCACATTCAATAGAACGGTGCTCCATTTGTACCTGAGCTGTTGCCGGGTGAGGTGGAGAGTCCATTCCCCAGAACATGGGTGAGTGAATATAAGTTTGGTTAAACCCAGGATATATGTACCTGGTCCATAGAGTTGAATGCTGTTACAAACACTGACCATAAATTGTTTGGCATATATGTACTTCACGAGATTATCTGTGTGCTTTGCAGCTTTCGTCATTAACTGTGTGCATTTTGTTGTCTTTTATGTGTGTTTGTCCACTGTTCATTGACTGGATCATGTCCACCGGTGCTCTCAGGTGATATGATTTTTAATACACACTATACACTTTAAATCAGCAGTTGCACTTTATTTATAAGAAGGTCCTGATGAAGCAGACTGGTATCTTTTGAACCAACGAATACTGCAGAAACATGTCGACCAAGATAAAATCTCAGTAGTTATTTGTTATCACTACTTGCACTGTTTTTTAGCCTTGGGTGTGGGTAGGACCCCAATAAACTCTTTTTCCACTCCCACAACCCAATATTAATTCTTTCACTTTCACATGCTACAGTGAGCACTTCATGCACTGCTTCTTGTTAATTAATTTTTTTGCCCCCTGATACCATTACAATAATTTATACCCACACACTTTACATCCCTTCACACTTTGATTAGGCCACAATCTACCTAATCCTAAGTGGTTCTTTCCACTTCCTTCGGGTGAAGGATCCCAAGTGATGTAGGGCGGTACAGGACGGGTATCTGATGGGAATATATTTTTTCACCAAGAATACTTTGGATTCAGGGATTGTGTTCTTTCAATATACACACAGTCATTTAGATAGCTGCACTATTTTCCTGTTGACCCATTGTTACACTTTGTTTGTTATGAAGCTCCACATCGACAAAACCATCAAGCCAACAGCACTGAGGCGGAGGCGTGTCCCATTTCATCTTCGCCACCTCGTGTAGAAGGAACTGCAGGACCTAGAAAACCAAGGACTCCTTCAGAAGTTGTGTGGTCCCACCCCCTGAGTCTCCCCGCTGGTGATTGTACTGAAGCCCAAACATCCAAGGGCCATCTGGTTATGCGTCGACATGAGGATCCAGAACCAAGCGATCCAGCTAGACATGTGACATCCAACGATGGACGACATAGTAGCAGACTTAAACGGCGCCCAGTGGTTTTCCAAACTAGAACTCTGGGTACGACCAACAGGAGCTGGCGCTGGAAAGTCGCTACATCATAACCTTCTCTACGCACATGGGCCTCAGGCGGTACACCTGACTCGGCTTTGGCGTTTCCTCTGCGGCCGAGGTGTTCCAGAACGTGGTCCAGGGAACCCTCTCGAGCCTGGTAGGAGTAATCGACCTGAACGACGACATCCGCATAAACTTTCAGAGCCTTGTAGAGCTCCAGCGACTGCGGCCTGACCCTGCACAGAAAAATGCTCGTTCTACCAGGGGTCAATCGATTTCTTTGGCTATGTCTTTTCCAGAGAAGACCTCCAAGTCAATCCACGAAAGGAGGAAGCTATCCGAAATACTCTGGCTCTCCAGAACCCAACGGCGATATGGAGCTTCCTCTGAATGGTGACATTGTACAGGAGATTCACTCCCGGTCTGGCCATGCTGTCAGAACCCCTGCACCAGCTCACGAAGACCAGCGTGCTGTGGGCATGGTGCCCTAAGGAGTAAGTTTCCTTCAACATCAAGCAAGCACTACTGGACCAAACCACCATGGCTTACTTCCATCCCAGGAAGAGAACGAACGGAACTGGGCGTATATGCCAGCCCTGTAATACTTGGGGCAGTACTCCTGCAAGAGAATGCAAAAGGAGCTTGAGTTCTGGTCGCATATTGTAGTCTGGCATTATCTCCTACAGAGACCCACTACGCACTGGTAGAGCGGGAGGCTTAGGCCATCAGGTGGGCGTGTCAACCCTTCCACCTCTACCTTTGTGGCCACTGGTTCAGAGTGCTGATAGACCACAAACCGCTGCTGCCGTTGTTCAATGGGTCCTCTCGCCCGGCTCCACCGAGGATAGAGAAATGGGCTTTACAGCTCCAGGCATACTCTTTCCAGCTTGTCTACAGGCCAGGAGCCGTCAACCCTGCCAACTTCTCGTCACGTCACCAGGTGAATCACGATGGACGAAGAGCGCACGCAGTGCTTCATAAACATGGTGGAGGTCAATGCCTCCCCGGTAGTAATAACCAGAGAGGACATAGGAAGTGCCACGGATGCAGACGATACCCTAGTAAAGGTGAAGGTGACCCTGGCTTGAGGGCAGTGGCACCAGTTCCTCGACGGATCCAAATCATTGGTGTCCGATTAATAGAATGTTCGCCGCCAGCTCTAGAGAGTGCGGCATGAATTGAGCACAAGTGGATCCGGCTTCATTCTAAGAGGCCAAAGGATAGTCGTCCCAAGAAGCCTCCACAGCCAAATGGTCTCACTTGCTCATCATGGTCATCCAGGAGCTGCAAAGACTATGGTAAGACTCTGCACAAAAGTGTGGTTCCTGGGCATGGAAGAGCTAGTGGAAGAAGAGATCCGACGCTATCATCCCTGTAAAATTTATTTATTTATTTATTTACAAGCTTATATAGCGCTGGAATCGACTCCATCAGGAGTATCTCTGCGCTTTTGGGCCAGTCAACAAATACAGAAAAGAACACTAATAGGGATTAGATCTCATTTTTAAATAAGAACGTTTTGAGGAGTTTTCTAAACTGTATGTGAGAGGTGCAGAGCCTAAGATTTAAGGGGAGTCGATTCCATAGATTGGGTCCTGCTACGGACAGTGCTCTGCCTCCGTGTCTGGTCTTTTTGACACGAGGAACCACCAGTTGGTGGCTTGTGCTGGATCTAAGTGACCTAGACGGGATGTAGGGAATAAATCATCCGCAGCGATTTCCCCTTCCTGCGCCCATGCTGATGGAGGAACCGTGTTTGACTCCCTGGACAAAAGTCGGCATAGACCTCATGGACTCATTCTCCAAATTTCCGATTGTAGAGCTGGTGCCATCCACTGCGTCTGTCCATGTGCAGCCTGTACTTGAAAGCACATTTGTCCTGCTCTGACTCCCAGAAGAAATCCATTCTAAAAATGTACCCCCTATCCTAGGACTTTCATGATTTTCTAGCAGAAAGGGTAATCAAAGACCGAATCACCCCCCAATGGCTCCAAGTCAATGGGGAGATAGCAATTCATGAGGACATTTAATCGAGGGCTCCAGATCGGTGTAGATCCACGCCAAGAAGCTGAAGAGTGCCTGCATCAGTTCCTACAGGCGTACAGACAAACCCCTCTGTTATAACTTAAGTGTTGCCATTCCTTTTCATTAGCTAAGTCTTCCCAACTGCTCAGCCAGGAGTGCTTGGTGATGATTTGAATGCTGAATGTTTGATAATGTCGTAGAATGCATGGGTGCCTGGTGATGTTCTGAGTGTTAGTTGGAGTATGCAGGCTGAGCAGCAGGGAGGATGCTCCTGGTGGGGCTGTCTGTTGTTTTCCATCTTCTACTTATTTACCAGAAACTTGCCCTGTAACTATGCTTGAATAAACCAACCTTATATTATACACCTCCGCTAATGGACTTTCACTTACAACACCCTCACTCCACGACCGGATTCGTCCCTTCCACTCTGATGCTCAAATGGCCACTGTGGGACCTCATCCCCAAAGACACCAAGTGGGTGCCGCCCAGTCTGGACATTGAAAAAGCGCAACAGAAACGACTAGTAACCAACGAGAAAGCCACTAAAGATCGGCGAGCAGAGGTTCTAATGCTGCAGGTAGGGAGTCGTGTAGTTCTTAAAGACCACCACCCAGGGTGGAAGTTTCGTACTCCTTATGAGCCGGAGGTGTGGATAGTGACACGGGTAGATGGCATGATTGTAACTGCCCAGCGTGGTCGGCACACGGTGGTGAGGAATGTGTCCTGGTTTAAAGCCATCCCTGTAGATGCTGTCCACGCAAGCACATCACGATGAGAGAAATGGTGCTGGAAAGTGGCGATGATTTTCTGAACATGGTATACAGCCAAAGTTCTATGCCTCCTTCTCAGTCTACGGGCGGAGCGAACACCAGAATGCAGCAGTCAAGATTGATTGTCCCCGGGGCTCCACGGGGAACCTTCCAGAAGTCCCTCAGATGCCAGCGCCAATGGAGAACGAGATCCAGTCATAGAGCTGAGAAGTCAATGTTACCTGTTGCGGCCTAATCCGGCGCCCAGTGAGAGATTGAGAGACTTTATGTTGACAGTTTGTTGATGCCGGTTTCTTTTCTATTACTGTCTCTGTGTCTTTGATAACTAAAAGAAGGGAGGGATGAAGAGAGCCACCTGGCCTCTTCCATACTTTGGGGTATATTACAATGTTGGGCGGATCGCCACCGCCTGCATGGAGGAGATGGGCCGCGGACTTCCCCTTTGCCCTCACCTACCCAACCGGACTTTGGGCAGACTTTCCATCATCTCCCCGTCATTCTCTCCCTCCCACCCCTTGACCCTACCCATCCCCTCTACTCTCCTTTTACCCCGCTCTTTTAATTATTTTCCCACAGAGACATAGCGTTCTGGCTGTTGCTCAGTGGAGCTACCTGATAGCTAAAGAGGAGATGGCTTTGGACTTCCCCCTCTTCCGTCACCTACCCAGCCGGTCTTCGGGCAGATATTCCTTTGTCTCCCTACCACACCTTCCCTGCCCCCTTACCCTTCTTCGCATCCATGCTCTTGGTGAAATGTTTTTCTAGCAACTGATGTTACCCAATTCAAATGTACTGTGTAATTTTGTGGAACCTTATGTAAAGCTCTCTGATACCTTTGGGTCTAGCCGGCGCTATATACAACTCTTTAAATTAAGAGTACTCTTTTAAATCCGCCACAAACATTCAACTCCCTATTAGCACTGGAACAAGCCGGGCGTAGCCCTCTTTATTTGTATTTCCCTACTCTACCCCTTCTTTCATCTTCTGACACCTCTTACTATACAAATCCCCTGAACCAAGCCTTTCTAAACTTTTCCCCCTCCACTCTACATCCATTTGTATTCATCCCAAGCCTACTTCTATGTCCTAAAAAAAAAAGTCTAAATTTTTCACTCTCCTATCCCTCCACTATCCTTTTCAATCAAAATAACAGACTAACATGTCCACTTCTCAAATATTATATTTCACTATACGAATTCACCACTAATCCTTTGGGTTCTGGAGTAGCGGGTTACATTCTAAAAAGGAGCTTCAACACCCCATCCGGGGTAACAAGCGCTATATAAATGCAAACCATTTTCCCTCTTCTCTCCCTCCCCTACCCTTCTCAATCCAAATAACTGACTAAGCTATCCACCACTCAAATTACTTCCATATTTCACTATACTAATTCAACACAAATCCTTTATGGGTTCTAGAGTACTGTGCTACTCACCGAAAAAGTACTTCGCCTCGTCAGGGAGTAGTAAGCGCTATATAAATGCAATTACAATACAATACTTAAATGTATATGAACAGTCCATGAATATTCCCAATTTATCCCAATCTAGATGTTCTGGACCAATTCACACAGATGTGTAAACAGTGCTTTACACGGGCAGACCCTTCTTATAGGAGAGTAGGTAACAGTACTTACCCCCCTACCCAGTAAGAATGTCATTCTATTTAAAGCACTGCGTGTTAGAGTACCTAAACTAGTACAAATGCCTGTTGATGTTCCTGTAGTAAGTGCAAATGCACCCAGAAGGAAATCTAGGTGGTGAAAAAAAAACACAGTAATTCTCCATGGCAGTGGCTCGCATTTTACCACCTTAGGAAGGATGAAAGGCTGAGTTTACTATCCGGTATTTAAAGTGGAGAATATGCGGTCCCAACACAGGTCCCTGCAGTGCATGTATCAGTCCACCGAGTCACCTGATCTGGATTACTACTTTGCGCTCTTCAAAATGCCCTTCTCGGTGCATCTGAACGTCCGAGCATTATAAGAAATAAAACACCCCGAATGGACTTATGGGATATTGCAAGTCACCTCAACATTCCATTATGCTATAAAGACACTTGGACTGTGACTTTAGCCCTCAGCATGATCATAGATTTCCTTTTGAAGTGCACTATTTCTGTTGGATACAATGCGGTGTACTTTAGCACATATTTATTTTGTCTGTCCGCATGAGTCTGTTTTGTGAATTGTCCATCTGTACAGGGAGTGGTAGCTTATGCATCCAGAGAATCTAAAAAGCTAATATAGCAAACTTTTTCAGACTTGCCCAATTATCTTCATTTGCATTATACTGTTAACATGTATTGCTTTATAATTCATGTTTGAACCCATCTGCAGATATGTTCAGTTACAGTTGCCTCGGTTCCAATTGCGTTCAAGTGGAAAATATTTTCATCTGTTTTAAGGTCTTAATGTATTTTCAGACACTAATGTATGCGTATAAATTAATGATTAAGAGCCTGGCAGTCTTTTTAATAACTCCCCAAGTGATGTAGAAGAGTGTATCTCGGAATCTGCAGAGTCTGTGCTCACCAGTATGTAATAAATATTCATCTGGCGATAGAAATCCCGGATTCACACATAACCGGATACAACCTAAGGGGCGGCAGCTGCCCACTGGAATGGACGCTGTGCAGTGTCTAGAGGGCACCCCTGATCCGCAGTGCATAAGAACATGAGTTGTTCATTAAAAACTAAAGTAGAGGGGAGGTGAAGAGGGGAGATTTTTCACAAATTATTCCTCCCGTCCTTATGTAATCTTCTGAAATTAACTACTCCATACACGAGTATCCAATTTGATACATTTTCAACTTTGAGACAGTTTGTGGGAGGGAAGGGCGAGGATGTGGTGTAACGGCCAGAGCTGTCGACTTTGGAGCTGGGGAACCAGGTTCGAGCCTCGGCGTCGGCTCAGCACCATCTGATTCTGAGCAAATCACGTAATCTCCCCGTGCCTACCAAATAATAATGAATGTGCCCTTGTGTAACGTAACTGGTGCTCCTATACCTTCGGGTCGAGTTCGCGCTATATAACTCTGCAAAAAGAGAAAGGATGCTTACAATTAGAATCTTAACCGGAGCAGTATGAACATTCTAAGGATATGAGGCTAGTTTGATAAAACTGTATTATGGTAAAGTGCACGAGTTGATGGCCATTATCTTTACACCTTCTGACAAAATTAACGTGACATGCAGTCATTCCAAGAGTACAATTAAGTTATTTACAAATCTGTCTTATTTGATTCACTGTGTGTTTGTTTGTGTTCAGCTGGTATGCTACTGGTTATACTATATGACCAGGGCCACTGGAATTGTGCGGCCGTGACGATTTCGCATAATTATAGATTTGCCGCATCCATAATCTGCAGATTTTAACAAAAAAAATAGTTTAAAGCGGTTCAAAAGTTACTAAAAATGCGACGACTCAAAGTGATAGGCCCTTTACGAAGCTGAACTGGTCACCTTTCTTTTGCATACGTTTGGATGTTGAACTGGTACTAATAGGGTGCAACCAATGCCCACAAATTGTTATCCAGTTTAAAAACGATGAAATAATATTATTTCAAAGTATGCTGCATAATTTGCCTTTTCTTGTTGCATAATTAACTCACCGTTACCACATCATTTGTTCTTTCCTGCTGCATTATTCCAGTGGCGCTGACGGTGACTAATAGAGAGTCGGATGTTTGGGGAGTTTGCACAGAAGCATTAAAAAAGAGTACTCTTGGTGTACTACTTCCTGACCAAGACCCGTGTTGGTCAAAACGTGTCTGTATCTTTTTGTTCTTTTGTCACTTGAATAAATTAATTTTCCGTATGCCACCTTGGTGTGTCCCATTCATATTTTGGCTTTTACGCATAAATGCCAAAATCTGAATGGGACACCAATGTGGAATATTGGAACATTTCTGTATTCAAGTGACAAAAGAGCAAAAAGGCAGATGCGTTTTTACCAACATGGGTCTTGGTCAGCTCATATTTTGATATTGGATACAGGATATTGAAGGTCTGAGCCAGCACCAACGTGATCTTGTCAGGGGTAGACATGGTCGGAAAATGTGTGTGCTTCAGCAGTAAGGTAGGGTCAAGCCTATGCAAAACTATTAGTGAATAATATCGGGGGCGGCTCTGTTCGAGCGGAGGAGCGTCGCCCCCACAAACAAATGCCACAAGCCAAAGTTGAAATATAAAATGGTAATAAAGTTTATTTATTGCCATTTAATTTTTCTGCAACTGACCCATCCCGAACTGAGCATCGGGACAGGGCGGGGCCATTGCTGCTGAGCGGCAGCAGGGAACTTTATGCTCTCAAGTTTAAAATGCGCATGTCTCTTTTGCTGGCGTGTGCTTTTTAAACGTCTCTAACCCAGCTGTCTTAAGACCGCTGGGTTAGAGAAAGCAAAGGCCTCCAGTGCTCTTTTGACCGCTGGGTTAGAGAAAGTAAAGGCCTCCAGTGCTCTTTTGACCGCTGGGTTAGAGAAAGCAAAGGCCTCCAGTGCTCTTTTGACCGCTGGGTTAGAGAAAGCAAAGGCCTCCAGTGCTCTTGTGACCGCTGGGTTAGAGAAAGCAAAGGCCTCCAGTGCTCTTTTGACCGCTGGGTTAGAGAAAGCAAAGGCCTCCAGTGCTCTTGTGAGCGCTGATGGAGGCCGCTCCCACCCATGCATGAGAGCAGCCCCAGGATTGAAATGGGAGTCGAGAGCCTGCCTATCTTGAGGAGAGAAGGATAGATGAGGACATCACTCGTAGAAAAGGTATGCACCTTTTATTTTATTCCAACCTTGGAACATACCAGTGACTACTGAATAATATAAGTGATGTCAGTCCTTGCACTGGCAGGACTAATCTCTAGTACCTTGTAGTGTAGAGATATTTCTAAGTTAACTATCTGCTGATGTGTCCATTTCATTAATTTATATCCCCGGTGAATGTCCCTTCGGTGGCTCCCGGCCCATCCCGGGCCTCTTATTGAGCTATGATTCCTATGGCTGAGAAAACATTAGAAACTAAACGTAATGATAGCTGTAGAAGTGATGTGTAATTTGAAAGGTTAATATGAGTTTGAATATAAAAAGTGTTTCATTCTGAGAATGAGGCGAGCAGAGATTGAATGTTTAGTGGGGAGTTTTGCAGAGTGCTGCATGCCTCCCTTTGGTTTCTTCAGGGCGCACAACTTGATATAATTAACTTGAGGCGTAAAAAGGAGAGGGGAAGAACCAGCTGTAGCATAATTTGAGGGGGGCATATTCTAGATCTTAATCACAGTCCCAGGTACGAGAATCACAGTTGATAGCAAGGTGGAAAAATTCTGATTTCTGACCCTTCCTGATATACATGTAATTGGGTTCTGGTGTCTGACTTGAGTTCAGTGTGTTCTGATGTAGAGCACAAAATCTTGTTCGGCATGAATTGGGAGCATGAGTGGTGAGCACTCTAGTCAACATGGCACTGTCCCTTTCGACCTCTTGGACAGAGTTGAGTATGCGAAGCGTGATCCTTGTATGGTTCTTAAAACCTGATCTAATGAACATGGCCTTTAAGCCTAGCTTTAAATACTCTCGCCTCTTCGGCTTTAAGCAGAGTCGCACTGCCTGGTTTGGAGCCCTTGATTACTTTCAATGAGTTTTTTTCTGGGAGATTTGTCTAGTGCATATTTTGTTGTAATAGGCTAGTCTTGCCATTACCCGGGCTTGTGTCCATTCCAACACGATCTTGTTGTAGGGATGGAAGAGTTATTACAACGAGGGACACTATCTAAACCTACAGCACATCGGAGCCGCAATATCTACCTGCCCCAACATTGACAATGTAAACATGTACAGCGGTTACCCACTACATTGTACACACTACAACTACTCTACACCTACCTCGACCCTAACCATATCTTGGCCTTTTACGCTAACCCTGGTTCTAAATTCAAGCCTTAAACAATCCATTTCTAACCTCGAGTCCTAAGCCAAATGTGTTACTTTTACTATAAACCATCCTCTAGTACTATACTCCATCCACGTCAGGCCCTATAATTCGCTATAACCCGAAACCTTTATTTTTTGCCTAGATATAAGCTTTTCCGTAACAGTACTCATAATTATTACCCTGATTCTAATTCTAGGCCTTATTAAAGCCATTAGCCTATCCTGATGTTATCCAGGGGGTGTAATTGCTTTATGATCTGTAATCTTTTTTTGTACATTGGTGTTTTTATTTATGCGTATATTTAAATGCAAACATTTTTTTGGGGTATGAATCTGTAATGAAATTTCATGTTTAATATTTATGAACTGTTTATGAACATGGACACAAGGTAGTATAAACCTTTATGAGAGAAAGAAAAAGAATAAATTATATATGAAAAGAAATAAGAGAATATTTTGTGGAAAAAAAATAACATTTTATATAAAGGAATATTGTGCATTTTTGTCGCCCATGTTCTGTTCAAATATATGTTGAAAAGTAAATGCGAATTATATCTTTGCTAAATTATTGTGGTCAATGAGGGAAATGCGTTTTTCTTGTGTTTCTTCATTCCCCTCTTTCCCTGACCTGCTTTAGTTTTGAGGGGGGTCCCATCAATTTTGCTATTAGCCTATCCTGTACCTTCAGCCTCGTCTACCCTATGCCAGCTCTATTGCAATCGTAAATGGCTGCATGTATACTAGACCCAAGGGATGCAGTCTTTGTCTCAGAGCAGAATTTTCTATGTAGTACCGCTTTAGACCTAAGTCGTGCAGAGGATTCAAGGTAATGGTGGTGCACCGTCAACAGCATGGAAAGACTGCGTTGGGTTGTCTAGAGAAATATTCAGATAAAATACAATTTGGCTTGTTCTTCAAGAACATCATGTTAGTGGTTGCCTAAACCTCTTATTCTGTGCATTAAATTATGTATTTAATGTTTTATTGAAGATGATCCTCGTCTGGTAACCGGGCTCAAAATGATGCACCCAAAACAGACCATCATTCATGAGGGCTTGTGCCTGCTGGGGATATGAGCGAGGGATGGTGGCTCACCAGCTTATCCTGAATATGTTAAATTATTTTGTCTTTTTGTGTCAGTAGGTAATTACCACCGTCTTATTGTCGTGATCATAGTCTTGCATTATCTGCTTACAAGTCCCCTTACTGACCCACACGTCTTCAAAATCACGGGCATTATTGACAAAGTCATGACGCCCAACACCCCTGGATAGCTGGCTGCCAAGCTCACCATCTCACAGGGCTCTCTGCACAAGCCTAGCTAGTTTGCATCAGATTCCAGGCAAAGGAGTGCATGAAGCAAGGCAACAGGCCTTCTCCATAGAAGTACTGACAATCTTGAACAACCTCCCTGTGGCCATTAGGACCTCCCTAACCCTTTTGCACTTAAGGAAAGAGCAGAAGATGCACTTTTGATGAACACTATATATCATGGTTCAGTACTAGTCTGCTTCTGCACTAGGGACCCAGATCCTCTCCAATCATCTCCTGAATCTATCATTGCCTTTGACACTACAGTTCTCTGCTGCTTTTTGGCTATATTTCTGCTGTACAAATGTGACCTGCATCCATAGAGACAGATTTACTTCCTTACTCTGGCCTAACAAGTTGACAAAGTGATTAAAAGTTAAAGAATAAACATTTTGGCTTCGAGTACTTTCTGGTGCAAAGACTGGTTCACCTGATGAGTTCCATGATTGAGAAATGGAGACAAGGGAAGGTAGTATGTGAAGAGTAAGCAAGTAAAAAGAGTAAGGCTGAGCAGGCTTGCCCCACATGATCACGATAGAAAACATCAGAGAGGTAAGAAGGCTGGATGAGTAAGGTGTGGGTGTGCTGTGTGTCATGAGCATAACAGTACAAAAAAGTGTTTTCAAAATTCACAGTTAAAAAATCATGAAATCTGATTGTGTTCAATCAATATATTGCACTGTTTTAAATTAAGCCTGAAATATTGTTACAAGGATCTTACTTAGGGTTTTGTGGGGAGCACCTTTTTCCTACACCATCTGGGTGGTGAGCATCAGCTTGTGCACTTAATATCACTCTCCAGTATCCTAACCTACAGGCGAGTACTTTAATGAGCTATCTTGATGCCCCGATGCTTCGACATGAAGAGGGTGCCTACAGAAACCCCATGGACTCAACTGCTGGTGGAAGTATGAATAACTCGTAAAAGGTCATGCATTAGCCATGTAAACAATAATGGTCTTTGTTATCTGCTTAATACTTTTAAAAGATTCGGATATTTAGATCATGGCCATTTATTACAAGATCTACAAAAAAATATGTTATTGATGTATGTGTTTTAGAAAACCAGCCCGTAAACTATAGTTTAGAAATCATGTCTTATAACTAGCTGTGATTTGTAAATGCAGTCTCAATTTATCCAACAATATATTTCTTCTGCCCCCACACCACCTGCTTTAATCTCAGGTGATATGTTGCAGATTATGGAACCACAATAATGCAGTATTTTCTGACACTTTAAAGATGGTGCCTTTGAATACTGTGTAATTGCACCTCTCGGTGGGAGTTTGAAGCGGACATCTTTTTAAATCCATTCTTGCTATTTAACGGAACTCACGTAATGCTGCAGCTTTCATTCCCAGTTGTTTGTGTTCATTCCCAGTTGTTTGTGTATAGCGATGATTGCTCTGTAGCTCAAAATCAGGACTTCTAACTTCTGCATCTGAGGATATGTGTACAAAGTAGAGTCGAGTGGAGGACTAGAGTTCCAGCCTGACGTCGTAGGGGCATTTTCTCATTTTTAGTTGTTAGATACTGAATTAATTGGGCCGCTGCTGGGCATATTGTGGCATATACGGTGATTGGCACAGTCTTGTGTCGAATGAGGAAGTGTGAAGTATCAAAGGGAGCTCATCTTTACATTGCTGTAATCCGTGCGAAGAGTTTTCCCTCTTAAGAATGATTCTGTTGCTTGAGAAATGTTTTTTCCAGGCAGAGACACTGCCTAATAATATGCAGGTGTTTTTACTCTGGTCTCCAATACTTTCTGGCCAGTACATACCCTTAAACACAATTTAACAAAACTGGTTTCCCCCTCTTGTGGAAAGTCTCCAAATGGCCCTTGTAAAATGTTTCATGGAAAGAGAAATTGCTCCAATCATGAAAATCCAAAGCTATGGGACAAAACCAACGCATTTCCAACCCTAAAAACGTGAATCCTTATGCAGTAATATTTTCTATAGTTAATTTACAATTATTAAGTTAACGGTGGTGATCAAGAAATAGTGGGGAATGTAGAACGTGGGAGGCTGATAACAACAGATAGAATGTAGAGGGAGATGGAGGGTTGGTGGGAGCACTGCTGGAGATTTTTTATAAACACAAAGTGAACCATTGTTAAGTTGACCATCACCTATGCCTAAAGAAACTGCTGGTAGAGGAAGTAGAAAATGTAAGTTGTAATCTTTACACTGGCGACGAGGAGAACGTCTATGCAGGACCATAAAACGGACATCTCCACTCCTGGAAGACCACTGATCTACGGCTGTGAAACAAACTGGGACAATACGAGAAAATCACGAGGCAAGTGGGCTAGCGCTCCCAATCTAATGTAAACTGAACAGGAGCACACCTTGCGACTTCCGATAACCTTAATTTAATTTTGGGCATTTTGATGATGCTGTGCCTTTTGGTAATGGCAGTGCGAGGAGGTTGTCGTGGAGGGAGTGACTAAAAGCATTGAATAAAAGCGCTGTTGAGTCAGCTACGCGCAATATGAGGCACATAGTGAGATAAAGTACAGTATTTGTCTCTAATAAATAATAAATGCCATGACTTAATTGTGTTGTCCCATACCGCTCGTATGACATCGGTATGCTGGAATAACTGAGTTTGAACAGGGAGAGAAGAACTCTATCTTGAAGAAAAGACAGTAGCAAGCAGTGCACTAGACACAGAAGAAGGACTTTAATCTTGCTAGCGTGCTTATCCACAAGCAAAGAACAAGTATTGCAACTGTTGTGGTAATGACAATTCAGTTATTCAAGTGTTGTGTTAGATTGTCATGGTAAATTATTGTGTGCATTTATTATAATACATTTTTATTTAAAATTTATATTTTAGTTTGTTGTATTATGTTAATTTACAGGAAAATGGCAGATCAAAATATGGCATCACCTCCATCCTTTTTTATCAACACCAGGAGAGCCTCTAAAACCATGGAAGCAGTGGAAAAAATGATTTATCACATACATGTTAGCTATTGGAGGTGATCAATATGGTCCCCTTAGACGTCAAGCTATTCTTCATCATTTAGGTGTTGAAAGGAAATTTATAAAGATCTACAAGGGATTTCTTTAGGCATGGGTGATGGTAAACCTAACAATGGTTTTGAAATGTCCATGCACACGTTGGACATTCAGTTTACCCCTAAAACTAATTTTGTTCTGGATCACGTTTTTTTTCAAGGGTACAAAGAAAAGGTGAGGATATTGCATCTTATGTGGCAGCATTGAGAGGGTTAGAAATGTCCTGTGAATTTGAACAGCTAACTGATGTTTAATAAGAGATCAGACTATGATATGCTCTAATTGTAAGAAGATAAGAGACTCTTAATGAAGGATCCTAATCTGGAAGAAACTATTCAAGAAGCAAAAGGTATGGAACGCACAGCAATGTGGATAACAGAAATGGATATTTCGGGAGGGATTAGAAGGTGTAATAAACATGATTGGACATATATCTAAGAAATGAAGAAAAATAATGGTGCAAGGAGGAAGGTGAAGTGCCGAAACTTAAAGTGGAGGGTGATGTGAAACAAAGAAGTACCAGTTGGAGAGATTAGAGATATTTTCGATGTGATGCTTCTGTCCACATTGCATCCAGCACATTGTGTGCAGTCAGGAATGGGATATGCAGAAGCTGTGGTAGGAAGGGGCATTTTGCAAAAGTGTGCAAGACCAAAAGTGATGGTAGAGATGGTCGGAAGATTCAAGAAATTGACCGTTGTGATGGTGTTCAAGAGATAGTTACAATGGTCGTGAGGAGTTGGGAAATTCGGGAGAGAATGTTGACCCAGAGAACGAAATGAAGGCAGAAACGCGAAATGTGAAATTGGAGAGTGCTGACAAGTTGGAGAAGCCCATTGCCAGATATTTCTGAACGGTATGTCCATAAATGTGTTGGAGGATTCAGGAAGTTTGTTTACCCTCCCACCCAAAGAAACATATGAGAGTGAGTTGAGACCTGTTCTATAGTCCCATTTGTCCCAACCAGATGTAAAGGCCATTGGTTATGATGGAAGAAGAATAGAAATAGGCATGAAGTTGATGACTATCAAATTTAAAGGAAAATCTGTCCTCGGACGAGTGTACATAACAGAATATGGGTCAGACTTATTAGGATGGTGTCATCAGAGATTTTGGGGAGTAATGATAAATCCTAATGCAAAGAAACCAGTGATGTTGACAGAAAGGCATGTAGTAGAAGTGGATGAGGATGTTCAACATATTTTGATAGAGGTATCCAAACTATTTTCTGAGGTGTTGTGTCTACTAGAAGGTTTGTCCTACAAAATATTGAAAAATGGAGCGAAACCTGTGGCTCTCAAAGCACAAACTATTCCTGATGAATGTATGACGTTACAACGCATACCCTTGCAATGCATACACTTGCAATGCAGTTTTTCACATGGCAACATCCACTACAACACATTCCATTACATCGCATGACACTACATCGCATTTTAAAAAACTACCTTTACAACGCATTCCATTACATCGCATACTACCTTTACAACGCATACCATTACATTGCATTTAAGGTAAGTATTGGAAAATATAGGGGTAAAAATGACTATTCTAACTCCAGGGGGTGCAACAGTAGGGTAAGTGTTGGATAGTGTAGGGGTAAAAATTGCTATTTTACCTCCAATGGTATGTGTTGTAGTGACATGCGTTGTAGTGACATGCGTTGTAGTGACATGCGATGTAATGGTATGCGTTGTAATGTCATGCGTTGTAAAGGATGTTGCGATGTAATGGTATGCGTTGTAATGTCATGCGTTGTAAAGGTTGTTTCCCATTCCTAATATGATGAGGGAGCCCTTGAAGCAGGACCTGGATACATTTCTGCAGCAATACATTTTCGTACCCCGCGTAACTTCTTGTGGTAGCACCAAAGGAAGGAGGGAAGACTGGTCTATCTAGAGATCGCCGTGATCTAAATAAAACCATTGTGGTAGATAGAAAGCCACTTCCTAATAGATCATAAATGCTCACTATGAAGGGTAAGGGAGTCGTGTTTAGCGTTTTGGATATGTCTGCTGCAAATCATCGGTTTAATTTACATGAGCAATCTTAACATCTAACATCATTTGTCACTCTGTTTGGGGCCTTCTGCTGTAGAAGGATGCTGTTTGGGCTTGCCTCAGAGGCGTTTCAAAGAACAATGAGAAGCATTTTTGGAAATATGGGCAAGTACTATGTTTCAGTAACGATCTACTCATCGTGGGAAGGTGTGCAGGGGAACATGACCAATTGTTTGAAGAAGTTATGGGGTGATTGGAAAACCATAGGGTGACAATAAAGGGAAATGTCCAATTAGAAAGAAAAAAAATAACCTACATTAGGACATGTCACAAATGGGGAAGGAATTACACCAAAGAAAAGTGTTGGCAATCGAAAGAGCATCATGGCAGAGTACTAAAGAAAGGTTAAAATCATTGATTGGACTGGCAGAACATTGCTCAAAGTTTGTAAGGAATTTCACTGAGGTGGTGGAACATGTGAGGAAATTAATGAAAAAAGGGTAGGGTCTGAGTAGAGAAAGTAGTGTGAATGTGCATTCAAGAGTGGAGGAGTGCATTGTTAAAGCTCAAACATTGGGACGTTTTGATGTTACACGAAGAACGTATATTACAACAGATGCTAGTAATATAGGCATTGGTTCAGTACTAACGCAGGTCAAGGATGATGTAGAATATGTGGTGGCTTTTGCATCCAGGAGATTGGAGGGTGCGAAAAAGCCATATTCTGTTTTTGGGGTATTAACTACTTTAGATTCTATTTGTGGGATATAGCTTTTAAAGTGAAGACTGATCATAAACCACTGACTTATATATTCAAATGGGAAAGAGGCCTGGAAGGGAATGTTACACCACACATTTCAAGGTGGTTGTTATCCAAGATGGAATATAATTTTAAAGTGGAGTTTGTGAGAGAAAGTAAAAATGTGGGGGTGGATTTTTTGTCAAGGATGGCAGTAGGAGTGGAAGAAGTTGTGGATGAAGTGTTGTGGACAGAAGTGAAAGAGTGGAATGCTGCAAAGGAAAGTGATATGGTGATGAGGGATGCTGAGGCGAGAGTTATGAGTAGTTGGAAAGTGAAGTTAGCAAAGATTTGCATGCATATTTTAAAATCGTTTTTGAATAAGGCATAGCCAGTGGGTAATTAATGAGGATAAACCGGTTGGTTCCTCCACGTGATGATTGAATGCATATTATTGATATTGCTATTGCACATGAAGGATACCTGGGATGTGGAGGTATGAAAAGTGAAGCAGTCCTACTGGTGGCCTGGTATGGACGGGGATCTTGAGGGAAAAGTGAAAAATTGGGTTGCATGTGCCAATGGCAACAATATTAAGGGTGTGAAACCACCCCTGTTAGAGGTCATGGATTCTCCAGAGAGACCATGGGGAAAACTTGGCCATCGATTTCTTAGGACCCGTGTCCAGATTGGTACTAAGGTTTAGGTACACACAAATATTAGCTGATATCATGCAAAAGTGTGGTAAAAACAATGGAGCAAGTGAATACGACAGGGTTCATTGAATTTTTAGGAGGAAGTTTTCATGGATGAAGGTATCCCAAAAACCAATAAACTATTGTATTGGCCAATGGTGTGCAATTTGTGACCAGAGAAATGAGTTATCTTTCCAGGATGGGAATTATTCAGGAGTTTCTCTTTTCCGACCAAAGACCAATTGATTAGTGGAAAATGAAAGTGGTTAGTAATGGAAAACATTCAGTTCTCTTTGGCCAATCATCTTTCATGGAGGAAGGACTTACGGAGAATGATTTGGACGCAAAGACTAACTCCAACTTTAGTTACAGGTATGTCACTGTGTCCTTAAAAGGACGGGAGCCTGAAACAATAGAATGTCCCATTTTGTTGAAAGGGGAGTGTGAGTAAATAGTGAGGAGATGGTAGTCGAGGATTTGCAATAGAAAAATGTGCAGTAATCCAAGAAAAAAGATGTGAAAGTGTTGTGTACCAAGCGTAGAATGGGTTGTGGTGAGAAAGGGAGGTGTTGTCCGCAAGGGAGCTGGCAAATACTCTATCCCATGCAGAGTAAAGGAAGTCAAACGTAGTGTAGTAATTCCAGATGATGGAACTACATGGAGTATCAAAGATGTCTGTAAGGTTGGAGGGTATGCAAAGATGTGTACATTGTTGACACTTGATGTAATATCCGATGGCCTTGTACGGTGATCTGTTTTATTGAACAGATCCGTATTTGTTCATAATGTAGGATTAGGCTGTACAGTATATCTTTTATTTGTTAGATGTTTATAGAAAGTATAGGAATGTTCTACTTTAAAACATTAGATATTTTAAGAGGGAGATGTGCTGTGATCAGCAGATAGTGAATGAAATGAGGGATTTATAAAGCGCGACAAAACCAGAAGGCAGAATGTAGAGGTTGCTGGGAGGCAAAGGAGCTGTAGGGCGATGGGAGCCCTGCTGGAGATGTTTTTAAAACACAAAGTGAAGAGGAAGAAGAAAGTGAGTTGTAATCTTTACATAAACCCTATTCTGGAATAAAGTCTAAACAATGAGCAATTTTTTCGGTCGTTTTCGCTGTCATTGGTGTCGTTAGCTAATGTGCTCTTGCCCCAGATGGTATTGGCTCCCTCCCATTTCTCCTCCTTTTTCTCGGTCTAACGCAGTTGTTGACACTCATCAGTAGGCTGAGGTCAGGGGAGTAATTACACTGATGTGACCATCAATGCTCTGACTAATAGGGCAAATCACAGAAGCACATTTTACATTCCCACACTTTAGATCTGAGCACTAAGATATTGGTGCTGTATATTTATAAACAGACTCCTTTGCTATCTCTTTGTAGTATATAAAGATAAAGTATTGTTCCGAACGGAGCATGTTTCTTGTTCATTGCCACGTCCTAGGTAGTTAGTTTGTGTGCTGATGCAGCATTTTGTGGTACCCAGGCTGTCATCTGAGTTTTCTTTTAATAAGTGGGGTTTCTACTGAGTGACGACTCAGAAGTGCGCTTAATGGAAAGGGCGGCTACAGCGGTTACCAAAAGACTGTGCGTCTCCGTGTTCCAGCTAAATCACCGATGGGTCTTGCCCTCCAGTAAATTGGTAACTTAGGAGCACAAAATGCTTTTTGTACTAAAACATTGGGGTCTTTCCAAAAATCCTTTATTTTATGAGCATGCTAAGTAATACTACAGAAGTATTCTTTTACGTATTGTTGTATACCTTTTAGTAATTGCCATTGAAGTGCCCGACTCTTAGTAAAAGTGCAGACATGCACACTCCTTTTCTATTTCTAATAGTTGTATATGAATAGTTCCAGAATGTTCGAACTTTCTTCTAGTTTCATATGTTTTGGCGCCAATTCACAAGGGCATAGAAGAGTGAGCACAGAGTACTGCAGGAGTAGTAGTTTGCATATTCCAAAAAGCCTTTGTGAATAGGCCCCATTGTGGTTTTTTTTATTTTTTGAGAATTAAGTTTCAATGCGATCTGCAGACAGTTGAGCACCATGCTTCCGGGAAGGAATGAGTTTTGAATGATGTGCACATTTGACACGTAGCTGTTCTATAAGCACTTTGGGGGCCGATTCCCAAAAGCGCTTAGGAGTACGGGAGGAGTGCTACAGGAGGGCTTTTTAGATACTCTTACATGGCTTTGTGAATCATCCCGAAACATTCAGCTCCCCATTAGTGAAAGGGCCAACCGAGCATAGCCCTTTCTGTTTGTACTAAGTGCATGTGAATATTCCCTTTTTAGAGGTTTTGAGGCCAATGCATAGTGTCATGGAAGAGTGCATAAAGGAGTGACCTACACCTTACTGGGCGCTTGAGTACTCAAGCAGAGTTCAAGGTAAAGTTAAATTGCACTAAGCATTCTCCGTCTTCGAGGCTAGAAAATGTGAGGTAAAATGGTAACCTTGGGGTTCAACAAGACGCTGGTGTTCTATTAAAGGTTTTAATCGAAGTAATGAGTTCCAAATGTAGTTTTTTTCATAAGAAGTGTTAAAATAACTAACTTAATCTTGGTTATGAATAGCTGCTCATTGCACCTTTGCATTAAAACTCCTTCGGAATGTGTAACCAGCAAGAATTTGGTAGCATAGCTTGGCTTGAACGGGGAAGGGTGCTATCACACTTGAGTAGTTACTACCGCATAAAAACCTAGCTGCTCTTCCAAGACTGCTGACTAAGGGCCTGATTTAGATCTTTGCGGACGGGTTACTCATCACAACGGTGATGGATATCCTGTCCACCAAAAGATAAATCCTTTTATAAAGTATGGGATTTATATTTCGGCTAATGGGCTATCTGTCCCCTTGGTGAAAGAGAAACCCGTCCGCCAAGATCCTAATCCGGCCCAACGTTCGAAACCAATATAGGTATGTAGAACTGGAGGGTTTTTAGGATGATGATGGGTAAATGTGATGGACTTGTTAAGCATGGTCAGCTGTTAGGACCTCAGCAAAGGGCTGCATCGACTAGCAGCCATTGATGGGAGCATGCTTCAGCAGCAAAGGGCTGCATCAGCGAGTATCCAATGATGGGAGCATGCTTCAGCAGCAAAGGGCTGCATCGACTAGCAGCCATTGATGGGAGCATGCTTCAGCAGCAAAGGATGTATCGACGAGCAGCCATTGATGGGAGCGTGCATTGACTAGCAGCCATTGATGGGAGCATGCTTCAGCAGCAAAGGGCTGCATCAGCGAGTATCCGATGATGGGAGCATGCTTCTGCAGCAAAGGGCTGCACCGACTAGCAGCCATTGATGGGAGCATGCTTCAGCAGCAAAGGGCTGCATCAGCGAGTAGCCGATGATGGGAGCATGCTTCTGCAGCAAAGGGCTGCACCGACTAGCAGCCATTGAGGGGAGCATGCTTCAGCAGCAAAGGGCTGCATCAGTGAGTATCCGATGATGAGGGCATGCTTCAGCAGCAAAGGGCTGCATCAACTAGCAGCCATTGCTGCTGAAGCATGCTCCCATCAAAGGGCTGCATCAGTGAGTATCCGATGATGAGGGCATGCTTCAGCAGCAAAGGGCTGCATCGACTAGCAGCCATTGCTGCTGAAGCATGCTCCCATCAAAGGGCTGCATCAGCGAGTATCCGATAATGGGAGCATGCTTCAGCAGCAAAGGGCTGCATCGACTAGCAGCCATTGATGGGAGCATGCTTCAGCAGCAAAGGGCTGCATAGGTGACTATCCGATGATGAGGGCATGCTTCAGCAGCAAAGGGCTGCATCGACTAGCAGCCATTGATAGGAGCATGCTTCAGCAGCAAAGGGCTGCATCGACGAGCAGCCATTGATGGGAGCATGCATCGACTAGCAACCATTGATGGGAGCATGCTTCAGCAGCAAAGGGCTGCATCAGCGAGTATCTGATGATGGGAGCATGCTTCAGCAGCAAAGGACTGCATCGACTAGCAGCCATTGATGGGAGCATGCTTCAGCAGCAAAGGGCTGCATCAGCGAGTATCCGATGATGGGAGCATGCTTCAGCAGCAAAAGGCTGCATCGACTAGCAGCCATTGATGGGAGCATGCTTCAGCAGCAAAGGATGTATCGACGAGCAGCCATTGATGGGAGCATGCATTGACTAGCAGCCATTGATGGGAGCATGCTTCAGCAACAACGTGCTGCATCAGCGAGTATCCGATGATGGGAGCATGCTTCAGCAGCAAAGGGCTGCATCGACTAGCAGCCATTGATGGGAGCATGCTTCAGCAGCAAAGGGCTGCATCAGCGAGTATCCAATGATGGGAGCATGCTTCAGCAGCAAAGGGCTGCATCGACTAGCAGCCATTGATGGGAGCATGCTTCAGCAGCAAAGGATGTATCGACGAGCAGCCATTGATGGGAGCATGCATAGACTAGCAGCCATTGATGGGAGCATTCTTCAGCAGCAAAGGGCTGCATCAACGAGTATCCAATGATGGGAGCATGCTTCAGAAGCAAAGGGCTGCATCGACTAGCAGCCATTGATGAGCGCATGCTTCAGCAGCAAAGGGCTGCATCGGCGAGCAGCCGATGAATGGAGCATGCTTCAAAGACAAGGTGATGCATTGGAGAGCAGCACTTTGAGAAGGGTGCTGCGACAGGCAGAATGGGAGCAGCCCTTTGGGCAGGGCATTGCACAGCACAATTGCTGGAGGAAGCTCTCCTGGGTTGGGCGCTGAACTGGCTAAACTTGGATCAAAGCCAGTAGGTGTGATTAAAATATAAACGAGTGGTTCATTGATGGCTTCCAAGAACATATTACACAATCAATTAACTTTTGAAGAAGCAGTGCCGTGGGCCAATAATGCTTTTAAAAGCCACTTGACTGTAAGCACACACCCATTTCTCCATAGTTCCAGTGTTGCATCACATGGGGAAATCTCAAGTCTAACAAGTCTATCACCAATAGCTCCCGCTGCAGGTAATCTGCACTGTAAACCCCTACGAGCAGGAATCTGTTATTTAGAAGGGTGGCTGGGTGAAGGGAGGCATTCAACACCTCATGCTTCTGAGGCACATGCTGACATATTATCTAGGAATGATGAAGTTGGGCTAGCTTGAGATTACACTCATTTGCAAAAGTGATTTGTTCAAATCTTCAGTCCATGCTCTGTGTGACATTGATGAAAGCATATATACCTGTAGGACAAGCAATCTGGAGTGGTAAAGCACAGCTACTCACCCACAAGGGTCTCAAGGCGCTGGGAGGTGGGAGGGGTGGTGTAGCTCCATTGAGTGCTGGGGTCATCCGAAGAGCCACGTCTTGATGTGCTTCCTGAACTGAAGCAGTTCGAAGACTTGGTGGAGGGGGAGTTTGTTCCAGGCCTTGGCTGCGAGGTAGGAGAAGGACTTTCCTCCTGTTCTGGTTTTGTAGATGCGTGGGACGGTGGCCAGACCTGTTCTTCTTGAGTGGACATTTAATATGGCAACCATTCAGGAGCCGAACCGGCCTACATGCTTGAGATACCTCGCAGTCCACACCTGCCTTGATGGAATCATGTACCTTAAGGCTCTTCCTGCCTTCTCCCAAGAGTCGGTAAAGAGGTTTTTACAGCTGCCATTTATTTTAAAGCAACAAATGTTGTTAAAAGTACAGTGCATCAACACACATTACACATCTAGGATGACCACAACTAAACAAGCAGACATAAAAACAATGTGGTTAAAACAATTCGGAAAAGACCATTTTATTTTAGTATTTATGCTATGGCTAATAACTCGTCCCTCTCTCTCTCTTCCCAAAAAAAAAAATCAAGTACTAGTGTTGTCTACCTTTTTAAGTTGTATATTGTTTTCGCATACGTTGTAGACGGAGTATTCTACAACCACGTGCCGTCACCGGTGTAACGATGCAGGCGCGTGGTTGTTATTAGAATTGTGAAGATAGGTTTAGTAAGTTGCAGCATGCCTCTTGATGGGGAAAGACATGTTGGCCTTTATATGCATATTAATTTAATAAAGAACTTTCCCACCTCATTGCTGCCTTGGAGAATCTTCACAACAAAATTGGTGACGATCGATCTGGGATATTTTTATCTGTTCTGCAAAATGTTTTGATTCGTGGAAGGAACTCGAGGGAATGGTAGTCTTTGTGTCTGTTTGGAGCACTTTGTCAATTTTTAAGGAATTTGGATAGTCTTCCAAGCAGTCTGTTTTATTTTTCATCATTGGCAAGGGGGTGTCATGCCTGGGATCAATCCTTCTACATTGCTGGAGTAGATTTGTTGACATATGCTGAAAGGGATCGAAGTTGCTCTTACTCGTGTATTTCCTTAGTTTGAGTTACATTTTTACTATTTACAGTGATCTTTGTTCTTGCAGGCTAGTTGCTGCTTACAGCAACTTAGTTATACCTTACCTACTTACAGGCTATATTTTATGTTGACGGTGGGTAGTGTTTACAGTTAAGTGTGTGTGATGTTTTGTGACAGTAATGTGTGCTTCCGATACTTACTCTTTACCAACCGAACCATTTCTCACTTCTGTTGGTGAGCCAGTCATAAGATGGCATGAGTCAGAGGAAATGAAGCAGATCCGAACCTGCGGAAGATTGATTGTGTCTGCGCTTAAAAGGCTTGCTCTCGCATGTAGATTTGGATGTTTGCATGATGAGCTAACTCGTGATCAAATTATCTTTTTTCTTATTAATGAAAATATCCAAGAAAGGTTATGGGGAGTCCTCTTTGGAGGAAGTGGTTGCTATAGTTAAGAAAGCTGAACTTTCAAATAAGTGTGCGAAAGCAGCTGGGTCAACCTCGAAGGAAGACCCCCAAGGATGTGGCGTGCAAGGTTAAGCACAAAAATAAGAGGGAGAAGTACAAAGTTATGAATGATTCCAAGAAAACTGGGGGTAAAAATTAGGAGATGCAGTGCTATAGATGCAGGAACAAATATCATTTGGCGTATAGCAAGAAATGTCTTGCACAAAAATGCATGGAGTATGCAATCTAAGGAATTTTTTTCAAAAGTATGTAGGAGGAAGGCTAATGAAGTGGTAGCTATAGTACAGGAGAATTCAGATGCTACTTCTAGCTCAGATGGTTAGGAATCCGAGTCCACTCGTAATATGATTGTGTTTTTAGGTGTCATGGACCAAGGTGCTGTCAATGGTGTCGATCTCTTGTGTGGACACTCAAGGTCTGAACCAGTGTGTGACGTGAAGATTGGTGGGGTGGAAATGTCGATTTGTGCAGACTCTGGTTCCTCATATACAATTGTAGACAAAAGTGTGGAACGAAAAGTTTACAGAAGTGTTAGGGAAGAAGTGAGTAATGAGATTGAAAAGTTTCTCCTTGCAGGGGTCATTGAAACAATCAAAGCTTCAGAGTGGGTCGCCCAATTGGTAGTGAGAAGACGTGCCATTGGGAAGATCAGTTTGTGTGTCGATCTTGGGTATTTCAACAGTAACATTGTGGATGAGATATTCCCATTACCCCAAATCAATGATCTTTTGACGGTTACTAGCGGTATGGTTTGGTTTTCTTCTCTTGATTTGTCCTCTGCTTACCACCAGGTTAAGCTTTAGGAAGAAAGTAAACCACTAACTACGTTCATGACTTCCCAAGGATGATACCAGTTTTTTTCGCATGCCATTCGGCCTCGCATCCGTGGCTGTGGTTTTTCAGAATTGATGCACAGGCTGTTCAAGAACAAAGTTGGTATTGTTTTCTTTCAGGAAGACATTTTGATCATGGGGGGGAAGGGCAAAGAACAGCATGATAGCAGATTGCATGATGTGTTGAGTTTTGCGCAAAAATGGTCTTACAGCTGAAATTAGTAAATGCATTAGATTATTTGGATCATGAGGTCACTTCTGAAGGACTCCAACCTAAGAGTAGTTTGCTCAGGGCTGTGGAGGATGCGCCAGCCCCTACTATTGAAGATGAACTGCGGTCCTTCCTTGGACTGGTGGCATTTTATGCAGTTTGTCAAGAACCTCTCTGAGAAAACGTACCATTTACGCCAGCTTCTAAAAAATATAAGGTCACATTTTCTTGGTCTGATTCCTTGCAGAAAGATTCCCAAGTCATTAAAAACAGTATTTGTACGGCAAGAAGTCTGAAAGGTTTTGACCCGAAGTTGAATTGCATCCTCACCACCGATGCAAGCAACAAGGGCTTTGGGGCTGTATTGACCCAGTAGGAGACCAAAGGTAATGAATAGATGGTGGTGGTTGCCTCACGGGCGATATCTCCAGCAGAGGAGCACTGTTCTGTGATTGTAAAAGAAGCCTTATCGATCGTACTGGGTCAAGAACATTCAGGAGTTGTGTGGAGTTACGAAGTCTAAGTGAGGTGTGAACATGAGTTTTTACTTAAAGTATTGTATTCACACTAATATTTAAAGAATTTGTTAGAGATTGTGTGCTATGTAAGGATGCGGACAAGTCTCAAAGTGCAGCTGGAACCTCAGTTGATCCCAGTTCCTTGTCCAGAAATGGCAGCATGCTCCCACCCTGACACAGTAAAACACACACAATTAGGAGACACCACTCCACTTTCATTTATGAGAACAAGTATCTTTATTTACTTCTTGTCAGGGTTGGAAACGCACAGTTCGGGAAGTATGCAGAGTAAACAATTAGTTATATCCTCAAATCAATACAGGTAACATTTCTTAGGCGAATATTCAATACAGGCAGCATTTCTTATGAGACTATTCAATTTATGTCCATCCCAGTGCCGACGGAGGGGTAGGTCTTATCAACACGAGCATCTGGAACGCCGGACCTGATTGGTGTCCATAGTCCGCCGGCCACTGTATTTCTTGTGAGCAGTATAAGTCTACGATGACTATACAGGGTATGTAGTTTTCACTTACCTTATTGTAGATAGCCTCACCCTGATCCTGAATAAGTGTCCTGATCGGTTTGACAATTGAGACACAAAACATGTCGATCACCTGAGAGTAGGGCACATACCACTAGATACCTAAATACTAGTTCTTCACCCCTCTCACCTTTTAATTAGGCAGTTTACCTTTGGAATAAAAACATTATTTAGGACTAACTGACCTATTTTAACTCCCACATTCCCTTGCATCTACACATACTAGGCCCCTTACCCCCACTGCACCTATCAGCAGGAACAAAAGATCCCCAACAAAGAGCCCCGGTTTCGGGTGCCCGCCAGGTATTGCAGAGTCGACCTGGCGAGGGGCAGGCTCAAATGATGAAACATGACACCTAGCTTGCCAGGTATGTAAGAGCCCTAGTTCCCACAAGGAGAACTCCCCTCCTTACAACACACATCAGCAACCACCCTCGGACCTCATCCCCACCTCTAACTCAGAGGAACTTTGTACTTTTTCTTGATACACAACTATTCAATGTATGCAATATTTCTTAGGCAGAGTTTCACTACAGGTGACTATTCCCTGGCAGAGGATACCGTTTCGAAAAGGACATTCCAGTGGCGGGGCAGTTCCCAGACAGTTATTTTGTTTGTCTGACCAGGTATTTCAGGCCCCAGGGGCCCCTGGGGCTACCCCTGCTGCACACTGGACCTGGCCTCCGCGTGGGAGTAGGCCCCAAATCTCCCCGACTCACCGCTCTGTCTCGGCGGTGGAATTTTTAGGTCTCAACGCTGCGCCAGCTCTAGCCTGCGCCGGACGCCTCCTTCCCAATCAGCCCGCTCCTCACTTCACTTGGGGCTTCGACTGGGGCCCTCTACTTCCTGGAACCCGACCTGAGGAATCCAGGGGCTGCCGCACTTCTTGGAGCCCCTCTCGTGTGTGCCCACCACGAGCCCTGGAACTCCAGGCCGGTTCCTGGTCCCGGAGCCAATCTGGGCGCGGCTTCCTTGGGGCGCAGCCGATGACGTGACTGGCACCCCGGTTGCCAGGCGACGCGCTCGAGCGCAGTAGTAACCGCGGCGGCCCTCACTATGGACCAGGGGCCGCTGCGGTGATCTTGGCCACAGCGTTGTCTTCCAGTGGTGTCTGATCCGCGGCGGTAAGCTTGACCTGCAGCGTTCGCTTCGAGCGGCGCGGTGGTGATCTTTGCCATAGCATTTGAGCTCGAGGTGAGGTGAGGCTCAGCGCGGGGGCCTCGACTGGGATCTGGACATCGCGTGCCTTCCTTCCGCAGCGGCCAATCCGGGGCAAGTAGCACCCCGTGGCCACAGCGCGTCCACCCCTGCACAGCACCTTACAGTACCTCGGGGGGGGGGGGTCCCCGGCAGCAGCGATGCTTCCAGCCTCACAACGCTTTTTCCACACGGCTCTTGACAGGTCAGGTGACAGTGGCATAGGTGATGATAGTCCTTAAGGATATTTGCAACTCCCCAGGCAGTGGTCTAGTCATGGGCGTAGCAATTGGTGTGGAGACTCACTGGAGATGGAGACTCCGGTTCACCTCACGCAGGGCAAGGTCAGCAGGCAGGTAGGGTAACTCGGTTAACTAGGAGCAGCAGTTCCTGGGATCAGTCCGCCTCAGTAGTGTAGCTCTCTCCCTAGCCCAGCAGCCTTCACTGCAGCGGAGACTCCCCTGGTCCAGAGGTGTAACTAACTTATCAGGTTCCCTCCTTACTTTTATACCCCTAGGTCAGGTGACCCTTCAAAAAGGCGGCAAGTTCTGGCAGCAACCTGGGGGGTTGGAAGGTTCTAGAGGAATCTGGGGACTCTGTGGTGTCTGTCTATGGTGACAAGAGGCGGGACGGTCAAGGTTACAGTAGCAATAAGTCCCAGCCTTATCCCAACTACTAGTGCGCAGATTGGACAGTGGCCTCACCGCAGTAGCAGGGGCCTGTGGCAACCATGTTAGGAGAGAGCACCTGCACCTCAGCACTGGTTAGCAGTGGTAAGGGGCCCAGATTTCGATGTCCAGCAAAAATGAGATAGAAAGGGAAAAAAATGTAGGGGAAGACCACCCTAGGGCTGACCGGTCTAACAGGCAGAATGTAAGGAAGTAGTGGTCCAGGAGGGAGATGTGGGACAAGTGCAATTACCATGGAAAGTGATGGAGTAGAGTAGGTACTCTAAACCCTTGTGTGTCACAGATGTCTATAGGAACTCTGTGAAATTGAGTGATGGACCAGTGTGGAATTTGAACAGGATTGCTAGAATTAATTGTAACTGATGGGGAGAAGGTGTAGGAGGAATGGAAGTATATAGTTATAGTTGGTTGGATAATAGCGGAATAGTAGGGTGACTGTGCGTTTTCAAGTCCCCATAACATTGAAATAAAAACATATGCGCATGCAAATCTCGCACCTTTCAACAATAGTGTGCATGTACAGTAGTCAGTTATCCAGTCTAACTTTATGTTGTATTCCTTCATCCAGTCTAACTTTATGTTGTATTCCTTCAATGTTCTTGGTCACATTGTATTTACCTTCGATGTACATTCTGTGGAGTGTTCCAGTGTTAGTTGCACTGCTACTCTATGGATGCTCCAATGAAGTAAAGTTCTTACTATCATTTATCTTTTTGGAGTATTTACTGGTGACGAGTATGGGATTTGTAACCAGAGGAAGCATCCATGTAGTCTTTTTAAAGCTGCAAGCTGTTTGCACTACCTGCACCCAGGGTCGGATTGGTAATGCGGGCACTTGCGCAACGGCCAAGAGGCCAGTATCCGAGCTCCAGCTGTGGGCTGCTTTTCTGGGCAGCCTGGGTGTCCGATTTCAGCTGTGTCTGTGTTCCGATGCCGCCAGCGGCCCAGTGGGTGCCGGAGGGGCCTTTCTGGAGGCAGATGGGGGTCCATTACCTCCCTTTTATCAACTGGCAGAGGTGTCACTCCCTTTCTCTCGCTGGGCCAGCCTATTAATGTATGTAGATTGCGCGGGGCAAGAGGCCTGAGCAGAAGTGGCCTCACTTGTATTTAGGTGCGGTTCACTGATGTGAACTAATCCATGCATTTTTTTTTCTAAGTAAACTTAAGAAAAAATACCTCCGTCCCTTCTTTTTTTTTTTAAACTTCGCTGAAGCAGTGTTTTGTGGAAAATGCAATATGCAAATGTAGGCCACTTTTGTTTTTTGTTTTAGTGTGCCGGGACGATATATATATTCCAGACACAAGGAAAACACCCAACGCGTTTCGAAGTTCCTTCACTTCTTTCTCACGGGTGAGGTATGTTTCTCAGCCTTTTCTTTTTTTTTTTTTTCCCCACGGGACATGGTTGTTACGTGCACGTGATACATAGACACAGAAAAGTTACATTGTTGCCACTTTTTGTTCGTGTTGAAACAACGTTTTGAGAGGATGTGAGGCATGCAGATACATTCATAGTAAAGCTTAATATAAAGTTTGACATATTGGTCTCACATATAGCACACCGTTAATCATTGTTTGATAAATAATGAAAACAGCCTAAAAAATACAAAAGGCGTTTTTTGAAATTCGTTAATAGAGCCCAAGTGGGCAATTAGCACAACTCAAGTTATAGACAAACAAGTGGTTAACCGTAGGCATTTGCTGCAACACGGCGCATTCAAAATTCCCATAGTGTTTATACGAGCAACACAGTATTTCATACTTCTACGATATACCGCCCTAGTGGGCCTATTTGTTTGCAACAATATCCGATTGCACGTCATTGTGCAGCAGAACATAATCAGAATCCAAATTTATTGAAATTCTATGTACTTGATTGTATTGCATATCGGGAAAGTGGAGGTAACAGAATGTTGGAATTGAGAAAACTTAATCGAGATTCATCATCAAGTATAATACTACACACCCTGCAGGTAATAATTTGGATGAGGAACTGGCGGTTCATTTGCATAACTGCAGTGGACGAGCTTCAAAGGCGTGCAGACAGGGTACAAGCAGCGGTTTTGATCCTGCTTGATATGTCTGCCGCCTTTGATACGGTTAACCATGGGATCCTGTTGGGCCGCTTAAGTTATGCTGGGGTGGGAGGTAGCGCTCTGAGGTGGTTTCGGTCATTTCTGCAGGACAGACAGCAGGCGGTGTCCCTGCCTCCCTCCCAATCGGCTTTTTTCAATGTCTCACACGGGGTGCCACAGGGATCCGCAATTAGTCCCATTCTTTTTAACTTATATTTAAGACCTCTGATCTCACTTATTAAAGCCTACAAAATTAAAATAATAAACTATGCTGACAACACGCAGATGATCCTCTCCTTTGAGGGAGAGTATTCTACACCTGTGGAGGTATTCCACACTGCGTGATACGTCATGCTGGCTAAAGAACAATTCCCTCCAATTTAATGCTGGGAAGACGGAGGTGCTCTTTAGCACCGGGAATGCTGGGAAGACGGAGGGGCTCTTTAGCACCGGGAATAAGATCTCCCGGCCATTTCCATAGAACTTTTGGCCTCCTGAGACAGATTAAAGTGTGGCCAGTGGAATCAGTTCGCAACCTAGGGGTCATGCTTGATCAGAAGCTCAGCATGGAGACACACGTCAATAAGACGACCTCCTGCTGTTTTGCTATTTTGCGGTCTTTGCGGAAGATCATGCCATTTTTACTATCTCAGGCGCGCGCCCAGGTGACAAGGTGTACGATCCTCAGTAGGCTGGACTACTGTAATCCCTTGCTACTGGAGTCCCCTGGCTTCCTTTGGGACACGCTCCAAAGACTGTAATCAGCGGCTGCTAGGCTGGTTCTGGGGTTTCCTAGGAGAGCACATGCGCAAGCGGCCTTGACGAAGCTGCACTGACTCCCTATGCGACAATGGGTACAATTCAAGGCCCTCTGCCTCGTTTTCAAGGCCTTAAATGGAATAGGCCCTCTACCCCTGCAATCCAAATTTGCGTGGTATTCCCCAACCAGGCTGCTTCGTTCCTCAGCAGCTAGGTTGGTGAGAGTGCCTAGGTTTAGGAAGACCAGATCAGGGGGTAGATCTTTTGAGGTGGCCGCGGCCAAGCTCTGGAATCTGCTCCCGTGCGAAATCAGGCAAATCAAGGAGCTTCTCCCGTTCAGAATAAAGTTTAAAACCTGGCTGTTTCCTTAGTATGTGTAACTTGCCCGTTCTGTACGGTTCGGTCCGACACGTCCGCCCTCTTTGAGCCACCAGCACCAGGATGCCTGCAAGGTGACAGTGCGCTTTATAAGACACATAAATAAAATGAAGAATAAATAAATAAAAGTTGGAGGTTATTTGTAGTAGGCCGTCTCTTCAAGGAATTTCATTCTTTGAATTTTAATGGTTTTTAATGATGAGTAGTGATGAATCTTGATATAGACAGTAAATGTTGCCTTTTGTTCTTTTGATTGCAGATAACAAGAGAGGAAGTCTTGTGCAGATTTGAAGATGTTTGCCCACTAGGGCGGTATCTCGTAGAAGTATGAAATACTGTGTAGCTCGTATGAACACTATGTGAATTTTGAATGTGCCGTGTTGCAACAAATGCCTACGGTTAATCACTTGTTTGTCTATAACTTGAGTTGTGCCAATTGCCCACTTGGGCTCTATTAACGAATTTCAAAAAACGCATTTTGTATTTTTTAGGCTGTTTCATTATTTATCAAACAATGATTAACGGAGTGCTATATGTGAGACCAACATGTAAAACTTTATATTCAGCTTTACTGTGAATGTATCTGCATGTCGCACATCCTCTCAAAACTGTATTGTTTCAACAAGAACAAAAAGTGGCAACAATGTAACTTTTCTGTGTCAGAAAAATAGCTCATCCACTTTGCCTCCTTCATTGTTGGTTTCATATCGAACCATCAAGCAGCTGTAGTGAAAATGGTAGGTTGGTTTACCATAGGAAACATTGTCCTTTGATGTAGAAGGAATGACTGAATTGAATTACACCAAATTCAAATTTGGCAAGGAAGTTAATACTTTACTCAGAAAGCATGCTTTTGTGACTTGGTGTAAATCTTTTGAGCAATTGGTGTTTTAATAACATGCTCAAGATGGGCATGAAGGCATTAACACTGGTAAAAAGTTAGAGATGTCTTGGCCTTTTACAGAACATAGCTCAAAATGGATGGCTGGATCCTGATTGGCTGGCCACAAAATGGGAGATCATCTTGTGGCAGCCATTGCAGGCTTCTGGGACTAGGTTCTCAAATCCCGGAGAAAGAAAAAAAAATGGCTAAACAAAGCAGTATGATTGGCACACCAGGACCATGTGGGGGTTGAGGTGCCCTTAAGGCAAAATTAAAAAAAAACGACACATTTCGCTTTCTGGGTACCACTGTATGAGTATGGCACCCCCTGTGGTATTGGTATTGCAGTACCACAGTATCGCGGTACCAATAAAACGTATTTAAGAACGAAAAGGATCTGGTCATAGACCAGACCATACAGCCAAATACCGTTGCCCAGGCCATAGGCAGTGCACAGTGGGGGTTGGACACCAGCAGTTGCTTCAGCTCAGGGCTGTGAGTGGAAGGGCATGCGCAGGGGAGGACGTAGGAGAGGGATTGGTGCAGGACCTGTCCTCCTGTTCTGGTGGCAAAACTCTACTGTTTACGGCCATGGGCACTGGGGATTAAGGATGGGGGGCAGTTTAGAAGCCCCTGGGGGTTTGGGTCAACACCCTGCATCCAGCCAGCCGCCATTTTGTAGGCCTTGTGCAGTAAAGGTTGGCTGCCTGAGGGGGCGAGTGCAGGGCTAGCCTGCTGTGCATGGCTTACGCCAATGCAGAGCTGGTTGTTGGCCACCTTCAGGGTTTAGGCACTTGTGGTAGCAGACTCTGGCCTGAGAACAGGCCCTCTAACCAAACCTTGTCACACACAATTGTGTGGAGTCGGGGGTTAGGCATCTGTGGGGCAGTCCCTTTGGCTGTGCGCAGCTGAGGGGGTGGAACACCCACGGGCCAGTAAGAGCAGGGCCTGGCCAAAAGTTAGGCAGCTGTAGGTGCTTGGGTGCAGGGCCTGGCCAGAGTCTCTTCTGCTTGAGTTGGATCATGGGCAGTGGTGGTGTGGTACTTGGTTGGAAGAAGTGAAGTTTCTTACTAAAGATGTAATATTTATGCTCTATTCAGATTATTTTATGGTTTCATGGCTATTCTCAGAACATTTTATTATGATAGGTAGGGATTTGGAAGTTGGAAAAGCTTGTAGTAACTGGAACAATTATCTGATTCAGAGCCGAAGGAAACTCTTGGGGCATCTTGCCGCCAAACCTTAAAGAACATGGTGGCAACAACCTGCAGTTATTCTTGCATTAGTATTGAAGCTGGTGAATGCTGCAAACCTGTTAAGCTGGTACAATATAGATCTATGATTTTAAAATGTGATTTAAGAGAGTACTGACGGGTACCCAGTGCCTACAAAACAATGACCGAGCAATATTGCATCAACCAAATGATGTAAGGAGGACGTCGAAAGTGTGTTGTGTAAATTGCCAACACCAGGAAACCAGAAATGGAAAATGTAATTTAGCTGCCGTGCTATTAATTCTGCTCCTCCTTGAAGGCGTGAGTGCATCTTATGGTACACCTGGAACTTGAACCAATAAAGGGCTTTGTTCATTGCTTTGAATCATAAACTAAGCTCATGGTTTTATTTTATGGCTTTTTCTTTTAAGTCTGTATTTATCCATAATTGTTTTTGCTCCTTGGTCTCGGTTTGTTTTGCATTATTTTTTAATTCAGTTGCAAAAAGTAGATTTCTGCATTTATGTTTGAGTTTTGCATAACCCCAAGAAATGTTGGTAATATAGCGCCAAAATAGCTGTAAATGCAAATCCATTCTCTAGAGCTATATTTTAGCGCGTAATGCGCCCTTGCATCAATTTAATAATAACAAGATTTAAAGCACTTGGTTACACTTACTAGTGTCCCCGTGCTGCGGCACAAAAGAGATTCCGGGCAGGCAGAGGAGAGAAGAGATTAAACCAGGGAACTCAGAGGGAAAAAAGCCAAGTCTTTAGCTTTTTCCGAAAGAGGGTCTCCGCAGACTCCAGCCAGAGCCCCGGGGAGAGTTTATTCCACTGTTTGGCAGCTAGGAAACGAAAGGAGCGGCCACCCATCCTAGCTCTCCTAATGGTCGGAATGATAACCTGCCCTGTCCCGCTAGATCTCCAACAGCGGGTCGGAGAGTATGGGGTCAGAAAATCATGCAGATGGGTGGGTTCTTTTTCTCTGTAAAATGCAACGGCTCACACACATCGCTTTGAAAAAAAAACGTTCCCTTATCGGGAGCCAGTGCAGGGAAGCTAAAGCCCTGTTGGAAGAGGATCTCCTAGGTACCATTAAAACGAGACACGCTGCAGCGTTCTGAATGCGTTGGAGTCTCTAAACACATTTCGAACTAGCTCCCAAATAAAGGGCGCTCCCATAATCCAAGCATGACGTCACCAAAGCGTGAACCATAGTTTTTCTCGCTGAGATTGGCAGTACATTGAGAATCTTCCGGAGACTGCACAGAAATACAAAACCTTTTCATGCCAATCGCCTAGTGTGGTTAGCAAAGGAGAGCTTAGAATCCAACCACACCCCTAGATTCTTTACCTCATCACAAGGGGACGGGGTTGGTCCCGGTGTCTGAGGCCACCATGCTGATGACCAGATCGTGGGAGCTTTACCTATCACAAGAACTTTGGTTTTATTACCATTAAGCTTAACCCCTTCGATGCTCATGACGAGCTCAGCTCGTCATGAGGTATACCTCTAGGGTGCTCATGACGAGCTGAGCCATGGGGGTTCCGCAAGGGTCCTCGCTGAGTCCCACGTTGTTCAATCTTTACGTGAGACCGCTGGCTGATGTCGCTAGGCAGTGGGGCCTAACTTTGGTCTCATATGCCGACGACACACAGCTGGCGGTTACTCTCAGCGGGGATGCGGAGACTGAGGCCCCCAGGTTTCAGTCTGGACTGAAGGCGGTGGCTAGCTGGTTGACAGGCAACTGCCTTCAGCTAAATGCCACAAAAACGGAGGTGATGGTTGTCGGTAAGGGAGTGGAGCTGTGGGGTGACCAATGGTGGCCCTCTGAGCTGGGACCCACTCCGACCCCGGTATCTGAGATGAAAAACCTGGGGGTCTGGCTGGATGCGGGCCTCTCCTTTGTAGGGCATACTAAAAAAACTGCGGCCTGTTGTTTCGGTCTCCTAAGGGGCTTGAGACCTGTTCTCAAGTTCTTTGACGCCCCGACCAGGCAGCTGGTGATCCAGGCAACTATCATCTCCCGCCTGGATTATTCCAGCTCTCTTCTGGCTGGGGCTAACCAGGCCGAGCTAACCCGTCTGCAGCGGGTTCAGAATGCTGCGGCAAGGGCGATTGTCGGCCTGCCCAGATTCAGCTCGGTGGCAACTGTCCTTCGTACCCTACATTGGCTCCCTGTCAGGAAGCGCATCCTTTTTAAGGTCTTGTGTCTCGCTTTTAAGATTCTGAGAGGTATTGGCCCGGAAATCCTATCCAGCTGTCTTTCCTTTTATGTTCCCACCCGCACCCTCCGTTCCCAGGGTTTGGCCCTTGCGGTGGTCCCCAGATTTAGGCTTAGTCGCATGGGTGGCCGCTCGTTTAGTGTAAAGGCCGCGTCAGCATGGAACTCCCTTCCTGTTGAAATTCGTCTGATGGAGGACCTCTTGACTTTCCGGAGGGCTTTAAAAACTTTCCTGTTTTAGCTGCTTTCATGTTTTTAGTTTCCTGTTGTGTTATGCTCTACCTTGTCTCTGCGCCGGGACGCCCCTTGGCTGGGGTATCTGTGCGCATAATAAATCAATATAACATAACATAACATGACCACACCCATTAACATTATGGCGCAGCACAGCCAAGAGCAGCCAAGGTGTTAAGGCAGTTGTTAGCCATCCAGGACGCCAGTTCTTGTAGACAGGTCAAAACATTCATGGCTGCCTTCTCATGGTCTTGTGTAAGGGACACCACCAATTGTGTGTCATCAGCATACGACACAACACTGACCCCACATTTTTCAATCCTCTCTGCCAAAGGGGTGATGTAGAGATTAAAGAGAGTGGGGCTGAGGGTAGAGCCCTGTGGGATCCCTTGGTTCAACGTAATACTTTTAGAGTAGTAGGGTTTCTGAAACGCCTGGACACTACGCTCGTGTAAAAAGGACTTCAGCCATTCAATGACTCAGTCCGCCAAACCTCCTTTCCTAAGGATGAGCCACAGTGTCGAAAGCGGCACTGAGGTCAAGTAGGACTAAGGCAACTGTTTGTCCCTCATCTAAACATTTGCAGATGATTTAGGTGGAAAGGAGCAGAGCCGATTCGGTGGAATACGATGTTGGAAAGCATGATTGAGTGGGGTGAAGTAAGCCGTAATTGCTAATATGATCTGTCAATTGAGTATTAACCACCTTCTCTGCAATTTTAGCAAAGTATGGCAGCAATGAAATTGGACGTAGATTCTCCAATTGGCTCATGCTAATATTTGGTTTATTTTTTAATGGGAGTACGATCGCCTCTTTCCATCTTGTTGGGACTGTTCCTGTGGTAAGAGAGCTCAAGAAGGTGCCTGAGATAGGGCTCAAGAGCCACGAGGCTCCCTCTTAGCACGTTAGGGGTCGCAGGGTCTCTGGGTGAGCCAGACTTGATTCTAGAGGCTACGCTATTGAGTGTGCCACATGGGGGAACAACAAATTCAGAGACATTCTGCCTCCCCCAAATTAAGCGCCCCCTCATCCTCCAAGCACCCATTACGTGCTGCATCAGGAAAGGTAGAGTAAATCTTCCCCACCTTCTCCGCAAAGAAGTCGGTCACCAGATTGGTAGCAGGAGCAGTGGTTCTTGCGAGTGACGAGATCTCCTTAAAGATAATTAAAAGTTCCTTGGAGTTCTCCGCTGTCTCGATCCTATCATTGTAGTAAAAAGCTCGAGCCTTCCTTTATAAGAGTGATAGATTTTCAGGCTGGCTTTATATTCCCCTTACCTAAGGTCTGAAAAGTCTCTCCTCCATGCTCTTTCGAGGCGTTTACAGGCTGATTTGGCTATTCTAAGCTCACTGCCAAACCATGGTGCGGATTTGAGTTGTCTACCAGGTGCTCTCGAGGACCATGGGGCGTTACTGGCTAATGCCTCCAAGATACGTTCATCCAGTGCATCACAGGCAGAATCAATGTCTGTGCCGCCAGGTGGCCCGCCCTGTAATAGTGCCAGATTGAAATTAGCTTGTGAAAACTTAGCTTCTCCTGTAGATAGATGAGAGTGAGGCATCCAGGCGCAGAAAGGAACCACAAACGGATCCGTCCACAAGATAGAAACCGGGGGCCCCATTTCTAAGGCATTCCAGTTAGCAAAAATCGGGTCTAAAAGGTGGCCCAGTCGGTGGGTAGGGAGCACCGATTTAAGTGTCAGCTGAAGAGCTGCCAATTCCTAGCAGAACGCTTGTCCCCCAGTGTGTGTCATGTCGAAAATATGAAGATTCAAATCCCTCAACACCCGGAGTTTCTCATACCGCAGTTCAGGTTGAATCAGCTGCTCAATAATGCTAGATTTAAACCGTGTGAAAGGCCCAGGGGGTCTGTAAATCAGAATCCCTTTAATGATGTAATTTGTGGACGCCCTAATAGAGAAGAAGCTAACTTCGCTATCCACAGTGTCTGCCAGCTCAAGGGTACACTGAATAGCTAGCCAATGAATCATAGCAATCCCTCCTCCCCTATTAGTGGGACGGTCAATTCTGATTATTCCATAGCCATTTGGAAGGGCCTCTAGAATTTCTGGCGCAGAGTCCTCATTTAGCCAAGTTACTGTGAGAAATAGCACATCTGGCTGACCATCAGCCAGATAGTCATGAATTTCATGTTTGTCTCCTCGGAGATCTGCAGTTGATCAGACAGAGGCTAAGCTTCTGACCGAACTCTCTCAATTTCAAAGTTGTCTCCGCCATGAAAGGGCAATGACTGCAATTATGGCGGGGGTTGCCTGCCATTAGATTTTGGCCCAGATCTCTGTACTGGGGTGAATGTATGACATTGCTCTGCATTCTGTCCATCAATTGTTTTTGCATTTGTCACCCTGAGTGGGATGGGTATGCTCAGATGTGAGTCTCATGCTCTCCACACCACTGGAGTCAAGCTATCCTGGCTGAAGACGGCTGATAGCCAAAAACCGGTCCTACGATGCTTGATTCCGGTCCAGGAAAGACATGGCTTGGCAGTTCGGGCTGGACTGTTCCCATGAGGCACAGGGTCAAGGCTGATTTGCATATGGACATGTCTGAACTGGGGTGGTGTGGAGTGCAAAAAAACGATGGATTTAGGCCCAGATCTCTGTACTGGGGTGAATGTATGACATTGTTCTGCATTTTTTCCATCAATTGTTGTTTTTGCAGTTGCCATTATACTGTGCCTACACACCTCCCGAATTGGGGGACAAAGTTTGTGTAGCTGTTTGGCAGTATAGCAACAAGTTAATCCGGTTTGGGCAGGGATATTGGCCCCGTCCGGTTGCGGACGGGCGCAGACGGGCTTGCCTTTGGTGTGCCTCCGCTCTGGCATGCGCCCTATGTATCTTCTTTTCCTCTCCCCCCCTAACCCCCCCCCCAACTAGATCGCTAATCGCGATCACTGCGGAACCGGAAGTACTGGGCTCTACCCTCCGCTCAACTGTACTAACTACTGCGTTGGACCAGGGCGGAAAGGCTGACAATTGAGCACCGGTACCCGCTAGTGCATAAAGGTAAGATCACACTCTCACACGCACAAAGTTAAAAATGCAATAAGCATAAGACAAAAAATGAACAATGTTTAAAAGGCAGAGAGGATCAGTATGGGTGCGAAACCAGAAAGGTCAAGATCTAACCCGACATGAGCAAACAGTACCGCCAACAACAGGTCTACAGAGACACTGCCACCGTCTGTTTTCACCGCTGCGCGTCCGCTCTGGCATGCGCCCTATGTAGCCTCTCCCCAACCCCCCCACTAGACCGCGAACCGCGATCACTGTGCAATAATGCAATTTCTGACCTGGACGCTTTTAACAAAAGCACTGCGAACAGCCGTTTGCCTTCTGTTGACCCTGTGAGTTCACTGTAAATTTCTAAAGTGAGTGGCACGTTTCACTGTAAATTTTTACAGCCAGTGCCATTTAATTACAGATTGTGGCATAATTTCGGGACTTTCATGTAATGAGCATTATGCTAGGTTCCAGAATTATGACCCCTAATTTAAATTTCACCCAAGCCCCTTGTTTATATAATCAGTTTAGGGACCAAACACTTAGCAGCCTCCCTAAAACCAAGCAGCAGACAAAAATTAAAGCGTTTCTGAGAGAAATAAATAAATGTAATAATTTCAATGGAAATCGCTTCACAATTGGTATGCATTCAGGTAGAACGTTGATTGATGGAGATTAGCATAAAGTTTGTGGAGAACAAAAAAGAAAAAACATTTGCAATGCAATAGGTCTAACAATTGCGAGCGTTTAAGCTATTGGCATTGTAAAGAACTTTAATGGTGGCTGCACATCTTCTCTTTTTTTTTTTTTTTTTTGGACGCTGCTCGTTTATTCAGGTTACAGTGAGCAGTGCCTAAAGAAGGCGGCGTGGTCAACATTAAAGTGAAAGTGCGTATGGGGCGCTTTAACCCAAAGTAAAAACAAAATTATTAACCCCTTCCATGCTCATGACAGAACAGTTCCGTCATGAGCGTCGGTTGGCCTGTGCTTATGACGGAACCGTTCCGTCATGGTTCTATTGGTTCTTTAGAACCTTCAGCACCGCAGCGGAATTCGCGCAGCACTGAAGGGGTTAATTTTGAAAGCTTCTGTAATTACCAGTGAGGGCCGCTAAAGTGAAAGCGGCCCTCACTGGTAATTACATAAATAAGCGTGGCTGATAAAGTTAAAGACTGTGCTGTAAATTAAATAAGCGTGGCCACTAAAGTAAATTCGGACTGCGCCGTAAATTAAATAAGTGCTTTCGCTATAGTTTAAGCGGACCGTGCTGTAATTTAAATAAATACATTACTAATAATATAAAAACAAGAGGCATGTTGCGATGTCGTGGGTGGACTAGGGGAGGATCATTAAAGAAAATGGTGCTCACTGACTTATAAAGCAAACCGTGTAACAACACAAGTTAAAAAGTTCAGTTGTTATGGGAGGTTACAAATGTAGACAAGGTGGTACCAATGAGGGACTATTAAGCCTATACACAAATGAAAAGCAACGATTTTGCAAGGACAGTAACAGGAGCCAATTGGAAAGATGGGCGGAAATTCTATGCCATACCTCAATACATCATGCCTCGCAGAGCAGCGCATGTGCTGCCCTTGCTCGACCTAAAAAACATTGCTCTGTGGATTGTCCTCCCAGCAACTGTCGGACATGGAGTACTGGAAACACACAACACATTCCAATAAATTACTGCTCTCACATTCTGAAAATAATAAGCTATGATACTCTGTATTCTACCCCATTTTCCGATGATAACTATGTACCACAAATTTAAGAAATACTCATGCCAGAAATATTCATGGGAGCTGACATGCCAGGAATTTCCAGAAACCAGTCATAATGATACTCCAAGTATCCCGCCATATTACAACCGTATAATTTTTCTTCACATTCGATTTCTCCTCTTCTTGTTACCACGCTCCCCTCTTCTTTGGCAGTTTTCTCTTGTCCACGTAGTTGTTGGTTTCATTTTAAGCACAAAATTAAATGGAGATATTGCAATTTACTTTTCAAGCTTTATTAGGGCTTTCAAAAATCGAGAAAGCATTGAAATTAAGAGACCGAGGGGCAGATCCGCTAGCGTGCCTTGTTGGTCTTTTTTAATTTATTTTTTAACGTACAGATGACCAGGTTTAATGGTGCCAACACGCCCCAACTGGGAGTTTGCTTTTTGCTCCAGCCTCTGCTCTTACTGTCCCACCTTGACTATTTTCATGAGTTGGGCCAAATTTAGGGATGCCGCCCATGGTGCAAGGTATATAGTGTCACAGAGATTGAGGGATATGAGCAGATCTGGACCCACCCCATCCAGCAATGAGGGCTCTTTAAAAGATGACCTACCTGACTCCAAGTTACTGGGGTGTGGATGGACGATCACCCAGACAACTCTGCGTGCCTTACCCTGGTTCAGGAAGCAGCATTTGCCACCATTGTGAAGTCCAACTGCATTGAACACAACACCTACCCAGGCTACCAAAGTTAGACATTTTTAAAACGGTTTTGTTGGTAATAACCTGAATATATAAGGAAATGAATCTTGGATCGAAAAAAGTAGTACAAGTGTAGACATAACTAGAAGCTGTGTTGCAATTTAAATGTAATTTATATTTCTTGTTTTGATTGCTTCGCATAAGCCTGTGACCACTTCCAGGGAAAGCCACTGCGGCTCAGGTACTTGTAGCTGGGCAGGAAAGGGTTACAGACAAGGTGGGGGATTTCCCAGTGGCTTGCTACACGTACATTGGTTTTGCTTCTGCAGAGAAGTAATATTGCCATGTACCTGGTAGACCTGGAAGTAAAGAATGCACCTTTTTGGCACCATTTGTTTAAGTTTTGATTGTGGGCTAAATTTTGCAATGCCACTATGGGCAGCTAGGAAGCTCGTGAGTCGTGACGTACCATAGAAGCATTGAGCTATTGGCATTTTATACTTGTGTGTGTAGATTTGGAAGGCTTGTCTCACGCCGTATTGTGGTAAATTCATCAAGTTCACGGAGATGTGTGCGCTTAGTAACCCTGGGCGTAGTACTATGCTAAGCTCGCAGAGCGTGCGTAGTTTGCGCTACTACGCACTACGTGAATTGCACGTAGCACATTGCAAAGACGCGTAGCGTCGCTGGCATTTTTTGCTTGCTCGGGGTCCTCAACGGCAAGTTGGCAACTGCAAGCAAGCAAAATCAACATCCTGGCGAGACCTTTTCCTTGTTCGCGATCAGCAACATCCAGTTGCCGATCACGAGCGAGGAAAAAAACCTCCCGGTGAGATTCTCAACGCAGGGATATCAGGTTTCTCATTGCGAGTGGTCGGGTATGCTCGCGACCACTCGCGATGAGAAACTACCAGTCCGCGTTGAGAAAGCTGCCGCTCGAGTACAAATCTACTCGAGTGGCAGAAAACGACTGCTTGTTAACAGTAGGTACATCTAATGATGTTTTATATGTATTTCTCTTACAAATGATGCTTGTTAAAGGACAAATGTCTGGGGCAAATTTCCGTATAGAATTACTTTACACTAACTGCCCTTGTAAAACTGCCTGGCAAAACAAACCCCTCCATTTTTAGGTCGAGCTCTCGACCTATTGTGGCCAAGTTGCTCCTCAAGGGACGTAGATTGGTGCACGAGCGCCGATTGCACATCGTGGACGCGCATCATGCCCCGCCCCCCCCAGCCGTGCACATCTTTTGCTCCACATTCACAGCGGCAGCCTCTCACAATCACGCACACAGCCACACTCACAGAAGCGCACACACACACACACGCACACACCACACACCATACGCACACACCATACACACCTCACACACAGGTGCCAAGCCCCACTTACCGCCTCAGCCGCCTCTCCTGACTTCTGCTGCCATCCACTCTGAGGGCGCGGGCTTCTCGCAAAGTCGGAAGTCCCGCCCCACGACTGCCGTGAGCGTGCACATCCCGAGACCGGAAGTTCGGGAGAGTGCACGCTCGCGGCTTTTTTTTAATGTGCAAATGATCCTTTCACGGCCGTGCAGCTTTACTGCTCCGCAGCCAATGCTTGTTGGTTTTTGGGATTCGAGCGGTTCTCCCTGGTTCAGCAATATGGCGTCCACTGCTGCCTGACTTCGGATGTTAAGACCCCAGTTCTTCATTGTGCCTGTGGGATACATACGGATGCCGTTTTGGAATATGAATTAATATGTTACTTTGAGGAAGAAATCAAGCGAAAATAGAAGTTTAGCAGGGTTCCAGTGCTGCAATTAGACAAACAATCTTCATACTTTATGGAGGCAACCGAAAAAAAAATGATTCCGTTCTTGCCTAAATACGATTAAAAGTAATACACAGTGGTGAGAAATATATCAAATAAAACGCAGAGCATTCAACTCCGCAATGAGTTCAGAATGTATATCACGTAGAGATAAAAGATCAAAGTCAGAGTAAAGCCTATTATCCAAAATGAGCGCTATGCAAAAGTGAAAAGCTGGCATACAACTCCAGATGTTGTAAAATGCTGCCGGATTCCTCTGAATAACATCCACATTAACCTCTCTATAACACGCATCAAGAAAAAGTGTTTACTGATTTTCGTTGAGCAACCCGAACTTTGAATATCAATTGGAGGATGTTTTTTAAATGTTGCAACGAGACCCATTCACCAAAGTCCACCCCCCAGCCTTGCGAAGATTCGGTGTGCTACATTGCTCCTCGGGGTAATGTTTAGAGAAGGGGTGTTTCTCGCTGAAGTCTTGTTTTAATAGATACATAATTGTGCTCTTTTTATCGACCTCGGAAGGATGACCATCTTGCCTCGAGGCTTCAGTGAACAATAAGGTGAGCCTCCCACTTTGGCAGGGAGTGCACGAGCAGCAGGGGTTTCATCTGTCTGCAGCACACAGACCCCTGGAGAGCAGGCCCGACGCCTCGAGGCGCTAACAAAAGGAGCGCTCAGGCGGTGTTTACTCGGAGAGAACAAGGCCGGCGCATTGTTGGAAAGAAGAAAGCACACTCCTAGTCCCAGCACAACGGCCATTTGTGTGCAGAGAAAAGGCTGTGTCAACACACGATGCATGGTATATATGGGCACACCCTATTGTGCACCAGTGAGGAACGTGCAGGACCCGCGTGTGGACACCAACAGCTGATCCCCAACAGGTACTGGTGCGTGTGTGTACGTGTCTGTCTGTGTGTGCTTGTCTGCGTGCCGTTGTTAGTGTGTATGCATGTGTGTGTGCGTGTGTCAGTGTGTGTGCGTGTGTCAGTGTGTGCGCTCAAGTGTGTGTGTGTCTCTATACTTATTACAGCGCGGACCAGGGCCAAAAACGCAAGCGTAAGTGCGCACTCGTGAAGTTATTGCGACTGAAAACTGTCCTGCTTTTAAGAAACTACTGCAGATCCCGTTGGGCGACTCTTAATACATGTGTGTGTCTACACACATGTAAGTCACATAAATTGCATGTAGTTTTAAAGCGCACCTTCACGTAAAGTAGCTGTTTTTTTTATAGATGAAGAATTGTGCTCATTTTATCGACCTCGGAAGGATGAACATCTTAGTGCTGCTATTTAATTTTAGCGCTCTGTCAAGTAAACAGAAGCCCAGTGCTGCTGTTCAAAGTGGGCCCGCCTATAACGTCAGTAGGGCTAAAAGTGACCCCCGGGCCATACTTTGAGAATCCAAGTTATATAACACGCATTCTCAAACAAGCATTTGCAATGCAATAGGTCTCGCATTATTAAAGTTTGAGCTATTGGTGTTGCATTATTTAGCAATGCCAATAGCTCAAACTTTAATAACACGAGACCTATTGCAAATGCTTGTGCTGTTTTTACTGCTGGCACGATATGTGTATGAGTATAAATGAAGGAGATTGAGTGCCTCGTTTGTCTGTGATCTTGATTAGTGTTTTGTTGTCTTGGTTCACTTATTTAATGATTTATTCTTAATTTTTGTATTTTTCATATCGTAAATGTACCTATGAGAAATATCAGCTTAGGCTTCTATATCGTATCTCTTGACTTGCTAGTTATCTATCTTTGACCTTAGGTTTTCTGCTTGTTTCACTTCTTAATATCGACCATTTCACATTGGTTTTATTCTGGGGTCGTTGAAAGCATGAGCGCTTTTGGGCTTCCGCGCCGTTTCCTCAGCCATTTGAAATGAAAGTCGAGCGCATGAGGATTTTTGCCTCGCTCTCGTGGTTCATTTGAGAATCCCTACGGGCTGACAGTGCGAGGCTAGTGCTGAGCACGTGCCTAGTACTCGCGCTCAAATATACAGTTCAATTGCGAGCACAAAGGGGTTTTACCTCGCGCTCAAAATAAAGGAATTCTTTAATGACACCATCGCAGGTCTGGCGCGAGCATAGCGCTTGCGCTAGTTAAGCATTTTATTATAAAAATTTAAACTATTCAGGCAAGATATTTAAGGGGGTATTTTTCTCTTACCTGCTCTTTCCAATAATCTGCTCCCTTTTGGCCACTGTACCCGCGTCACATGTCGTGGCAACCATCTTTGAATGGTCTATTTGCTTTTGTATGCATTTACTTTAAAGCAGACATATTTTGGGATACGTGGGAGCTCGTTTTACCGTTTTTAGGTCTCGCCCTGGAATTCGCATCCGAAGGATGCGTCCAGGGTCGGAGACTTATAGCTATCTGACACAGGGAATGGGCGGACAAGAAACTGTCACGAGCTTTAGCAGGCAGATTTGGCTGCGCGAACGCGCACGTTCCGTCCTGCGCCGTGCACTTCCCTCCCATACTCCCAGCAAGTCAGCCTAACACGCATGCATGCACACGCACACGCACTTACACAGACACACAGACACGCAGGCACGCAGGCACGCAGACAGGCAGGCAGGCAGGCACACAGACAGGCAACTCCCCCCCCCCCCCCCCCCCCCCCCACGCCCCCGCGGTTGGAGCCTCTCGGGGCTCAGGGCAACAGCAGGGCATGGGCGGAGTCCCTCGCGGGAGTATTCGGGACTCACCGGGTCGGCGGCGGGCCGGTCTCTACTTCTCCAGCGGGGGCTCCCTCTTCTGCACGGGGCCCCCCGCCATGGCTGGCACGGCATCTCCGGTCTCCCTCACGACTCGGGAGACCGGAGGACAACAGGCAAAGCTCCCGCAAGGCAGTGGGAGCGGACACACCTCTTCCCGGCCCCGCCCACAACCAGGCGGCGGGCCGGACATCTGCTTCCGGTGTTTTCCTCCGGGCTGCGGCGGTGATTGCTCTCTGTTATTTTATCCAGTGGCCTTGCCACTCGAGGGGGGTTACTGGCCTCATGTCCCTATCGCCCCCGGTTCAGCAATTCCCTTCACTGTGGCCCTGCCATGCTGTCTCCTGATACAGCTGGCTGCCGCCGCCTGGCAACCGATGTCCTAACTTGCCTCCTTCATGCAAAAGTAGGATATCCTACAAATTACTCCAGCCAGCTGGTGAGCATCAGAATTAATGTGGAGGCCTTTCGGCCACGACGAGGCGGCCCGTACAAATTGCCGCCCGCTTCAAAGCACAGTCAGCACCTATAGTGAACTGGGACTCTGCTTTGGGTTAAAAATTGCTTGAAATCTGCCCAGACTATAGTGCCTGACTGGTGCCGCGCGGCTTTCCTTTGACTCTCTCTCACTGCTGCCAATGATTTACCGACGGGGTCCTGCCCTCTCAGCAGTCGATGGTAATGGCTGTCAATCACTGTGGCACACCAGGGTGCCCTAGTGCCGTCACGTCCGGGGACTCAATCTAAGTCAGTCGAGTCTTCTTCGCCGGGTGCGCAGTCTGTGCTGACTTCATTCTGCAGTGTGCGGCAGCGCTGCAATTTAATTAAACCCCTGGCGTGCCCGTGTATGCACATAACTTACCAGCCCCTGTGACGGGGGCGGGGGGGGGTACGGGGGGGAGACGGGGGGGAGAGAGACTCGGAGAGTGACTGACCGATCCAGAGTGAGTTAATTTCACTCGTTGGCGACACAGGCACGGAGGCTTTAATCACTACACTATCTTGGCTAGACTGTTCAGTTTGGAGACCTGTTTGATTTGGTCTGGTGCTCGGTTTCTCTGGTGATGTCCAGACAAAAGAATCAACAAACCACGTGTCAAATAGTATCCTTAATAATAATTTGCATAGATGCCTGTACCTGACCCCCCCCCCGTACCCAAGACGAGGTGGTGCGACCCCTCGCAGTGTACTGTGTAGAGGTGATCGGGCAGGCAGGCTGCCAGTCGATTTTTACGGCGCACCACGGAGAGAGCGATCACATGCTCTCCCCTCCCAACAGCAGTAAGGAAGGCGGTGGTGGTGCCCCGGTGGGTATGGGAAGCACACATAGAAATTATGGCAAGAGAGGCAGGAGCAGAAGACACAAACGGGAGCAGTCATTAAATTAAAAAGGGAACACCAGAAAAGAAGCATTCACTTCATGGGACTGGGAGCACTATTTTTATTCTGCATGGCATGTTTTTTACTGGCTGTGAGATGGGAGGACCGATAAGTCAGTTCTTATGTGTACCTATATGCAATCTACATTCCTGTTACAGCTGGAGTAACATTGTAAGCCATTAAATCAAACACAAGACATTGGAGAGCATGAGGTATTATCACTAGAGCTGCAGACTTTAGAACTTAGGAACCAGGATCAAGATTGAGCATTGGCTCAACATCGTGTAAATATTCACAAGTGACTGGTCCTAAAACCAATTCAGACCTTCACTGATCTAACTGGTGCTCATGTAAAGTGCTCCAATGCACGCTATATAAAACTGCGACAAAAAGCAACGAACATGAGTCCAGTTTGCACCTCAAAAAACAATTGATGTAATTTATTTTGTGCGGTGGTCATTTACTGGTAATAGCCATAGTGTCATTTAGAAAATACTTAGTAATCACAGAATACTTGCCCTTCTTCGGATTCATTTGTACAACATCTGCGACATGTTATACATGTACAGAGTACAGTCAAACTGATATACCTTATGATATTTATATGTTTGCCGTGTCTTAATTGCTGTCTTTTGCCTGCGAGAAAGTGTTACTCGTAGTCGTTGAAATGTCACTCAAAATTTCACTGAAATTATGAAAATGTCACTCGTAGCAATCTGAAACCTTGGCAGCTATGAGTTTCATTGAATAGCGCTACCGCACGGTGACATCAGTGGTGCAAGTTCCTGGTGCGTGAAGACCCCATTAGTATGAAGCAACATTTATTTGTATGTAAATGAAAACTTGTGAATTAGCTAAACGGTGTTCATTGTTCATTAATCAACAAGTAATTCTTAAATTAGTACTAAGGCACCACGATGTAGGGCCCCTGGCCTCTCCTCCATTTCACTAGCAGTTCTTGCATTTTACAATGTCCTCTGTGGAACACGTGCATGAAGAAGAAAGCTTTGAATATGACTCTGAACATGAAGGCAGGGCAGTGCACGGCGACACCCCTGAACAACTGGACTTTGTGGAAGAAGGTAACTTTGGTATTTGTAATATCAATACATCTAAGTCACGTAAATACAACACATATTGCATGAAAAAATCCTAAAGGTGTCACATTTGCGAAAGTTAAAAATATTGGCATTGTAAATGACAAAGCTATTAATTTAGCTATTTTCAAAACCAACACATAAATAAAATATTTGTCATTTACAATACCAATAGCTCAAACTTTCCTAATGCGAGACCTATTGCATTGCAAATGCTTGTTGTTTTAGTATTTTATTTCCTTCCATCCGTCGATGTGGCAACCCAATGGCCATGTTATGAGGCAAAAAACAAACCAGCTCTGGATTTCTAGTCCACTTACATTTTTATTCTGAAAGACTTGAAATTTTGATATTACAGTTATAATACAGGCTTAAAAATCCTGACATGTCAAATGGCACATCAAGGTGTCTTATGGTCACCAGTGCCCATGTGGTGCCTGCCCCTGTGCACCTGCTGCCTCATTCTGTGTGTGTGACTCTGAGCTGTGATGCACACACTTCCTGCTTGCTCCATGCACGGCATCCAGAGCTCTCCCTATGCCCATCAGTGAGGCGTATCATCGGGTACTTCCATGAGGCTCATCACCTGATGCGTCCGTGAGTCACATAATCCAATGTTACTGAAGCACCAGAAGATAAGTCTCACAGAAAGGCCCCTCATCCATTGTTCCTGTGCTTCTGTGAGTCCTACCATCTGCTGCTTCTGTGAGGAACATCACCTAGTGCTTTCTCGAGGCGTATCGTCTGCATCCTGTGCGAGCCACCTCACCGGGTACTCGGGAATCGTATCCCCTGCTGCTTCTGGGAGCCGCATCACCCGGTGCTTCTGGGAGCCGCATCACCCGGTGCTTCTGGGAGCCGCATCACCCGGTGCTTCTGGGAGCCGCATCACCCGATGCTTCTGGGAGCCGCATCACCGGGTGCTTCTGAGGCACATCACCCATTGCCTAAGTATTGGACAGAATTCTGTGCTCTACAGAAGCCCATCCCTGTGCCCTCCATGCATACCTCTGTAGCCCATGCTGCATGTTATCCTGTGCTTTTTTGAGGAGCATTACTCTGCTCCAGCAGTTCAGTGTTACGTGTATGTCTGTTGATCTGTGTGCATTGATGTGTGTGTGTCTGTGTGTCTGTGTGTCTGCCAAGTTTCCCAGGGCCATACGTGATAAGTTTCTCAAGGACAGGTGTATTTTCTTAACTCTGATTTATAGTTCTGGTTTTATAATGGAATAAAGAAGACTACAAGTCTCATAATTAAAAGATGAAGCCTGAACTGGATCAGCTAGTCCCACATGAAACAGGGAAACTTGGCAGGGCTGAGTCATGAGTGTGTGTGTGTGTTTGAGCCACACGAAAGCCAGAGCTGGTGGCTTTATTAAAATCTGTTTGGGAAGGGGTGCAGCTGAAAATGCCTCGCCTCCTGAACTGCATCCACCTTCCTTCAGAAAGACATTAAAGGAAGAGCCGTTGTCTTCCAGGAAAGCGTTGAAAAGTCTGATTATAAATAGGCCATAATCCCCGGTTGCATAAGAAAGCTGCAGGTTGAGCTGTGTAAGAAGCGCGCGCCAAGATGGCGCAGCTATTTTTACCCTTCGCTGCTGCACGCGCTGCAGGCCCCGAGCCTGGGCTCTCCGTTCAGTACTCTGCGACCACCAGGTGCTCGGACTTCGGGCGGCCTCCTGTCCTGCCATGGTAGACCGAAACCTGCTCATGAGCCCGCGGTCCATGCCGTGGCCAGGGACTCTTAAGGATTTGGGGGCTCAGGGCAAAATATATAGTTTGGGCGCCCCTGTTCTTAACACTTTGAATTTATGATCAGGTTTCTGCTCTTTTCTGCCCTCTTTGGCCAGGTAACTTACAGTGCACAGCCACACTTGTCCAAATTCTAAATATGCTTGCATATAATATTCCAGGACAGTGACGTGTGTTTTCAATATTGCAACACAGAAGGAGCTCATTAATATTACTGCAAATAATCTTTGTGACATCCTCCCAATTGTCGTATGTGTGTTCCTGTTTTGATCTTAAATACTTGGTTATGAATGTTACACGTAACATAAAAACGTTCCTCTGCATTATGTCTGTGATGGACTCTCACATCAACCACATTAAAAAAATTGAAGGAAACCGTATTTAAAACAATCTGTTTAGGAATTATTCGAAGGTCATCAGGGCAAGACTATGGAGAATAGAGCTGAGTCTATGGGGGAGTTGGGGGGTTAGGCCCCCTGAAGACTGGGCCCTGGGCCACAGCCCACGTTGCCTATGCCTTAAAATGAATCTGGCTATGGCAAATAAACCTCTTGGGTGTTGACTTTCTGGAAGGTCTCCACAGAATGCTGTTCAGATTTTGGTTTTCAATGTTATCCTCCAAATAGCAACGTGGCCGCCTCTGTTATGGATTTTTGGAGTCCGGGGGGCGGCCGGGACCCAGAACTAAAAGAAATCCCAGTATTTTCTTTGGTTGACATCTTCTCGGCATACTGGCCAAAGAAAACGCATCTTTGAGGAGTGTCCTCGTGGGCGTTATTCTGATGATGTTGGCTAAAACCACTTGTTGTGGCCATCCCAGGAACACGGGCAGTCATCTGTTAAAATACAACGTGACCTGCATTCCAGAACGCGTTTCCTCCCACACCCTAAATTGATGCATTCACGAACCAGAGAGCAGGGCTGTGATGCAAAGTCCGACTAAAGAGGCCCCTCCCTCCTTGGGAAGAGGGGGTCCATGGACGTAGAGTCCCGAAAACGCAAGGGGGGTTGGAACTGACATCACAGGGGAAACTCCCTTGAGGAAGTGAAGGGTAATAAGCAGAAATCCCAAAGAAATCCTAGCTCTTAGAGCCCTGTTAACGTCCTGTTCTTTTTGTCATCCTGGCACCTGAGACCAGAGATGGCAAGGACCATGCCAGGGGTACCAGATAACAAGCCGGGGGAAGCAGCTGCCAATTTGGGGATGGGGGCCGGGTAGGAGAGAAGCATCCCAAATTAATGTTAATTGGGCGGTATCCGACTCTTTCTGTATCACCAGCCTATGCTCTGCCAGGCTGGATCCGCACTCCAAGGAGGGCTGGTAACAGCCAAGGCTTTCACTATCCCAGTGGTGTAGCCAGCGGGCCATGGGCTCTAGGGCAAGAAGGGAATGGACCCCTGACTCCTATTTGAACCGTTCAATAGAAGAATAAAAAGGATTCAGTGGGCCTCTGGGCCACAGTGCCCCTGCATCAGGCAAAATGTTTTCTGCATGTCGTGGGTGCTGAATACCAAGGCTGCTCCGTTATTACAGGCCACTGAAAATACATTTGTTTGCAGTCCGTTTCTCTCACCCCTCTCCCACCCTGAAAACTTCCACCTTTATCTGCCACAGGGAACAAGGGTTATCCTACCTTGAGGATTTTATAAGGACTGGCCCAATTATGCTCTAGTACAGGGTTTGGACCAACCAGGCCCAATCATTGAACCGAACGATAATTGAACACTATTTGTCATTGGCCGAGGACTAGAGATTCCCTGGTTGAGGGGAGTTAGGGACATTACGTGTCCTTTTGTAGGCGGGACTTGTTTGAAGATTCATCCTTATCCTATACTTTGGTAGGCAAAGTGGCACTTAGGGATAAATATGTTATAAACTATAGGAGGATATAAGGCGGGGCAAAGCAATTGCGACGCCATCTGTTATTTCATACTTTATTCTACTTCGGTTTCGGCTTTATCTATTTCATAGGTTAGCCACTTTTCCCCATTGCAATGACTGGACACACATCCTCCCACTTTGGCCCTGCGACCAGATGTCAGCACAAAGCACTTTACATCTAACGTTCTCGTGTACTTTTTACTCCAAGCCCAGGTCCTGCACTATTAAACCCCTTTTGATAAAATATTCCTTGAGTCATTACACAGAAGCTCTACACCAATGCAATCCTTGTTCTCCCATGAAACAAATGAAGGTTTATTTTTCCAGCCTTCAGATTGTACAGGACATGGCTGCCCGCCTTGTCTGTACTCTTCCCCCACGGTCCCCTTTAGTGCCTATACTTTGCTCTCTTTACTGGCTCCCTATAAGAAACCGTATGTTCAAACTTTTAAGCCTGTTTTTTAAATCATTACACGGGAAGGGACCATGTTATCTCAAAAGTAAACTGCATCCGAAGATACACGACTGCATGAATGAAGTGTTAGGGACTGCCCTGAGCTGGAAGCTAAGAGATGCCTGTTGAATGTATGGGAACCCACCACCCTCAGTAATAAAGATAAAAATCTGGGTCACGCTGGGTCAGATGGTGGCCAAGCGAAATATTGCGCAAATGTGGGGAGTGGTGGAGCCGCCCAAGTTAGAGGTTTGGAAGGCAGACCTGGATTGGTGCATGTTCCGGGAAAAGACTGTGTATGTTTCACTGGGTGCCCCAGAAAGTGGTCCTCCAAATTGAATATATGAAATGAGTATAGAGTAAATATTTGTGTCCCACCCCCCCCCCCCCGCCTCCCCACCCAATTATCCCAGCGCTAGAAGACCCAACTACACTGTAGCCACTGCTAACTACCACGAAAATTTGAGTAACCTGAACTATGGCGACAATTCACCTACAGTTTCTGCCTTCCTTTTTGTAACCTGTGAAGTCGACTTGAGTTTGTTAATAAAAAATAAAATAAACTCCATCCTTATATCCCATCACATCAGCTCCGACCTAGTGATCTATTGCACCCAAAACTTATTTACAGAACTAGATTCGGTGGCTGGTCCTTTTCATTCTTGGCCCGAAACACTGGAACCAGCTACCTGTACCCCTTAGCTCCTGCTCAAATCTAACTCTTTTGAAAAAGCTCCTGAAAACCTGGCTGTTTGAACTTTGATCTTCTATAAAACTATATTCTGTTCCGGACTGCTCTGCTGCCGAGAGATCCCCTCTGGGATGATCTTTCCGCCTAACAAATATACATTTTTATTCATTCATTCAAACTAGATCGATGTGTACACCTTTTTGAGGCTTGTAATTAAGGTTAGAAAATCTCTTGTTAGGATTTTGCAGTCTATGATTTCTGGTTGTGTATTCTGTGATTTGTGGGGTTAATTGGCAGTCCAAATTGATAGGAGTACAATTTTTATGTTTTGTTTTGAATTTTTCTGGGAGTACCATTTGGAATGTCTTATTTTCTACGATTCCTCAAGCATATTAACATGAAATTGTACTGTTTCTATATTCATTTGTTTTACTGTATATGTATTACACTTTTATGGTCTACATTTATTATCGCCCAATTTTTTTTTTGTATTGAATTGAACACAAAGACTGACTTTTGTTGATTCCACCTCCGGCTTTTTTTTTTTTTTTTTTTTTCCATCGACATACACTTCCTGTTTTGTCAACTCATGCTTGCAGGGACTTTTTCATTGCTGCTTAATACCTTTGTCACTGTCTTCCTATCTTTGGCACTCTTCACTGTTTCTTTACCTTGCTCGGGACAAAAGTCTGACTATGAAAAATACGTCCTGGTGCCCTTCGCCTACAACCACTGACACAAATTAAACGTTTTGGTGCTCATGGCTGAATGGTTCCTTCAGGAGCACCAGTGCTTCTGTTCTCATGACGGAAGCATTCTGTCACGTGCACAGATGCATTAAAACCCTCTGCTGCAAACAGCAGAGGGATTTCCATTTTGGGGGTGAGGGGGCATCGGGAGGGGGGGAGAGCTTCCCCAACCTCCCGAGGTCTGTTTCTAATTTTCAATTTAATGACGAATGCGTTCTTGGCGCGCTGTCATCATTCCATTTAAAACTGAAACTAATTTTCAGTTTAGTTTTCATGTTTCAGTGTTTGTGGGGTTCTCTCAGCCCCCGAGCACCGAAACACTTGGGAGAGGTATTGTTGGAAAGTGGAGAATCTCCCCATTCCAATAATACCCTCCCTAGTGAATCCCTGCATGGGGATCGCCCCTGGAGAGTGATCCCCAAGCAGGGATCCATTCACTAGCCACCAGGGAGGGGAGTGGCCCCTTGGGCAAGGGCCTTTGCCCCCCCCCCCTAATACATTTTGACAGTCTGCCCTTGGGGGCAGCTGTGGGCTACAGCCCCCCGGGGGGCAGAAAGCACATTAGATGCCAGAGATTTTTTTATAGGCCAGGGTTGGGGGCTGCCCAGAATGGGCATGCCAATGCCTCCCTAATCCCCCCCAAAGAAGGCAAAATACTTTCTGCCCCCCCAACCAGGTGGCAGATGGGGGCAATAGCCCCTGATCTGCCCCCCAGGGAAGGGGGCAGGGAGCCCACTAATCACCAGCGATTATGCTGGCTTTTTTAGACGTAGGGGTGGGGGCTGCCCAAAATGGGCATCCTAATACCCCCACCCCCTAAAAGTAGCCACAGTTTTTCTGCCCCCCGGTCAGGAAACGGCCCAAAACGCAATGTGGACACACCACATTTTTACAGTGAAAACAGACCGCTATTTTGCACAGTGCCTAGCTGTAGATTTTGGACCCTAGCTCTGCTGACACCTAAGGAAACCTACCAAACATATATTTTTTAAAACTAGACACCCAGGGGAATCCAGGATGGGGTGGCTTGTGTGCCTCTCACTAGGTTCTGTTACCCAGAATCCCTTGCAAACCACGTTAAAAAAAGAAATCCTTTTCCTCACATTTCTGTGATGGAAAGTTCTGGTGTCTGCGTGCATCTTCAAACTGCCACCCATCCCACATTCTCCAATGTCTCTCGATAAAAAGGGTTCCTCCCTCGTGTGGGTGGGTCAAGCACTGACAAGTAGCAACACCTACAAGGCGAACCCGTGCTTCTAGGAGGTGGGATAATGCAGCAGTCCTAGAGCTCCCCTTCCGGTGGTGTCAAACTTTATCTGAGGGGGTGCCTCTTTGTTAGCACCAACTGGCTTTAGATCGGGTCATTCAGATGCGGTTTCTAGGTTACCTAATCTTTTTCTTTTTTGTTTTTTACATTAATAAAAAAAATAAAGAAGACGGTGCACATGTTTCTGCCCTTCTTAATGTGTGACAACACCACTGGGCTTTCATCAGGACCGTGACCGTTTTAATTGATTCACACTTGTTTATTTGTCTTATTGGTCATATATAAGTGAGGGAGTAAGTAAAGTGACCTATCTGTCAAGGTAATCCTTTTTACCCCTTGTTTTTTCTTTACAGGGCAGAGTCTAGTTAAAATCTTTTTTTATACTGCTAATAAGCAATACCACATTATTGTCGGTCTTCGTTTTAGTAATAAAACGAGAACAATCTCTGTGTACCTGGGTAGTAACATCCACCATTTCACACCCCCACAGGTGTTAAAACACACGGTGAGGCAAACTATGTGCGCTATCTGATGCTCATATAAATAATCTATTGGTCTCCAGGAGGTTGGAACCACCTGTCTACCCCGGGTCTCGGAGGTTAAGGTCTAAAAACATAAGCAAATGTGTAAATCTGACGTGCGGAGCTACATCTGTGGAGGGACTGACCTTCTCCGCTACTGAGCAAAATTATAGCAGCCATGATAGTCTCCCTATAAATAATTTCAGGCTCTATTAAATGCTATGTATGCAAACTGAATAAAATCGATCGGGACAGGCTGGTCAGAGGCTTGCCTAGAACACCATGGTATAAAGCTATGAGTCTGGCACAGCCTTGTGCATGCTACTGTTAAGAGGATCACTAATCCTGAATATACATTTTATAGTTGCCATATGTCTTACAGTTGGTACTGGCTCGCATTACATTAGTACTCTTAAAATCAGGACTGTTCTATTTCCCAAGCTAGACCTTGAGATCTGTGCTGCTGGCATTCATACATAGCCTCAATTTGTTGAAGGTTTGAGACCAGCCAATGTGGCATGGAAGGCACAATTCCTTCCCTCTTGTATGCCAAGCTTTCCCAATAAGCAAAGGGCCTTCGCAAGAGCATGGCTGAGCAGGGGAAAGCTGTAACCCAGCAGTCCTCCTGCCCAGTGCTTTAAATGGAAATGTATAACTAGAGAGCCTGTTTGCTCCTGGGAAGTGCTGGTACTCTCCCTTCCAAGTTCAAGAAGTGCAGGTACTCCGTACCGGACAGTGCCTGCCCATTATAAGCACTGTTCCTCCCCTACCAAACGCATGCTCTCTCCACCCTGTTTAGAGTTAAGGAAACTGGTGGGTTACCACTGGTTGCAACTCCTCTGGCTTTGCAGACGGCAACTCTTGACCCGGCATTAGGCCGAGGGCTTTAAGCTTGACTGTAGAGGCGGCTCCCCTTACAGCAGGGTGATCGCCTCAGTGCAGCTGACCTATGCCCTGCTGGCAGGACAGCGGGCAGCTCGCCATAGCCATCATTAGGCCAAAAATCCATTCTGCCTACTCCTCCCCCCCAAGATGCACTGCGAGGGCTTCTTTCTCACAACATGCTGTCTTACAAACAAACTGTTATTAGTTTTTAAGACGCCCCTTATATGTAGCGCCTCGCACCACACTCTGCTGTAGTAAGCGCTGTAAAAAACATATGGGTCTGTTACTTAATTTACTGATGTCTGATGATGGAATATGGGGGGCTGTCTTCAGATAATTAGTGATGTCATCAGTGACCTCTAACTAACTGAGTGTGTTGCCGGCCCCCAACAAAAGTTTTTCTACGTTCGAAGTGGGCTGCAGAGATATCCTTAGAGTTTGCTTCAAAGTTATTTGTTGACTACAGAGGCAGAGCTTCAGGAGGTTGTTTGGGGTGTTACACCCCCTAATAACTGTATGGTATAGTAAATAGTTGGGTACAAGTGCTTTAAGTCGAGTATTGTGAGGAGTTTGTTGGATTTCACTTGGGATTTTTACATACACATACAGACAAAAACACACACACTCATCTCTGTTTTTAAAGGTCTTAAAAAATGTTATTTTACAAAGTACCCCTAACAATCCACACCCGTTTCTACTGCTCTTTAAGCCCCCCCTCATGCCCTGCTTTTCATACTGCATGTTAACCAGAGTGATTGTTGGAAAATCTTAAACTCCCCCTCCCAATCTCCCTGCCCAAGCTACTCCCCTGGCCCAAAACGAAAACTCTGATTCATCTCACCAGTGGCTCACTATCTGATGTAAGCTGTTGACTGTTTGACACACTGATATAAGTGTTTCAGGCTGGCGGCATAGCCAAAAAGATGAGCAGCAGCCTGGTACTTGTACAATGCCTGTCCCAAAAGAGGTCAGGTTTTTATCCCGGTCCTGAGTCATTTATTGAATAGAAGGCAATTTTGTGGGGAGTGTGTGTGGTTTGGAGTTCACTTTGACCTCTATGGACAGGGCAGGGCGCAAGTCAGGGGTGGACACTGGCGTTTCTGTTTAAAAAAAAAAAAGTTTTTTAAAGCTGTTCATTTACAAACACAAGAAACGAACGCAGCGCTGTGCCGCAAGTCATTTTGTTGCGCCACGCTGTGTTGATTTCGAAGCACAGGGATGTGACCTATTTACAACAATATGTTGCATTTCTGTGCTTCCCCCTGCGCTGGCGCACAAACTGCTACCATGGTGCAAGGATGCCTGCGTTGTGGGGAGAATGTTTTTGTGCAGAAAGGTGCCCCTTTCTGCACAAAAACAATCATTCGCGGTGATTACCTCTTCCAATGTATGCAGTAGAATGCAGCATGCATTACAACAGGAAAAAAAGCTGGGAGAAATGAAAACATTTCTCCTTGTTGCACCTCGCTATGTAGTATTTTGATGCATTTCCAGATTAACGATTCCTCATCAATCTGGAAATGCATCAGTGGAAATGGGTGTTGCGTGTGAACACCCTCAGCAGCACCCATGTCACACACCTAACACGCACAGGTAAAGTCACGCAGGGTGGCTTTACCTGTGCTTGTGAGTATCACTCAGGAGGTTGCTCTGCTAGTTCGTCAAGTGACGTCATGCACCGGCGGCGCAAGGGGCTTGTAAATCTGCCCCTTGTTTAACAAGCCTCTGTTTGTTTGTAAACCTCCATGCCACTGGCAGCATGCCTTTATTTGTCAGAATGACAGAGGACGGTGCGGGGGGCGGGGGCTAGGCTGTTAATCTCTTCTCTGAGGAGCAGACACTGTTAACCCTTCTTTTGCTTAATGAACTTCGAATGTGAAACACTCTTATGCTTTGGAGCAATTAACACAATTAAACAAAAAATGTATAAACATCAATCAATCAATCAATCAGTGACACTTATAAAGCGCGCTACATACCCGTAGGGTCTCAAGGCGCGGGGGGGGGGGTGCCGCAACTGCTCGAACAGCCTGGTCTTCAGCTTCTTCCTGAAGGAGAGGTGGTCTTGGGTCAGGCGCAGGTCGGGAGGGAGGGAGTTCCAGGTCTTGGCGGCCAGGTAGGAGAAGGACCTTCCTCCTGTAGTCGCTCTTCGGATGCGGGGGACGGCGGCGAGGGCGTGGTTGGCTGATCGGAGGTGGCGTTTGGGAGCGTAGACGTTGACTCGGCTGTTGAGGTAGCTCGGGCCTTGGTCGTGTAGGGCTTTGTGTGCGTGGGTGAGGAGGCGGAAGGTGATTCTTTTGTTGACGGGGAGCCAGTGAAGGTCTCTCAGATGTCCGGAGATGTGGCTGGTTCGTGGGATGTCGAGGATGAGTCTGGCTGAGGCGTTCTGGATCCGCTGGAGTCTCTTCTGGAGCTTGGCGGTGGTACCGGCGTAGAGGGCGTTGCCGTAGTCCAGTCGGCTGGTGACGAGGGCCTGGGTGACGGTCTTCCTGGTCTCGGTGGGGATCCACCAGAAGATCTTCCGTAGCATGCGTAGGATGTTGAAGCACGCCGAGGAGACGTTGTTGACTTGCCTGGTCATGGAGAGGGAGGAGTCCAGGATGAAGCCCAGGTTGCGTGCATGGTCTGTCGGTTTGGGTGCGGTGCCCAGGGCGGGAGGCCACCAGGAGTCGTCCCAGGCGGAGGGTGAGGAGCCCAGGATGAGGACCTCCGTCTTGTCCGAGTTCAGTTTCAGGCGGCTGGTCGTCATCCACTCGGCTACCTCTTTCATCCCTTCGTGCAGGTTGGCTCTGGCGGCGGCGGGGTCGTTGGTCAGGGAGAGGATCAGCTGGGTGTCGTCGGCGTAGGAGATTATGCTGAGGTTGTGTTTGCGTACGATGGCCGCGAGGGGGCTCATGTAGACGTTGAAGAGGGTGGGGCTCAGAGATGATCCTTGAGGGACGCCGCAGATGACTTCGGAGGCCTCTGACTTGTACGGTGGTAGGCGGACTCTCTGTGTTCTTCCGTCGAGGAAGGAGATGATCCATTCCAGCGCCTTGTCCTGGATTCCGATGTTGCTGAGGCGCCGTACTAGGGTGCGGTGGCAGACCGTGTCGAATGCCGCGGAGAGGTCTAGGAGGATGAGGGCCGCTGTTTCTCCATTGTCCATCAGGGCTCGGATGTCATCGGTGGCGGCGATGAGGGCGGTCTCGGTGCTGTGATTGGCTCAGAAGCCGGACTGTGAGGGGTCGAGGGATCCGTTCGTCTCGAGGAAGGCGGCCATCTGCTTGTTGACGGTCTTCTCGATGACTTTGGCTGGAAACGGGAGGAGCGAGATGGGGCGGTAGTTCTTGAGGTCGGTGGGGTCCGCTGTTGGTTTCTTGAGTAGAGCGCTGAGTTCGGCGTGTTTCCAGCTCTCAGGGAAGATGGTGGTGTCGAAGGATGTGTTGATGATGTCTCGCAGGTGGGGTGCGATGACAGCGTCGGCCTTGTTGAAGACGTGGTGAGGGCAGGGGTCGGTCGGTGATCCGGAGTGGATGGAGTTCATCGTGCGGATGGTGTCTTCGGTGCTGATCGGGGTCCAGGCGTGGAGGGTGGTGGTGGGGGGTGGTTGTTCGGTCATGGTGTGCGTTGGTTGGTTGTTGAAGCTGTTGTGTATGTCCGCGATCTTGTTGTGGAAGTATGAAGCGAGGGAGTTGCAGAGGTCTTGCGATGGGGAGATGTCGTTGTTTCCTGCGCTGGGGTTGGAAAGCTCTTTCACGATGTTGAAGAGTTCCTTGCAGTTGTGTGCGTTGTTGTCCAAGGCAATAATGTACACAAAATAGACCCAGCACATTTAACTTCCTTGCTAAAGGTTTAAAAGTGTAATTAACCTCTGTGATGTCACTTCCTGTGACGTCTTTTGAGAATTGAATATGATGATTTTTCTCCCCCCACTATTTTCCTTGGGAATTGTGCCTCGAGTATGAATCTACGGACCATAGATCATGGATCCTGGCAAACCCTGGAAAACTTCGGTCTTTTACAACACTTCCGGTCTTACTAACTTTGCGTTACGTGAGCGTAGTGACGCCGAGTTCCTAGTTGTTGGCCTACCGGTAGAAAGCCAGCGTTTCTTGCTTCTCATAAGCTCAGGCACTCGTGTAGTTTTCTCTGACCAGTGTAAGTTGATTGCTGGTAACTCACAAGCAGTTTGTTTGCGAGTGATTTTCTTGTTTAACTTCTCTTGTGCTTACTCTGAAATCGTTTCGCCCTGGTAGCTTTTCTTTGTGAATGACTCTACGCAAATGATAATTGCACACAAAATGATTGTGAAACTTTTGTTGTTCACGCCAAAGCTATTGTTGCCCTAAATCATGGCACTTCACGTGCCTCTTTGTAACATGTGTGCTATTCTCACAAAAACTATTCAACTTTGCACACCCGTAGCAATGTTGTCACAAATCATTCAGCGTGCTATTATCCTGCTGCTCTCTGTCCTAGTTTCTCCGTGGCTCAGGATGGAACGTGGGTAACTTAGTGGGCTTGAGGCTGGTAGCTGAGAACATAGAAAACTTCTCAAAGGGCTCATAAAATCACTCCAAGTAAAGTTGGATTCCCAACCTACACAGTGTAGTGAAAAGAAAGGGGTCCCATATACTCGGGGTCTATCCGTTAGAAAACGATACTTTTACTTACTAATATAAAGGCCTTATGCTGTAGCCCTTCTGAGTTGTTTTATTTGTAAAGCTAACATTCCTTTTAAACTCACTCCTGGATCTGTCTACTTTGTTTTTTCTGGCCCAAATAGTACAGTAAAGCCAGAGTCTGTTGTGGTGTTTGTTGGTGGAAATTACATTGGTTTTTCTCCTGTATAGATTATTTTCTCTTTTACAAAACAATCACTCACTGGCCAGTCGTGTACTTTTCTAGAGTTAGTGTACTTAAGCTAATACACATGTAGGGATGGGAAATTGTGCGCTATTTCTGTAGTGTGACCCTCGGTGCACGAAAACCAAGCAGATTTCTTTCCTTTTTGTGTGTATGTATATGGTATTTCTATGGCATGAAAGTAGTCCAGGGCAGTGGAGCACTGTACATGGTCAAAGATGGTCTTAAAGTCTGCGAGTAATGGGAAAGGAAGCTGAGTTGTGTACAGTTAATGCATTGTGATGTAGTGTCTTTTGTACCGGTGCCTCTTCATTTAGAGCAGCGTTCGGGCAGTCCTAATGGATACAAGGATATTGTTCCAGATCCTGGGTGCAAAGGTCTAAAATAACCGTTCTTATTTTTTCTTTTTTGCACTTCGTAGACCGCACTCTGATGGTGTCTTGGCTTTGGGTGTGCTTACAACTACCAGAGATGGATAACTTGCCAACAAGATAACCGGAGGTGCTGGTTGTGATGGCTTTGTAAATATTGCAACTGGCTTTACAGAGAGTATGGCTGGCAAGGGGATCCAGAGTTCTCTCAGGGTATTTGGGGGGGTGGGAGGGTGATGTGATAATCTCTACAGGCCCTGGGTGAGGCATCCTGCGGCGTGTAGGATGTTGACAGGTGGTGACAGTGTGGGGTATGGAGGCCATACAGTTGGGCGTTACCACCATCCAGATGCAAGAGTACAAGGGATTGAGCAGCAGTTCCAAAGTCCATTTCTGGAAGAAAACGGTTTGTCTGCTCTATTTTTTTGGGGGGGGGGGGGCAGTGTCTTCATTGAGGGAGTGGTTGGTGACTATGTTGAATCAAAGTGATCTGGTTTTTGGGAAATTAGTTGAGGTAAATGGGTTGTGCTTCCAGTAGATGCTCGAAATTCAGGTCTGGATGATCAAGTTGTATTTGAGACTTTGGGTGCCTGAAGGAGTGAAAACTCTCAAGTAGAGTTGTGTATCACTATCATGTTGGTGAACCGTGATGCATCAATGGGCTCCATGTAAATGTCAAAAATGTAGGGAGACCGTATGGTACCCTGGAGACTCCACAGGTGATGGGGATCTGTTTGACCTGTATGTAGTAAGAGAACCAGAGAAGGACATTGCTGGTGAATCCCATTTACAATTTGTCATTGCTTATGAGGGTGTGATGGTCCACCGTTGAAGGCAGCTCAGAAGTCCAGCAATTCCAGAAGGCAGATCATCTGCATCTGTGGTGAAAAGAGCGTTGTCTACACCGTGTAAGGTGGCAGTCTCTGCTTCAGCGTGATCTGAGGCCAAACCGGTAGTCCTCCAGTATATAGTTAGCGATGATGTGATCGTGGAGTTGAACATTGACTGCTTTTTTTCAATCATCTTGCTGATAAAATGGTAGGTGAGTTATGGACCTTTTTAGATTTTTATGAAAATGTTTTTTTCACGAAGTTATTTTCTGTACATGGCTCGAATAAAAGGAACTTTGTGCCTAACTGTATTGCGTGCAAATGTAAAAACTGAAAATGCCTTTACTTTCCCCTTTGTCACCTGCCAAAATGAGTAATATTGGTATCCTTTTCTCACACCCACAACAATACAACTCCATTGAGTCTCTCCGGAGTGCTTGCTAGGATGACTCGAATTTTTCAAACCCCACCAAGAGTTTCAAAGGGTCAGCAGTCCCTCCCCTCCCACCCCCTCAAAATATTAATTGTAGGCCTAGTTCGGGGTTTCCTATGATCTGCCTACACCTAGAAATATAGTTGGTGTTGGAAGATTGCTGGAATAGGCAGTGTGGCCAATTAGCAACAAAAAAAGTTATAGCCCTCTTTGAAAAAGAGGCCAATATGTGCTTTGACTAAGTAGCTGAGCTGGACTGCGATATCTTAGGGGCACCAAGACAGGCTCTTCTAGGCACTGGCAAAAAGAACAATTGACGGACAAAATGCAGAACAATGTCATACATTCACCCCAGTACAGAATACTGGGCCTACATCCATCATTTTTTTGCTCACCATGCCATTCTAGTTTGGACCCAGCCATATTCAAATCAGTCTTGACCCTGCGCCCAATGGGAACAGTTCAGCCCGAACTGCCAGACCAGGTCCTCCCTTGACCGGAAACAAGCATTCTGGGACCGGTTTCAGGGTATGTCACCCTTCAGCCAGGCTAGCTTGAATCCAGTGGCATTGTAGATATTACGGTCCGACAGTCGCCCAACTTGCTCCTTGAGCCTGTTGGAGGCGTCGGTCTGTCCCTCCAACCGCTGGGGTCTGACGGACCGCATCCTAATGCGGAAGTCAGACCGCTATCCTGGGTGGCTGGCGGACCGCCACCGATGGCCTGTCGGAGGCGGTCTGCCCAGCATCTTGATCAGGCCCAAAGTGTTGAAGACTCTATTACGTTAAGCTAGGCTCTAGGCTGGTAGCTTGTCTTTCAGTAGACAACATGGAATCTGACCTACAATCTCTGAAGGTCAGGTATTTATGGTATCCAACTTTACATGTAAAAAACATATATTTTCATCAAAACAGCCTTTCTCTCACTCACTCACGCCATTTTTACAGACCAATACGTTTGTCTCGGAATTATGTTTGACTCCTCTGCTTTGTTTATAATTTGTGACATCTGAACATCCTGCTTTAGAATATCCCAGCCATATGCTTGAAATCATCCACTACAATGACAAATGTCTGAACCATGATATTGACCATCTTAACTCGTTTGAATTTATAATGAAAATCATTTCGTCTATGATGTGCAGTGAGGCACTGGGCAGAGGTCCTGCAAGTCCTAGACCAATAAAGGGACAGAGAAACGGGTGTGTTATTTTGGAACCAGTACTGAGGAAAAATGGGGATGGGGTGGCAAGTTTAAGGGTGGAGAATAAATAGGCAGAGGATATATGGGTGTAGCAGCTCTGTGCTCGTGCGCTCAATGCTGACGATGGATATAGTCAAGATGGGAGGCCAGGAGACTCCAGAGAAAAAGTCAATTTAAGTAACTGTTCGAATTTTTTTCCCACTTAATTCAGTTCGGTTACTTCATTTACAACTCAACTTTTATAGTTGTATCCTATTCATTGTCAACCATGATTATATCATGATAGTCTTTAGGTACTTTCACAAGGTCCATTCTATAAAACATTTTTTTGCTGAATAGGGCCCATTGTGGGCAATGATGAGAAATTGGGTGCAGCACAAAAAACTCTGCTTCCTTGTTCTTCAGCTATTTTAGTTTTTTTGTGTTCTGTGTGGAAGGATTTTCTTGCACAAGAATCCCACGCCGAGCCAGTCCCAGGGCTGAAGACTCGAGCTATCTGCTAACACCTTGACAATGGGGCCTTATCATATCACTGGTTCTACTGTGCGATTAATGAGCCCCTGAACTCTGGGCCGCAGCTCGGCCATAAAGTGCCAGCGGATTGAAACCGGCTGCACGGTTTTGTGAAACGCACAAGGTTAGCAAGGACTTGGGAGTAAGCTTGGGCTAACCCCAGATAATGTGCTGGGAACACAGACCTGCTTAAAATTTAAAATTATCTGAATGAGGTGTGCCAGGAGGCCCTGGGGTCTCTGGAAAGGAAGGCCAGACTTTGAGCTGTCTCTTATCTCCTGAAAGAGGCTTATCTCGGGGTCTGAACAGCTACAGGTTACAGGTCGTTTGGGAAAGTATTGCACAGATTAATTCCACTTATAGCTGTTTTCCTAGTAAATCGTAGGGTACCTAAAGGGTTCGGAAAGGGAGACGTGCTGATCCCTAGAGGGACCACCTATGTTTAGACTCTGGTAGGACCATCTTCAAGCAGTGCTGCTTCTGGTACAGTAATAAGAATCGTGGGGCAAGTACTGGCGGCGGTATAATGTAAGGCCAGTAGCTCTATCCCATGAAGAGAGGTCTGGGATCAGTAATAGACGTGGGCCTTCATTCCCGTGAAGCAATCACTGGGCGTAGTATTTTTCTTTTTTTTCAATAGCTGTTTTTATTTGTAACAATGTTTTAACATATGAGAATAAAATGTTTTTTTAATGTTTGAAATGTGTAATGACCATATGCTTTTTAGCAAATAAGATATCGAATAGATTTTAGATTTGGGGTTTTCTTGCTTTAGTATAAAGAACTTTTATTTGTAATTAAATATTTTTTGGTAACCTATTTTAGACCCTACAGTTGAGATATATAGTGGTGGACGCTCCAATAGAGTGTAAGAGGCACAGTTCCTCATTCCTTACAGAAAGCAGGAAAAGGGAATTTGTTGTTTTTTGTAGCGTAGTATTAGACCAGTGGCCTGATCGTATTGGCATAACATTAGCCTTCGCTATGCCGGGGCCCCTGCGCTCCTGGGGTCCCCTCTCTGGCACTGTGCATGGGCTGTGAGAGCTCTTGACTGGGTCTGGGATTGGGGTGGGGGGAAGGGCGCCACCTATAAACTCTGCAGGGGGGGTCCCCTCAAGTTTCGCTACGCCACAACCTTATCCCATTATGTAGGAACTGGGAGCGGTATGGACCTGGGGCTGTATCGTACACGGTGTGCACTGAGAGCACTAATATAAAACATAGGGCCGCATCATATCTAGGTAGCACCAGTTTAACACATGTGCACCCCCATGTACTTTGCAGGGAGGGTCCCCTCAAGTTTTGTTATCTAACTGCCTTATCCCATTATGTATGACTGGGAGCGGTATGGACACGGGGCGGTATCAGGAGTGCTTGAAATGAGAAAATAGAAGTGCAGGTACTCTGTACCAGAGTACCTGCTTGTTTCTGAGAAGTTCCCGCACTCTCCAGTGACCTCTGTCTTGAAGTGCCATATTGTCGACCTCTCAAAATAAAAAAGTGCTGGTACTCCGAACCGGACATTAACAGCCCATTTAAAGTATTGTGTATCATACAAGATGTGCACTATTCTAAGACACAGGGCCGCATTTCATAAAGTGAGAAACAACATAAGACTTGGGTACGTATCCGGTAAAGCGAGCCCTGGGAGTGCTAATATAAGCCATGCTCTCTGCCACAGTTTTGGGCTGACTCTCGTCTCTAATGGTGGAAGAGCGGGGGAAGCATTATTGCAGCTATTATATCACCTTGGGCGGTGGTATATGGTTGATTGTTACTTGGCCTATAAAGGAATGTGCTGATTTTGGCTGCCTGTGTGGCAGCGTTAGTTGACACCTCTAAATTAAGCACTTGAAAACACAATACCACGGCGTAAAGCAAACTTACGCAGTGAACTGGGTGCAACACAATAGTCAAAATAGAATGCAACAAAACGGAATGAAATTATGCAGTACAAAAAAGAAAGCTCTAAAAACAAAGCACATCGTCACCGGAAACAAATATATGCAAACCTCCTTGTGTTATATTATGGCCTCCACACATCTGCATTCAATATATAGGGGCAAAAAGTGTTTACACCAATCACAGACTTAGTCCGCACCAAGGGCAATGGCGTCAATTAAAAATGTCTTATGGTCTGGTCCTCGGGTAAAAGTTTGTAAATCTTGAACAGCTGCGCAAATGGAGCAACTGGTGTATTTGCCTGTTTATTTATAATAAAGAATGGGTCAAACCTGGATTGTTAAAGTTCAAATTGGAGAAAGATGTTTGCATCATGAGAAGAAAATGCAACCAAGTGAGTGTGCTCGGATTTTGCTGCGCTCACATTGGAGGAAAACATTAAGTTGTCTGCACATTTAGAGTATGGAAGATGAAAGGAAGTTCAGGGCAAACTCACTTTGCTATGTTACTTATTACAAATGCAGGACAAATGGAGCAAAAACAACAAAAAATACATTTGAAAAAATGAAACCTCACTCTAACAGTAATGGGGTTTAATTTGCTAAAACTGTTATTTTAGGAAAAATATTATTCACAAACTATATATTTTTTACAATTATTTACAGTTTTTTTTTTCTCCTTATCTGCGCTGGTGAGAACAGGTTCTACTATAGGTGCTGTTACCCCAGGCGGTGCAACTTTTTGGTATTCACAGAGGATTCGAATAGTACCCCTGGATAGGCGAGGGTCAGAACTTCGAGAAGTATTTCTGGAATTATTTTTACATTTCAATGTTCTCATATGTGCATATGTAATGGGGGATACTAACAGTGTGAAAAATGGAATTTGCTATATCTATCCATTATAATTTTTTCCTCTTCAGTGGAATTTTTTTTTCCTGTGACGATAAACTCCCTCCCATTCGTGGCACCAAGTTTAGAGGTGTTTCCTTTGCATTCTCAACCCTGGATTCAGATTTACTCGTGCCCTTGACTGGTGTAATCTCCAAATGTACTCACAATGGAAATGTGCCTTGCTGAAGTTTGTGAATGCCCAAAAATGTGAAAGATTGTGGGTGATTACCTGATTTCTAATGCATCTCTGCCATGTGACACTCCTTGCCCCAGTGACCAGAGGTTCACACGCATAAAGTTACCCCATTCTGGTGTAGTTTTAACACATGAGTAAATCATTTTATGAATGGAAATTCATATTCTGTATTCACAAAACTTGAATTTACACTTTTAAATAAGCCAGAATTAAACTTTGAGTAAATGCATTTGTGAACCAGTCCTAAAGTTGGTACCTAAAGTACAAATATGGGAGCGGCTAGTTGACATACGTGGAATACGTAGGCGACATGTCCTCGATGGTTCCAAGTGCCTTGGTACCCTTCGGGGTGATTAGTTTGCACTTTACAACTGTGGAATTTAATTTAATTTTAGTTTAACTGAAGAGTAATGGCAACCATAATCAGACTTTGAAACCCTATGTCCTATGATGTCCTCAGAGCAAAGCTGGCAAACATTTTGATTACAGCTGTTGCTGTTAAGTGACCACATAAAATGTGACATTGTCAACCAGTTCTGGCTTTTTAACCAACAGCAGGTTGCATTCTGGGACTTCTGTTTTCAACATTGCAAACCAGGGGCTGTATTATGGGGCTGTGTGGGTTTCCACTTCAGGTGCCTTCAGGTGCTCCTGGTTCACCTTGGTATTACAGAAGGAGCTGCAGCTACTTGCGTAGTATGTCATGTAATATAGCTCTGGCCAGAACCAAAGGGGATTTCCCTCATTTGCATGGGGGCATGGTGGCATGCAAATGAAGGAAAACAATTTCCTTTGCCTCTCCGCCGTATTAAAGTTACGAGCGCAGAGGCAAACAAGCCGCTAGAAGGCGTAATGAAAAAGACATCAGTGCGCTCCCTGGTGGCAGCCCGAGGGGGCGGGGGGGAGTGTTAAAGGAGGTCCCATTGCCACCCACCCCGCCCAAGACATCCCCCAGGGGCGGCTCTAGGTTCATGGTGGCCCTGGGCAGGGAGCGTAGGTAGGGGGCCCCGGAAGAGGGGGTCTGGGCGGGGTGGAGCACGGAGGCCAGTGAAGAGGTGGGGTCAGGGTGTTTGGAAGTGGCCGCCAAATCCCTGCCAGGGGCCACAACGCAAATATGTATCCATCCTCAGAGGATTATTATATTAAGGATATATATTGGTGTGGTGGCCCCTGAGGTTTGGTGGCCCTGTGCAGGTGCACAGCTTGCACATGCCTAAGGCCGGCCCTGCATCCCATGCAGGCGAGTGTATTCACTCACTACGCCCACCTGCAGGGGATCTCAGTTCCCCCACTGCCTCTAAGTGCAGACAGGTGCCACCTGCACAGTGAAAGACTGAGTTACTGCTTCAGGCATCCACTCTGCCTTTCAATAATGATCTGTCGCCAGGGTCGGTAGTATTTGGTACCGTACCCCGTAGTCCGTGTATTGATGGTAATGGGGAGCACTAACCCGGTGTGTGCCAGGTGCACCCTGTTAAATGTGTCGTGGCACAGATCGGGGCAGTGTGCCCTTGAGAAGGCCTCTGGTGTTCAAGCAGGTGCCAAAATTTGAAGTGGTTATGCGCAATTTTGCCCATCAAAATCTAAATATTGTACATATCTGGCCCCAGGGAGATTTTTCTTCCCTTCTGGCATGTACCTGTGAGAGTGGCATAAAGTGTAGCTTTTGGATGAGAAATTCACTCTGTTAAGCTACATGTTATGGGACTCCTTCTGAAAAAGAATGCTATTTTTAAGGATATTTGCAGTTCTTTTTCTCAGTTGTAATATCTGTTTTTATTGCTTATCCTGGTTTGATTATTGGCTTGTTATTTTATTGCTGGTAAAAAAAGCTCACTCTTTCAGAACTTAAAAATAACCCCAACAGAATCGTTTCTTTACCCACCACAGTTTTTCTTTTTTCACATATCATTTTTATTTTCGGGGCAACTTAACATTCTGTATTTTTATCTTAAACCTAATCATAAAGGCACTCACTGTTTTTTTTATAGGGATACATTAAGCAGAAGTGCTCTCACGTTTTTTATTACCAGCTTAAAATACCCTCCTAGAGCAGCTTGGCTTCCATTTAAGTGTTCTTTTGGTCTGATGTGCGGTTTGGGTTTTGCTACTCTGAGGTGGTGTTTTCTTGTCCCTCGGCCGGCTTGCAGAGTAGCCCCTGCTCTACCAGCCTTCTCCCTGTGGGACCCACACATCCTAAAAGAATACCACAGTGGGGATTGTGAAAGCCAATCAGGGCCGACCTAATGTGATTTGCAGGAGTATACATTTTACCAGCTGGAGTTCTCCCCCTACACTGAACCAGTCATAGCTTTGTCTTTGCACTGTGGGGTCTGGCACAGATGACCACGCAAGGTGTATATACAATGAAAACATCCTGCACACATTTGCAGTCGGGAACCCTAGTGTTCTTTCATCTCCACCTTTCTCTGGGGAGTACAGGCTCAACATCTTCCTGTCAGCAGCCAGCTATTCCAGTGGTTTAAAGGGGCCATCTAGTGAAGACCCTTCTCTTTACTCAATCCTTCATCTGTAACCACCACAGACAGTAGGCATTCTAGGGTGTCACTTTGATCAGGTCTGCTTGCTTTTGACATCTACTGTAACATAATTAGGGCTCCCGGTTTTATGGTATTTATTTTTTTGACATTTCAGTCTGTATTTATCCAAATTTCTTTTTTGGTACTTTATCTGTATTTATCCATATTTATTTGTGTTTTGTGAAACCAAGCTGAAATTAGTATAATTCCACATTTATTTAATGATAAATATGCACTCCTGATTCAACACCTACCAGGTTTCAATGATATGAACACGCGCAGAAGATAAATCAATGCACTTATGTGAAAATATGCACATTTCAGTATCAACCTTGTGCATATCTACTGCTGTTAAAGCCTCTTTACTAAAGTTTTTTTTTTTTAATCCCCTTACCTATCAATCCACAGTTATTGGCCTGGCAGTCATGGCAAATTTTATTTAGAATCACTCAAAAAGCACGCAATTTCCGTTTTTATCCACATTTAAAAATAAATATAGACAAGAAAACAAATGTTTTTCCGTCTGTATTTATCTGAAAATCTGTGAAAACAGGTAGCCTTAAACATAATTCAGTAGTTGGCCCCTTTAAAAAGAAGTGCCAATGGTGCTGTAACCTGGTCTAAAATACTAAACGATGATGGACCGGGATGCGGCCAGAGTAATCCCCAGTTGCTGAGATTAATTCAAAAGCAAAAAGCATTTCAGGCTGGACTGTTCACATGGGGAGCAGGGTCAAGACTGATGTGCATATCGCTGGGTCCAAACTGGAATAGCATTGTGAGCAGAAAAAGATTGATTTAGGCCCAGATCTCTGTACTGGGAGTGAATGTTTTACATTGTTCAGCATTCCGTCCATCAATTGAATTGTTTTTTTTAAATTTTATTTTTTTAGATTAATTCAAGCATTCCATCCATCACTTTTGTGCTGCAGACTGTCCCAGCTCCGCTCCCGTGCTCTCCTTCACTCTCCCCTCAGCCATCTCCTAAGTTCACTGTATGATCACATGGAGAGGGCCTCTATAAAGTTAATTTTACCATGCATTGTATTAGCAGCTTCCCTGTAAACTTTATGTATTCATCTTTTTGTAGAGCAGCAGGACTCTGACCTACTTGCTTTGTTATGTTTCCTTAGTTGGCTGAAACCAGTTTCCATGTTTACAGTGAGCTTGGAGTGTCTTCTGCCCAGCCTGCCAGTCCAGCCAGTTTCGTACCACACCAAAGACATTCTTTCCATAGGTATAACACTTTCACAGATTCAATACTGCTGTTTAACTAAAAGCAACTATCCTTGAGGCATGCAGCTGCACGTTCCATGAAGCCCCAATGTGCAAATGACTGCACAAGAGAATACACAAAACTCAAAAAAAACTTCTACTTTGTTAAATTTTGGGTAACTGGCTGTAGGTAAGGTAGACGTCAAGGTGGTTGGCCGCTCTTGTAAATAAACAATGCTTTGTCTTCTATCAGAATGCTCTAGATCAGGGGTCTCCAACCTTTTCTTTAGTGAGAGCTAATTCTGCTCAAGGAAAGTCCTGCCGAACTACTAGCATATTTTATCACTGAAAAATGCTTGTGATCTGTATTAACATTACACTGTGACCACCCTAAGCATGATTATCACTAGTAACCACCCAAACATTCTAGGTGAAGTTATCAGCAGAATGCTAGGTAAACGTTTATCAATATTAAATGCTTGTAATCAAGTAACATTCAAATCATCTCTTGCTGTGTGCCACAAAGGGTATTACCACCGCAATAAGTCTCCCCAACTCAAATTGAATTATCATTCAGCTAACAACTTTAAATGTGTTTTAGAATTGCAATATTTTGTCTTCATTAGAATATTAGTTTTTGAAAATACACATATTTTTCCATCAAAACCACTTCCCACTTTGAGCTATCAAAACTCAATTTTCCAGAAGAAAAACTTTCTGAAAAAGCATAATTTTTTCCTTTAAAAATCAAATCCGTTTTCATTGTTAGAAAATACAGTCCATAAACATCAGCTTTTTGTTTTCATTGAGTAGCGCCATGTAAAATTGCCTCTCGTGGACAAATTCTGCTTCAAATACACAAGTATTGGAATCGTAGTCCATGCTTGCTTAGCATAACACTAAGAATGCCTCTGTTATGCTAATAATGCCCACCATTAAACTAGGGCTACCACTGTGCCACAGCTGGATGCCCAACATATATCAGTTATGGCCATTATTATCTGCGTCATCTAGAGTCTAGATGACGCAGATCGGCTACATTGTCTAGAACACGGCGCAGCTTGAGGATTTCATATGTGGTCCTATTTATCACCTGTGAAGAGAAAAGGTTAGAGTCTCACTTATAACCTCTGATTCGGGTGTCTACTCTGATTTTCTGGGTTGGTGGTTTTATGCTTTTCGCGATTAACAGGGTAACAACAGGCAGCTGTACCTGGTTCTACGCATGATCACCTTTAGTGGAAATGAGCTACTGAGGCCTGTCTCTGTAGGATTAATGTAGCTGGCAACAAACATTTGTCTCCATTCTGGGCAAGTTCCCACTTTAAAAAAAAATCCTGTATAAGAAGGACCATTCTACCCTATCGAGTGCCTTCCGGGCACCTAACGAGTTCAGAGTGTCATGGAACCAATTCTTCTGTGCCGTGTGTGTCAGATGAACTCATTTAATTTTGTCAGTAGTCTGATGGCCAATTCTGAGTCCTGATTCATCTGGTTGTATCAAAGGTAAATAGTAGGTTAATTATTTGTAACTCCTGATAGAGTAAGCTGAGTGGGTCTGTGAGGGTGGCACTTTTGTGTGAGTCTTGCACAGTTTAGTTAGATCAGCCATGTCCACTTCACTCAATGACTTTTATCAAGCTAGCCTGACGTAAGTAAATAATAAAGCTTGATGGAGGATTAACTGTCCTACAAAGGTTTTGTAAAAGATCCCAGTGAACCCGGCTACTTCTGCCGTCCTTATCAGGTTTTCTAAAATTGATATCTATGAGTGTGAAATGGTGTGAAGGTTAGTGGTGGACTTGCTTGCACTGCGCTGGGATCGGTCGGCCGTGCACAGTGCCTTCTAAAACGCTCAAAACCTCTCCATTTTCTGAATCGCTCAGCTATCCATTGTAATCCACTTCGTTATATGTGATTTTTCAGGTTTCCTTCTAAGTTTGTGCCAAGCTATCTTCAGCTCTCTCACCCTGTTCTTTCTAGTATTGTCTTACAGCAGTACAGCCGGGGAGCCGCTTGCGGCCCTCTTGAACTTTACACCCCTCCCCGTGAACAGCAGCACGGCTGCTGTTTACTTAATAAGGACAAATATTCTGAAAAACTGTTAAACGAGCAAAGCATTTATTTCCAGATTAACAGAAGTTATGAAGGTACTAAGGTGGTGCTCTGCACCACTTAACTTTAGGAAGACTTTTATTTTTAAAGACATCTTGCAACAAATGTATAAAAATAGGATTATGTTTCTTTAAATTCAAAAAAGTGTATTTCATTAGCATACAGAAGCGTTCTACCATACCTTTGCATTGAGAGGTATATTTAAGTGATGGTTTTCAAACATGAATTTAGAAACATTCATGCTTCTCCAGCCCACCCTGACAAAAATGCCAATAGTGAAATAAGAGGCAATCTGTTGTCATGTGCACCCTCTGGAGCAAAATTCTTAGGGGCACAAAATGTAAAAAGAAAAGTGTAAGGATACTTGCTTTGCCCCAGGCACTGGCAACCCACACTACGCTGCTGCTTGTTTGTCATGCCAAAATACCCCACTGCTCATAAGTGGAGCTCTAGTTTGGCTTCCTTCATTGAAGTACCTGAGCGACCTGTTGGAAAGCTCTGATCACAAATTTTCTGGGATTATGTAGCAACACATCTGTTGAGCTGGTTGGCTTAAAATTCTGGTTTAGATCTAGCTGGGCAGTGGTGCTATCGGTTACTCTGTCCTGGCTGCTCTCAGTTAGTACAGCAACTATCAAACCAAATAAAACTAGATCTTGAGGGAAGAGGATGTAGCCTTACAGCTAGCGCTGCCGACTTTGGAACTGGCGAACCAGGTTAGAGCTCTGTGTTGGCTCATCATCCTATGATTTTGGGCAAATCACTTAATCTCCCTGCTCCTACCAAATAATGAAAAGGTGTTTGTGTAACGTAACTGGTGCTCATGTAAAGCGCTCAAATACCTTCCGGTTGAGTTTGCGCTATACAAGTCTGCAAAAAAAACACTATACTTTCTTTTAGCTTTTCTACAGCAGTAAACATTCCTCTTGTGAGAATTTGTTATGGTTGTACTTCAGAATATCATTTTCAAAAATATTGTCTCACATAAAAATTATTTCCTAAATATTGTTTACAAATCTAATCATCCGATTGGTTGTTGAATTTTTACTATCAAATCCAGTTGAGCTAAATGGTTGTAAACTGCGTTTAGGAAACACTGTTTATGCCCTGTGATATTCTGACACCATACCACTTTATTTTTTACGGCTTAGCTACATATTTTAAGTTTGAGAAGTATATTGCATAATCCCAGTACCTGTATGGTAGCTTTAAAAAAAAATATTTAAATTCTGATTAGTCAAATAACGAAGTCTACTGGTTTATGGGCATTAAAACAGTCAGATTTGCACCTTAATTACCATACTTGTTTTGCGGGTATCCATAATTTAAGGCAGTAAGAGTTACTCAAAGGACTACAAAAAAAATCGAAAGTTGAGGAACATTAGCTTCAATCATCTACCAGTGCTGGAGAAACTGTGTGGCTAGTAATGTTTACCACGTAATGATCGCATATGCTGGTTGTATGACCGTTTCATTGGATCCTTAGAACCGCTTGTAATAGTTTGCTCTGTTTTGAAAGAACTTGCACTAAATATTACCATTCCATGGTTGATTTTAAAGGAAGTTCTATAATCTGTTATTGCACAATGAATTCCGAAAGGAATTGACATCTTGAAAATAACTTTCATTATTGAGATTGTTTTTGACAATTTTAGAATATTGAATTTCTTTTTTTTACTGTTTTTTATCTTTAACTAAACAAAAAAAATAACCTTGTTTGAGTAGATTGGTGGCACCTTGGCCATGGCAAGTGCAGTTTACTCCTCTAATTGGCTGAGTTGGTGGGCAAAAGATGAGTTTGTGTTGAGATTTTAGAGCAGGGCAGTTGCCAGATGCAAGAGCTCCCCAGGATGCTCTGAGGACTGTAGACGTTGGATTTCTCCCTTGGGGTTATAGTTCTTAAATTTGAGCTACCCTGTGATCCTGTAGAGGACATGCCACCAAATGCCATGCCTTAAAACTCAGTGCTTAGTGCCACTCTCGTAGAGTCTGAAGGAGATCAGAGGTTATCCCTGTGAGGCTAAGGGAGATGTTGAGGTCTGAACACCACAGGACTGACATACCCTTCACATATTGTATCTGAGGAAGAAACACATGTTGGAGATTAACTCCGCACAGGAATGAATGAGAGAATCCCTCAAATAGATGTAAAATGTTAAGTGCATGGTGTGTGTCACTGTTGATTGAATAAATATGTATTACCTGTTTAAATGTTGATCTTGGTGAAGGTAGCCCTTGCAAGGGTTTTAGTGTGTTCACAGTAAGCCATGATGAAGACTAAGGATTTTCAGTTCATAGTGCAGAAACCTGTTTCTACAGAGCAGTTATCAGAGAAAGATAAATGAGTTTACACTTATTAGTTCAGGCCTAACACACAGGTGTAAGTTTACTCGGGCGATCCACATAATACCCTATAGATGCAATATCATTAAGCACAGGTTCCTGAATGATCTAGGTCTCTGTGGGTCTTCAGCAAAAGAGATCCTGTGTAGTATTGGTTAAGGACTCACTTGTTTCTTTAAGGTGGGAATGCCAGACTACCATCTCTGCCAGTAACAGTGCTATGACATTCTAAACACCTTCCTTGTGGGAGAGGGTCAGTTCTAGGTCGGTAGGCGGTACATTTGCATGAAATATAATGACATACAAGTTTACCAGTTTCAGAATGCTCGTCCCGGAACTCATGTCATGAAGTGTGTCCTCACCCTGGCGACAGCCATACTGCTGCTTACCTAAAAGAAAACAATGTAAACTCCTCTAATCCACATGCACCAACAAAGGACCCCCTCCACGCAGACACTTCCTGTTTTATGTCTCCCCTGCCAGCCACCCTGTACCTCTTGTCTTTGTCTGCTCATGTCTAAGCCTTTTCTCCTTGCAGCGATCTGATTCTGATTCTGTTTCTGTCCCTTCATCTGGCTTTTTCCTTTGGAATTGTCTTTGGAACCTGGCTCTCCCCAGAGTGCTCTTTTGCCCCTACTGTAGATGCGGCGTAGTTTTTGTGTTGCATGTTGAAAGCTCCAAGCGTTTACTTGAAGTTGGACTTGTTTTATGGCCCTAGGACTTTTGTCTTGGGCATTCTCCTGAATTGCTAGTTAGGTTGGCATTCTTATTCGTTCCCCCCCCCCCCCATCATGGTTTGAGGGATGGTGATGATGTTTTCCCTCGTGTTTGCCTGGGTGGACTATGCCTGCTTTCTTGTGGTGGATTATGCCTGCTTTTTGATTGGGGTGGAGTATGCCTGCTTTGCTGGGGGTCATCCTGCTACTGCTTTGTCTTTCTTTCCCTGAGTTGCTAGCAGTGCTTACCTTGACTGGCCTTTGGCTTCCTTGGCTCTCTTGTTTTCTCTTGGGTCTACTGTTGCTGGTGTTCCCTGTTTTTGACGCCTTGCACCTCTGGGTGCACTTGCTGTTCATTCTGGCTTTTTGGGCTGCTGGTGCCTGTTGATTGCTATCGCACTTATGTATAGAGCTGTCGGGTTTGGCCTTTCCTCTTTTGTGTCTAGGCTTCCGCTTTGCTTGCTTTGGCTGCCTACTTTGGTGGGTGATTGATGTCACACCTGCCTGCTTCCGTATATCCTCCTGCCGTGAGGACTGGGCCAAATATCAACGAGAGAGGGGGAATCTAACGAGCACTCTTGGTACCCCAGTTCATGTAGTCAAAACAACGAAAGAGTTTGCCTTGGAGAATCAAATGTGATTCTTTAGAAAGCCCTCACTCCCTAACCTAGTTGGTGAAATACTTCATCGGGCCCCACCAGGAAGGTCGAATGCCCCCCTGGTGTGCTTTAACACCAGAATTACTGCGGAGCAGGTTAGTGTAGTTTGAGTGACAAGTGATTGTGTTTGTGTGGTGGTTTAAAAATGTCTAGATTGTGTACAAAAATAATTTTATTAGTTGGCCAACCTGACGTGAATAAAAACAAAGTGAGGGATGTATGAGCTGGATAGATTATTCAGCTATGTCTCACTGTGCGTGGTCAACATGTTTCTGCCTATATGATGCTAATGGCCATCGACTGGGTCCGGTTAATAAGGGTTGCAGCAGGTACCGAGTGGGTGCTTTACTTTGACGGCGGTGTGCCTACTAGCCACCACCCCCTTCCGAGACCCATGGTGGGAATAATCATTACACCGCATATATATTTTGATTCTTCCAAATAGGAGGAACTTCTTAGTAACAGTAGGTTACTACAAATTATTATTATTTTTTTTTCTTCACATTCTTGACCTCATGGTTAGGGTGGGCCTTAGCGTGTGGACAGTCTCCGCGTGTCTTCTCCTGCAGGGGAAGACACGCAGAGACTGTCCACGTTTTTACCGGCCTTATCACTGAGCCTGCCCACGTGCATATTGAAACCACTGGAACGTTATCTACAATCCTTCCGATCCAGTCCTTTTTAATCAAAGAGCGCAGTCGGGCGCATTTAGTCTTGTGCATCTCTTGCCTACCGCCACCACCACGGAGCCTCGTGATCTTTTCCACTTACTCAGTTTGCCTGCCTCCCCAACCCTATGCAGGGGTCCCAGCTGGGATCTCTGTAAGTTAATTCGGACTTCACTTTTACTCCACGGTGCGAATTTCTTTTTCTATTGCTGCGCAGTGCAAGCGTCCAAAGGTGTCCCATCATTGTCCAGTCCTGAAGAGACCCAACACCCCACTTGGGTCGAAACGTCGTCGACAACCAAATAAGAGACAGACCTTAAACAATAGTTGACCTTACTGTTCCAAATACTGTAAATCATTTCATGTATACGCCTTTTGGTAGTCTCTTTCTAAAGATATCCGATGTATACCTGAAACCTTTTTTGTTTACCTTTTTCACTTTTAGAGTTTAGGTTTGCTATATATTTTCACTTGGGACACACCGTCACTTTCTAATTAATTGTATATATGAATATAATTTTTACTGACCCTTTGCAATACTGTTCATGTAAATCTAAATAAACTGTACAAATGATCATATTGAGTAAGTGTACACGCTGCTTCTTTGTTTGACATCCCCTATACCACCTACATTGCCATTGTGCATTATATCTAATAACAAAGAGGTTAATAATTAGCATTATATAGGCAGAAACATGTTGACCACGCACAGTGAGACATAGCTGATTAATCTATCCAGCTCATACAGCTCTCACTTTGTTTCGATTTGTCTCTAGTAGGCCAACTAATAAAACATTTTTGGGACACAATCTAGGGTCGAGACCTTTTTAAAGCACCACACAATCACTTTCACTTGTCACCAGGGGCGGATTGGCAAGGCGGGCATTCGGGCATGGGCCGAAGGGCCGGTGCCTCAGTGCCCTCTGTGGGCCGTTTTTTTCTCCCCTGTCCCAGTCCACAGAGAGTGGACTAGGAAAGGGGAGGAAAAAAACCGGCCCACGGAGGGCACGAGAGACAGACAGAGAAAATGAAAGCAGCCTCGCTGCCGGACAGCGATTGTCCGCTGTGGCCAGGGGCGGATTGGCAAGGCGGGCATTCGGGAATGGGCCGAAGGGCCGGTGCCTCAGTGCCCTCTGTGGGCCGTTTTTTTTCTCCCCTGTCCCAGTCCACAGAGAGTGGACTAGGAAAGGGGAGAAAAAAAACGGCCCACAGAGTGCACGTAGACAGACAGAGAAAATGAAAGCAGCCTCGCTGTGCGGCCGGACAGCGATTGTCAGCTGTGGCCTCTCCTTCACCCCTGCCCTGCCAAGCAATCAAGCTGAGGCTGGGCTGGGGAGGGGTGATTGTTTGCAATAATCGGCCTCCCTGGGGTCCAGGTGTTTCTCACCCATTTGCACCTCGGCCCCCTGGCGCCCATGCAGCCCAGAAACGGTGTTAGTCTTAACACGATCGCCCACAGCCCTTCACATTCAGGGCATAGTGGGCGAGGAAGAATGGGTCTTGCTGTGGGGGCCTGGTGATGTTTGGAATTTTTTTGTTTTATTTATTTATGCGATTTTATATAGCGCGGACTTTACCCGAAGGTGTCACAGCGCTTCACACTAGGAACAGCAATAATACATGAGGGGAAAATTATAAGTGGACAAATTACAAAAGCAAACGTTAAGTTACATGAATCAAAAATGACAATAGTGAGCAACCAAAATACAAGAGGAGCAAACGATCCATTACAGGAGGAAAAAGAGATATGTGTGCAGGTTACAAAAGCGTACAAAATACAAGTAGAGGTATAATACTGCAATTAATGGCAGACACTCCAGCACAAGAACAAACGTTACGTAGGCAATGGTGGCACTTGTGCAAGTATCTAAAGCAAATAAAAGTGGGAGGTAGCAAACAGTGTGTTACAAGAGAAAAGTGACTTGTGCAAGTTACAAAAGGGTACCAAACACAGGTACAAGGGTAATACTACAGTAAATGGTAAATACTCAAACTTTCATGATCGAAAAGGGGAAAGGAACACTCAAACTGCCAGAACACACAGGGAAGGCACTTCCCATGCACCAGCTTCACCCAGAAAGCTGTGTTTTGTGCTCCCCTGCCAGGACATTTTCCCAAGGCCTGGAGGGTTGATTAATTTACTAATTGCAGGGGCCTTACCTCTGTTCATGTGCTCCTGAGCTGAAGGTCTGGGGAGGCCTGAGTAGGTTAGTAATAGCAGGGGCTTTGCTGCTTTTCAGGTGCTCCTGTGCTGGAGGGCTGGAATAATTTTGTGACAAAAAGGGGCTTTGCTATTTTTTTTAGTTGCTCAGCATGTAGGCCATTGTCACCTTGGCCTTGTGTCGTGTGCAAGAACAGTATCCTCCCACTTTAATTCCTTGTCTGTGCAAATGGTGTTTCATGAAAGGGCAGGCCCCTTGAATGTGGGCCACGCCCCTTAAATATGGGCCACGCCTCTTGAATGTGGGCCACTTTTTTCGTCAGTGCCCGGGCCGAATTGTGAACCCAATCCGACCCTGGCTGTGGCCTCTCCTTCACCCCCTGCCCTGCCAAGCAATCAAGCTGAGGCTGGGCTGGGGAGGGGTGATTGTTTGCAAGAATCGGCCTCCCTGGGGGCCAGGTGTTTCTCAGGCCTTTGAGCCATTTTCACCTCGGCCCCCCTGGGGCCCATGCAGCCCAGAAACGGTGTTAGTCTTAGCACCTCGCCCACAGCCCTTCACATTCAGGGCATAGTGGACGAGGAAGAATGGGTCTTGCTGTGGGGGCCAGGTGATGATTGGAATTTTTTTATTTTATTTTTTTATTTATGCAATTTTATATAGCGCGGACTTTACCCGAAGGTGTCAGAGCGCTTCACACTAGGAACAGCAATAATACATGAGGAGAAAATTATAAGTGGACAAATTACAAAAGCAAACGTTAAGTTACATGAATCAAAAGTAACAATAGTGAGCAACCAAAATACATGAGGGAGCAATCGGTACATTACAGGAGGAAAAAGTGATATGTGTGCAAGTTACAAAAGCGTACAAAGTACAAGTAGAGGTATAATACTGCAATAAATGGCAGACACTCCAGCACAAGAACAAACGTTACAAAGGCAATGGTGGCACTTGTGCAAGTATCTAAAGCAAACAAAAGTGAGAGGTAGCATACAGTGTGATACCAGAGAAAAGTGATGTGTGCAAGTTACAAAAGGGTACCATACACAGGTACAAGGGTAATACTACAGTAAATGGTAAACACTCAAACTGCCAGAACACACTGAGAAGGCACTTCCCATGCACCAGCTTCACCTCAGCCTCCCCCCTGGCTACCTGGCTACCTTTGATGACCCAGAAAGCTGTGTTTTGTGCTCCCCTGCCAGGACATTTTCCCGAGGCCTGGAGGGCTGATTAATTTACTAATTGCAGGGGCCTTACCTCTGTTCATGTGCTCTTGAGCTGAAGGTCTGGGGAGGGCTAAGTAGGTTACTAATAGCAGAGGCTTTGCTGCTTTTCAGGTGCTCCTGTGCTGGAGGGCTGGAATAATTTTGTGACAGAAAGGGGCCTTGCTATTTTTTTTTCAGCATGTAGCATTTCAGCATGTAGCCCATTGGCACCTTTGCTCTGTGTCCTGTGCAAGAACAGTATCCTCCCACTTTCATTCCTTGTCTGTGCAAATAGTGTTTCATGAAAGGGCACGCCCCTTGAATGTGGGCCACGCCCCTTAAATATGGGCCACGCCTCTTGAATGTGGGCCACTTTTTTCGTCAGTGCCCGGGCCGAATTGTGATCCCAATCTGACCCTGCTTGTCACTCAAACTACACTAACCTGCTCCGCAGTGATTTTGGCATTGAAGCACACGGGTGGGCATTCGGCCTTCCGGGTGGGGCCCAATGATGAAGCACGTCACCAACTAGGTTGGTGAGTGAGGGTTTTCTAAAGAATTCATTTTGATTCTCCATGCTCGCTCTTCTCCTGAGAAGGCACACTCTTATGTTGCTTTGACGACGTAAGGACTGGGCCAACAAAGTTTTTTCGAGGTTACTGCTCTTCAAGTCATGGACACCTTATGTAAGAGATGAGACCAGGAAACTGAACTGAAGTATTGTGAAGTTCCAACTCGCCCCCCTTCTTAGGTCTTCGCCATCCCACCCCCTCGCCTTGTGACTGTATACATGTATCCCTAGTACACATGACACGTTCACTGCCTACCTTAGGGCTGATCATTACTGTTGCGTCTTCTTTTAGCCTAGAGTCTCGGGGACAGTAATGACGTCATCGGCCTGCGCCATTGTTGCCGCCTGTGCTCGTGGCGGGCTGGAGCGCGTGCCGTGAGTCTGCGCCGCTCTGCTTGGTTTCTGCTCTCCGAACAGGCCTGACATCCATAATTACAGAGTGCGCGTGCTTTCTGTTGGCTTCACAACCAACCCAGAGCTTCTGCCGCTTTTAACCAACGTGTGGGCTGGAGCCGCTTCCTCCCGGCTTCAAGTCGTGAGTAACGTGTTTATTCTAAAATAGAAAGATGTATAATTCAGGCCCCCCGCCTCTCACCATGATGGCATGAGCCTCTCTGTCAATCAACGGCTTGCTGAAAAAGTGACAATTAATTTGAGGTGCTGAAGGGGCACCGTGTAGCTGCTCTGCTCCTATAAACTGATAACAGACCCTTAAACTGTTGTTATGTTGCTGAGCCCCTTGTAATCTTCTAATCTACGGGCACGTTAGGATTGCAGAAAGGCAAACTAGGACCTTTATCCTTCTGAGACCATTGTGTTTGGCAAGAGCATACTGGCGCTTTCACAGTTGCAAGCAAGGTATACACAAGTTATTATATGATCTGATGAAAACGTTTCAATAAGGCAGGTTTAAAAATGCCTCATGTTCCAGAAGGATGGTTTTCATTCCATTGATTTTTATTTTCTAATTTATTTTTTTTAAAGGTAATAAGACTAGGCACAATGTGGTTTAAGGCTTAATTCTAACCTATTTTTATGTATATGACGTCATATCACACGTGTTATTACTGTGGGAAACATTTGGTATAAAGTAGTCGATGGAGATCAGGAAACAGCCTGCCAGCGGCTTTCTCTTTCTGCGTACAGGCAGAGCCTGGCCTCTCAGCTGCTCTCCCCTCCCCATTCCTGATGAGCCTGGCCTCTCAGCTGCTCTTTCCTCTTCCCATTACCAGTGAGCCTGGCCTCTCAGCTGCTCTTTCCTCTTCCCATTCCTGGTGAGCCTGGCCTCTCAGTTGGGCTCACCTCGTTCCATATCTGCGTAGCCTGGTCTCTCACCTGCGCTGCCCTCTTCCTGTACCTATTGTGCATGGCCTCTCAGCTGCTGTCCCCTTCTTCATTCTTGCAGGAAATGGACATTTGGTGGAATCACTCATGTTACACCGTACTCAGAATCTTTTCAAAGTACCTGAGTAAACCTTAAATACTCAAAAGCTCCCAATGTGTGCTAGACGTTACCATTGTACTGTTGTTAACGATGCAGGATGCTAGCTGCTCGATTTTCTGCTCTCAAGAGCAGACAAAGGGCACAGCCGCAGCAGGATATGAGCGCGTGCCAACTTGGAGAAGGCCAGTAAATGACCAAGTGAGTTTGGGTTCGAAGGACCCAATCGAGAGAGTGGCGTAGTCGCAAGTACAGCCTAAAAAGTGACCGGTACAAGCAGTCCGCAGCTTTTCCACTGGAGGAAAAAGGGTGGCCACATCACTTTTAAGGAGGGAAATGAGCAACAACCAGAATCCTCTCTAGAGGATGACTTTCAGCTCTTCCTGATGTGTTAGCCAATTTCAGCTAAGCATGCTGGGGCTTGTGGTTTCACTCTCCCTGTTATAAGTATGGCCCTACAACTTTGTGTCGGCTAAGTACTGACTGCTGAATAAACAGTACTGGTTGATAGCAGAGAATGTTGTTGGACCAGCTGAAAGTTATATAGAAGAGACTTGTTTTGATGGCATGATTATTGTCCCAAACATAATGGTTGGTGGAAGAAAAAAATGTCTGTCAGTACTTTACTGTAAAGTGGGCTTCAGTGTGTTGAAGAAAGCTCTGTCTCGTGTTTTGATTGAGTCTGAAAGTGTTTATTGCAAAAAAAAGTCTTTGAAACAGAGTTTATTTACGAGATCACTCATACATTTTTGAGCCGCTCTCTGACACAAAGGCGTATCACTCAAGTATACATCTTACTACACACATGGGTTTTAGTGTCTTGATCACAGGGCTGTATTCCTACCAAGAGAACAGGCAGATGCTTCGCTGATCTCATGATCATTAGTAGATGGCCTTCACCAGTAACAAAAATGTAAACCTTTCTGGCTGAGGGGGCTAGTTTCCCACTTTTACGTCTTTGGCTGCCAGGTCACAGCGTACTAGATGTGCCCATCTTCGGGCCGTGGAAGCACAAAGACAGGGTTCTCCAATGTTTGTCCTGGAGGGCTGGAAGATTTTCATGAGAACTTCATTTATATAAATTTGCATATACTACAGATCTGACATGGATCTGGCTCTCCAGGACCGACAAGGGAGAACTCTGCACTAAGACAGCCTGATCAAGGAAACATGGTTACAGGAAGTTACATTTGCACTAAGACAGCCAGTACGTGTTAATATTCTAAAATCATAAGCAGGGTACCTGTCATGGTGCACAAATAGGCTCATTGGGTCCCTCGTCACAAAGGGATTGTAAATCTGCACTTATAGAAGCACAGTAACTCACCGATGCAATTTTACATTTTGCCCTTAGTCACAATGCTTAGCAGTACTATACTTAGAAAACTGACTGCTGCAGTAGCAGCATTTTAGACCTACTACAGAGTGAGTAATGTGATTTTATACTTCTTTTTTATTGACTGCTATTTTGTTAAAAAAGGGTGTCTCTAGTTGGCAATGGTTTGCACCTTTGTCCAAGTAGGGACCCTTGCTTCTAGTCACAGGGCTCGACAAATGTACTCGCCCGCTCGCAAATGCGAGTCAATTTCTTTCAGGGCGAGACAGTTTTCAGGCCTACTCGACCGGCCTGGCGAGTGAGCTTTGTCGCTGTGCTAAAGTGCAGTGCCGGTAGTAGTCTTTAGAGGGCAGCTGTGTGAAATGTTCAGAACTGCCGTGACAAAATGCGGGAAAAGCAAAGGTGTTGATTGGCTGATTGCAACTAGGCCTCAGCCTACCGAGCCCGCGTTGCAATCAGCCAATCAGATGGTTGCTAATCTCTGCACAGTAAAGTTTACAGACTTCTCGTTGGCTGATTACAGCGGCAGCAGGATAAGCGTGAAAACTGCTTTTGCCAACCCCTGTTCCCAATACACTTGACCGGAGGCAGGCCATGAACGACACTAGTGCCCTAGCGAAGCAGAAGTTCTCCTCCTGCACCTTGGATGTTTTATCATGAGCCTGGGAGCCCTGCGAGTGGAGCTTGGCCTGTGATGTAAGCCTGCGCCTGCCGAGGACGGCTCGATCTCTCTGCTGGGAACCCTAAGGTATGAGCGCTTGGATGGGAACACCGCCGTGGGTCAGGGGTTCTTGCTCCGAATGTTGGGGAGGGTGGCTTTGAAGGGGATTGATGCCCAGCGGGGGCTATTGTTACGCTTTTTATTGTTTCAAACTTCAAGTCTTGTGGAAAAGCACAAACTTACCGGCATCGCAAATAAACCGAGGTGACTAGAAATTAGCATTAGACATAATTCTAATTAACGTGTGCATTAACATTAGCACTGGTAACTGCCTGTGATCAGAAGGTTGATAGTGCTCAGAGAAGCACAGCTAGATGAGGCACATGAGAAAGGTTTGAGATTTTGAAACTGCGAAGCATTCATGATATCTAATTAAAGGCGGCACAGGCAGCCAGAGGGTACTTTCTGCACGTGCCTCGTCCAATGGTAGCACACAAGATGCCAACAAGCTGCCTGCGGTGCCCATTAAGGTGCCAGATGTCAGCGCAGGAAAGTTTGTGTTTTCTCACAGCTTAGAAGTTGGTTTACTCAGCTCTAAAAGGCAGGTGCAGTCAGGGGTGCACCAGCGGGATGCAGAGGGTAAACAGCGCCCCTCGATTCCCTCTGTTCTTTTAATTACAAAAATATTTAGCTGCATAATATGATCTATGGTAAGGAAGGAGTGAATGGGTGGGTTGGGAAAGATAAAAGTGGTATAAATATAAGAAGGCTGGAGAAAAGTGGACAAGAACCAAAATATATGTCCACTCCAAATTGTACAAACAATCACGTTAAACGCATCTCATTTTATTTCCCTGGGTGATTTGTAATTAACTGTATATGAAGCATGGCTGTTCACAAGGAGGACCTGGCTGGTGCCGACTTCATTAAGTTGAAAGGCCAGGCCGTGAAGCACACCAGGAAGTAAAACATATGTAATGGGCAGATTGTACAATCTATGGTGTGTAATCGCACTGAAAGGCTTCACCGTCGCTTGACTGACAGGTCCCAATGTCAGCGACCTGGAAAGGAGAGTGATGGAAAATGTCGATATCATGTCATGAGCAAGCACGGCAGTATTGTTTATGTGGCCTGGGATGTGCTTACACAGCATGCCTGGTCCGATAGCTGGGACATAAAATACAATGCAAGACTCCGTAAAAATGTTTCAGTCATACAGTTACTTCTGTCCCAAGCCATGGCGCGATCTGCCCTTTCCTAGGCTGTGCTCTAGTACTTTTAAGGTACAGTAGTGTATCGAGTACTGGGAAGAGTGTTTATCCAGGGCTGTACTACTCTAATATGTTTAAGGTACATCGGTGAACCCAAGTATTGCTAAGTTTTTTTATTTTTTGCAGATTCATATAGCGCTTACTCGACCTGAAGGTATTAGTGCTTTACATGAGCACCAGTTACGTTACAGGACACACTCATTTTTGTTATGCACGGGGAGATTCAGTGATCTGCCCAGAATCACAGGATGCTGAGCCTTTGGAGCCAAACTCTAGTATGTTTCAGGTTCAGCGGTGAACCTGAGTTGTGCAAAGAGTATTCCTTATGTACCACCCTCCCCCATTATTCAATAGAGTTGGCATTAGAAACTCTCTTTACCCCCACCCCTTGGGCAGCAGCGCAGGTCCAATCCCCTCCCCTGAATGGAAAGTTAGAACTGCCCGTTGCCAGCCCATTCCCCAACAAGCCCATAACCTGTACAACATCAGTATCCAGTGCACCATACTCCTCATTTTGTTGTGTTTGTTTTGTAGCTTAGGTTGGTGCATAGTATCCCATACTCCCTTGTTTAATGCCATGCAAGTGGTCGAGCAGACAGAAGAATACGAGGCTAAGGCCTCCAGCTCTCTTCCTGTGTCTCTGCCTCTTAGGAGGGAAGAGCGAGGCCTCCCGCAGACAGCGAATTGTTTAACACCGTAGTTCCCACTCTACCCCATCAGTAGCTTGTATACTGCGGGCCACGCACTAGTGTGTGTTATGTACTGTAGTGTACCCGAGTACTGCTAAGAGTGTTTATCTGAGGCCGTGCTCTAGTATGTTTAAGGTTCAGTGGTGTACCAGAGTACTGCTGAGAGTGTTTATCCAAGGCCATGCTCGTAACTTTCAAAACATTGCAGTGAGAATAGTAATGAGGCAACAAAAAAAAAAATCAGTCATGTCTTACTGGTCATAGACCAACTGCGCTGCAAATGTTTTGAAGAAAATGTGAATACAACCAATTTGTGGGTCAAGTGCATTGATGTTAGGTCGAGTAGAAAATTCTGGTCACTAGACCTGCAGGTCAAGTGCGATTTTTAAGATTTGTCGAGCCCTGAGTCAGGATAAGGGAGTTATGCCCTTGGACAACCCCTGCTCACCCCCTTGGTAACTTGGCACAAGCAGACCGGCGTATCTCAGATGCAGTGTGTAAAGCATTTGTGCACACATACACAGTGAAAACCACACCAGTTTAGAAAAACAGGACATCTTTTTATCTAATTAAGACAAGACCAACATGAGAGAAATCCACCCTACATATATCCTGATATAACCAAAAATAGGACATTCACAGAAATAAAGCTTGTAGCAACAAATAGTTCCACCTGGGCTATTACGACATCATGACAGCTGAAAATCCCAAAGTACGGTGCCAACCGTGAGGTGTATGGCTTTGTCCTGGAGTTACAAGGACCCCAAAGAACAGTACCTTGGAAAAAGATGTATACAAAGATGGTGCACTGCGTTGAGGAGGTGATACTTAGTTGGTGCCGGATGTAGTCTGTTCCTTACGACCACAGGGAGGTGAGGCATTCGTTCCTTAATGCGATGCAGGGGAGGTGAGGCATTGGTTCTTTACTGTTGCTGGGGAGGTAACATCGAGGCATCCGCTCCTTGTGAAGATGCGGAATCGATGGATTCGGGAGGTCCTCCACGTCCGGTATCGGCACCGCAATGATGAAACACCGGTGAGGCCTGGGCTGCGATGCGAGTCGGGGCAGTGCATCGTGAGAGTCACGTGCTGTGCCGTCCGCTCCAGTGCAGGCAGCGGCCTCTGTAACTGCATCAGAGCCAGAACGGTGCAGTGTTGGCAAGCGTCGGGGCTGCAGTGTAAGTCTGGGTGGTGCGTTGTGCACTTAATGAGCGGTGCCCACGGCTTCCTTGTAGGTTGCGTCACTCGATGGCGTTGGTGTTGCTATTTCACTCTGTGACAGATGAAACAGTAGTTCCAGGTGCAGGAGGACAGAGGGAATGTCATTTTTGTGTCCCTGAGACTTCAGAACAAACAGGAGGCAAGCTCTACACCAAGCCTTGGAGATCTTCTTCAAGCAGAATACACAGCACAAAACATAGTCTTCGTCCTCTCCTTGGAAGAAAAAGCCACTGCAGGCCAGCCCCACACAACACACAGCAAAGGGGCATTACTTCTCCTTCGGGTTTTCCAGCTCTTCTCCTTGGCAGCAGTTCCTCTTGAGTCTAGAAGTAATCTAAAGTCCTGAGGTCAGGGCCTCAATAGTTATACTCAATTTCTCTTTGTTCTCTTGTGGCAGAGATGCTCTGTTATCAATACAAACCAGTTCTGTCCTCTCTGGCCCCACTTCCTGGCAAGAGGTGGAGATTACATTGTGTAAGGCAGACCAGGCCTATTCAGGTGCAGAGAAATCTCCTCCCTCTACTCTAAATGCAGCCAAGGTCTATTCAGCCCAGCCCGGACTCATTCAGAAAAGGCAGGACACCTCAAACCCCCCAATGGCCGTCTGTCTGGCTTTGGAGTGACAGGTGCTGGGGATGTGCATTCTCTCAGTCAATCCACAAACCAGCAGAGGCACAGAGGATGGCTAAGTAAGAAAATACCCACTTTCTAAAAGTAGTATTTTCAAACACACAATATAAAAATGCAGCTTTTAATAAAGATTATTTTTATTCTGAGTTCAGGCATACTAAACTCCATATTTCTACCTTGTTCCAATGGGAAGTTATACCTATAAAATATTATAAATATACTCCTATTCTATATTCTATCCTATGGGACAGATAGCCTTTCCATAGTGAAAAACAAAATACACTGCATTTCCCTATCCGGACATGTTACACACACCAGTACATGCCCTACCTTTCACATACACTGCACCCTGCTCACAGGGGTACTTTAGGTCTACCTTAGTGGTGACTCGCATGTAATAAAAGTAAAGGTTAGAGCCTGGCAATTGGGTGCACTTACTAGGTTGACATTGAGACTGTGCGCAGACACTGCAGTGGCAGTTCTGAACCTTTTAACCCCTTCCATGCTACCATTGGCCGACGGCAGCACTACCTCGCTGGTGCTGCCGTCGGCCAATGGCCGGCGGCCCCACCTGTTTTTAAAATAGCCGCACTGCAGCGAAATCTCGATAGCAGCCAACGGGTTAAAAGGCTGCTTGTGTGGGTGGCACAATCAGTGCTGCAGGCCCACTAACAGCATTTGATTTACAGGCCCTGGCCGCACACAGTGCACTGCACTGCACTAGGGGCTTAGTAGTAAATCTAATAAGCAAATCATGGAAACACCAATCCATAAACCAATTTACATGGAGAGCATATGCACTTTAGCACTGATCAGCCGTGGTAAGGTGCCCAGAAAGAGGAATGGCAGCCTGGTGTGCAAATGTATATTTTTATTCTTTAACCAAGTGGAAGAACTGCTTTTCCCCTACACACCAACAATGTTTGGAGTTGTTCAGTTTCCTTTTCCATCTTGGAAGGGGAGTTATTCCAGCTCTTTAGGGGCCTGTTACGACATTCCCATTCTATCAGCGGGGAGATAGAGGCCAGAATTTACGATACAGGGTGTTATCTCCTATTTTAGATGAATAGGAATTACAAGTTGTTTTCATCAGAAGGGTAATACCAAGCGGCTGTGGCATTTACCGCCAATTGAAACTGGTAGGGCGGCATGCAGGTGTAGGGAGGAGGAGGGGGGGGGTGATGGGAAATAAAAAAAAATGTATTCTATAAAGAAAATCACTTGCCTGCCGCTCCGCTTCTGCTGCTGGCCTTCTCGTTGCTCCTGCTCCTCTCGTCCCGGAAGTGGATGGGCCTGAAAACAGGTCGGCGGGCCTAGGCACAGCACTGGCTGCAGCCGCCCAGCTCCGCTGATGGTTTCAGGTCCAGTGTCTCTAGGTTCATCATTATCGGGTTCACAGTTTTAGGGCTCAATTATGCGCCTGGAGAACCCACAAAACTATTAGTTGTCTGGAGCGGAATCCCCATGTGATACAGTTCCGGTCCACTCCTCAAAGAGAGCTAACTGGTGTAAAATTCTGACCCTTCCCAGGGATAGCAGGAGCTGGCGATGTGACATGAGTGTGTGGGTGCTCACAAACTTTCAAGACTAGTAAGCTGTATACTTCGTCCCTTGCATGCTATTTACTGCTGCATAATTGTACGCAATGGATTGCATACATTGATTTACTAGTGCATAACGGATATCATTTTGTGGCTAGCTCTTGGGCATAAATGGTGCCAGGTTCAACAGTAAACCGACTTAAAGCCACACATGACTGTTTTACTCGAGGCCTTTTTGTGTCTCTGCATGAGATACAAGTTTCAGTAGTCCCAGAGGTGAGGAAGGGGAGAGTTTCAGGGAGTGACGATTTTGGCCTATGAGCGTTTTGAACATATGGGTGGAAGCGCCGGCTGGTGAAGGACATGCATGTACATCAAGGTTCCCAGTGTTGCTCTCCTCCAGCAACTATCCACAAACCATCCTCCTACGGTGGAACACTACCCTGGCACTAGGCCCTGTTCCAGTGAGGCACTTCTGGAGAGAAGCTTACTCAAATTTGCATGTATTCGGGAGCACCAAGAGGCAGTGGGACAATAGCTATGCTCAGCTAACTTCTTAAAAGGTCTCCAAGACCTACTACCGGCAGAAAAAAAACATTTGTCCAATTAAAAATTCACCACCACCATGTAAGGGGTATTCCGCATTGGTCCATAAAGGAAGGGCAGGGCTCATAACTATACTTTCATGATATCCACATAGGCTACATATTTGTGCCATCATTTTAAATGTTAATCACTGGTTATCTTCAAAATTTGGCATGACTCCTGCCTTCGCCCTTGTGGACCAAGGTGGGACCTTCAGTTTGCAGGCTTATGAGCTGGACCTCTGGAATTATGCAATTGTGCGCCTGTGGTGATTTTCACATGGTTATAGATTTGCCACGTAATGCATCATCTGCTGCATAATCTGCAGATTATAACAAAAAAAGGTTTTGTTTGTAGCTCAAAGGTTACTTAATCACCGCAACACGTTGCTGCGCAATGTAAGTCCCTTTGCAAACATTGACTGATCACATTTCTGTAGCTTATTGCTATATTTGGGTGTAAAACTGGTACTAAAGAGGTGCAGCTAATACCCAGACAGAGTTATCAAGTTTGAAAATGAGAAAAAATAATGAAGTAAACAATCACAAAATGTGCTGCATAATTTGGCTTTTTTGCCACATAATTTACTTAACCCTGCCGCATAATTTGGCCCTCTCCTGCCGCATAATTCATGTGGCCCTGCTTATAAGGTGCATGTACAGGGTTTAAACTCGCATGAGTGCAGGGGTCGCCTGTAATTCAGAGGAGTGAAATGGAGGCACATAGTGCATGTAGTGAAGGAAGCGATGACGTTAAGACATGTTGCTAGGGACAGATCCAAGTGATGAGCCCGTTTCTTGCCTAGATTCTTAGTTTGAAAAATGAAATTTGTGTTTATAGAATTGGGGGTGCTAGTTACTGTGGAATTCATTTTAACTTTACTTTGCCCCTTTTTTGCACCATTTCTTATTTTCTATGCTAGACGTTTTTTTCTGTGCAATCATTTTAGATGTCATCAAATGTAATAAATACATTTGCTTTTACTCTCTCTTAAAAAAATAGTAGGGATATGCAGGCCAAAGCATGTGGCGCAAAGGAGGGAGCTGTCGACTTAAAGAACTGGGGAATCAGTTTCGAGTCTCTGCGTCTGCTCAACAGCCTGTGATTGTTGGCAAATCACTTAGTCTCCCTGTACCTGAAAATTAATGTGACCTTGTTTTAGTGTAACTGGGGCTCATGTAAAGCGCTCCAGCCCTTGGATCCAGTTCGCATTATATACAACTGCAAAAAAAACATGTATTGTACTGGTAGTGCATGCAGGTAATCACACTATTGAAACTTTTGCACCAAATTGGTTTTATCCTGTATCCTAATGTTAGCTAGTAATAAATATTACAAAAGATAGACCCATTTGAAAACGGCTGCGTAGCTGATTGAGTGTTGGCCTGGGAGGGACGGTGTGTGTCGTAAATGGTTGGAAGGATTGGTGGTGGGTAGGAAGTTTCCACAGCCCAGCCCTACTGAACACTAACAACGCGATCAGTAGATTGTCGGTGGCAGGTTTACACATTGGCTAAAACTGCTTGTTTGTAAGATAAGGGACAGTCACTGTTAAGAGCCGTGTTGCACGTGACCTTGTGAGAGCGCGCGGCGGCTCTCGTTCTCACACCGGGGCTGCCCATGGTGGGAAAGGGAGCCTGGTCACGTGACCCCCCTCCAGTTATACAGATCAAATCATCAAACTGCTGGGGTAGGGGAAGTGAGGTCACACACTTTGACTCACGATGACATCAGCTGCTTGACACCTGCCTCCCCCTCCCCCATGCCGCCCACACACAGCTTTTTAATGCATTACATATATAGGAATCCGTGTCCTGAATTATTGGTATCCCCGAGGGTGCGACTGGTGCAGCTGCACCTGGTGCTAACCTGGGGGTGGGATGCTCTGTTTAGAAATAATTAATGGGTTTAAAAGTGCTTGCTTTAGAGTTCCTTGTGTGTCCCACAGTTTTCAGGTGATCATACAAATGTCAAGATAACTCTGGTGATTATTGCTCCTGAGGCACTACTGGCTCATCATAAAACAGTGCAGAGGGTTAATATGCCTGCTACAGAGAGCATGCACCATGCAGATCACAGTACTGGATTTTATATGGATAGCTCAGTGGGGTAATGCATTTGTCATAGAGATCCTTTTGCTACTTGCAGATCAGAAGTTACAATCCTAATGTAGCACAGTGACCTACGGACTGTCACCAAAGAGCTGCATGCATACTGCAAGGCATAGGTTTGGAACCTAATGCTTTCCCCCAGTTTTTCATTATCTTAATGTTGCTAAAATTGGTTAGTTTGGCTAGAAAAAGTTCTTATTAGTAACGCCAACAGCTGTGGTTCTTTTAAATCCGGAGTTTCTGCTTCTCCAGACCAAACACTCTCAAAACACACTGGCTACTAGTCTGGATGATGTGATTCCTACTCCTTGAAAACCTTATTGTCTGGTGTAACATTTCCTATAGACTGAACTCCACACATGATTCATTGTCTCTGTATGTTTGTGCGAGGTAAAGTGCTCTGTCACCCTACACTAGTATGATTAGAGCTATAAAACATTTGAAATGCACGTGAAAGAGGGACTATGGAAAGATGAGGGGCACAGTTGGAGGGTGATAGGAGGGAATCTGTGGAGAAAGAGGTCACTGGGATAATTGGGGGGGGGGGGCGGTGCCAAAAAAGATTGCTGCACTGGGTGACGCAGTGCTGAAGCTGGCCTTGTGGTCTATAGATGGTATAGCGCCACACTGTAGTGTGTTGTATTATGCACGCCGTTGGTATCGTCTTCTAGTGCTTTCAGCAGTCCACTGCCTTTCCACATGGTCCAAGATCACCATCGGAGACCAGAGTCAGACCTGCTAGCGTTGATGTGCTGCCTGAATGTCTTTCTGGTCCTGTTCTTGGCTAGGTCACAATGTCTTATGTATTGGGGGATGGGGGTGCTATTTGGTATTTAGGATTCAGGATGAGGACTCTGCGAGCTACTTAGCCATCTCTGATGTTAAAAGGTGTAAAAGGGAGCTGCGTGATGTATTGGTAGCGTGAGTACGGATGTACGTTTACTATGAGGAGCGGTGGGGGTTAAAAAGAGCTACGTGAAAAGGAGACCACTGAAAATGAGCATTTCGAAATCCTAAAAGTAGTGGGGTATCAGTGGGGTGCAGATCTTAGTTCAAGCAAGGAAAGCTGACCTCCAGAGAGCTATGTGGGTAGCCAAATGCAGCAATAAACTGGATTATATAGGGTGGCGCCCTGAAGTATACTAGGAGTACAAGTAACTCATTTACTCAGCATCCGCTTTTCCAATGACATATATTTGACTTCACTTGGGAACTGAGCAGCCCTTTCTGTAGTCAAAGTATTCCCCCTCAGATTTCTAGAGAAATTACTAATTCCGAAGTTGGAAGTAGTCGATAGCTACAAATACTTGGATACACTTGGACTGAAGGTTTTCATTCGCCACGCATTATGAAATAATTTTAAAAAAGGGAACCGCTCTACTGTTTGCATTCTGCAGTATATAAAACCAGCTAAAAGGCCCTTTGTTTACCCCACTCCTGGCAGTCATCAAAGCAAAACTACTTCCAACTACTTCCAACTTTTGCCTATGGAAGCGTGGTCTATTATGGAAACAGTGCACTAATTCTAGGTAAAATTAAAACGCGAGTGTACAAAAGAGTATTTCGATTGCCATGTGATGCCTCACCAGCTCAGGTAGGTCTAGAGTTTTAATTACAACACCAAATACTCCATACAAGGTACGAGACAATTACATTCTGGTACAAAATATGGCTCAATCGTGACTTGGAAATTAACTCTGCACTCAGGGAAGCCTTGCAAAACAATCCTAAATCACACTATGCGAAGTACCGTAATGCCTCTTTAAAAATCACCAAGATGGCAGATGTCTGGCAAAGGAAACTACCATTGACCTGATTCCAGCTGATCATGAAAAAAGCGGCAAACTCGCACTCACTAATTGGTTTTACAATCCTATACAAGGCTTGAGCCAGCGGTACTTGGAGCTGCGCATGGGGAAATTGCCCACAAATGCTGATCATCCTAATTGGAGGACCCCTGGCCCAAAGGACTGTAACCTATGTGGAGCATCAGTTCAGGACTTTATACACCTGATATGCCTTTGCCCGGTGTTAGAGTGCCGTCGCCGGAATTTACTTAGGAGGAAGTACAATGAATGAGGCATCCGCACCTGCCCATCAGCAATACTAAAAACTCTGGACTCAGAGGACCGTGCAAGTGACCCTTGGTTCCTGTTTGGATTTTCCTGTGCTGCCTTGCGAGGATTTAACCTGCGCCTCGCCGGACCCGCTCCGCGGGTCCCGCAGCGCTCGTGTTCAGCGGAAGGGAGGACTGCTGACTGCTTGGAAAGAACTCTGAGGAGAGCGCGGGGCAGGCTAGTGTGTCGGCGGGGCTGCGAGTACTCAGGCAAGGACTCCAGTGTCCAGGAGTCCCTGCGAGCCCAATTTGCAACACCCGGGCTGCTCTCCCCGCTGGCCACGCGCCCCGCCCACGGACTAAAAGCGCTTCCTGCCTACTGCTTCCTGGGACCCCGTTACTGACCGTGCAAGTGACCCTTGGTTCCTGTTTGGATTTTCCTGTGCTGCCTTGCGAGGATTTAACCTGCGCCTCGCCGGACCCGCTCCGCGGGTCCCGCAGCGCTCGTGTTCAGCGGAAGGGAGGACTGCTGACTGCTTGGAAAGAACTCTGAGGAGAGCGCGGGGCAGGCTAGTGTGTCGGCGGGGCTGCGAGTACTCAGGCAGGGACTCCAGTGTCCAGAAGTCCGTGCGAGCACAATTTGCAACACCTGGGCTGCTCTCCCCGCTGGCCACGCCCCCCGCCCAACAGCCAATGAGCCCGTAGTTTGTGTGCCTAAAGGTGACCCGTGATACCGCTTCGCGAGAGCGAGCGGAAGCGCGCCGGGAGAAGCCCGGGACAAGGGCGGGACCGTCTAAGGCCGTCATAGGCCGGAGTAGGCCGGGCTGGGCCTACCCTCCTGTGTTGGTCATTTGAACCCTGGTCCAATTTGCTGTTATAGCCCCCCACTGACTATAATCGATCATCTACTGTCATGCCGTCCCCGGCAAGGGAGAGCACCCCCATGAAGCAGGGAGGAGTTAAAAACAGGACCTTAGAGAACTATTTTCCCCGGGCTGTGGGGGATGGGGACAAGGAGAGTAACTTAACCCGGCTAAGGGCAGAGCGGAGACGCTCAATAGATAATCTGAAAAACAGACCCCTTGGAGAATACCCCACCACGCCTAGGGAGGAGTTGACCCCAATAGATGATGTCCCACTCCTGTTGAGTGATTGCACGAACACCTCACCAGTTCCACCTACGAGTCTAGCCCCAGCCACCAGCCCAAGCCCTAGTAGGGTGACCATGGATCTAGTCTCTCAACCCCCTCCAGCCCCGAAAGCTAGGAAAGCTAAACCTAACCCAGCCACCACACAAGGAGTACATGCCCCCCCCCCCTAACAAACGCAGGAGGAAGTCGAAGGGAGCCCAGGGGAAAAACAAACCCAAAATCCCTCACTCGGACTTTGGGAGGTCTTCAAAACCCCCCACATCGACGGTGAGACTATCGGACGAACCACACCCTAAACCTACTGTTCAAGATGGCTTGGCCCCCGTTCTGACAAAAGATACAGGAATTAATATTGCTAATGTCCCCCTTTCTGTTGCCCCGCTTGGTAACTTGGAATTCCTGCTAAGGTCACTATTACTACCAATCAGTGAGAGTATAAAAAAGGTCGAGATTAGACTTACCATTCTGGAGGCTACATTAAGTAGCATGAAAATCCCGGCTGGTCACCAGGGAAGGCAATCAGAGCCTATTCCTACCCCATTGGTCCCCCATCAGTCCTTAAATAGTGTAACGAGTCCAGCCCCCCTACAGGCCGCGAATGCGGCGGCCCCCCCACAACCCTTGAGGACTAAGCCTGCACCAACTAAGTCCCTCAACTCTAATAGGCCCATTCCTTCTGTAGACCCTGTTCCCCTGGCACAGCCCGTAGACAGTACCACATTGACTCCTCTAATGAAGCTTCCCCCTAGACCACGCAGGCCCAATTTACCCCTGTCATATGGTTATTACGTTCCCATAGGTTGTGTTAAGTTAGCATGTGCTTGTTAAAAGTTTAAACGCCATCTTTTCTTTCTGCTTCGGTTTGCACACGACACCTACTTGTTATTACAGCTTTTAACCTAGAAGAAGGATTTGATTTACTTCAGAATAATATATTATTGCACTGATATCTGTCGTGCCTGGAACATTTGGAACAACTGTCTGCACACTGAGAGCTGCACACTCTAACACAAGGTTATTGTAGGCCTGATCCTCGCACTACGTTAGTCATAACACAAATAATGTTTGTGCCAACTTTGGGCTTTACGTGAGTTCAAGATACAGTTACAGGAAATTCTAAACACACTTGATGCTGGACATGCTGAGAGCTGGTAGCTGTTGATGTGATCTCCTACTACTGAGAATTTGAGGTATGGGTTCGCCCAGCTAAAGCCCAAATGAGACCTTCTTAGATATAATATAATATGCTAATTAGGGTGCGCGAAATATAGGTGATGCAGAATTCTATAGATTTTGCATCATAACATGTTATCACAGTTTGCTTATTATGGATTAGTGACTATGCTGCTGACTCTGATTTTTATAATATGTATGTTGGTATTATACAAGATACTGCGTTTGAGAATGTTGCATTGAAAAAATAAACATTTCAAACTTGCACGTGTTCTCATTGCCTCCCAGTTTCGGTTTGGAATGATAATATAACGAAAGAGTGTTCATGTGTTCCACGATACCTGAGGTATTCTAAGTTCATGTTCTGGATTGTCTAAGACATCGGGAAGTATTCACTGCCGATGAGATACTGTAGCTAGCCTGGTAAGGGGATTTCTGAAACATAGGTGAGTTGTGGGTCACCCTGACTCACCCAGGTTCTAGGTCTCTGAGCACAGTTCTGTGAGAGAACGGAAACCCTGCGACATGGCGCCCATACGTTGGTTGGCCCTATAACATGACACTCGTGTAGTATATCATTCAAACCTTAACGCCTACATTCCCGTTTCCGGAAAACGGCAGTGTCGGAAGAACCTACCTATTTTTGAAATAGGTCATTTTCGAGCTTGAATATATCTAAAACGGTTTCTTTGAATTACTACCCAGTTGTGCTACAAAGTATACTTTGTTTTTTCTAATTCCTGTGCTAACATGGCTCAGCCTGTGGACATCCCGCAGCATAGTCGCATTGCGGTGCGTGACCATTTGCGGATATATGATGTCCCTTTAGATGGCTTGGCTGTGGTTCTGGTGGTGAGCGCGGATCATGTTTACCCGTACGAACTGTTTTATTCGTGGGTGACATTTCCGGCGGTGGACGCTAATTCTGGTGTGTTCCACACATACACAGCTACGGTAGTACCGGCTGCGTACGCTCCGTACAGAGCACTGGAGGTTCCTATTGACGCTTGGCAGCATGGAGTTTGGTTTGGTGGCGCCCTACCGCACGCTTTAACCGCTCCGAGGTTAGGTTCTTTGTCCATTCCGGGCACTGCTTGGCCTGCTCTGGGTGGTTTTACTCCTCACCCTCAACGTGCCACTTGTAACGTGGCTGATCTGCGGCGGCTTCATGAAGTCGCGGTGGGAGTAATTAGAGCGCTTGTTCATTACATTGGCCGTAATGTTCAGGAAGCGGCCCCTAGAGGCGCACAGCTTCGAGCAGAACATGCTGGTCTGAAAATCAACCCGGTCATGGTTAATTCCGTGATGGGTAAAAAGCCCTTGGTAAAGGACGATTTTCCGTTCTGGCTTGCTGAGAAATTCGGCCAGCTGGAGGCTGTGTTTCCTAATACGAGTCCAGGTGATAAGCATCGGATTCTTACACTGAGTTTACCGAAGGATCTGGCTCCTGACCTTGCTGACTGTGAAACCTGGGGAAAAACTTTTGCAGCGGTGTATTCGAGGTGCTATGGCTCCCCGTCTGTGACCAACCTAGGGGGGGTCCTTAAACGTGTTCAGGATGAACATGGACCGGAAGCGGCTGTTGAATTGGGCATGCGCCTGTGTGGCTCCTTTGAAGTGGTTTGCGGTGTGATCCTTGAGAATGTCAAGAGTGATGCAGTGAACTTTCAAGTTGCTAACGCGTTAGCGTTGGTTCCCGAGCCCGATCGACCCCGACAGTTAGCAAAGATTATTGTGCATGCTTACGCAATGGTGGGCCGCAATGCAAAGGGGGTTAAGACTTTTTCTGAAAAGGAAAAGAAACAGCCCCAGAGTCAGACATCGGAAACTGGTGGTCAACAAAAGTCCAAGAAACAAAATTGGCCTAAAAAACAGAATCAGGGTAAGCAACAACAACAACAAACACAGGTTTCTACTCCTGCGTCTCCATTGCCTGCGCAGTCGGATCGTGTTTATGATTTGCGCGACAGCGCGATGATTAAATCGCCTGAGAGGTTTCAGGCTTCTGAACAACGCTCTCCTCGTTCCTTTCAGGACTCATCGGCTCCGTCAACCGGTGGTGGAGGGGGCGGCAGAGGCCGGGGTGGCCAACAAGGACGTGGTCAGCCCCGCCCGCGTTCCAGTGGAGATCAGCAGGAAGGCTCTACGCCCAAGAGACCTCAGTTTACTACGAAGAAAGTCGCTGCCCTGACCGCGCATCGTTATGCCCCAGATAGTGAGAACGCGGCTTCGGAATCTGACGTGGGCTCTGACCTTGCTGGACAGCGCTGCAGAGATTACCATAGTGAGAGAGGCCCTCCGTCCACTGTTGAAGGTGACAGCGACTGAAACTTTTGTTGTGATTGAAACTGCAGATACGCATGTTGCTCCCCCTGAAAGACTTTTTGAAATTGTCCTGTTAATTGAAGGTGACATGCAGCGAACTGTAAAAGGGGTATTTTGGGAAAATCTATCGTCTACGTATGACATTTTGCTTTCGGAGGCTGACTGGCCCCCACCTTTTGTTCTCGCAGCTCCGCGAGGGGAGGAGGTAATCCTCCCCAGCTTCGCGCACACGGTGCCGAGGGTGGAGGCGCTGCATTTTGCAGAAGAGTGGGCTCTGGCGCTTGCGCCGGCTGTGTACCGCAATCAGTGTGGCTGGGATAAATTGTCACCAAGCCATGAGATTCCTTTACGGTCACAGCCACAGCCTCAACCCCAATATCCCATACGGCGTGAAGCGAAAGCTTCAGTCGCAGCTATCCTTGAACAATTGGAATATCAAGGTGTAATTGAAACGTGTGTGTCACCGATGAATAACCCCCTTTTTACTGTAAACAAACCGGACGGGTCATATCGTTTGGTTTTAGATTATAGGCATTTGAACTCGCATTGCCGTAACTGTGCAGTACAGAATACGCACGGCTCTGCGTTAGTGAATAGTCTTGAGCGTAAACGGTTCAAAACCACGCTTGACATTTCCAATGGTTTTTATGCACATAGATTAGATGGTCTAAGTTCTCAATGGACCAGTTTTACGTGCGGCGGCGTGCAAAAAATGTTTAAACGACTCCCAATGGGCTACAAGAACAGTCCGGGAGTTTTTTCTGCGCGCATAGTCTCTCTTTTGGAGAGCTTCGACCCAGTTGCTTGTTCGTATGTGGATGATATTTATCTCACAGACGACGATCTTTGGGAGCATCTGTGTCGAGTAAATAGCATAATTTGTAACTTTGCTGATGTGGGTTACAAGTTTAACTTTGCAAAGTCGCACATTGCAGAGTACACAGTGTTGTTTCTAGGTTACGAGCTTAACCATGAAGGGAAGGGTTTAGCACCCCATTTCCTGGAGAAATGTGCACAGTTGTGCTCTCCGACAACACTGAAAAAATTACAATCTCTTCTGGGTTTTCTGAATTTCGGGAGGACTTACATTCCGGAATATGCCCAGCGTATCAAGCCTTTGTATGCTTTGATACAACCATCTTTTTCCAAATCATGCTGGCTGCCAGAGCATTCAGCAATTCTGCAGTCTTTGCAGGCTGATTTGCTCGCTTCTGAATACTTACAGACTCGTGATAACCAGACCAACCTGGTGATAAGAATTATCCCTGGGGCGGTGGGTTTCACATACCTGACTTTTAATGAAGGAGATACAGTACCTATTGCTTACAAGTCACACTTGTACACTTCGGCTGAATTGCGTTTTTCCACTGTGGAGAAAGTTTTAACGGCTGTACAGATGGCAATTCTTAAGGAACGTGCCCTGTCACAGGGAAAGCGCATGTTGGTTGTTACCCCGTGCCCGGCCTTAGAGGCGGTTACGAAAGCCAGTGTACCTAATTCCAAAGCTTTGCACCCTCGGTGGATTCAATGGGCTGCATCCTTGGCATCCCAGGATGTCACGTTTATTTTTGACGCCACTTTACGGTCGCAGGAGTATTTACAGTATGAATTTGTTCATCCTGCTCCTTTAGCGATGCGGCCGTTGGAGGATTTCCATTGCATCATTTACACTGATGGTTCGGCGCAGGTTGCGCATGGCTCTAAACATGCCTACGTTTCCGCTTGCGCCATTGTGGTCGGTGCCATGGTGAACGATGAGTTCAAGTCCAGTGTCGTGCACACGCAGACGCTTGGAGACTGCACCGCACAATTGGCAGAGCTTCGTGCTCTGATGCTTGCATTGGAGTACGCAGATCCAAGTGTGACGACTTTAATCGTAAGCGATTCTTACTACTGTGTCCAGTCTTACAATGAAAACTTGTTCTTTTGGATTCAGAATGATTTTCGTGACGCATGGCGCATGCGGGCGTCTCGGCCACTGTAACTCAGCTACAACAGAGATTCTGGTGGCGGGGTCTGTACAAACAGACGCGTGAATATGTTCTTCAATGTGACATTTGCCAGCAGATTAAGCCTTCTACTGCTGCGCGTCCGCCTCAGACACAGTTGTACATCTGTAATAAACCGCTTGGTTGCGTTTATTTGGATCACTGCGGTCCTTTTTCTTCTGATACTGCGTTTAAGTACATCTTAGTAGCAGTTGATTCATGCACACGCTTTGTATGGGTATGGCCGCATCGAAGCGCTGATTCACGGACTGTCATTAAGGATTTGCGTGTCTTTGTGGGAATTTTTGCCTGTGGTACTTTCCATTCGGACCAGGGTCCGGCTTTCGCCTCTAAGGCATATAAGGCTGCTATGGTTTCGTTGGGAGTCCAAGTCTAGTTTTCAAGCCCCTACAGACCCGAGGGTAATAGTGTAGTAGAACGAATGAACCGCGACTTAAAGCAATCTTTGACAGCCCGAGTTATAGGCACTGGTAGAAACTGGCTAGCCCACCTCATAGGCGTGCAGCGTGCGCTTAATAATCTCCCTAGAAGGTCTCTGGGTGGGCGGACCCCATACGAAATGCTCTTTGGTATCAAGATGTATGTACCTGACCTTGATGGGCCGGACTACAAAGCCCAGGCCGGGGCCTTTGACGTAGATGAACATTGCAATGTTTTACAGAATCTACAAAAGACTAGAGACAGTCTTGCAAAGGAACATTTGCCCTCCACATCGGATGATGCGTTGCAGATCCCGGTAGTTGGCTGGCTACCCCAAGTTGGAGAACTGGTTCGAGAGAAGATCGATAACAAAAAAGAGTTTGGTCCCTCATATCGAGCACCAGTCCGAGTACTTGGAGTGAAGGGCACAAGAACAGTCACTTCCGGGTCGTAAGGAAAACAGATTTATTTCTATTGACAATGTCAAGACACACAGGGTGGCCGATTCTTCATAGCATGACACCGGCTGTATCCTGTCCTTCCATGGTGAGGCACTCTGTGCTGGCTATTACATCTGGTGCAGAACAGGAGGTGTCCCTCGAGATGCCTGCCATATCCAGACCTTTATTAAATACTATTCCTGATACTAACATTGATGAGCTAACCTACACTTATCCTGCTGATTTATCGATGCCTGATTTGCAGACCCGTTTGGCAGGCCAGTCCAGATTCTCTTTTGACTCTGTTTCGGAAACATCAAAGAAACCCACAAACATTGCAAGATATGCCACGTTGTTCAAAAAACATTTTTTAATTCCGCCTTGGACATACATTTGGTTGATCCTATTTTCATTCTATCTTTTTATGTCAATTGGTTTTGTGTTTTATTTTTTCCGCCTGATCGATGGTCACTACGTTAAAGAAAGAACAGGAATTCGGTACCTTAATGGAACATTGAACCCTCTCTCCTCTTCACATTCTGCGCTCAGACAGAAACGAAACTTAAAGGCAGTTAACATTACAGCATGGCCTGTCCTTGATGGGATTGTGTGGGATGCGGTTAGGTTTCAGATACATGGGCCTACTGAAGTGATTAATGTTCCAAATGTGCTTAGAGTAAACATGGGAGATGTGATTAAACAAAATGTACGTTCTGATGATTGGGATATTCAGGCCGTAGAAGCATTATTCTCTGATTTGAAGTATTATGCTGCCTTCGATGCTGAGGATCTGTATTCAGATTCTACTAATTATGGTGATTTGTTTTGTTTTCAACACTATGGTAATCATTTTTTACATAAGACAAATTCCAGGAGGGTTGCTGTGAATTATACACAATGGGAACATTGCCCTGCTCCATTCAGTGGCAGTTCCAATACATTTCTGAAAAAATATACATATTTTACAGACTTTGATCAGTCTAATCCCGAGTCATTTTATTTTAAAATGACACAAAAGCCCATTTCCAAAGTTAGACTTACCGATACAAAATTGCTGTATTCGAAGTCCTTTTTAGACAGGTTGGCTGTAGATGGCTACGAGTTCTGGAAAGGAACAATTGACCTTAAATCGGTTTGGGGTACCAAAGATTGGCAGGTACAAGGCACTGAAGCTTTGCACCGTGCATGTCTCATCCCGAATCACATGTTGTTTTTAAATTCTACCATTTTCCAGACAACATGCTTTGGATTGGCTACTTCTAAAAAATTAAATACACCAACCATCCCAGATTTAAATGAATATACTGGTTGGGGTAATTTCACTGATTCCTCCATTCAAGAGTTGCAAACTCTTTTACACAATTCATCCTTTGACATTTCCAGTTTGGATTCCAAGGGTTGGCTGGTATGGCAAAAAAGTGCTGATTCTTGCCAGCGCCGTTTTATGGGTTTGGCTGAGGGATTCACAAAACTCAGGCCCGATCCACGTTTTGAGGGAGACTATTCTGTTGATAAGCGTGGCTCAAATCCACTAGAGTGACTTACAGCACTCACCTATAATTACCTTATAGGAAGTCAGCCGGACAGTGGAGAAGTAAAAACAAAAGTCTTTATTAGGCCAAACAACACTCATATGAGAGGGCCCTGTCCGACCTCACTCCTAGGAGTGCGAACGAGAGGACTGACTCTCTGCATCACAGCAATACATTATAATGCAATACAGTAAATGGGGTACGCCCCTTGTGGAAAACTACCGAGCCCCAGGTCAATGGACAATGCTCTCATACAGCAGGCATCTGCACCTGCAAGGGATACATTATTATCTCTGCTCAAGGCCAGGGAGCTAGGCTTCGGCGTCTCCGAGCATGAGAACATTACAGATAACATAACTTGTTAGTTTCGCTCACAGTGAGCCGAGAAACGAAAAACTGCTGTCTTAGTATATTTCTGTATTCCTGCGGGAGGGGCATGAGCGAGCAGAACCCGCAGGCACAGCGGGTTACACAAAATGGTGGCACACAGGCTAAGCTAGGAAACTAATATGGTCACACGTACATTCGAATATAAGTAATAAGTAAGTATATGAATTCAGCATAAGTGCGTTTACGTAAATGCATTAGTTAGTCATATGATGCTAACTCACACGTCATCATGGGGTAATTAGAGTATCGAAAAGTGAATTCTATCAGACCCTCCTTTTAGCATCATTGGCTAACTATAGCCTCATTTAATTGCCAAAAGGTAGTGCCGACATACATGCTAGGGGCAGGCCTACATTTCTTCAGTCGAGAACATCTTCTGCAATAAACATTAACCAACTTGCATCAGCAGGTATTTCAGTAATCATAGAAGTGACATATTGACCATGTAACTTATTTTTCGGACGTATATTTGCAGCACACATTGAACAACATGGAGGGAGGCAATATATGCAAAGGCAGCATGACAGAATTACACTCACCACTCCAACCAAACCCATCAGTATTTTCCAACCCCAGGAAGAAAAGGCACCCCAGAGCCACCCTTGGAGGGACCATGTTCCATTATCTTGGTGCAGTTCAGTCGCTAATCTATGCAATTTTTGCACTGCCAAGTTAACAGTCGGGGCGGAGTCAGGGATATACACACAGCAGGAGGTCCCGATGACGCGACAGGCCCCGCCCCTATCAGCTAGTATGACGTCAAGAACCATCCTATTCTGGATCGTAAATAATCTCATAGCCTGAACCTCAACAGAGATGTTAGTCGTAATGTCAGCCTCAACCAGAACCACCTTCTCCATTACCCTAGAAAGTCGTCTAATAGCTCTACTGTTGAATATAGGACCCCAGAAAGGAAGCAGACCCTTAGAAAAATCAGTCCATTGCTGATACGAGGTATCTGTCTGATCAACGTCTTCTACCTGAAGTTCCCTCCTTTTACGCTGCTCTTGCGGCTGCTCTTGAGGACTAGGGAATCGTCGATGAGTTCTGTGGTAATCGGAGGGGGCCACATACACAGGAGGAATCAGATAAGCCAGGTAGCACACCCCACCCCAACCCTCAGGCAACCATAAGTATCCATTTTCACCGCAAACAAAATAGACACTGGGTGGGGCAATCAAAGAGGGGCTAACGGGCAGGCGTATTGAGGCAGTCACATTACATGAGCTATTTCCAACCTTGATGGGACCCCTTCCCTCTATACAAAAAAATGGAGGAGGACCCACCACGGCCAGGGGTATCAAAGACTTGGAGCTGTTGTTACCTTTAGGGGGATGCCTATAAGACAAAGTGGCGTTCAATTTCAGGAAGCTATCCCTGAGTCGATCAGTATCATTAGGTGCGAAGAATCGACCCAACTTTTTCTCACATGTCTCTATAAAAGTCTGGTCAAAACGTCCGTCGGTGTATATTCGTCCAAGGGAAGCTGAAGGCAAAGGCCGCACTCGCATGGTCAATGTCCACCCCCTATTCTGCAGGCGGGGAGTCAAAGAATCTGGCTGCTGAAAATATTTAACCAGACCTATAAGAGTATACCACCCCACGCAACTATTCACTGGTGACAAAGGGAGAGCGAGGAACCTATCTTTTTTATAGGCAGCGGAAGGTAAAAGCCCACAAACCCAGCAATCTGTCATATTGGTAGTGGCATGTGCATGATGCAAAGTCTTAATAAAAACATTATCTTTATAATTTGCACGTATCATTCTTTCACCGTATTCAACTGTCAACATTTGGTGTTCCGGAACAGCAGTAGGTGTGGGTGCAAATGTATGAACAGGATAGTATTTGTCTACGAAAAACAGTATCCCAAGAGTCACCAGAAAGGCAATTAAAAATATTACAACCACTACAATTTTTCCATTTCGGGAAAGGGCCAACCAAGGGGAATCAGGCTCACGTCTCGGGGGAGCTGCAAAGGGCTGCTCCTCATCAGGAATTGGCCGCCCAAAGGGATACATTCTGTATTCTTTTTTTCAACACCAAAAATCAAAAAACAAAAAAATAAAAATCACACTACTACTACTAAAAAAATAGTCCCAGACAATCCTTGACCGGCCAGAGGGGTTCTTCAACCCTTAAAAAGGGATCTTCTTCCCTGTGTCCTTCAAAGCCTCACAGGCAGGCTTTTACCGTTCATACCTATTCCCACGACGTCGGTCAATACTTTGAAACAAGGGAAGCACTTAATTCGGCCCTGCACCACTCTTTAGTCTCAAAGAACACAATCTTCGGCTAAACACCAGGGCTCTTACAAGTCCATCCCTACCACTAGATCTTCTTTTTCAGAATGTCCACTAAGCCCTTCTTCCAGTATTTAGTCCATCATATTCCAGCACTGTACTTATTTTCTTCGGGGCCTGAGATTGTAGCGAGTGCTTCCCGGCACTTCGGGGTCAGAAAACAAAGCAGGTGTATCAGTGGCAGATGCTGAACTTTCCGATATCTCTTTGCTAGCAACAAAAGGAGTGGTAGAGCTCACAGTATTCTCTATTCCGCTTTGCTCTTCTCCAATCAGTGAAGCATCCGAGAAAGGAACATACCTTGGGATATGTTCACACTCCTGGTCAGCGATGCCATCCTGCACCCATTGATCATAGGGCAACGGGAGCGGGACCCTCTTCACATGAGAGGCATGGGTCCACGCCTTTCTGCCGTCAATCCGCAGTGCTGTGCGCGTGGTGAGGAGCACCTGGCGCGGCTCCGACCACCTCGGCTCCAAGCAGGACTTCCGTTGGTATTTTTTCACGACCACCCAGTCCCCTGGGTGGATGGTGTGTCCAGGCCCCTCCGGCAACGGCTTCAGAGTGTCTGCTACCTGCTGATGAATAGAACGAAGATCTTTAGTCAAGGCATACAGATAGTCTGTCAACAAAGGATACGGTATTTCTGAAAAGCATTTAGGTCGGGGCACTCCCCAAATATTGGCCGGGCGGCCAAATACCACCTCGTGCGGGGAGACCCCCATTTTTGCATTTACCGTGACTCTTGTGGAAAGCAAAGCTAAGGGAAGTGCGTCTGGCCAACGGAGACCTGTACTCTCACATATTTTGGCCATTTTTAACTTGAGTGTACCGTTAAACCGTTCCACCAGTCCTGCCGCCTGAGGATGCAAGGCTGAGTGGAACTTCTGGGTAATGTGTAGACCTTTGCATATGTTCTTCACTAACTCAGCATTAAAGGACGTGCCATTATCACTCCAGATCACCCTAGGTAATCCGAAACGGGAGAAATACTCCTTTATCAACATTTTTGCAGTAGACATAGCTGTGCAGTCTTTCGTTGGGAACGCCTCCACCCACCTACTAAAGGCGCATACGACTACAAGGACGTACTTCAAGTTGTTGACTCTTTCCATTTCGATGTAATCCATCTGAATCACCTCAAAAGGGAAAGAGGGGGGTGCAAAATTTCCAGTTGGGACAGGGGTACCCTTTCCAGGATTGTGTCTCAAACACACCATGCACTGACGCACCAAATTGGTGGCCATCTTAGAGATATTCTTATTGCTCCATACCGGGTCTAGCAACTTGCAGATGCCCTTCGCGCTCACATGGGCAGGACCGTGTGCCATCGTCACTGCTGGAAGGACATACGCATTCGGTAACATCCATCGTCTCTTATCTGTCACATCTGTCCAGCATTCATCCGCATCCAGTCGTCCCTGCCCATCCTTCCACGCTCTTAATTCCTCATCCGTCGCCTTGCCCTGTATGTTCTTGACACTCTGTACCGTGTCTGCGAACATATGAATATCTGGGACCCATCGTGCTGGCCCTGCCACAAACATTCGTGGTAACTTTTCTCTAGCAGTCTCTTTTGCAGTCTCGTCGGCAAAAGCGTTGCCTCGCCCGACATCGTCCACTATCGTCTTGTGTGCGCTACATTTTATCACAGCCAATCGTTTGGGTAAAGTCAGTGCTGTTAGTAGTCGTAATATCAGTGGGCCATGTTGGATGCGTTGTCCATGGGAGGTCAAGAATCCCCGTTCTGCCCAAAGTCGCCCATAATTATGAACCACGCCAAAGGCGTATTGGCTATCGGTATAAATGTTGACATCCAACCCCTCACTCAACTCACATGCTCTCAGTAAGGCGATAATCTCAGCAGCCTGGGCAGAATTGTAGGGTATTCTAGAAGTCTCTACCACCGTCTGTAATGTCGTTATTGCATATGCTGCTGTCGATGTCCCGTCTGGTAATTTAAAACAGGATCCATCAACATACAGTTCCCCATCTGGTTCTTCCATGGGCCTATCTGTCAGATCCACCCTCCCCTTTGTCTCCTCCTCCGTCCTATACAAGCAGTCATGTATGTCGTCATCATTTGTGTCACTATCTGTGGGGATAGGTAACAAGGTGGCGGGATTCAATGTGGCACACCTTTTAATTGTCACATGGGGCGCAAAAAGAGTCATCTCGTAACCCGTCAGACGAGCGCTTGTTAAATGCTGCGTCTGTGTCCTGTTTAGTAAAATATCCACAGCATGCGGTACCATTACTGTGAGATCTGTTCCCAGCACGAGCCCTGCGGATTGTCTTATAGAGACCGCGGCAGCCGCCGTGGCCCTAAGACAACTCGGCAGCGCTCTTGCCACATTATCGAGCATTGCAGAGAAGTACGCACATGGTCTCTGCTTCCCCCCGAAACACAAATATTTGGCCGAAGGTGGAATCATTGTCAATATCGTAGTGATGTCCGAGACCACCGGGTACTGTGGCTCCACTACTCTATTTACCTGCCGCAGATCAATCACGAATCTATAGACATCAGGAGTATTGTCTGTTGCATCAGGTGACCGTCTTTTAAGTACAGGCAAAATAGGACTGTTACATGTATTCCAATCAGTCTCCTCCACTACTCCAGACTTTATTAAATCTTGAATTATTTGTAACAAGGCCTTCTCACCCTCTCTAGATATTTTGTATTGCGGTATTCTGGGCAATTTGGCTCCCACCTTCACTCTTATTGACACCGGGGCAATGTCCATTCTCCCCACATCATTATCACTGACAGCCCACAGGCTGTCGGGTATGCCTCGAAACTCAGGTGGCAGCGGGTCGTCTTTGGAAAAGCACTGTAGTGGGCGGGCAACATTGGGGCCTAGAGTAAGGTACACGCCATCCGGGGAACAATAGATGGTGGCATGCAATCTCTTCAACAAGTCTAAACCCAACAAATTTTCACCACAATTTGATGTCAATAAAAACGGTGAATCAACAGTAAAAGGACCAATCGTTAACGTGAGAGGTTTAGAAATGGGGCTAATCACCGGAGTTCCTGCGAAACCCACGGATATGTTATTCTTGCCAGACAGAGCCGCCCCTGGGACCCGAGAACGAGCCACTGAACTTTTCATTGCACCCGTATCCACTAGAAATTTCTGTTGAGACCCTAGTAAGTCGGCTTCGACATAAGGTCCCCTCTGATCAACTTCCATAAGTACTGGTCCCATGCTCTGTCCTACGCTGTCCTAGTTGTGGGAGAACCCTGTCAAATCATCAACTGAGTAATCATCGTTATAGTACTGGGCACCATCGCTCTGTAACTGCTGCCTATTGGTATTATTGTCAAAATAATTGCCACCCGGTCTCCCGCCTCCTTCTGATCGCGCAGCCTGTCTCCCAAAATCACCACCCCCTCTTCCTCGTCCGCGCCCTACACCAGCGTTCGCCTGAAGCAGCGGGCAATCCCTCCACCAGTGCCCCTCCTGCTTGCACTTCGCACACTGATTCGGTCCCAGCCTTTCCCTGCTCTCACCTCTTCCAAATCCGCCACCGCGACCTGGCGCCGCACCCCTGCCTCTGCCTCTTGCCACTTGCTGCAGCAAAACTCTTGTCTTCAAATCCTTAGCCTTCTTTTCCTGCTTATCCTTGTTCTCATTTTCCCTGTGCTCGTAATATTGCGCCATGCTGAGTATTCCCGAAGGAGAGGACGTCGTCCACGTACTCTCCGACGCCTGCAGCCTAGCTGATATTTCAGGCAATAAATTGGTGACAAACCTGTTGACAAAGAGCCGTAACCCCCCATCCTGTGACACATCCTGTCCACTAAAATCCATGTACGTTTCTTCAAACCTTGTAAAGAAATCGGAGACCGCCTCATCTTTCTTCTGCTTGCAAGCCGTCAACTTGTCCCAATCTACCTTTTTCGGGGGAATGAGGGAGTGCATATACTTTATTATGCGCCCCGGTAAAGCTAATATTTCAGCCTTCGGCTTCTCTCCTGGCTTACGCTCCTTGTCCCAATCCTTCAACTCCTGCCATGTACCACCCAGCTCCTCCGTATGATCCGTACCTTTCACTTGTCGCCACACATCAACCGGGACCAAAAGCCCGAAAAACAATTCAACATCAGCCAACGTCATCACAGTAGAAGACGCCGCTTCCGTAAGTTCTTTGTAATAGGCGGTCGGATTCTTTCTGGAATCCGGCAACTGAGCCTTTAATGACAACACCTCACTTCTCTTCCATGGCGTGTACACCCATTGCTCCTGAAAGTGCGCATCAATTCTGTTCCTTGTAACGGCCCTCGTAACTGGGTCTAACAACTCGGGGACCTCGGGATGAAAAATAGGGTGCACCTCTCGCATTGGGTGGAGACCTGGGAAATGGGGTGTACCGGCAGAGGGTAATTCATTCCTGTATTGCAAAAGCGCGCGCAGACTACTCATCACTTCCCTCACCCCCGTGTTCGTTCTATACGCTCCAGCCTGTATATCCCGCAAAACCGCCGGGGCCACACCTCCATATCCCTGCTCCCATAGCGGTATCAGTACACTGGCCATGTGCCACAAAGCGTGTTGCTGCATTAACGGCTCAAAATCTTTCATGGTGGACCAAATATCTTCGAACGAGTAAATATTATTCCTGGCCCATTGACATGCCTGATTAGCCACCAAACTTTTTTCATCCAAACCAACAGTAGAACGTGTAAGCAACTTCCGTACCTGTGAAAGCAATCCGCTACCTGCGCCTCGACTCGGTGTTAACATCTCCTGACTGGGGGTGGTGCTAGCTGAAACAGTAGGGAGTGCTAAAGAAAATGGCGAGGGGGCGGGTGAAGTGGGCTGGAGTAGAGAAACGAGGGGTGTCGAGGGCAGGGATTGTTGAGGGGCGCTCGCTGAAGGACCTGGAATGGCGCTACTAGGGGCCGAAAGTGGCAAGGAGGGGTACAATGGCTGTGGGGCATAAGGGGGTGGGGGTCGGGCATCCAAAATGTCCTCCATCTCATCTGGGTCGTCCTCTCGTACTACGTAACTTTTATTTTCTTTCAACCTACAAAGTCTATCTGCGCGCTCCATGCGTAGTGCATTCTCATTCCCCATGTGTTCTTTCGCTTTCTGCGCCATAGTCTGGGTGGACTTTTTATACTCCTCTTTCTCCTCTCGCATCTTACGTTTCCTGACCTCTTTCTGCCACACTCGCAAAGAGTCGAACATACTCTGGCGGCTACGCCTAGCAAACAGTTTGTCTTGCAAATAATCCAATTTAGCTTCATCAAAAGAACCCGTCAAAGGCCATTGTAAATCCACATTATCAGCAGTGTATCGATGCCACAAAGTACCAAACATAATCGGAACCAGTCCATGTTTAACATACATATCAAAACTCGGTGTCCCTTCAGGGGGTGCGGGTTGGCTCTCGGCCAGTCTAGTATCTGAGGGTCGACAACAGCATCCAAAACATCGCAACTTGCTAAGACACGGCATCTTTACTTTAACTCTAATCACAACCCAAATTTACCCACACACAAACATGTAAATGAACCACGTACACATATACAATATCTCCAAAACACGTGTTATCAAATGGGACAAGGCCCGTCGACCAAGTCCTGGGGAACCTGGACTCTACCGCAGACCGAACAGTACGCTAACTGTTCTGAGGAGGGGGAACGGATCCGCTACCCGTGCGGCACTATGGATCGCTGCGCGCTTTACCGCGGGAAACCCGGATCACACCCCCACTGAATCACCACGCTAGGAGTTCAGGGTAAGCGCGCCAGAGACTACCCACAATGAGCCACGCCTCCACCACAGTACCATTCGGTCGGATCACTACAAACAATTGCCTCGAAATATGTCCCCAACCCCATCAAGTCTGTCAGAGCACCAACTCGTACTCTGAGTTCCCCGGAGCACACTAGCCCCAGGAGCACACCGGCTCCTTAAATCATCGGAGACACTCTGGTCTCTCGGAACACTCCCGTTCCTACAGCAATCACAGGTGGACCACTCACCTTCCGTATGCGGCACCGACCTCTACCGTTCTCCACCTCCGGCTGCCAGGACCAACACGGTCAGCTTCGCGTTCCGCCTTCTGGACCCCGGCGTAAGATCCGAACCGGGACCTCTCCCGATCAGCAGGGTGGGGCAGCGCTGCGAGAACCAAGCTCGGCATCAAATGGGATCCCGGACCCACCGTGCCGACCAGCGGGTCCCCGGTCTTCTGCTACCCACTTACGGGTGAGAAAGATCCTTATCGCGGGGTCCCTATTCGGGCGCCATCTGATAAGCGTGGCTCAAATCCACTAGAGTGACTTACAGCACTCACCTATAATTACCTTATAGGAAGTCAGCCGGACAGTGGAGAAGTAAAAACAAAAGTCTTTATTAGGCCAAACAACACTCATATGAGAGGGCCCTGTCCGACCTCACTCCTAGGAGTGCGAACGAGAGGACTGACTCTCTGCATCACAGCAATACATTATAATGCAATACAGTAAATGGGGTACGCCCCTTGTGGAAAACTACCGAGCCCCAGGTCAATGGACAATGCTCTCATACAGCAGGCATCTGCACCTGCAAGGGATACATTATTATCTCTGCTCAAGGCCAGGGAGCTAGGCTTCGGCGTCTCCGAGCATGAGAACATTACAGATAACATAACTTGTTAGTTTCGCTCACAGTGAGCCGAGAAACGAAAAACTGCTGTCTTAGTATATTTCTGTATTCCTGCGGGAGGGGCATGAGCGAGCAGAACCCGCAGGCACAGCGGGTTACACAAAATGGTGGCACACAGGCTAAGCTAGGAAACTAATATGGTCACACGTACATTCGAATATAAGTAATAAGTAAGTATATGAATTCAGCATAAGTGCGTTTACGTAAATGCATTAGTTAGTCATATGATGCTAACTCACACGTCATCATGGGGTAATTAGAGTATCGAAAAGTGAATTCTATCACTGTCACGACTTATTCTGTGGGTAAGCTGTGTCAAAATTGGTTACAACATTCTACTTTAGCTGCTGTTAAATTACATTTGTCTCAATTACATGATAAAGTGGATTTAAACGATTTTATAAAAGGCCCTGCTAAAGGTAGATCTAAGCGATTCCTGTATGCAATTTACAATGAAATTTGGAAAGTTAACCAGGTTGTGGCTGCTAAACGCCTAAGGGCTATTGATCGAGCTAATTTGGAAAAAGTGCTTGCAGTGGTTGATAACAGCATTAACACGCTTTCTTCACGAATTTACACTTTAAATAATATTGTGTCTTCTGTTGTCGACATAGTACATGATGAAGTGTCCGTGTTGTATCATGGTCAAAATCAATTGCGTTCTGTGATGCAGTTTGCATGGACACTACAGACTCTTAAGTCTGGTCGAGTGCCATGGACTTTTTTGAACATCTCATCATTATTTGCCCCTTTTAATTTGACTGAAAAACAGCGCATGCTGTCAATGAGAGATGCTACATTTTCTATGTTACATATTGAAAAATTAGAATCCCTGCCGTTTTCGGTGGCTGAAGTAACTGCAGCAACATGGCTTATTCATGGTGTTATAACGTTACCTTTTGCTTTGTATAAATTTACAAATTGTATGAAATATATTGCCATTGGGCGATATGAACCATTAGGCAGTGCTTTCCTCCATGAGACATGGTCTTTACCATACACTTACAGATGTCTTAAGGATGGGAATGAAGTGAATCTGAATGGTGAAGAATGTACACAGTCCCCAGACCGCTCACCTATTTGCAGACACATCCAGTTGCATGGTTCTTGCAATCAGGACAAACCGAATTTGGCCTGTGTTTTGAAAGGGACCCCAGTTCCAGCAATAGTTCCCACGTTCACGTTGTTGTCCAACGGTAGTTATTTACTTTTAAATAACGAGTTTTGTTGTGGGCTAGAGCCTGGAATAGGATATGTGGTTACCGTGTCTGAAAGGGTCGTTTGCTGCAAGAATGTGTTGTATCCACCCACGCATGGGAATGCAGAAGTTTTAATTTGGCCGAGAATACCAACCTTGAGAGCTGAATTCAATGGTTTAGGCCGTATAAGAGCCCTTTTGTCTCAAAAACAGGTGGCCCTGAGCTCTGCCCGTGAAACTTATGTCCTTCACATAGCAAACACACGCACAGAAGTACAAGCTCTTTTAAGTACTGATTTGCCGTTTCATTTTTGCGAGCTAGTACATCAAATCTTTAATGCCTCCTCCACATCCAACCTCGCTCATTTTTTTAAAATGGTTAGCAGTGGTCTTGTGACTACATTTGAAAAAGTATTTGGTATCATCCCTGCGTTCTTTCATTCTATATTCGCTAGTCTGTTTGGCGGATTTCCTGTTTTGCTGGCTTTGGCTGCAGGCGTTCTGGTGATATTTTATTTCATAAAACATGGATGCCCATCCTGCGCAAGGAAACGCACAGCCCCTACTGATGCAGTTTCGCAACCGGATGCTTGATTATTATGGATCCCTGCCGCTTGCGACTTTAAGCACAGCTTTTGGATTATCTTTCAGATTTTCCTATTTCACCTGTGTCCAGCCTGTGTTTCATTGCCTGAGCTGTGATTTCGACTGGGCCATTGATTTGTGTCTCTGTTTACCGACTTCTCCTGACGTCGACTTTGATCAGCTGATGTCCCCCGTAGTGGCTCATGAGTTGGTCTGTTCTGGCGAAAGGGTTATGGCTGTGGCAGCGATGCATGGACTAATGGGTCAGTGGGACATATTCGCAGCAGCGCATGACTTTCTGGCACAAAGCGTTCTCGAGAACCCACTGAGTTGTCCTCTGATGATGCTAGAGGATTCAGTACTGGAGGAGCACGTATGTTCTTTCCCATTGCTTAATTGGATGGCTGAACTGTTTTCGGATGATGACAGTAATTTCATGTTGGAAGCTGTTGCTACATATTTTGCATATTCATTCAACGAGGGATGACTTTGAATACTTCCATCTATATGGCACGTGACTTTTTAGTAATTCTGAATGGTGCCAATTTCAATACGAACATTCGAATTTTTTCATATGTTAAAGGCCTGTTTATAATATTTAGGCCTCAAGTTCGACTTTTTATATTTTGTGTGGCCACTATAGGCATTCATACATAGTTTTTGTAATTTTGAATTTTACATACATTACATACATTTAGCTTGGCTCAATATCATTGAACTCTGCTTTCAAGTCTTGCCTCTCATAGTGTAATGGCTTATATATATATTTGTCTTTTGACCGTCCTCGGACCATTGGGGGGGTGTCATATGGTTATTACGTTCCCATAGGTTGTGTTAAGTTAGCATGTGCTTGTTAAAAGTTTAAACGCCATCTTTTCTTTCTGCTTCGGTTTGCACACGACACCTACTTGTTATTACAGCTTTTAACCTAGAAGAAGGATTTGATTTACTTCAGAATAATATATTATTGCACTGATATCTGTCGTGCCTGGAACATTTGGAACAACTGTCTGCACACTGAGAGCTGCACACTCTAACACAAGGTTATTGTAGGCCTGATCCTCGCACTACGTTAGTCATAACACAAATAATGTTTGTGCCAACTTTGGGCTTTACGTGAGTTCAAGATACAGTTACAGGAAATTCTAAACACACTTGATGCTGGACATGCTGAGAGCTGGTAGCTGTTGATGTGATCTCCTACTACTGAGAATTTGAGGTATGGGTTCGCCCAGCTAAAGCCCAAATGAGACCTTCTTAGATATAATATAATATGCTAATTAGGGTGCGCGAAATATAGGTGATGCAGAATTCTATAGATTTTGCATCATAACATGTTATCACAGTTTGCTTATTATGGATTAGTGACTATGCTGCTGACTCTGATTTTTATAATATGTATGTTGGTATTATACAAGATACTGCGTTTGAGAATGTTGCATTGAAAAAATAAACATTTCAAACTTGCACGTGTTCTCATTGCCTCCCAGTTTCGGTTTGGAATGATAATATAACGAAAGAGTGTTCATGTGTTCCACGATACCTGAGGTATTCTAAGTTCATGTTCTGGATTGTCTAAGACATCGGGAAGTATTCACTGCCGATGAGATACTGTAGCTAGCCTGGTAAGGGGATTTCTGAAACATAGGTGAGTTGTGGGTCACCCTGACTCACCCAGGTTCTAGGTCTCTGAGCACAGTTCTGTGAGAGAACGGAAACCCTGCGACACCCCCTGAGACAAATGATTTCACTGTAGTTATGGTGGGTGTCCCTCCACCTGAAGTAGGTGAAACCGAGGATTTTTGTGCCCTAAAAACTAGGGTAATAAAGTGGCTAAACATAAACAGACCCCTCCCGGTACACCTAAATAATGAAATTATAATGGTAAGAAGGGTGCCATGGGTGGGGAGAACATACAAATCCATAATAGGGGATTGCATATTGGTGAGCTTCAGGTACGCTGGCACTGTCTCTTACATATGCCAAGGAAAGAATAGATCTAGGGAATCCACCATTCAAACCCTTCGTGTGTCTTTCTTTATTCCCCTTATCCCTGCTCCCTTGCAACCGCCCCAAAATCATGATAACTGGGAGAGGGTTGGTCGGAGGGGGAGGCATCATGAATTTAACCCCAGGCCATTATTTGGCCGACCAGAGCCACCCTTTCACACCTTCAACCGGTTTAACTGCTTGAATGGCCTCGAGGGGGTGGATTGACAAACGGATAACGGCCCCCTGGGTGACGGGGAAAAGGGTGCTCTGGCAGAGGAGAGGGAGGAGCAAAGTCTCCTGGCTCAGCAAACTCCATCGAGTGGTGTTGGGAAGTCTGGGTATGCTGGACCTAGTGTTATAGATATTGAATGTATAGGAGGGGGATATGGGCTGGATACGCAAGGGTTAGAGCAGGAGATACAAACGAGGCCTCTGTGGGGGATTAGAGCAGAGTGGGGAGGCACTGAGATTGATCTCTTGGAATACAGCAGGCTTGGCAGGCAAATTTAATAACAAAGAGTGGCTTGATTACATTAGAAAATTCCATGTAATCTGCGTGCAGGAGACATGGGCCCCGGTGAATAATTATCACTTACAGGGGTACAAGTGTTTCTTTGTACCCGCGCAAAAAAACCAGATCAGGGAGAGCCATGGGTGGATTATCCATTTACGTAGATTTAGACCTTCCGGGCAGTTGGTCCTCCCCAGATTGGAACTCATATGGGATTCAGGCAGTCCGGTTCCTCGGGAAGGGGTTAAGATTTACTATTTTCAACATCTATAACAATGAGATAGCGGGCAACCACACCCCACTAGTAGCTGAACTGGACTATAGGCTGGGCCAAGAAACAACATTCCAGAAAAAGGGGCAGTCATACGCGCTGCTACTCATGGGAGACTTTAACTGCCATCTTTGTCCGGCACTGGTCCAGGCTAACACAGACTGGTCCCAATGCCCTACGGAGAAGGGGCCGCATTTTTCTCATACGCCCACTGGGTCGGCTCTCAGTATGCTTCGGCTTAAGTATGATCTAGAGCATACTATTAACATGATAGGCACACAGAAGGATGGCACACTCCCACCCACATTCAAGGGCAGGGGATGCTCATCGGTCATAGACTATATTCTGGCCTCGAGATCCCTGCTAAATAAGATAATTAGCGTAGGGATAGAATGGAGCAGTTTCAGCGACCATAACCCTCTTGTTTTGGAGCTGATGTATAGGGCGGGTTCTAGAATCAGAGTCCACCGCACAATCACGGAGAGGGTAACAGATCAAGGCAGGAGATTAAAATGGTCCAAAATAGACGGGGAAAAGTTTTATAAAGCCCTGGTGGACACGGGCAAACCGGCCATTAATGACTGTTTAGACTTAGAAGTCCACGGATCAAGGTTACTGGAAGCATTCGACCAGATTGCTAACCTGATCGATGGCCTACTCAAAACTAGTGCGCCCACACGGAACCATGATAATCCCCGGTGGTTTGACAAAGATTGTTCCAAAGCACTGAGGGAGTTGAAAAGCTGCCTTAAATCTAAACCAAGGGACCCTCAAAAAATTAAGGTGTGCAGGGAAAACTATAAAAAAGAGACCAAGAGGAGGAAACTTGCTTTGCAGGCAGAAGCATGGGCAGAACTAAGAGAAGCAGGGGAAAGAAAGGATCTAGCGGGTTTCTGGAGAATCATTAATAAACCGGCCTTCCAAGAAAATGACTCCCCGGAGATAGGGGCTAACATCCTCCCAGAGCAGTGGGTCACCCATTATAGGGGTCTATATAACCATGAGCCTGGTACCCCTGTAGAGTTACTGGTAACCACAATTCAGGCTTCACCGCTTCACCGGTTGTATTTACCATTAAGGAGATTACTGCTGGGATAGAGGGTCTGACTAAAAATAAAGCCCCGGGCCCTGACGGAATTTCCCCCAACCTGTTTCTGAGCAGCATAGAACGATGGGCCCCTTTAATGACCAGGGTTATAAATACTGCAATCACCTGTGGTCTGCCACCGTCTTGGTCCAAAGCGATCATTGTGCTGATTTTTAAGAAGGGCAATAGGGACGATCCTAAGTGCTATCGGCCTATCTCCCTGATTGACGTATCGGCTAAACTCTTGGGTAGGGCGATCCTCAACAGACTGTCCGAGTGGACCGAAGAAAATAACACATTCTCGGACACTCAATACGGTTTCAGGACAGGGAGGTCCACTAGTGATCAATGCCTGAACCTGTACATGCTGACTGCCAAATAAACTCTGGCCAGCGATGAATCGATCTATATGGGATTCATGAATTTGGCAGCAGCATTCGATCACGTTAACAGGGAGAAACTGTGGGACATGATGTCAAGTATGGGGATCGAGAGTGGTTTAATTAATATACTAAGGGAATTGCACAGTGACACTACGGCCAAGGTCCTTTACGCAGATGACGCGGTCCTGATCGCACGTACACCCCGGAGCTTACAAATCCTGATTGACGGATTTGTTAAGTTCATGGGTGCCTTTGATCTCTCTGTTAACCTGGGTAAATCGTATGTGCTCCTGGCTGGTAAAAGAACTTCTTCTAAATTTACTTACACAATAGGCAGCCACATTTTAGAAGAGGTCAAAACGTTTTCTTATCTTGGAGTAACTTTTGATGGTGCCTTACAGTTTAATTCCCTGGTGGAGGAGCGTTGTAGTAAAATGATTGCCTCTAACGGGGCAATAGCTATCTACGGCAGGAGGCTAGGCAGATGGAGCCCGGAACAGGTGATGAACTTGTACAGCTCCGTATCATGCTCCAAAGTAATTTATGGGGCAGAAGTATGGGGCTTTGTGAACACCACAAGAATCCAACAGGAAGAGAATAAATATTTGAAATCCATCCTGAGGGCACCACCTAGTACTGCTGGAATTGTAGCACACAGGGAATTAGGGAGGCCATACTTGGATGACCTGGTAAAACTCAGGCCAATTGTGGCCTGACTAAAAATCTGGGTTAATCCTGATGCGTCTCTCAGCAGAGAAATTTTATTGGACTGTTTAGAGAGAGCTAAATGTATGCGCATTCCCTGGCTCAAATACGTAAAGAATACCCTAGAGGAACTAGGGTTTGGGAACCTCTTCACTAACCCTACAACAATTTTAGCCCAGCATAAGAAGCAAGTAGGGGACGTTTTCCTAGAGCGGAAAAGCCAATGCAGAGCTGAGGCTGAAGGGGTTAAAAAGACAGTGAGGGCCCATAACCTGGTGAAGAGCGTGGAGGGTATGGAGCCTTATCTGTACCTTATGCACAACGCACAGGATAGATTCCTGATGTGCCGTTTCAGATTGAATTTACTTCCATTTATGTTGGCTTCACCAGCAGGTTTCACTACATCAATCGAGCAGAAGGGACCCTGCGGCTGCGACAATAGGTCTCCGCAGGATTCCCTTCACTTTGTTTTGCTCTGTCCTTTTTTTACTATGCCCAGGCGCAGATTTCTAGTAAATGTTTTTAAAAAAGCCAAACAGGAACATGCCAGGGAGGCATTAGTCTTTTTACAAAAAGCTTCGGACCCCCTAACTTTGTGTTGTATAATGAATTTTATTAAGGTAGCGGTCCGTTTAAGGCTAACCAGGGGAGATGAATGAAATGTCTTGGATTTTACATTTTAAATTGTTGGACTTTCCTGTCGGTATTACTATTTTTTACTAATACTTTGTATAAGGATCTTGAATAATGTTTAATGACTTTTTATCTATGTATATATATGTGTGCTTTTATGGTGTTTTTTAATCACCGAATAAAGATTCTTTGAATTGAATTGAATTTGTCAATTAAATTTGTAACCTATTTTGAGAATTTATTGAAAGAATAATATTAGTTATAATTCAGCAATTTATGCTTGTATTTAAAAAGGTACATATTTTGTAAATTGAATTTAAATTTTAAATGTGGTATCAATTGTATATATCTAATCTATTATAGCACGTGAAGGAAATACATTTTATGTTTTGGAATATTGTAATGGTTTTAATTCACTGTACAATAAAGCATTTTTCTCTCTCTAATTCCGTTCAAAAGTTCAAACCATTTGCAGCTCTTTCTGTCATTACTCTGGTCACCTCTCCTTCACCCATGCTGTGCCCTGTTCTTGACCAGTTGTTCTCACTTCTCCCACAGGGATATCAAGTCAGTTTTTCACCGAATGGAATCTCCTAAGGGCACAGGTCCACCAGCTTGGATGAGGAAAGACAGTTTATTTTTGTCTCCCATCATCTGGGACAACCTTAACCAGTCAGTTGTGACTGCCGAAGATCCTTCCTATCCCAAACAAGCAGGCCATCCAACGTCTGAAGAAGCAGAGTGCTGCTCCAAGTCCTCATGAGTTTAAAAAAAAAAACACACAAAAAATGACCAAGCTATTTCCATGTTCTGTTTTCAAGCAAAAATGTGGATAAACATATAAACGCTCTACTTTTTTGGAAGACTCGTGTACCCCTGATCGATCACAAATGGGGGTTAGACCAGTGCTTAATTTGAGCCAGTGTTTTCTGGGGCTCGGCTCTGGCACTTAATTGTCAATACCGGCACTAATGTCAGTCTGCCACATAGTGTCATGTTTGTCTAAATTAGAGATGAACACAACAGTCGTTTATTAATTCAGTATACATTAAAATTAACCCCTACTTGCTGCCTGATACATTCTTATAGCTCTGGGGGCCGCAAATAGTCTGAATTGTTACACTTGTAGGGTGTAATGTTTACTAGTTGTGTTGGTTCTGTCATTGGCGGCACTGGCAGGGGCAATGGGTGAAGTGGCCTTCTCATTAGAGCCCTGGCTGGCACTTATGTTTTTTACAAATTAAGCACTGGTTTAGACCAGGACTTGGCAAGGAATTAGTCCTTGTTGCATTCTGGGGTGACATAGTCAACCTGGATGGGGAGGTGTTACTGCTCCTCTCCTTGGGATGTTCATGGCTTTTGACACCGCTGACTCTTCATCAGTTCCCCTGAAGCTGCAACAAGGAGGGTGTTGTGTTCACTCCTCTTGAGATTAGGTCTCGGGCAGTCTCTAGCTTTTTTTTGTGTTCTACTCCTAAACCGCATACTTCTAGCATCGCTCAAGGGTCCTTCTTTAGCCCCATGCAGTACAATGCTTCTGTAGTCCCACTAGCAGCACCAATCTGTTCCCGTGGGTTTGTAGTCGAAGGCTAACAATGACATCCCACTGTTGGTCCGACTAGATGGTCAGTTGGAAGGTACATCTGACTGACTCCCCAGCACTTTATACAGGTAGCAGAGGACATGTCTTATAACTCTTTGAAGCTTAACTTGGATAAAGTCATGTTGCATATTTTGGGAGCCTCTGCCACTGTCTGGATCTCAGAATAGTAGCCCACCTAGTTTGACCTCCCACCCACACCCTCTAAGTACCAGCAGACAATCCACAACCTTAGTATCATGTTTGATGCTCCTTAATCCATTGCCATCTGTATTGACTATGTGGTTTCAAGCAGTGCCCTTTTGTTCTAAGTCCTGCAAAAATCCTTCCTTTCCTCCATCCTGCAGGCACTTGCTATGCCACTCAAGCTGCTGTAGACTCGTGCTTGGACTACGGTCATGTTCTTTCTGGTCCCCACTAGTCCCTAATCAACAGATTTTTAAACTCTTCAAAATATTGCTGCCCATCTCCTCCTAGGTTTGCCAAGGTAGGACTCTGTCTAGTCTCATCTCGCTAATATCCACTGGCTTCTGATGAAGAAACTCAACTAGATCAGTGTCCTTTGAGTGGTCCATCACTTAGTCAAGGCCTACACTGTAGTTTACTCTTATGCGAGTCATTCACTCCCAAGACTGCCTCTGTCTTTGCTTGATCTTGTCTGTTGAGCCCACTTGTGAGGCCTTGTCTTCTGGTTCTGTGCTGCCTCCCTCTGGAACTCTCCTCCGGTTCAGTTTTGAATCAACTTTTTTTTTCTGATCTTAAATCCCAAGATATTCTCTCACCTGACTTCGGAATCCAACATCAGAAAACCACTCCATAGTCGCACACACTTTGAAAATTAAAAACATCAAGTTTGTCAGCCAATTAATCTAGAACTTCAATTGTGGCTCTAACCCGCCATGTTTTGGAGTGTGGAAACTCAACTTGTCTGACAATCGCTTCTGTTTGAGTCATGAGCTTATTGCCCCCGACCCCCATCTTCAAACTAGTTATGGCTTTTGCCAACTTTATCATGTTTTATATTTTCTACAGTTTTAACTTGACAGAGTTAAAAAAGAAAGAACATTTGAATAGGCCTTTAGTGTTACAACAACTAGGTTTATCTAAGCAAAATCCCAGCAAAAGCAACAAAAAAGACAAACAAGAAAAAATTACAAAAACCTCTGCCCTCAAGTTTATTTTTGTTGTCAATTTAACTTGAAGGTGAAGTTTCAAAAAAGCAACAAACTTGAGGAAGCTGCAAATATTTTGTGGGTGAAGTTCTTATTTCGCACAGCGCTGCGTCAAGCTGCTGCTGACAGATGTTATGCATGTGAAGCCCCACATCTAGTTAGATGGAGGGCTGCCGCGCGCCGACCCCTCCACGGTGTTTCATAAACCACTTCAGTCCTAAATTCAGGGGTTTCCAGGGCGTGTGTACTGTACCCAGTGGGGTGGAGGGCCTTATAGGGAGAGTCAACTGAAAGATGTCCACACTTTCTCCGTGGTCAACAGGGCAAAATTAAAATACCCGTGAAGAGGGACACAAAAAACAATCGCTACATCTACAGCAGGCGCGCTTTAAAGCCGAATTGGCTTGCTACTAAAATCTAGAATTATCACTCAGTTACATAGTACTGATTGATTTACCTTGCACATTTAAAAGGGAGAGATTTCGGCTTCTCACCTGGTTACTAACCGATGCCCGCAGCAGATGTTAAACCCCCTGAGTTTTATTTTAACTATTTGAAATTTGCTCCGCAGGCTTAACGAGTGTACCTTACCTGTTGTGTCAGCTTGTTTGCGTTATTGTGCAGAGTCGATGCTGTGATTGTGTGCCCTGGAGACGCAGGGGCATTGGAGCATCACATTTTTATTTCTTCGAATTTTCTTTATTCACCTTTCAACAAGAAAGAAAAGTAGTAGCAGGTAGTCGGCTTACATCCACAAAGGTTACATAAACTTGGTGCAAGTACAATCGTGCATGCTTGTTATGCTTTTGCATTACCATCAAATGTAGTACACCGGCCCCCAATCAGGGCACGAGTCGGGGGTACACGCGTGTGGACTGCGCCCACCCACTATTTTCACAGGGTGAACTTCCTCCACCCTGCCAGGAATTTGGGCCCCACTGAATAATGTGCTGAACTCATCCCGGTGTAATTTCCAAACACCAGGACACCTTCAGCAGCGTCTGCACGTTGTCTGCTTTCCATCTGCAACAAGCAACAACCTGCAGGCGGGGACTGGGCTTTCTTATTTTACTCCTGCTGGTCCCATAACAAAGGCCGAATTTGAGTTGTCATCAGGCCTCCTTTTGTTCAGTCTCTTGGCTGGGAGCCACCAGGAGCCTCACACCTGATGCAAATGAAGCTGAGGTGAAACAAAGGCTCACACCTTGTTAGGACTTCACATATACTTGAGAGAAGCAACTTTTTACTTTGTTCAATCCCTGTTTAGGAGATATGTATGCTCTGTAAGAATGTCAGATGTGTTGGTCTTTCCCAGTATTTACACAAATCAAATTGCTTTTATATAGAGCTTACTAGACCTGAAGAGGTATTGAAATAATTTGAGTACCACTATTTTTTCATTTATATTCCTACTCATCCCAATGCAGGGTGTCCGAGCGCTTTACATCAACATGTGCATATTACATGTACAATAAATTATATAAGTTTGTAAATGAATGTAAAGGATGTGTTACATAAAACTGGGGGATAGCAAGGTGTAGGATTAACATATCCTGCTCCATAGCTCACTGTCGTATTATCCTTGCAATGCTCTCAAACTTGCACATGATAGACCTGCTGAACATGTATGCGAGGGCTTTAGATCTGATTTCACTTCTTGTGATGTCACTTCCGTAAAGTCGTGGCTTGTGATGCCACTTTCTATTATGTCAATTCCTGTGATGCCATGTATGATGTCATGCTCCGTGAGGACACTTGCATACTGCCTAACTAGGTTAGTCCCCCCACTTCTTTTTTTAGGACTTGTTCCCTGCCCCCAATCTTGGATCCATAGTAGCATAACATTTCTTCTACATTGGAGCTATATCTCCCCACTCCCCCTCCCACTCACAACCCCCCCTCCCCTTCCCCTATTAACTTCTGCACATATACTCCGGATGTTGCATAAAAACTAATGTAAGCTTGCTGTAACTTCTGTTTAGTCTCACAGTGAGGGGGCGTGCTCTGAGCATCACTTGTGACATATGTTGGTTATGCATGCCCTGCAGAGGAAGCCCTCTGCCCTGCAGTCAGTCCACTGTACAGCAGAAGCCAAGAGCAGATTGCCAAGCAGGAACCTTCTCTGTGGTCTTCAGACTGCGGGGGGATGCCAGAGATGGTCCTTCATACCCCACACTGTGTATTATTTAACTCGAGGTGGGAGGCTGAAACTCCTCTTCCACATTTCTAGACAGGGCATCTCTTGTATTAACTTTGTGGAAAACACATGCAAGATAGTTGCAGACTTTTCCAGGTCTGTGGGCAAAGGGGATGATTGACAGCAAATTTGCTGCCCTCTGGGAAGATGAATAATGTAAGGAATGAAGTAATTGACTGCAACTCTCCTTTTGAGGCTAAGAAATATCTGCTGTGAAGCTTAGCCAGGTTGGTTTGAATCTAATTCGTCTGTGTCAACCTGAGCATTAATGTTTCCTTCAATCCATGGACTAACTTTAGATGTTCAATCAATCAGGTTACTTCTAAAGCGTGAGTACTCACCTGTGAGGGTCTCAAGATGCTGAGAGGGGGTGGTAGGGCGTTATTCTGCTGTTCAGTCTAAGAGCCAGGTCTTGAGGTGCTTGCTGAATTGTGGCTGCGATGGTGATTGCCTGCGGTGCAGCAGCGGGGCATTCCAGGTCTGTACATAGACGATGGAGAAGGATTTTCCTCCAGTTGTGGTCTTGTGGATCTGTGGGATGGTGGCCAGGGCCCGTTGGGCGGAGCATAGATGTCTGGTGGGAGTGTAGAAGGAGAGGCAGTTGTTGAGGTATGTGGTTCCAGGATTCTGGAGGGCTTTGCAGGCATGTGTGAGGAGCTTGTAGGTGATACTTTTGTTGATCAGGAACCAGTGGAGGTCTCTCAGGTAACCAGTGATGTGGCTGTGCAATGGAATGTTCAAGATGAGTCTGGCAAAGGCGTTCTGGATGTTCTGCAGTTTCTTTAGGAGTTTCTGGGTGGTGCCGGCGTAGAGTGTGTTGCTGTAGTAGAGTTTGCTGCTGTAGTAGAGTTTGCTGCTGACGAGCGAATGGGTGACTGTTTTCCTGGGCTATGTGTGGGATCCACTTGAAGATCTTACAAAGCAGGCGGATCACGTCGAAGCAGAAGGACTAAACTGCATTGATTTGGCGGTTCATTGAGAGAAGTGGTCCAGGATGATGCTGAGGTTACCTGCGGGGGGTAGCGTGTGTGTGTGTGTGTGTGTGGGGAGGGAGGAGGGAGGATCTGAGCGCTGCGGGCCTCCAGGATTCGTCCTACGCAGAGGGGGTGGAGCCCAGGTTGAATTCTTGCATGGTATTCTATGAAGTGAAATATGAATGAATGAATGAATGAATGAATGAATGAAATGAATGGCGTTTTTATACCGCGCAAAACTTAGCCCCAAGGGGCATCAAGGCGCAATGTTTTACATGCTTTATGGTTATGACAAACCAAATAAAGTTAATTTTTACTGGCATGGTATTCTATTGTTTCACGTATCACTTGTCTTTTTGGGCCATTGTATTGCCCTCCATGTAACATGGCTCTCAATTTTGTAATGGAACATACATTTGCGGTACTGGTGTCCCTGGGTGCCACGATGGGCTGTAGGGTTGTCGTAGTTGGCTAGATGATTCCTTCATTTCTGTGCCTCTAATGGCTGTTGGGCAAGGTAACATGTGGGTGTTTGTTTTTCACCATGTTTAGGTGGAGGAGGCTTGCGTAACTGGAGGTTAGCTGGACTGGAGAACAAAAGCGGGCCTTGCAAAAATGTTCAAAACCAGCCCTGCTCCCTCGCTTTGTTCCATGAATTCTTGTTCTTTCTTGCCCGCTCTCTCTTCCCCAACACTCTTTCCCCCTCCCTGTTGTGCCTGCTGCCACAAACCCCACGGAGATGGATAAATGGATGGACGGATGAAGGTGGCAGCCGTCCACTTTCAAAACCATCTTTGAATAGTCCAGGCCAATTTTGCAAAACTGACGCAAAGCCTTGGTAAACCTCTGGCATTTCTCCATTATTTTTTTAACACAAAGCCGAAGGGGAGCCTACCTGTGAGATTTACAATCCAATGCAAATATGCATTGGATTATAAGGCAGTGCAATGTTTTACCTTGCTTTATGTTGCTTAAAGGGGACGTTTTGATGAAAATATTGATCTAAAAAGAATTGTAGATAGGGATTTGCGCCAACATTCCTGCTCCTCCTTGAGACAGGCAAAATGAGGAGAAATGCTTCAATTTCTCCTTGTTTTTCCCCGCTTTCCATGTGTGCTGCATTCTACAGCAAAGACTGAAATGTCTTAAAGTATAGTTTTCGTAGAGGAAGAGACCCCTTCTTTAACAAAAACTATACTTTCCACAACAGTCACCCTTGCACTTTGGAGTATGGGTGTCTACGTTGGTGCATGGCAGCCAAAAATGCACCAACGCAAGCAGATACCCGAACAGAACCACATCTGAGATGCGGCGCTATTCTGTTTTCTCCCATTCATGCGACGCTGCACAGTAACTTTTATTTGCTGCGCTGCATTGCGTACTTTCTTTGACATTTTAGCATTTAGTCCGGCCCTGATTGAGAATGAGTTATTGGATAAATATTGGTGATCCTTTGTAAGTCTAAGTAGTGACACTGTCTCCAAGGAGTATGAGCCCTATTAATAGAGTTTTAATACTTAGGAGTTTTGTAAAGTGTTTTTGCAGGAAACCAGTAAGCATCAGGCAGGTCAGCGTCCAGCAGGATTACGTGAAAACCGCCAACTGCTTTTTATTGATGGCATACCTCGGAAACAATGGATTCAGTCAAAGGATTTCTTGAAGAGTTTACTTTTAGGAGTTCTCTGATTCAGAGATAATTCACTTCTGCTCAGAGTTGTGGCTCCACAGTTTGGGGCCCAGCACTCTGAAAGAGCAGCCACTGTGTTTGCATGGTCCTTGTAGGATACAGTGCAGCCAAACCAAAGGTTTCTACTGGGAATGTCGCTTGAATCCAGATTCTTTGTGAATATGCCTGGCTGGTGTTCCAGAATGTCTTGTGGATACTAGAGAGCTTAGTGAATTTGATTCCAGCTTCTGGTGGGAGTCAGTGGAGTACTTCCACAGATGGTTGGTCTTAGTCATACTGTTAGACCTGGCATCTTTGGCGTGGTTTCCCCTGTCTTTTTGCCTCTACCTCCTGTATTTGTGACGCTGTGCTGGATATTGTTTTTGCTGGTTTAGATGCTTTAGGCACTTTGCGACTGCTAATCAGTGTCAAAGTGCAAGCGCTCCCTGTGTAAATTGTTATTATGATTGGATATACATGATTGGCATATTTGTATCACCAAGAAGTCCCTAGTAAAGTGCACTGAGTGTGCCAGGGCTGGTGATACAAATGCTACTAGTGGGCCTGCAACACTGATTGTGCCACCCATATCAGTAGCCCTAAATTGGTGTCTCAGGCCTGCCACCGCAGTGCCTGTGTGCAGTCTGTGAACTGCCATGTCCACCTGGTCAGTGTCCCTACTGACCAGGACTAACCCTTCCCTTTCTGTGCACATTGGCCACCCCTATGGTTGGCCCAAGGTACCCCTTTGGGCACGGTGCAGTGTATGTGACAGGTAGAGCATGTACTAGTGCAGGTGACAGCCTAATGCTCTGGTAGGCTACCTTGCCCATAGGCTATCATGGGGAATGCTGGCTACAGTGGCTACCAGCATATCTACCCATAGGAGCAAGGTAGGGCATACATGTCTGGTATCCCTGAACTCAGAATATATTAACACGTCTTTTAGGAAAGGTGGTTTTTAAATCCTGTGTTTGAGAACAGCACTCTTAGAAAGTTGCTGTTCTCTTGTCTGACATTTCTGTGTGCCTTGGCCTGTTTGTGAATTGACTGTCTGGTTTGAGAGTGACAGGGTCTGGGTAGCCCCCAGGAGGCTGGATGAGTCAGCCCTAGGCTGAATGATTGCATCTGCATCTTGAGTGGTGGGAGGGGATAGCACCTGGGCCTGAATAGGGCTGTGTCTGCATTCCACAATGCTGGCTCCACCTCCTGCCTGGCGGCTGATGACCCTGCCCCTCTCTCGGAAAGGAAAGGAGAGACCAGGAAAACGAAGTGCTCAAGGAACACCCAGAACTGGTTCAGACCCGGCTCAGAGCCCTCCTGCACTAAGGGAACAGAAACTTTAAGGGGTATAAGTACAGGACCCCATAGTACAGAAAATTGGATCATCCTCGAATCAAGAAGGAACCCCTGCCAGGGAGAAAGCTGGAAGACTGAAGAAGGAAGACTGTTCTGCTGTTGCTTTGCTGGACTGACCTGCAGTTGCTTTGCCGCCAAGGAGAGGGGAAGGACTTTGCTTTGTGCTGTGTCCCCTTGCTTGAAGGAATCTCCAAGGGCCTGAAGAAGAGATGGCTCCCTAATAAGAAGTCCCAGGAACAAAAGGATTTCACCCCAGCTTCCCTGAACTCTACTGAGAGAGTTCTGTCCTTCCCAGAGTGCTTGGACCAGTTGTGGTGCCTCTGGAAGTTGTACCTGTGTTGGGAAGCTGGAAACCAAGATTTAAAGAACTTTCTGCAAGTTTTCACGCATCGCTTGCTTGCAGAGCGCATCCCCGTCAGTGCGAGGAAATTCCCGCCGCCGCGAAGGTAGAGATTGTCACAGCGCCCGTCGCCGCTGCCCGAGTCATCGCATCCCTCGCTTGCGAGACGGACCAGACCGGTGAGGGAAGATTACCATCGCTGCAAATATCCTCGTAGAGCCTGTCGTCACTGGGTGAGATTGTTGCACCGCTCACTTGCGGACCGCATCACGTCGCTATGAGCCGTCGCAGAGCCATCGCATTAAGGGGCCACGAGAGGAGAAGATCGACGCTGAGCTCCACCGGAGATCGTCGCCCCACCGGAGATCGTCGCCCCACCGGAGATCGTCGCCCCACCGGAGATCGTCGCCCCACCGGAGATCGTCGCCCCACCGGAGATCGTCGCCCCACCGGAGATCGTCGCCCCACCGGAGATCGTCGCCGCACCGGAGATCGTCGCCGCCCGAAGATAGTCGCATTGTACCTTTTTGCGAGCCGCTTCCACCGACCCTGTGCACCGGAATCCACGCAAGGTATCGCATCCCTCCCTGTACAGACCGGAGTCACCGCAACCCGCCCGCTACATCGAGCGGGGTTGTCGCATCGCCTACCCAGGGTCTTAGGAGTGACGCATCACTTGCTTTTCACAGCTACAGCTTTTCACTTGGAACTTTTGTCGCAACTAAAATTACTGCTGGCTAAAGCGTGACGCAACTGTGAACAATTTTAACGCAACCGTAAGAACTCTTTTGAAACCATATTCTTGAACTGTGTATGTTGGATTTTTGTTGTTTTGGTCTTGTGTAGTTTAGATTAAATAACTTTTTTTATTTTTCTAAACTGTTGTGGAGTCAGTTTGTTTTGTTTTCACTGTGTTACTGTGAGTGTTGGTACAAATACTTTGCACATTGCCTTCAATAAACCTGACTGTTCGTGCCAAGCTACCAAGGGGGTGAGAAGGGGCTAGCTGATGAGTGTTTCCTCCTTACCCTGACTAGAAGCAAGGGTCCCTAGTTGGACAGTGGTACCTACCTCTATCAACTAGAGACCCCCAGTTATAACACATACGTTGACTCATCCGAACATATCCTGGTTAGGGAGTTTCTGAGGTGTTAATCCTCTTTTGTGGGAGGCCTGTATAGATCGCACTGCAGTCATCTAAGTGACCCATAACCAGACGTCTTGTTGGCTTAATTCTATGCGCTGTTTTAGACTTAGATGTGAATGCAAAGAAAGGTTACCTCATTTGTTTTCCCAGTAATAAAATACAACACTAAATACAGGTGCCATGAGGTAGAGTTATGTTGGTGTTACAGGCTGCCAATCGCTCTTCTCTATCCTCTTAAGAAGCAGTCTGTACCCAGATAATGTATGCTTAGTTGTGGTAGGACGATCCCCTCTCACATCAGGGTGGGGAGGATGAGTCTGTTCCATGTCCTGGTATATCTTTTTCTAATCCCAATAAAACCCCCTATACACCACCGAGCTGCATTGACAAGGCCAGTAGGTCTGGTGTTGACTGCCAGAATTTTGGCTTTGCCACTACTTGTTTTGTTATAATCTTTGTAAAACGTTATTTTTTGGGAGATCTGGAGGGCCACCACAAACATAAAAAAAGGGGCAAAAATGTAAAATATATTTAGATCTCAATACAGACGCATTTCCATTTTAGTTTCTGGCACTGACGGGTACTTTTTTGCATGCTGATGCGCTTCTTGTGAAAGAGCGGAATTCTGTCACTCACAGTGAAGTTAGCCAATGGCTGAAGTAGGCTGACCCACTGCCCCATGCTGTAATGGGTGAAATTAAAATTTGAATAATACAACAGGCCAATATTGAGGAATGAGAAACCCCTCTTTAAGTACATTCTAGATATACTTTTAGTAAGGTCAAATGGTCTTTGCTAATGCCAGATCTGATTCATTTATTTATAAAGTTTTATATAGCACGAACAAGATCCCGAAAGATATCGGAGCGCTTTACAGTAGTATGAAAGACAACATGAATGAGGTATCAACATCAATTGGGAAAAGGAAAATAATACAGTAAACTGATGAATTTAAACAACAAAAGGGGGTAAAAATATACAGTAAAGAGACGTCCTAACAAATGGAGGTAGTTCTGGTGATAGCAAACAGTCAACAAGTCAAGAGAGCCTAGCCACTTAAGGTAGGAATTTGCTCATCAGGAAACTCTTAGCTTCCATTTTGAACTCCGTCATCGAGGAGAGTCTGCGCACTTCCAGTGGGAGAGAGTTCCATATCTTTGGGGCAGCACCGGAGAAGGCTCGGTGACAAGTTCTCTTTTTGCTAAGAATGAGAGGTTTCAGGAGGTAAGTTGTGGCGCTTCTTGAAGCTCTCTCGCCAAAGTATGGTTTAAGTTTTTGTGCCAGGTACCTGGGAGTCTTAAAGTGGATGGATTTGTGCACCAGAACTGCAATCTTTAGCTGAATTTGTGCTTCAAAGGGTAGCCAATTGAGAGATTTTAAGACTGGGGATATGTGCTTGTTTCATTTGGAACCTGTCACCAGTCTAGCTGTGGTGTTCAGAGAGACCCTTAGTGGAGCCAGGCCATATTTGGGAAGGCCACAGAGGGTAGCACTGCCATAGTCTAGCATCGGCAAGACATGCGCTTTGACCACATGCTTGAAGTCCCTTTGTGGAAGGAAAGGTTTGATATTTCTGCGAGTCCTCATGGAGCGGTTTACTCCCTTACATACATTGCTGATATGAATATTCATATTCAGGTGCTTGTCCAAGGTAACTCCGAGAGATTTGGCTGAGTCTATGATGATCGGCTTGCAGTTGAAGGCAGTGAGGTGAGTCAGCCAGAGATCTAGCTTGGGGAGGTGGTTCCTGCCAGAATAACTGAGCAGGGCCTGTTTCGAATACGGCGCGCAAACCGCTCATTATTCTTTGCAGTTTTCTGATGATCAAAAACGTGTTTGTTGTGCTGTTTGCATCGTGACTGGAGCGTGGCCTTCCTACGCAGGAATACTAAATGGGACAGTCCATTTTTGTTCCTTGGGGGTGGCACTCCATCTGTGTGCTTTTGTTTTGTCAAATACTCATCCACACTGTAAGTGGGTTATCTTGTAAGAACTGTTTGACGCAGCACGAGGCTCCGTGCAAATAGATCGTAAATCATTTCACAACAAAAATGTCATTATGTCAAAGCAGTTATTTTTATTTTCTTAGAACTCCTCTTCCGTCATGATTGAAAACAGCACCCCTTAAACTGAGAGATGGCACAGGACTATAGCCTTTTGTTACAGTCTGGCCGCGGGATACTCCGTTTAAACGTGGGGGTGCCTTTATTTTAATTTAATTTTATTTTTTTTATTTTAAAAGTTTTATATAGCGCGGACATGATCTTTGCAGATATCAGAGCGCTTTACATAGATGGTGGCGTACTCATACCAATAAATCAATAAATCAAAACCGTACAAATAGGTTACATAGAGGGGTACATGATGGGGGCGTAATAATACAAATAAATCAGTAAATCAAACAGTACAACTAGGTTACATACGGGGTATGTGAGGGAGACTACTCATACAAGTAGGCAAAGGGGTCAAGCAGGTAGAAGCATGTAGTACAGTGTTAACAGAGTTCTAGATACTAGTTCAAGTGTATTTAGCCATGAGGATAGCTTTTACTTCTTTTTTAAAGAGTGTAGTGGATGGGATAAGCCTTGTTTCTGGAGGGAGAGAGTTCCAGATCCTAGGTGCCATTCCAGAGAAGGAGCGCTTATGTTTTTTCCTTCCGGAATATTCCGGAATCTTTAACTTTGATTACAGACTGGGATTATGTGATTCTGCAGTATTTTTGCCATACTATTAGATTTTCCAAATATTGTGTAGTCCACTGCATAATTTCCAAATTTCAACAAAAAAAAATAGTTTCTGGTTCAAACTGATCAAAAGTCACTATAGAACGAAGCTACACGTGTTGCTGTGCAGTGGGAAGGCTCTTTTCAAAGGTTGGATGATCCCCTTCCAGTTGCTTATCGCTGAATTTGGGTGTTGAGCTGGTAATAATGATGTTAATTAAACCTTTGCTCAGTGTTATTTGTAAAAATTTCAAACAGATTTTTTGATGACGGCGGGTTTGTTTGGGAGATTTTCTTGTAATTTGGCAATGGTCTTCATCGTAGTTTTGTTATTTCTAGGTTTGAGCAGGTGTCAAGGGCTCAGTTGAAGAGACGATTTCCGACATTGAAATTTTGATAAAAATTATGATTTCAGCATTGTTGGGGCAGTGAGATGTTAATTCTGCAGGGCCAAGTGGGCTACATGGCTAATATTTGACTAAGTAGAGTGAGGACGGCATCCAGATGATTGGAAAAAAAACTCTTTGTAGGGGAGACATCGCAAACGTCAAATGTGAAATAAATTTTAAGCAAAATATTGATTTTGAAATCTCCACTTTGAAATTACATCATAATGTTATTGTTTTTCAAAGAGCAATTCTTTGGCCGTTTGGGGTGGATTGAACAGTAATATGCAATGGATAATAAAAGCAAATTATAAAAGAGCAGGTCCACAGTGCCACTACGCATGACCGAAGGCCTTGCACAGTTGAGTTAGTGGATGAGGGGGGTGAGGAGGGAACAGTGTGCAGATCCTGGCCAAAGGCCAGGCCCTGCACCCAAGAATTTTCTGCCTTGCCTACAGGGGTGAGTCCATGACCTGCACCGAAAGTCTAGAGTTCATGGCCAAAGTGTGTCCACAGAACCTGTGGACCCATGACTAGGTTCAAACACGGATTAGTTGCTAGTCGCTGCCCCAGAACCGGTTGCGAACGGATAAAGACCTTGCACTATGGGTTTGACTAGTGTATGGACTGTGAGCAAGAGGTGGCCAAAGCCATGCACACCGACCATTACCCATTGTGCATTACAGAAGTTTGTGTTCCATTGACTTTGTGGGCTAATGATGCATAAGACCAGGCCATGCACTTGGAGTCTGATACACATAGCTCAAGACAACAACAACTGAATGTATTCTTCCTTCCTGGCAAAAAGTAAAAATTTGTGTTGCTGCATGCATTGTGACTCTACATCTTGGATGACTACCTCCCAGAGAAAGTGATTTACCCACAGTCTGGGAACATTTGTGAACACAAGTTAAGATAGGTGCTAGAGAGACAAGGCGTCTGAAAATGGGGGAATCTAGGTAAATTTTAACAAGGATTATTACTAGAGCAAAAGGGAGTGCAAGGAGATTTGAGGGGGAAGCTGGCCAATGCCTGCGGGCTACTGGGACAAATCAAAGTGTCATGACTGTGATAATGGGCGCACATAGAACAGTGGGAGGGCAGTTTCAAATCAAATGAGATTGAGATGACGCTTGCTGGTGACGCTTCCGCTGTGGTCCTAGTGTGGAAATTAGCCTTTTTAGGGGCTCACTGGTGCAGGGGTTCACCCGTATCTGTCCACTGGTCCTTAAACCAACAAAATAGAGAGGGGTGTCCTACCGCTGCTGCCCTAGATTTTTACCTGCTGTACTTGGGATTTCACCCGCACCGCTTGAGGGGGAAAGCTGCTTCAAACCATCTCTCCGCCCTGCTTTCCGCTCCTGCTCCCAGGACCGGTCTCCCCCCGCTGCCGCAAGCCAGCTGACATCCGCGGCCGCAGAGAGGGGGTGGGGATTACAGGTCCCAGCTGCCCCAGCGGCAGGAAGCCGCCTACGTCCAGACCGCGCCCGTGAGGGGGTTAAGTGCAGAGGGGGGCCCCGCGTCGTGGGACGCGTGCGGGCGACGCCGGGCTAAGCCAGGGCAAAGGGCAGGCCATCTGTGGCCATCAGGGGCCAGAAGAGGCCAGGCCGGGCCAGACCTCTAACATCTTCGGCAGGAATTTGGACTAAAGTATTGCCAAGTGAGCTGTAAGACATTTAATGACTTGAATACCTTTTCTTACAGTAATTATTGTTGGTTATAGTGTGGCAGGGTTCTCTTGTCACCAATAGCAATTTGTTCTGCTTCATGAACAAATCAAATCGTAAAAGGGGCGCCGGGGTAGGTGGTGTAGGGACGTTGGATGTTTATCTACAACGGGCCGAATCATATGTGGCTAAGGAGATAGAGCTTGTGGAGAGGAGGTTATCACTGGATCCATTCAGTCAAATTCCAAACCCGCTATTAACTATAGAATTAACTGTGAACTCTCACAGGTCTTAACTACCCCCCCCCCCCTGTGATGATTTGGTGTCAGTTCTACATACAGCAAACACCACCTGCTCATCCGCACTCAGTCCCCCTCCCTCACCTCCCAGTACACGTACTAGGCAGCTACCGGCCTTACCGGCTGCCAGAGGTAAAGATCCAACGGGGAAAAGAAAATCTATTAGCGCTCCGAAAGGAAGCAGACAAAATGCAAAACCAGCTAGGAAAAAAATCCCACACTTGGCCTGGGTAGTCAAACAGAAAATGTAATGAATCGGGAAACTCAACCCAAGACACAAGGAGGGAGTAAGCTTAATACACCTGTAGCAGATATTACCATGGGGGTAATATGTCAGAATTTATAGGGCACATGGAGGAAAGGCTTAGGGCACTTATTTATCCAGTTATGGAAAAACTCTATTTAATTGATCGAAGACTTAATGTCTTAGAAAAACATGTTTTGAATCACCAAGCTTCATCGAATGGGGCAAAATCAATAGAAGTATATCCCGCCAGTGCCCCTACATCTACAGCCACTGGCTTGAGAGATTCTATGGTAGCTCCAGTGGCCCAAGCTCCAAACATGTTACCTCCAGCTATAGGAGTCCATCAAGGAGCAAAGCTTGGTCCTAGGGGTCCTTTGGGGAGATTACACCCTATAGAAAATGGCTCCTCTAAAGAGTCATTTCTTCACCTCCCTCCGGAGGCATGTCCGAACTCTATTATCTTGGCAAATGTCCCTAAAACCTCTGATGGCAGGGAGGAACACTGGTCTACTCTCAAAAATTAAGCCCTCCATTTCCTGAACAATAAAACCGTGTTAGGAGAACATCTCTTTAACAATTTTAAGATGGTGGCATGGGTGGGAAAGACCAGGAAGGGTATGGAGGGAGACTGTGTTGTTGTGAGTTTTGGTTCCCCTGAACTGGTGGATCATATTTTGAGGCAGGCAAGATCACTTAGGATCCACTATGATCACATTAATATCCTACCACTGGGGTATTTTTATCCACCTAGTAACGCTGGAGCTTATAGCAAGAGAGATCATGCTATTCAGGTTGATCCTCCCCCCCCACTAGTTTTGTCCCATTGAGTAACAGATTTGAGGCTTTCAGTGCATTGGACACAAATGATTGACTCCTATGCGCACAAGTCCAGGATCAGCGAGGAGACAGTGCAGCTAAGCCTCTTAGAGTGTTCACTCTCTGGTCCCGCCCTACAGTAAATAAATCTTCCTGTATTGACAGACGGAGTTCTATCTAGTAGATCTCTCAATATTAACAGCTCGTTCCAACAGGTTTTCCAACTGGGACAAAGAGGAGGTGGAGGTCTACTCGATGGTGGATCATATGGTCAGCAAAAAAGGGATGTCGATCCTGATTTAACATCACTGGCCTCGTGGAATGTTGCAGGGCTTAGAAGCAAGGCAACCTCATTAGACTGGTTGACCTTTCTTGACGGCAAGGATTTAATATTGCTTCAGAAAACCTGGTTGAATGCACCAGAGTTCAGACCTAGATTTCTTAGCTTTCATGTTCCTGCTATTCCAAGTCTCCGTGGGAGAGCAAAGGGGGGACTTCTAACGTGGGTAAGACAAGACAGCAGATATAATGTAAATCAACTGGATTGTAAAAGCAGTGATATATTATTAATTCAAGTACAGTGTCTTGAATCGAAGTATCTTTTTGTTTTTAATGTTTATGCAAGAGGAATGCGGGGGGTAAACCCTCAAACACTGTTGAAGAATTAGATACACTCCTTGAGTTAAATTGTAAGAAAGGTAACATTATAGTAGCGGGTGATTTCAATTACTGTTTTGAACCGTTGGACAGTAATGATATAGATCTTACCCTGGAAGATTGTACATGGAATATCCCTCAGCGGACACTTTTACCAATTAAAAAGTGGACAGAGGCCGCACTACAGCTTAAGGTCCTATGTGTTGGACAAGGGCTACGAGCAATAAATGGTAGATCAGCTTCGGATAAACATGGGGCTTTTACTTTTAATAATGGTCTACGTAAAAGCCGCATTGATTATATATTCACTAATAAAGAGAATTGGCCCAATATTAAAGCCATGGTGGTTGTGGAAAGGGTCGAAAGTGACCACGATCCCCTACTCCTATCATTTAAGTTACTTAAATCTCATTGTCAGGAGGTTCCTCCTGACAGGGCCGATATTGTCCTATCAAATTACACTAGACTTATTAGATGGGCAACTTGCTTAGTGAATGAAGATAAGATAGCAGCAATGAGGGAACTAACAATCCAGGCGACAACTGATCTACAAAAATGTATCACTCAGGAGAAGGTGATGGCAAACGTCAATTCGATCCACACTAATTTTTTTTAATCAACGTAGGTTTTTTTTTTTTACAAAAATGGCTTCTACTATACCCAATAGGCCAGTTAAAAAGGAAGACCAATGGTATTGAAAGTCTTGCAGGGCTGCGTATAAAGCCCTGGCTGAGGCAGTAAAATCAAAAGATAGAGATAGAGTTAAGAGTGCCGGCGCCCTCTATAAAAAAGCACAATATGACGCCAAACGTGCTTGGGATGAGGACTATTGGAGGAAGCTTTATTGTGCTAGCAAAGAACGATCAATGTGCACCTTCTGGGATATGGTTAAGTGGGGTAGGGGGATTCAAAGGGGAAAACTAACAAACTATGTCTTGCCTAATCTCTGGGTTTTCCATTATGCGTCTCAGTCTGCATCTCAAGAAACGGCTAGTGAGACTAGCATATATCTTACCCCCTCCGATAAGGATATAATACCCTTACACTTCGAGAGAAATGAGGTGAGGAAGATATTGGATACCATCCCAAAGGGTAGAGCACCAGGACTGGACTCAGTTCCAGCCGATTTGCTTATGCACAATAAGGAGCTTTGGGCACCGTATATCCAATCTCTAGCAAATGGTATTGCCAACTGTTCATCCATACTGAATACCTGGAAGGGGGCCGAGATCATACCGATCTACAAAAAGGGGGAGCACTCAGATCCAGGAAATTACAGACCTATAAGTTTAATAGACTGCATACAGAAGGTGGTTGCAAGGCTTGTTCTGCAGAGAATCCAAGGGTGGATAGAGGAGAAAGAAGTATTGTCCCCTCTCCAGGCAGGTTTCCGCAGTCACACAAGCACCATAGACCAAGTTTTTAGATTTCTTTCAATTTACTGGCGGGTGGTACTGTTGGGGGGGGGGGGTATGCTGTTTGGGGCATTTGTCGACCTCAAATCAGCGTTCAACTTGGGGCCTCGAGCAAAAATGTGGGCAGTCCTAGAAGATCAGGGCATGCCATTTGACATCTTGTCCTTCCTACATGAGGATAATTGTGCTCAAGTTAGATGGAACAGATAAGTTCCCTATAGCTAGGGGAGTACGCCAAGGGTGCGTACTAGCCCCAACCCTTTTTTTCATTCTACATCAACGGGGTGATCAACTACTATGACCAATACCCGACTGATGCCCCCAAGCTGGATGGTAAGTTGATCCCCCTGTTGATGTTTGCAGACGATACTCTACTAATCTCAAAAACACAACAAGGCCTCCAAAAAGCCATTGATGTGTTTGAGGTATTCTGCAAAGATCATGGACTTGTAGTAAATGTGAGCAAGACCAAGTTTATGGTCCGTCACAAGTCCAAATATGTAAGAGGGAATGTGGTAATGAATGGGGTCAAAATAGAACAGACTTGGGTTTTTTCATACCTGGGCATAACCCTTCCATCTAAATTAGATTGGAAACCGCTCATCACCCAGTTGGTTACAAAGCTTGCACAGTTAGCAGGAGACCTAACAAAAGAGCTACTTCTCTCCCATACAAGGCCAATATCGCCAGCACTTAAAATTTACGATGCAAAGATCAGCGCAGCAGTTCTTTACGGGGCGGAATTGTGGGGTTTCAGCAATCTCGCCCTTTTGACCAGGGCCCAAAATAAGTTTTTACGTGGGATCACGGGCCTTCCAGTATCGACTCCGTTAATTCCTCTTTTCTATGACCTAGGCTCCCAATGCCTGGAGGATATGGCCCGTTATAGACCAGTGGCATACTGGAGGAGATTGTGCGTTACTCCAGACCTCTCACAGTATGCTCAGGCATTCCTAGATGCTAGAAATGCCGACAGGGCCCAAAAAATTCCATGGATGCGTGACGTAAAGGCAACCTATTCCGCTATGGGCCTAGTCCGTTTATGGGAACTCTATTGGAGCATGGTTTCATTGAGAAAATGTGGTACATCTATTGGTCCGTCATTAACTGCGGATTTTTTAGGAACTTAAACACTCAACTGCTCTCGAGGGTCATTGGGATTGTATCCCTGTTCCTGAGGACAGAAAGAGATACCATCAATTTAGGGTGGGCACACTACCAATAAATTCCTTCGTTTATAAATGGAGAGAAGGCCTTGACCCTAGTTGTTCTTTCTGTCCTACCCAACAGGAAAGCATTGGGCATATTCTATTTATCTGTCCAGAATATAAAGCCCCTAGGCGGTCTTGGCTGAAACCCATTTGTTTGCAGTTGGGTCTCCAAACGGGTTGTGAGGCTTTAAGGATTCTTAAAACAAATACCTCTCAGCCTGTGGTTATTGCTGTCGCAAAGTTTCTTCATTGGATGTGGATAATTCGAGCACGTAAATTATGTTTATCTTGAATATTTTTAGACTCCTTCTGTATTCCCTTTTATTTATAGTTTTTTAAAGTAACATTTCATTATTAATGGAATGTGCCCGTAACTGAAGCTATAATGTATGATACACTTCAATTGATGAATTTAAATTATATTTTAACCTTGTGGAACCGTTGAGAATTTGCAATAATGTCCTGATGTGATTTTTCAATCTGTGTTATGAAATCAACTTTATTATGTTTCTTTATTGGTCTTTTTTAAAATTGTTAAATATTTAATGTTTTTAAAAATCGAAATAAAGACTTTTGAAATTGAATTGATTGGCACAGAAGCTGGAATAACAAATGTATTAATCACTCATGAGTGGTACTACATCAATACAACACCCTCGGGCACTGTATGAGATAGTACATGGAGTACAGAAACCAAGGGTCTTTTATACCCTGTTTGTTGCACAGTAAGCATGGAGACTCAAATAGAAGGTACAAGACTACACCGGAATAGATACTGCCTAACATGGACCGGTAGAAACCACTTTGTCAGCAGAGTGGGAGGGGAGATATAACTGCTTGCATCCGTTAAAACATCCTGACAGTTACATTCTAAAACAGGGACATTCTAGCAGCTACAGGCCTTTCTGAGTTTACATAGTGCTCTGGCTCAGTACTGAAGGAGTTAACTACAGTTGATAACTCGAGCAGAATAGAAAGGCAGGCAACCGTGAAGATGGCAGAATCGCATGGCTTAACATGGATGCCACAACTTAAGATGGCTTCAGCTTATGCTAACGGCAATTTCTGCGATTTCCACACTAGTGAAAGTAGAAATTTGCTAATGGCAAGTTGTGTATGGTCTGGGGCTGCAATACTGATACCCTGGGGTTGGCAGAGATAAGTGGTCCTGTGATCCACTGCCTGACCCATGGTATGTTTTTTGCCCTCCATGCTGTTGGGACGTCTGTGAGCAGTGACAGCTGCCACTGATTGCAGTGCAGGAGAACACTGGCCACAAAGGAACCGGTCACTGAAGGATGAAGAGCAATGAGAGATTCTATGGTTTTAAGCAATGGCATCCTCCAAGAGCATCACTCAACTGTGTAGCCATCTCTGGTGGGGTATTACAGATGTGATAATCCTAAAACACTGTGCTTAGCACCGAGTCCACCAACAACACAGAGTAAGGACTACTTTCCAACATATCTTCCTGGAACTACCACAGGGGTGTGGAATTTATTAAAATATCTACTTGCCCATGGGGCAAGTTGCTTCATAAATCTACTTGTCCTGTAACAAAATCCACTTGTCCCTTTAGTGCCATGTGGTTCGGCGACGGATTGTGGCAGCAATCTCATTGTATGGGAGCTCTTGTATAGCCTCTCCGATTGTGCCAGGGCTCATGTAGTGGTGGTTTTTGAATGCTAGAAATCTCTTTGTGTTGCAGTGTTTCTGCGGATCTGCATGCTGGGACTGGGGGTAGTGGTGAGCGGTGGTTCCAGGGTTGGAATGCCCTTTTGGTCTGTGCAGATCTACTGACTTGCATGTTATAGGGGTTTTCAACAACTGTTCTCTAATCTTTTCCCATGCTGAGAAGTGTTGGAGATTTGCTCCCGACAGTGGCGGACGTAGACCTTATTCCAGAGTTGGGAGAAGAGTGGTTGATGGGAGGGTGACCTTGCAAACACTCGGGTTTTCGCATGAGCAAATCTACACATGCATATTTGCTCATGATAAACTGCAGTTCACAGATGTACACCATTTCTTGCCCTACTTCTGTAGATTCTTGTAAATTCACAAAAGCCATATAGCTGCACTTAATGCAAGGACATATACCAGGGGTGCACTTTTGAGACTTTCTTTAGTAATAGGGCCACTAGTTTGGTCTGGCGTTGACCGCAACCTTTTGTCTTCGTTAAAATTCTCTCCCCCTCTCTATGTATCGGCTTGCTTCGCTGTGGGTGGCGGTGTGTGGCTCTTTCATGGGGAGTATGTTGGCACACAGAGTGGTTTTGTTCAGTGGCAGTAACTGGTGTGGCAGTGTGTGCTTTTTTCAGACCAATTTTATTTTGCTTTTGCCAATGTTTGTTATAATGGTGAGGGCCCAGCAGCTCTCACATCAAGAAGGCTTTACAGAAATCATGCCAAAACAAGTCACGTATTGGCAAAACTAGAAGGCTGACCACTAATTTCAGATCTACTGGCTTTGCCAGTGCTTGTTTATTTTTATGTTTCTCATGATCTTATTGAAACTGGTTACACTGATTTTCCAATATGACTGTTTTTGCAAAATACTAGCATGCATCAACACATTTTACTAAATGTTGCTGCAAAGAAACGGTACCTGAAATTTCACAGTAGTTTAGCAAAATGTTTTTTTTTTCCTACTTTCATTTTTTTAGGAACATTTTATGTTGAAAGCAAAGAGTCATTAATCTTGCTCTCAAGCTTCTGCAAATATTTGCATCTAATCAGAGAGCATTCTGGGTGCATTATGCATAGCCTCATATTACTAAATTTTGAAACTGCGAATACACATTTTTATACTGTAACCACTGTCAGTAGTGCAGTCAGAACTTACATTTACTTAGAGCACACACCCTAATAATAAAGGATTTCAATTAATGAACCATAAATATAAGTTTGAACAGCATTAACATAGGCACACAAATAATAACTTTACTTCAGGCAGTGACCTTCCCTTGCCCTTAATGTGCTACTACAAACTGGCAGCCAAAGGGTTTGTGCTGCAGGGGGTTGGGCCTACTTGTCCCAAGGACAAAATACACATTAAAACTAGGAATTCCACATCCCTGTACCACCAACTATGTATTGCGTGCCTGAAAGGGTGGGCTTCTGGTATTGTATTGGTGAAACTGAGTACTCCAGCTTAGTTTTAGCTTAGAGTGTGGAAGCTTCTTTTGATGTTGGGATGCTCATCGAACCACCACACCCTTGATCCCAACAGACAAGCACCAGTGCCTTTGCCCTTGTTCATGCTTTCTTCCAAGAGCCGCCTGGTGTACCACGAGTCTTCCATGAAGCCAGGGCCAGATTGACTTGATGAATGATGCATCCATCAAGAGTTATCCTACAGTTGACAGGTCGGAGCCCAATCCGAAATCTACCAGAGTGCATGGACCTCTCTTTGCTACATTGGACAAATGACCCATCTACTCTCAACATGTCCAACCTAGAAGAAAAGGAATCCTGTGAGATGCCTATATCAGCCTCGTGGGTCGCTAGTTCCAGAGGCACGAGTCTCAATCATTGCCAAAAGCTCCCTCTTTAGGGAACAATATGTGTTCACATCCCTATAATTTAATTACGTCAAGTACGGGTCTGGCGGCTCAGTGGACTAATGCGTCTACTGCAGGGGCCTGTGTTGGTCCTCATGGTCACAGGTTCAAATCCTGGCGGGTTCACTTTGCCTACCATCTATCTGAGGTTGCTAAAATGAGTACCATTGAGTTGGGTAACAACAAACATGTGTATTTGTGAAGCGCACGTTCACCACTACAGGTATCTTGGCGCTGAATAACATGTTACGTTATAGTGTACATTGTGTTTAAGTACTAGTTAATTAATCTACCCTTGTGCAGATATTTGCTCGCTTCCCACTTTCATGTCTGCCTCTCTCACCCATTTTTCCCACTTTCAAGAGGAGGTTAGAATTATCATCATAGTCCCAAGTTCACCTGTGTTCTCATGTAAGGGGCCCCACTTCTGATATTTGAACTTGTCTCATGGTTGACCTACTCCTGTGGGTGGCAGTAGACTTCAGCTACCCTATGCCAAATTTACAGTTCTAGTGTTTTGAGATGTCAATTTTCTTGCTGCTGATTGACCGCCGTAGTGTTTTCCACAGTAGCTAATTTGTGCAGGTGGCTTATGGTGGCAGTCACCTCAACTCGATTTTAAGGATTCAGACTTTTAATAATCAAACTTTGACTCCCAGCAAGAGAGAAAGAAAGAGAAAGATAGAAAAACAGTACCAAGAGGAGAAAGTAGGGATGTAAATTAACATGCAGAAGTGGGATAAAGAAACTGAATATAGGTTAGTGGAAGAAGGAGCACTGAGGTGGAATCCAGACTAAGCAACCTTGGTATTCAGAAACCCCTGTAGTTGACAGCACCTGTACTGGGCTCCTACAAATACCTTTGGACCCTTGTACTTCTATCTTTACACAGTATACACTGGCCTGCAACTTCTGTTTGTGGTGCTTACAAATGCGCTGCCTTTCAGCCCTTACAACTGTCTTGGTTTCCACACAGCCTGTATCTCTGGTTACTAGCTGATTTCTGCATGAGGTCATTTTATTATTTGGAGTTACCTCAGATGCTTCCACATATATCCTCTCCAGATCAAACATGGAGCAAATTGCCCCCAGAATACAGCGTTGAACTGTGGATTAACCCAGGAAAATTGATCGGGTAACATTAATTTCGCCAGGAATATCCCATCCTGCAAAGGAGCTGCTGCAATTTGCATCACAAAATGAATGGCACGTGAGGTATCCGTACCTTGAGGCGCTAAGTCACTGAGGCGGTATTGACTGTTCTTGGAAGTAGAGTTTAGTAAAAGTAGCTCACAGTTTTCCTCCATTTTCCTCTAGAGCAGATGAAGGAACTAGTCCACTTACCAGTTAACTGCTTACTTTGTTTGTAATTGCTACAGTGTACTAGCAACAGATGACCTGGAAGTATATGCAGTGTAATTTAAGTACTATAGACCTCCTATGCATAAAGATGCCTGTTTTTTCTGAATTCTTTAAAACCTGTAGTCGGGAGGCTCTTAGTCTAAGGTTGCACGTCTGGAGGCCACTCTGGTTTCTTCAGGGTTCTCAAATGGGGCCTGTCTTGTGGGTGGAATCCTGGTGTCCTGACAGCCCCCTGGGGTACTTACTGTGAAGCACAAATCCTGCGGCTCCTGTAGCTGCTTTGTGTCTATTGCCAAATGTCAAACGTTCTTGTATAGCGCACAACTCACTGTGAGGTCTCATGGCGCTAGCAGCGAACGAAAGTGGTAGGTCAGACAGCAATCCGAGACTAGTAGGCTACTGTGGGAAAAGCCAGGTTTTGAGTTTCTTACGGAAACATTTGTGATCAGTAGTGGAAGAAATGTGTTCGGGTAGTTTATTCCATAATAAGGGGGCAAGATATGAGAAAGCACGACCTCCGTTGCGTGAGGTTCGAATGCGGGGCTGAACAAGATACGATTTGGAGCATGACCTTAAAGTTCTACCATGTAAGTACCATTTTTAAGTTTGTTTTTCATGTAGTTTGGGCCAGCCCCGTACATTGACTTAAGATTTTAAATTGGCATCTTTGACGAATCAGAAGCCAATGGAGGGTTTGAAGATTCGGGGCACATGGAGCTCTCTGAGGGAGATTGAGGACCAGCCTTGCGGCCGTATTCTGAAGAATCTGGAGCAATGGACAGCAGATCCTCATTTGAAGCTGTAAGTAGGGCATTACCGTAATCTAAACGGCTGATAACAAGACCCTGCACCAGCGGTTTCCTTGCTTCCATGGGTAGCCATTTGAAAATTTTGCAAAGATTACGCAAGATCCCATAACAGACCCCTAAAACCTGATTGACATGGGGTTTCAAGGACAAAGAATTGTCAATGGTAATCCCCAGATTACGTACAGATGACTTAGGAGGAGGGCACATGCCTAGTTCCGAGGGCCACCAATCCGGCGACCAGAATTCCTCGGCCCTTCCAAACCAGATAATTTCAGATTTACTACTATTTAATTGTAACTTGTTTGTACTCATCCATATGTTGATTTGAACCATACAGCTCTTAAAGCGAGCTTGGGTACTGACGTGGTCAGAGTCACACGGGACCAACAATTGGGTATTGTCAGGATAGGACACGGTCTGAAAGCTGTGTGCTCTGATAGTCCCAGCCAGAGGGGTAAGGTAAAGGTTAAACAACATAGGACTGTGTATTGAGCACTGGGGAACCCCGACAGTTACCGGGGTTATTGGGGCGGGTTGTGTACTAGTTAAAAGTCCTCCTGAAGAACCCTTTTTTTGGGTTTGGGCAAAGGTTTTTAGGAGTTCTGGGGAGCCTCAGCTTTGAGAATGGAGACTCCACTGTGTAACTCCTGAGTATGTTCATGGTGTGGGGGAGGTGGGCTGTTCTTAGGTCCCCCAACCAGCAACATTCTGAGGAGTTGGAGATTGGGTAACCCAACAAAACACCTGTTGCCCCTGCCAGGTGATATTTGTTGCCAGTGTGATCCATTTCAGCTTAAGCATGGGAGAGGTCCATGGGGAGACCTGCCAGTTTTCTCTACTTCCAAGGGTAAGCTGGTATACCTGTACTGCCTGAGGGCCCAGGGAACACTATAGCCCGCAACACTTGTTTCTATGCAGAGAAGCATCTGACAACCCATATGCTTTGGTTCTTCAGAATAAACCTGGCCTCCCCAGGAACCGGGTTAGGATGGTGGCAAACAGGTGTAATGTGATTACATATCCTGTTGCGTTCATGTTAGAACAGTTGGCATTTATGTGTAGTTCAGACATTGTTGTGAAGGCATTTTAACAACCTGAGCTCACACTGCACCAGTCACTGCGGTTAAAACAACGTTGGCTAGGGAGACTTACTCCCATAATGTAAGGACTGTGATGTTCTGTGACCACTGTACTTGGGTGAGCCTTGATCTTTGCCCTCTGGAAATACTTCAGAATGACTACAGGACTGCTAGACTGATATACTATTTGTACGACGTACTACAGAGTTAATTACTTTGCATGCCTTTGCCATCCATTTTTTTTTTTTTAGATTTAAAAACAACGTATTTGTGGGGGGAGACCCCCACCCTCTCAACTTACTTTAAATGCGTGGAATTGGCATGCGTTGTAAATGTATATTCGCTGTAAAAATATGCGTGCTAAAAAATGTGTGGTAAAGGCACAGCAAGGTAAACCTTGTTGTAAAGGCTGTTTCCCGATATACTTGGCTGGATTTCTTCCATGGGCTTAGGGTAGCCAACCAGAATGTTAAACTAGTGACAACCAAAGCTTATGTGGTAACAGGCTCAAGAAACCAAACCTTCATCCAGTGGGCCACAGGAAACTTGATGGCAGCAATATTTATTTCCAGAATGGAAAACAGGCAGGCGGGTGTAAGGTGAAGGCTATCTGTAGAAGTTGAACAAAAGATGTTGATAGAAGTAGCAGTGTTGCAAATACTTTTCTAAGATAGCCCATGGATTGCAAGAAACTGCCTTCCACCAGAAAAACGTGTGTGACAGTCGAAGGAGCACGGTTGCACAGAAAGCTTCAAACTATGTGGACTCTTTATTTTGAGATAATGTAGAGACCATCAGTCACTTGATCACTTCAAGGATGAGTCTGGTCGTCTATATTTTGTGTGCAATTCTGTGTTCATAGGTACATTTGAATTTGTTTGACCTGTTGGTTAGGGTTTTCCCAGCTGCAAAATAATGTATAAAGGGTTTTGTGCAGTATGCAAGTTGGTATCACAGAAATGCTGTGAGATTGCAATGCTTTTCAGGTACTCCTCTGAAATTATTGACGTCACTTTGGGGGTGAGCTTCTGGCGTGGACTGGAGAGATTCCATGGAACCTGAAGAACCATCCTTACACCCCTGGCAGGTGACTGCAGGCCGGAAGTGAGGTTCTTGAGCAAGCACCTGCTCTTAAGTACTCTGCAGCGATGTTGCTGGTAAAAACACATACAAGGGCAGTGTGTACCACCAAAGTTGTTACCTGGATAATTGTTTTGTGGTGTCTCAGATGTTCTGCTGTTGTGGGTTCAACTGGTTTAGTTTTGTGCTTAATCAATGCTACAGTGTCCTATTTCTCTTCATACCCCTTTCTCCGGCTGTTGTTGAAATATGGTTGACCCGGAGATGCACAGACCACCGATGCAGGCAGCCGGTGTAAAGTGGTGCCAAGAAGCCCCACAGGATAGTAACACGGGTGAGTTCAGAGCTGGCCTAAGTCCACCCGACATCAAAGGAGCACGTCATCTGCAATAGGCAATTAGCTGTAGCTGACGGATATCCAGTGTGATTTGATTAAATTGGGCCTGCAGTGTCTCTGGGACGGATCTCATCCCCAGACTTGAAAGAGACAGATAATGAGATCTTGATATCTCTGCAGAGACCTGCGCATGACGTGACCTAGCAATCTATAGTCACAAACAGATGCTTCATATCTGGACATGGAACGGCCGCATCCTGACCAAATGTCCATGAGCAGGCAGGAACAAGCTCTTCTGATCCGCATAATCTAAAAGACCATTTAGTGCGACTGTAGAGCCACCGAGGTGGCTGTGTGGGTAGGATGGGAGCAGATGTTGCACGTCTGTGTCTTAATATCTAACAGGATCAAGCTAATATACCTAGTAGGTCTTAATGAATTATTTTACGGTTGTATATAGCAGGAACCTGTCCCGAGTGCATGGGCACCAAAATGTTGTAGATGTTTTTTTATGCTCCTAAAGATTGGGTGATTTTCCCAGAATCACAGGGCGGTGAGCAGAGGCTGGGATTCGAACTTCGCCACTCCGTTCCAAAGTCTGCAACTTTAGTCCCCACACCATATCTACTCGATTCTTTCATTTAATCGATGATTCTATTTAAGATGTCTGGATACCCTAGAAAATAAGCAAAAGGTCAAATACATCAAAGTAGCACTGGTAAACGGGCAAATGCATTCATATAGCAATGATAAACGAGAGACTGGACAAATAAATTACTCTAGTACAGTTGAACTCTCGAATGATAAAGTCAGTTCCTGTCGCACCTTCAAAGTACCAAGGAATTCAGAATCACCGATGGTCACATCATTATTTTAATGTTGGAGAAAAGGTCTTAACATGGCTGTCGACAACTATTTTATATTTGTTCATCATGAAATTAAATTATGTACAGTGTGCTGAACAAATGGGCGATGAGTGACAGTTCATTCTCCTTATGTGGACCCTCGCATAATTCCTTCACTGCCAGAGGAGCAAGATCACCAGTTGTGTGGACTGAGACTTTTAAAAGTTCACAAAAACGTTAACTGGTAAAGTTGATAAATGCATACAATAATGAAGAATAACCTAAGCTGATAGGGTGGTGTAAGTGGCATCATGCACACCTTAATCTCTCATATTCCCAAAATGACATCCTAGGTTTAAAACCTTCTCCCACCATTACCTCCTCAACAACCTTCTATTTGTAACCGAAGGGAAGATGTTGAAACTATAAGACGTGAGCCTGCCCCTTAGGATTCTGTTTACTTTCTGCTACTGTCACTGATTATTAACCAGAGGTAAAGGTGCTTAATTTGTGTTGGCGGTTGCAGGTGATTGGCACTGGTACTTGTTTTTGTGGACTGGGATTTATTTTTCATCAGACTTTGACCTAGAGTAAGAGAAAAGCAGAAGAGCAAGGAAGAAGAGAAAGAAGAAAACCGTGGCAAAGTTAGAAAGCGGGGATAAAAAAAAAACTGACCTGCAAGATTGAGTGGACAGGACAGGAAGGGTAGTGTGATGGAAGAAAGTGACACGAGGTGGAATCGAGACTAGGCTGCCTGGAGGTGTGGCGGAGGTCCTAAGGAACTGATGTAGCAGCTCCTGCACTTGTTTTTTTTTTTTTTTTTTAATTGTACAAACTAAGCACGGTTTCCAGAAGTGGTGCCAAGGGCAACCAATACTAGCATCAGGCTCTAAAATAAAGGAAACTCTTTTAAGATTCCCAGTCTTGCCTCCTTCCACCCCGACAGTTCTGTAGAAAACTTCAGCACTGCTGGATTCCGACCAACAAGGAGAACCTTTTCCCTTTAACCACAGGCAACTTAAACTGTACCCACTATTCATCCATTGATACATTTTCTAGATTTATCCCCAGAACATGGCCGTGAATAGGCTTTCTATACAACCCTTTCTTTCTATTATTATTTACAATGCCACCATTGTCTCTTTGGCTCACTAAACTAATCTTCGCACAAAAGAAAGAGCCTAATTTCAGTTTCGAAGATGACTTTCTCCTGCAGATCTCTTCTGAACAATAAAACTCTAAGGTTCAGTAAAATAGCTGCATCTACTATTCTCATCTGAGCAGGCAGACAGATGAGAAGCCCACTGAGGGAAGGCTAAATGTGCCTCACTGTAGCCTTCAGCAAAGGGAGGTGATACAGTTCTGTATGGCTGGCTCGTGTCTTAAGTCTCTGGTATAAAGTTCATCTCCATCTATCACACTACTTAAATATTACATCAACTCACTGTTTAACCTTTCAGAATAAATAATTAGCAGAACAGGTCTTGGCCCTTCCCATTTCTTTACATTCTGCGGAATACTCACCTTTTATTTATAAACAGCTAACAAGAAGTGAAGTTATCAGCTTCCATAAAAATGTGTTGATTATTTAAATAGTCCCAAGAGCAGAGAATTTGATTCATAATAAACAAGAATATTGAAGCAGACTGGATTTTCGCACTGCAATGAATAATGACATGGAAAAATGTACTTTGTAGGTTTTAACATTTTTATCTAAATAACCAGCATATGGAATGCAAGAATGGGGTACCTAATGGGAAAAGGCACAAAAATAGCACCATGAAATGATGACAAGAACGTTTGGCCCTTGTGTGGTTCATTTATCTCCACATCTTCTCAATTTGACACCTTCAAACATTGTCAAATTCCACCACTGTATCCTCACTGTGACTACTTGTGAGCCACCAGAGAATCATTTTGTTTCAGGTTTCCTCCCTCTCGGTAGTTTAAAGGGAGAACATCTTGTTACAGAGTTTGGTGTAGTTCTGTACGTTTGTAGAATACTTTGTAAGGCTTTCTAGCGTTAGACCGCTCCTAACCGCCAATTGATTGGACTCTCTGACTACTTAAACCTCTCCTCCCATCTGTTTCATTTGGGTTGGTAATTGGCAATCATTTTATATTGAATGCCAAACCTGGTTAAGTACACTTAGTTTCCTTACAGGTAAACTATGGACTTTTAGATCTCAGTTTATTGTCCTTCACAAAATACATCTTTCAAAAACTCATTACTGTCCTTAAGGTGACCCTTTCCACCATCTTCACTTCTGATCATTTAATGCAATAGTCTCAACTGCAAAGTGAACGCCTCTTGCCTGGACACCACTTTAAAGGGACCCATGATATCTACCCAACTTGCTCCAAGGCCCTGCAGGGCATTTGGTGGAAGCAGAGTCCATGACACGTTGGCTGCTTGGCCAGTCACAACATGAACAAAGTACAGACACCCTCTCACCTCTTCATTCACCATCTTATCAACTCCAGGCCACCAATAATGCTCTCCTTTTAGCTCTAAAACTACATGGGTAACCTTTGTGACCCAACATGAATATCCTGTTCCTTAACTGTGCTGGTGAGACTCATTTTTCACTGCTAGACTATACGTCAGCACTACTGCATTGTTTACCTTGAAATATGCACTTGGATCACCACTCAGTTTACACTCTTTAGGCCATCTCTTGACCATGCACTCAAAAACCATTTTCGTATTATGGTCTTCCCATCTGCATTTCCTCCAGTCTTCTATCACACCGAAGCAGAATTCTGTCCACCCCATACATGTTCTCTCCATACATGTACACATTCTTCGAGTCCATGCCATTTAACACACTTATTTCACAATTTATCAATTTCCATGCTGAGGTAGGCGTGACATACAGTCTGCATTCACATTTACTCTATCCGGTACATACTCCATGACAAACGGACCAGCCTACAAATCTGCTATTACAATAGACCTTTGGTGTTAGACATCCTCCCAGACCTAGCACGTTCACCATTGGTTTCTGAACTGTTCAAAACACAAACCTTGTGCCTCAACTGTGTCCTGGAGTGCTCTGCAGCCCAGGTACATACCAACCCTTCCCTCTCAATAACAGACTAATTACATTCCGCTTCCTTCAAAGTTTTTGACTCGTACAACACAACCCTATCTGTGTTCCTGTCCCATTGCTTCAAGACATCTACAGTACAACTGCTTTAATCAATCACCACCACACATGTGCTTCCTATTTCAATTGATCAAAGGCGCTTGTACAGTTTCATTCTTCAAAATCTCGAAAGTGCTCTGCTGATCAGAATGCTAGCAAACCCGTTTTCTTCAAGAGGAGTCTTAGCGGCTCGACCTTGCTTACATAATCCTTTACAAACGTAGTATTACATTCTGTCGGACCAAATTACTTTAGTGTTCCTTAGTTCTGTAGAGCTCCCTCTGTTGCCTGCAAATAGTCACATTTGGTTTTAATACCCTCTCTGGAAATTTCATGACCCAAATATTCGACATTTTCGCTACTGAATATGCAGTAGCCAATTTTGAGTGCAAAGCATTTTCTTCCTAGTACATACACTACATGTAACGGGTTCTTATTTGCTCTTGATGATCTTTTCCAAAAACAAGGAAATCCTCCTGAAAAGCAATAGCACAGGAGATATTTTCAAAGTTTCCTTCATTATGTCCTGAAAGACCGAGGCAGCGGTTGATCGACCAAATGGCATCCTGCGGTTTTGAAACCTACATTACTGAGTCACAAAGCATTTAAGTGCTTAGATTCTTCTATTAGTTCAACCTGGTGATTTGATAAATCAAGAATTAAAAAACGCTCTCCCCCAGAGCCAATATTATTTTTGGTAGATTTGGGAATGAATGACGATCAATCCTTATTTCTTTATTAAAGGAGCGCAAGTGTATGCATGTCTCAGTCCTCCTGGCCCCTTTGTGAGTGTCCCCTGTGGTGAAATCCTTAAAGGAGATTTGATGGGCATGATAATTCCCTTTGAACAGAACTCTTGCAGCAGGTCTTTAAGTTTCCTCTTGAAGGTCAGCCTTATGTTTGATTGGGACTGCTTTATCCTTTAATATGCTGTTGTGCTTATAGCCTTTGCACGTACCCAAGTCTTCCTTGAAGACTTTAGAAAATGTTTTTTCCAACAACAATGTGAATAATTCACTCAGATCACCCTTATCAACTGCATTGGGGACAGATGTAGTCCCAAGTCTTGCTGGTAGGGCCTCCTCAGAATTGAATCCCCTTTTTCAGCCACATAGGCTTTTCCATTGTTTCCTCCTTTACATTGAAAAACTGTCTAGAGGTGACAGATTAAATTAATGTTGTGCCCAGCATAACCACCAGGATGACAATCATCCCACACACAGAGCACAATAATGGCTTGCCAAGATTCATGAAACACGCTCACAAACCAGCCATCAACACATCCCTCCCAGCTTTCCACATATTACATTTGGACAGACCTCAAGGCCCACTGTTAAAACACAGAATCCCATGATTGAAGCATGTTGGGCCATGATGCAAAATGCAATTGACCTTGTTACTAAAGTTGGTTATGAATACACACCCAATATGACCTTTTTCTTCCATCAGGTACAATTATTTTTCTGTTGCATGGCAACCTTTGAAATTTCCTCACATGATGAAAGTTCCAATATCTATATTAAGACAATCTAGATTTTTTCTGCTCCCTTAAAATGTCCTTCCTTTTTTTGGTCTCGCATAGGCAGCGCATGAGCTGCCTCTCCGAGGCATCAAGTAATCAGTATTACTAGTGGAACTCCACCCATTGCGTTTCTCTTTGTTTTGTCGCTTGCCATTGGTGAAATCTGGTATTGCTTTTCTTATCTCGCTCATTGTTGGCTAGTGGTCGGATACTTCACTTCCGTTTTTGGAGGAAGCAGCACCGACCAACTACAGTTAACTTGCGCTGCAGGACTGTATCTGTTAATGTAAGGGCTACTTCGTATTTATTTTGCCATGGGTCTGGTTTGGGCCCGTCGCTCCTTGTTTATTATACCAGTGTATGTGGCTTGGTGAGACTTGAATTTCGGCTGCGTGTGCCTCATGAGATCACGGACTGCTTTACATTTGGACGATGCAGAGAGGATCGGCTTCTACTGGCCTTGGGTGAGATATGGAGCACGGGCTACTGCCCCCCCGTCTGCCATTGCAAGGTGAATAGTGACTCAGGGTGAAGCTGGTTTTCCTTCTTTCCTGTTGTGGCAGCTTAAAGGTATCGTAAGCCAGAGAGCGCATCTCCACAGCCCATAGTGACGTCAGGAAAGGTGGCTTGAACCATCAGACTCCTTGCCTCCCCTTAGGTGGGATTGCATCAGAGAAGCAAGTTATCGAACTCCTGATAAAATAAGTGGGGGGACGCCGTCCACCCGCGAGGTACCCCGACTCGAGCCCTGATTCCATCTCAAGTTTCACAGCTTCCCCCACCATAGCAGGCCTCCGGGTGGCAACAGACCATAGTGATTCCCAGAATAAAACAGGAATTGAAGGGAAGTACACACAGAGGAGCTCATCAATGTCTATTGATACCCACTCCAGCTCTATGCCAAGCGAGACAGCTATATTACAGGGAAAAGTCTTCTCCTCACGCAGTGCAGCGAGGTCACAGCGTGACGAGCAGAGGCAGCATTGAATTCTTGTGCATGAGGAGGGGAGCTTGCTTACATGGGTATAATTCCATTTGCGGTGTCCTCCTCTTCCTAAAGTATTTAATTATTGTGTGTTTCAGCATGCGCTCTTACAGGAGTAAGAGAATTGCTTTAGTTTATGATTTTTGCCTCTGCTCTCCCATTGTTTTGCGCGTTCCGGCACCAATAGGGTTAATTTTTCAATCGGTATTGGCACAGTAATTTAAAATTGTTTTTCTTTAACAATTGCGTCTTTCAAGTTTAAAAATATGATCTGCATGGAATAGTTCCATAAAATGAGAAACATACAAATAATAGAAAGCAATGAAAAGCAGCTTTTGTTATTTAAAGCCTTTTTATGGAGAGTGCATCCTTAATATTCTTTTAGACTCTATTTTCAAGTGATCCAATGAAAACGCCTCTTTAACGTTTACTATAAAGTATGCAGGATTCTGTTTCACCGTTGTCCTTCATCTGTCTCTCCGATTTGGCACATGGCACTCTTGTACTTACCCGCCAGCAGATCATTTCTGTTTGGAGTCCTGCGTTTGTGAAAGCGTTTCTTTTCAAAGAATGCTGACATAGACCAGGTGAGGGGTGCACTGGGCATGGCGGTATGCGAGGAACCAATGCAGGAGGCCATTAACTACTATATAATTGGATTCACATGTTTTGGTGCTTTCTTTATTTGGTAGCGGAGTCGTGCATGGTGGGTCTTTTGGTCCAACTTACTGTGCTTCTTGTTGGTGGCTTGACATGGAGAGTAAAATGTAAGTTGTGTGCTTGCGCAGACTAACTCTCACTGCGACCACTGTGTTGCTCTCATGTTGCATGAGCATAACTTGTTAAGTTTTTTTATGCTGCCTGGGATTTTGAATGTGATATATCACTCTAAACATGAATCATGTCATTTAGGAAGAGTTGTTTTTACTTAGTTTCGATACATTGTGCAAAAAAAAAAAAAACTTTTTCAAGGGAAAATAACTGCGCAGGTGAAATTGCTGTGACCGAGAAGGGATTGACTTGCAGCAGCCAGGATGGGCATGTCGAATGCATGCGATTAGCTCTCTGTGAAATGAGGCTGCGGTCGTGCCTCCAACTGGACAGAGGTGTAGGTCAGTGCGCTCTGTGTGTTCCGCTGCCCAGCAGGCAGCAGCTATGGTTGGCAGTCGGGTTAGGTGTTAATCCACTCCTCTTTCTGTGCCTGTTGAACAGCCTTGCATTTTATGTCCTCTCCCAACTCAGTTTTTTTAAGTTTGGTGTAAATATGTGCTCATCATTATTTCAGTATGAGCAAGTAACTAACTGCGAGTGATAACCAAATTATTTAATGAGAATAGGAAAGTGATTGTTCCAGAAAATGTATTAACAACTTATTCAGGAATTAAGCTATAACTGAACCTCCCAGGATAATGTGCTGCATGGCTAAACACTTATAAAGTCCCAAAGGCAAGACCTATTGGCTATGCCAATGGTTTTTTTTCTTCTCTTCTTCCCACAGAACACCTGGGCAGGAGAGAGAAAGATAGGACCGTGATGAAAACTACTGTGTAATAGCTGCCAAGTTTTCAGATTGAATGTACTTGCTTGCACTGAGGCAGTGCAGCTCGTTGGCAGCAGACTGACGTTGAATTTAAACTTACCTGCTTTTGTAGATCAGGGACTCCCATCACCAGCCTTATAAAACCATAACCATCACAACAGTTCACTTTTACTGACCCCTTCTTACCTATCCGGGCTGCAGACATTTATAGCAGCTGCACTGAAAAAACAAGCATTTGCAATGGAATTGGTCTCACATTTACGAGAGTTTGAGCTATTGGCATTGTAAATGACAATCCATTTTATTTGTGTTTTGAAAACTTGCAGACAGTGCGCAATCAAGCACTTTGTACTTTGTCATTGCTTAAGAGAAGCAGGACTGGCAGTAACAGCGCTCGTTTTACTGACAGCCTTGCTTCTCGTACTCCAGGACTATAAGTACAAAATGTTGGTTTATACAACCTTCAGGGTTTTCAAAACACATAAATAAAAGGCATGTTCATTTACAATGCTAATAGCTCAAACTCCAGCAAATGCGAGACCTATTGCATTGCAAATGCTTGTTCTTGTTGCCCATCTGTACTTTTACGACATTCAAATCACTGCCTGTTTCAAATTTCTTTCATTGAATTTATTTCGGGACACTCATTATTTCTGATTTCTCGTTCAAATCTTTCAGATTGTTCAATCCCCTTTTCAGTGACTAATGTGGGACTTCACTGTATCTCTGTTCCACCCAAAGTCTTGCTCGCACTTTTTTACTTTTCGTTTTTATTAAGATCTGGTCTCTTAATATTTGATCATTACATTGTCTCAAATTGACAATTCACTGTAAGAACTCTTAAGGAAGAAAAATACTTTACAATTGTTTCATCATCTTGCTAAGACCTAGAATAAGATTTGAATCATTGAATGCCAACATTGACATGTCAGAGCAGCAGTGTGATTGACATGGGGTGCAGTACTTGTCTGACTAGTGTTGCCCAAAGACAATGTCTCCTGGAATGTGGATTGGGATTGTTGGTGCTGACTTCATTATAAACCGACGCTTTGATGTTGCAGTTCCACTCTTCATGTATACCGTGGTCTGGATTTCTTTCCTCGTCCGCACATTGTCTGAAGCCTCCTCCATATTGTCGTTACACCCTGCAATGGACATTGAAAGCCATCGGAATGCAAGCACGGATATGAACTTCGTAAGGCACACACAGTCTTCTGCAAGATGCACAACGGCTGCTGCCTCCCCTCATCTCCAACTTTAAAAAGATGCACTTACCTGATATAATGATGTAAAGAAAGCTACTTTTATTTGTATTGAGGAGCAGCAGACAGGGAGCCAACCAACATCTGCCAACTCCAGTTGTCAGCTTGCACTCCAAGGCTCCCACTCAAACAACGCATTCAACAGAACCCCCTTCCACTGGAGAAGCCTTCAACATTCCCTCCACAAGGCGTAAGCCAGAGGTCTTCAAACTGGAGTGCGCCCTTCATGGGGTATTTGAATGTGTTTTCAAGAGGAGCGCAAATGGGTCTGCAGTTACGTGTAAATGAAGATAGACTGGAATCGCGAAAGGCAAAATTCTAGGCTGTCTTCATTTACATGCAACAGTTAATGCCCATAAAAAAGTGTGAGGGCGATACTACAGAGTGACATGGGGCAGGGGTCAGTGAGTGTGAAGTTGGATCAAAGAAAAAAAAAACTCAGCATTTTGATGTTTTATTGTTTACCTTCGTATAACTACATATAAAAATATGCACACACTTCAAATGAAAAATAAATGCAAGCTAAACTGATCAAAGGGAAATATAATATTTTACCTGATGAAACCTCACTTGGCTAATGTGATCACTGCAGATGTCTTCATGTGTGATTAGAGAGTCCCATAATTAAATCCTGATTGGTGCAATGAGGAATAGAGACTTGTTTATAGTGTTATGATGTCCCAGCCTGTGACAGAAAGCACTGTAAATGTCATTATTTTAAAATTGTATTACACTGTATAAAGCAGGCTGCTGCAAAATACTGGTTAAGAAAAATCAAGTGCTTTAAAAATGCACATTTTAGTGATTAGTATTCAGGATATATCTGGTGTAAATATTTTATGTGTGTCCATTAAAAAGGTGCACTCCTTTTAACAGAGTGACTCCTGTTCATTAAAAGCTACATTGGCTCAAAAGCAGTCTTTATATTTGGTGATTAACCATTGCACACATTTACATTTCTTTCAGGCAGTAGGCGCCTTGGTGAGTAGGCATGTTTCTTCATTTGTTCTCTACTATCTGTTTCACAGCATAGAAGCTCCCCCTTCTGTGAGTGGCACTGAACCCCAGTCATGGCGGTCTTACTATGAAAAAGAGCATGTGATGCATTTTCCTTGCTAGTATTATGGCATAGGTCACAAAATGACAAAAAGCCTACTTTGGGCATCTGGCCTAGAAATAATGGCCCTTTTGAGTGTGCAGAGTAGACAGCCTGCTTTACAGAGCTGAAGGTGTCATTGGCGCTGCAGTTGCTGGAATACTTGCTGTGCGAGTGCTTATTTGAGTCTTGGAGCCCAAGGAAGAGGAAAATTGAAGTAGAGGAGACACCTTGATCTGGCTATCAGTGAGATGAGATGGATGTTGGGATTGGGATGATGAGAGATGGGAGCCCATGTTGTTAACCAACGTCAAAGGCGGCAGCAAGTAAGTACCTATCATTAGGGAAACCGCTGCATTGACACTTTTTGCCTGTGGCCCACTGCTTCATAGTTCTGAATGGTTTACAATAAAAAGTGGGTATAGGGGCTTATTTTCTTTGCTAGCATTAGGGCAGATGACACCCTTGGTGCAAAAAAGAGGGGCATCATTCAGTAACTAATTTTCTTTCAGAAAGAGACTGGACTCTTTTTGAGATTGAAGTGATAGTCGGACATGGTGGGGAAGGAGTGAAAGAAGAGGAGATAGCCTGCTACTCAGGACTACATCCATCATTAGTGCAGCAAGTGGAGTGCATTGGAGCCCCCGGCACCCCAATTATGGACAGTAGTGTTTTTGGTAAATTCTGTTCTTATTTGATGCTGTTTCATTTTTTTTTATAAGTCTCACATTTAGTGTGGATTACAGCTACAGAAAAGCATCCCTGAAATGTTCTCATGATCCCTCCCCCCCGTGATCATCCCTCGTCTCCCCTCCCGCTCCCCAAATCCTTGTCATAAAGTTTTGGAAGGGGGGGGGGGGCTAACTTCAAATCGTTTTGCTTAGGAGGGCTCGGAGCAATACAATTTGAAGACCTCTGGCCTAAGCTGTACCATACCCAACACACAACAGAAAGCTCCTCAGGAGATACCAACGCGACTTTCATGTACTATATGTATTTTTCTCCAAACTACCGATTGTGCAGAACACGGCTGCCCAATTTGTCTGCATACTTCGTCCTCTGTCTCCTTCTGAACCGTTTTTACATTCCCTTCTTTGGCTTCCTTTAAAAAAGCATGCTCTTTTCAAACTTCTTTGTTTGGTTTTCACATCTTTGCATGGTAATGGTCTATGCTATCCCAAAAACAAGCTGCAGCCATATATCCCGGCTCACCCGCTTAGATATAGCGAATTATTACTGTTCCATTCTAGACGTATTCGTACAGCTGCTCTTTTACTTTCTTGGCCCCCGAACACTGGAACCAGTTACCCTTACAGCTACCTTCTTGTTTGGACCTACCTACATTTAAGAAATCTCTGAAAACATGGGGCCAGATGTATCAAAGGGTTTTTCCCATTCTGTGTCTATGGGGAAATGTGTTGATACATATGGCCCATGGTTGTTTAATCTTTAATGTTAACATCAAACTGTGACCAGTGCTGACAGATCAAGCGCCGAGATCCCTTCAGGGATGATTCGTGAACTCGATCAATCTATGTAATAATAAATAATAATATTTAAAACATCAGATGGTTTGTATTATCTAGCAATGTAACCTGTTTTTCAAGAGCAAACTTTTTTTTTTTACTTGAGAGATTTGTTTATGTGGGCTTTTTTCTCAAAGCTTGCGTTCCACTGGGTGGTAGCCTCAGAGTGCTTTAGACTATAAATGCACCAGAAAAACAACCTGCAGAATAGTGAAATAAGCTCCGTCTTTGTTGGTTCCCATCTAAAGCTTCGTCATCCCTTTTCAAATGAGATTTCTCGGGCCAAGGATGGTGATGCTGTGACTGATCTGATGAGTCTGACCATAGCCGTGTTCAATTTTCTTGTGCTGGCATCATTCCCTACTTGAGCGGACAGCAGGCGCATATCACAATTCTGCATAATAAAAACAAGATGGTGTCAAAACTTGTTTCTTGTATCAATATTTTCCTACTATAGGACACCTAACTATTGTCATATTTTAAGCTAATTCATTTTAAATTTTTGAGGCGCCTATACTTCACACCGGCGCTGGCCCACAGAATTGACCCGACCAGACCTCATCACTGCCCTAAATGTAAAGCTCCCCATGCCGATTTTGCACATCTCACATGGACCTGTCCGAAACTGCACACCTACTGGCTGCAGGTGCACCATATCTTGGGCGACATTTTGGAATGCGAATTGCAACATAAGCCAGAGATTGCACTGCTTGGCTATGTCGCTGAGTTCCCCCGGACCACGCGTAAACTTGCTGCCATAGGTTTCTTGCTGGCGAAAAGGGAAATTGCTTTACTTTGGGGGTCCAGGCGGATCCCTGATTCCAAGACTTGGATGCGCAGCCTTTCCCAATGCAATACCAATAGTGTGGAGTACTCCACGCAGATCCCCACAGCCTCACGCCCAATCGACATCTGGGGCCCATACCGACAGTATATTAGCAAGATTACACGGGACACACACTCCCAGGCTGCTAGCTCTATTGTCCCAGAGGGGGTGGGCTAGGTGGTTTTGGCCGACCCGCCGTGCGCTGCCTATTGAGTCATGCAGGGCCTAGCGTCCACACACTACTGGAGTGGGATATGCGTGAGCTGCTGATTTGTGGACTGTATGCTGGTTTGGGCCGGGACGTTTCTCTCCTCAGTTCCTTTACACACCTTGCCCCGGCTGGAGTGGTTGCTTCACACTAGTCTTTACATTAGTCGTTTTACCTGCCCTTGACTGCCTATGCCTCTGGTTATGCCATCTTACCAGTCAAATAGATGTGTTACTTGCCGCTCTCTCTGTCACGAAGGCTCACTCATTTTTGTTTTGTTTGAAGAAGGTTATATCTCTTTGTGTCATCTTTCCGAGTGTGCATTATTCCTTCAGATATGGAAAAGTGAAAATAAGATTTTAGACTGTGTTACACTGCTTGTAATATCATTGGTCCAGTCCTCCATTTATTTCCTTTGTATAATGATCATTAACGTTTTCATTGTCAACAATTTACTGTGTACTGGTATGCTTGCACGGACCAATCTGATGCTAATAAAGAGATTTAAAAAAAAAAACTATTGTCATATTTTACTCATCACAGTATTCCATTTATCAGCTTCAGAAGTAGAGAATCTGGGCCAGATCAGTCCGAATTGAAACCTACTACATACCTGATTTGCAATCAGCTCAACAGTTAAGATATAATGTGCTGAACTATCTCGCAGCCTCACCACAAAGGTCTTTTTTCGTCACGTTTGGTTGAAAAACATTTTTAAGGGGTAACTGCACTTGGAAAAATGTTTAGAGTGTATTGTACAACATCAATAACCATATTTTATATTTTTAAAGTATTGCCATATGGAATCCCGGTTAATCGCTGGTGTCACTATTCTCCGTATCAATATTGCATTTTATCCACCAAATATAAAATTGCCTGAAAGGTTTTGAATAGGTAGGTTTCAATCCCCAGCTTGTGAGATGCATTTCCAGGGCGGGTGATTGTTTTCATGTGGTCTGGAGTTGCCCTATAATCCAGGCGTACTGGCAAGATGTTACGTATAGCCTTTGTAGGGTTTTGTGGCTCTCAAACAATCTCACCCCTAGGCTAGGGCTCCCTGGGACTAGAAGACTAGGAGGACTCCCTGATGGGTCTGGGTTTTCTCCTGACTTTGGGTGACATTGCTTATTCTTGGCGGTCTGATACGGCCACACCCCTTGATGAGGTTGGCGGGCATGGATTGTTGCTCTCCTATTGAAGAGGTTATACATCGTGCTAGAGGATCTTCAACAGTGCACCATAGGATATGTGGACCTTGGTGGAATTGTTTGTCAGCCCTTTTCATGTCCTAGTCCTTGATGACATATTTTCCTGTGTAGTGTATACGCACTGTAGATGCATATAATTGCTTGTCCCGGCTTTATATGAATGTTATGAACTTGGCACATCCTGGTGCTAGCAAGAAAAAAAATCAATAAAGTTGGCGATCAGAAAGATATTGCATTTTAGCGGCTACAGAACTATCAAGGTTGGGCTGGCAGTGCCACAATTTGAACTTGTGACACACACACACACAGATCAGCAGCAAGCACATAAATCATGAAACTATATCATCATGGAAATGATTTGCTTTATTGATACGTTGGATTTGAAATCCTTCAATTTACATATATTTCTCTAAAGGTCTCTTGAGCTGTGGAGGTGATAATCTTTCCAGCTGGGCTGACTCTACCCTAACCCTTTTGCTACCCTCTCCAGCAGTCACTACAAACCGAACCAATCTGCCAGCTGAAGCGCATCGTACCACAGATTCTGCACATGGTGGGTGCCCTTTATCAAAGCTCTCCTATCTCTCCTTTTTCTGGAGGGATCCAGCATTTATTCCCTGGAGTCTCATAGACCACCCTGAGAGAGTCCACGGCGTCAAGGCAGCCACCACTGCGGTGGTGGTGGAATGGTGCCCCTTGCCAAAGCACTCCCTCTCCCCTTGTTGGGGAAGGATCCTGTATTTATACCCTGAAGTCTCAGAGACCCCTCTGAGAGAGTCCACAGCTTAAAGGGAGCCACACACAGCAGAGGTGTGGGAATGACACCATTCCCACTGGGACCACAGCACTCCGGACGTTGGACACTGTTTTTTAGCATCTCCCGGTTGAGTTTCCTTCACCCCCCCACCTCTGTCCCTCTTTCATTCTTTGTCTACCTCCCCTGCTCCTATCCTCTCTCCCCTGAATCTCTCCCCTTGCCTGCTTTTTCTCTTGCGTATATGTTTTGACACCTGTAACTACCCTCCAGCAACTTGTAACTATGCTCTGAAACTGTGTAACTTGTAACTATGTAACTAGTACTATGCCCTGAAACAATGCTCCATGTAAAGCGCTCTGATACCTCTGGGTCTAGCCAGTGCTATATGAAACTTTTCAAATAAAAATAAATCTATGAATAAAATACCTGTCCTGAGTTTATACTTTAACTTTGGTTCTAAAAACCAAGGGAGTACTGTGCACATAAATGGGGAGCGGAGGCAGTGGTGGAGACCCACAAGATTATCTACATAAAGTGTGAATTTACACAACTGCATTACACTTTCATGTATATCTGGAATGCATTAAATGTCACGCTTTTTAGGCACAGGGAGATTAAGGGATCTGCCAAGAATCATGATTTCCACTCCAGTGTTGGAGCTTGGGTTACAACTGAGGTTTACAGGTTCCAAATCATAGCCACTAGACCACATCTTCGTTAGCGCTTCGTTCTCTTCCTCTTCCTACTGGATTTGTTTCACTGACTGTCCTTCCTGAGCCTCACTTGCGCACTCAGCCCTGACCATTGATCTAAAATATATAGGTATTTTAATGCTTCTGCCTGTCAACATTCATATTTTTTCATTAGGTCAGAGCTTGTAAAATCCAGTTGCTCTTTCGAAACTAGACTGTAGGTAATGGATTGCGATTACATTGGGCTCGTACATATTGACTGTGGGCATCTTGAACACTTGACGGGGTTGTCACTATTCAGCGTATTGTCGACCCTGAACTCTATACTCTATAAAATAAGTTTATGGAACACAAAAGGGAGCACAGATAGGCAGCACATGATGACTGTCAGACCCTGCAGCCTGGGAGCTGTGCCAGGTCCTACCGTGGGAAGCGAACCCATGATCGGAGTTAAAAGACAAGAGGGCTCCTTGTGAGCACAGAGGCCATCGTGTGGTTAGAACATGGGACTTGGTGCTAGAAGCAGAATAGCGGTAACTCTGCGCCTACAATGCTGTTTAAACAGTAGTCCTATCTGAGGTTTAGTTATTTACTCCCATTACATTCTTGTCCATTGCTTCAAAAAGCCTGCATTCTATTAAACGCACAGTGAGGAACACATGATTTCCTACGGTGCAGCGTAAACTAAGTAAGGTATTCTAACGAATAGTGCAGCTAAATAAAAAAAGACCGATGTTGAGAAATCATGAGGGTTCAGGAACCACCCCAGAACTCCATCTCCCACCCTCCTCCGCCTCACGACAAAGTACCAGACCACCTCTACACATAGATCCCAGCCTCCTCTCCAAATACTGAATGTTTCTTTGCCTTTGAGCCTGCACGGGCTGCCTGGAAGCGTGTACATCAATTTCACTGTTCTGTTTATTGCTCATAAGGTCTTCCTGGTAGGCCAGTTCCAGCACTATGTCTGGGAAGGGTCAGAAAAACATGAACAGGTGGTTAGATTTCTGGAGTTAATGCAGCAGTGCTTTGGGTATCCCTTTGCCTTAAATTTGACATCTTATATTTCACAAGCAATTGATGACCTGTTGTTTTTTTTTTGGTTGAATTATCTAAATTGTGTTGTACTAATGCCATTTGTTTAGTCATATCAGACCACTACAAAAAGCAGTTTGGTATAATTAAAAAATATAACTTAGACGCTCTATTCCTGGGCATGTAAGAGAAGGTATTTTTAGATGTTCCTCTGACTTCCATCGTGGTTGTACACTATGTGGCTGTTAAACTTAAATGCATTTGGCTAGAAGAAGGGCCCGGACTGGGCAATAGTCAGACACCTTCTCCCTGTGGGTTAAGTCTTTATTCCTTAAAGAAGTGTTCAAAAACATAGATCTTTATTTTGAGAAACGATTCCTTCATTGTATTCAAACCACCCTTGGGAAATTGGAGCAACCTTCATTTCTGGGTATAAGATCTTATTTCCTGGAGACCACAGGACTTTCAGACATGACCATTTTCTTAAATCCTTATTAACTGCAGCATTGCACTACCCGTGCCTGCAGCATACCACACATAACAACTTGAATATTTCCAGATCTGTGAAATTGGAAACATTTTGTAACCAGCATTGGCAAAGCCAATAGGTGTGGCATTGGCCTCCAGCCTACTGGCAATTCTTGTTTTGTTTTGTCATGACTTTTGGAAAACGTTAAGGTTTGGGAATATACCGGACCCTCATCAATCTAAAAAAAACATTTGGTACAGTCAACTTTTTTTCGGGTAAAAAAAAACACACATAATGTGGCATTGATGGGAACCAATTAAAGTCAATCAGTCTGACATTGGGTACAAGCCTCTTGCCTTTGGGGAAAGAAATGTGGAAGGAGAGGCAGAGAAAGAGAAGGAAAGAGGGAGTGGAGGAAAGAAAGAATAAAAGGAAGACAACATTCACATAGACAGAAAAAAGCAAGAAGGTTGGAAGGAAAGAAAAAAGATTAAGAAAAAAAAGACAAAGAATGAAAAAGACCAATAGATGAAAAGAAATAGGAAGGAAAGAATGGGAAAAAGGAAATAAAGAGCATACATAAGAAGGAAAAATAAAATAAAGGAAAGAGAAAGCAAGAAGGAAAAATAAAATGAAGGAAAGAGAAACCAAGAATGAAAGAGGCAAAAGAAAAAGAAAAGACAAAGAAGAAAGGGAAAAAAACAACAAAAAATAGGATAACTTAATTCAGAACAGTTTCAAATGAACACAATCTGGTATGCTGTCAAATGGCAGCAGTCAGAAAACCAAACACTTCATTAGGAATTTGCAACAGCGTTGGTATGTATGTATGTATAGGCATTTATATAGCGCACTACTTACCCGGAGGGTCCCAAGGCGCTTCGACCGCTGCGAAACCCTTCCTGGCTTCCCTGAGAGATGGTCCCTTAATGGGTATCTCCAGGGTGAGACCAGGCATCCCCGGCGGTCTGGTGGGGCCGTTAGTGAAGATGAGGCAAGCTAATGCCCAGAGTTGCCGAGTGTGAACGCTGATCAGAGTGGGCACCGAGGCGAGAGAATTATCGAGTCCGCTGACCCTGGTCCAGAAACCTGCCGCGCTGGGAATCGAACCCTGGTCCCGGGCCGTCCTCTGCTCTCGGGTCTTGGAGATGGGATGTGCTAAAGAAGGAATGTGCATCAGAATTTTCCTGCTATCACATCTGGCTTTAAACACAAAGGCAACACTAAAGCAATTATAAAGTAAACAAGCATTAGAAATGCAATAGGTCTCGCTTTTTTTGAGTTGGAGCTATTGGCATAGCTAAACAGCTACCTGACAGAAATTGCCACTTTGAAGGTGCCGAACAGAGCACTGCTTGTGAAACGGCCTGAAAGCCTAAAACGATGTTGATAGCCTACAAAATAAAAAGGCCGATCAGGATGACTAGGAGGGACTGGGGAGGTATTGGGATGGCCAATACAAGCAAACAATGAATGAAATCGCCTGGGCCTGGACCCAAGTACGCAAAGGCGGGAGAATCCGACCCAATGCACCAATAAAAACCCTGTAATTCTAAATGGCACAACAATTAACAAAAGGCAACTCTTTGGCATGCCAAAAGCCGATAGAGGAGATAACAGGTCTTGCAGACAGTGCATGCGCGCTGCGTAGGCTCTACCTAAAAACTAACACTGGCACTGAAGGGAACTAGCTTATGTGCGGATTTGCTCCTGTGAGAGCAATGAAGTCACTCAAAGTGAAGTTAACCATTGGCTTCAGTAGGCTATCCAATGCATTGCATAACATTTTTAGCAAACTTTGAATTGGTGAGCAGTGACAGTGTGTGCAAGAGTATGCTGTTTTTGAAAGCAGTGTGGTAGAGCGTGCAGGAATTTGGATGACCTGAGCAATGTGGATGATGCACCTCACGCACGGGGCTGACGCAGTTATTGTTAACACAGCTCTGATGATGCACCTTAGGCACGGGCTCACAGCTGTTATTATTCACACAGCTCTGATGATGCACCTCACGCACGGGCTCACAGCTGTTATTATTCACACAGCTCTGATGATGCACCTCACGTACGGGGCTGACGCAGTTATTATTCACACAGCTCTGATGATGCACCTCAGGCACGGGCTCACAGCTGTTATTATTCACACAGCTCTCATGATGCACCTTATGCACGTATTTTATTTTTAGACGTGGCCCCTTGACCATGGGTCCGGCCACAAAAGGAACAACTTTCCAGAATATTTTCGGGTGGTCATTTAAAAAGAAAATATTTCTGTCTTGCTCCGTCTAGCTCCCTCCAGCTCCCTCTCTCGCAGTCTTACTCCCTCTCTCTCCGTCTTAGTCCCTCTAGCACCCTCTCTCTGTCTAGCTCCCTCTCTCTCTGTCTTACTCTCTCTAGCTCCTTCTCTCTCTGTCTTACTCCCTCTAGCTCCCTCTCTCTGTCTAGCTCCTTCTAACTCCCTCCCTCTAGCTCCCTCTGTCTCCCTCTCTCTCTGTCTTACTCCCTCTAGCTCCCTCTCTCTCTGTCTTACTCCCTCTAGCTCCCTCTCTCTCTGTCGTACTCCCTCTAGCTCCCTCTCTCTGTCGTACTCCCTCTAGCTCCCTCTCTGTCTGTCTTACTCCCTCTAGCTCCCTCTCTCTCTGTCTTACTCCCTCTAGCTCCCTCTCTGTGTTGTACTCCCTATAGCTCCCTCTCTCTCTTATTCCCTCTAGCGCCCTCTCTCTCTGTCTTGCTCCCTCTAGCTCCCTCTCTCTCTGTCTTACTCCGTCTAGCTCCCTCTCTCTGTCTTACTCCCTCTAGCTCCCTCTCTCTCTCTGTCGTACTCCCTCTAGCTCCCTCTCTGTCTTAGTCCCTCTAGCACCCTCTCTCTGTCTTGCTCCCTCTAGCTCCCTCTTTCTCTCTTACTCCCTCTAGCTCCCTCTCTCTCTGTCTTGCTCGCTCTGGCTCCCTCTAGCTCTCTCTCTCTGTCTAGCTCCCTCTCTCGCAGTCTTACTCCCTCTAGCTCCCTGTCTCCCTCTCTCTGTCTTACTCTCTCTAGCTCCCTCTCTCTGTCTAGCTCCTTCTAGCTCCCTCTCTTTCTCCCTCTAGCTCCCTGTCTCTCTGTCTTACTCCCTCTCTCTCTGTCTTACTCCCTCTAGCTCCCTCTCTCTGTCTTACTCCCTCTAGCTCCCTCTCTCTGTCTTCCTCCCTTTAGCTCCCTCTCTCTTACTCCCTCTAGCTCCCTCTGTCTAGCTCCCTCTCTCTCTGTCTTGCTCCCTCTAGCTCCCTCTATCTCTGTCTTACTCCCTCTCTCTGTCTAGCTCCCTCTCTCTCTGTCTTACTCCCTCTAGCTCCCTCTCTCCCTCTCTGTCTAGCTCCCTCTCTCTCTCTCTCTCTTACTCCCTCTAGCTCCCTCTCTCTCTGTCTTACTCCCTCTCTCTGTCTTACTCCCTCTAGCTCCCTCTCTCTCTGTCTTGCTCCCTCTAGCTCCCTCTATCTCTGTCTTACTCCCTCTCTCTGTCTAGCTCCCTCTCTCTCTGTCTTACTCCCTCTCTCTCTGTCTTACTCCCTCTAGCTCCCTCTCTCTCTGTCTTGCTCCCTCTAGCTCCCTCTATCTCTGTCTTACTCCCTCTCTCTGTCTAGCTCCCTCTCTCTCTGTCTTACTCCCTCTAGCTCCCTCTCTCTCTGTTGTACTCCCTCTAGCTCCCTCTCTCTGTCTTACTCCCTCTAGCTCCCTCTCTCTCGGTCTTACTCCCTCTAGCTCCCTCTCTCTCTGTTGTACTCCCTCTAGCTCCCTCTCTCTCTTATTCCCTCTAGCTCCCTCTCTCTCTGTCTTGCTCCCTCTAGCTCCCCCTCTCTCTATCTTACTCCCTCTAGCTCCCTCTCTCTGTCTATCTCCCTATCTCTGTCTTACTTCCTCTAACTCCCTCTCTGTCTTACTCCCACTAGCTCCCTCTCTCTCTGTCTTTCTCACTCTAGCTCTCTCTCCTTCTGTCTTACTCCTTCTAGCTCCCTCTCTCTCTCTTAATCCCTCTCTCTCTGTCTTGCTCGCTCTAGCTCCCTCTAGCTCCCTCTGACTGTCTTACTCCCTCTAGCTCCCTCTCTCTGTCTAGCTCCTTCTAGCTCCCTCTGTCTCCCTCTCTGTCTTACTCCCTCTAGCTCCCTCTCTCTGTCTTACTCCATCTAGCTACCTCTCTCTATCTTGCTCTCTATAGCTCCCTCTCTCTTTGTTACTCCCTCTTGCTCCCTCTCTCTCTGTCTTACTCTCTCTAGCTCCCTCTCTGTCTTGCTCCCTCTCTCTGTCTTACTTCCTCTAGCTCCCTCTCTCTGTCTTACTTCCTCTAGCTCCCTCTCTCTGTCTTGCTCCCTCTAGCTCCCACTCTCTCGGTCTTACTCCCTCTAGGTCCCTGTCTCCCTCTCTGTCTTACTCTCTCTAGCTCCCTCTCTGTCTTACTCTCTCTAGCTCCCTCTCTCTGTCTAGCTCCTTCTAGCTCCCTCTCTTTCTCCCTCTAGCTCCCTGTCTCTCTTGTCTTACTCCCTCTCTCTCTGTCTTACTCTCGCTAGCTCCCTCTCTGTCTTACTCTCTCTAGCTCCCTCTCTCTGTCTAGCTCCTTCTAGCTCCCTCTCTTTCTCCCTCTAGCTCCCGGTCTCTGTCTTACTCCCTCTCTCTCTGTCTTGCTCCCTTTCTGTCTTCCTCTCTTTAGCTCCCTCTCTCTCTTACTCCCTCTAGCTCCCTCTCTATGTTGTACTCCCTATAGCTCCCTCTCTCTCTTATTCCCTCTAGCGCCCTCTCTCTCTGTCTTGCTCCCTCTAGCTCCCTCTCTCTGTCTAGCTCCCTCTCTCTGTGTCTTACTCCCTCTAGCTCCCTCTCTCTGTCTAGCTCCCTCTCTCTCTGTCTTACTCCCTCTAGCTCTCTCTCTCTGTCTAGCTCCCCCTCTCTCTCTGTCTTACTCCCTCTCTGTCTTACTCCCTCTAGCTCCCTCTGTCTCCATCTCTCTCTCTCTTACTCCCTCTCTCTCCGTCTTACTCCCTCTAGCTCCCTCTCTCTCTGTCTTACTCCCTCTAGCTCCCTCTCTGTGTTGTACTCCCTCTAGCTCCCACTCTCTCTTATTCCCTCTAGCTCCCTCTGTCTAGCTCCCTCTCTCTCTGTCTTACTCCCTCTAGCTCCCTCTCTGTGTTGTACTCCCTATAGCTCCCTCTCTCTCTTATTCCCTCTAGCTCCCTCTCTCTGTCTTACTCCCTCTAGCTCCCTCTCTGTGTTGTACTCCCTCTAGCTCCCTCTCTCTCTCTTATTCCCTCTAGCGCCCTCTCTCTCTGCCTTGCTCCTTCTAGCTCCCCCTCTCTCTATCTTACTCCCTCTAGCTCCCTCTCTCTAGCTCCCTTTCTCTGTCTTACTTCCTCTAACTTCCTCTCTGTCTTACTCCCACTAGCTCCCTCTCTCTGTCTTACTCCCACTAGCTCCCTCTCTCTGTCTTACTCCCTCTAGCTCCCTCTCTCTGTCTTACTCCCTCTAGCTCCCTCTCTCTCTCTGTCTTACTCCCTCTAGCTCCGTCTCTCTGTCTTACTCCGTCTAGCTCCCTCTCTCTCTGTCTTACTCCCTTTATCTCCCTCTCTCTGTCTCTCTCTCTATAGCTCCCTCTCTCTTTGTTACTCCCTCTAGCTCCCTCTCTCTCTATGTCTTGCTCCCTCTAGCTCCCACTCTCTCTAGCTCCCTCTCTGTCTTACTCTCTCTAGCTCCCTCTCTCTGTCTAGCTCCTTCTAGCTCCCTCTCTTTCTCCCTCTAGCTCCCTGTCTCTCTTGTCTTACTCCCTCTCTCTCTGTCTTACTCTCGCTAGCTCCCTCTCTGTCTTACTCTCTCTAGCTCCCTCTCTCTGTCTAGCTCCTTCTAGCTCCCTCTCTTTCTCCCTCTAGCTCCCGGTCTCTGTCTTACTCCCTCTCTCTCTGTCTTGCTCCCTCTCTGTCTTCCTCTCTTTAGCTCCCTCTCTCTCTTACTCCCTCTAGCTCCCTCTCTATGTTGTACTCCCTATAGCTCCCTCTCTCTCTTATTCCCTCTAGCGCCCTCTCTCTCTGTCTTGCTCCCTCTAGCTCCCTCTCTCTGTCTTACTCCCTCTAGCTCCCTCTCTCTCTCTGTCTTACTCCCTCTAGCTCCGTCTCTCTGTCTTACTCCGTCTAGCTCCCTCTCTCTCTGTCTTACTCCCTTTATCTCCCTCTCTCTGTCTCTCTCTCTATAGCTCCCTCTCTCTTTGTTACTCCCTCTAGCTCCCTCTCTCTCTATGTCTTGCTCCCTCTAGCTCCCACTCTCTCTAGCTCCCTCTCTCTCTGTCTTACTCCCTCTAGCTCTCACTCTCTGTCTAGCTCCCTCTCTCTCTCTGTCTTACTCCCTCTCTGTCTTACTCCCTCTAGCTCCCTCTGTCTCCATCTCTCTCTGTCTTACTCCCTCTCTCTCCGTCTTACTCCCTCTAGCTCCCTCTCTCTCTGTCTTACTCCCTCTAGCTCCCTCTCTCTCTGTCTTACTCCCTCTAGCTCCCTCTCTGTGTTGTACTCCCTCTAGCTCCCACTCTCTCTTATTCCCTCTAGCTCCCTCTGTCTAGCTCCCTCTCTCTCTGTCTTACTCCCTCTAGCTCCCTCTCTGTGTTGTACTCCCTATAGCTCCCTCTCTCTCTTATTCCCTCTAGCTCCCTCTCTCTGTCTTACTCCCTCTAGCTCCCTCTCTGTGTTGTACTCCCTCTAGCTCCCACTCTCTCTCTTATTCCCTCTAGCGCCCTCTCTCTCTGTCTTGCTCCTTCTAGCTCCCCCTCTCTCTATCTTACTCCCTCTAGCTCCCTCTCTCTAGCTCCCTTTCTCTGTCTTACTTCCTCTAACTTCCTCTCTGTCTTACTCCCACTAACTCCCTCTCTCTGTCTTACTCCCACTAGCTCCCTCTCTCTGTCTTACTCCCTCTAGCTCCCTCTCTCTGTCTTACTCCCTCTAGCTCCCTCTCTCTCTCTGTCTTACTCCCTCTAGCTCCGTCTCTCTGTCTTACTCCGTCTAGCTCCCTCTCTCTCTGTCTTACTCCCTTTATCTCCCTCTCTCTGTCTCTCTCTCTATAGCTCCCTCTCTCTTTGTTACTCCCTCTAGCTCCCTCTCTCTCTATGTCTTGCTCCCTCTAGCTCCCACTCTCTCGGTCTTACTCCCTCTAGCTCCCTCTCTCTCTGTATTACTCCCTCTAGCTCCCTCTGTCTCCCTCTCTCTCTGTATTACTCCCTCTAGCTCCCTCTGTCTTCTCTCACTCTTACTCCATCTGTCTTCCCTGGATTTGTATAAACAAGAGTGCGAGCAACAGGTGGCACTGTAGTGAAGAGCAAGCTGAAATTTGGAACTGGAAAACTGGAAAACTAAAGACTGTGCAAGATACTGAAAAATAGGAAACCATGCACCCTCAGATGAGCTAGGCTGTTATAGGGTTGCCTTGTGAGCATAGAAAATTGCAGTCAGGCATTGCAGATCTCCTGCGAGACGCTGGCGAGTGTGAACAGCATTAGGAACAGGCAGAGCTCTTAGCCTAAGTTGGTACATCCAAAAAAGACATGAAATGTTAGGTTCCCACTCGAGGCCTGCACATGATTGCAACAGTGCCTGTCACATAATATTCAAAGATTGAATCTCTATCTCTATTAACACACCTGCATACAGTCCGCTGGCTTCAATGAACAAAGCAACCTTTCCCCGGCCGAGAGCTTAATAGGCACGCAGCAGCTTATTAAAAACCCATCGATTCCCTGCTGCCTTTGAGGGTTAGAAATCCTCGAAACCGGCCGCACGCTTTCTGATAGAAGGCAGCAATTTTGCAATGTTTGGCATATTTGGCAATGCAATAAAGGCCCTGGAAGCGCTGGAGGGTGGGGGATGGGCTGGGCAGGGGCAGGCTAGCTCGACGAAAAGGGCATGTGTGGGGCATAGGAAGAATTTAGAAAGCCAGCTTGCACCCGCCGAAGAGGGCCCTCAGGGCCTTGTTTTCATTTGTTTGCACTGCACTGCTTTACTACTACGACAGTCTCATGTCATGCAGTCCGTATTTATGATAATGATAGACAGTACATTATACATTAAAATTATACTATTCTCTACTGTCTCTACTACTAGTGACAGTCAGCAGTCTCTCACCGTTCCAAATTTGAAGGGGAGAGAAGATAGTGCCGGAGTCGGACTCGCCTCGGCTCGTACCGGTGTCGTTGTCTTTCTTTTTAAGTTTATTCTCGCGACGCACAGTACCCACCCTCCCTGGCGCTGGCGGGCGCGTGACCGCCGTGATGTGTCAGAGGCTAAGAGCAGCAGGTGCAGTTGCGTCCCAGGGCCGTCACGTCATTGGTAGTAGGGATAAGATTGACGGCACTGGGACCCAAACTTCTGGACAAGTGTCAGTGAAACCAAACTGCAAGTCAACGATGCCATTGCCTGCGTGCCTGGTATATGCATAACTGGGGGTGTTCTCTATGTGTGTGTGTGTGTGTGTGTGCATGCGTGTGTGTATGCGCGGCGGGAGGGGTCTGTGTGTGTGTGTGTGTGTGTGTGTGTGTGTGCGCTGCGCTTCCAAGGAGCCATGGGAGACAGGAAGCGCGTGCGCCCCGATCCCAGTTCGCAAGGTTGTGCGTGCACATCACTTGCCTCCTGTCTCCCTTGACTCCTTGAAAGCATAAACGATTGCAATAGGTTTCGCAGCGACGATCGCTTCGCGATCGGTTTGCAGTGCGAAACCTAATTGTGAAATGGCTTCTCGATTAGGAACTTGATGGTGTGATTTTTGGTGCAGTGATTAGAGGAATGTCTTGACCAACTCTTTGTTGGCCAGAGTCTAGGGTGGGATCGAAAGTAATTACAACAGGCACTTGACAAGTAAAATCGAATGAGGCCCAAGGGGGATGTTAATAGTGAATTTGCTTTCCAAGACTAACAAAATATTTAGCAGAAGCTATGATCACTGACAATACCTTTTGTGTTTAATAGGTTATATATGATGTGATGTTTGCTCATAGTTCCAGGTACTTGTGCAGGTACAGCCAAGAGGTATGTGTGAAAAGGGCATGAAATACTTTCCATTTTTAGGGTGTCATCGAAGAGAAGTCTTTACATGGAAATTTCAAAATGTAACATTTACCCTAACCCTGTGCCTTCAGGTTTTCTGCCCAATGAAGCTTTAGATAATCGGGGGAATGTTGTGAATCCCTGTTATGTCTGGACTTTAGTCTCCGCACAACAGATGTGTTGCTTTTTTGTGAATAAGACCATTTTGGTTTGGGGTTCTCTATTTGAAGTGGATGGTGTTTGGGGCATTTAAGAGGTATGCTCCTGTGCATAGAGTGTTTATTAAAAAAAGGCTTGTGCTTCAGTGTTTCTCTCGCACTAAAATTACAAACTAACTTACAGAACTTTTTTTTTTTTTTTTTTTTTTTTTAAACAATGCAACTTTTGCGTACTCTACTCAACTCAGATGACTATTTAATTGAGGCTAAGCTAATGACCATGCCTCCTTTTAAATAAGTATGGCAGGGACTTTTGGGAGCCAACTGTTGGGAAAGCCAAGAGGCATCGCCATGTTTTCCAAGTTTTGATGATGCAGGAATCTTCCTCCCTTTATCCTTGAGCTGCAAAACTACATGTAGGTATTGTGCCCTGGACAATGCCAGACAATGTGTTGAAAGCCTTGCAGAGGCATGAACTCATTTTTTTCTCTCCTGTCCACGTTTTTTGTGGTTTTTATTTTTTTTAGACCTACTCACATAGTACCATTTTGAATCATAAAAGCTAACTCAGAGATTTGAATCTCCTGGTCTTAAAGGCTGGGCCAGGTTATTTAGTGGTATCGGCTAAGATCAATTATTTGTATACTTCCAATCATCGAAAGTATGTAAGCTTGATGTGCCAACAAGATACTTTAATGGTTATCTTCCTTTAATTGGGTAGCGTGGGAGTGCAAACACCTGGATATATTCCTTCAAACAAGGTGGGAAAACGCTACCAAGAGGAAAGGAAGGACATTTTCTATCGAACATGAAAACATGGATTTTTTTTGTTATTCCTTTCACGTATGTTTTTTTTTTCCATATATAGTACCTGGTATTTGTTCTTTTGAATATATTTTATCCGTACAAAGCATTAGTGGATATATTGCAAGGATATAGTTAGATATATGCATGTGTTCTTTAGAAACGTTGGTCAATTTACTATGCCTTCTTGATTATAAATTCCTAGATTTTGTCTGTAACGCTTTCGTGCAATAAACAGACCACGCAGTGTCAGCGTAAAAAAAGGCCATTTTATTAGACCAGGCTGCGTAATCTGTACATAACAATAAACATAAACAGGTAATAACATCAAAACCCCACTCACACTCCCCTCTCATTCGTTTCACCTCATCACAAACCCCTAGAAGCTCCATACCATACTTTATTCCTGCCCCTCAATCACTTGTCATCCAGCCCACTCCTTGTGTCCTTCTAGTGATGCCTCTATCCGCCATTCGAACTCCCCGCCCTCCCCCCCCCCCCAAGGGATGGATGTGCCCGCTCTTGACCCCCCCGTCCCTTCCAAGTACCGCCAACCAGGGAACCCCCTGTAGGGCGGTTCCCTGCCCCACCCCTCAGGTCCGTCAGCCCGCTCCAAGCACACTCGCACTCACTCCCTGCGACACCAGATAGCCTCATTCCATAACTTGCTCACCACATCCCTCATCCCTCATCTCCATCATGTAATACGCATTGCCCAACTGTGACAAGTGTACTCCGTCGTCCCTAAAAACGAAAGGTTCCGCGAGTCGAATCCCTCCGTGTGCAATCACTTTGATGTCCTTGTCACCACAGTAAAGTCTCATTGCCCTGTTGAGCTTCCTTCGTGCCTTTTCGATCGCCCTATGCTTGATTGCCCCTCTCCACACTTTTCTGGGGACCAACTCTGTCCAGGCAATGCAGGTCCCTGCAAGCCTAGCTTTCAACACCTCCAGGTCCCGTTGCATAAGCTGTAACAGCGCCAAACCTGACAGCTGCACCAGGTCATTTTCTCCCAGATGTATTACCAACAAATCAGGGCATCCCCTTTGTGGGATCATCTTCGCGAGCCAGGGCAGTAGTGCCCCCCATCGCATGCCACCTTTGCCCCACCATTGTACCTCGTGCAAGTGTCCTTTCAGTCCTAGGTTTCGGCCGTAAACCTGTTGCTCCGCATATTTGGATGCCCAATGCACGAAGACAACAATCCATGTCACCGTCTTACTGCCCGGTCCACCCACGCAACCTACGAAGAAAAAGATGTTAGAAACAAGAACAGCAACCATGAATCAACCAACAGCCTACCTGGGACCATCTCATTTCCTCACATACCTCTCACAACAGCATGACTTCCACCTCCCAATCCTCCTAATCCTGTCCCAGGACCACCCCAACCTGGCCGCAGCTGTCGCAGCCCCAATCCTGAAGGAGTGAGTCCCGAAACCAGACTCATCCAAACCCAATCGCCGCAAAGCCTTGCGCAACACAGCCAACAATTGTCCTGCCGTCAATCTCGCGCCTGATGCATGACAGAAAATTTCCCCACGCGCCACACTCACCGTCCCTAGGAAAGTCCGCCACTCAACCACAGGGCATACTCCCCCACCCTCCCTCTCATTCAGCCACACCCACTTACCCCTGCCCAACTGATCAGTCTTCGAGCACCGCAACCAAATACCCAAGCGACCACCATCCACTCGAATCTCCTCGAACAACCTACCAGCCATACCCCTCGCACCCAGCAACTCAGACACCCTGAAAGCCCCGAAAAACATCCACACCATACACAATCAAAAAAGGCCAACCTTCACCAGGTCATAACATTCCGGCAACACCCCAACCAGCCGGACCAACAACTCAAAAGTAACCGCTTCCTGCAGCCTCCCTCCCCCCCCACTCCTGCATTCTCTGCCCCAACCCCGCAACATCCGGCTCACGATCACATCCTTAGTCGGATCAAAACCCAGAAACAAGGCACAGTAAAAGGATATCCCGGCCAATTTGCCAGAGATCGTGGCCGCAGTCAAACCCCTATCAATACAGTCCAGCACAAACCGTCTCAGCCCTTGTTCAACCTCAGACTCAACCCCCACGACACAATCCGGATTCCAACCCATGAAAGCACTGAATTCAGATCATGTATGAGAAAAACAAGGACCCCCTGGGTATCGACAATGTACAGATTCCTAGGGCAGGGTTGAACCAACTTGAGTGAAAACAATCCTAGGCCATCCACAAGATAAGTGACTATGAAGGCTGGGACCAGTGGAGAGAAAGAATTGTCAAAAACAAATGTATACGTAAAAACAATATATTTAATTAACAGTAGATAAAAATCATATAGAGACTCACGCACATAGGTCAAACTATATGATACAATAAAATTATGACATAAACACTTATTGACCACATACATCAAACATATTCAATAAAAACCAAATACATCATAGTAATAGTGCAAATAATGGGAATTTAGTATAAACGATACGTCCGTCTCGTGGTGTCTGCTACAGAGCCCTCCACCAGGCCAATCATCCTCACTCCCCCAAGGCCCAGATGCCGGCCGGCAGCTCGGTCTTGCAAGTATCCGCTCCCGGTGCCAGGTGCAGAAACCGCTGCCACTGCGAATGAGACAAAGCATTCGCAATGTCATTATTCGCCCCGGGGACATGCTTTGCTCGAAACACCACATTAATCCGCAAACATGCCAGCATGAACCTCCGCAGCAGCCGCAGCACTCTCAGGTCCCTTGCCCTCTGATGATTCACCAGCTCCACCACCGTCATGTTGTCCACATGGAAGAGCACCGACCTGTTCCGAAATTCCTCCCACCACACTTCCAGTGCCACCAGCAAAGGGAAGAATTCCAAGAAAGCAATGCTTCTCCCTTGTTTGAGTCAGGAGGCCGGCCAGCTCTCCGCGCACCACTTGCCGTCCCAGAAAACACCAAACCCCGCTGACCCAGCCGCGTCGGAGTAAATTTGGCATTGCCAGACCGCCCTCTCCTCATCAAAGTCCAGGGACACACCGTTAAAGTCTTGCAAGAATGTAATCCAGGTCCTCAAATCTGCCCTCACTCCCATGGAAATCCTGACTCTGTGATGTGGAAGCACTGCCCCCGACATGGCCATGCCGAGCCGCCTACAGAACGTCCGCCCTGCACGCACCACCCGACACGCAAAGTTAAGGAAACCCAGAAGTCTCTGAACCGCACGCAAAGGAATCCGCTTCTCCCCAACCGCCCAGTCCAGACATGCCAGTATCTCCGCCACCTTGGCCGCAGGGAGGCGCGCCAGCCACTGCACCGAGTCCAGCTCGATCCCCAGAAACGTGAGGCAACAGCTGGGACCAGCCGTCTTCTCCGGTGCCAGAGGCACACGAAACTGAAGGGTCATCTCCTGGAATCGCGACAGGTCCCTGCCACAATCCCCGGAACCCGCCCTCCCCAGGAAGAGGAAATCATCCAAGTAGTGAGTGACCTCATGGCACCCACTGACTCGCACCATGACCCAATGCAGCAAAGTGCTGAATAGCTCGAAAGGAGCGCAGGAGATGGCACATCCCATGGGCAAAACTTTGTCCACGTAGATGGCCCCCCCAAACTGCATTCCCAAGAGCGAAAAATCCGCCGGATGAATAGGCAGTAAACTGAAGGCTGACTTGATGTCGCATTTCGCCAATTCAGCCCCCGCCAAACACACCCTCACCAGACGGATCACATTGCCCACCGACGCATAGAGCACTCTAGAATTCTCCTCTGCAATAGTCGTTCACAGACTGGCCCTCCGGCCATGACAGGTGGTGTATCATCCTGAACTCACCCTCCTCTTTCTTTGGCACCACCCCCAATGGAGAGCTGATCAGGTCCGTCAAAGGCCAGTCAGTAAACGGGCCAGCTACCCTTCCTTCCTCAACCTCCTTCTTCAATTTAGCAGACACCACACTAGGCAATTCCTTAGCAGATCTCAAGTTGTCGGCTCTCCGGCGCTCCCTAGCACCTTGGTAGCCCACTCTAAACCCCTCTGTGAATCCCCAGAACAGCTGCGCCGCTGCCTCGTGATCCGGTAGCACGAGAGCCAGGGGGCCATCGCCTCCACCCTAACCGGTGTAGGCGCCCTTTTGTCCAGGGTGGCCTGACCTCTGGCGTTCCTCCACTGTTCGGAGGGTGTAGCGAGGGTGAGACACTGAGTAAGGGCATGTTTCCCGCCGCATTTCGAGCACTCATGCTTGAACTTACAGGGATACATGGAACAATACCCCTTATTGTAGCTCCAACAGGCTCCTGTGGAATATCCCCCTGGCTTGGACTGTTGGCCCGAGACTATGGTGTTGGGCACTGTACCTCCACCCGCCCCGCTTTGGGCGGGACGCGGCGGAAAGGACCGATACATCACCGGAAAGCCGCTGCCCGTGTGTGTGGATGCAGTGGAGTGCGTGGATGCCATCCACTGCCCCCACAGTTCCCGATCCACTTCCCCCAACTCTTCTCGGGATTCGCACTGACCCTGACCCTAAACTCCTCATCATAACTCAGCCAGGCAAAACCCCCGAACTGCATCTGAGCTTTGCGAATGATGTCCATATATTTGAAAAGCGCAATCGCCCTGTCCAAATACTTTTCGCAGTAAATGCTGGCATAAATCAAGAATGCTGACGTCCAGTTCTCCATCGTCACCGGCACCCTAGGGCGCCTCGTCAGCTCCCACTCCTCTTTAGAACCCTCCTTAGCCTGCACCTCTCTATGCAGGAGCTTAAAGACATCCACAAATTCATGCCTCCAGATCCGTGCCCTGAGTTTCTCTGAGAGATGCGAGCCCAATGGCATAGCCAAACCCATGTACGGTAGCTTCTTCGGCACCTTCACTCCTTTCTCCTCTTTACCCTCCCCTTTGTCCGTCTGCACCCCCAATGTCACTGACTTACCGTCCACCTTCTCACCATCCTCAGGTGGACTGCCCGATGGCTTCTCCACCTCCCGCACCGAACCATCGCCAACTCCCACTGACCTGCAAGTCCTCTTACGTCCCTTCCCCCCCCCCGTGGACCGTCATCCCAGGCTGCCCACCAGAATCCCTCACCTGTGAGTGCCGTGGTCCGTTCCCTGGGCCGTCCTCTGGGCACCGCCACCTGGACCGCCGCCGTCCTGGCCTTGGTGTTTTGCAGGCCCCGACGGTGACGAAGACCAAGGTCGCCGTTGTCCGCAGCGCCCCCTAAGCCTGCTGCGTCATCCCGCACCTCCCCTTCTTCAAGCTCATCACTCTCCGCTCCGTAATCCAATTCAAGCACCAGTTCCAGATCCATCCACGCATTCTCCACCTCTTTCACCGCTCTCTTCACACCTTTCTGCACGATCCCATGCGCACGCATGCCAGTCTCCACACGCGCCGCCGGAGCCCGATCCCTCGGAGGAGGGACAGCGGCCGCAGACTGCCCTGCTGCTTCTGTCCTGCGTCTTGGAGCCGTCTTGCGCCCCACCAGGCTCTCCGCCAGGCACCCCCGGGCTCTGCCGACAGCCGCCGGCTTGGTTCCCCTCCCACCCCTCAGGTCGCTCCAGCCTGAGTGGGCCCCAGCACCATCGGGCCTCAAAGCCGTCCTGGACGTCCCTACGCCGGCCATAACTCTCTTGGGGGACCACTCCACTGCCTTCTTGGCCCTGACCCGCCTCTTCTAGCTCGGCCTCCCGTTCCTCCTCAGAGGTTGGGGTCGGAGGCCCCTCAATTTCGGACCCCCACACTGCTCCCACTCTGGCCCTAGTCTCCTCAGCCCACCTGACCTCCCGGATTTGATCCAGAATCCTCTGCTCCCTGTTCCTGTCTTCCCAGGTCATGACGCCCCAGATCTGCGGAGGTGGGGGCGGGCAGTAGCCCATAAAACCCACCCCGGGCGGGAAACAACCCCCTAGGGCAGGACCGGGGGCCCCCCCCCCCAACACCCAGAAAACCGGGCCCAGGGAACACCCCCTCCTCTACCTGCCTCCCGGCCGACTCCCGCCCCGCAGGGGCGGGGGTGGGCCCCTGGAACTCGTGGACAGGTCGATGGGAGCATCATCCCATTGCCCCACGACCCTAGACCCTGTACCCCCCGCCGAGCCCAACCCCAAGGACAGGTCCTCCGCTTGCTCCCCTTCCTCACAGGCCTGCACCGCCCCCTCCGCCCCAGAAAGGCCACCAGCTGGAGCAGGAAACCGGGTGCCCGGCCCAGCCCCCTGCCCCACCTCTACCTTCTCCTGGGCCATGTCAGACAGCTCAGCAAGGGGCTCCGCGCCCCCCGTCGCCTTCCCAGAAGCCCCGGGCACGAACTGGAGCGGGGGAAGACTCGCGGGAGCAGGCTCTTTTGTTTCCCGTCCGCGCCGAGTCCCTCGGGGCCCCGCCCGCGCCCAGCCGCCGCACCCTGCCCTGCAAAATCGTCCTTCTGGCAAGCAATCACCGCCGCCGCGACCCTCGCCGAGGCTGCGCGCGGGGGTCCTAGAGCACCCCACCCAAGACTGGCCCAACACACCTGGCTGAAGGAGATCTTCTCTCCCGGCGCGCGCCAGCAGCAACAGGGCCGCCCGCACTTCCTCTGCCGAAACTCCCGACATTGCAAATTCTCACACGGCCGGCGTGAGAGAACTGAACCTGCTGCCTTCGGACAGCCATGCCACGCGATGCGGGCAACTCAAAGAAATCACCCCTGGCCTACTCTAACACTGACCCTGACCTGCACACACTATCCCTTTCTTTTCTCCCTCCCGGTGGTGCCAGGCGCAGGAAGAGGAAGTTCCCTTCCTCCCCTGCGCCTATATATCCACCCCCTAACTCCTCCCCTGCCTGTCCTATCCCGCGCGAATGACCCCGGGGGAAGACTAGTCTGCGACTGTGCTTCCCCCGGGGCCCGGCATAACCTAGCAATAAAAGCAAAAACCTGAAAGAAGAGAAACTATTTTCGAAAATACCAGAACTCTGTAGTTCTCAGCAGTAGGGGCTTCACACTGCTTTATCTGAGATTCTAATGTGAATAATGAATAAGCGACCCATCTACCACTATCAACTTCTCTTTTGCCATTTATTCCAGCGCTTGTCTGTTCGTGGTGTCCCTTGAGCCCTTTCACTGCGGTAACATTTGGTGCGAGTAGAAATAGTTCTCTTGAAATGCAGGGCAAACTCATTGCTTCTGACGCACCTAATTTCCTTGAACACGAAGGCATAAATTGCTCCCAGGGAGCAATATGGAAATCTAGTCCGCCTGTTGCAAATTCTTGGCAGATCCTCTCTGTTGGCTGATGGCATTCGTAAGCTAATGTAAACCGGATCACTGCTGTTTTGGAAAAAATTGTCTGTTGAACAGAGCGAAACCTGAGATATTCCTATTCATATGTACAGTTATTTGTGGTTAGCTATTTCTAAGAGCTGCTTACGCTTTGCATGCAAAACTGCAAATTTCTACCATCGAACCTTATGTGGAATTTGTACCAGTTCCAAGTTGTGATTGGTGTCTATTTCTTGGGTGGGACAGTCTGTCCGCAAGCTGCTTGGGCAGTAGGGAGGTTCCTCAGCAGGACTGGAGGGTGGAAGGGGTGGCGGAGACCCTCGGTGGAGCCCACAGCCTGATAATCCTGCTCATTGTGTGCCAGGGAGTGACCCAGGACGCCCCTTAACTCTTGCGATGAGTAAATTCACACCTGCCTGGCCACTTCCTCCCCTACCATTCTGTTAAATAACACATTTGTCTACTTAAGAAGGTGGTGACAGTAGAAAGGGGTTGGATTTTGTACGCTGTGGGCTCTTGGTGTCCACAGTCTGAATTTAAAACGTGCGACCCCCAGATTGTTGCAATGCCAGCAGACTGTCTTGCTGACATATTGTGTCCCCTTGATATGGCCACTGTGCCTCCATATCTTCTGCTCCTTGTTTCACTCCAATTACAATTTCAAGACTTGATTACTTACCTGATACCTCGCCCATTCCAAACCACCTTGCTGCTGCACACTTCTGACTATGGTGGTCCTACCAGGAGGTGGTGTCAAGCCATTATTCTCAGTCAGGACTGGTACCTTTACATATGTGTGCTTTTTAACCACAAATTGACCACATTTTCCCCTTCATTCTTTTGCAGTCATCTTCAAAAAATGTTATGCCGTTCCCCCTTGAGTTAAAATATGTTTGTCTGAGCTCTCCAGGTGTGTAACTGCCTAAAATGTTTAACAGAACATTGAATACCATGAACATAGCATTTTGAAAGTTAAATGTAAAGTCGACCTAACAATGTGTGTAGTGCAAACCTCTTACATACTCTGAACACACACCACAGCCCAAAAGAGTGCAAGCGTCTGTAACAAGCAAAGTTTAGGGTAACTGCAACAAATGATGGACGGAAAGCTGAATGATTCAAACATTCTCCCCTGTCACGAGATCTAGGTTAAATCCATCGTTCTTTTGCCCACTACGCCACCCCAGTTTGGACCCAGCTATATGCAAATCAGTCTTGACCCTGTGCTGCATGGGAACAGTCCAGACGAAACTGCCAAGCCAGGCCCTCGCTGGACCGGAAACAAGCATCCTGGGACCGGTTTCGGGGTATGCCACCCTTCATCAGCCAGGTTAGCTTGAATCCAGTGGCACAGTGAGCCAGTCCCTCAGACCATTCAAATGTCAATTATCACTGACTTAGCCTGCTCTCGCCGTGTCTTGGTATCCTATTATCTTAGCGTCTACAGGGTTCCTAGCTAGAACCTCAGAACCACTCTTCCAGTGCTCAGTCTGTTAAATCCCTCCATTACCATTCAATCTGCCCTGACATCTATGCTGGAGTCACAGAGCACTAGAAGTCCCACTCGTCTGGCCTCTAGAGTTTTCTCTTGTATAAACCAACTATCCCTTCAATGACATGTTGGCTGTCTTTGCATTGGATCCAAAAACACAAAAAAAACCTGTTCCTAAAGGCTTCTTACCTCTCTAATGTGGACGTAGACCAATTCTTTCTATCTACGTTGATTACTCCTTTATAACTTTTTAAAGTGAAGGACCGTGTTTTAGAACCCAGCAGCGTCTGGGAAAACGCCCGATGCCTTAGAGTTCCCCTGCCTTGGCAAACAGAGACATGGGATACTTCTTGATGACGTCAAAGACCAAAGTTTATTGGCTGCAACCAGGAACAGATCTACGAAGCACAACACGGGTGGTTCGCTAGAGACTGCACAAATTCAATGAGCGGAGCATGGTATTTTATGCCAAAAATCAAGCCTCAGGCAACATTCCAAATTAGCATTGGGTTCATACAAAACTGACCAATAGAAATGTGACATTTTGAAAGTAACTTATGACGACAATCCCACTTTCCGTTGTCCAGCCCACCAGAAATGACCAAGCACATTCCAATATTCTTGTTCGCTCAGGCCGGACAAACCCATCGTAAAACCCTCAACCCAAATCAGTGATTATGTTGTAAAGGAAGGAACAGAAACCGATTGGAAGCAAGATAGAAAGGTGGGTGCAGTGTACCATAAACTCGGGCATGTCCTGCTCTTTGATCTTTATCTGACCAGCTGCTTAACAAGGAACTGGCTCAGCGAGGTCGGCCTCGAGCGAAGGAAGTCAGTTCGGCCAGGTCATCCAGAAGTCAGCTAAGGTGTACGTATCTCAAGGACTCGTTCGGCCGCAATTATCGGCCTATGTGAGGGCAACCACATAAAATGGCTGCCGTACACAAAATGGAACCCGAAGGTTAAAACGAAATCCCCGAATACGTAGTGTTCTCACAAATCGATTAATGCGAAAACACTTGTACACACTACACTCGTCATTTGCGGTCTGCTAACACCAAAATTGTCTATTTCCGACGACCTTTATTGAACGGGTTCGGAACCACCGAACCTCACTCACAAACCACAGAACTACAAAAGTAGTGTCAAACCACTTCTTTTGCCTATTGCCCTATCTTAAAAAAGGTGTCTTTTGTTAAATGACAGTCAGAAAACCCATCTATTTATATTTAGACGGGTATCTTTGGTGTATCTACCAAAAAAACACACCCATCCATGTGTTTTAATAATCCAAAAGTGAAAAAAGCACCACCAGTCGAGCTTGCTGATTGGTACTCACCAGCTAGGCTCACTTTTATCATCATCGGCAACCATTTTGCTTAAACTCATAAGTGCCCAAAAAAGTGATCAAAAGATTCCAAAATAACTCCCCCTATGTGTTTTTTTGCGACTACCACCAGAAAAAACAAGACCCAGTATCGTATAAAAACTGAGGTAAGATGCACAGATTTACCAATTTTATTCTTTCCTTGTGCGTTTACTCAGGAATTTAAAACCGGTTGCATACATGCAAACCAACTCTTTTCTTAGCCGATATGTTTCATCGCCATTACATTTTTGTGGCAATTTCGTCAGGGCTGGGTCATTCGTCGCTGGGACACTGGTGCTCTTTATTTAAAATGACATAAGGGAGCCTGGGTCAGTCGTACCGGCTCGCGAGGGATGGGAAGAGGCATGCATTGCTGAACCGGGCGGTGAGCAATAGATGGCCGATTACAGGCGCACTTGATACAGGAACCTATTTTAGGATCTGCCCCTGAAGCGAGGTCTTCTCGACGGGATCAACCTTACATAAAGGAGAGCTGGTACGACTGACCCAGACTCCCTTATGTCATTTTAAATAAAGAGCACCAGTGTCCCAGCGACGAATGACCCAGCCCTGACGAAATTGCAAAGAAATATTAATGGCGATGAAACATGTCGGTTAAGAAAAGAGTTGGTTTGCATGTATGCAACCGGTTTTAAATTCCTGAGTAAACGCACAAGGAAAGAATAAAATTGATAAATCTGTGCGTCTTACCTCAGTTTTTATACAATATTGGGTCTTGTTTTTTTCTGGTGGTAGTCGCAAAAAACACTAGGGGTGTGTTATTTTGGAATCTTTTGATCACTTTTTTGGGCACTTATGAGTTTAAGCAAAATGGTTGCCGATGATGATAAAGGTGAGCCTAGCTGGTGAGTACCAATCAGCAAGCTCAACTTAGTGGTGCGCACGTGAGGTGCCATTTTGCTTTTTTCACTATTTTTTCACTTTTGGAATATTAAAACACATGGATGGGTGTGTTTTTTTTGGTAGATACTCCAAAGATACCCGCCTAAATATAAATAGATGGGTTTTCTGACTGTCATTTAACAAAAGACACCTTTATTAAGATGGTGTCAAACCACTTCTTTTGCCTATTCTCCTACCTTAAAAAGTTATAAAGGAGTAATCAACGTAGATAGAAAGAGAATTGGTCTACGTCCACATTAGAGAAGTAAGAAGTCTTAAGGAACAGGTCTTTTTTGTGTTTTTGGATGAATTGAGAGGAGGGCTACCTGGCTCCTATATCCCTCTGTAGCTCCATATTGACAAAATGTCTTTCCATTGGACCCTGTACAGCCCTAGGCTGCCGTTTTGGTTAGTCTTGCTATATTTACCACAAACACAGAGCTTCCGTCCTAAAAAACAGAAGTGGGGGACTCCGCAAGTTAGGCAGAATGCGTGTGACATCTCGGTGTGTGGCATCACAGGAAGTAGAATTACAACCCATGATTTCACAGGAAGAGGCCTCCGATCTTAAGACCCCACATATGTTTAGCAGATTTATCATGAGTGCATTTGAGAGCATTACAATATTTAACAAATTAGATCTTGGATTGGGTTGTGCCAAAATATTGACGCAGCCACAACGCAAAGTCCGGGCCCCAATTTATACTTTTTTTTTTTTTTAATCCTGCCACAAAGAAATTGGCAACAAGAAGAATTGTTGCAGTAAATCTGTTCTGCTTGATTGGTTGCAGTGTCTGTATTGTAACATTTCTTATGGGGGTTAAGGCACCTGCTACAGAGATCATTGTGTGCCTGCTAAATCTCAGGGAATAATAATAATCTTTAAAATAATTCTGGAGGATAACTTATTTGCTGGAGAGATCTGTGTTCTGCCTGGTCCTAGGTTTGAATCGAAGTAGCATAGAAGGTTAATATGTCCCCTGCAAAGCACGCAGATGACCGATTTTATTATTTTGTTTTTTAATTTTACGTAATTGGGTAAGTGTTACTGCTTTTAGGACCTGGATCCTTTTTGTTACTTGCAGTTCATAATTGTAATCCTTCTAATATGGTACTGTGAGGTATGAAGGATATGTGTCTCCTACACCTTGTAACCTTCATGGTCTTATGTAACACTTCCTTTATATTGATGTACAGACATGGTTTATTGTCAATATATTATCTGTACGTGTGATGTAAAGCGCTCCGACACCCTGCATTGGGAAGAGTAGTGCTATAAAAGAAATAAAACTAAATAGTGGGATTTTGCTTATTTGTGTAAATACTAGGGCGACCAACACATCTGACATTTTTACAGACTTTGCATAGCTCTTTTATATACAGGGACTGAACAAAGTCAAAAGCATTTCTTTGAAGTGCCTGTGAAGTGATAAGATGTTTGTTTCCCCTCCATTGCATCTAGCTGTGTGGTGCCCCATAGCTCTCAGCCAGGATGCTCAAACAAAGAGGCCGAATGGCCCCTTAACTCTGGCTTTTGTTATGGGCAAAGCTGGAGTGCTGCTCGAAACAAAAGCAGAAGAGAACCTGTAGGTGCTGCTGAATGTGTCCCCGTGTCAAAGTCCCAGCGTCAGAGTGTCAGAAAATTACACTGGGACGAGTTCAGCATATTTCTGTGAATTCTGGGAGGTAAGAAAGAAAGGTGGCTCTCCATGGAAAGTGGGCAGCTTTGCAGCAGGGGAGAGGACCTCTTCCTTTGAAAATAAATAATGGGTAGACCGCATCTACCCTCGAATCGAGACCTGCACATACACACATACATCATCTGTGTACAGGCTAACCCTCTGAGCCCCTCGTCAAGACCCTCCACAGCAGTGGTACTCCCAAGTGTGGCCTGGGGGCCGCATGCGGCCCTCTTGACCTTCACATGTGGCCCCTGGTCAACAGCAGCACTGGGCTGCTATTTATACGACTCAGCACTATTATTAAATAAAAATGCAATCGTGTGTTTAGCCGTTAGTTACAATTAAAGAAGGGAAGTAACTCAGGTGTCCTGCAGCCCTTGGGATCACATTCATTTCTTAAGACATCTTGCAGAAAAAGTGTAAAAATATGATAATGTGTATTTTCTTTAACCATTTCTCCTTACTACATCAGATTATCAGTGCATTAAGAAGTATTTTTTAAAAGTGATAGTTTTCAACCATGAATTTAGAAATAATCATTTTTTTCCCCCCACCCTGACCACAATACCAATAGTGAACTAAGACGCAAGCCGGTTGTTATATGCTGGGTTCCTATTGTACATAAAAAACATTATAGTTTATTAAATCAAACGCAGGAAATGGTTTTGTACAGCGCAGATCCTGAATTGGTTTTGTGAGGTCCTCTTATTTGTGATAATGAGGGAAAACCACACAAAATAATTGCCTAGGATCACCCAATTTGGTTAAATGGGGAAGCCGGGATTAATCCCAGGTTTTCTGGTTTCACATTGTGCAAATCAGCCACTAGATGTATATGCTTAATTTCCCTGCATCCACCGTACCCCAAACTCCCCACCGCCATGCTTAATTTCCCTGCATCCACCGTACCCCAAACTCTCCACCGCCACCTGTTTGCATCAGTCACATCACAGACCACATTTCTTGGCCCCTGGGAACATGTTTGCGAGTACCCATGCTCCACAGGCTTTATCAACCTGCCCTATAGAGCATTTTATCTCTTTTCTGGCCCCTTAAACATGTGTAAGTCTCACTCCAGCCACCAAAATACAGTCTGTAATGGGCTCAAAGCCCTGACACCTTTCCACTCCCTGTGCCCTCAAATGTTTCCGCACGGTCCCTCTGCCGCCTTTCCACGCATGAGGGAGTAAATCAGTTTGAGTGCAAAACCACGTTTTGTGGGAGCCAAAGTGGACTTACAGTGGTAAAACTGGCCAATAGCGTGTGCAAACTCAGTGCGGAACCGGCTTTGAGAATCCCGCCCGGCTTGCGCAGTGGCGTAGGAGGGGGGTGCTGTGGATGCGGGTCACCCCAGGTGTCATCACTGAGGGGGGGGGGCAAAATGGCAAAAATGTATTTTAAACACATATTTAGCCATTTTGTCAAGCTAGGGGTGACAAGAAATGTTCCGTACCGGGTACCACCTGACCTTGCTACGCCACTGGGCTTGGGCATTAGCAACGCCAAAGCTGGACTCCATTAACCAATTGTTAGAAATAACTGGATCCCGCTGAGCAGTTGTTGTTTTCTTGTTCTATATGAAGAGTTTTTTTTAAGTAGTACATGTGTTGAAAAGATGATTCATTTGATGTTGTCCTATTAATGGGCCCTGGGGCCCCAACCCTAATTTCTCGGCCTCCGCCCACTCCCTTTAGGTGCTTACATGATGGAAACCAGATTTATGGCCTTTCTAGTGAGCGCAGAAGGGCATGGTCGGGGACAGGCTCGCAGGGCTGTTGTATTTCCTTCCGTACTGTAAGAGACCCTTTCTCAGCCGATGAATCGTGTTCTGTGGGACAGAGACCGCTGCGCGCGCCAGAGGCAGCAGCTGGGGAGGAGGGCAAAAGGGAGAGTGGGAAGGGAGAGGTAAGGAAATCAGATCTAACCGAATATTAATGTCCGTCTGCCTTCCTTGCAGATCTCCCGCCCCCTGAGCGATGAGGAGGACAGCGAGGACTCCGAAGGCGAGAACCAGGAGCTTGCACAGATTGACAAAGGTACAGCGCACACTGGTCTTCTAAGCACTGCAGATAACAAGTGTGACTAATATCTGATTCAATGATACTCCATCTTTCGGCCTCGTAAGCATTGCTGGTCTAGACTGGCACTCACTGGCGGCCCTGGGGAGGATGGGGGGGCACTTGTTCAAGCAGGGTGCGCATCACAATAGTGGTGTAAGCAGCAAATCCAGTAATTTGAATTATGCGGCAGGAGATGGCTACATTATGCAGCAGGTTTGAGTAAATTATGCAGCAAGAAAAGTTTAATTATGTGGCATAATGCAGCTCATTTTGTAATAGTTTTACAGACCTTGTTACAAAATTTCAAAATAATTAATTATTTCATCATTTTTAAACGTGGTAACACTGTCTGGTCATTGGTTGCACCTCATTAGTACAAGTTTAACACCCAAATATAACAATAAGCAACAGAAAGGTGACCTGTCCAGCACTGCAAAGGGCCTTACCCCGTGCGGCAGCACATGTTGCTGCATTTTTAGTAACTTTTGAACCATTTGAGCTTGAGACAATTTTTTTGGGCCAAATCTGCAGATTATACGTTAGATGATGGATTATGTGACAAATGCAGCAAATGTATAATTAGGTGAGAATCACCACGGTCGCACAATCTCATAATTCCAGTGTCCCTGTTTAAATCCCACTTCGAGGTGGAGGACGTGTTGTGGAAGAGGGGTGCACAACAGTATTAGTGTTGACAGGGCATTATTCTTCCATACGGAGTGTCTTTAGACATGTCTAAGTGTTGCTGCTCGCATCGTTCTGGTAAATTACACCTGTTTCAGGTTTTATAAGGAGTGTTGATGTTAGCCAGTTAACAGTGAGATGCTTGCAAATGTATCTGAAAGGCATCTCTGCCCTCTCACCCACTGGGCTGTTTAACCTTTCATTGCCTACAAGAAAAAATGCAAAACAACCAGAAACTAACTTTTGTTTTGCATTTCACAACTATGCACTTTTGCAGGAGGACAGAGAATACCATCATCTATTTTTGTTTTCTTCAACCACCGGCACATTGCGTTGTGGGGCTTGTAGTTTTGCTTTAAACAGTTTCATCAGGGGCGCAAAACCCCAGCATACAAAGTGCTGTTGGGTAAAATGTCACAATTCGCCACTTCTCAGCTAAGTTTTAAAAATGATACTAAGTTGTCAGTTATGTATTACAATTTTACAAAGTCAACTATTCCATTAAAAAAATGCTTGTTTCACATGTAAATTCAAAAGTAAATCTGCTCATATATTTTGTGAGGGTTCACGCACATCCTACATTAAAACGAGCATTGGCAATATGAATGTTTTTTTTTTCTTTTGTGCAGCTTTACAACACAATTAAGGTATAACATGGATAGCAGCTGCACAACCTTCTCTAACACAAATTTTTAGTTAAGGACCTGTGGCAGTAGTAGAAGGAATATTGCATCATGAGCATATCCAGAACATCAAGGTAGGTAGGTGGATCCACAATGAAATCGCCTAAACGGAGAATTTAGGCGGATTTCATTGTGGATCCACCTACCTACCTTGATGTTCTGGATATGCTCATGATGCAATATACAACAGTAACTATGAGGCATGCAATTGCATGAACCAATAATACCGCTGTAGGCACATTGTTAGCCTCCATGAGATTGTTATCACTTTTCAGTAAAAAGATTTTAAGATAACACCTTTTTATAGAAATACGTGAGTAGGGTTGGGAAGTTGTGCCCCGTCCTGAAGAAGGAACACCAGTTCCGAAACATGTCGACGCACACCAGAGGTTTTGTCCCTAATTAAGACAACTGACCTCGCCTTTTTGCACATCTTTTTAATAGCACCAGCTAGGGGTCCTGAATAAAGTTTTTTTCACACCACCCACTAGCCAGGTACTTTTTAATTTTTCACTACACCCTTCACTCACATATATCCCCTCACTTGCACTGAACACACACCACACATAGTCAACCTTGTCAACGCTCCCGCGTAGTCGCAGGTCGCAGCGTGCCGCATCCCTCTAGCGGGGTGCGAAGACCCCGATGATAAAGCATGACACCAAGGGGCCTGTTGGTGTGTGAGGGGTATTTTACACAACACGGAGTGTCCCCCATCCTTGTGGTGCACACTGGAAGTAGGATTCTTCTTGTTTAATTATCAGTGCCTGTGGAGTAGGAATCCTATCTTTTCACTCTACCTCCCCTCGTTGTTATTTCAGACAGCCAGGGCAGCATCCGCACAACCCTTTCCCATCACAGTACAGGTACAGGTACAGGTACAGGTACAGATCAGGCGGCAGCTGTGCTAGCTTTACTTCCTCCCAGAATAGGGACAGTATGGCCGCACCAAAGCAAGCTTCCCTCTCTCAGAACGTATACCGATAAAGCATGAGTAGTGACGTAGGTTACAGTCAGATTCCTGAAGTGGGTGCCAAAGTCACTGAGTTGAATGTATAGGTCGATGAATTAGTGAATATGCAAGCTCTGACACCCTTCTTGTTAGGTGCTATACCAAATACCCATCCTGAAAGTCCTGCTACTGTCCGTTGGAGACCTGGGGCTGTATTCTGTATTGGCATTGTTTGCACTGGGCACACCTTTGAAAAGGTGTGCCAGGCGCAAACATTTCCATTGCGCCCCATTATGGTGAATGCGCTGCCCTGGGGGCTCTCTATTCATGTGACAACACAGAGAACCCGCCTGCACTTTCAAAGGGGATTAGAGATCCCCTTGCTGGCAGGTGCAGTCAATGATTGCACTCTCCTGCAAGGGGATGTCTGGGGGGTCCATAGGACCCCCTTTACCTCCTGTATAGGGCTGCTGTCAGTAGGCACACTGACAGTGCACCACCTTTTAAATGGCACTCTGTACGTGCGCCTTCTTAGGACTTCTTTGACTCTGCGCCCACGTCTGTATAATGGAGTGGGTGCAGAGTCAAAGGAATTCCCTCATTTGCATAGGGCACACCCCTATGTAAATGATCACCCTCTGTTGATCGCTCTGGTGCTTTAAGTGTGCCAGCGCTATCTGTATTATAGAAGGGGACGCACAAGCGTCTGCGCCCTCTTCTGTAATACCAAAGTGCCCTGGGGGGCGCACAAAGCAAGCGCAAACGACTTGCCTGACTTTTTTTTTTTTTTGTAAAACATTTATATTGGCATTTTTAATTATACATACATCACATCTATTATCGCCAAGGGTTTTGTCATACAATTGACCCCGGACGGGAACTGAAGACTGTGACACACAAGCATAGGGATTGAGGGCTGCTGAGCCCACGACTTGCCTGACTTGCATTTGAACTGTAGCCTGTCAATTATTGCATGTCACTGGAGAGTGTGTAACTCACTGAGCCACCTTGCTGACCCGGTTTGTGTGGAAAACAAACTTCCCCCTACACTATTAATATTTGAATTAACGAAATGTAGACCTTTACCTACATCTGGCATCTTTTTTTATCAATTCTTACTTGTTCTTAAGGGCGCAAGTTCTATCTGAATTATAAAAGTAATGTAGGCATTTTGGTTAAGAATACAATTCTATTTCCATGTCACCGCTACTTCGCAAAATATAGATATTCGTCCTTGTAAATTAATGTATAAAGGTGAAATTAAGAAAAATCAGGCAAAAAGGGTATGGAAACCGTGAAGGGACAGCATTTCATTGGTACGAAAGGTTGATAGGGTAACTATCCATCCAATCTAAATTGTGCTGAAAGTTATCCTAGAAATCCACCATGACTGAGCTCAACATGAGAACATCTTTGATTGTTTATTTATTTAAAGAGTTTTATATAGCTCTGGCTAGACCCGAAGATATCAGAGCGCTTTACATTCGCTTCCACAATATAACAGAAAATGATCACAATTACACATTTCGTCAAAAAATAAGCAATACCTTAAGAGAGGGAGAAAGGAGAAAAAAAAAATAGTGGAGGAGGAAGGGAAGGTGAGAAGAGGGAGGATGATGGAAGAGACGACGGGAGAGACGAAAGTTAGTCTGTCTAAAGACCGACTGGGTAGGTGACGTCCAAGGAGAGAATCCACGGCCCGTCTCCCCTTTAGCTAAACCGGGTAACTCCATAGGGCATCAGACAAAATAGTTAAGTCTCAAGTGGCGAGGAAAAAAGGTTAACAGAAAAACAGGGTGGGGACTAAGGGCAAGGACAGGTGAGGGCAAAGGTAGGAGCTGGAAAGAGTAGAGTGGAGAGGGGTGGAAGGGTAGAGGAAGGGGGCAGGGAGATAAGGTCAGGAGAGAGGCTGGAGAGTTTGCCCAAAGTCTGGCTGGGTAGGTGATGGTCAAGGAGGGAATCCAAAGTCCATCTCCCCTTTAGCTCGGGAGGTAGCTCCACCGGGCCTCAGTCAAAATGGCTAGGTCTCAGCTGTCGAGGGAAGTTAGCTGAGTGAAGGTCCTGGTGGGTGGGCGCAAACAGGGACGGGTGAAGGCTGGTCTAGGTCCCGACTATGATCAATGATTATAGACCGGGGGAGGAAGGAGCATCGCAGAGGGTCTCACTGATTCGGCCATCTAGAAGTCAGACAGGGGGGACGAGTCATACCAGTTTAGATTTACAAAAGTAAGTGAAATGTCTTTATTATCATTTGTAAAAGGAAGACGAGGATAACTGGTTCTACGTGGTCAGCGTTAAGTCATGGTGATGGTATTCCAAAGCTTTCTGATACTCATGCAAGTAAAAGTAGGCATTGCCCAGCTGGCTCTAAATGGCACTGAGCGTTTTCAAGTTTTCTGTTCCAACTTGAACTGCAGCTTCAAAAAAAGACACTCCGGGAAGCGTGGCCAGGATGGCAGGGTGAGCGGACGCTTCTTCCCGCAGCTCCTCCGACCCGTCCAGGCCCGAGCACTTTTTCGTCAGCTTCTCTCCCCCCGCTGAAGCTCGGCGGATGAGAGACGGACGACGGAGACCTTGGGGCACGTATTGATACCACTTTAGCCCCGGTCGCTCCGGTGGAAGCACCTTAAAAGACTGTTTCAGGACGGCGGAGCACCTTGGAGGCGGAGCTGATCGGAGCGCTGTCCGGACATCCCTGCTGGGGCCTGGTGCTGATGCCTAGCGATCTGGTGTGGAAACCGCCCCGACGCTCGACGGGGATCGCTTGAGGGATATCGGCTGTGTGACTTCCCTGCACGGGGACCCTGCCGTGTGAGCGAGGTGGTGCTTAGACTAGCGGTGGTGGCCTTCAGGGGGTGCGAGCCCCGGCCCCTGGCCGGTAGACGACAACGCTTGGAATCGGAGCCAGATCTACTGTTTCTCCTTCTTTGCCCGACAGCCCTGGTTGGAACTTTTCCCGCGGGCCTGGCTTCTGGAGTGCCCCCGGTGCCATCACCGGGCTTGGACGATCTTCCCGGCCCCGCCCAACCGCCATCTTGTCTTCACAGCGACGGTGAGGAGGCCCTCCGTCGAAGTCGCTTGAAGTCGCCTACTGCACCTCCGCTTCTGCACGCCTCTCCCTTCCTGCGGGACACTCCGGCCGGGGTTCCCCCGACGGGGGGCCCCTGTTGAACTCTTGGCTGGGCGCCGATCGACCCTTTGTGACTGGACTGGCCCGCCATTTTGTCATCTGTGGCACAGGTTCCCTATCTGGCCCGGAGTTCTTTCTTGAGGGACTCTGTTGGCCGCTGGAACCTCCTCGAAGTGGCCGGAGCCAGTGTCCTTGCTTCGTTTGGTCGCGACACGGTACGAGATACGAATGGCTGGAAAAGGAGGATCAAGGAAGGGGGACCGTACCCTGCCGGACATGCTTAGCAGGGCCCAGCAACAACGGGACAGGGCGCAACCGTCCCCGGGCTCTTCCCGGGCCGCGGCGGACACGGGCGGGGGTGAGCCCCCCGTCACGAGATCCTTCATGGAGGACCTGTTCAGCTCGCTTAAAGCGGACTTCCAGACGCTGAAGCAGGAGGTGGCCAGCGAGGTCCGCAGGGAAGTGGAGGGTCTTGGTGAGCGGATAGAGACGGTGGAGACAGCGGCCCAACGTCGGGACGACGAGATTGTCCACCTGCAACAGGACGTTCTCCGTCTCCGGGAACAGTGTGTTGAACTCCAGGCCCACACCAAAGACCTGGAGAACTGGTCGAGGCGGAATAATATCCGGGTACGGGGTGTGCCGTCTGCAGATGAGGGGACAGACCTGGTGGGCTACTTGCAAGACCTATTCCGGGACATTCTGGGAGAGGCCGCGGACTTTCCGATCCGCATTGATAGGGCCCACAGGGTCGGCCGACAGCGACAGTCTGCGGCACCCCCGCTAGACATCTTGGCCTACCTTCCTGACTTTCCGATGAAGGAGCGCATCATGTCCGAGGCACGCAGGAAACAGCCACTGATGTTTAGAGAGCGACCTGTGGCGCTGTATCAGGACCTATCTGCCATCACATTGCAGAAGCGCAGGTCCTTCAAGATTGCGACCGATTTCCTGCGTGAGCACGAGACGCCGTACTCCTGGGGACATCCCTTTCGTTTAATATTCCGTTGGAATGGAGTGCTGCACCAGCTGCGTTCCTTGCAGGACATTTGCGGAGTCTTGGGGCTCACGGCTACGAAAGAGGACGGGGCGACACCGTCTTGGAGGCGCTCGGATCGAGGAGGACGGCCGAGGTCGGCGAGACGGAGATCGGCGGCGAGCGCTGGGCGACCTGACTCTCCCACCATCAGAGCGGACATGGCCAGTGCCCTGAGAGAAGCGGCCAGGGATTCAGCTGACTCGAACGGTGTGGCCTTGACGGCCTAAACTCACTCCGGGGGGAGATGAACATAGCTTCTTCGGTGCCAGGTTCGGGGGTTGGAGGGGGGCTTGGGGGGGAGCGGGAGAAGTGAGTGGCCGGACGTCCACTTTTGTTATTTTCTACAGACCTGTCCGTTTTGGGGCATGACTGAGACAATGGGTTGTTTGAGTTGGTATTTGGCTAGTTGCCATTGGTTCGTTCGGGGTGGGGTTGGGTGTTGTTCTGGGGTTGGGGAAGAACCGTCCGATGTTTCCTATGTACGCACTTGGCTTACTTCTGCCTGTCCTGCGCTGCTGCCCTGCGCCCCTTCCCCTCCGGTTGCCTGCCCGCGGCGTAGCGTCTCCGGCCTCTGGAGGATATGTCGTCCCTGAAGGTGGTGACCCTTAATGTTAAGGGCCTGAATAACCCTGTTAAGCGTAGGGCGATTTTGTCTTTGCTAGAGGGGACGGAAGCTGATGTATGCCTCCTGCAAGAAACCCATTTGCTGTCCCGCGACTGCCATAGAATGCGCTCTGCCAGGTTTCCCACCCAGTTTTTCTCCTCTGCTGCGTCAAACTGCGGGGGTGGCTATTCTGCTAGCGAGTTCCTTTAAGGGGGAGGTGTTGTATAAATTTGCTGAACAAAAAGGGAGGCTTTTGGCATACCGCCTCCGCCTGGGGGGCATATCGTTTACTATTGGCTCCTTATATAGCCCGAATGACCATCAGGAACGTTTTTTGGATTCAGTGCTGGTGGATGCAACTGCTTCCCCTGATCGTCATGTCATACTAGGGGGCGACTTGAATATTGTCTTTGATTCTGCAGTGGACAGGTCGGCGCAGCGGTTCCAGCAGACTGGGGAACTTTCCCAGGCCGGGAAGGCCCGTATAGCCGAACTGGATTTGCATGACCTTTGGCGCACCCTCCACCCTACAGATAGGGATTACTCCTATTATTTGCATGCGCACCGGACCTACGCACGGTTGGACTACTTTCTGGTTAGTGGACCGATGCGTGCCGCTGCTACGGCGGCGGACATTGGGGTCCTGACACTGTCTGATCATGCGCCGGTCGTGAGTGAGTTTGCGTGGCCGGCGTCCTCCCCCTCTCGAGGAGTGTGGCGCCTTAGGGACACCCTTCTGCACAAGAAGACAGTGGTGAAACACATTGAGGAGGCAATACGGGACTACCAGGCACACAATAGTAACTCGGACACCTCGTTGGCGACACAGTGGGCGGCGCTGAAGGCAGTCCTCCGGGGGGAATTTATCTCTATCTCCTCGGCAGACAATAGGGAGCGGCAACGGAAGAGGGAGGAGCTGACTTCCCAGGTCAGGGAGCTTGAACAGGTCCACCGCTGTATGGGTGCTCCGAGGGTCTGGAGGCAGTTGAAGGCTGCCAGGAAGTTACTGTCGGCACTGGACATGGACAGAGCGGAATACGCAGCGTTACGTTTAAAGCATGCATTCTACACAGGGGGGATAGGTGTGGCAAGCTTCTGGCGCATAGGCTACGAGTCGTGCAACAGCGAAATGTAGTGAAGGAGCTCTTGGGTACGGATGGGGTGGCTGTCTCGGGTGACGCGGAGGTGGCGGAAGCCTTCTGTGGTTTCTATGAGGCGCTGTATACCGGGGAACCCTCCTCGCCGCGGGAAACCGCGGACTATCTGGAATCTGTGGCCCTTCCGGCGCTTGACCCCGCTCAGGCGGAATATCTTGAGCGCGATATCCACGTTGAGGAGGTGATTTCCGCGATTGCCAGACTTAAGCATGGGAAAGCCCCGGGCCCGGACGGTTACACGTCCCTGTTTTACAAAACCTTTTGCCCGGTTGTGGCCCCTATCCTCGCTCGGTTGTTTAACTCCTTCTCCGAATCGGGAGCCATCCCACCGGATCTCCTGAGAGCGACGGTCTCGGTGATTCCGAAACCTGGGAAGGATCGGGCCTTATGCGGCTCATATAGGCCCATCTCGCTCTTGAATGTCGACCTCAAGCTGTACACGGGGATTCTGGCGTCCAGGCTGGCCCTGCACCTCCCGGGCCTGGTTAAGGCCGACCAGGCTGGTTTTGTGCCCGGCAGGCAAACTGTCGACAACACCAAACGCGTGACGCATATTCTGGAGAAGGCTTCTCGAATCCCGGGCGAGCGGATGCTGCTGTCGGTGGATGCCGAGAAGGCCTTCGACAGAGTTCACTGGCCTTATCTAGAGCAGGTACTCAAAAAAATTTGGCATCAGCGATAAATTCTGCTCGATGGTTTTCAACTGCTATAGGCACCCTTCCGCAGTGGTGAGGGTCAACGGGTGCAGCTCCCGTAGTTTTGCGATCGAGCGCGGCACGAGGCAGGGGTGCCCCCTTTCCCCACTCCTCTTTGATCTATACATGGAGCCGTTTGCCCAGAGGATCCGCCAAAACCCAGACGCAGTTGGGATCAAGATGGGGCAGTATGTCCACGTGGTTAGCCTCTATGCGGATGATGTCCTGCTCACTCTGGATGACCCCAGGAGATTCCTTCCCGCCTGCATCCACGAGTTGGATGCTTTTTCACGTGTGGCCGGTTTCAAAATGAATATGGGCAAGTCGGGGGCTTTGGACGTGTCTCTGGCTGCGGACACTAGACGGGACCTCCAGCGGCTCTTCCCCATGCAGTGGTCATCGTCCATGGTGCCATACATGGGGATTCTGCTGGCGCCGACATTGACGGCGATGGTGACGGCTAATTACACCTCTCTCAGTAAGAAGATCAAGGAGGAACTTGGCCGTTGGGGCAAGGGCCTGTTGTCTTGGCTTGGCAGGATTGCGGCGGTCAAGATGACGGTTCTACCCCAGATCCTATATCTTTTCCGAGCCTTGCCGCTCCAACCTCCGGTGGGTTGGATCAGACAGACGCAAGCTGACATCGCGCGCTTTGTCTGGCAGGGTCGCAAGCCACGGATGAAGAGTTCTCTCCACGCTTGCTCCGGAGGCGGGGGGTCTTGGTATTCCGGACCTCCGGAAATATTTTCAGGCGGCGCAGTTGCGATACCTTGTGGAGTGGAGCAGGTGGGAATCCGACAAGCACTGGCTCTTTCAGGACGTGGCGGGGCGCACCCTCCAGGAAGTTCCATTCTTGCGCCCAGGTCACCGCCCTCCCAATCTTTATGCTTCTTTTGTCACGAGGGTCCCCCTGAGGGTATGGGACACGGTTTGCGAGACTCTGGACCTCCCCACGTTCTCCTCGCCGTTTACGCCCACTATGGATAATCCGGATTTTTCCCCAGGGATGGAACCGGGCGCGTTCTCCCATTGGCGGTTGGCGGGCTGCCGAGCGCTCTTTCAGATTTATGGGCCGGAGGGGGTGGTCTCCTTTCAGCAGCTTCAACAGGAGTTCCGCCTGACAGAGTCTGATAGACTGCGATATATGCAGGTCCGGCACTGGGCGCTTCAACCCCAGGTGCGGGACACCGCTGATCGTCAGATAACACCTTATGAGCGGTGGCTGGTGACCCGCGCCTCGGATGCTAAATTGATTACTGATCTTTACAAATTCTTACAGCCTCCTCCGTTTCACTATTATAATCCGGGCAGGGAACGATGGCACAGGGAATTGGGTAGGACACTTAGCCACAAGGAGTGGGACCAGATTGCACACCAGGCGAGACACTCTGCGTATCACACCGGCCTCACTGAGACATTCACCAAGGTGTCCACGTACTGGTATTACACCCCTGAGAGACTGCACGGGATGAATAGGCATATTGAGAAGGAGTGCTGGAGAAGTTGTGGTCAGGTGGGGACCCTCACACACATTCTTTGGGATTGTCCCTTGTTGGCCGCATATTGGAAGGAGGTTCTTGATGAGGTGGATACACACTTTGAAATTGAGCTACCGCGCTTTCCGGCGTATGTATTACTGGGCCTTCCCAATGGCCTGATGTACCCGCTGAAGTCCCGTAGGGGCAGGCAAATCGCGATTGCGCTGGGCTCAGCGGTTCAGAACATCCTCGTCCACTGGCGCACTACCACGGTCCCCTCCATCACTGGCTGGTTGCACAGGCTTTGGCATGTGCTAGGTATGGAAAAATTGTCACTCACGGTGGCGGGGGAGATAGACCAATTTGACGAGCTGTGGCAACCCTTTCGGGCGCTATTAACTACTGAATTTAGGGAACTCACCTGTCCGAGGTACCTCAGGCTCCTAAGGTTGACGCCACCAGTGATTCCAGCTGACTAGGGGGGTAGAGGGGCTGGGTCCCTGGAGGGGTGGGGTGCTATGGGGAGCAGGTAGGGTTTCTAGCGGTACATTGGACGGGGGCGGTGGGGGAGTTGGTGTGTTTGGGGGAGGGTTCTAGGGGATGGCGGGTTGGGTTTCTGTGTATTACTGCTTGGTATTTTCAATGCTCAGACTGATGGTGTTGACCATGCTTAGAATGGAGGTATTGCTTATGTTGAGCCCTTTTTATTTGCTGTTGCATCCTTTTTCACAGCGGCCTGGTCCACCGTCGCACTCTTGATATCAGCTCATTTCTTTGCTATGATGCATGTACCTCTAACCTCCTATTCCCTCTCCCTATGTTTTTGTCTTAATAAAATGCTTTAAACCTAAAAAGACACTCCGGCTTGGCAGTCACAAGACTTGCACAGTCTTTTTCCTTCCAAGGCCAGCTCAAGGCATGACGCTTTCATTCTTCGCTCAGCAGCAGAGCAAACAGTCTGCTTTAAAAAGTAACGCTCGGTGACCTGTGCCGCTTGTCCGGCGGGATACACAGAGAAAAAAAAACGGACCCTGGAAAGAATGTACCCACAGCACTGGAAGAAGGCAGAGAGTCTGCACCACAAGCCGGGCCACAGGAAGGGGTTAGAAGAGCACAGAGAGCGTGGCAGAAGCAGCTGTGCTCCGAACTCAACGAGAACAGCTCGAGGAGCCCAGGTACGAGGGGCACCACACACCACCCAGGGCTGCAGGGAGGAAGGAGCACCCCCAGGAAGGTGAAACAGAGGGAGACTGACATCCTGGGCCTACCACGTGCCGGAAAGGCGCAAAGGTGGCTACACTGCGCGGGAAGACCCCGACTGGGCAGGAGCACTGGCGGAATTAGGGGGCAGAGATAGTGGAGACGCAGGAGGTCCCCAGCTCCAGCCAGAACAAGGAGAGGAGAGCAGTGCACCAGGCAGCCCCAAGAGCCAGAGTGTAGCGCCAGGGAAGCGTGAAACCATGTGTGCACAGACATCCTCGGTGACGGCGCCAGTACCATTCTTACCAAAACCGGGAGAGCCCCTAATGAAGTGGGAGGACTGGAGAGAGTACATCTTGAATTACATCAAGGTCCTGGAGGATGAAAATGAAAAGGTATTCACAAGTTTAAGGAAAAGAAGGATTTTACTACATAATCTAGGCCCGGAGGGGATCAGAGTATTCAAGAACCTAGTGCCCAAACCTAGGCAAGCTGGAGATGTTGTGTACGCCCATGCAATAGAAGAGCTCAACGAACATTACCGACCGGCAGTGTGTGATCGCTACAACTTTCAACAGCGGAAGCAAGAAAATGGCGAATCTATCGATGAGTATGTGGCAGCGTTAAAAAAGTTAGCGTCCACGTGTCAATATGGCGCCCTCCATGATGATTTCATCAAGGACCAAATAGTGATGCCCACAACAATGAAATCAGTACCGGACAAACTATGGGCATGCGGTGATACCACGTTGAAAGAGGTGATTGCGATAGTGAAGAAGGCGGAATTGGTGCAGAGATGTGCGGACACGGCGAAAACAGAAACAGCGGCGAAGCCCATGGTTAACAGGATAGAAGAGGAAGAGCACAAAGGAGGGAACAAGAACACGGGTGCGACCTACAAAGGACCCAACAAGTGGCAAGGGAAGCCGGGACCGCCAGGGAAGCAGATGAAGGAAGTAAGAATTCATGTTACCGTTGCGGCATCTGGGCACATGAAGCACATGACAAAAGATGCCCGGCATTCCGGGCCAAATGCATGTTTTGCGGTGTGATGGGACATTACGAAAAGGTATGCCGGAGAAAAGCGGGCCGCAACACAGTGAAGTACGTAGACCTAGACCAAGAAGACGTGGAAGGAAGATGCCAAGAGGAAGAGGACGAAGTGCTATGCATAGAGGAGCAAGTTCTGAGTGTGGGCGCCAGGAGATTGAACAAACCGGTGCTGGACATGCTAATAGGCGGCGTGATGATAAGCATCGTGGCGGACTCAGGGTCGCCATACACGTTAGTCCAGAGAGCAGTATGGACTGAGAAATTCATGCCCCAATTAGGTCCGCAGTTGGAACCGCCAGACAGCAGACCAGTCACGTACCCTGGGGGACCGCATCCCCATAGTGGGATTTAGACCGTTGACATTTGAATTCAGAGGACGCAGTGCTGATTGCATATTATATGTAACGGAAAAAGGCCCGTCAGTACTAGGCTGGATGGACCAAGGAGACCTGGGCATCAAGCTGGACCCTGGCGGAGCAGTACAGGTACTGATGACGGAACCAGAAAATGGCCAGATATAGAAAAATGGAAGAGAGACTTCCCTAAGGCGTTCGGCGGAAAGGTTGGGAAATTGGAAACATTTTCACACAAGATTGTCCTCAAGACTGATGCCACACCGGTATCACACAAAGCGAGAAACGTGCTGATAGCAGTGAGGGAAGTGGTGCAACAGGAACTGCGTGAATTGGAAAGGAATGGAATGATTGAACCAATTACATGTGCGGAGTGGCTGGCGCCCCTGGTGGTGGTCATGAAACCCAACGGCAAGGTCCGGCTGTGTGTGGACCTACGCGAATTAAACAAAAATATTGTAGTGGAGACGTTCCCGTTACCCCGGATTGAGGAAATGCTGGCGAAAACCAAAGGAAAAAAATGGTACTCCACCATTGATTTGACGTCTCCATACCATCAGATAGCGTTGCACCCGGAGAGTAGGAAGCGGATGTCGTTCATAACCCCCTTTGGGTGTTACCAATTCTGCAGTATGCCTTTTGGCCTCGCGTCAGCAGCGAAGGTCTTTCAGAAACGTATGCATCGCCTCTTTCAGGACATGGAAAGGATCCAATACTTCCAAGACGACATCTTGGTCATGGGGAGAAGATCCACGACACCAAGCTGTCCAAGGTACTGAAGGTGCTGGAAGATAAAGGTCTGACTGCAGAATGGGAGAAGTGCTGCCTAGGAAGGGCTTCTGTCACCTATCTGGGGCAAGAAATGAGTGAACATGGGTATCACACCAAAGAGGGAGAACGTAAGAGCAATATGTGATGCTCCACCCCCCGCTAGCAAGGAAGATGTAAGGTCCTTTCTAGGTATGGCCGAGTATTATAGCAAGTTCGTACAACACTTCGCCACCAAGACCCACCACATGCGGCAGCTGACGAGAGCGAAAACGGCATTTGCATGGACGGAAGAGACTCAGGACTTTGAAGGTGTCAAGAGGGATGTTGTCCAAGCCATACCCCTCCATGGGTACGATCCACAGGGCCGAACGGTGGTAACAACGGATGCCAGTGACAAAGGGCTGGGAGCAGTCCTAATGCAAGACAGGGGAGGCGGAACGATGGAGACGTTAAGCTTTGCATCCAGGGCCCTGACAGACACTGAGAAGAAGTTTAGTGTCATCGAAAAAGAGATGCTGACAGTAGTATGGGCCATGGGTAGATTACTTCAGTTCTTGTGGGGCACAAGGTTCCAGCTCAGAACAGACCACAAAACCTTGGTAAGAGTTCTCACGTCCAGCGTGCATGCGGGTGCCACTCCTAGAATATCAAAAATGACCCTAAAACTGTTGGGAGTATCGATACGATGTGGAATACATCCCGGGCCGCAGGAACAAGGTGGCAGGGCTGCAGCAATGGAAATTGCAGATGAAGAGAAAGAAGAGGGGGATGAAATGGAGGCATTGATGGAAGACCCGGAGAAGGTGATAAGCAACCAAGAATGGAAGGACGCATACCAAGCTGACAGGAACATCCAAGAGGTGATAAAACACATCATTGGAGGGTTCCCTGAAAAAAGGCATTTGAGTGGAGACATGAGGAAGTTTTTTGAAGTAAGAGAGGAACTATCACTGGGCGAGAAAGGAGTGTTTGTGTACATAGGGGACAAGGTGGTACCCCCAGAAGGGCTAATCCCGAGGCTACTAGCAATATTGCATGAGGGCCATCTTGGCATTGGAAAAACCAAACTGAGGGCCAAACAGGGATACTGGTGGCCAGGCATGGACATACAAACGGAACGACACGTAAGGGAGTGTGACCAATGTCAACGAGCAGACAAGACAATGACACCATTGAGGCCAGCCTTAGGAAAATTCGCCACCCCGAAGAATCCTTGGGAAGAACTCTCCATTGATATATTGGGACCAATTCTGGATGAACAAGGGACTCTGAAATTTCTGTGTGTCCTGGTAGACAGATACTCAAAATGGCCAGAAGTGCACATCAACACGGAAACTATACTTAAGTTCCTTACAGCTACCTTTCTCAGGGAAGGCATTCCCAAATCCATATTCAGCGACAATGGTCCCCAATTTACTTCAGACAAATGGCTCAAATACATGGAAAGGAACGGAATAATATCTAAACACACGTCCATATATCACCCACGGGGAATGGACAAGTAGAACGATTCAACAGAGTCCTAATGGGGTCTATTCATGCAGCCATCATGATGGGAAATGACTGGGAAAAGGAAATCTTACACATGATTTGGGCGTATTGCATCACCCCCACTGGTACGGGGTACAGTCCTTTCCAGATTCTTAGAGGCAGAGACCCGTTCACCAAAGATAATTTGGCATGGAAGGAGAAGACGGTAACCAGTAAATGGTCTCCTACGATTGTACGAGCAAATTTGGAAAAAGCTCAAACGATATACTCTGAACACTACAACAAGAGAAGGAATGTAAAGGACACATCATTAGAAGGAGAATGGGTGAGAGTCAAGTTGGCGGTACTACAGAGAAAGGGGGACAGTAAATACAGCCGACCGCTCCAAGTCAAAGAGGATTTTGGTCGAGCAGTACGATTGAGTGATGGGAATGTGTGGTCCCAGGATCGCATGGCTCGATGCAATAAGATAGTACAATGGGCTCCGGAAGATCGAGAACCAGGAGTGATAGATCAGAGCACATCAGAGAATGAGCTAGGCACCCAGGAAGGAGGCATGGAAGGTGTGGTTCCGGGGTCGGAGCAAGGAGGCAGAGAAACTCCCCGGGCAGAGACAATAAGGCGAGAAAGGAGAGAGTCCGTGGACAATGAGAGGTTGTATGTCCAAGAAGGTAAAGCGGGGGAGTCCTTGATGCTAGGAGGAAAAGAGGCGACGTCCACCCCTGTAAGATGCACGAGAGGGGGCGATTGATGGTGAGACCCTCCAGGTTTCGGGACTATGATATGGGGGATGGACATTGACACCCCTAAGACTGTGTTACTCTGTTTGGACAAAAAGGGGGAGATATGTAGAGTCGCCGCTCTAGTGTTCACGCTGCGTCACCACGTAGCGTGAACTGCAGCCATTTTGGGTCGCGCGCTGAGCGCGATCAGTCGGGCGCCGGAGCAACGTAGAGGCAGCACGTTCGGCGCTCTCATATGATTGTGCCTTATACTTAAATAAACCCCTAATAAATACAACGAAGTGTACTGTCTTTACTGGCAGCAGCAACATCTTTAAAGGACCCCGCGTTTGATGATCCTCATTAGGGGGATATAGACTCACGTCTCTGGTACCCCGTACACCGGTCACCGGTGCTTCAGCTACTCAGAGCCGTGCTTAGAGGAGAAGCAGCAGCTGGCAAACGGAAAGCCAACCCCTCCAGCACCTGCTGCTGCCACCGCCACCTTCCTGACTGGCTGGGCGGTGAGAACCTCGAGAAAAAAGGAGGATACAGGACCAGCCCGCAGCGGCACGAGAGGTACTCCTCCACCTGCTGAAGTGCCCTTCGGCTGCGTTGTCTACCACCATCTGCCCCAGAGTGCATAAGAGGGAGCTGCGCCCTCCCCAAGATGTGCATGGAGAGACCCACCCGGGTCTAAGGAAGAGCGGTTACTCCTGGGAGGTGCACATTCGTATTAGGAGGCATCCGCAGGCTGCAGTCGGTGCCGTGCAAGCCTATTGAGACACGCACCCGCAGAAGAGAAGAGCGTGGATCAGCCCGCGGCTGCTTCTATTCGGAGCGTAACCTCCTGCTGCAGCCCATGCAGAGCTTTCAAGGATAGTGGATCCCAGCACTAGGAGTGCTTCTGCGAATCACCGTGTGAGGTAGAGCACTTGGGGCCAGATGTAGGTAGGCTGTTACCGATCGGTAACGGACGAAAATCCCGATTTTGGGCCCTTACCGATCGGTAAAAAGCCATCGAGATGTAGGGCAATGAAAAAACTCAAAATCGGAGCGAAAACCGAATCGGAATGAGTACCGAATGGGAAAGAATCCGATACGTACATACCGAAAATCGGATATGTAACGAATCGGTAATACACCGATTCGGATGCAAATACCGATTCGGTCCACGTACCGAATCGGTAGTGACACCGAATCGGAAATTATCCGAATCGGTCCATGTACCGAATCGGTAGATGAACCGAATCGGACATAAGCCGAATCGGAGAACCTACCGATTCGGTAGAATCACCGATCGGGAAATTCCCCGATTCGGACAGATGGGGAGATGTAGGGAGGCACAGAAACACCGATTTCGGCTCAAAATCGGTAGAATTCACTCGGTATTTACCATGGATTACAATCAGGTGGTAACCAACTCCAACCCATAAAAACAGCCCCAAAATGCATTGCAACTTGCAGGATGGCAGCTTTTTATGTCATTGCGAGGCGGCTACGGCTACAGCAGGAAGGACAGAGGGAATGGCTAAGAAATTACCAGGTCTACAGACAGAGGATAACCCTGTTCATGCTCACAGAGGCTGAGATCCTACAGAGATACAGGCTGGACTCTGACACCATACTTGAGCTCATCAGGGACCTCAAACCATTGTTGGACCACCCCACCCCAAGGGCACACGCCATCCCAGCACACGTCCAGGTGCTATGCAGCCTACACCTGCTGGCGTCTGGCAGCTATCAAAGTGGAGTTGCAGCGGCAGGAGGAGTGACCCAGAGCAGCCTGTCAAGGTTCTTCCACACATTCCTTGACGCCATGATACACAGGATGGACCAATACATCTCGTTCCCTGCAACCCACGCAGAACTGCTACAAACCAAAGCTGACTTCTACCAGATGGCACAATTTCCCCAAATCATTGGCTGCATAGATGGCACGCACATTCCGATATGCCCACCAGCGGACACAGAATACATATACCGCAATCGGAAATCTACACACACCATCAACGTGCAGGTGATCTGCAATGCGATATGCACCATCACAGACCTGGTAGCAAAATTTCCAGGGAGTACCCACGACTCCTATATTTTCCAACAGAGCGGCATCTATGCACGGCTGATGGCTGGCGAATTTGGTGAAGGATACCTCCTAGGTGAGACATCATCAGACCCCCATAACACAAAGTAGCTAGGTGTAATACATGTATGCATGTGTGTAATGTTACTCCTTTCCCTTCCAGGCGACAGTGCATATGCCCTCCGCTTATTCATACTCACCCCCTACCTCAACCCCTCCACACCCAGCCAAAGGAGGTATAACCGGGCCCACAAAAGCACAAGGAATGTCGTCGAACGGACCTTTGGCATCTGGAAAAGTCGATTCAGATGCCTGCACAAGAGTGGAGGTGCAAGGCAGTATACCCCCATCACCTGCTGCAAGATCATAGCTGTATGTGCAATGTTACACAACCTTGCGGTGAAGAAGGGCACTGAGGTGGAGTTGTCTGACTACGAGGACCATGACGACGACGAAGCTGTGCCACCAACACAGCCAGCTGGGGTGTCTACGCCAAGTGATGGCAGATACAGACGTGAGGAGATTACAGAAAACTATTTCTGAGTGAGTACAGATGCACAGACAGGTAAATGGTTGTGGTGAAAAGCAAATTTTAATACTGTTGCAACACAGTTACTGCACTGATGTGCAACAAAACAAAATAGTGTAACAGCTTGGAAAACAAAAGTCTATGGTCCAGGTTGCCTCACCCGCCCTTGCAAGCCTACTTTTTTGAGCGCTTGGCAGCCCCACTGGGGTGTCCCTCACCCCCTTCAGGATGGCCAGCGGCTTCTGCGGAGCGCCTGGTGCTCCTGCGTGGCTCTGACGCAGCGCTGACCGGGCTGCTGCGGCTGCTGCTGTCCCCAGCATCCCCCAGGTCCAGGGCAGGATTTGCGGCAGTGTTAGAGATGATCATGGCCTCCATTGCCGTGGTGATGCGGGCCATTCCCCTTGTTAACTCCGCGGTATTTTGGGTGAGGCTCGACTCCATGTTGGCACTGCGCTGACAGAGTTGCGCAGTTGCAGCTGCAAGGCGGCTCATGGAGCGGTTTAGCACGTGGCCATCCCGCCTGCGCGAGAGCTCATGCTCCTCTAGCCTCCCGCATAACTGGGTGATGGCAGTGGTTAGCCTGCCTAGACCTGCTGCTACCTCCTTGTTGCTATCCACAAAGGCCTTGAATCCTGTCGCCATCTCCCCCATCTGCAGGTTGTGCTGCCTGAGCTGGCGTTGGCAGGCCATGATGGACTTCGCCTGCTGCCTTTGGATCTTCACCATCTTCCCCTCAAGGCCCAGAAAGACACTGCCCTCCGGTGCTGGTGCTGCAGTGCTGGGAATGGCACGGCGACGGGTACTGCTGCTGCCGGCCTGCTGAGTGGGCTGGGGTGCCACTGGTGGGGGTGTGGTGCTGGCCGGGGCCTGAGCCCCTGCTCCCAGGACAGGGTGTACTGGAGCCACAGCCATGATCGTGGCAGGAGCTGGTGTAGGTGGAAGGAGGTCCCTTGTCGGGGAGTTCTCTGGGGAGAACTGCAAGGGGGGTGTGCTCTGCATTTGTTGGGAGTGAAGTGAATCAAAGTCAATTGCCAGGTCTCCCTCAATACCCAGCCCTATGGTGTTTTCCTCCACCTCCTCCTCGGCAGCCTGACTCGTGCTCGGCCCTGCGAGTGCAGTGGTTGATGGTGCTGCTGCCTCTGTTGTCAGTGGTTGTTCGCCTGATGGTGCCCCTAGGTACAAAGAAGCATTTGTAAATTGAGTGCCGATGTACTACAGTCAGTACAATTAAAGCATACCACATGTCCTTGCATCTCCTTAGAATGTGTTCCACTGTTTCCTGTCTTGTGATTCTGCACTGCCATATTTTGCTAACTTCTGCTGACTACATGTACCATGATGCTTGTCTCTTGTATGTTGGTTACAGTACTGTGCTGGGGTTTGGCTGTGCATTGTGTCTAATGGGGAGGTGTCTGGTAGGGTGTGTCATGATGCGCATGCTTCTTACCTGTAGCTGTGGCTCTGGCTGAGCTGTCCAGGGTCCCAATTCCGATCACGCTCTCCCTCTCAATGGTGCTGGAGACCAGTTCCTCCAGCTCGGTGAGGGGTGGCGCCGGGTTCCTGCCTCCACCTGTGACTCCAGCTTGCCTCTGGATCTCAGCCATCTTCCGTTTGGTCAGGCTGCGGATATCATAGAAGCGCTTCTTCAGCTCTTCAAGGGACCTGGGGGTGACACCCACAGCATTGACCTTTTGGGCGATTTCGCTCCAGAGCCTCCTCTTGGTGCTGTCTGGCACATTGAGGGACAGCTTCCCAAATAGCTGACGGTGCTCCCTCACCACCTCCTCAACCAACACCTGCAGCTCAGTGCTGCTGAACTTTGGCTTCCTCTTCTGGCTGGACTTCTGGCTCTCACTAGGGTTTGCCATCTTGATCAGAACAGTTCACTACCTCCTACTCCCACTGCTGCTAACTGTGTGTTCGGCTTAGGCTGGCTCTCCAGAAAGTTCTTAATTAGCTGCACCTGCCAGGGTTGCCACTCCCTGTTTGGGTGGGGGAGGGGGAGCCACCTCATTGGCTGAATCGGCTTTTACCGAATCGGCTTTAACCGAATCGGATATTACCGAATCGGTAAAATCCGATTCGGTAAAATCCGATTCGGATTTTACCGATTCGTTTTTTTCAGTGCATTCCTATGGGCTTTTTGGCCATGGGTGTGTTTCCATACCTCCGATTCGGTAATTGCCGAATCGGATTTTACCGACTCGGCTATTTCCGAATCGGTGGTAGCCGATTCGGCTATTTCCGAATCGGTGGTAGCCGATTCGGCTATTTCCGATTCGGTGGTAGCCGATTCGGTACTTTCCGATTCGGCCCGTGCCGATTCGGTACGTAGCGAATCACATTACCGATGCCGACCGATTCGCTATAATTTCGCGGTTTGTTTGCTACATCTCGTTTTCCGATTTCAGAATACTGATTCGGCCCGCCTCGGTATTTTGAAATCGGAAAATCCCTTTTACCTACATCGGGCCCTAAATGACCTGTGGGCGGCAGCCTCGACCGGAGCGAACGTTGAGAAAAAGCGGCCATGCCTGAAATAAATAGCCAGCCCACGTTTGCATTTCAAGCCCTCATGCGGCCCACAGTTAAACAGACTGCCGCAGTGGGGAAGACAAGAATGCAGAGCCACCAAGCGACCATTCCCCTGCGCCGGTACCCGCGAAGCACGTGGAATAAAGGAGACCTTTCGACTTTGCAGGTAACAGTCTAGGCGGAGTCCCAGTGAGGCAGCACCTGCCCAGGTCGTCCTGCAGCTTGAGCCACAACGCCTTCCTGCTCAGTGCCCTCACAAGCTGCAAGGCCGGCAGCCATCGGAGAGCTGCCGCAGCCTGGGAGAAGTGGTGGCTACACTGCCACCTAGAGGTACTTCATGAAAATGCGCAGCAATGAGGAGAGGTGCCCTGCTGCCGGGCCGAAATGCCTGCAGCAGCTGAACAAACCGGAGTCTACTTCCACTTTGCACCAGCACCGAAGGGGAAAAGAAGAGCATTAAGTGTGAGGCCTACAGCACCATGAAAAGCTGTGGTGGCCGCGCATTCAGCCCGGAGGACAGCTGCCAGAGCACTAGTACTTGAGCAATGTACAAGCGCAATGTCAAGAAGGCCAGCAGTGCTCCGTGACCATGCCTCCAGTAATGCACTACCCCACAAACTAGCCAGCCACAAACCGGGACATCTACAGCTCTACACCTCCCTTGCTATAGAGAAATACTGAAGCTCTGAAACACAACCAAAACAGGAACGGACTGCACCCTGTGCCCCCCTGGGAAGAGATGCTGTAAATCGAAGGCAGCGCCCGAGAAGAAGAAAAGGAGCCGAAAAGCCTGCAACGTCAGCAGGCACCAGGACAGTAACCCCTTAATGCCAAATCCAGGGAAGAGAAATTAACCAAGTGAGCACTACATGCCTCATGGTGGCTGCCTATTGCTAGCTGCAAGAAGGGGAAGACCTGGTTAACCCCGTAAGGAACTACAAGATGCTCACAGTTGCCCCGGATCAAGAGAACCATCAAGTGACCAAGCAAGGTCCAGAGAAGGCAATAAGACTGAGGGCAGCCAAGCCTCATGAACACGCAAGAGAGGCACGCGCCGAACGTCCAGTAGCGTCTTACACCACCACAAGCCAGAAGAGCGCACCATTAACCCCAGTGGTGAGTAACTACCACAGCAAGCCAGAAGAACGAGCTCCCAAGTGTCGGAAGAGGATGCCCAAGAAGGAGACGAAGTGCACAAAGGCAGAGGTGCACATAAGGCCTCACCAGCGAATTTGACCACATGGGCAGGCACCCAGGAGATGGACCTCTCCAAAGAGAAGCACTGCTAAATGCAGCACAGAGCATCCACATCTCCCCTGCACCAGTGAAGCTCCGCAGTGGGCTGAAGACAGCAGAGTGTCCTCCCTCACACTGCCTCAAGACAGTCGGCAGTGATCCAAGACAGGCAAGAGGAGATTCGCACACTCCAGTGGCAAGCTGCCACCGCAACATGTGCTCCGAGGACACGCAACACGTGGCCGGACGCCACATGTGCACTGCAAGCATGGAGTGCATCACTCAAAGTGACCAACCCTGCCAAGTGTGCCTGAACGAAGACAGAGGTAGGCGCCACGACTGCGCAGGTTCGAGGTGCAAGCACGACGCCTTCGAGCGAAGAAGATAACTGCCATCCTGGCACCGTGAGAATCCCTGAAGAAGAAACACAGAAGTCAAGTGGCTGTACGCCAGCCAGCACCAGGAAGAAGAAGAAGAAGAAGAAGAAGAGAGAAGAGCGACTGGACGTCTCGCCCACATGGCCCAGAGACCATTGATGTTGATAGGCCCTGTTGGCCTGCTTGGAAGAAGGTGCACGCTATTTCACCAGGAGGAAGAACCAAAAAGAAGAGTGACAATCCTGTCACCATGAAGAACCGGACAAACACAGGTGAGCTGGTAGAGAACAAGAGGAGAAGCACAAGCACCCGTACCATCGCAAGCCAAGAATGCAACTAGAGACTAGACGGCCATGAAGGTGGACCGACGTCCCTGGAGACAGGCCCATGTGAGAACCAAACGTAAGCCACAGCAAGCTCAAACCAAGTCGCTCCCCAATGCTTACCAGTGTGACCGTCCATCCCCAAGCGTCAGCAGTCTAAGTCGGACGGCATTCTTGCTCCTGACCGCAGATGCCACGGGTGAAGGAACAACCTCGCAAGTCAGACGCGTAACTGCAGAAATCCCCTCTCCTAGAAGATCCTCACCACCTGTTGTCCAGGTCCCTTGGCAACCACAACGTCCTTGCCATGCGCATGACACCACACCCTGCAGAAAATATGGACGTCTGACCGGAGTGTCTACTCTAAGAATCTGACGACCGACCAAGTTTAGGAAGGAAAGTCATGAGTGGGCTGGCCGGACGTTGAAGAGAACTCGAGCTGCTGAAGGAGCGCATCCCAGCACACCAACAGCAAGTGAAGCAGGTGACAACCAGAGAATGACCTAGCGACCCCCCCCCCCCCCCCCCCCCCCCCCCCCACCCCCAGCCGGAGACTGAGAGTAAGCTGCAAGAGGACACAAATAGTCTCATGCCTAACGTTTCTGAGCATGTCCATCACGCCACTGTCAACAATGTCTTAATAGCCCAAGAAGTCCAAGTGCAAGGATGCAGATGCCTCCCCAAAGGAAATGGAAGCACCTGGCCACCCCCACTCTCGGTGATTGACTCGAGAACAAAGGCCTGAAACCATCACGGCAAGTGATCACTAACTGTTGTCCAGATCCACCACATGGCTGGCAATTGCCATTACACCAGTCCTCGTCAATTGTGTCAAACAGTACCATCTTCAGAGTACCGATGGACTGAAGTCCTGCACCGTTGCCACACCAGCCAACAAGAAGAACCAGAGGCTACCTGCTAACCTGGCTTACACCTGAACTTCGGCAACGAGAGCATGTCTTGACCAAGACTCGTCCTCCCCGGAGGTTTGTTCGAGAGACTAGGTACTTGCTCCTTGGTGGTCTTGCAGCTGCCCCCACGTCGGCACACAACTGCCACAGTGCAGCCCACAAGCAGTCCCCTAGCAACCATGACAAGGGGCCTCCCCAGGCGGGAGAGTTGGACTTGATCTTGCCCCACTGCCGAATTACTGGACACAGCGAAGTCGTCTAACAGACTTCAGTTGATAAAGTAACACCTTCACAATGGACTCTAACCATGCTCATGATGCACCCTGTTTCAATGAACTATTAGAACCCGCCACAGACCATCCTCCATGTCAATGAAGTGGAGCAACTTAAGACCGAAGGACGTTCCCACTGGTAGGCTACAGAAGTGCAGCGCCAAGATACTCCATGGAGTGAACGTTGCGCTTTACAAATTCCGCCATTCATTCCACTGACTTCTCCAAACCAGCATTCTTGTCCTGAACCACTCTAGTTAAATTATGAATGCAGGCAAAGATTGTCCTGCTGTAGTCCGTAACCAGCCCCATGTCTACTGTCTGCCCGCTGCCTGACTAGTGAGGCTGATGGGCCCTGTGGCGTTTAGTTGACTGTTGTTTACCACCACAGGTTGGACTGGGGTTTTGTTTTGTTCTTCAGTAAAGTTTTGGGAGAAGTGTTGTGTTCTGCTGGACACATTCTAGTGTCTCAGCAGGCACTGGTATTTTCAGTCACTCCCTCGAGGGCTGGAAATACCATCCATCACAGGCGTCACTGGTGACGTGACCCTGCTAATAAAAGGGCTTGGGTGCACAAGGCCAGTTGCAGTACAATACTACTGTGTCCGTGTGGTCCTTTGTTAGCATGTGGGCCTAGTGACCAACGACATCACACCAGTCACGGAGGCCCGTCTGGTAGCCATGCGCTTTACTAATCCTTAGCATAGAAAGAAAACGCTTGAACCATGTGTTCACAGCTGTATGGATTTTATGTAACCTCTAGTATTACAAAACATCCCCCTCAGCAGAGGGAAGCACTTAAAATGAACACAAGAGCAATTCTTCTGATTCCATTGGGGTCGCAAGTGCAGCTAAGAAGCTCTAAGCAATAGTCCACTCTTCCAGCAATAAAGGGAAGGACTACTGGCACCTCAGCAAAAGTTCCCCAGTGCATTCTGGTAAATGTAGTTCATTACCATTTCAGTAACTCACAAGGAAATGTTCACCATCCATTGGTACAGCCAGTGCTGGTATTCTGTGCATCCTTGGATATGTGTTTCTTGGGGAGTACCCCTTTTCTGCAGGAAGTAGCAGGTCTCTTTAAGGGTGGATGAAATGCTGCTTGTATTTAATCTGTACCACTCCAAAGAGCATATGTGCATCCCAAATCTCATCACCTAACGCTCCAGGAGGAGGTTTAGGCATAGGGAGGTCTTTTTTGGGGGTGGAGGGGGAGCAGGGTGGGGGGGGGGGAGTTCAGGGAGCACACTGCTGGTATATCAGCAAAATTGAGCAAGTCTACGGAGCTCAAACATGACAAACTGGTTACTTATCTAAAGAGTAGGTGGCAGCATCTTTTTACTTAAAAAACGTGAGACCTCCTTGAAGCAGAAACGCAAAACATGAAAACACCGCTGACTTCATTATTTCTTTTTTTAACTCCATTACCGATTACCAATATGCAAAGTGTGGCTACACTTTCCTGCGAGATGTTGGAAATGTGCTAATGTATTACCTCAAATAACATGAGTTCCTTGACTAATAGAGCATTGACACTTAAACTGCATATTGCGGCTAAAGGGCACTCCAGATCAACCAGAAAACAACATTAATTTGATTATATAATGTATCAGTGCAAGTTCTGACATAAAGGTGCAAAAGGACATTGACCTTACAGAAATAGGGATTCAAGATTGTTATCACACAGTATAGACTTTACTTTTAGGGTTGCTAAGGACTACTGTTTCTCTACATTGAGTTTAAGGAAGTGACTTTTCCACCTTATGAAGATGAAGATAAAGATAAGTGCCATCCGCATACTGGGTAGAGGTGTGTCGTGTTTGGTAACTAGTTTATCAATTGATGAAGTTGTAAGAATATCAGTGGGATGCAATTTGGGCAGTCATTTGTTTGAAGGTGGTATTAATTTGATTACGCAATTTGGCAGGTACCCTTTAAAAAGGAAAGTGCTCAATGTGGAACTTGATCTGAGGAAACCATATTGGATCCTACAAAATGTTGCTGTGTAGAATAATGGATGGTGTTGAAATCTGGTCACAATAGCAAAGAGCTCTTTGCCATCATCAAGGAGTTTGCCCTGCCCAACAACCAGGCCACAGGCGTTAAACCCTCCCAAGACCTCTGCAACAAACTTGGCACCTTCTTCAAACCCTTGATCGGGTTTATCAACGACAGTTTTGACACCCAAGACCCTCCCACCACGACTGACACCACCACACCGAACCACGCCACAACCCCAACAGATCCTGTGCAACTGGACCCCGCTCACCTCCGATGACTCACTTAAGACCATGAAAAGCATCCACTCTGGAGCCCCCTCGGACCCTTGCCCTCACTACATCTTCCATAGAGCAGCCTCATCCATCGCCACCAAGCTTCGCTACACCATCAACATCTCCATTGAGACAGCCACCTTCCCCGATGACTGGAAACACAAGGAGATAATCCCCTGCTGAAGAAGCCATCCACCGACCCTCCAGACCTCAAGAACTTCAGACCCATCTCCCTGCTCCCCTTCCCAGGCAAGGTCATCGAGAAAGACATAAACGCCCAACTCTCCGAATTCATGGATGTAAACCACATACTGGACATCTCCTAGTCTGACTTCCGAAGCAACCACAGCACAGAGACCCCACTCTTCGCTGCCACCGATGACATTCGCTCCCTCCTTGACTAATGCGAAACCAGAACCCTCATCCTACTGGACCTCTTCCTACTGGACCTCTTGCCCACCTTCGATACAGTCTCCCACCTCCTCCTAATCACCAAACTCCATGACACTGGCATCCGTGACCAGTCCCTGGCCTGGATCCACTCCTTCCTCACCTGCTGAGCCAGACTACCTCCCTTCCTCCTCAGAACCCACAAAGATCAGCTGCGAGTGCCCCAGGGCTCCTCCCTGAGCCTCTCCCTCTTCAACTTCTACATGACCCCCCTCAATGGCATCGTCCGGAACCACAAACTCAATTACTTCTCTTACACCGACAACACCCAGCTGATCCTCTTCCCTCACCAACGAACCCACAGCTGTCAGAACCAACTTCCACAACGGAATGAAAGCCTTTGCCATCTGGATGAAAGACAGCTGCCTCAAACTCAACTCTAGGCACAGCTCTGAACGCTGAAGCGCTTATTTCTTAAACATGAGTTATCCAATAAATGTTCTGAATAGTTTGTTAATTGAATATAATTCTTTATTCAGAAGTAAATTATATGCATTTGCTTCTTCGAGAATTCTCTTTTCATCAATATTTGTTGTTCGTTTAGACATTCACATTTTTAATGGCATTCCCAATGCATTTCGTGCACTGAAGTGCACTTCTTCAGGGGAATATCTAAATCAAAAAATTAATGAACTCATATGAGGATAATATGCTACAAACGTAGATATTCATTGTTATTTACAATTGATGTACATTTCATGAAGACTCTATTCACTGCGGTAATCTATTTGATGCAACAGGATGTTACTGGTGACCCCGTAATTAGAGTACAAAATGCGGATGATATTAAAGCAACGTGCTGGGACTTTTATGAATAGTGAGTTAACATGCGTACAAAAAGAGCCAAAGGATAAAAAGTGAGAGGTTCAAGTTAAATGCATTCAGTGGGTTTAATAGTATTGGTCACTTGAATGCTGGTATATGCTTCTGGTGCGCTGTAAATAAAGCTAAATTTTTGAACTATGTAGTGCGTAAAAGTGAATCATACAATAAGATTGTTAACTGTTCTGGTACATAAAAGTGAGAAGTGTCCTATGCTGACTTCGCTATGTCTTACCTTCCGTGGTGTGATGTGAAAAATCGTATTCTGGATTCTATGCGGTCATGTCGGAATCGTGGACGAGCCGGCATTCACTCCATGGTAGTTGTTTGGAGCTAGAAATAGGGCTGTTAGTTTCCGGTCGATTGACGCCGGCGCCATCTTGAAATGGTTTAATTATATGAATAATTCCCACGTGGAGGAATGGTCTGGGGCGTGTGTGACTCAATTTAATAATATGAGATGTCTGTGTTGTGCCAAATGTTAATCATAAAAATAAAAATGTAATATTATTATTATTATTATTATTATTATTTGTATTTTTTGTTGTGGTCAGGATAGAGGTCACTTTGATATGGACTTCCAGACCTATCACTATGAGGAACATGAAAGCAGTAAAATTATTCTATTGAGTGGGGCTTATATTGGTCTGATAAATTGCTGGGGTTTGTAATGTTTTATTGTAGACCACATGCTGTGCACACATCCTGCATATAGTAAATGGTTAGGGTCGGAACTACCACCTGTTTTTCAAAAATTTGAAAATATTTGAGAGCAGACCTAGGAGTGTTCAAGTGCAGACCCCCACGTGACGTCTTCCTGGATTAACAATCAGATAATTTTTTCTGCAGATGGGGTTGGTAAACTGGATTTCTTCTCCCTGCACTACATGTTAAATTTTCTATAATAATTGGGAATCTTTCATTGATAGTTTAGAACCGCTCAAAGTAACTTTATTTGTTCCCTTCCAGAAAGAAGACGAAATTGCACTTTGACCCCGTTGGCCATCAACCAGCTTCAGAATCAGGAGAATCAGTGCTGCAAGGTTCGGGCGCTTATCCACGCCAGTCTGGACCGCCACAGTTCTGAAGAAGAGCTTGAGCGTATCAGCAGGGAGTTTGCCGCAGAGAAGCGCAAGTGGTCTCAGGTCAGCAGACTAGGTTGCCTTAATGACACTACGTCCTCCAGTGATGAGGAGGTTAAAAACCTGTGCGGGATGTCCTTCCGCCCCGTGGAGCAGGCTGGTGGACTGGGCGCCATCCCCAGCCCGGTGCTCTTCAGCGCTTCTCCACCTAAGAGACTCCAGCCGCTGGGCCGAAGCCCGGCCTCCAGGCCTCTCATCTTCACCAGTGTTGGGACCGGGTTTGAACAGGGCATGCCTTGCAAGAGACACAAGCAGTGCTACGGGGACAAAACCTGCAGGCCTAGCCTTGACTTGGAAAAAATGCAACAGGTAGGCGAAATTCAGATGATTCTTTTACATACAAGTTTCAGTTGCAACTGTTAACTCTCAAATAGTGTAATATCCACAAAAATATCAGTTGGGCTAGCAGAAAAGTATTTCTTTGGTGTATCTAAAAATCTGGCGTAGAGTTTCCACACTGGGGGATCTGTATTTCCATTGTTTATTATCAGATCTTACCATGTTGTCCGTATAATGAATATTGGCCTGATTTAGAGTTTGGTAGATGGATGTAAAACCGTCAAAATGGTGGGGTAATTTACTCCCGGACAGTTTTTAAAATTAGGCATAAGCTGCTTTCATGGCGGTTCCTGGCAGTGGATTGAAAGTTAGATGGACGGCCATCAAAGAGTTACACTAGATTTTCAAAAATAAAATCCCACAGTGGGATTTTTAAAAAAAAACAAAACACAATCCAATGACCTCCACTAATGGGTAATTTTTCCCATGGGGTGGGGGTCATTTTGCCGTTTTCACTACACCTTACTTTCATGGTTTACCTGGCAGTGACGGACAGTAAAAACTGGCCAATCAATTGCACACTCCAAAAATGATGGCCAAACCTCGGACGGCTCTTTATCCGTTAGATCAATTTGACTGTGACAAAGACAGATTAGTCTCCGTTGCGGAATACTTAAGGTCTGCCCGTGTGTAAATCAGGTGGGTGGACCTTCAGTTTGGCAGAGTGGATATTCAATCACCATTGCGGTAGAGCATCCGCTCTGCCAAATTCTGAATCGGGCCCTTTGTAAATGAATTACTGTGCAGAGACCAATGGCAAATGCTTGCATAAGCCCCACCATTTTTAATGGTGCATCAAAAATCCACTCTAAATTTAGCTGTATCGATTGCTGAGGTGGTTTGCCCGCTAGTTCCCACATGACCGGCATGAATTTTAATATATGTTCATTCTGATACTGTATTTCCAGACAAGGTAGCTTTCATTTGAAGAGTTCCTGTTACTGATTGCTTTGGGGAGCTCTATCCTCATCATCTGCCACTTTATCTTGCACAAACTAGCCTTTTTTTCTTTGTGTTCGTTTTAGGTGAGGCGTTGACTGAGAGACCTACTGCTTACAAATAGGCAACTTGTTCCTTACACCCAAGAACTTGGCCTTAGTAAAACTTCCTGTTGCACGCCTACCTTTCCACCTTCAAATGCAGGCGACCGCAGATGAGTGGTCAGCACTTGCCCATAGGGGTGCAAAGTGTATGGAGTCGTCCTTTTGGCTGGATCAGATGCTGTCAGTTTCTAGAAACTGTATTTTGAGGCAATTGAGATACTGATTGATTGATTTAAGATGCATGTTCATCCAAAAACTTTTCCAGGATTCAAATGTCTAAATGTATAAATGAGATGTGACTTCCCTTGATACAGAACCTCACAAGCAAACTCGAATCAAACTGCATTATTGTAACTAAAAGCTCCAATAGAGGAAGTGTATCTCCTACAAATAGCTACCTTCATCGCCCCTATCTTTCCTAATATTGGAGGAGTGGACGTGGAGTTTACTGGACCCTCAAGCTATAGTAGCAGTCACAACCTTACACGACCAGTGCGATGCCCCCTTTAATGCAGCTCGGGTTCAAAGCAAAATTTTGAGAAAACTTAGTCAAGGTTATCAGAGGAGGGTTTGCAGAACCTTTAAGTATCTTGTCACTAAAGGTGAAATTGAGAAAGGGAGCAAGTGTTTCTATCTAGGGATCACATTTTTTCCCACCTTGTTGTGGAATCCTTATTTAGTGGCCCTTGACCTGTTTTTTAATGTTTGGAGTGAAGATAACCTCAGTTATTACATTTGGAGGAGGCTTAGCTGATCGAATCTTTAGAACATTTTGTGAGAAGATTGTGTCATTTGGTTTATATAGGCTCAGATTCATAGAAAGATGATTTCCAGCAGTTTGGATATTTTGAAATGTCGAATGCTTAGAAGTTAGTTCATTGTGCACCGGGGGCTCGGCAGCGTCTAGTTGGATTGGAATTGGTCTACGCAGCAGCTCCGAGATTGGTGGATCCGGCTTTTATTGATTGAAACTATGTGATGCCTCTGCAAACTCCTAAGCTGCAGTGATTTGTTCGGAAATGATCTGAAGAGAGGGTTATTTGTTGCACTATTTAGGTAGCCAGGTGGTATATTAACAACAAAAAATGAATATGCCCGAATGTCAATCTGACAAAAAGAGCATTTGAATCAAAGATTCAAGAGGTGATTTCTCCGGCTAGTATGTTGGAAAATAAAAAGAGCTTGCACATGTTAAAGGTCAGGAAGGTATTTGGCTTTTTCTTACAATGCCCCATTTGCCTTATTATGGGTGTACAGACTAAAGCCCTCCAAGATTATGGTGGCCAGTCCATCGGCCCACGGCGGCATAGGAGGGATCTCCTCCTCTGCCCTGGTGGAAGTATGACTGTCATACCTGGAGATGGCCCAGGCAGATGGTGATCTGTGCCTTCGGCAGATCTGCTGTTGCTGTTACCCAACTGAAGGTTTCCTATTTGGGATCGCATTGCTTTCCCTGGGGGCCTGAATACACAGAAAACAAATAGTACATTGGAGCATCTGCCCCAAAAAGAGAGAGTCTGAGGATTTTATGGGCAGTTGGTCAAAGGATTCAGCCAGTGGAGCCAGTATCAGCGAAACCATCGGAAACTTGATGATTTACCCAACTCTAAATCACGAGTTCGGTGAAGTGGATATTTGCTATATTTTTGCCAGAGTATCCCAGCTTCCGAAGTGAAGCTCTAAGATTTGAGACCTATTAAGCTGATACTTAATCACTAGTTTGCTTGGTTGATGCCTTTATGACCCCAAGAAAGGTTGTTTATTTAACTTTGATCAAGAAGGTAAAATTCATGTTTTGCCGTTGTGCACAGGACCGTGATTTATACTTAAAATGTTTTTGAAAACTTAAAGAATTTTCAAGTTGGGGAACAACATAGATATTACACCAATCTATATATATTTTTAGAGAAAGTAATTTTGAGATTGAATAGGCTAATATAGGTCTTAGTGGTTGAGGCGTAGTCTGACTATGCAACCAATACATTTTCTGGAAACAATCTTTTGGTTGTCTATATTATAATATTGTGTTTTATCCTTTAGTTTTTTTTGTGAAATTAGGTGTGAATATTGTTTGTCGTCTTGCTGATGCACCTAATTGCTAATACACTACTATTAGGTTTGGAAATGTCTATAGCAGGCTTTTAATTCTCTCTTGCTGGTTGTAGCTATAAGAAATATAAGAAATTGGTGGATTTTAAACAGACCTCCTTTTCAATGAAAATTTAAGTTCTATGCCCTATTAAGCCTTACAGCCTGTACTTCTCTGAGCTCAGGAAATCTACTCATGCATTTTGTAATGTTCCCCTTTGTACAACCATTTGTATCTCTAGCCTGGTGCAGGCCCTCAACTGTTGTATGTGGGTGTCTTTTGACACTTCCTGAATTTAAACCATCACTTGAACACTCCTACTGGTGTCTTTCTTAACCATCTATCATATTTTTAAAAATTTTATTTAAGAAGTTTTATATAGCCCTGGCCTGACCCGAGTGTATCGGAGCGCTTCACAACAGATACAATGCAGAGATTCAAAACAAACAGATAAATACAAGAGCACATTAACATTGCAGGGCGCTGTTTGGGAGCTTCGTAGTCTTGAGGACACAGAGTCTGAGCAGTGTAAGGTGTCTGTTTCCCCGTTCTGATTGGTCTTATCGACTCCCTAGGGAGCGGTCGAGGACCAGGATTTTGAGTTGGCTTTTGAATTTTACAAAAGAGGCAATGGTTCGATGTGAGTGGGAATAGAGTTCCAGATTTTAGGCGCACTCCCGGCCAAGGATCGTGCCACAGTTTTTTTTGTTTTCTAGTTTTGGGCGGGATGAGTAGGAGGGAGGTTGAGCTTCTGAAGTGTCTTCTGTTCTGTGTCTCTTGGAACCCAGGGTTTCTCACAAGTTCCGTAGGGGATGGTGAACAACACTTACAACGCAACTTTTACATCGCAGAGCAATTACAACGCAACCATTAAAACGCAAACTATTACAACGCATTGCTCTGGGGGGCGCTCTAGGATAGGGAATAGGTTAATTTACTATCTAATAACCTTCCCTAGTGTCCACGGGGACTGGAGTTGGAATAGTAAATTAAACTATTCACTATCCAGCGCCCCAAAGCACTATGCGTTGTAATGGACTGCGTTGAAATAATTGGGTTGTAAAGGCATGCGATGTAAATGCATGCGTTGTAAAGTCATACATCCGTAGGGGATGCTAGTAGCTAACTACGCAGACGAAGCTAATTGATGCAGAAGCGTGGTCTAAAGGAAAAACTGGGTCTGGCATTGTTCCACGTAGCAGACCCCACTCTCATAAGCAGAATGTGGGAAACTGGCCTTTCCTTCAGTGTCCAGGTTCATGACAGGACATCCACCTCAATTCTCATTTTATATACACGACTGAGGTGTCCGCCATGGATGTCAGTGCTCGATATAGGTATTAAGAAGTGCAGGTACTCCATGCAGGAGGTATCAACTCAGTGTTACTCTTCCAGGTACACTCTGAAAAGGTACTTTTTTAAGTCCGTCAAGCAAATTCGGGTTGATTTTCAGTTCTTAAGGAATGTTATTCCAGAGCCTTGGAGTTGAGTGGAATTTGAGTTAAATCAAAGTTGTGGATCTTTAAATTCTTGGAATTTAAAGAAAGACCTTGAACTTGATTCTTGTGTTTAGTTTTTTTTCTGATCGCTAGTTAAGCTGAGCTGTGGTGCGCAGTTGATTTCTGGGTTTTGCTGTGGTGTAGGTATTCCTGTGAAGTTATTATATTTTAAAAATAGGTCTGTTCATTTAAAATGGTGCATGTTCCTTCTCAGATCAGCGGGTGTGGAAGAAAGTACAGGTTGTGGTTTCTGCTCACTGCTGGGAGACTGGAGTGGTGGGTGGAGAATTGATTCTCAGTGGCTAAATACTAACTCGAAAATGATCATGTGTACTAACCATTCAGGAAGAAGCAAAGTGACCCCCTAAATTTAGTGACTTTATAAAGAAAGTTACATCTACTTACATGAAGGAAGCTGTGGATTTTGAAGTTTTAATCGGAAACCTTCTTAAAAGATCACCACTAGATGTAACTAGTTATTACAAAGTGCAGTGATAGCTGACAAGAAGAATGTTAGGTGAGGCGGGCCTAAAGTTAAAATAATGGCCTGTCACCCTTAGTGCTCTTACTTAGGGTAGCATACACGCTATACCAGCTTCAGGGGTCAAATGTCCTGAGCGAACACCTGAGGAACTTCCCCAACCACCAAAGAGGCATAAAGACCAAACTATTTCAGGAGGTGCTTTCTCTAGGCTGGACTAGCTAGCATTAGACCATCCCTTTATATGAACATACTCCGCTAAGGTCACTTTTCCCAGAGCTGTAAACCTGTACACCCTATATCACAAGGAGGTCATAGTCTTCTAGACAATTGAAGTGGCTGTGAGCGAGACTCCAGCCGTTTTAATAATTAGTTCATTCTTAAATACATGAACTATGTTCTTTTTCCTCTTATGCTCTCCATCCATCGCACAATGCCCATACTAGTAAACCTTACTGGATATAACATAAAGACTTGCAAACATATCTAAATATAACTAAAGCTAGGAGAACATGACTATATATAACAAAACTAAAGATTGGTAAACATAACTAAATATAACATTTAAATATAGCTAAAGACCGTGCACTAGTAATAGATCGCTACGCTATTCAATATATTCCCACAAATAGGTAAAAAAGCTAAATATAAACATATAGAACCCCGAACCCATCTTCAGCTGTCGCTTTGGAGCAATACTGAGAAAGGCAGGCTAAGGAGAAAGATGGGGGAAGAGAAAAGAGGAGGAGATGTGGCTGTTCAGCTAGAACTGCCGACCTTGGAAATGTGGAGAACCAGGTTTGAATCCGGCCACTGCTAAACATCTTGTAAATCTGGACAAATTAATGTATCTCCCTGTGCCATAGAAAAGGAAAAAAGTGTAACTGTAGGAAACCCACCTTTTCTGAGTGGTCACTCCAGACCTCTCCTCTTTTGCTGGACCCTATATTTTTGCCAGCTCTAGAATTCTGTAGACTTTACTACTGGTTAGCAAAGGTTAAAGCTCCTGTGCTCCTACTTTATACATGGTTGCATTGGCATATTCTTAATTGGCATATTTAACTTGCCTTTAAGTCCTTAGTGTATGGTACAAAGTGTACCCAGGGCCTGGAGTTAAATGCTGCTTATAGATTGCAGACCCGATTGAGCCATTCACTCCAGGGGCAGGGCAAATGTGGCTTTGGGCCCACCATTGTAGCCTTGCTGTAGCAGTGTAAAAACTGCAATTAGACCTGCCAAAAGAAAACCTATTGACGGGTAAAACCCTTTTTTAAAATGTTAAGTCAACCCTATTTAGTTAGGCCTTGTAGCTCACAAGGCAGGGTGTATGGTATTTAAAAGTAAGACATGTACAAATGTAATGTTAACAGGTGCTTACAGTGACTAACACCCAGAAGCTATTTTAATGTGACCGGTCCAGCTGTCCCATGTAGAGAACCAGAGTACAGATTACAATCTTTGTACTGTATCTCAGGAATGGACCAGCTATAAAAATATTTTAGAAAATAACCTTTTCTTTTACTGGAGTTCCTAGGGGCTAATTTGCATTGGCTCTCCAGCTTCTCTCAGCTAGTAATTAGCCTTGAATAGGTGTGAAATATCTCAAAGGAGCAAATAATATACTGACCTGAAAGAGCAGAGATTACTTCTCTGAACTCCGCAGAATATGCAGAGTGGAGCTATTGACATCCTTTTTGAAACTACTGTCATCCAGCTTGAGTGCCAAATCCTGCTTGACATGTCTACTGGTTTTACTTGGGGCATGGTTGAAAGGGGAGAGAACACAATGCCAAGACCATTCTTGCGGATCCACTGTCTGATATGACAAAAGCAGTGTGCTTTAACAACCAGACATCTGTTTCTGGGATTGTTGTGGGCGCAGTGGTTGCCTAAAACTGGATTTCAGTATTAGATGCGGGAAGACACTAGGATTACCATTATACACTCCCCACACACACTCTTACTCTTCAGAGCCCAAATAGAATTTGGCAGGAGCCTTTTGGCAGGAGCCTTTTGCTTATCATTATTCCTTGAGGTGGGTAGACACCCACCCCATAAAATCCAATTTCTTACACTTACAGACCCATTTAAGCGATCTAAAGCCCTTGGACTAAGTTCACACAATAAAAAAACTGCCAAAAAGAAATTTTGAAAAAACGACAAAGGGAGAAAGCAGGAATCAAAAAACCTACGGGGAATAAAAAGAAACAAGAAGTGTATCAATGTGTGGGGAAAAAGAGGCATGAATTGGAATCAAGTGTAGGCTTTATTGGCATTGGTACTGGTATACAATAACCCCAGCTTTCGGCAGCACTAATGGCTGGCTTCTAAGACAAAAATGTGAATCTTTGTACTTTTTTATTATTTAGTTAGCAAATTGGGAATACAGAAAACAATACCTACAGGTTATTGCAATCTTGGCTACCCTGGACACTCATTCAAAACCAGTGTTATATTTGCACTTGATGTATCTGTTATGTTATGTTATATTTACATTATAGGGCCCAACAGCTACCCAAAAAGGGTTTCCCAGCGCCAGCCAGAACAGAGAACAAATCAAGTTGAAGGTAATTGGTTAAAAAGCCAAGTTTTTAAGGATTTGCAAATTGGGGTATACACTGTTTCATTGCGAATCGATATAGGAAGAGAGTTCCATAAGGAGGGACCAAGACAGGCAAAGGATCGACCGCCCATCCGTGACAGTCTAATTTTGGGCACCGAGAATTTCACTTGAGTCGATGAGACGAGAAGGTACATAAGGATAAACCAAGGACTGCAAATACTGAGGGGCCACTCCAGTTTTGGTTTTGAACATATAGCTCAGGGCTTTGAACTTAATTTGGTTCTCCACCCTGAGCCAATGAAGATCACACAGGTGGCCCGAGATAGAAACTGTTCTAGGACCCTTGCATATTAATATGGCGGCAGAATTCTGGACCATCTGCAGCTTACGATTCACCTCCTCGTTGGTTCCCAGATAAAGAATGTTGCCGTAGTCCAAGAGCCTGGACTACGGTTCTCTGGGTATGATTCCGGCAGCATCCAAATAATCATTTTAAGCCATTTCAAGATGGTGAAAAATGTAGCAGCCACCTTTACTGCTTGATGTGGCATAGATAATGAGTCATCGATGATAAAGCCTAGGTTTACGAACTTGGCGGGAGAGCTGAGCAACAGCACCCATTTCAATAGGCCAGTGCTGGGGACCCCAAAGACCTTTATTGTTACTCAAAACCAGGACCTCGGTCTTCTCTACATTCAACTTGAGATAATTTGCCTGCACCCACGAAGCAATTTTACCTAAGCCCATCTTAAGGGGGGTGGGGGGGAAAGTCCCAGCCAATCTCCCCATTGAAAGAGAAATGATAATTTGGGTGTTGTCTGCGTAAGAGAACAAGGACAGCCCAGCTTCCTCTGCAACATCAGCCAAAGGTCTGACGTATTAGTTGAATAATAGGGGACTAAGAATGGAGCTTTGAGGAATCCCTTATTGTGAAGAATGGGTATCGGAACTGGCAGTAGGAGAGAAGACCTGGAAGGTCCGATTAGCAAGGAAAAAAATGAGCCAGTTGAGAGCCGTCCCACTGATGCCCAATCATCTTAAGGCTTTGACTATTACGGTGTGCGACACTGTGTCGAAAGCTGCACTTAAATCAAGCACTATGTGTGCCACTGTGTCTCCAGAATCTACAAATTGGGACAGCTGTAGGTTGATATCCCTCTCTAAAATCTTTGAAAAGGCCGGTAGCAAAGAAATAGGCCAGTAGTTAGAGGGCAGATCATGATCCGCCTTCTGGTGGAACTGTTGCTTCCTGTAAGGAGGCATTCAAGAGTTCCATGATTACCAACAATGATGGTGGATCAAGCTGTTGTAGCACAGAGCTAGGGAGAGCGTGATTTAACACAATCTAAAATATGTTTAAAAGAGTCCATGTCTAGTGGAGACCCCGTATCCAATTTAGTCATGGATTCATAGGTCGCCATATCTGGATCAGAGTAGACATTCTCTAGCACTTCTCAGGAGGGGGGGGTGCAAATTGCAACCTTTCGCTTGTGGCACAGCCAACTATTCCTACGGATATTAGTCTGCTACGTCTGTTCAGCACTATGGATAATGCACATCATTAACCACAAAAAGGTAGAATATAAAAGCAGGGGAAATGTGAGCAAAGTATGGAACAGGGCAGATGTGAATTAAAGTGGCTTAGTGAAGTTTAACCTATGGAATAAACAGATTGACATGGCGGAAGTAGCAACAATATAAAACATTCCTTATCTTGTATCTCCTTGATGGTCCTTCATTCTTTATTCTTATTAGTAACCTCAGAGCAATCCTCTTTCTTGCAAACTCAATTTAGACAATGCTTTCACCCTCAAAAGGTTAATCTCCCATCACACAGTGCGGTGTTGTACTAGGAGCCCACAGAATCACCCTCAGAACCTTTGCCAAAGTGAACAACCTATACTGCAATATCCTCTATATACAATTCTTCACTATATGGTTCGACATTTCCAATAACCCATTGGCGTGAGGTAGGTACACTGCTGTACACTGATGTGAAAGTGACAAACCATGAAGGAAATTGTGCAGAGATAAATTGTGCCCCATTAAGAGTCACTATGACACCTTCCTTGGAAAATTCCCCTTTCAAGAATCCAATGATAGTTCGAGTATTCACTGTGCCCATACTCTGGGTGGTGACCCATACGGTGGTGTAATCAACTAAAACCACTACAAGTCTCTCAGAAGGTTGCAGTAGGACAAATGGTGCAATGATTTATGTTCCCAGTTTCTGCCATTGTTCCTCCGGAACATGCAGAGGGCACCTTACTCTTGTCGGTGTGAATGCCTGACATGTACGCCTTCACTACAGTTTTCACCACCCTGTCTATGGCAGGTCACCAGTTTGCTTTCCCAACCTTGCTTTCATTAAATTTCTGCCTAGACAATCCTCATTAACTTCGTTCACATCCCCAGGAGGTACTCTCTATCTAACTCTGCACAGAGCGTCCTCCACTACTGAAAAACCATCTCTTGCAGTACTAAACTGTTCCTCAGCAAAAGGCAATGCCTCATCTCGTGGCCCAACTCTTCGTGAACAGTAACTTATTAGCTTTGGCCTCATTCCATTTATTTTCCCCTCATCGTTGGTGAAATATCATGCTGCATTTCCTTTTCTCTTTCTTCTCAAGATACTGGCAGTCTGGAAACCTAATCAGCAGCACTGTTGCTGGAATTTGCTAAATACTGCCCTTCAAAGTTAAACTCCCTGACACCTTCTATCCATCTGCTTATCCTTAGCGTGGCTCATTTATTCCCCTCATAGGGAAACCCATCCACCCAGGGGTTTATGATCACTACTGACAACTGAAGACCATGACATCACATAGAACGGGAAGCTCTGGTGGGTACTTGAGCTGCCCATTATTGCACATTCCATCACTGAGTAATCTTTTTAGCCCCTCTCGGAGCATGTGACGCAAAGGCCACAGCTCTTCTCTCCCATTAAAGAAAGAACCCCCTTCTTCCCATGATCTACTCCTGCAATAAGGTCAAAAAATGATTTAAGCTCAGAAAGACGTAATCTTTATACATACATTTTATTTCATCTTTTTCAAATCCATTCAGTGTTTCGAAAATATTACACAATATGTATTAGATCAATGAGTATGTCTCAAAACCTTACAATATATAATGAAAAACCATCTGCAGTTCACATTCCAACAACTGTGCCTCTCTGAAAACATTACAACACACTCACTCTCCTACATCCTACACAACCACCAGCCACTTCCATTCACTGCAGCATAACATTATGGTCAAAAAAAGTATGTCTAGTATGCAACATGATCCTTTTGTTGCACAAAATAAATGTGACTGGACTAACAAAAAATAAATCCATATTCTTTCTCAATTGGTTATTTTCTTCAAGGAATATTGAATATATATACATTCATTGACTAACTGCAGCTTATCATTGAAAAACAATTTGGTGGTCAAACTATGTATGCTTACCTCAGCTACGTAGAATACAGTTCAGCCCATGTTCTCCTTACTTGTGCTGGCTTGGTAAATAGTAAATATACAATGTTATACAATGTTAGATCCTAGGCTGCCTTACCACTATTGAGAACTGCCCAGTGGCCAAGACCTGTGGCCACCCGAGGGTGGCTGGGGAATAAGAAATAAGAGTGTCTGCTTCTTGGAGCCAACAGGAACCCAGGATGCCTTGGCCCAATTGGAGTGGTGGGGTAGAAGCCACACTCTGAAGAGTCTCCAAACAATAGTTGACACTCCTCCCCCCACCCCCCCCCCACCCCCCCTGTTTAGGCTGAAGCAAGCACACACACACACACACACTGTCTGGTCTACCAGTTTCATCATTAATCGTGCTCACTGTGATTTAGGCCTGCCCTGGTATTCTCATGTTCTCACCTGCTGGTAATCAAGACTACATTGTGACCCTTCTACCTGTGGACCAGTGGTTCTTAACCTTCTGATTTCAGTGCACCCCCCACTTAACCATTGCTAGAGTCCGAGGACCACCACTGAATAATCATTGGAATCCGGGGACCCCACTGGGTCATTACTGGAGGCCCGTACCCAGGCCTAAGAAATTTAGAGGATTTGAACCACACAACAATACACAAGTGATGACCTATTTTATTTAATTCACAAACAAATATACAAAAAACGTAATTGTAATGGGAAGGTTGGAGCTTTTTTAAATTCAGTTAAGGCAATCTATCGTTCATACTATGATGTGCTTGCACCGCCTCACAAACCCATCTGAGGATACCAACTTAATTTTTAGCCTTCACTCCAAATGTTCACATTTACAGAACGTTTTCAATGTTGCTTCTTTATTTATAAACAGTTTAATAATCTGTTAATATTATTTATTTTCTAAGTAGTCTCGGCCCCTCTGAGTAGGCTTCGCAGACCCCAAGGGGTCCCCTGACCACAGGTTAAGAACCTCTGTGGTAGACTATGATCTACTGCACTCAAACCTAAGAGACCAGAATGCCACATTGTACTGTGTGCCCAGGAGCAGGCCGTTGGTTGGCACAAAACATGAGCTCTCACTGTTCACACTAATCTGTCTCCCTGGAAGGAGTCTTATAATGACTTGTCTTGCTTTCTCAAAGAATCCTTCACCTCATGTAAGTATTATCAATGGAATCTGATGATAGTCCTGTCCCAAGCATGGTTTTCTTAGAGTTGCACTTCTAGCCTAAATGACCCCTAAATAAGTCTGGCATTTGTTGCTATTTTTATTTGGCCTCTGAACCAACAACCATTATTTGTGTATACTGAGGACTGGTGTAGTTGTGATTTGCGACCCAGATCGAAGCTTCTGTGATCTTGAGGAGCGCATCAAGTATACCGTTCATAGTTGGTGTGACTGCTGTCAAATCGCCAGATTACAGTAGACAAGGGTTCTCCAAAGTCGGTCCTGGAGGGCCGGATCCCTGGCAGATTTTTAGCATATCCTCATTTACATAAATGTAGTTATCTTAAAAATTTGGTATGGATCCGGTCCTCCAAGACCGGTTTTCGAGAACCCTGCTCTAGACCTGCAGTGTTTTGACTTATATTAGCAGGACATACCTTTCTGTTTTAGTGAAAAGCCTATCTAAGGTTCTGCCAGTTTTCAGTTACCACATCTTTTGCTACATAAAGTGTGCACATATAGAGCACATGCATACTACTGTGTGCGCATGACCGGTTGAATCAGGACTCTGTGTGCTAAGGTTAACTGTGGATGCTGTCTGATGCATTTGAGATTCACCCTTCTAACGTGGTGTACAAAGAGGAGGAGGGATTTAACATACAAGATGGTGGTGTAGATTGCTAGTGAACCTCGACTTCAGTGTGTCAGCCTATGACGTTGACCCGAAGACCGAACCCCTCCCGGCCTGACCGCGACCGCTCTGCAGCTGGCACAGGCCTCCAGTAAGACTAACGACACGCAGTTGTCCAGCGACACCGGTGCTATAGCTGGACAACTGCACTTGACAGTCGTCTGTTGTGAACTGAGAACGCTGCACGGCACTACAGAAAAAACTGCACCCACTAAAGACCAACTTGCTGAGGCGGCTCGACCATAAGAACAGAATCCCATAAGGACCATGGTGAACCACATGAGACTTAAGGGACTGACCTCCTCCTCACTGCTTGAGAAGGAAGCCACTCGCTCGAAGTACTGTAGCGTACATCTGCCCACAACGCCCAGAGGAATATTTTTGTGTCACTTTCGTGCTGTTGGCCTTCAAGGGTATTATTCAACTCCCTATGGAGTGTTCATTGAAATGGATACGTTTTATTGTTTCCAGCTTCTGGCAGGGACTATTTGGTGCTTGAAGAAACCATCCTGAAAAAAGACCCCACAATAGCAATACAGTCTGCTTAGTAACCAAATGCTTACTTGAACTATGATCCAATTATTTAAATGCACAGTAGTAATGGAGTTAAGAACAATTCAATTTTTTATAACATTTTGTTATTTTATGTGACAAGCGCTACATATAAAATATAAAATAAATTCTTTCATTTGGCAATATGAAAGACCATTATAGTGCGTTTACATATTTATTTAGCTGATACTACAAGAACTTCCATTTATTTAAGTATGGTTCGTTCTGTATTGTTCACAAGGGAAACGACCTTTATAGAGCCTCGAGAATGCATTCACTGTTCTTGCATTATTCGCCGTCTAATAATCCCTAATTAATGCAAGGTGACAGCCCTTAGACACTCGTGCTCACCACCAATCCAATAGGAGAGAATCTGTTGCAAGAATGAGAGAGGACTTTGGATTGCTTTGGTTATGCCGCGAGAGTTGTTGGGGCCTCACAGACTGTACAGTGCCTTATAATTGGCTTAGAGCAATGCTTGCCAGTTATTCATTGGCTGCGGTGTTGTGATATCCGTGCCTAGCTCAGCATTTGCCCGCTGCCAGTTTTCTCAGCATATGAGATGGTCCTCTGCAGGTTCCAACAGTTAAGAGGATATTATTTATTTTGCAATGAAACGATGAACAAGTTCAAATAAGTCCTTGGAGAAGAAGCTTTGGTCACTTTTACCTGGGACAGGAGTTCGTCTCCACCATCGAAAAAGCGATGCAAAGTAAAACTAGACCGTGTGAAGACATGGCCATGAGAAGATGCTTTTTCCCCTGTCTATTTGCATCTCTGAAATACTTTTTTGTGAGGATAAGTGACAAAAGCAAGGACATCTTTCAACTTTCTGATATGGCCCAAGGCATCATCATAAGCAAATGAACCATGGTGGGGTTCCTGGTCAGACCGAGCCTATTAATGGCTAATCGTGGAAATGGAACAAAGATCCAAGCGCTCAACCTGGTGTGAAGCTTCAACGGAGAACACAGGAAAAATACGACTGAAGTGGTTGGCTCCATTTAGAATACAAGTTTGCTGCTTTCAAAAGACAAAAGTATATTGGTGGCGTTTTGATTCTTATGCTAGTATCATGTATTACCACAGATTGGTCAGTTGTGTCATATTATGGATTCACATTTCAGTAACATATGCACCTTATGGGTATTGCTTTAATACACCAAATACAGTTGGAATGCCAAACAGCTCTACAGATTCCAATTGCTTAACCATTAAGCCCACCTTTTTTCAAGGATGGTGAATCTCTAGTAAAAGAGTTTCTGAAAATAAAAAATGATCCCCTTCGTCACTGTGACAGGAGATAGAAATGAATCCCTATATAGATTTACTTACCTGATGATGGTTTGCACAATAAATTATTATCCTATAGTAAGACCCCTGCGGTGACTGAATACATTGACCCAGCCAGCTACAACCTCACAATAATAGAAAGTATGCATGTTTTGTACAAAGGAATTGTGGGTAAGTGTAGGTCTGATCCTGCTTACACTTACCCCTGCTTGGATCTACCGCTTCCTCTTTTCACTGTCGGGGTTCCACACCCTTGATTTCAATTGAAAGTGTGAGCAATCAAAGAAGTATTATTAGTAATTACAGGCATTGACTGCTGAGACGTGTTGCAGATTTGGGTTCTCAGTGTGCATCTGTGCAGATGCATATGTTCTTTCAAGCACATGCATATCGTGTAAAGGGTGTGAGCGCGTGCCTAAGAAGATCTCATGTGGCCAATCAGAGGTCCTGAATACATCCTCTCTTGGAGCACCGGCTCCAGCTTCTTCAGCTTATCCACCCCAGGGGCTCCTTGATGCTCCTTCTCGCCGTGCTGTACTGTGCTCGCTGCACAGCCTCAAGTTTCTTCATCTTACCCACCCGAGGAGCTCTTCGATGATCCTTCTTGCTGTGCTGTACCATGCTCTCTCCACAGCTCCAGCTTCCAGCTTACCCACCTGAGGAGCTCTTCAATGCCCCTTCTCGACGTGCTGGACCATGCTTGCTGCACATCCCTAGCTTCAGCTTACCCACCCGAGGAGCTCTTCGATGCCCCTTCTCGACGTGCTGGACCAGGCTCTCTCCACAGCTCCAGCTTACCCACCCGAGGAGCTCTTCGATGCCCCTTCTCGACGTGCTGGACCATGCTTGCTGCACAGCCCTAGCTTCAGCTTACCCACCTAAGGAGCTCTTCGATGCTCCTTCTCGCCGTGCTGGACCATGCTCGCTGCAGCTCCAGCTTCTTCAGCTCACCCACCTGAGGAGCTGGTTGATGTCCATTCTCAACATGCTGGACCATGCTCGCTCCATAGCCTCCAGCTTCTTCAGCTTACCCATGCCAGGGGCTCTCTGACGCTTCTTATCGCCGTGCTGGACCATGCTCGCTCCACAGCCTCCAGCTTCTTCAGCTTACCCACCCTAGGGGCTCCTTGATGCTCCTTCTCACCTTGCTGGACCATGCTCGCTCCACAGCCAATCCCATCCCACAGGACCTTTGCCCAATCTTTTATCAAAATGTTTTTATGAAGGTATTGGGCACAGAATACGGAACATGCAACTTAAATTACATGCAGGGCTGGCTCTTGACAAAGGCCTGTCTGTAAAACTTTACAAAAAGGGAGGCAAAAGTAAAACACATTGTCAGGTTTGTTGACGTGGGTGGAGGAGGCTTCCAGGCTGACAAGGCCTCTGGTACCAGATTACGGAGCTCCACCCTTCTGCTAACTTTAGACGCACCACATCGTGTCTGCTGCTTTCAGAGGGACCTTGAATGACCACCCGGGGTGCTGCACACACCGCTGACTATAGCAGACCACTAGTGATGAGCTAAGGTACTGCACTCCTTCGACTCACACAACAGGCACGTGTAGTATGTATGACCCGTGATACTGCAGTGTTGTGCAGCTGGCTGGGTAAAATGGAAGGGGCTGGTAAAAAAATCACTTTGGAAAATGACGAGGGTGGAAGTAGTGTCATCAGCATACATGCTGTGTCATTTGCATGTGTAAATAACGTTCTGCAACATCAGCAAATGTGGTGTTTTTGCTGCTATGTTTGTAATACTGCTGTATTTCATACACTGAGTGATGGTGCAAATGTATCCTTGAAACCATCTTTTCTAAGTAATGGTGTCAATGTAGCCTGACTGTCAAGATTATAAACCCTAATCTGGTGCAAACTCCTGTGTGTGTCTGGATCTGGGTTACTACTGCCCTTCTAATGATGGCCTCTTTGTTCTCCAAGCTTTCAAAGATACTTCATACCTACAACTAACCTAGCTGCAAGTCCCCTTACTTTAAAGCAAATAAACTGCTTTTCCTGTTTGCTATATTTGCACAATCCTGAATCCCCATCTCTAGTCCTGAGTGGGCTGCAAGATCTTGGCACGCGTCCTAGACTCCTCAGGCATCGCATGTCTATCTCTTCTGAAAGGCAGAGTTCATGCAGCAAGTCTGGCTTTAATTAAAGATGCTGCTGCCAAGTTTATAGACATCGGTTGCAAAATGTGAGTTCTGGATTTTATAACAGTTTTAATTTTGTTCAGTTTTGTTCAGTAGATTTCCGTTCATACAAACTAAGTCTTTGCTCCTATTACCACGTGTGTAACATGGGCTACTTCCATATTTGGGGTGGATAAAAATGAAATTTCACAGGTGAAATTTTGCAGAGGTTATAAACTTTGCAATTTGCAACGGTTGAACGGTTTTTGTGAACTGCATCTGCAGAAAATCTTCTTGAAAAAACAATTTTTATATTGATAGTGTTTTTTTGCTGTTTTTTTTCCTGCAAATCTTACTTTGGTCGACTATTTCCAATAGTTGTAACATTTTATTCAGTTTATGAAGCTTGCAAAGTTTTGCACAAAGTTTGCATCAGGAAAAACTTGGTTCCATACAAACACATTTGGGTGGTAGTGGCTGATGGAAAAGCATGACAATTTCCACACCTGTGATTTCCTAAACAGTGGGAAGGCCGTCAATAGTGTTCTGATTCCACTTTTTCGTTGAGAGTTTAGTCCTACTGTGTACTAATTTATCCCTCAAGTTAGGATTTCTTCTGAAAACATAATTTTAGTTTAGTGGCTCAGTGGTATGATTTGAACCTTTTGGAGCCGTCTAGCTAGTTTAAAATCACATAGAATTTTAAGAGCTAGAGAGAAACTTGTATAGCTTCTGGAACATGGAATGCTAATTAACACCTACTAGTGTCCCCTTCTACATATTAGGAACTTAAATTTTCAACAAAGAAAAATCGGAGCGGTAAAAGGAATAGTCGACCGTGTGGACCATTTTGATGCAACATTATGGGTGCTAATGGAGCCGATTATTAGCTATTTAGACCACATGGAAAGTGATACTGCTTGTGCTACAGCGGGACTCCAAAAATAAATTCTAAATCAACATTGCCATTTCCCTGAATCCTCAGAACACACATTCATTCAACAGTGGGACCCATTACACTGCACACTTTCTCTGTTCATTTAACTCGACTTCAGGGATTTGGTGAAAGAACCAGGAGTCCCACCATAACATTGGCAGGATATCTAGATCTAATTAACTATTTATTATTTACACCTATAGTTTAAAAACGATTTACCTTGGTTTCATTAAACACCATTTTAATCAGACGCACCACCATAGTGGCAATGGATCTGCTAGAAAGAAAATCAGGCATAGGAAAATGCGAGACCAGCTTTAATTCTCAATTTATCTAATTTTTATTCAAAGCAAACTTTTAATATATCTGACATTTAGGCATTTTTTAATTCTTTATTCAGTAAAATCTTCAACTTTATTTCAAAAATGATCATTTAATTTTTAAGCTCGGAAATAGACATTTATTTCAGAAATCAGTATAAAGTTTAGCAAAAGACAAACAGTTCCCAACTCATACTATCCTAACATCCCTAACTAATCTCTCATCTTATACTTTCAGTCCTGCAAAGAAAACAAGTAATAAAGTAAAGAGTCCTTACATCCAAGATTCGATCTGAAATCCGGCAGCACTTCGCCTGGAAATCGAAAGAGCGACCCCCTCTAAGCAAAATCAGGGGTTTTTATACACTAATTTCCTAACTTAATCTATCTAAAAAGTATCGAACGTCACCAATTCAGGTTCTGATTGGACAATTTGGGGTGGGTGAGCATCTCCTCACCATTACAACATTCATATTCACAGTGAATCAGCAAAAATCATAATGCTGCTTTGTTTAGGACAGTCTTTGGCCGGGTCACTTCCTTGACTCGCAACATTGCACTGCTTTCCCACGTTTTGAACACTCGACTGTCCATGTTTTGGCAACCATCCTGGCTTCCAGGGAAAGGTAGCCTTGAACCTCCCATCCGAGCACAGGCAATTCATTCTCGCTTTCAGGCTTTGAATGCACATGAGCAATCTAACATTCGCTCGCAGTTCATCAGAGCGGCCATTTTCTTGGTAGGCCTCAGAGGCCACCTTTTGGAACTATCGTAGAAACAAACACAAATTTATGTTAAATATAGAACTAAAGCCCTTCTGTTTACCTCCCACCATACTGATGTTTCCCCATTAGTTCTTACCTAGCAGGTAAGCCACATAAATGCACTTTATACTCACATATCCGACAACTTTCTGGCACAAAACATATACAATAAGCACATTTAAACCGCGTTTATTTATGTTTAAGCTATGCATTAGTTCACATCACAATTACAACACCTATTAGTTAATTATATTGCTTCATGCGGGCAAAATTAGTATTCCCACGTGTTTTCATGTATGCAGCTTATACTATGGTTGATTATTTCACCACATCACACCATTAGTAAAATGTTAACGTTATGGAACATTGATTTTACGAGGGGTACACAAAATGTTGTTTTTGCCACCTCGCTCCATCAAATCCCTCATCTGGTGATCCTATCACCAAACATCTTTCAAAATTTTGGAAAATTTAGCAGAACATGTTTCGAATTCTTCATATTAGTATAATCTATACTCTAGTAACTTTCTCCTTTGATTATTTAAAAATCTTTTCTCTAATTTCTTCCATTTCTATTTTATTTCTTTCCCTTGCTTTTCGTTCTTGAATTGTCTTCTTTATTGCTTTTCTAAAATCTCTCCTACCTTTACATATGCAGCATAATCTTATCAGAAAAATCGCTATCACTAAGATTGTTATTGGAATTAGTATTTTACCTATAATTGAACTACCTATTTCCTGAAACCAATGCTTAACTGCTGTAAAACTTATACCTAATTTTTCAAGAACACCTTCAACCTCCAGTGGTTCAATCTCTTTATGTAAATCTGTAATGTTTGTAATATACTTCTCAATATTTTGACTGTTATCTGGAATATAAGTACAACAATGTTGCACTTTCAATATTCCACAGACTCCTCCCTCTTTTGTTAAAATTATATCAAGGGCAAGTCTATTTTGCATTACCATAGCTCTCATAGCAACCGTTTCAGTATCAACCATCAGGAAACCTCCTGCTGTGTCTGACAATCGATCAACTATTGTGGACAATTTTTGAATTCTATTTGCGTTAAATGAAATTCCCACTGCTGGTATCAGTGCTCCAAATACATCACCTATTATTTCTAGCACACTCTTTTCTTTTTCGACTTAAAACTTTGCCTATCTCATGCTTTCCATTAGTACCTCTATCTACATGAACATTTTTAGGAAAGACCAAGCCCACATAACAGGTCCCATACCAATGGTCGGGTAACCTATAGTAAGCTTTATTCCCACAGATAAAATAAACACCCGGAAAAACAGGATCATTTCCTCCTTTAAATCCCCAACCCCCTATAATTGTATAGGTGTCTTTACATTGACTTGCACCCACAAAATAATTGTCATACATAGTATTGTCTCTTCTAATACAAAATTTCCCTAACATTGGAGTATCTATGTTTATAGCCACATTCACATTCTTATCATCAAGATTTTCATTATTAAATGTCCAGTATTTAGATTTCAAATGTTTTATTTTCTCACTTAGTTTACAAGCAATCCTTCTTTCCTCAACCACATTCAAGAACGTCTTCTCTTCAATTCTCAATTTACATGTCAAATTATTATTAAAAGCATATTTTTGTGTCAACTCATCTATTTCTAAGAAATATGCTCCCATTACTTTTCCAGGTTTCTTTTTGTTCAATGCACCATCAACTTTTAGTGTTGCAAAGATTTCATCCACATTAGAATAACGATATTCCAATTTTCCAGTCTGATAAAACAAACTTGCAATTACACTACAGGTCACACCATATGTAAGAGGAAGGTGGCGATAGGTTACCCCTTCGGACATTGACGCTGGCAATTTCAGACAAACCTAGCAATCATCAACATTCATAGTTTTAATATACTCAAGTAATAGCTTTGAAAATGTGTTCTGTGTATAGTAACTGATGGACCTATCCTGATGCAACTCTGGTTTATACACATGAATCTCATGAACTTCTACTTTCTCATTTAGCTTATTTAACCTCACATTTGGCTTTAATTTCGTTAAACTGTCTTGGAAAGGAATAACAATAGCTAAAATTACCCACATTATTATCAATAATCACATACATATTGAACAGCATCTACACCATTTTCTAAAAATAGAACACTTTGTTTTATGATTGCTGACGCCCATTTTTTTCTAACACAATTTTTTAGACCTTGTGTCACTCTTAAATTCCACAGCACGTAATTTAATAACAAATTTTCTTCGACCTTGTGTCAATTCTATTCTAAATTACACTATGGTTAATTTTTCTAACAGATTTTCTTCGACCTTATGTCAACTCTGACCTCTTCTATTATTTACAATATCCGTCTCACAGGACTTCAGAATTTTTCATTTATTATCATATACTTTGAGCACGTATCTCTTTTCTCTACGTTGACTTCTTTACACACTTTTCCCAATCATCTTTGGGTTGTACAGGTGTTTTTGGCTGCTATTGACTTCAACAATAGGCGGTAGGATAATATACGTCCACTCGGGTGATTTTATATTTCTGGTTTGGTCATCTTACTCTTTTTGGCCTTTGAACCACTTCTATTTTCTTTCCCAATGTCTCCTTCTGGCTAGTGATTTCATTCACCTGTTCTTCTGGTTCTTTTGTTTTGTTCACCAGTTTGAATCTCAATCCACCAGTTTCTTTAGGCCAGTTATCTCCTTTACAGATTTTCTTAGTTTTTGGCTCGGTTGTGTTATGCTCCACTCTCCAAGCTCTTTTCCGTGGGCTTTTTCTTAATGCAGTTTCATCTGCACTGTCATCAGTTTCACTTTCAGTTTCTTCAACCGTGTCATTGATTATGATTTTCACAATGTCTTTGTCCTCCACAGGTTCAGCTTTCTTCTGTTACTCTGTTAGGAACACCTTCATAACTGGTACTTGGAATCTCATCCTTTTCGGGAGTTACTTCCTCTTCCCCAGTCTCAGGATTTCCGTTCCTGCTTTCAGAGTTTTCAATTTCTCTTCAGCTTTTTCCTCTTCAATGGCCTTATCTTCACTTACTCTTGCATCTTTACTGGTGCCTGTCTTTACCAATTCTCGATCTTCAGAATCTGGTATCTCCACAATCTCCCTTTCACCTTCAGACGCAGAGCTGGCTTCTGATACTTCCAGATGTCGACGTTCCTGTCGATCTTCAGTATCTGGAGTTCTTTCTGGTTCAGCTTCAGAATCAGAGTCCGTTGTACTTTCACCGTTGTACGGGTCTTCTGGTACAGGCACCCGAATGGTGTGGCTCGCATGCACCCACCTCTTCAATCCAGCACACTTGACTGCAGTAGTACTAACCAAGATCACCTGACGTGGTTTCTGCCACCGAGGTACCAAAAAATTTCTCCTGCGATGTATCTTCACTCGAACCCAGTCTCCAGGGACTAGATCATGATCATGAGCTGGATTTTTCTCTTTGGAATTTGACTCAGTTACCACCTGGTGGAACACAGAAGTTACCACATCAGACAGGTTTTTGCAGTAATCCAGTATGATGTCCTCATTAATTGTCAATAACTTACCAACAGGTATATAGGCCTGCCTCATCACCCTGCACATCAAAATCTCATATGGACTTAGTCCAGTTTTCCTGGAATGCTTCTCAGTGTCATCAGAACAAGAGGCAAGGCGTCTGGCCACTTAAGTCCTGTTGCCAAACACATTTTTGCAATTCTGTTCTTAATGGTTCCATTCACCCGCTCCACTACCCCTGAAGCCTCAGGTCTGTAAGCACAATGCAGCTTATGGCGAATGTCTAGAGCTTTACAGATCATTTGCAATAACTCGTTTTGAGAATGTGGTTCGTGATCTGATTCAATCGATACTGGGAACCCAAAATGCGGTATTATCTCTTGTAAAAGCAGCTTGGCAACAGTTATCCCATCATTCCTCCTCGTGGGGAAAGCCTCCACCCATCGGGAGAACAAACAGATTATCACAAGAATATACCTAAGCCTATTACATGGGGGCAACTCCACAAAATCCATTTGAACCCTTGTAAATGGACCACCTTCCCGTCCTATGGTTCCCAAACTTACAATGGTTCTTCTGTTTGGATTGAATTGCTGACATACCAAACACCTTTGGCACAAACTTTCAGCAATCATCCTGAACTTGGGATTATACCAAGTTTGTCTAAAAAGACGAATCATGGCCTCTCTTCCAATGTGGGCTTGACCATGGTACATCCGGGCCATGTCTGAGATCATGCTATCGGGCATTACTGGTCTTTCATCTTTCATCCTGCTTTTAGCCAAATATATTTTTCCGCTGCTTCTGCCTCTTCCTGTATCTGTAATGTAATGTAATGTAATTTGACTTATATAGCGCACAAATCACCCGAAGGTCTCAGGGCGCTTGCTTAGGGAACCCGTCCTGGTATTCCCTTGTGAGATACCCCGGCAGGGTATCCACAAGGTGAAAGCCGGCATCCCACCGCGAGGGGCCGTAGTGGAGATTAAGCAAGCTATTGCCCAGAGTCGCAGAGTGTGACCCCGTGAGTTGAGTAGGCACCGGCGCGAGAATTATCGAGTCCGTGGAATTTTGAGCCCGAGACCCTGCCGCGTCGGGAATCGAACCCTGGTCCACGGCCGCTCTCAGCCTCCGGGTCTGCCGCCTCTAACCACTGAGCCACACTTCTCCACTATCTGTTATCTGTATCTGTTTCACTTCCTGCCATGTCTCAACTACAGTGGTTAGCATTAAAGGACTCAGAACATATTCTTTCAGCTTATCTCGATTGATTGAAATTTGATTTTTCGCACAATGTTTTGCAATTGCATCCACATAATTATTTCCTCTGGAAATGTAATCTTCACTCTTTTTGTGCGCTGAGCATTTCACTACAGCTAATTTTTCAGGCAGTTGTATCACATCTATCAGTGTTTTTACAAATTCAGCATTCCTGATAGGTATTCCTGCAGTAGTCAAATAACTTCTTTGAGACCAAAGTTGTCCATAATCATGACCAACTCCGTAGCCATATTGACTATCAGTCACTATGGTTACTTTCACCTCTTTTCCCAATTCACATGCTCGTATAAAAGCAATCAACTCTGCTACTTGTGCAGAATAAATTCCTTTCAAACAAGATGCTTCCAACACTTCTGCCACTGTACACACTGCATAAGCAGCGCTTAAAATGCTACTCTCTGTTCTCACAATATGAAACAGAAGTATTTGCCTATGCCTCCATGCTATTTCGAAGTACACACTGGTTTATGTACAAGTAAACCACACACTGTTAGTTTACAAAAAACAATTTATGTTTTTCAATTTTGTACTTAGTTTACAGAAACAATTCGCAAAAAAGAGTCAGAACTAAGACCACTATCAACCGCACGTCTTAGCCATGCAAAATTACAAAACATTTACTGTACATGTGAACAAAACCCAAACATATGATGAATAAATAAGAAAACAGTGATTTTAAACATTTAGAACATTAACATGAATACATGGACCATACAATCTTGTGCATTACTGAAAAAAGGTGCTTTCACAAACACTTTGAAACACAGGGAGAAGGTAAAACACAACTTTCTATGCAATTACACTCCCAAGTCCTGAGCCCGAACTAATCAACTATTTATCAGGAACATTGCCAGTGTCAGCAAAAAATAACAATGACCAACTGGCCAAACACAACAAAAGGGGATGCCGACGCGTTTCGAATCCTGATTAGCGACTTGCAGAATTCTCGTCAGGGCAGACTGAATCTAGTCCATGGGAACTGTTAAAACGAAAAACAAAAAGGGTATTTACTATCTAGCAGATCCTCTTCCCACTACTCTCCGAACAGTGAGTTTATAAAATTCATACCTTGTGTAAATCCTGCCCACTGTTAATCCTGTTAAAGTGGGAATGTCGTCTATGCACTGGTGGCCTACGCTGCAACAGAGTAATAGGGGGGTAAGTGCCTTCGCAGGTCCACGGGGGGTGAGAAATTGCTTAAAACAAGAGGTTTCTAATGCTCATTTACCTGTCTTAAACCTGGACGTTAAGCCACGTCTTCGCCACGTGTGGTGAAGTTCTTATGTTTTCCTGAAATAAGGTAACAAGATACGACTTAGAACCCTGCTCGCTCAATGCCACGCTAGTTGCGTGTACATTATGAGACTAAAAAACATTTGCACTTACTTAAACACCGATCTGCGGTGGCCTTAATGGGGGTTCCGTTTTCAGGGCTGCTTGTCTCCGCACTGGGAGCAGTTAGAACAGTTTTTCTGTAAGGGTGAGGAAGGGGGATTGTATTACCGCGTTGTCGCTTCAATGCTTTAAATGTAATCAATGGCAACAACAGCGCTAATCGCGTGTGGGTGATTTTCAGAAAAAGGACTTACATAGACACCGGTCCGCGGTGCCCTTAGTGGGGGTTCCAATTTTAAGTCCGTATTTCACCACATCGAAGCCAGTAACTGTGGCGTAGGAAGGAGGGAAACTTGTTACCGCGTTGTTCTTTCTTAAAACCATTATGTGGCAATTTTAAAATGACCACTCCCGTGCTTACCGCAAATTATGTAGAAAATCGCCGATCAGTGCACTCGCTCCACCACGACAAACCTAGGGGTATGAGTGTCCCTGGGCGTCGCCGGTCTTGAGGCTCAAAACATATGGTTGCAAAGGGAGCCAATCAGACTGCTGGCCAGGCACTGATGTATTATGGGACATGTAGTCTCAAGAAAATTTCAGAAGTTTACAAGTCCGTTCTGGTGCATTATGGGACTTGTAGTGGCCGCCAACGGGCGAGAAGTATTTTATGCCCTATTTATTTCGCTGAGGCTGTTTAGACCCTTATTAACGCTGTCAAATTTTAGAATTAAGTACGCTTCCTTGCGCAACAGCATCGTCTCCACATCTTGGAAGTGTTTGGGGTCAATCCATGCCAGTGTGGTCCATTTAAAGTCATTCTCAGAGTGGCCATGAGACATAAAATGGTCCACCATTGGTGCAGTCTGGACTTTTTTCTTAAGCCGGGAGCGATGTTGGGTAATCCGGACATTAATGGGCTGATTTGTTTTGCCTATATATACTCTGCTACATGGGCAAACCACCGCATAGACGACATTCCGAGTCTTACAATTCGTGAAGCAGTCATGCTTCCATCTAATGCCATTATGTACAAAAGTGTCACCCTCTATGGTGCTTGAACATGAAACACAATTGCCACATTTGTGGTGTCCACATATGGGTTTCAATTTCCACTGAGTGACGAGGTCGCTTTTAGGTGCTGTGATATGACTATCTGCTTTGATGAGGTGTTGCCCTATACTTCTGTTCTTGCGCATAGCGAAGATAGGCTTAGAAAGGGGGTGCTCCAAAGTCTCAAGGAGATGCCAGTTGTTTCGAATTATATTTTTGAATTGATTCGTGTGTTGGCCAAATGTGGTCACACAAACCAATTGATCCAGGTCTTTCTTTTCTTTCTTTTCAAGGAGTGTATCTCTCGGGGTGAATTTGGCCCTGTTTTTCGAGTGCTTAAGCAATTTTTTTGGGTAACCCCTCTCTGCCATCTCACTGCAGAATCTATTTGCATGGGAGTCAAAATCACAAAGATTAGTACAATTTCGCCGTATCCTCAGCAATTGCCCAAAAGGCAAATTGTTTTTCAGAGATTGGGGATGCGAACTGCTATAGTGCAGGATGGTATTCCGGTCAGTTTCCTTCTTGTGCAAGGAGGTAATCAACTTACCCTCGCGGGAGCCTACAGTGACGTCCAGGAAAGTCATTTCTTTTGGACTGTAGTTAAGAGTGAATTGAATGTCTGGATGCCTGGAGTTCAACCATAAATGGAACTGCTCGAGGTCCGCCTGGCTCCCCTGCCACAGGAGCCAGACGTCATCGATATATCTAAGCCACTGAGTGATGTGTCCAGAAAAGGGATTGTCATTATGGACAAATCGCTCCTCATATTGTGCCATGTACAGCACGGCCAACTCCGGTGCATAGGGACAACCCATGGCTGTCCCTTTGACTTGAACAAAAAAACAATTTTCGAACTTGAAATAATTACTACGAAGAGTGATCTCAGCTAGTGCCACAATGAAGTTGGTGGGCACCCGGTGTGGTCTGTCCCTTTGTTCTAAATACAATTCAATGACCTCTAGCGCCTCGTCTTGCGGTATTTGTGTATAGAGCGAAGCCACATCTAGAGTCACCATCAGCTCGGTCTGGTCATTGAATGCACGTCCCTCAATTTGTTTAATGAAGGCTGTTGTGTCACCGAGATGCGATCGGACTTTTGCAATACATGGTTTTAGAAAGAAATCAATGTATTTTGATAATGGTTCAAGCACCGAATCGCAACCCGAGACGATGGGTCTGCCCGGGGGTACCCTTTCGTTCTTATGAATCTTCGGTAAGAAGTATAGAATCGGAGTTCGAGGCAATTTTTTATTCAGGAATTCATACTCTTTGGGTCCTAGAAAACCTGTCTCGAGACCCTCCTTGGTGATTCTGGATATTTTGTCCTGGATTGCATGGACAGGGTCTTCCTTTGAGGGTCTATACCATTCCCTATTGTTGACATGTGTTTGCCCTTCGGCAAGGTACATGGGCCGTGGCCAAAGGACCACCGCCCCGCCCTTATCGGCCCTCAAGACCGGCGACGCCCAGGGACACTCATACCCCTAGGTTTGTCGTGGTGGAGCGAGTGCACTGATCGGCGATTTTCTACATAATTTGCGGTAAGCACGGGAGTGGTCATTTTAAAATTGCCACATAATGGTTTTAAGAAAAAACAACGCGGTAACAAGTTTCCCTCCTTCCTACCCCACAGTTACTGGCTTCGATGTGGTGAAATACGGACTTAAAATTGGAACCCCCACTAAGGGCACCGCGGACCGGTGTCTATGGAAGTCCTTTTTCTGAAAATCACCCACACGCGATTAGCGCTGTTGTTGCCATTGATTACATTTAAAGCATTGAAGCGACAACGCGGTAATACAATCCCCCTTCCTCACCCTTACAGAAAAACTGTTCTAACTGCTCCCAGTGCGGAGACAAGCAGCCCTGAAAACGGAACCCCCATTAAGGCCACCGCAGATCGGTGTTTAAGTAAGTGCAAATGTTTTTTAGTCTCATAATGTACACGCAACTAGCGTGGCATTGAGCGAGCAGGGTTCTAAGTCGTATCTTGTTACCTTATTTCAGGAAAACATAAGAACTTCACCACACGTGGCGAAGACGTGGCTTAACGTCCAGGTTTAAGACAGGTAAATGAGCATTAGAAACCTCTTGTTTTAAGCAATTTCTCACCCCCCGTGGACCTGCGAAGGCACTTACCCCCCTATTACTCTGTTGCAGCGTAGGCCACCAGTGCATAGACGACATTCCCACTTTAACAGGATTAACAGTGGGCAGGATTTACACAAGGTATGAATTTTATAAACTCACTGTTCGGAGAGTAGTGGGTAGAGGATCTGCTAGATAGTAAATACCCTTTTTGTTTTTCGTTTTAACAGTTCCCATGGACTAGATTCAGTCTGCCCTGACGAGAATTCTGCAAGTCGCTAATCAGGATTCGAAACGCGTCGGCATCCCCTTTTGTTGTGTTTGGCCAGTTGGTCATTGTTATTTTTTGCTGACACTGGCAATGTTCCTGATAAATAGTTGATTAGTTCGGGCTCAGGACTTGGGAGTGTAATTGCATAGAAAGTTGTGTTTTACCTTCTCCCTGTGTTTCAAAGTGTTTGTGAAAGCACCTTTTTTCAGTAATGCACAAGATTGTATGGTCCATGTATTCATGTTAATGTTCTAAATGTTTAAAATCACTGTTTTCTTATTTATTCATCATATGTTTGGGTTTTGTTCACATGTACAGTAAATGTTTTGTAATTTTGCATGGCTAAGACGTGCGGTTGATAGTGGTCTTAGTTCTGACTCTTTTTTGCGAATTGTTTCTGTAAACTAAGTACAAAATTGAAAAACATAAATTGTTTTTTGTAAACTAACAGTGTGTGGTTTACTTGTACATAAACCAGTGTGTACTTCGAAATAGCATGGAGGCATAGGCAAATACTTCTGTTTCATATTGTGTGGCCCTGCCTACCCTCCTTCCCCTCGGGCCCAGCCACCCTTCTTCTTTGATTATTTGAGCGGGCAACTGCCCGAGTGGCTTGGGAACGACACTTAGTAAGTGTCTTTAAACTTTGGTAGCATTCATTGCTTCGCAAGAGTGTCCACTCTTGCTGATTATGGCAGACAAAGACACGCTGTCCTTCACGGAAAGCCATATTGATCAATTAATAGCATCCTCACCATTCTCTTCAATCACCTTGAGCGCCTCAGCAAAACAGCAAAACGAGGCGGATAAACTCATCAGGCTTCAAAAGAAGCATATTCTAACAGAACTTCACGGCCACTTCCTACTAAGGCATTTAAAAGCGGGCACCATCCCTTGGGGCCTCCAGGTTAAGAACATTCCCGTGATTTTCATTGAAGATACAGAGTACAAGAAAGGGTTCAGTCAAATTAATACAAAGTGCAGCAGGGATTTAATGGTGCATACCATTGAAACCGCCCAACGCATTTGCAGTCAGGAAGAGAAGGAAATTGATGAGTTGATCAAAACAATTAATGATAACCAGACTACGTCTGAAGCTAAGGCACTCCTTGACAAAATTGAAAAGGAGATCGCCACGTTCAAAGATTACTCATTAAATACGAAAGCAGCCCAATTTGACAAAGACTCTAAATCCTTCCAGCTGGAACGGGTTTACCCCTTCTTAAAAGAGGATTTTTACACCTCTGGAGAGTCACGGGGGGCCCTAAATTCTTTCCAGGGCAGATCGAAAAATAGATTCTTGACTTTCTCAGACACCACTTCTTCCGACTCTTCCCCAGACTCCAGACAGTCTACTTTTAATAAACGAGGCGCCACTCGTGGGTCGGCTCCTTTTTTATCCAGGGGCGGCCAATTGCGACCTCGTTTCAAACAACCTTGGCAAATGCGAACACGCAACAAAAACTACAACAACAACTAAATTTGTCTACCATAGTGAACCTATCTGACAAGGAATTGTCCAGGGAGGAAAAAATGCTTCTTAATCTTGGTCTCAAATTCGTTCCAACAAAAAGAACGGATTTCACTAAACTAAAATTAGAAGCACTTGACTTTTGCCGCAAGATAAGGTTAAAAACTTTCTTCGCTGGAGCCGAAATGACGTCCGCACAGGAAACTACTGGACTTAGGGTGAAATCACGTTTCACTCCTACTATGAACATTCCCAAACAGGTCATAGCCTTTGAGCAAGCTGTACTCTCTTCCCTTACTAAACTTGAGAAGAAAACTGGCTTCGTAAAGAACAACATCGGCAAGGGTATACAACAAGCAATTGGTGATCTGAAATCTGACACTTCAATAGTGATAAAACAAGCCGATAAGGGCGGGGCGGTGGTCCTTTGGCCACGGCCCATGTACCTTGCCGAAGGGCAAACACATGTCAACAATAGGGAATGGTATAGACCCTCAAAGGAAGACCCTGTCCATGCAATCCAGGACAAAATATCCAGAATCACCAAGGAGGGTCTCGAGACAGGTTTTCTAGGACCCAAAGAGTATGAATTCCTGAATAAAAAATTGCCTCGAACTCCGATTCTATACTTCTTACCGAAGATTCATAAGAACGAAAGGGTACCCCCGGGCAGACCCATCGTCTCGGGTTGCGATTCGGTGCTTGAACCATTATCAAAATACATTGATTTCTTTCTAAAACCATGTATTGCAAAAGTCCGATCGCATCTCGGTGACACAACAGCCTTCATTAAACAAATTGAGGGACGTGCATTCAATGACCAGACCGAGCTGATGGTGACTCTAGATGTGGCTTCGCTCTATACACAAATACCGCAAGACGAGGCGCTAGAGGTCATTGAATTGTATTTAGAACAAAGGGACAGACCACACCGGGTGCCCACCAACTTCATTGTGGCACTAGCTGAGATCACTCTTCGTAGTAATTATTTCAAGTTCGAAAATTGTTTTTTTGTTCAAGTCAAAGGGACAGCCATGGGTTGTCCCTATGCACCGGAGTTGGCCGTGCTGTACATGGCACAATATGAGGAGCGATTTGTCCATAATGACAATCCCTTTTCTGGACACATCACTCAGTGGCTTAGATATATCGATGACGTCTGGCTCCTGTGGCAGGGGAGCCAGGCGGACCTCGAGCAGTTCCATTTATGGTTGAACTCCAGGCATCCAGACATTCAATTCACTCTTAACTACAGTCCAAAAGAAATGACTTTCCTGGACGTCACTGTAGGCTCCCGCGAGGGTAAGTTGATTACCTCCTTGCACAAGAAGGAAACTGACCGGAATACCATCCTGCACTATAGCAGTTCGCATCCCCAATCTCTGAAAAACAATTTGCCTTTTGGGCAATTGCTGAGGATACGGCGAAATTGTACTAATCTTTGTGATTTTGACTCCCATGCAAATAGATTCTGCAGTGAGATGGCAGAGAGGGGTTACCCAAAAAAATTGCTTAAGCACTCGAAAAACAGGGCCAAATTCACCCCGAGAGATACACTCCTTGAAAAGAAAGAAAAGAAAGACCTGGATCAATTGGTTTGTGTGACCACATTTGGCCAACACACGAATCAATTCAAAAATATAATTTGAAACAACTGGCATCTCCTTGAGACTTTGGAGCACCCCCTTTCTAAGCCTATCTTCGCTATGCGCAAGAACAGAAGTATAGGGCAACACCTCATCAAAGCAGATAGTCATATCACAGCACCTAAAAGCGACCTCGTCACTCAGTGGAAATTGAAACCCATATGTGGACACCACAAATGTGGCAATTGTGTTTCATGTTCAAGCACCATAGAGGGTGACACTTTTGTACATAATGGCATTAGATGGAAGCATGACTGCTTCACGAATTGTAAGACTCGGAATGTCGTCTATGCGGTGGTTTGCCCATGTAGCAGAGTATATATAGGCAAAACAAATCATCCCATTAATGTCCGGATTACCCAACATCGCTCCCGGCTTAAGAAAAAAGTCCAGACTGCACCAATGGTGGACCATTTTATGTCTCATGGCCACTCTGAGAATGACTTTAAATGGACCACACTGGCATGGATTGACCCCAAACACTTCCAAGATGTGGAGACGATGCTGTTGCGCAAGGAAGCGTACTTAATTCTAAAATTTGACAGCGTTAATAAGGGTCTAAACAGCCTCAGCGAAATAAATAGGGCATAAAATACTTCTCGCCCGTTGGCGGCCACTACAAGTCCCATAATGCACCAGAACGGACTTGTAAACTTCTGAAATTTTCTTGAGACTACATGTCCCATAATACATCAGTGCCTGGCCAGCAGTCTGATTGGCTCCCTTTGCAACCATATGTTTTGAGCCTCAAGACCGGCGACGCCCAGGGACACTCATACCCCTAGGTTTGTCGTGGTGGAGCGAGTGCACTGATCGGCGATTTTCTACATAATTTGCGGTAAGCACGGGAGTGGTCATTTTAAAATTGCCACATAATGGTTTTAAGAAAGAACAACGCGGTAACAAGTTTCCCTCCTTCCTACCCCACAGTTACTGGCTTCGATGTGGTGAAATACGGACTTAAAATTGGAACCCCCACTAAGGGCACCGCGGACCGGTGTCTATGTAAGTCCTTTTTCTGAAAATCACCCACACGCGATTAGCGCTGTTGTTGCCATTGATTACATTTAAAGCATTGAAGCGACAACGCGGTAATACAATCCCCCTTCCTCACCCTTACAGAAAAACTGTTCTAACTGCTCCCAGTGCGGAGACAAGCAGCCCTGAAAACGGAACCCCCATTAAGGCCACCGCAGATCGGTGTTTAAGTAAGTGCAAATGTTTTTTAGTCTCATAATGTACACGCAACTAGCGTGGCATTGAGCGAGCAGGGTTCTAAGTCGTATCTTGTTACCTTATTTCAGGAAAACATAAGAACTTCACCACACGTGGCGAAGACGTGGCTTAACGTCCAGGTTTAAGACAGGTAAATGAGCATTAGAAACCTCTTGTTTTAAGCAATTTCTCACCCCCCGTGGACCTGCGAAGGCACTTACCCCCCTATTACTCTGTTGCAGCGTAGGCCACCAGTGCATAGACGACATTCCCACTTTAACAGGATTAACAGTGGGCAGGATTTACACAAGGTATGAATTTTATAAACTCACTGTTCGGAGAGTAGTGGGAAGAGGATCTGCTAGATAGTAAATACCCTTTTTGTTTTTCGTTTTAACAGTTCCCATGGACTAGATTCAGTCTGCCCTGACGAGAATTCTGCAAGTCGCTAATCAGGATTCGAAACGCGTCGGCATCCCCTTTTGTTGTGTTTGGCCAGTTGGTCATTGTTATTTTTTGCTGACACTGGCAATGTTCCTGATAAATAGTTGATTAGTTCGGGCTCAGGACTTGGGAGTGTAATTGCATAGAAAGTTGTGTTTTACCTTCTCCCTGTGTTTCAAAGTGTTTGTGAAAGCACCTTTTTTCAGTAATGCACAAGATTGTATGGTCCATGTATTCATGTTAATGTTCTAAATGTTTAAAATCACTGTTTTCTTATTTATTCATCATATGTTTGGGTTTTGTTCACATGTACAGTAAATGTTTTGTAATTTTGCATGGCTAAGACGTGCGGTTGATAGTGGTCTTAGTTCTGACTCTTTTTTGCGAATTGTTTCTGTAAACTAAGTACAAAATTGAAAAACATAAATTGTTTTTTGTAAACTAACAGTGTGTGGTTTACTTGTACATAAACCAGTGTGTACTTCGAAATAGCATGGAGGCATAGGCAAATACTTCTGTTTCATATTGTGTGGCCCTGCCTACCCTCCTTCCCCTCGGGCCCAGCCACCCTTCTTCTTTGACTCTCTGTTCTCAGGCATGATCCATCCACAAACATCACAAAATCTGATTCAGGTAAAGGTTTGTCCCTGATATCAGGTCTAGGTTTTTTGTGATCAAGCTCACCTTTCACTTCTGCTTCAATATTGTCAGGTAGTAATGTGGAATGATTAACATTTACACATCTGGTAATTGTCACATTTTCAGCTCCCAAAATTACTTTTTCATATCGAGTCATTCTGCTGTTGGTCATGTACTGTGTCTTGGCTCTAGTGAGAAGAATCTCCACAGAATGAGGTACATACACCCTCATTCCTAAAGCTGGTGCTTCACACAGTTTTGTTTTCAGCTGTTCAAAAGCTTCCATTTCTGTTTTGGTCAAAACTATAGGGTCTCTGATGTCTGCTTTTGTCAGTCTCTGCAATGGTTTTGCAATCAATGAAAATCCACTAATCCACTGTCTACAATAACCTACCATTCCCAAGAACATTCTCACTGGTCTTTGAGTTTTAGGTGGCTGCATTTCTTGTATCATTTTTATTCTTTCTATTGTGACTTGTCTGATTCCTTTGGCAATCTTGTGATCTAAATATTGTACTTCTGTCTGACAAAACTGCAATTTTGATGGAGACACTTTATGTCCCTCCTCTTCCAAATGATTCAACAATGCTACTGTGCCAGTTACACATGCATCCTTAGTTTTCGATGCAATCAAAAGATCATCAATGTATTGGACCAACACAGATTCTCCAGGCATGCTCAGACTTTCTAATGATTTCTTTAGCAGCGGATTAAAAATAGATCGACTCAGTGTACCCTTGTGGAATTCTACACCATGCTAGGATACGGTTCTGAAATCTGAAGGCAAAAATTGGTTGACTTTCTGAATTCAATGGAACAGTAAAGAATGCATTGCACAGGTCAATCAGTGTACCACTCTGCATCATGGGGAATTTGGTACAAAATTACTGCTGGATTTGGAACAATCGGGCAACATGGGACAACAATTTTATTAACCTTTCTAAGGTCCTGTATAATTCTAAATGTTCTGTTGGGCTTGTTCAATCCCATGATTGGTGAATTACAGGGGCTGCTTTCTATTTCTCTCAAAATTCCCTGCTCAATCATTTTGTCAATCACTGGAGTTATTCCTTCAATTATTTCTGCAGTCATCTTATATTGAGGAATATTTGGGTAGCTTGCACCTTCCTTTATTGTGACTCTTACAGGATTAACACCTTTCATCAATCCTATATCCTTTCTAGTGAAATCCCATACTTCTTCTTTCACTACTTCTTTCAGTTCAACAGGAATTTTTTCTCGGTCAAAAACAGGAAACATCTTACTCTGCTCTGCCTCAATCATGAGCATTTTCATTTTATACAAGCTATTTCATCTGGAGTTTGCAATTCTATGCCATCTGGTGAACAATATATGGCAAAGTTCATCTTGCACAAAATATCCCTTCCTAACAAATTAACAGGACTACTATCACACACCACAAATCGATGCATGTCTTTGAAAGTACCAATTTCTATTTCAACTGGTTCTGTCAGAGGAGTTTGTATCTGTCTATTAGCTACACCTACAACTTGGATGCTCTCTCCCGAGAGAGGAAGATTTTGAATTTCCACTGATCTGACAGTAGAACGGGTAGCACCAGTGTCCACTAGGAAAGTTATCTCCACATCATTCACCTTTCCGTTCACAAATGGACCAGACTGATCTACCTCAAGAGTGGCTACAAGCACACACTCTTCTTCCTCTCTCAGGCACCGTCATAGACTTTCATCCGACTCACTGCCACCTTCTTCTTGTAACCAATACGGAGGACGTGCATTCTCTCTTTGCGGTCTTTTTACCTGTTCATCTCCGCTGAATCCTGTCTCTGCACTGTACCTCTGCTGGTTTACACTGTTTGGCAGTGGCGGTTGTGGCACCTGACTTTGCTGATTTGCTATCTGCTGCTGTTGCTGTTGTTGATTTACCTCAAACTGCACCTGCGAATTTAACAAATTATTTTCCACGTTAACTCTCGGCGGACATTTACACTCTTTCTTCCAATGCCCTAACATGCCACAATTAAAACATAGGAACTTCTTCTTCAATTCATCAATATTTCCCACTAACTTAGGTTTACCCTTGAAATTTCCTTGATTCCCTGCATTCTTATTTTCCATTTGCGCCACTTGTTGTTCCGCTACCTTTACTTGTGCCCACATAGCTTTTCCTTTCAGCTTTTTCTGTTTTGCATCCATTTCTTCACTGCAATATTTCGCCTTTCTCAAAACTTCATCCACAGTAGCCGACTGCCAACCTATTGTGTTGTTGTATCATATCTCCAATCTCTGGTCTCAATCCATACACAAATCTGTATATGAAATGGCTCATATCTTTCTCATTTAGTTCCTCATAACCGCTATACTTTTTAAAGACTAACCGCAATCTTTCATAAGATTCTTTTGGCTCTTGTTTGGTCCTGTCTATTTTTACCCAATCTGTTTCTTTTGGAGGTATCTTGTTTTTCAGCCATACTATCACTTGTTCATATTTTCGCATTACATCTGGTGATGGAGCTCCTGTTACTTTGTCTCTAGCAAATTCCTCTCTTGGCCAATCTATAGCTATTTTACATTCTGTCCATAAATCTGCTGGCACCACTATGTCAAACAATCCATCCAAATCAATCCATAAAACTTGACACTTTTACAAATCTGTCTACCTGTCGATACCATTCTACTGGTTTCTCTCTCAACCTGGGGAAATCATTCGTGAATGACAATATGTCTTGTCTACTCCAAGGTACATGTACATATCCTCCTCCTGCTATCTCTCTCATGGGGAACTCAGTTACCACTGCCTCTTTTTCCCTGATTGGAAAAGCTAATGTGGTTTTATCATTATTTTCTTCTCTTCTTTGCTCACTTGATTCTACATTTGCTCACATCTCCCCATTTCCGCAGCAGCACAATCAATTATTTTATTTGTGCTTACCTCCCAGCAGTATTCATATTCTCAATGTCTTTTTCTGCAAAATCCACTCTATATGATTTCTGCAAAGATTTAAATTTTGAAAACTCCACTCCAAATTCACTTGCCAATTCTCCCAACTGATCATACACAGTTTTAGCCTTCCATGTTATGCTTTTACACACAAACATAAGTTCATCATCCTGGTATGTTTTTAGTCTATCTGTTCCAATTGTTCCAATAATTAATTCTTCCATATCTACTTTTAGTTTTGCCACATCCAGCACTTTTTGATTCCTGATCTTTCAGTTTTAATCCAGTCACTCAATTATTTTTCTGATGGTCCTACAGGTGTTTGCGTTAAATCTATTTTATCTACACTTTTCTCTGGTGTTGTAGAATCAGATTCTGCACCAATCGGGTATCTGTTAGATGGACTCTAATTAAAAGTTAATTCAGGTGGATTCACATTAATATTCAGTCTTATTTCAAATAAATCTGGATAAATATTTTCTTTTACTTTCTGTAAACTTTGTTGTAACGGAATTGCCAAGCTTGGCTCTTTTATTCTCTGATTTTCAAACACTGGTATTACAGGTCCGATTGTTACAGGGACAGTTACTGCTTCCATATTTTTAGTAAGGATCTGAATCAGTTCATGTGCAGATCGTTCATACTCAGAAATATCTGGTTGCACATCACTTCGAGTTCCATTACTTCGCACAGTTTTGTGTGAATCATTTACTTGTACAGGAATACCTGAAATTCTAGCTTCTACAGCTGGAGTACTTGGAATTTATCTGGCTTCTACTCTATCTGGTACATCTTTTAAACTTGAATATTGTCTTGGGGTTTCATTCATTCTTTCATCTGCTATTGGAGCATTCGGAGTTGTCCATAAAGAACTTGGCTGATATGGTGGCGGTCTCCTATTTAATATTTCTTCTAATACAACATCTTCTGATTCCCAATCACCATAACTTTGGTTCGCTACCTCCACATTCTTTTTCTTTTCTGTGCATTTCCGTCCTTCATATTCACCTACTAATCTAACTGGATACATACCATCGAACATATTACTGTCTCTCCATCTACGCATTCTGCTCTCATGTGTTTCACCCCATAAATTTCGACCTCTACCTTTCTGTCTGATATGCCTACATAGCCTTTCACTCTCTAGTTCATGCATCTCATCCTCCCATTCAACCAAAGCTTCAAACTAAGTTGGTCTAGGTCTCGGCTCAAGTTTCATCAAACTGCCAAATCAAACGATCCTCCTTCAGGAAAAGCTAACACACCATCATCCTGCGTATAACCAATTATCTAACCAAATGCATGTATGATAACCATATTTTGACGACATGTAAGAAGCGGGCGTTTTCGGTGGAGGAAGGAATTTTCCCTCTCTAGTCACAATTTCTTTGTCTTTTGAAAATACATTCTTTAATTTCTTAAACCATGAAGGTTTCTTCTTTTCCTCTTCGTAATAGTAAGAAATTTTTCCAGCAATCCTCTGTCTTTCAAAAGATCGCGCACTCCCCTGTTTGCTGCTTCGTATCACCAACCTATCGCAGTGCGGTTTACACTAGCGTACCAATTAGAACAAGATACGTCTTCTTAGTGCTTAACCAATCACTTTTGCTGCTTTTCCGTGATGAATCTATCAGCTCCTACTTTGTCTTGGTCACGAGGACCAATCCCAGCGCAACAGTTTTGACGTCACCAGCTTTAAGGCTTCTGCAGTGCCGACTGACCCCTCCCTTACAGGGATTTTTCAAGAAGCCGTATTTACAAGATATTTTACAAAATCAGTTAGTAACTTACAGAAAACAATACCATTTGCCTGTTTCGCTAATAAAGTGATAGAATTTTTTCAATCACACAAGTATTCTATAACTGGAGTAGACCATGCTTTTTATCCACAGAATTTTAGACTCGTCAATAAAGTAGTACTACCCTGTACCTTACCCTTCTATCAGGCAATAACGAACTTGTTTCTCCAGGAAAGCACATACAGAGATCTTTTTCACCTCCTTAGAGACAATCCCAGAGTTTCACTTGAACGCATATATCAATTTCATTTACACGCGTTCATACGGAAATCCCTATTCATATATACATGAACTCTGTATCTCCAGTAGGCAGAATTTACCACTAGCCCACCACAGAATTCCTCTTTCGTCAGTAAAGTAGGCGCAACTCCTTTACCCTTCTATCAAGCTAGGGTTGAGTCCCACTACTCTCCCAGCAATAAGCAATAAGTTTTAGTCTGGATACGCAATGATCCCTATACTTGAAGGCTAAGATTTCATAGACTGTCCTCACTATACATTTATCCTTTCACACCTAATGTCCCTAAACAGTGATATACGACTATACCACCGCAGTATACGGCGATACTACTTCTTGAAACAGACCAATGCACTGTGCGACTTTACTTGCCACACTTCCTCTGCCTGCAGAGGCACTAGCTTCACAAAAGACTTGGAAGCTTTCTCTGAACTACATGTAACGTAATACAAACTCAACAGATGTTAGTTCATAATTCTGTACATTTAAACTCTATATAATGTTTTATACATAATCCTAGCTGAATTCCTTAGCAACCATTACTCTGCTACCAAGTAATAACTGCTACAGCGGGACTCCAAAAATAAATCCTAAATTAACATTGCCATTTTCCTGAATCCTCAGAACACACATTCATTCAACAGTGGGGCCCATTACACTGCACACTTTCTCTGTTCATTTAACTCGACTTCAGGGATTTGGTGAAAGAACCAAGAGTCCCACCATAACATTGGCAGGGTTTCTAGATCTAATTAACTATTTATTATTTACACCTATAGTTTAAAAACCATTTACCATGGTTTCATTAAATACCATTTTAATCCGACGCACCACCATAGTGGCAATGGATCTGCTAGAAAGAAAATCAGGTGTAGGAAAATGCAAGACCAGCTTTAATTCTCCATTTATCTAATTTTTATTCAAAGCAAACTTTTAATATGTCTGACATTTAGGCATTTATTAATTCTTTATTCAGTAAAATCTTCAACTTTATTTCAAAAATGATCATTTAATTTTTAAGCTCGGAAATAGACATTTATTTCAGAAATCAGTATAAAGTTTAGCAAAAGACAAACAGTTCCCAACTCATACTATCCTAACATCCCTAACTAATCTCTCATCTTATACTTTCAGTCCTGCAAAGAAAACAAGTAATAAAGTAAAGAGTCCTTACATCCAAGATTCGATCTGAAATCCGGCAGCACTTCGCCTGGAAATCGAAAGAGCGACCCCCTCTAAGCAAAATCAGGGGTTTTTATACACTAATTTCCTAACTTAATCTATCTAAAAAGTATCGAACGTCACCAATTCAGGTTCTGATTGGACAATTTGGGGTGGGTGAGCATCTCCTCACCATTACAACATTCATATTCACAGTGAATCAGCAAAAATCATAATGCTGCTTTGTTTAGGACAGTCTTTGGCCGGGTCACTTCCTTGACTCGCAACATTGCACTGCTTTCCCACGTTTTGAACACTCGACTGTCCATGTTTTGGCAACCATCCTGGCTTCCAGGGAAAGGTAGCCTTGAACCTCCCATCCGAGCACAGGCAATTCATTCTCGCTTTCAGGCTTTGAATGCACATGAGCAATCTAACATTCGCTCGCAGTTCATCAGAGCGGCCATTTTCTTGGTAGGCCTCAGAGGCCACCTTTTGGAACTATCGTAGAAACAAACACAAATTTATGTTAAATATAGAACTAAAGCCCTTTTGTTTACCTCTCACCATACTAATGTTTCCCCATTAGTTATTACCTAGCAGGTAAGCCACATAAATGCACTTTATACTCACATATCCGACAACTTTCTGGCACAAAACATATACAATAAGCACATTTAAACCGCGTTTATTTATGTTTAAGCTATGCATTAGTTCACATCACAATTACAACACCTATTAGTTCATTATATTGCTTCATGCGGGCAAAATTAGTATTCCCACGTGTTTTCATATATGCAGCTTATACTATGGTTGATTATTTCACCACATCACACCATTAGTAAAATGTTAACGTTATGGAACATTGATTTTACGAGGGGTACACAATTTTGTTTTTGCCACCTCGCTCCATCACTTGCTCTATACAGGGTAAATCCTAGTAGTCTCATCAAAAGCAATATGCAGTATAAACAAATGGCCTCCTTGGACTCCATGAGGGTCTCCAACGTTTTTTAATAATTCTCCACGTTTATGGACTCTGCTGGTCTCTTGCCAGCAGTCATCAGTTTTATTCGCAATCAGGTCAATGACGTAGATGTGAAGTTTCAACAATTTTTTTTTAAGGTATTACTAGGTCGCTACAAAAAGTTTCACTGCATAAGGTATTGTCTCTCTGCTGTTTCTTAGTATCTGGTTGTGGAACTTCATGGTCCTTTCCTACTATCACCTTGTATCATGGTAATGGATGACTACAGGCTAATCTATTTGCACACTAGTTACTTTATTTGTATGCACAATGGGTTTCTTGCTATCTACACTTTATCTATAGCACCACACAACGCACCTGAGAGGTTTTTCCTCTATTACGATTTGCAAATTGGCACACTGTCCTTTTTAGCAATCTGTGTGAATATAGAGCATAGTTAACTATGAACTAAATAAAAAATGATTCTATGCCAATACCCTCAATATATACTTGTCTTTTCATTACCCACAGACCTACCCTGCTCGTCTAGAGATTCACTAATCCTTGGTCCTGAAGAAGGTGGTTCAGCCACTGAAACGCACATAGACCAGACCAATACGTCTCTTGAGGAGTGTCCCTGGAGAGCCAATTTCATCTAATTGTTTCTGTTGGAAACTATTTGTATTGCTCTCTTTAATATTACCTGGGGCCCCTCATAAGATTGAATCTCTTGTTTTGACAATGTATCAGTATGCTTTTGTGGAGTGAATGAGTACAAAAGTTTTGGTTTGGAAGAGAGGATGTTGTGGGATGATTATATATTTGTATTTCTGCATTTATATTAATGATTTGCGGACAAGTTTGTATTCTTTGTGATTTTGTTAATGAGTTTTGAATTTTTGTACAAAGTTTTATTGACCTGTATTGAAAAAAAATTATGAAAATAATAAGATAAAAAAGGTTTTAATGCTTGAACATTTTGCTACAAGTAAAGTAAGAAATAAAATGAGCTTTTTGTAATCAATGTGTGGGGTACTGGGACTAGTTAGAACCTTTCTGGTTAATCTAAAATGAAATAGGTCGGAAGAGAGGTATAATTCTAGTTGTTTTGATTCCTTCCCCCCTCCTCTTGGACCTAAAAGTATCTTAAGGGGGGGGGGGGGCTTTCTCTCTAACAGTTGAGGTTTCAGATGACTGAAGAGCGCATGGAAACACGAAGAAAAAAGGAAGCTGTGACGGGGGTGGTGTCTCCAGTTTCATGAAGGTGATGGAGAAAACACGTTGCCTCTAAGCGACAAAGCCACTGACAACCCATCTTGCAGCCCAAGCATTTATATAATGATCCACCCATCAACACGCTCCCAAGACCAAAGACTGGAGTCCACCCAAAGACTGGCTCCAGGACGGTTCTGCAAAAGTTGGCTGCGTGCGCACAATTCAGAGCAGTCTGAAGCTTTAGTTCAGTTATTTGTTCTAGTTCTGTGTCTTGAGATGGTTAGCACCTACAACCAATGAGGTATGCCCTGTGGCATCCAGTATAAGCTTAGACCCTCACAAATGCATTCAACACAAAAAGAATAAGGTAGTAGCATCCACCCCAATGCTTGCTGATGGTGTCACTAGGCCTAGTGGGAGTCACATCGACAAATAGTAAACAGAAAGGCCTCACCCATATGATTGGGGCCTGCTTAGTTAGCCAGTCTGCCCTGATAGGGTAGTATCCCCATCAAGGCGGTCTCAACCTCACGATGAGGAAGCTCTGAAATGTTAATATTGAACAAGCGTAGAGTCCAAATAACCGTTAAAACTGCCTCTGTGTAAACCTAAGGAATTTCCTTTATTTTGAAGGTACATTGTGCAGGTTCAACATAATTTATCATCGATGAGGTTAAGAAATAATGTCTCGTATATCATTGTGCCAATGTGTTTCGGCAAATGAATGTGCCCCAATGGGGTCTCAGGCCTTCATCAGGGCAAAAAAGGATTCCTACTCTCCATGCTCACTCATCTGTACATGCAGTGGAAAAAAGCAGGAATACTTCTTACCTCCAACATGTCATTTCTTAACACCTGTTAGGAAAAAGACATGGTTAATTAATGTTGTAGTTCTGTTCAGTCTTTCAGGTCTGTGGCTCTGCCGGTGTCCTGTTATGTCCTTCTGTTCTCAGTTCCAACCAACAATTCAAAAAGTGTTGCACTCATAACACTTCAACGACACAGCAAACATCACAACAGAACGTGACCGCCATTGTTCATTGTAACTTCACTCACTGGCAGGGAACCCATCCTATAGTCAAACGCTTGAAGACATGTTAAAAGATGTATGTAGTTACCGGTAGGGCGATTGCATCCACCTTTCGATCGGTGTGATAGACCTCACAAATGCCATACTGTACAGCAGGCCTTCTCACAAAGACCAGCTGTGTTTAGAAGTGAAGCCTTTGGCAAACTTGTGGTGGATTCTGGGCTGGACTCATCAGCGTTACAAAAACATAACACCGCAGCGCAAGCATCCTCCTCAAAGGAAGACTTTTTATTACTGAGGGCTCGGGATCTGTGCAACGATACTTCTGTCCGTGAGGGGAAAAAAGAAGGGTGGTCTATGAAGTTTCCTAGGCATAGGTGTGGCTGATTGGATGCTGTGAAGGTTGTGCAGGTTGAACCTTAGCTATACTGTTGTGAGTAAGTCCAGTAACGTGACAAAGTAGAAGTGGAAGAATAAAAGGTTTATTCTTATTAAAGTATCTTGAGCAAAGAAAGTGTGGCTCTCCCCTGGTCAGTCAGACAGCAACTGCCAGGGTCGAGAACATCCACACACAACTGGAATGTGGAATGCACCAACACAGCGCTCCACGCTCCATAATGAACATAGAAGATCACAACATATCCTCTTCGCTTATATAAATAAATATAGGGGAAAAAACAGGAAATAAAGATAAGAAAATATGACACATTGTTACAAGCTAGCCAATTAAATATTGCTAACAGAAGTAAAAGGAAAAATAGAGGAAATGCACATCTTATTCGCAAATGTAATCTTTCAGATAACCTGGAGGATGACAATTTCTGTACGCCCTTACCTGACGTACAAAAGGAGAACCGAAAGGAAGAGAAGCAGGAGCATCACCTCCCCCCTGTACCACATTTTGAGGAACATTAATTCTCTGAGGATTGTGCATAAAGTCATCATCAGACATGGACAAGAAAGTGTTACTCGCAGGAATATCCTGACGTTTAGGTTTGACATTAACACTTACATCATCATTACCTTTCTGATACAATGCCACCCTTCTATAATTCCATTTCTCACCATTATTCAATATCACACAATACGGTATGGTAACCTTGACTTTATAAGGACCAAGGAATTTAGTAGGGAACCAGGTCTGCCAGAATGTATTTTGACCCAATCTCCAGGACAAATTTTCTTATCAAGACTCTTCTTGTAGTTCAAACATTGTTGAGAAGAAACAGAAGGCGAATCAAGAGGAATACGTTTTTTTGTGACAATGTCTCTCATCCAAGTAGGTACAAGCTTTGTGTTTGGTTGTCTCCCACGCATCATTTCAAATGGTGACTTACCCGTGATACCATGCACACTTGAGCGATAAGCCCACAGCATCTCTGACACCATTGACTCTACATCTTGCCCATTGGAGATTGCCATCTGTATAGCAGCCTTAATTAATCGGTTAGCTCTCAACAATGCCATTACCCTGTGGGTTATATAAAGAGGTATGACTATGCCTAATTCCACAAGTGGAGAGAAATTTCTGCATTTCATCCGATGTCAGTTGTGTGCCATTGTCTGTTAAGAGAACCAAAGGTATGCTTTCCTCTCTCCAAATGTACCTCATGGCACTAATTGTAGTGGAAGTTGTGATATCTTTAGTGAATTTAACAATCAACCATTTTGTGTGCACATCCACAACCACAATACCAAAACGTAAACTCTCTTTCAAGCTATTCATCGGCCCAATGAAATCCAAACATATGGTGTGCCAAGGCTGACCTGGATCTGAGATATGTCCTGAGGAAGCCTGAACACCAACTTTCAGACGTTTATCACTCTCTTTACAAGCTTCACACTTAGTAATCCAAACATTTACATCCGAACCCATACCCAGCCACTACCAATTCGCTCTCAGTCTTTGTTTTGTTCTAGTTTGACCCAAATGTCCTTCATGGGCTAGCATGATCAAATCGTTTCTTAACCGCATCGCTGCTGCAGTTATTTTTGCGCTGTGCGGCTGTTTTCAAATAACCGCGTTACATGACGAGCTCAGCTCGTCATCCGCACACGTCACCCGTGGCTGATGACGAGCTGAGCTCGTCATCAGCATCGAAGGGGTTAAGGAAATTAGAGGAATAAACAAATCACCCCTCATGATCACAGTATCTTCACAAACTGACAGCTCATCTAACATCTTAACAAATGGCCTATTGGTGAGTGAAACTGTGCTCTCTCTCTTACACCCCATTTGTATTAGTTTTTTTAAGTTCTACCATAGAACTGTCTGTAGACATAGCATTAGTCCACTCACTCTTAGTCAAGGCCTGAGGTTCACATATGCCTAAAACATCCTGTACAAAAGCAAAAGCTCCTTCGTTTTGTTTCTTTAGAACAACTACTTCATCAACTGTCTTCCAATCAAGTGACAGTCTCGACAAACAATCTGCTTGTATGTTTTTCCACCCCTGAATGTACTCTATGTTATAACAGTACTCCTGAAGACGGGAAGCTAATCTAGCCAACCTAGCTGAACATTTGGCATCACCACCTGGTAACAATACTCTAACAAGAGGCTTGTGATCTGACTTTAATGTGAACTTAGATCCCCACAAATAAGTTCTAAAGTATTCACAAGCCCAAGCAGCAGCTAAGGTCTCACGTTCTATAACAGAATAATTTTTTTCTGAACAAGTTAAAGTTCTTGATGCAAACGCAACGGTCTTTTCTTGACCTTTATGAATTTGTGCTAAGACAGCACCTAGACCTGTGGCACTCGCATCAACAGTGAGTACAGTCTGACATTTAGTGTCAAATGGTGTGAGAATTCCTTCCTCACAAATATCCTTGTTTATATTTTCAAAACACTCCATAAAAAGCTAGTACCTTTCTTCTAAAAAGATCTTAAATCCGCTGTCTTAGACGAAAAATCTTTGACAAACTTGGAATAGTATTCTACTAAACCTAAGAATTACCTTAGTTTGTCCTTATCTGAAGGAACAGAAGCTAACCTAATGGCATCTAACAAATTCTGTTTAGGTTTCACCCCCAAATCTGAAATTTCGTACCCCAAATAATCCACTTTGTCTACTAAAAACTTACATTTATCACGCCTGAGCGTTAGTCCAGAATCTTTCATTTTGGACAAAGCCTCACGGAGTGTATAATTGTGTTGGACAACTGTGTTACCAAATATCAAAATGTCATCTTGAAAGAAAACTATATTCCTCATCCCTTTAAAAAGTACATTCATCATCCTTTGGAAGATGCTCGCCGCAGAGCAAAGTCCAAAATGCATCCTGGTGCATTGGTAGATACCTTCCATGGTGATGAAGATCAGTTCATTAATATTGGGAAGTGGGAATGTGTCAACTACCACATTCTGATTGAGTGACCTGAGGTCAATGCAAAATCTAAATTTTCCATCAGATTTCTCAGTAATCACTACCGGAGAAACCCAAGATGAGCTTTCAACCGGTTCAATCACCCCAGAGGTGAGCATCTCTTGAAGCATTTCCTTAACCGCTTCTCTAGCTACTAAAGGTGTCCTTCTTACTTTATGCTGTATCGGCCCAACATTGGGTTTTAACACTATTTTGTGCACATATCCTTTGAAAGAACCCAATTCATCTCTAAATACTTCTTTACTTTCTTCTAAAATCTTCTCTAAGGGCAGATCATCAACAACCAGAACCTGAGTTGGAGCTCCGGGATCAATAATAATTGATAAGTCAAATTGATGCATCCAGCCTAAGATAGGTGGACCATCACTTGCTACATAGACTTTGCCCTCAACGGATCTGCCTTTGAACTCAATGACAGACTTCATGTAACCAATAAGGTCTATCGTTTCACCTTGATATCCTCCTGGATTTATATCTTTAGGCAATAATGTAGCATTAGACCACAAATTGTCATAAGTATCTTTTGTTATGATGGTGTACATTGAACCACAATCAACCATTAACTCCACTAAGACATCATTGATCTTAAAGCTAGCTTTAGGTCTGTTTTTCCTGCCAATATGATCACTAGGATCATCAACAACTAAAATCCGGTCAACCTGTAAAGGAACATCATTAGTAGCACCTGTTCAGCATACATTTTGAATTAAGTTGTCGTTATCATCATCTATAACTGCTACTCGCTGTTTAAATGATTTCCTACACATATTTGAAAAGTGACCTTTACGTCCACATTTAAAGCAATTTTTATCTAAGGCAGGACATTTGCGGAAGTCAGCATTGTGGGATGAGTTCCCACACCTAAAGCAAGATCTAACTTGTTGCCTTCCTCTTTGAGAAAATCTTCCTGATCTGGAAACGGCTGCCACATCTGAGTCTGCACAGGAAACTGAAGAGATGGTTCCAGGGTTACCTCCCTCTTTTTTATTCAATTCACGCATACAATATTGAGTGTTCCAGAACTTTAGCAATATCTATAGCGTCCTTCAAGGAAGGGTTCTTCGCCACCCAAAGTCGTTCTTGCGTCTTCTTACATTTGCATTGTACTATGAGTTGATCTCGTACTAACTCATCTGTCATTGCTCCAAATTTGCATTTTAATGATAATTCTCTAAGTTTAGACACAAACTCATCTATGGATTGATTATCTTCTTGTCTATGGGTGTAAAATTGTTATTGGTTCATGACAATATTTATCTCTTTAGCAAATCTAACTTCTAAACGTTTCTTTGCCTCAATGTAAACATCTTCAATTGCATTTCCATTGGGTAAGGTTGCAACCGGTAGGTACTTGAAAATGCGTTGACCCTCTTTGCCTATGTTGTTTAGAAGTAGAGCTTTTTTCCTTGCAGCACTGAATTTTGAGCCATCCAAAGCATCTATGTAATTCTCGAACATGGGTAGCCAGTCTTCCCACTCTATCAATAGTGGTCCAGGAGATGCTAAAAAAATTGGAGGCGTAATTATGGAACTTTGACTTTCCATAATGTATTAAAAGTACAAATTTGTGAACACCCAAAAAGAAGAGCGAGGAAAAAAAAATGGTTGTAAAGTTATATTGTAGAAGTAAGGATGAGTACTAGTAATCTAATGTACTTTAAAATGAGGAAGTGAAAGCAATCCGGTCTAGTTTTTTTCACGGTGCACTTCACTAATATAATATAAATTTCCTCATTGAAGTGCTGGAGCGAAATTGAATTAAATGCAAAAATAAACAAATATGCTTCGAGTAATACCTGTTCATCCGAAGATTCTCCTCACTCTTTAAGAAAGTAAATGCAGCTCCGGAGTTTCCGATAAAAATAATAATTCAAAATGGCCGCTACGTTTCTTACATTAGTTTCGATGAGAAGTTGACCTTGTTGCAGCAACGTGGTATGCGTGACGTTGTGTCTACAGGCGATCGAGCATACTAGACGCGATGTACGCACAGCTCGAGATTCCCCCTGTGACGTGGTACACACACAGCTCAAGACTGTGTCTTTCAATCTCGCACAAGCTGACTATGAAATAACGGTCACACTCCACTCTTTACGAAGGATGAATTTCGGATTAAAATTACTCACAATGAGCCAGTTTCGTTGCAGGAAGGTTACTTGACAATGAAAAGTTTTTTTTTTTCTTCTGCCGATATCTCTTTCACACACTGGTCCTTTCGCCACCTCTGCTCAGGATAATACGATGCTGGCCAAAACGTCGCCAAAAATGATGTGAGTAAGTCCAGTAACGTGACAAAGTAGAAGTGGAAGAATAAAAGGTTTATTCTTATTAAAGTATCTTGAGCAAAGAAAGTGTGGCTCTCCCCTGGCCAGTCAGACAGCAACTGCCAGGGTCGAGAACATCCACACACAATTCAAAATTTGCAAACATTCGTGACAAGAATTTTCAATTCTATTAAGGACAAGGAGGCGAGGATTATGCTTTCTCATTTCTTTAATGAAATGCTCAGCAGCCATAAAAACAACCAAAAAACTACATTTCCCATGAACACCAGGGAATAACCATAGATGGTAGAGTATAAAAGGTCCCAACATTAGTCTGTCTTCCTCTTTCTTTGTGGAAATATATCCAAATTAAAGTAAAATCCCAAGTAGAACAGGAACAACAATTCCAAACAAGCCGCTGTCATCCACAGAATCCGGAAGTAGGCAGCTGACGAACCATGGGTCCAGACGACAGGAGGAGAGACAGATCCCGGCAAGGCAGGAGCGACATCACTTCTGATCTGAGCCTGAAACAAGAGACAGAGCCATAATATCCAAACCCAACAAGACTGTCAAGAGTCAATCAGGGAAGGGAACAGGGAGAGAAATATTTGCAAATGCATGTATATAATCCTAATACATAAGCATACAAATATGGAAAAACCTGGGTGGGATAATCCTCGCCTCCTTGTCCTTAATAGAATTGAAAATTCTTGTCACGAATGTTTGCAAATTTTGAATTCTATGTCAGGACAGGAGGCTCCGATTATGCTTGTTTAAAGCTGATCCACCACCACAGAAGCAACACAATCAATCGGCTTGTAATAAAACGTTTTAAATACAGAATCAGATGACCAATCTGCAGCCTTCATTATATCAAACAAAGTAACACCCATGGAGAAGGCTTTGGACGCCATAGCCCCACGTGCCGAATGTGCGCCAAACACAGAAACATCAATACCTGCTTCCGACATAAGACCCCGTACCCAGCGCGCCAAAGTAGCAGGAGTGACAGGGCGAAAGGGCTTTTGCAAAGCAATCAGCAATTGACCCTGCATGTCAGAACGCACAGAAGCGGTACTCACCTCGTAATCTTTCAAGCATTGCACAACGCAAAGGTTGGGATGCGAGGGAAAAGAAGGATAAAAAATAGAAGGCGTATTAGATTTTGTACGCCGAGAAAGTCGAAAGGAAACCCCTTCAGGAGTAAAACTTCGACCAGCAAGATCCAAAGCGTGGACATCAGACACACGCTTACAGGAAACTAAGCACAGCAACATAGTCAACTTCGCCGACAATTGCTTGCGGGAAAGCAAAGAGTTCGAAGGCCAGGACTCCAAGAAACGGAGAACAACCGAAACGTCCCACAATGTAACATACTTCGGAGTGGGAGGTTTCGCAAACCGAATACCTTTATGGACCCTGGAAATGAAAGGATGTTCACCCGCAGGTTTCCCATCAATGTGGGTATGGCCTGCCGAAATAGCAGAGCGGAAGCCATTGATAGTGGAGTAAGCCAGTCCTGAGGTGGCTAAAGAAGCCAAAAAGTTAACAATCATACTGACATCCGCTGAAATGGGATTAACTTGTTGTTGATCACACCAATCGCACCATCGCTTCCAAGATCCCTTGTATCGTTTGTGAGTATTGGGGGCCCATGCCTCACGAAGGTACCTGGAAGCGTCGCTTGAAATGCCCGGGATCGCCCAACGGTCCCCGAGATCTTCCACGCGAGCAACTGGAGGGAGCCCGAGGAGATCAGGGGATGTGGATCTCCGAGAGGATCCAACAAGAGATTCCACAACTGGGGAAGGAGCAACGGCGGAGCGGAGCACATTTCCAGAAGCACCGGAAACCAAGCTTGAGCCCTCCAGAGAGGAGCAATCAGAATCAGATCCGTCTGGAAACGTTTGGAATAAGCCAAGACCCTGGGAATCATCAGAAACTGTGGAAAGGCATAGCAAAGGGTCGATGGCCACTGCTGGAGAAACGCATCCGTGGCCAGAGCCTGAGGGTCCGGTCTCCAACTGTAAAAGCGCGGGAGTTGCGCATTCAGACGCGAGGCAAACAGATCCAGTTGACAAGGACCCCAATGCCGTTGGAGAGCACGGAAGACTCGAGGGTGGAGCCTCCAATCGCTGTAATCCCGGAGATGTCGGGAGTGCCAGTCCGCAATTTGATTGTGGCATCCCGGAAGATACTCCGCAATAACAGTGATCTTGTTCTGCAGACAAAAGTGCCAGAAATGTTTGGCGATCTCCGCCAAGATTTTGGAACGGGTCCCGCCCAGCTTGTTCACGTAGCGGACTGCCGAGACATTGTCCATCCGAAGAAGGACACAACAACTCGGGCGCGGGGGAGAGAAACACTTGATCGCAAAGGAACCCGCTAGGAGTTCCAGACAATTGATATGCAGAGTCAGTTCCTGAGGTGACCAGCGACCCCCTGTCGAAACAGACCCGCAACGGGCTCCCCATCCCCACCGACTGGCATCGGACTCTATCACTAGATCCGGGGAAGACCCGAAGAGGGCTCGACCATTCCAGGCCTCCATGTGGTCCAACCACCACTGCATCTCCCAACGGACCTCCTCCGTAAGAGGGATCTGGTCTGAATACCCGAGACCTTTCCGGAGATGCAGAATTTTCAGGCGTTGCATGGCCCGGTAATGTAGAGGGCCCGGAAAGATCGCCTGAATGGAAGAGGCTAGAAGCCCCACTACTCGCGCCAATGACCTCAACGACACAGTCGGTCTGGAAATAACAGACGTCAACTCCCTCTTGATGTAACGCATCTTTTGCTTGGGTAAGAGAAGTTGACAGGACACCGAATCTATCTGGAAGCCCAGGAAGTCTACAGACTGGGAGGGAACCAAAACCGACTTCTGAACATTGATCAGAAAGCCCAGAGATTGTAACAGATCTACAGACCATTCCAGATGACGCATAAGTTGAAGAGGACAATCCGCCATCAGGAGGATATCGTCCAGATAAATTATCAATCGCACACCCCGAGAACGTAGATGTTCTACTACAGGTCTCAACAGTTTCGTGAAACACCACGGTGCCGATGACAGACCGAAGGGGAGAACCTGATACTCGTACCAAACCCCTTGCCACAGAAACTGAAGGAAACGGCGATGGGGCTGAAAAATCGGAATCGAGAGGTATGCATCCTTGAGATCCAGACGGACCATCCAATCCCCCTCTCGTAAGAGATCCCTCAAAAGATGGATGCCCTCCATCTTGAAATGCCGGTAGACTACCACCCCGTTGAAATCTTTCAGATTGAGAACAAGGCGAGAGCCGCCTCCCTTCTTCTCGACCAGAAAGACAGAACTGGCAAACCCCAAGGGATGACGAGTCGTGGGAACAATCGCTCCTTTCTTGAGGAGGGTGGCTATTTCCTCGGAGAGACACTCTTGGTCCTTCAGAGGAAAATGCAAACAAGGGGGAGGACGAGTTTGATGCACTGGATGATAAAACTCTATTCGAAACCCTTGAACAGTTTGCAGAACCCATGCATCGCTTGAGATCATGCGCCAATTGCGCAGGAAAAATTGAATGCGACCCCCCAACATCACATCGCATGCATTTATTAGGCTCACCTGTAGAGGAGGCATCATGGTACTGTCCCTGTTGACCACCAGATCGGCCTTTTCCATACTGTCCTTTTCCCTTTCTGGAGGGGTAAAAGTTGGCTCGGGTGGAGTAGCCGGAGTCGTAGGATCCTCTCTGCTGAGAGTAATTTCCCTTCTGGGATTGGTTCGCAGAGCCTCGGCCGAACGAGCGTCCCCTTCCACGCCCGGACTTAGCAAAAACCGGACGCATGGCCCGTCTCAAAGAGGCCTGCGCCTTGTCAATGCCACTAAATGTAGAGACAAAACGAGTGAGCTCCTTCAGGAAAGGCTGTCCGAACAACAATCCTTGTGCCTCAGGGCCAGACTCAGACGTCGCCAGTTCTGAAAGTTTAGGATCCAACTTTAAGAGGATGGACCTGCGACGTTCAGTCGACATCGCGCAATTCGCATTGCCTAGATAACAAATCGCCCGCTGGGCCCACTCAATTAATTCTTTAGGATTCACCAGAGCCGAAGCCTCGTCAGCCTTATAACCAAGGTCCAAGAGTTTGGTGAGGGGAGCCAATAAATCGAGCATTTTGTCCTGACAGGACTTCCAGGATCTGTCTAAACCTTTCTTTGGGTCTTTCGCGTACTTTTTTAAATACGTGACCATCATGGGGTCAACCTCTGGGGTGTCGGAGAGATGGTCTGCCAAGTCCGGTCTCGGGCACTCAGAACGTAGACGCGCCCGAACCGAGGCCTCAAAAGGCTGGCGAATGTGGGATTCAATATAAGCCGCCACCGCAGGTGAAGGCGTCCACGATGAAGAGTTCGGGTGGACGATGTCCGCCGGCTCGAAATTCAGGACTGAAGGACGCTCAGGTGCGTCTACAAAGTGTTCCTTACAGACCCTCTTCCGAGGGGGAGGTGAAGCGTGGTCAGAAGAAGCTGAAGAGTGGGCATTATCCGACTCCGACTCATGAGGAGCTGAAGAAGCGGAAGGAGCGGCCGCCAAACTCTTCGCAAGGCGCTGAAAGTCAGCCTTATGAGGATTCATCGGCGACTTAGCCGACTTCTTCGCAGCAGGCAACCAACCCTGCTGTTGGGCGTACTGAGTAAGATGACGCTTCAGGGGGTTAATTGCACGCACCAGTGCCTTGTTAACCGACTGTTGGACCCCCTTGTCCAACTGCTCCACCAAATTCTGCTCCAAGGAGTCCTCCTCCTCGCCATCATAGTAGTAGTCGTCGTCAGCGTCATAATATTCCGCCATTCTACAAAGTAGAAAATTAATGCCCACCAGACGACTAAAAATCAGAGTGTCGAAACACCAGTCAAGGGGGAGTGTGTAACCCCAAAGCAGGCTTTGAAGGAAGCAGGAACCGGGTCCGGGCTTCCAGAAATCAATTCAAGCGTGGAGGGAGCCAAAGCCTGCACAACAATACACTCTAGGCAGAGCCTATGCCACAATGTTGCAACCGCAGTCCTCTAGAAACCACGGCGTCTGACGGGGTTAAAGTTGGTAGACAGGTCGTGGGCAGTACGCCAAAGACGTCGTCACTCAACCAGTTCTGAAGAGAAACCGGAAATAGGACAGCGCGCACGCGCGACTGTCACCTGTCACCAAACACCGTCTCGAGAGCGCTCGCGCTCCCCTAAGGAAACGGAAACCCCTGCTCCCACTCCACAAGAGGACACGAGCGCGAGACAGCGCACGGAACAACGGAGGTGACCACACGCTCCAACGGAAGAGAACGTAAGTAAGACGGAGACAAAGCCCCAAACACGCGAACCTCAAATGCGCAAAGCACAACAGGTAAGCAAAGCAATAAGTCAACAGAGTAACAATATGCTGTAAGAGAAGAAATATGCACTTAACTGGCTGCGGAGCAGCAAAGAAAGAGGAAGACAGACTAATGTTGGGACCTTTTATACTCTACCATCTATGGTTATTCCCTGGTGTTCATGGGAAATGTAGTTTTTTGGTTGTTTTTATGGCTGCTGAGCATTTCATTAAAGAAATGAGAAAGCATAATCGGAGCCTCCTGTCCTGACATAGAATTAGAATGTGGAATGCACCAACACAGCGCTCCACGCTCCATAATGAACATAGAAGATCACAACATATACACTTTTAGGGTATGAATAGAATTATTTTACTTTCGACATCTGGCCACTTTGGTTCTTGCTGTAACAATGCTTTACCTTTCATCAGCAGAGACCTTAATATGCTCTTCTTTGATTGATTGACAATTTAGGCCTATATGGAAACCTGAAGGGTCTGCACAAACGAGCTCCTAATCTTTGCAACATTGATAGAAAACACTTTTCAGAGTGGAAATTGTGTTGTGGTCGAGATTATGGCACTAAATGATATGTGACACTGTTGCAATGTTGCCTCGTCTGCATGTGTGCCTTTGCTGAAATATTGTCACTGCTGGAATTGTGCTGCTGCGCCAATGTTGCGCCTGTAAGAAGTGTGCCACTGTGTGAAGTGTGCACGTGTCTGTACAGCGCTACTGTGTGAATTGTGCACGTGTCTGAATAGCCCCACAGTGTGAATTGTCCCAAGCAGAGTGCCTCGAGGGAAAGTTATCCTCTAGGCGCTGACTGCTGTGGAAGTTGCCTCACTAGGGGGTTGGTTTTCAGGAATTGTGACGTTGAGGCTTCGTCAAGCCGTGGGGGGCCGTGCTGGCGTCGTATCAGCCAGGCGACTGTCCTGTACAGTAGTACGACCACGGTGCGAGATGCTCCCTTCTTCAAGCGCCTTGAGACCCTCTGGGTATGTAGCGCGCTATATAAATTTATTGACTTGACTTTTTCATGAAGTAGCATTAATATGTTGGTATCATTTACGGTCTTACAATGGCACGCGACGAAGCAGCGCTTTCACGTTGTGGTGGAAGTGGACGATACTGCGATATTGACAGCCGGTCTCCACAGCCCCATGGTCCAATACGGGAAGGCAATCGGGCGGTTTGTGGCCCTCGTCCAAAGACGCCCGGATGGAAAGGGCGCGCACAAGGCATGCGACAAGAGGACGACATTATCAGGAGATGGGCCGGGCTGTGCGCCCAGTAACCGCTGTACACGTTCTGTTGGGCACAGATAGGCTTACTTTACAGGTTTTGTACGAGTGGATGTTACACTTCATTTCTGGACGTGCCTTTATGTGCAACCTTTAATGCGGGTAATTAAATCCCCCTACCCAGCTGATTTAACTCCTGATTAACCTCCTGCTGATCAAGCGCTCGGCTGATGGTCCTCCCTCCTGATTGGGTCCCATGCGGATTGCACCCCTGCTGATAGGGCCCTGGCGGATTGCACCCCCGTCAGATCAGACCCTAGTTAGGTTGCACCGTGGCTTTGCACGGTTGGGATGTGTGACTCCTTAGGGCGCATGTCCTTCAGGACTGTGGGAAATTTGCAGAAACGTCACAATTACATAACAAGTCAAGGATTATGTGCAAGGAGGCGAGCGGTGGGTGATCCCTTCATCCTCTTACGTAGTAACGCCATCCCACTGCCGCTGGCCTAGATCAGATGGCCCGGCTAATAAAGGCTCAGGGCCCGCGTGGCGCCCGGAGATTGTCCTGAAAGCACCTAAAGTTTGACTACGTGCCGCCCGAGCGATTGCCAACCCCATGACCCTTTTAGGCCACGCCCAAACTATTGACACAAAGAAAACAAGCCTTGGCAAAGCCTCTAGGCCTGGTCTTGGTTAAGCAGATGCACCGGTTACTTATTTATTTGTGCAAGCATGATGTGCCACTTAAATGTGCTGCCACTTAAATGTGGCTGCCGTTTGCATGCGATAAAGATTTTACATTTTAAAAAAAAACATCTACTGATGTGGCCCTTTTACTAATGTTTTGTAAATAGCAAGCCTTTTAGTTGTGCCTTGCATTTTGTTATTATTCGTGAAAGCAATGAGAATAAATCACTAGCTAATCAAACACCCAATCACAATAGGCAGGCGAAATAAATCGCTGTTATTTAAATACACTTTTATCAAGCTTTTTCAGGAAAGAGAAAGGAACTATTTTCAAATGCATGCAAACAATGTTCGAAGGTTTTGTACAGTCCCTGAACGTGAAAGGAGCCAGTGGACCAAGTGGGCTGACCTTAACCCAAGCTCATTCTGTGGTGGCTGGAAGCAAAATGTGACCGGCCATTTAACAGACCAGTGGATGAAGTCAACAAAAGCCCCTCTTTTATGCATACTATTTATGATTTTTGGGAAAAACAATTGTCTGGCGACACAGCTGCAACTGTCTCAAAGGCAAAACCTAATCAGCATATTATGGCAAAGTCAAAAGGTCTGGTTTTAATGTTCCAACACAACACATGTAAAAATAAAAAAGCATGCATTCACAAATCCTGTTCGCAGGAGGTTTTATTTGTAAAATAACCTTTTATTAGGTTAACCCCTTCCACGCTGATGACGAGCTGGGCTCGTCATGGCGTAGCCTCCTCGCACGCACGCTGATGACGAGCCCAGCTCGTCACGTAAAGTGCGTTTTTAAAAATCTCAGCATGAGAGCAGAATTCCGCTAGCGCGCATGGTGTTAAAGTATGATTTGGCTTTGCCAATGCACAGATAAAAGTAGCAAAAAAGTTTGTTTTCTGTACAGAATGGATAGAGGAGAAAATTAACTGAATGGAACAAACTACATGATGATTGAATCTACTTTTCATCTGCAAATGAATCCCTCATGGTGTCCAAAGTAAGCACCTCATGAAAGGCGGAACGGTACACCAGGTAGCTAATAACTTGAGCAGAGAGAGGGATAGTCCTCTGAGAGGGACCAAAACCAGCTCTCTGTAGATTATAAACCATTTATAACATTATGTCTTGTAAATAGCTGTGTTGTCAAGAGAGACCTAAAAAAATTGCCTTTTTAATGTCGATTCCTGCAATTACTGTACAAATATATAAAGGCAGAAGACAAAAAACGTAATGTAATATAAATGACAGTGAAACGAACCTTCAGTTGTAATGTGGGCTAATCAGCATCTGGGTGACACTTGAAACACCCAATAGCGGTGCAGCACATCTTTTGTGCCTCTTTAGCAGTAGATGTAGAAATTCTTGTAAAACTGTTAAGGCTGTCTCTAGTCAGACCTAAAAACATACACGCAGAACATTTGACAAGGCATTGAGAATTATTTCAGTTTGCTTAGCTATGTTTCACCCTAATTTCTTCCCGTCACTCACTTGTTATGATCTTAATTGTTGTTTAAAAAGAAGGTTCTGGTTTCTTTCAGAGTTGATGGAAGATCAACTGGTTTTGATCAAATCCTGGATTATCCCAAACTCTCCTTTTTTTAAGTTTTATGCATCGGTGCAAGGATTGTCGTGTAATATGCAATTATAACAAACATGTGAACAGACCCAATATAGGTATTTTACTTGTCTCCCACCTGAAATTGTTTCTGATTCAATGTACGTCAATAGGGAGGATGCATTTCCCCAATTCTCCTCTCTCCCCCAAATCATCCATTTTTCACTTGTAAAATGTTGATATGTATGTTATAAATGTCTTGACGTTTGATTCCAGACATTGCCTTGAGCAGCCTGGTTAGAACAGATGGCCAAACTAAAGGATGTCCATTAAAAACACTTCTGCAAGCCAATACAATTTTGTGAAGAAGAAAAAATTTGGCAACCTGCCAGACCCCTCCCTGCCTTACCACCAGATGTGCAGTGATCGAGGGAATTAATAGGTCAGTTGCAGTTGAGCCCTAATTTACGGATAACGTGCTACCTTATTGTACGCCCTGGGTCCCAGGGCATTTCCAGAAGGCAGGAACGGATGGCGCTGCCATACTGGGGACCACCTCTACACCTGTTTGGCTGTCACACTCACTATGGAACAGCAGCCTGGTCAGCTATTGCAATTAAAAATGGGTTAAAGCAGTGCAAGGTCATGAGCAAGGCGTGGTGATCTGGCAAGTTAGTGACCAATTTGAGTGATCCAGATTAATAACGAAGTGAAATAACACCAAAGATTAGAAAGAGCTGTCAGAAACAAGGACCTGTAATGAGGGGATTGAAATTGGCAATGTCCAAGTGAAGAGTAGAGCAATAGTGAAATTGGTGTGTGTACGCAAGTTGCAAAAACGGGGGAGGCCAGAAGGTTGTAATTGGCCTGGCCGGGTTACAATGTGCAATGGGACCAAAAGGAATGACAAGGTCAGGTACATCAGCGCAGTAGATAAGGGCAGATAATGCGCTATAGTGCAAGGCAATATGAGAAAGGACTTACTGTAAAGGTAAGTCGATTGTATAATATTTTTTGGGTTGAATTTTATCCATACTAATATAATAAAGAGAGAGCCCAAACCTTTGAGGCGGGTAATCTCAAGAACCATAGCACCAATCACAACACCCAATACAGTGTTGGAAAGGGCAGTTGCAGCAGAAGGACATAGACTATGCAGACACCCACCATATGCATTTAAAAGGTAAAAGAACGTGCCAGCAAAGTAGTCCCTTGTGGGCGTGTGCTGGGGGTGTGACAAATGCTGGGGGCGTGTGGAACGTTCCGCCCTTCATGCCATGTCTCATATTGTGTGCTAATCCCACCCTGCTCCCTTTAAATACCCCTGCACCCCATAATCATAACCCCCCTTACTCCTTAAAATACCCCAACACCCTTAAACACTAACCCATCTTAACCCTATAAATATACCCTGTACCCCAAAACCCAAACCTAAACCCTAAAAATACCCCTGTACCCCAAAACCCAAACCTAGCCCTGAACCCTATAAATACCTCTGTACCTCAAAACCCAAACCTACCCCATAACCCTAATACCCCTGTACCCCAAAACCCAAACCTAGCCCTGAACCCTAAAAATACCACTGTACCCCAAAACCCAAACCTAACCCTGAACCCTTAAAATACCCCTGTACCCCAAAACCTAAACCTAACCCTGAACCCTTAAAATACCCCCGTACCCCAAAACCAAAACCTACTCCTGAACCCTAAAATACCCCTGTACCCCAAAACTCAAACCTAGCCCTGAACCCAAGAAATAACCCTTTACCCCAAAACCCAAACCTACCCCTGAACCCTAAAGTACCCCTGTACCCCAAAACGCAAACCTAGCCCTGAACCACAAAAATACCCCTGTACCCCAAAACCCAAACCTAGCCCGAACCCTTAAAATACCCCTGTACCCCAAAACCCAAACCTACACCTGAACCCTAAAAATACCCCTATACCCCAAAACCCATACCTATCCCTAAACCCTAAAACTACCCCGATACCCCAAAAGCCATACCTATCCCTAATCCCTAAAACTACCCCTGTACCCCATAACCCAAAACTATATCTGAACCCTTAAAATACCCAAACACCCCAAAACATATACCTCAGTACCCCAAAACATATACCCCTATACCCATACTTACCTTATCTAAACATAAAAAAAACATGCTTTTACCGTTCATGCATTTACAACGAATTTTATTGTAAATGTATGCGTGGTAAAAGCATATAAAATGTAATGCCATGCGTTATAATGGCATTGCGGAGTCAGGCTACTTTCATAATGAAAGTATGCGGAGTGATGGTATGCGGAAAGAAAGTTGGGGAATAATGGCTGTTTACCCTCCCCCAGTAAGTACATTGGTGGTACGGCGGCCCACATCTCCAGCAACATACTCATATTTTTTTCTCCACCCATTTGAAAAATGCACAGGTCTCTCTCATTGATGGCCTGCATCGAGATACACTTTTAGACACACCGCCCACCACAAGTTCTAGAATTGCGAACTTTAGAGCTGGGGAGCTACGTTTGAATCTCGGCATCAGCTCAGCATCCTGTGATTCCAGGCAAATCGCTTTGTCTCCCCGTGCCTACGACAAATGAATGTGTTCTTCTGTAATGTAAATTGTGCTCATGCCATGTTGTCGAGTTCGCGCTATATAATATTGCAAGGAAAAATAAAGTAGGGAAACTCGAGTTCACACACTACTAAACGCGCACTCTTAAGTGCATCAGCAGTGCACTGTGAATCGGAGCGTTTCACAGGCCTGTCACAGATAAGAAATGCTATCAAAACTAAATCCTACAAAACAATATACTACTGGCCGGCAGCAATTCATACCCGGACAACTTCGGGACGGGCTGCTAGTTGTTAATAAACTTCTTTAACTTTCCATTTGATACACTCGTAATTCCAATTTATATTGTGATATTGTACCAATTTACCTTGTATGGACCATTGTTTTTCTTAACATGAGTTATTTATATAACATAATAATGCATAAGGAGACATTCAGCACATGGTTCGGGTCTGGTGGCTTACTGGACTAATACATCTATTGTAGGGGTCTGTGTTTGACCTTATGGTCGCAGGATCAAATCCCGGCAGAACCACTCAGCCTTCCATTCTTCTGAGGTCGATAAAATGAGTACCATTTAGTTGGGTAACAATAAATCTGTAATTCAGTGTCACCTCCCTTGCGGTGTGACGTTGCAACATTACTTGCACGTGCAGATGTAAAAAAAAAAAAAGCGTATACAACTCATCGGTGAACATCTTTAAACGGGGTAGCGGTTGATGATGGATAATACAAACGTTACACGTTTTAAGAAATAAACAGCACAACTACATTGGGGCATCATGCTCCAGAACAGAAGCGACAGACTCAAATGCAGCACATACAAAGGCAATTCTACGAGACGGGTGGGATTCTATCGCTCGTCTCTTCGAGCACTGCTTCCCAATCCAAGATGGCCACTCGCCTAGAGCCTCATCAGGTGAGTAGTTCAGAAGTCCGATTTCCGTGTTTACTAGATAATCGGTGCCGTCACAGTAAGTAGAACTCCCATAGGTATCAATATTTTACGGGGTCCGGCACCCGGTAAACGGGGACCTAACCTCTCGGGCTACAAGGTCCAGTCCCGTTAGTGTAACCAAGAGACCTCAGAGCGAGGCTAGAAACGCACCGCCGTTCAAAATGAGATAGAGAAGAGACTTCAGAGCGAGGATGGGAACGCAATGCCATTGGAAGTGAGGCAGGTAATCCGTAAGTGGCAAGGCCAAAAGGGTACCTCGTAGTCGCCTGTAAGAGGGCCTGTCGAGAGGTGCGTGTTGATGGGGTTTGTTGGTTGGTGGGTTAAAGATATTTATGGAGCAGTAAAATGAGGCTGGGATAAAAACCCGACCTATGAAGCTGGAGCGCAGTCTCTACTCTCCTGAAACGGAGTTGCTTTCGAGGTAGAGTTGGCATCTCATAAATGTTCCTCCATGAAGCATATTGTCTTGCAAAGCCTCTGGCTTGTCATCGTGCAGAGTGCTTCATGTTTATTTCGGGGCACACACGGTCACCGGGATGTTGTTGGCCGAACATCAATGGAATACATTTAAAAAATCTATATTTCATTGGGAGGTTGCATCGTTAATGACACACTAAATGGGTTTTGTTTCAGATTCATGAAACTGTTCGTTAACTGCCCCTTACCAGATTATACTGTCTTCTGTGTAATGGCCCCAGCATTAGAGGTGGTCCATCCATCCTGCAGTCGATGCACCATAGATACTCCTTCTCATACCAACATATGAAAAGGGTTGGCATTAGAGGAGGAAACCTGGAGCTTATAACAGTGTCCTGCAGTTGGTAGTACCACATCCCGCCTTATAAGTCTCATAGCATCCTGCGTTCAGTGTACATCTTCAGACTTGTTAAATACATCCTTACTGTCCCATATAAAGGTGAATAAGTGTTTAACTAAAAAGCCTGTCCACATATACAGATGGGTATTCGGTGGGAGGAGTAATTTCCTTAAGTCTTAGGTCTCCCTCCAGGGAACAAAACTTTTTTTGTGAGTTTTGGGAAAGCTGTAAGTGCAAGGATAATGTGGTGACTTGAGATGTTTCGTATCAAATAAGAGGCCTCTCTCGTTCTAATCTGCTAACCTTCTGCTTATCAGCTATGTCTCCCACCAATTATAGTGTATTACGACATTAACATGTGCATTATAGGATAAATAAAGATCATAAAATGACTGTGAAATTCAAGAATTATTCGTTTTTCCTCCTATAGATGTGTTATGATATGCATGTTTATGTACAACATCCATTTTATCCGATTTTGTTTTAGAAGTTTAAAGTAAAAAAATGAACTCCTACAAAATTTATAGCTGATGTACCATGATTATGTTTTTATTTGTATGAAGACTTTGTGCTTTTTAGTAAGTGTGTGTGTGGGGCTCTGTGTGTGTGTGGAGCTCTGTGTGTGTGTGGAGCTCTGTGTGTGTGTGGAGCTCATGTGTGTGTGTGTGTGTGTGGGTGGGGGGCTCTGTGTGTGTGTGGGGGGCTCTCTGTGTGTGTGTGTGTGTGGGTCTGTGTGGGTGTAAATGCAATAGGTCATGCATTTGCGAGCGATTAACCTATTGGCATTGTAAATGACAATGCCATTTATTTAACGATTAAGCTATTGGCAATGTATTGTTTAAGATAAAAAAAAAGTCATGAGCAATGCCAATAGCTCTACCGTTAATGATGCTGAGACCATTGCATTGTAAATGCTTGTTAGCATTTGGGGCCTGGGATAAATAGTCTGGATTGTCACACTTATACCAGTGAGATGGTCAGTAGTTGTGTTACTATCATTGGCATCGCTGGCAGGAGCAGTGGGTGGGGCAAGCTGCAGTGGCCTCCTGACCGGTGCCCTGGCATTTATTTTTTTACAAAATAAGCGCGGTGGAAGGGGCGTTCCAGGTATCCAGTTGTGATTCGGTGCGTTCCATTGAAGTTACAAGCTAAAGAACCTCTGGGCTAGAGCACGCAATTAAGGTTAAAACACTAATGATATTACTAATTGCTCTTAATCGGTTGGACGGAGGCCCAGCAAAATATAGAAACGATCGTCTGGAAATGAATTGCCTTCTCCGGGTCATATTGCAGTAGTTACCGACTGTAAATGCATTTACCTGAGCAAAGCTGGGAATCGGATCATGTTTCCAGGAGAAGTTTAAATGGTCTCTCGCACTGGTCTGTATGGTTTTAGATGCTAAAGTGCGATTATTTCACACCACTAAACTATTTTAAAAAAAATGTATTCTCTGTTGTCGCCGCTACTGTCTCATTACAGATTGCCTTCTGGTGCCGAGCCTTTGAAGGTTAGAGGGTCGTCGGTACTCCCAGACGGGGTTGTGTCAGCGGCCATTAATATTTAATACCACTTGTGTTTTCCTCGGCTAAGGGCATTCTCGTTTTCAAACCTCATTAGTCGGGTGTGGAATTACAGCCGCGTCACAAATTGCAGAGAGCGGCCAGGGGGCGGCTCACCTGCTGTAAGGAAGAGGGCGCCTGCCGCCTCGAGCGCACGCCACGCGCCAAAGTGCTACTTCCCTAGCACAAGAACGAATTAATGTCTAAACCAGCTTTACCACCCGGCGTCGGCTCAACATCCTGTGATCCTGGGCAATTCACCTAATCTGCCCATGCCCCTGGATAGCGCCTGGATACCGTCGCGGGCGATAAGCCGCGCAATATAAATCTACAAAATATCATTTATACTTCTAATATTCACAATTTATCCTCATTTACACACTAGTCCTTACTGCCAAGATCATACACCCCTACTCCTGAGGTGAGTATCTCCTTGTTCCACACTATGAAATGGCCTCCTAGTCCTGACCTGAATCTTTTCAGACAGACTTGCCGGAACAATTACAATTACAATTTACCACAAATGCTGATAATGCCCCTGGGACCCCCACCTTCCTTCCCATGGTGCATTGTTTTCCATCCTTCAAGAGTTTTAAAGCCTTCCAAGACCCCCTATATTCTTGTTCATTTCACCATTGTTCTTAAGCCGGTGAGATGTGTCTCATTCTAGGATAATAGACCTGGGGAGCAGTATGGTATCTGCCCATAGGTTTTTCTACGTCATTTACGAACTAAAAAAACCGAATCTCTTTATACCTTCTTATAGTCTTGTCCATTTCAGCTAACTATTTTTTGGGCCCTGTGGCTGACCCGTTGCCCAGCCATTGGTCTCTCAGTACCCACATATCCCTTTTAATTATAGCAATAAAAACCGGTGACTATTCCTTGCGGACATGCCCCTACCAGGCTTTGTCATACCAGTCTACGTGGCCAGCTTAGGTGGAAGCATCACTTTCAGCCATACATCTTCACTTCTCCTTGCGCTGTCATGCTCTGCCTTCTCAGGAGCAATGTTGTCTTTGTAGCTCTTGCACCTTCCATGTGCTTGTAATCTCCTTATCCGAATTCAACGTGGTCTTTGCTGACACTGCCCACAATTTCTTGTCTCCTAATCATTGTTCTAGATGACTTCAGCATGTAAGTTGACCGGGCAAAATCATAACTATCTATAAGAGAAAAGTCTTTTGCCCAAGACTACTTCTCTCTGGTCCCATCCTCTCGAGTTCCCAACTTTGAAATACTGCACACTGCTGATTGACCTGCTGGTTAACTGCTTACAACCCACCCCTATCAGTTGCTTGGACCACTTTGACTTTCCTTTCTCAAAATGACCTCCTGAAAGTACCCTGCCTTCTCACTGTCAAACCACCTCCCTGCAAGGACTCAGCAGTGGACACGCAGGTGGAGACTTTCTTCTATCGGGCTGCGACCCTAACTGCCTTTTGGGTGTGAACTCAGTGACATGCTGGTCTGACCTCTGCAAACCTATCCCCTCTTCCTTCGAAGATGTAGATACTGGAAGAAAAAAAAATCCTATTCTCTCCCACTTTGTGTTATTTTGAAGGAAAACTTGGAAAATAGTTCTACAGAAGCTCACATTCCAAACTAAACTCCACACTCTCAAAAGGTACAGTGCCAGTCCTTGGTGCCACTCATCTTAGAGCCGCCATAAAACATATCAGGCGTGGCATGAAAGCACACTTCAACACCAGGACCTGTGAGGCGCCCAACAGCAGCAAATACCACCGTAGCTTCCGGGTCCAACTCTGCTCCTTACCACCAACAGCGTCTTCTCCAGTCGCAGCCTCTGCTGCACTTTACAAAGAACATTCAGCGTCTTCATTGAAACGTAGCGTAGATTCTGTATTCCCTTAAGCGTTTCGCTCTAGTCCTGCCTCCCGTTCTGTCTCAATCCTTCATTGGCAGCCTCAGTATTTAATGCTGGTCTAAAGCACCTCCATTGGTAACCTTGGGGCACCCCTGTGCAGAAGTAGTTGGCCTTGGGTCCAAAACAGAGTTTGCTAACAGATTTTTAACTAATGAGGACACTGCTTCAGAATAAATGTAAGTCTTTCCTGTGTCGCAACACCAGGCAGTTGTGATATTTCCAAACAAGAGTCAACACCAACACAAATTGTCAATGCACCAGGCCTCTCCCACCAACCTTCTGTTGCATCCCAACGATCCGCAGTCTGTGCCTAGGATACTCATGAAACACCCTGCCCTCTTTACACAGAAGGGCAGTTGTTTTTAGTGCAAAGCTGAATAAAGAGTGCTTTACACAATTGCGTTGTGTGATAATGAGTGTAGTATACAAAGGTGGTGTGTAAAAATGTTGAATGCTCTAAAGAAACCGAGACCGCAGAATGATAATGATAACATTTGTACCACTTCGGGCATGGGACCTGTGATTTAACTATTACATTTTGTGTCGGGTTTCTATCCCCAAGAGGAAACTGACCTTTGCAGGTTGGAATCTCTACCAAAGGTTCACAAGCATCCTACCTGTAGCCCTGAGAGATGGACGGCCTCTGGTTTCTGGGCCTGTGGTAGATCTCACGCCATCAGCAGAGCACGCTCTTATGCCCATGGCCGTTGCCACCTTGTGTATATTCCTTTGAAAGTAAACACACTCATTGGTAGGACTGAAGGGTTGGTAAAGTGTAATATATGTATTGTGGATGGTTGTTTTTGATCTCTACTGTTGCCAGCTCTCATTAAAAACCAGGTACTCACTGCTCTGAAGTCAGAGCAGTGAGAATCCTGGTCCTGAAGCAAGTTTGCCATCTCTCCTGCCTTCTTCTGCCCCTCACAGGTCTCCTCTGACCCAGAGAGCTGCAGGAGAGCCCTCGCCTTCCATGGGTTCTGTGCATACTTGTGGCTGAAGGGGGATTTCACTCTGTGCTATCAGTGGCACTCAGTGTCTTTCCATGAAGGACAGACATTATGGCTCAGAGATTGGTGTAAGAGAGTGGCAGGATGGCAGGTGTTTAAAAAAAAATAATATTATTATTATTATTATTTGGCGGATAGGGCGTGGCCATGATAATTACCAGTGCTTCATTGGTTTAAAAAAAAGTGCAGAGGCTCAAATATTTCTTGGGAGTTACCGCTGGCATCTCCGGAAACCCTATTTGCCTACCATTGCTTCCATCTCAGCTCTTGCCTCAAACCTCTTCACTTCCTGCCTCTTTATCTCAATCTTTCAGGCTGGTATTTTTGTCTGTTTTTTTCCATTGTTTCTCAATTTCTCTTCCTTGTTTCTCCTTTTAATGTCTCGCTTGCTCTGAATCATAGATGGGCGATGAGGGTACTGAATTTATCGTACAAAGCAGTTCGATGGTTACCAGCCAGCCCCAGTATGTGTACTGTTCGAGGCACACACTGCTCAGACTCTAGAAGGAGATTAATCCAAGTCCAGAAGCAGCAGTCAATATCTGAAGTTTGCTAAACTCTGTTTTTTTTTCTTGCAATAATAAAAATAATTACTGCATGTTAAATAAGAGATTGCCATCCAGTTTTGCAGTTAGGGAAGCAGACCGTGTCAAAGTTTGAAAGTGTCCATCTATAGGTTTTTCCTGTGCCCTTTCTACTTATAGGTGTTTAGTTCTTACAGAACTTTCGCCTAGAATTGTGTGCTGGGCCCAGTTTCATGCGCCGTTTGCATTCGGAGTTTAGGTTTCAGAAACCAATGATGGTCATATTTATAATTCAGAGGCCTCTGCGTAGAAATGCAATTGGAGATCTCGCCTAAGAGACAAAAGCAAAGGTATTTTTTTTTTTTTTTTTTGCAGGACACCTCCCCACATAAAGGTGACACTCGCGTGCCCAGCTTCCTCCCTCTTGGCGACCCGCATCAACGCACGGTTCAGTTGTGTGGTCAGTGGCTTTACAAGTCCCAAAGCAGCTCGGATTTCCGCTACTTGCACTTCCCGACCAGCACTTATGATTGGGCATTTGGACAGTGTCTGACCACAGTAAATGTCAGAATATGGGCCCTAAAGTGACATAGAATAACCCAAAATGATACTTAATGCAGAGATGGTAAAAAAGGTATATTCTGAGACTATGCATTTACAGGAATTCTGGTCTGCAAAATAGCTTAATGAATTAAGTGCTCACTGCTGACACGTGTGAATAGCAGAATCTGAGTTCAAATCCTGGTCGGGTAAACCCAGCCTTTCATCGTCCGAGGCCTACACATTGAGTTCTACGAATTTAGAATAGTAACCCATGCTATTTCTTATTCTTTGCAATGGCAAATCGAAGCATTACATTAACCACAACGTATTGTTTTTTGTTACTTTTAAGGAGTTTGCACACTTTTTGAATGCATTGTCCTAGGATTGAAGATTTGAAATAGAAATCCTCTTTTATGATGCATAATAATAAAGCACACGTTTGCCTCAGGGAGTCATGGTGCTAAGAAAACACAGTGGCTCTCATTTTATCAGCATCAGGAGGATGAAAGGTTAGTTGGACCAGGGCCGGCTTTAGTGCTGGTGGCGCCCTGTGCGACAGTGTTTGTTGGTGCCGCCTTAATGACCACCTCCGCCACGGTTTCCCTCACTACCATCCTTTCACAGTACCCCTGAAGTCTCCATAACCACTCTCTCTCAGATGCCTTTAATTAATTATTCAGCGCCACTCGTGCCACTCATACTTTTGTAGGGTGTCAGAGAACTTTACATCGCACACACACTAACTACAAAGAGACAATCAAGCATAGGTGTGTAAATCAGTGTACATGAAATGTTACATAAGACAGAGGAATACAAGGTGTAGGATTTACATGGCATCCATACTGGTAGACATGATAGTTTGAGAGTGCATGGTCTGGAGAAGCACAAACTTAGGGGCTTATTGATGAGCCCTTGTGTCACTTTTACGCCACCGTGCGTCACTTTTTGAGACGCACCGGCAGCGTTTAAAATGCGCCATGTTGTGCTCTATTTACAAACTGATGCATCTAGGCAGATGCGTCACTTTGTAAAGCCCTGTGCAACATTATACCTGTGCCAGGTATAATGTATGCAGGGTTTGCGTTCCCCTGTAAAAAGCCTCGTAGAAGTAGCACATTTAAATCTGTGATTTCAGTGCGCCACTTCTAGGACGCCATTGCATCAATATCTTACGCCTGCCTCACAGCAGGCATAAGACTGAAGCAGGCACCATGTCAAAGGACACATTGCTGGAGTTGAGTGTGTCCAGACACACCCCAGCAATGCATCAGTTTTGCACTGACAGATAGGTCAGAAATACTGACGGATCTGTCTTTCCTTGCGACATGATTCGTCATACAGTAAATATGACGCATCAATGGTGTCGCAAGGAGGGCGCACTGAGAAGTGTTACATCTCTGTGTTTCACGCAACGATGCAACACTTCTCACAAATGAGGCCCTTAGGAAAAAAAAAACATGGTTCCAGGTTGTCTTTAATAATAAGAATTGATTTTTACCCTGATTAACCCATTTTAAAACATTAGGATAATAAAAGACTGGGGAAAAATCCAAACGCTCCAGCCTATATCTTGAAATGTTCTTGCAGTTCTTTGCTGACAGTTAAATGTAAATGTAAATGTACATGTATTTTTATAGCGCAAATCACTGACCGAGGTCGGTATCTAAGCGCTTGCTTAGGGAACCCGTCCTGGTATTCCCCTGTGAGAAAGCCAGGCATCCCGCCGCGCGGGGCCGTTGTGGAGGTTAAGCAAGCTATTGCCCAGAGTCGCAGAGTGTGAACCCGTGAGTCGAGAAGGCACCGGAGCGAGAATTATCGAGTCCGTGGAATTTTTTAGCCCAAGACCCGCTGAGGCGGGGAATTGAACCCTGGTCCAGGGCCAATCTCAGCTTCCGGGTCTGCCGCCTCTAACCCCTGAGCCACACTTCTCCATCTTAATAGCTCACTGTACTACATTGTGATTCTAAATTATAAACTGCAAGTAACAAACTGATCTCTGTGACAAAAGCAGTAACCCACTGACCTATTTATATTACATGCACATTGTGATCTGCATGATACAAGTTCTTTGCATCAGGCATATTAATCCTCTTGTTATGTTAGGATGGGTAAAAACGTCCACGAGACAATACTCCGACCTTTCTTTCTCTCTCTCCAGAAAGAACATTAATCACTGGAGTAACTTTGACATTTTTAATGTGGGCTGAAAATTGCTGGAGGCGAAGAAGAAAGAAACGGGTGCTTTTAAGACAATAGTATATAGCGCCCCCACCAGCAGTCAGCACCCGGTGCCATGGCACCGTTCGCACCGCCCTAGAGCCGGCCCTGCAGCGGATTTCGAACCTGTGACACCTTTGGCTAAAAAACAGTGGATGTATTAGGTTTTCAAATCATTCAACCGATTTCCTTGCTTATATATTTTTTTCATCGGGACACAAGGAAAACTGTTTCACCTTCCGGGATGAATTTGCAAACAGTTTTCCAGTTAAATGTGCACAGAATGCACGCATCCAGAATTAGCAAAAAACTGGCTGGTGAACCCATGGCCTTAGGCCACCCCTTCGGCCATTGTGCAAACATCTAGCCCTCCTCCCAAATGAGCCTACAACTATTGATGAAGTCTGAAATGATTGTAAAATATCACGGTAAGCCAGTTTCTGGAAGTATCTTTGTTCAGTGTCGCAAGCATATCCTGCCATGAAAGCCTCAAAGTGCAGCTACCCACACCTCGGAGGCGCAGCCTGCAATCGCTTACACCTAGAACTTAAAGCAGGGTCAAAGACTTTTACATCATTTGCAGAAGTACATAAATGCAGGTTTACAAATGATTCTAGAAGCAAATACATTTTAAATGGCGACAGGATTCCATTGAGTGTAAACCACACAGTTGTGTAATCTGATGTACAGATAATGAAATATGCGACAATACAGATGCCACGGCTTGAGTGCAAGAGGTATTTATGTGGAGTCCGATTGCCCCAGCGGTGCAATTGCAAAATCAAACGGAAAAAACTCTTTCTTTTCTGATTATTTTATAGGAGAGCCTGTTAAACATCCAGTGCATAGAAACGCAAATGTATCCTGATCGCTAATTTGGTCATCTAGTGAAAACATGTCCGCTCAGCTTCATACTAGCCTTTTTCAAGGTTGAAAAGTCACGAGTAATCTATTCGGCAGTATAAACAGCACGTTTTTTTTTGTGTGAAAACTATCCTATTCACCATCAGCTACCATAAAGTAGGAAATCTGAAGGATAGTTGAATGTGAAGCTGTGAGCCATAGGGTATTTCTAAACATATCCAAAAAACCTGGCATGGATCCGGCCCTCCAGGACCGGTTTGGAGACCCCGCTTAGGCCATTAAAGCAATGCACTTTCATTGCAAAAATAACAAGACGCTCAAATGTGTGCATGCCATTCATGCCCAAGCGCCTCGTGCAAAGCATGAAATCGTGCACTTTCATGTCATATCAAGTGCAATATGTATCTTGTATCTAAAGTCCTGAAAAAAGGGCAAGGCGGCTCCTGGTTCATCTATCTTGACCTTTCTCCCTGTCTCTGACTTTGTCTATTTATATTAACGGAAGGATTTTTCATTCGTAATCTTGTGCTAATATTTTAATATCTGGGACAGACCATGGAAGAGAAGAGTTAGCATGAAAAGTATTATGGGAACTATACAGCCTGCGAAAGCATAGGAGTAGTACTGAATTTGGGCACAACACCATCTTACTGCCTGGTCATTTTCTAGAATCGTCAATGCAACACATCCAAATATTATAATGGTAAGTTTTTGTAAGACTAAATTGGATATGCAACAAATGTTCGCAAAATAATCTTATAAGAGACTCGAGTGATTGGTCAGATCAGAGTTCAGTGCGATTTCAAGATGGCTGCCATACTTAGCGGGGTCTCTAGAATGAAAAACCTTCCAAACACACCATGAACTGGAAGGAGTGTGATTAGTCGCGAGGAATCCGGACTCTTCAGCCGCCATAAGTGCTTTTTAATTGCCCACTTCCCTCATGGTTGAAGGTAGTTGGATCACACCTCCCACTAAGGTTGCTTGATGGAGCATAGAGAAAAGTTATTCTTTCAGCACTCTTGGCAGCTCCGGCACTAGGTGTCCGCTGCTGGGGTTCTTCTCTGTTTGGTGATCCAATACCATTTCCAGGGCAATAGAAGATCACTTGACGTTCGCAGTGCGAAGGAATGCCTGCATGGAGATGCAGTGGTGTACACAATAAGCATTCTGGTTACTGAGAAATGAGGCCAAGTATACTCAGAAATGAGACCAGGTAGCTGGACCTAAAGTCGATGCATCTCAACTGTCTTTGTAGGTGGAGAAGCATACTGCTGAGCTTGGTCGCCATCTACAATCGATACTTGATTCTCTGTATCCGATGAAGACCATGTACCTTCTGCGGCTTTAGGTGTGTGAGCAAGCGAGAGTGAGGACTCCACTATATGGCACGTTGCACAATGGGGTATCATAGATGCTGGTGTTTTGAAGGAAAAATATATACCCGGAGTGATTACATTAATGTTTTATTGTCCTATTTACTCAAAATTGTCCCAAAAGTAAAAGGTGAATAAAGGCCACAAACTACACACCAGAAATCATTTTAGTTTTGTCGAGCGATCGCTTCCATTATTAAACAATCTAACATAGGTAAGTAGTGTCACTAAACATCCTTCCACGTCAGAAAAAATGTGGAATGAGACGCCTCAGAAGAAGATCAAAAGGGCGATTCGAGGCAACTTCAAAAAGTACCAGTCGTCCATCTCATCATTGGCGTATCCTCCATACAAAATTGTACGGATGTGCAGGGAAAGGCATCAGAAGTGATTCTCTACATTTCCTATCCCTTGCATACAGAGGAGTCTAAATTCCCACAGTTGATGCCACCTCAACAGGAAACTCTCTAAGGAAATCAAATCTGTTAGTTCTGGGTGACCTTAATGTTCACTTTGACGATCCTTTAGACAAAGATGCAGTCGACATATGTATGGAACTGCAATCGGTTCAAGTTGATCTTAAAAACAAAGAACCCTCACACCAACTAGGGCATTTATTAGACCCTGTTTTTGGTAACTGGCTGGGAGTGTATACTACTGATCCCATACCTATACCCTGGTCGGATCACTATGTCATCCCCATCTCAGTCCAATTGGAAAAAACTGAGCTCTTTCGGCAGCAATCCCTGCGGTATAAACGCAGGAAATGGAAAAGTTTCTCCTTAGACTCCTTCACTCAAATTGTCAAGGATGAAGGCCCTCCGAAAGGAGTTGATTGTGAGGCTGCCAATGATAGCTTTAATAATATTGTCACAAAGGCTCTGGACATCATAGCCCCTAGCCGCACTATGCCCAATGCTAGAAGGTCTCAGAAAAGTGCTCCTTGGTTCAGACAAGATTTACAGACCATGAAAACGGCCTGCAAGAAACTTGAGAGAGCCTGGCGCCATAAATTCTGTGCAGACTTAAAAACACAGTATAAAGCTGCACAGAAAGAATACTACAAAGCCGTCCGCCTGGCAAAAGCTGAGCACTATCACATCCGGATTATGGAAGCTGGTAACTCCTCCAGGGAATTATTCCAAATATATAAGGAGATATCCGTGGTGGAGATGTCCTCTTCTATCCAAAATGACTCAGTAGAATCATGTAATAATATAGCTCAGTACTTTGCTGGTAAAATAAGTAAGATCTATACCAGTTTCTCTAAACAGGGAGCTCCGGCCACAGATTTCGTTGAAAATAAGGAAAGTGTAAACACACCGGTCTGTCTCAAATCTTTTGAAGTCCCTTCCAATGAAATGCTGTCTAAAATATGCAACAAGATCAAGTCAGGATCGCCCAGAGATCCGGCTCCTCCTAAAATATTAGCTGAAGCCTTCTCAGTTCTGGAACCCCACCTGAGGCACCTGTTATTAACATCTTTTTCAACCGCCTGTCTTCCAGAGGAATGGAAACAGGCTATAGTGCTACCTATTAAGAAAAAGCCCAACATCAGTGTGGACGTAATGGATAATCTGCGACCTATATCCCTTCTACCGTATGTCGCCAAGTTGGCAGAAAAAATCGCTAACACCCAACTGATGGAACATCTGGAGACCCATAATGTCTTCCACAAATCCCAGTCGGGTTTCAGATCAGGGTTCTCAACGGAGACAGCCCTCCTGAGGGCTACCGAAACCCTACGAATGGGAGCAGATGAGGGAAAGACAATGGCCCTCATCATGCTTGATCTCAGTGCCGCTTTTGACACTGTAGCACACTCCATCCTGCTACAGTGTCTAAATAAAGCTGGAGTCACCAATAAGGCACTGGGATGGCTGAAGGCTTTCCTGCTGGATAGAAGCTTTCAAGTCCAAAGGGGGAGCTCTCTCTCCGATAGGGTGAGGCTGGAGCAGGGGGTGCCTCAGGGCTCTGCCCTGAGCCCTACCCTATTTAATCTATACATGGCCCCACTGGCAGAGGTAGTGCAGTCGTTCGGCGTGGAGCTTGTCTCCTACGCCGACGACACGCAGCTCCTCATCTCTCTGACCCAAGCCCCTTCCAAGGAAGCTGACAATTTTAATGCCTGTATGACTAAACTTGCCACTTGGATGAACGACCACTGTCTGAAACTGAACGGGTCAAAGACGGAGGTCCTCATCATAGGAGGCAATGAGGCTAAATGGACGAATGAGTGGTGGCCCAGCTGCCTTGGTCCTTTGCCCTCCCCATCCCGAGAGGCGAAGAACTTGGGTGTGTGGGTGGACAATAAATTGTCCTTTGACAGCCACATTAGAAAAACGGTGGGCAAATGTTTCGGGGTAATGAAAACTCTGAACCGTACCCTTGACCTGTTACCTATTAATTCCAGACGTACCATGACGCAGGCACTGATAACATCCCGTATTGATTACGGAAATGTGCTGCTCATGGGTACATCTGAGAAAAATATTAAAAAGCTGCAGGTGCTACAAAATTCGGCAGCTCGCCTGGTCTTAAGGCTCCCTCGGCGAGCTCCATCTTGCCCCTCTCTGGTAGCCCTCCATTGGCTGCCCATCAGGAAAAGGATTGATTTTAAGGCTATGCTGTGGTGCCATAAAATAATTCATCACAGAGCACCGGCCTACATGTCGGATTTGGCTACTGTCTATGAACCGAGCAGATCGCTTAGGTCTAAAGGTATGGGTCTGCTCAGAACCACTCGCCCCAAAAAGGTCAGAATGGGAGGCAAATCCTTCCGGACTTTGGCGGCCAGGAAATGGAACCTTCTTCCTGCGGATATCAGGATGGAGAATAATGAAATCCTGTTTAGGAAGAAATTAAAAACTTGCCTCTTCACTTGCTGATGGGTTTTTTCCTCTACTCCTTCACACATCTCTCCACAGCGCGGGGACACGCCGAGAGGCGTCACCAAGCGCTTTACAAGCTCCTTTAAACCTTGATACCACATCACTAGTGGTGACATCTGATAAAAGTAGAGGTAAAGTGTTGCATGTTAAAAGGACAAACATTCAACATTTGAGTGCTGGCACTTAACATTTATAGGGTTGCAAATTGTGGTCTTCTTTCACCTTTTATTGAAGGGACCAGTTTCACTCAACAAGACAGTAGCACGTTGATCTAACGTTCTGTATGTGATACAGGCCAGTTCGAGTTTTATGATGGGTTTTAGGGGAAGTCGATGCAGATGTCTGGGGGCGACGGTTACATCCTCGTACCTTTTGATACCTGAAAAGAGTCTGATCCATCCAACCATCAAATGCTGATTCATCGTCTATCATACAGTGGATATCATGCAGGGTTTTTAGCGCCTCAGTTTTGGTACTGTAGCCACTACGAAATCCTGATTGGTATGGGGCAAGGAGATAGTTGTATTTAATGTACTTCTTCCCAATTGGTTGGCTACACATTTTTCTGTGGCTTTCTGTAGCCAGGGGAGGTTGCTCACAGGTCTGTAGTTGTTTAAGTTTTCAGTGTCAACTTGAAAATTTTTTTTTAATCAGAGCAGGGATTTGACCAGTTAAAGAGTCTGGGAAGACGGCTACTCTTGCAGTGTAAGTTGATTACTCAGCACCATAAGTTGGAGATTAAAAGTTCTCTTTGGTGATGACTAAAGGCATTAAATCATTCAGGTAGCAGGCAAGTTTTCATTATTGGGTGATGCAAGTTAAATTTGTTTCAGTAATTGGGCCAGATTTTCTCCTTGTCTTTCTATGTAGTGATAATAACAGGACCTGTGAGAAATCAGGTTATTAGTGGGTTATGGAAGCCCTACTTAAGTAGTATTATTTATTTATTTATTATTTATTCGACTTGTATAGCGCGTTATAACCCAGGTGTCTCAAAGCGCTTTATCAGGGTCAGGGTCCAAACATCAGGTACTGTGAAGGACTTTATCGGGGTGAACCACTAAAGTCACTAAATTCACCTGTGCTCAGCCTTCTGGTAGCCTGGTACAAAAGCATTCAGGCTTAACTTAAAGGCAATGTGTAAACTAGTTATGCCCCCCTCCAACAGGAAAAAAGTGAAAACACAACACAAGAAAAATCCCAAACCAATTTAGAGAAACTTAGTGTTGTGTTTTTTAAATGACACCAAAATGTTCAACATCCAATTATTTGAGCCCGGTCTATCGATTTGTAAAGATTAGATGAAAATTGCGCCAGGAATCGCAAAGCACCACTCACTGTGATCTGATTGTGCTAGATTGGGGGATATTCACAAGCTCAGTCCGACCACAATGGAGCACAGGTGGGATACAGGGACCAGTTTAGTCCAGCTGAGGAGTTACGTTTTCAAAGTCAGCGCAAACAGTTCCTTTTGCGTTGGCTGTGACAAAGATTTTGTTGGGGTATTGCTTTGGTTGATCGCTTTGGACTGTATGTTGGCGCAAAGTTCAGGTCTCGCGGTGCCGCTTGTCATGGACTGGCATTGTCTATGCGAACAAAAGGTCCTATTGGAGCATCTCATTGTCAATCATAGCATGCAGATGCTTCTCGGTGCGAAGAGGTCACTTCATGGTTGCAAGGAGCCCATAACTTCTGTAACTTCACCTTTTCTTCAGGAGGAGTTATCACTGATGCCTGACAAGGGTCCAGGACCTGAGGGGCACCTCTTAAGGATCTGTACATACTTCAGCCGAGGCCAGCAGCAAGGCTCAGGCATGTCCCGTTGGTGCTGGTTAGATGTGCATTTGCAGGGAGGCCTCTGGAAGCTTGGTGTGTTACTATAGCTCCCTGAGGAGGGCAGCCAACTGACCCTCGGAGTCACTGTGGGGATCACGAAGAGCATGGCAAGGGGGTCCAGTCCTTCATTAGTCAGCAGGACTGTCCCTCTTCCTCAGACAGCAGGGTAGTCCTAATTCTGAATCTTCCACAGACACAGGAATGTTCTGATGAAAGGGAGAGTGGGGATCTAAAGGTCCCACATTTATACCTGGTTCCAGCCTTTGTGTGGGGGAATTCCCTAATCTACACCCAAAACAGGTTCTGGTCAGTTCTTCCCCTGGTCTTTGCTCCAAACTGTTTAGAGGGGCAGAGGCAAGGGTAGGCCTGGTGTCCGGTTCCTTTGTGTGTGCTACAGGCAGGGCCTTTTGAAGTGGAATCCAGGCAGGGCACAACTCCTCACCAGCCACCTTGTCGAAGACCCACTCCCCTCAACACCTAGGCTACCTTTGTCACGCCCTACTTTTTAAATACCATGCACTCTGCCCTGGGAGCCTTTAGGGCCTGCCTTAGGGGTGACTTAGAAGTATTAAAAAAGAAGGGTTGGACCTTGCAAAAAGGTTTATTTTGTAGCGTTAACATTGCAGTTTAAAACTGCACTTCAGGCTTCAGTGGGAGGCCTGAGACATATTGTGCAGTTCTACTACTTTAGTGGGTGGCACAATTAGTGCTGCTGCCTACTAGTAACATTTAATTTGCAGATGCTGACAGGTAGTGCCATTTACAAGGGACTAATAAGTGAATTAAATGTGCCATTTAGATGTAGGCTACCTTTTAAGGCGAGAGCTGAAGCACTTTAGTCCTGATTATCAGGGGTGAAGCACACAGAGTCCTTAAAAAAATGAATACTTTACATTTCATAGTTTCAATTCAATTAATTTTATACAAATATAGATCATAAACTTATAAAACCATGCAAACACATATTGTAAAGCAATTCTCTAGAGCTGTTAGTATCCCTTGACAGTTATGAAAGTTCATGGAACCTAAAAATTTATTTATTTATTATTTATTTTGTGTACTTATTAAGCGCAGCCTATCACCCAGAGGGCATCTTGGCGCTTTGAACTTCGGCAGACACATAACTCACTGCTCAAACAATTTTCGGGAACAAATGCGTTTTCAGCGCTTTCCTAAATGGTAGGTAATCCTTATGGCTTCTCAGAGAGAGAGGATGGGAGTTCCATAGTCTGGCCGCCGCCACACTAAATGAGCGGCCACCCATCCTGACTCTCTGGAACCTCGGGACCACCAACAAGCTGGCTGAGGATGAGCGGAGGGGCCGCGAAGCAGCATACCAAGCAAACATGTCGCGAAGTGGTATTGGGCCCTGTTGGTGTACAGCCTTGAACACCAAACACGCGGCCTTATACATCACTCGCAAATGCACCGGGAGCCAGTGCAGGTCTCTTAAAGCCAGAGTGGAAGAGCTAGATCTAGCCCGCGAGAGAGCCAGCTTGGCCGCCATGTTCTGCACCCGTTGTAACTTCCCCACCAGGATTTTTGGGGCCTCCAGAAGCAGCGCATTGCAGTAATCTAAGCGACTTAAAATAGTACTGCGAACTACCTCTGGCCTGGCCTGGGCGGGGAGAAGGGGCAGAACTTTGCGCAACATGCGTAACAGCATCATGCACGTAGAGATAGTTTTGTTTACGTGCAGGTCGAGCTGTAGGTTCGGGCCAAAAATAACCCCCAAGTTGCGGGCTGATTCCGCCGCCGCTACTGGTTCCGGGAAAGCAGTGGGCCAGAAGTTCTCTGGAAGAGCCCGCGGAATTCGGTCACTGGAGCAGTGGAGCACCTCCGTCTTAGAGCTGTTAAATTGGAGGGAGTTGGCTCGAAGCCAATCTGCTGTAGCTGCCATACAGCGATGGAAAGTTTCCAGTGAGACCGCGTTGTTACCTTCCAGAGAAAAGACCAGCTGGGTGTCATCGGCGTAGTTAAAAGCCGAGACACCGAAAGATTTAATAAGCTGGACTAGGGGGCGAAGATACAGATTGAAAAGTATCGGGCTGATGGCCGAGCCCTGTGGAACCCCCTGTCCCACTTTCCGAGGCTCAGAGCGGAAAGGAGGAAGCGAGACCAGCTGTTGCCGGCTACCCAGATAAGAAGCCAACCAATCTCTTGCGCTACCTGTGACCCCGCACTCCTCCAGTCTTCTGATGAGGGTTTGATGGCAAACCGTGTCGAACGCGGCCGACATGTCGAGCAGCACTAAAAAGGCTGCCCGTCCACTGTCGACACGCGTCCGGAGGTTGTCCAATACGGTAACCAGAGCTGACTCCGTCCCATGCCCGGGGCGGAAGCCAAACTGTGCCTCGTCAAACCAACCGATGTTTTCAAGAAAACCAGAGAGCGAGCGGGTCACCCATTTTTCCATGATCTTAATAGGAAATGGGAGCAAAGAGATAGGCCTGTAGTTGGAGAGACAGGCAGGGTCTAACGTTGGCTTCTTGAGCAGTGGAGATACCACTGCTAACTTCCAGCAATCAGGAACCCAAGCCGACTCCAAAGACTGGAGACAGATGGCATGCAACGGCGGAAAAAGTTCTGCATGGAAGATCTTCCAAAATTTGGGAGGTAGTGGGTCGAGCGGAGAGCCCGAGGCAACCGTTTGTGCCAAGCTGCAGAATTCCTCATAAGAGGGACGGGGAAACTGTCTTAGTTGGGGTCGACTGGATAAAATATCCGGAGCACCCAAACAAAGACCAAGGTCACTCGAGTGGGGTCGACTGGGTGTTCCGACCGGAGCTCCCAGATTGGGACCAGGTGAGTCCACCTGGGGTCGACTGGAGGGATCACCCGGAGCTCCCACTCCAAGCGAAACCTGTATAGGGCCTGCATCATTCGGCTGGGGTCGACTGGGTGACCCGCTCGGAGCTCCCGGGTCAGGACAAAACCCGACTGACCGAGGTCGACTGATCGGGCTAACCGGAGCTCCCAGACCGAGGTCTGCTGGCAGAGGGTTTTTTAAGCCCTCTAGGATCTTGGCAGTCTTCTCCTCAAAGGCACCCGCCAGTGCATCGCACAGGGTTTGCGACGCCACGACCGTGTTGGCCACACAAGCTGGATGAGACAGGTCCCTGACGATTTTGAACAGGGCTTGCGATTTATTAGGCGCCTTGTTCAAGGTGGATTCCAAAAAGGCCGCCTTGGCCAACTTGATCTGCGCCTTGTACCCCAGCAAAGCAGCCCTAAACGAGGCCTTTGTCGATGGCAGATACTGCTTCCTCCACGCCCGTTCAGCACGTCTACAACCCAGTTTAAGCAGTCGTAGCTCTTCCGTATACCAGGGGCAAGCTCGGTTCACTCTCCCTCGCGACTGACGAAGGGGAGCCAGCTTATCCAACGATTCGGTGATAGACTGACATAAGGAGAGATAACTTTCCTCCACCGAGTTGCTCAGACAAAAGTTGGCTGATAGTAGTGCGGGTAGTGAGGATGACTTAGAGAGACGAGACCAGGGTCTACCCAGTTTCGAGCCTCCTACCCCCGCAGCTACCTCAGGGTGGGTCCCTAAATCAAGGGAAAAGGCCACCAGTGCATGGTCTGTCCAGCACTGGCTTAAGATGTCGTTTACCGCTGCTGCTTGAGCGTCAGCGAATACCAGGTCCAAGATGTGCCCTCCACTGTGAGTCGCAGCGCCTACCAGTTGCTGCAACTGAATGTTGCTGAGAGCTTGACAAAGTGTCGAAAACGCCCCATCCAGAGGTCCACCCTGCCAAAGATTAAAGTCCCCCAGGACCAACAGCTTGGCGTGAGAGTTCGAGAGATCATATATTAGATCAAGAAAGTCTGATAGGGAAGGGGCAGAGCCCGGCGGGCGATAACATAACACCCCAGCGAACTGTGTTCGTTCCCGGTCTTTAATGGTAAAGCCCATCAGCTCGAAACCCGAAACCTCACTGATTTTAAGCTGGAAAAGACCCAGCGACTCTCTATAGATGATGCCGATTCCACCACCTCTGTTCTTTGGGCGTGGGGTGTGAATAATTTTAAAGCCTAGGGGGCAGGCCAGTCCTAGTTCGACCAGACAATCCTCCCGGGTCCACGTTTCCGTTAAAAACAGAATGTCCAACCCAGAGGATTCAGTCAGGAAGGCAATCTCAGTATAATGCTTGCAGAGCGACCTAACATTAAGGAGTCCACAAGACAGAGATCGTAGTGGGCCGAGAGCATTAGCCCTCCGAGTGGCGGGCACCTGAGCAGGTCCTAAGTCCAATAGAGCAGCCCGAGAGTACACCAAGCGATGGGACAGTAGGGCATCAGAGGATACAGGCCTTAGCGCTCCCGTTGCGCGAACGGGCGCAAACGGGCTTACCTCTGGCGCACCTCCGGCGCCCCTACGGCGCGCCCGCTGCGCGTAACCGCTGCGCGTTTGGTCCTTCATGCCTTTATGGTATTGGACCGAGCGGAAGTCCGCCTCCAGCGTCCCTCGACCTAATCAATATGGCGCCCGGAGTGCACAGAGACCTCACCCCTACCCAAGATGGCGGACGGACCCGCTAAACTTACTCTGTCCCGCCGAGAACGGGTTAAAGCAGTTGCTGCGTGCAGGTAAGCCTGTCAATAGTTCCCCGGCCTACGGAGCCGACACAAAACAAAATAGCACAATTAAAAGCGAGCTCTAGAAGCTCTAGGCGATGACCAGCAGCGCAAGGTATTTTTAAAACAAATGAGCGCGAAAAATAGTTAGGCAGCAGCGCTGAAGCGCGTAGGCAAAAGTTCTGGCAAAGGACTGCACCAGGTGGCTTAATAAGCACACCGGGTGCAGAAGTCCGCCTCCAGCGTCCCTCGACCTAATCAATATGGCGCCCGGAGTGCACAGAGACCTCACCCCTACCCAAGATGGCGGACGGACCCGCTAAACTGACTCTGTCCCGCCGAGAACGGGTTGAAGCAGTTGCTGCGTGCAGGTAAGCCTGTCAATAGTTCCCCGGCCTACGGAGCCGACACAAAACAAAATAGCACAATTAAAAGCGAGCTCTAGAAGCTCTAGGCGATGACCAGCAGCGCAAGGTATTTTTAAAACAAATGAGCGCGAAAAATAGTTAGGCAGCAGCGCTGAAGCGCGTAGGCAAAAGTTCTGGCAAAGGACTGCACCAGGTGGCTTAATAAGCACACCGGGTGCGGAAGTCCGCCTCCAGCGTCCCTCGACCTAATCAATATGGCGCCCGGAGTGCACAGAGACCTCACCCCTACCCAAGATGGCGGACGGACCCGCTAAACTTACTCTGTCCCGCCGAGAACGGGTTGAAGCAGTTGCTGCGTGCAGGTAAGCCTGTCAATAGTTCCCCGGCCTACGGAGCCGACACAAAACAAAATAGCACAATTAAAAGCGAGCTCTAGAAGCTCTAGGCGATGACCAGCAGCGCAAGGTATTTTTAAAACAAATGAGCGCGAAAAATAGTTAGGCAGCAGCGCTGAAGCGCGTAGGCAAAAGTTCTGGCAAAGGACTGCACCAGGTGGCTTAATAAGCACACCGGGTGCGGAAGTCCGCCTCCAGCGTCCCTCGACCTAATCCTAATCCATCTAAAAGATTGAGTACTAAAAGATGTCACCAATTTACAGGGGAAAAATATATACACCAAATTATCAAATCCGGATTGCTGGCATATATTGAGGGCACTGAAAGACATTACATTACAAACACTGTATCAGTTCCGACTTGGCATCTAACCCACTCCCTCCCTCACGCTGGTGTCAGACAGTTGAATATTCTCTCTCCACCTCGGTAAGGGTGCCCAGATTAACAGCCCCAGCTTCCTCGTCTCCCTCCCTCGACTTTTATAAAGTGTAGACTCCTGGTTGTGCACCCCTAGGAGGCGGGCTAGCCACATTTGGAAGGTGGAAGGTTCGGCATCCTTCCACCCTGATGCTAAGAGAATCCTGAGGACTGCTAAACATATAAATAGAAAGTATTCTTCCTCCTTTCCTAGACCCAGACAGTTATCATGCCCCAGTGTCATCAGGGTAGGGGCTAGGTTGATCTTGTGCTCTAGCAGCCCCTCACAAAACGTTATCATCTCTGTTTTAATTGATCGTACCCTCTCGCAGTCATGGAACATGTGGATCAGGGTGGCTGGACCTTCGAAGCACCTTGCGCACTTATCCTCTTTTTTACCCCAGTTAAAAAATAGACGTTAAATAAGGTTTTATAATGTTGTGCTTTTAAGTTGGAAGAGCTAAAGATTTTGTCTACTAAATGTAGTTCTTTATACACATCAGCATCTGGATCATTTAATTTTGCTGCCCATACAGATTCGGTTTTCTCCAAATCATCCTGGATGCTCTGTAACAAGGTGCCATAGATGTTCTTGATCCTTCTGCCACTCCTTGCGATTTGCTCTAGTAGATTGATTTAACCCCCTGGATGTACAAATGGCCTGCGACCTGATAACATTTTCTGAATTTGTTCATATTTAAAACCCTAACCTGCTGGGATCCCATACTTCTGTTGATTCGCGCCAAATGGGAGTATCTGATCTCCTTCAAATATATCACCTATCGTTTTTATGCCGCAATGTTCCCATACCCTACCCATCATATCGTATAATGTATGCTGTAAGGCATGTGATCTCCAAAGTGGTGCATTAAAGTTTATTTTCGGAATTAGCATAGCTTTTTGTACTTTCTTCCATACTTCCCAGGCACTAAACATTACCTTGAACCGCACCTTTTTATAGTAGCACCCATCTATTTTACGCAGCAGCAACCCTCTGGCCTCTCTACCCAACATAAGCTCAAAAATCGACAGGAGCGTGTTAAAATTTGCCTCTGCAACCGCTTTCCTTCTAGCCGGGACAAATAATACCACCATCTGGCACAGTAGGCATGCCCATTGATAAAATCTAATATTCGGAAGCGCCAGCCCTCCCCTTGCCTGAGGGAGAGACAGATACTTCAAAGAGCATCTAACTTTCCCATACTGCCAAAGACAATTTGTGAATGTAGCCTCCTTGTTTTCAACATATATTCATCAATCAGAAGAGGGATAGACCGGAATAAATACAACTTTTGGGAAGCATGGTAATTTTAAAAGCATTTAATCTCCCAATAATATATAGATGCAAACCGTCAATCATTTTAAGATCAGCGGAGATTGTCTTCACCACCGGGTCAAAATTAATCTTTACTATTGTGTTAACTGCTGAGCTAATTCGCACCCCAAGATAGGCGACGCTCTCCATACGCCTAGGGTCGCTCATACTGATGTTATCTGTGCAAACTATCTGGGTCTTACTTTCATTCAGCAGATATCCCAATTTCTGCCCAAATTCCCAGGCAATCTGGGTAGCTGCACTAACAGCGCTAATCGGATCCGTTGTTAGGATAGCCAGGTAGTCTGTATAGGCTAGCAATTTATTTTCAAAGCCGTTAGTAGTAATAGGCTTGATGGCTTGACACCCCAGCAGTCTTTCTATCAAGGGATCAATGTATAGGGCAAACAATATTGGTGAACAAGGGCACCCCTGTCTCGTCCCTCTGGAAATATGGATATTTTCTGAACTGCCCCCATCAGTTGAATTCGTGCCTTTGGGTCCAAGTACATTGCCTTTATTGCCCTGATAATTCTAGGCCCAATCCCTTTTTGCTCCAATCCCGTTTTGCTCCAATATCCCCCATAAATACGTCCAAGCCATGCGATCAAAGGCTTTTTCCGCGTTGAGGAGGATCATGGACAGCCGGCCCCCTGTGGCAGCCTGTATATTGACTAAAGTGATGGTCTGCCTTATATGTTCAGTCGTCCCGCGTCCTGGGATAAACCCATGCTGCCACAGTGAGACCAGACCGCCAATGACCCTCCCCAACCTCTTAGCTAACAATTTTGAATATAGTTTTGTATCTGTGTTTATGAGGGATATTGATCTATACGATGCGGGGTTATCTGTTAGTTTGCCTTTTTTATGTAACACTATAATGTTTGTTTCTTTCCAGGTTTCTGGTATTTTACCATTATATAGTATTCCTGTAAATAGATCTTACAATATAGGGGCAATTACGGTTTGAATACACCTATAAACTTCCATGGGGATAGTATCAGGGCCTGCTGCCTTTCCTGCTGGTAATTCCTATAGAGCTTCATTTACTTCATCTAACGAGAAATCCCTCTCTAGCTCCTCTTATCCTTGGTTGTCTAGCTGGGGCCCTAGACCTACACCTCTGGCCTCGGCGGTTCTGCCTGGTACTCTTCTTCGTAAAGCAGCTGATAATATTCCTTAAAGACCCTTAGTATATCCTTGGGCTCTGTATATACTTGATCATCCTGCCAGATCTCTGGAATGAGGTTTCTGATGCTTGCTTTCCTAATTTGAAGTGCTAAAAATTTCCCTGCTTGCTCCCTCGTTTCATAGTATTTACCCCGGTGCGCTTGGTATTCATCCGCTGCTTTCTGTGCTAACCATTTATTTAGCTCGGATTTTATGGCTAAGATCCTGTGCTATGCCTCTACCGTCTCCTCCCCCTGAACTATAGCTGACGTATGTTGTTCTTCTGAATTTATTAATTCTCTTAATAACCTATCATTTTTGATCCGGGCCTCTTTCCTTAGCCTAGCAATAAAGCATATTGTTTCCCCTCTAAGGGCAGCTTTACATGCGTCCCATACTGAGTTTCGGCTGGCACTGTATCAGTTGGTATCTAAAAAATCCTGCGCCCACTTCTTCAAGTGCTCTATACCTTATTGACCAGTATCTTCCTGTCAAAAGTCCATTTATAGTAAATCTTTTTGGGCAAATCACCCTCAATATGTAAAGCTAATGGATTCTGGTCAGAGATCACTTTTGGGAGTTTGTCAATCCCCACTTTGCTAATCCATGTAGCTGATGCTAAAAAGTAATCAAGTTTTGTATATTTTTTGTGAGGGCAGGATAAATACGTATAACCTTCCTTGTTTGGTTGCTTGTTTCCCCAAACGTCCACCAACCCATGGCTATCAATAAGGGAGATCAAGGCTCGGTATACTTTGGGCTTCCGCCCCATATAACTATTCTTATTGCATAAATCTGCTACTATATTAAAATCGCCGCATACAATCAGCGGACTGGGCTATGCTGCGAGTTCTACTTCCAAATGTTCAAAAACTTCGGGGTCATCTTGATTTGAACAATATATTGAACATATAGTAAACCCAATTCTTAGTTCCACCACCACTCACCGGCCTAAGGCATCTGCTAATTTACGCTTAGCCCCACCTAGAGCTGTTTTCCCATATATCACCACACCCCGAATGGTAGAAGTTTGAGTTGTGCATACCAGCAGGTTGAACCCTTTCATATTTAGAATGTTTCTTTTCCCCCCTGGAATATGTGTCTCTTGTATACATTCTAGATCAAAGTGGTTCATTCTAAAAAATTCCCTCCGCCTCTGCCTCTTCTTCCAATAATTTAAACCCCCTACATTTATTGTACATATATTAAATTTCCGCATTCTTTTGTGTTTCCTTGTAGCCTCTGCTTTCACCACAGCATTTTATCAATTCTGTTTGTAAAGATTTTACCTGACTTTCTAAGTGGTTCCTAGTATTAGTTTTCTCCCCGTGACCCACCCCCTTCTACCCACCATCTCCCCCTCCCCTTCCACCTTCCCTCCGCCTGACCGCTCTCCCTCCCCGCCTCTACCCCTCCCCGCTCCCTACTAGCTTCCCTCACCACTCCCTACTAGCTTCCCTCACCACTACACCAGAGAAGAGCTCGGACCTTAGTCTGAGCATAGGATGTGCGCAGCATATGTAACAAAGCTGAGATTGTTCCTACCCTTAGGGCCAGTTTCCCCACAAGTTCCGATTACTTCAAGGAGCTAAACCTAACTAAGCTTTGTTTCCTTAAAACAATGTTACATGCCCGTGTCTATTTAGCTATCCCTAATTCCCCATTTGTCCCCCCCCCCTTTTTTTTTTACATATCCTAAGTCACCGTATACATTGAATCACATTTATTTTATCTTTAATTTGTCCATGCCATCAAGAAATTCCTTTGCTTTAATTTCCGACGTAAAATAGCGCTTCTGCCCATCATGAATCACCCTTAGCTGTGCTGGATTAATCAGATATATTTGAATGTTTTTGTCTTGAAAAGGCTTTATCTTCTGCCTTAATCTCCACCGTCTCTCCACAGTGGTGTGACAAAAGTCCGGGTGAACAAAACATGACACCTCCCTGCATGATCTTCTAGACTCTGGTCTGGCCTTCTCCGAAATTATCTGGTGCAGTAAAAAGTTGCCAAAGTACACAAGTATCGCACGCGGCTTGGCTCCTTCTTTCATCTGATATCTAGGTTTGAACGCAGTGCGATGGTCTCTTTGTACTTTCACTGCCCAGTTCCATTCTAGGAGTTCTGGGAACGATGACTTTAGCAGCCCGACTATGTATGTCCTGGGGTCGGATCCTTCCACCCCCTCCGGTATCCCTAGCATCTTCAGATTATTCCTCCTCTGACAGTTTTCAAAGTCCTCTAGCTTCCACTGGATGTCTTTGATCTGTGCTGAGTTACAGCACCCGACACAACTGCCTCTTAGGTCTGTCATTCTTTCACCTATATTGACGCAGGATTTCGACAATTTCCTGACCACCCCTTGCATGGGCTGTCCTGCTGTCCTGGTGAGTCTCCTCCCTGTGTGACAATATTGCCTGATAGATAACTTCCAGCGTTGGATGGACCAGACTGACATCAGGGGGGATGACCCTGGTTGAGGTGCCAGCCAGCTGTGTTCCAGATATATAGTCCTATTTAAGATCTTCCTGGTCGCGACGTTGTAGAGTTGAACGTTGACATATTTTTTTTTTTTAGCTGTTAGAGACTTAGTTTTGTCACTTTTTTTGGGTTCTGATTCTATATTGCTTGCCTCAGATGAAGTACTAAAGCCATCCTCAGACCCCTCAGTTCCCTCGGATACTGAAAAATATCAGTTGCTCGGCTCTCTGTCCATCTCCCCCTTACTGTTCTTGTCACCTACTCCGGAGCCAGCTGCTAGGTTGTGTCTTGGTTCAAGCACCCTGGTGCCATTCTTGTTAGCCCCTGCCCCTACGCACTCTCTCACCTCCTGACAAAGACCTGCTTCATTAAGAAGAGAATCAAAGTGCTCTGGGTTAAAATTCTCGATGCCTTGAAGCTCAGGTAGTTCAAATGGTTCACCTCCTTTTGTCATTTCTTCGCCCTGTACCTGTCGCTTCCCATGTATATATTTCCTTACTGCCACTCCCGCTAATGAGGACGCAATATTTCCTAAAGTTTGCCGGTGTCTGTCATCATTAAATGCCTTCAGTGAAACAGTACCAGTTAACTGCACCGGGGGGCGGGGGCGTCACTCTGGTTCTGCTCCAGTCCTTGTTTGCACTTTTCCCCGCTGCTTGCTCCTGGCTGAGCCTCCTTCGTTCGGTGAAACAGCTCCGCCAAGGATGGGCGGCAGGACTTGGTTTCCGTGCTCCCCCGCCCCTTCCTTTCTTCTCCGCTGGGATCTCACTGCTGGAGGACTTGTGGCCGCAAGCGCCACCCGCATCCAGCTGCCTGGTCTGACTGCCTCCGTGAGTCATGCTCCGCTGTGTTTCCTCCGCGCATCTGTCAATTTCCTGCTCAGGAGGCTCCAGTGCTCGCTGCTGCTTTCGGTCCCATCTCTGGTCTGCTTGCAAACACGCTTCAGTCTAAGCAGGATAGGTGCCCTGCTACGGCATGTCTCAAGATCGACAAGCCGAGATCAATCCACTCAGCTCAGCACTACAGCAACAGCTCTGAGCTCTCTTCATTGGCGGGACTTGAAACAGTGTTTAAACGGTGTTCATTTTCCACGGACCGTAGGGGTTCACTCAAGCCGATTCAGCCAGTATGTCACAGGTGCTGCTAAGCCTAAGCGGCCGCCATCTTGCCTCCGTCGAAGCACACAGTCCTAATGCCAGCACAAACAAGTTCATCTAAGTAAGGGAGTGAAGGTTGAACCATCTCGACCGCTTTGGGAATGCCTCGGGTTTGCGGATCAATCGTAACAAGTCCTTGATATTTCCTCTGGCGGGAATTCAGGTGGCCCCGACGGACTCACAGGTACTGGCTCGAAACATCGGTCGGATACTTACGTCCTTACAGAGTTTGGTAACCTTTTGGAATACATTGATGCTCTCCCTTATGGGACGGCTCGCTGTCGCAAAGATGGTGATGCTTCCCAGGACGCTATATGTCCTCCAGAATTCGCTCTGCCCTATTCCACCGCAAATATTTCGCACCCTCAATACCTTGCTAACGTCACTGCTTTGGGCGGGACGACGTAGACTGGTTGCGCTACACACCCTGGTTCGGAGCTGGGAGGAAGGTGGCTTGGAGGTTCCGAGGTTTATTTATATTTTTATGCAGTGCAACTGTTGCCGGCAGTGAGGTGGTTCGCGGATGCGGACGGGTGGGAGATGCAGCTTTTGGCTGGGAGTGCCACTGAACGGATATTGCAGGTGGCATTGATGAAGGGGAGGGGAGCGGATAAGACCCTACCATATGTGGTGCGCCACACGGCTGCAATCTGGCAGAGGTGTGTGGAACGCGTACTATGACTGGCCCCCTTTCATAGGGAATTTCCGGTTTGGGTCCTGGCGCCCATTGTGGCTATGGAGGAGCACATGTCCTTTAGGGACTGGAGAACTGGAGGTTGCGATACCTTGGCTGACCTCTATCCGGGTGACTCGTTTGTCTCTTACGAGGAGGCTGCGGAGGCCTTTGGGTTTGGGGGGGGACAATATTTATATTACCGTGGCATTCAGGAGGTGTTGAGGGAGTCTTGGCCCTAATTCCTGGAGACGCCTCAGACTTCTCATACATTAAACATCATTCTCTCCTGTGGTAGGGGCCGTAGGTTGATTTCCTTGCTTTACTCCGCACTGCGTCGGGACTCAGAGCCGCCGGTCCAGCCTGCCTGGAGCGCCTGGGAAACGGATCTGGGGGAGACCCTGGATGCCGGGCAGCGCATGCGTATAGGGGGTCTTACACGTAAAGTGTCATGTAATGCACGATTTAAGCTCACACACTTTAATTTTATGCACCGCACTTATATGACACCGGTCTCCTTGCAGCGCTTCTCACCAGATAGGGAGGACACTTGTCCCAGGTGCGGAGCTGAGAGGGCCGGGTTCTTACACTTGGCCTGGGATTGCGCCTTGGTGCGAAGTTTCTGGACGGAGGTGGTGGGACGTATAGCCGCCGCTACCGGCCTCGGAATAGACTTGACACCTCTCCACTGTCTGCTGGCTCTGGTTCCCCGGCCTAGCAAAAGGAAAATCCCCTACAAACTATTACAGCTTATGTTGGTTCTGGCGCGGCATAGGGTGGCCATTACCTGGATGGGGCGGAGGGCCCCAGAGATTTCCGCATGGCTGAGGGATGTTCGGGAGTGGTCTCTGGCGGAGGAGACTTGTATGCAATGCACGCGCCGGGATGAGAGACTGCAGGAAGACCTATTGGCATGGAGAGTAATGTGTACTGCTGGTCTGACCTTGAGTGATTCTGAGGGGACTAGTGCAGAAATGTTCACACCTGAGGGGTCGGGAACTGACGGGGAGGGGGAGGGTAATGGGGACGGTTAGATCTGAGTTGTCGTTTGCACTCGGCTACCACCTTATGTTCGCTGTTGCTATGTCATGATTGTAATGTATGGTTTTTCTTATAGTCCCAATGTCCGATTTTCGCTCAGTGATATTGTGTCGCTAATATGCCTTAATGAGGTTGTCGTTCTGTATGGAACAGTTCTTGTATGATGCTGCAATTGGGGGGGAATGTTTGTTTTTCATGAATAACCAAAAATAAGTTTTTTTTAAAAAGTAAGGGAGTGAAGGCAAAAATCTTGGGGCTATACCACGAAGAGTGTCATGTCTAACAGGAGCACACTACTAGCCAATACATTCAGTAGATTAAGTTTCAATAACGTTCAAGCTAACAATACATGTGTTGGCAAAGAAAATTCTTTACTTCATCTGGACGAATATGTGCTGATCTGCTGGCAATGTGCAATCACCTTTATCGGAAAACAAAGGTTGAGGAGGGTCAAGGGGACTATGTTTATAGACCTACCAAACTCAATACCCCTAATCAAACTACAAAGAACAAAAAGAGTCGGAAGGTCTGTTAAGCTACGTAGCTGAGTTTATAAGGTCCTACTAAAGTGACCCTTTTGGATTGCACTGAGCCAGACCAAGTGGTAACATGACACGGAAATGTGTTAGATATCCTATCAGCCCACCCATCTGGCGGAGCCTCGTCATGTAGGACGTCTGACCAGGGTGGTGAGTCCAAGCCCAGATGTATTGGCCAGACACCACACACTACTGGTTCATCATGTAAACGTGTCCGTGCCACAGAATGGTGCTGAGAAAATGCAGTGCAAAACAGGGAATAAAGAATAAGTGATCTTAAAATGACGGTCGAGGTAAAGAAAAAATGTTTTTATTAAAGATATTCACCAAGACGCCAGATTAAAAAAGAGTGTAGAACAGTGTGAAATAATCACTGTGATGCTTGGTTGTGTTAAGGATCAGGCCAACATGTTTCTGCCGAAGGTGAAACTACACCGGCATTCTTCAGGGCAAATACACAAAGATGTTGCTACTGCAAAGATACACTCAGACAATTAATACAAAGTGCAGACAAAAAGGACAGACCAAATGATTTGTTAAAGAACTGTCCAAACTACTGGTGTGGTCTAATATACCATCCTACCATATCCTCCAGATCAGTAGTTAATAGAGGTAGAAATCCCAGCAATATGTGGGAGTCGAGCCTCACCTCACCCGGCAACGGCTCGGAGATTGAGGCCCCGCTCTCTCCGTCGGTACCTCTAGGCTGACACCTAAGCCGAAGGGGAGGCCCCATATTGCTGGGATTTCTACCTCTATTAACTACTGATCTGGAGGATATGGTAGGATGGTCTAATAGACCACACCAGTAGTTTGGACAGTTCTTTAACAAATCATTTGGTCTGTCCTTTTTGTCTGCACTTTGTATTAATTGTCTGAGTGTATCTTTGCAGTAGCAACATCTTTGTGTATTTGGCCCTGAAGAATGCCGGTGTAGTTTCACCTTCGGCAGAAACATGTTGGCCTGATCCTTAACACAACCAAGCATCACAGTGATTATTTCACACTGTTCTACACTCTTTTTTAATCTGGCGTCTTGGTGAATATCTTTAATAAAAACATTTTTTCTTTACCTCGACCGTCATTTTAAGATCACTTATTCTTTATTCCCTGTTTTGCACTGCATTTTCTCAGCACCATTCTGTGGCACGGACACGTTTACATGATGAACCAGTAGTGTGTGGTGTCTGGCCAATACATCTGGGCTTGGACTCACCACCCTGGTCAGACGTCCTACATGACGAGGCTCCGCCAGATGGGTGGGCTGATAGGATATCTAACACATTTTCGTGTCATGTTACCACTTGGTCTGGCTCAGTGCAATCCAAAAGGGTCACTTTAGTAGGACCTTATAAACTCAGCTACGTGGCTTAACAGACCTTCCGACTCTTTTTGTTCTTTGCAATCACCTTTATCCCCATAGGCAGCCTGGCTTCTCCGGGAGCGTTAAGGCTAGCCAACCTCTGTTAGATACAACAGCGTGCTTGATCAAAGCAGCTTAACATGTACCCCCAACATGACTTCTGTTTCTGTTGAAGACAGGCAACAATGCAGCAATGGGTACCCAGGGATGCAAGCAGCACTACTTCTGCCAACATTGATAGCAAGCACACCTGTGAGTTATTGAAAAACATGAAATGCATCTACCACTATACCTTGGGGGAAAGTTTGGTGATCGGTTGCCATGGGCACCTGCCCCCAACCTGCTTGAATGCACAGATGATAGTTGATTTTTGAAGGGTAAGTTGTTTAGTGTGGTATCTTTCTACTAAACAAAATATTGATGGAAAAGAAACCTAAGAACTCATTACAGAAATGTGGGTTAGCGGCATCAGGAGCTAGAGTTTGCAAGGAATTAATTTCCCCCCCGTTCACATTATTCTCTTGGCTGGTTTCTTTAGTCATTAATTTTATTTTGAATGTGACTAAGTTTAGTGCCTGTGGCTTTGAATTTGTATTGTTTTCTCTCTTTTAAAGTCACAATGTCCAGATGATATTTACTTATTCTCTCCTGTTTACTGAGTTCTTAATTTGCCTGAAATAGTTCATCCGTAAAATACATGTGCCTGTTTTTGTTAGAGTCCGACCTGCAGGGAGAGACATTGTTTATGATCTGACCCTCACAGCTTCGTTATAAGAGGTGAGTAGTACATTCACACCAAGAGCTTTTGAGAAGTTAATTGCAGTTTGCACCTTGTTCTTTTCAGACACACTCCTGAAGGATCGTCTATATTGTTTCAGGTTTAGTTCTTGTATATATTGTGAACACTTTTGTTTAAAATGTGAATGGCAGTACTTAAACTTGTCGACTAATCCACCTCCAAGGATGATGAGCATTGAACCGAGACTGTATCGTGAATGGCTAGATCAATAGCCTCGCTTTCAGAGTGCGTAGGTTCATTTGAGGTTTGATAGAGATTAAAGTGATTTAGGATTTTTAGTTCTTTTCTTGCATTTGTGCCATATGGACAATTCCAGCTAATACTGAAGTCTTCAAAATGTGTTGCTGGAGTTGGTTTGTTGTTGTTCTTAGAGATATTCATTGAACTCTAATTGGAAGATGGTAAATGACGTGCAACTAGGTTGATGTATCTCGATTTCCAAGATACTTTCAGTGCTTGGAAAGGACGGTCCGTTTATAGTTGTGTTTATGCAGCTGAGATTTTTCCCAGCTGACTAGAGCTCCTCCGCCTCCTAGATTGTTACTCTGGGGACATTTAAGTCTTTGATATGTCCAATGAAGCAGGGTTCAGTGATGAAGAGCGTGTCTTGATTCAGGAGGGTGATGGTATCCACAACGAAGGGGTGATTGATGTTTTCTGAAGTGTCGACTGCTGAGTGGTACTAGGAGTTCTTAGAGTACTGTATGCTCCTGGAAAGTGTTTTGGGGGATTTCTCCCTCTTGGGATACCATAAGTGCTGTAAACACTTCCTGTTGAGTTGGGAGCACTAGTGACTTTATTCTCACACATCTTAGAAGCACTTTTCTAAGTTTTTGATTTTACAGCTTGGTAACCAGGAAAGAGGGTTAGCTAATAATTATACAAGTGACCTGCTGATTTCACGTGGGTACATCCATTGTCTCCTTAATGTATATGCTAATCCGAATCCATGGGCAAGTTTTCAGTGTTATGTCGATAATGCTCCTCGTTCTCTCTGTGTAGGGTCCCGCTAATGTTTATCCAAAATAAGGAAATTGTCTCAATTCCTTCTAACCATTACTCTATTTTGGTGTTAATGGGTGTAAACTCCTGGATTCACTTTCGCAAAAACGATTGCAATGCTCAATGTTCCCCTTTAGCTGTTTTAGGTGGCAGTTATGGTGAAACTGTACAAAAGAGTACTATGTTATCACAGACACCTCCTGATGGGTGTGTGCAAATTTGAGAGCCATACATAATACAGAGTATAGACTGTCAACTCCAGTATGCTATGACTCACCACGATTAATCATGCATGGTGCTAATTGCAACAAGGTACCCCAGGGATACAGTGACCTCACATGCCACTTAGAGACAGAAAACCGAGATGGACTACATGGCCTAATAAGGTGCTCAGCAATACGGAATTCATAATGCATACAGCAAAGTATAACCGTAAGACTTCTGCAATGATTAAAGGCCTTAAGCTGTCAACTAAATACAGTAGAGCAAAATCAATCAACAGCTTCATTATGAGATGCCATAAATCTCTCCACAATTTACCATTTGCAATGCAGAGTAAGGCGTCACTCTCATACAAAAAGGAAAACAACAGTGGTGGATTCCCAAAGGGACAGCACCTAGTCAAATTATTCTCCAAGAAATCTCGCCCACTAGTACATGGGGCAGTATGTGTGCACACTTCAAAGAACACCCACTGTCACAATGCAGGTTCAAACATGAACTATAACAAGATTTGAGAAAAGGCCAAGGTGCACCACATCAACATTTAGGGGAATAGATATTTTCAGCGAGGTAATCAGTAATGATCATATCAGAGAGATTTTTCTTCATATAATTTTGAAAGTTCTTTATTTAGTTCAGATGGTTAAAAAGATATAGAGGATCTACAGCCGACGCGTTTCGTCCACAAGGGACTTCTTCAGGGCAGGATAGTCAGATGGTGATAATGTCCCTGGTTTCTAGACCGTAGGTGAGGGATGTGAGAATATGCCCGGATAACTATATTGATCATCCGATAGTATCATATATAATTAGAACTTAAATCCAATTGGATAGCTGGCGTTAGAGGATTCAACCGCCTTCAAAATTGCACCAATGATATCAGGTGTTGCAATGTCTTGTGTTCAAGCCACATAGAAAGTGAGGACAATAATCCAATGGTAGTGGAACCAGGGTAGATAGGTAATGAAGACCTCCGTGTAATATCTACTTAAATCTTTTCTTTATATGCGGGAGAATGTAGGGAAATTCTATTGCCAAGCAGCTCTTGATGAAGCCTGCTAATGCATCCCCTGGTTCCTGCGTGGCTAGAAACGATAGCGTCCGACCAGACGTCCCCCTCCGTCAAGTACCGGACGGATTTCCTACATTCTCCCGCATATAAAGAAATTTTGAAGGCGGTTGAATCCTCTAACGCCAGCTATCCAATTGGATTTAAGTTCTAATTATATATGATACTATCGGATGATCAATATAGTTATCCGGGCATATTCTCACATCCCTCCCTCTCTCTGATATGATCATTACTGATTACCTCGCTGAAAATATCTATTCCCCTAAATGTTGATGTGGTGCACCTTGGCCTTTTCTCAAATAAGGCATCGCTCTCAATGTCCCGGGACACTGAAAAGCACTAAAACTTAGTAAGGAATGTCTTGACCAAAGCACCCAGAAATCCACTCTGCAGAACACAGTAAGCATCCTCGCTTCTGTGGCATCCTGACGCACTCTGTAACAAACTAAATGAAATGATACCCTACATTGTACAGGGAACCCTCATTAATTTGGTGCCTACTTGTTTTGAATGACACACTTTTATTTTATTTTGAAAGAAATATTATTTCTTATTAATTTTATTAGTAGTAATATTGGACTGTACTTCTGTGATTTGAAGCTTATTAGATTTTGAGGTCGCGCTGCAGATGGCTCTAGCTCACCTGTTTTAGACAGCATCTTAAATCAATACTTTTACATATGCCTGGAGTGGGCTTTTGGTGGGCCCCTTGCCCATGATTGGATGGCTTTCCTGTCTGTTTCAATATCCTGCTCCTAATTTGATGGCATTGCTCCCTGTTCATCCTGCTTTTTGATTGGTTGAGTGTATCCTTCCATTATTGATGTTGGGGGACTGGTTTTATTAGAGTAGCTTTCTTTGGCATTTGAGCATTAACATTCAATAAGAGTGAATCTCTCTCGCTCTCGCTCTCTCTTTCTTTCCCTCTCACCCTCCCCCCTTTACTCTGAAGTCAACATTAGTCATTCCTCCTTATCCTCTTTTCCGGTTGCTGCCTATCCCTCTGCCCCCTCTTACTCTTGTGACACAGAACACTTCTGATGTTCGGTGTTCTGCTCTCTTCCTCTCTCTCCCTGCAGTGGGCAGCCATCTTGGAATAGTATTTTGTATACCTCCAAGATGGCATCCATTTTCCATCTCGAACGAACATGATGGCCAGGGCTGTAGCTCTAGGGATGGTGTTTGAGATGGGACATCCCCCTCCCCCAATTCAAGGATTAGGTGTGGATAGTTGGGTTAGTAAATATTATAGCTGTAGTACAGCCAGCACATGTACATTTATTTTTTTCACACAGCCTTGAAAAAGCCACAGGTGTCGCGAAACACGTGTTGGCTGTTGTACATCTTCAATATTTTTTTAATTAAAATGATTGTCTTTTTGCAGTTGCTTCGGTTTATTAAATGATAAGAGTATGAAAGTAGTGCTACCATATTTGAAATATCTGTAACAATTGCATTTTGTATAGATATTCAATAAATGTATAAAGATTTATTGTGAACTACATGCAAAGTGATAAGAATAACCGTGTTTTCTTAAACATAATTTGCATTCAGGATTTGGGTATGTGCCTCCTTACAATTATTTATATTGCATTAATGGTGAAAGGTTGGGTAACCATCACCTTAGAGAGCACTTAACATTGGACAGGAACTTCTTACCCCGTATTTTAAGAATAAACTAGAAGTGTGTCGATCTGAGCAGTTGTGGGAACAAGTCTATGATCTCCTGCTAAGGCTGTGCTTCAAGGCTAATGGGATGAGGCTCAGACTAGGTCTGCAAACACTCGGGGCAGATCAGTAGCACATCGAACACTGCTAAATAACAGTGCCCCATCATTACCGAGGTAAAACGCTCCCAGGCCACTCAACGAGCCTGTCTACCATTTGAAGAAGCCTGCAAAGAGTTCTAATTTTTTCATACCCAAAGTACCGATATTATGATGGCGGGGCATTGCATTAGAGTCTGTCACTAAACCTCGGGACCTCAGTCGGAGTGAAGACCGTCCTGTCCTGGAAACTCTTTCAGAGTTTGAGTACGTTTTTGACTAATTTCTCTTGGACATGGATGAGCAGCTTCCATATGGTCAATCTCCCAGGGAACTTTGGCCATTTAGAGTTTTCAAACTCTGAGCTCCGGCACTTTTTATTAAATTGCTCTCAGACTGTGGAATGCATCCCCGTAGAATGGTAAGTCACAATGTTAAAAAAAATCATAAAAAATCATCCCTGTCTACCTCGGAGTTAAACTCCAGACTCCTAGTCCTTCGACTGCTACTTCCACACTTGGTGACGCATTTGTAGAGTGTCGTCGTGGAGCTGGTCTAAAAGCTTGCTATGGCTAATCAGCTACTTGACCGTTTTCTTGGAGGGAGTCCCCACATACTTACTACTGATCTCAAGGTCAGCCTGTTTTAGATGGCCTGAGAAGGAAGTTGACAATGTTGGTTTTGCCTGATTGGATCCTTGAGTAGCCTCTGACACCATTCACCGTGACCTCTGATTGAGTTGGCTGGACCGCACTGGCTTAAGATCACTGGCTAGAATGGCTGAAATCTTTTTTTTTTATGGACCACTCTTACTGAAGGCGTTTCATGTGCTGATCAAGCCCTTGGAGGTGAATGTGGGTTGTCCCTGCAGGTATCTATTTTGTCACCATTTTTAACATCTACCTCCAACTTCTGGCCTCCCTGATGCACAAGATATGGCCCATATTTTACATGTGCCCATATGGCACATGGCTTGCCTTTAACTTGATAAACAGACTGACAATAAAAGATCATCCCTATACAAAGTCTTTCCTTGCTTACGCCTCCCCCTGTGATTTGTACGTATTGCAGTCCCCTACGCCTCCACCACTGCTTGACACACCATTTTCATCGGATATATTTTGCGATGGTTGGGAAATCATAGTTTCACACCCCTCTAATCAAAATAACTATGATGCGCTAATGGTGATAATCATCATGGAATGATATAATGATATGTTGTATACTTATTGTTGTACTGTTCCTAGATGACTATCACACTGCATGTACATGCAGAGTGACCGCCTTCTTTGAGGTATGCAGAATAACAATTCAGGATGGCGGCCCACTGATATTGGCTTGGCTGAGGCTTGTGCTGAAGTTCTAAGAGCACTGGCAAGACTAATTGGCTTTGCCAGTGCTTGTTCTATTTGTTACTCTTCTGAAAATAGCTAACATTAATTTCAATTGCACCTCAGTCTAACCTGTTATACAGGAAGACCAGACATATAGAACACTAGAGTCTGATATACAATCTTTTACCACGTGGTGCCACATAGTGCTGGTGCCAGATTCCTGCGAGAAAGGACAGGTGTTTTTTCCAGTGGATGGAAAGCCTCACTGCAGTTGGCTAAATTCTGTTTTGCACTAAAGCCCTAGAAATGCTCCCACTCTTCCTGCTACACCTGTGTAATCAGAAGCCAGTCGTTCAAACATTAAACATTTTGTAGCAATTGACCTATGACTCAATATAGTTTTTAATCCGAAATCAAGAACTATTCAAACTTATTCAAACGACCTATAAAATTAATGTTGTATGTGACTACAATGAACATGTATTCCATATGACAACACAATACCTTTCAGACAGCACTAAGTATATTTACCGTCTATAATAAGGAGAAACGTAGTATCTGAATGCCTTTTAAATTGCTTCATGTTAGTGAAAGAAAATCAACTTTCAAGTGTTACTTGTAAAACAGTGACGTCAACAATGTATATCTTTAGCCGCGGAGATAAAATGGAACTTCTGCGTTTCTTCTTAATATAGCACAACCCATCATATGTTACCTAATGTCGGCTCACGGTAAACTGCAGTGAGCGGTTACTTCCTGCGTCTGCCAACGCAGAAGTGAAATGAGTACTACAAATAAACCATTTAATGTTCGTTTTCTAAAGCTAATAACGGCTGTGACAGATGTATTCACCTTACTGTTACATTATTTAAAAAATCAAACATTCAATGCTCCATCTGTGCTTTTTCGAAGGTGTCGCTGTTCTCTGTGTTACTCATGGCTGATTCAGAGGGTCTATTAGGATGATTTTCTATAACGTTCCATAAACTATACTGTGTACTCGGGATCCCTTCTGCCAGATCGCACTCAAAGTACCGCGTCTCAGTACATTTACACAAAGGCTCTTACCCGGACTAACAGCACTATGAGCTCCTGGGGTTTGGAGCGCAACATCAGTAGATGAAAAGGATTCTTAACAAAATAAGCTGGCCGTATTAGTCACTATTCACCTGAATTGATTTTTTTTCTATTAATCACTATTCTATTGAATTCTTTTTTATGTGGGATCAACCCCCCTTTCTGTGGGATCAACCCCCCTTTCTGTGGGATCAACCCCCCTTTCTGTGGGATCAACCCCCCCCCCTTTCTGTGGGATCAACGCACCCCCCTTTCTGTAGGATCACCCCCCCTGTCTGTGGGATCAACCCCCCCCTGTCTGTGGGATCAACACCCCCCCCCTGTCTGTGGGATCAACACCCCCCCCCCCTGTCTGTGGGATCAACGCACCCCCCTGTCTGTGGGATCAACGCACCCCCCTGTCTGTGGGATCAACGCACCCCCCTGTCTGTGGGATCAACGCACCCCCCTGTCTGTGGGATCAATGCACCCCCCTTTCTGTGGGATCAACGCACCCCTTTCTGTGGGATCAACGCACCCCTTTCTGTGGGACCAACGCACCCCTTTCTGTGGGATCAACACCCCCCCCCTGTCTGTGGGATCAACGCACCCCCCCCCTTTCTGTGGGATCAACGCACCCCCCTTTCTGTGGGATCAACGCACCCCCCTTTCTGTGGGATCAACGCACGCCCCTTTCTGTGGGATCAACACGCCCCTTTCTGTGGGATCAACGCGCCCCTTTCTGTGGGATCAACGCACCCCTTTCTGTGGGATCAACACCCCCCCTTTCTGTGGGATTAACCCACCCCCCCCTGTCTGTGGGATCAAACCACCCCCCCCCTTTCTGTGGGATCAACGCACCCCCCTTTCTGTGAGATCATCGCACCCCTTTCTGTGGGATCAACACACCCCCCTTTCTGTGAGATCATCGCACCCCTTTCTGTGGGATCAACGCACCCCTTTCTGTGGGATCAACACCCCCCCCTGTCTGTGGGATCAACGCACCCCCCCTTTCTGTGGGATCAACGCACCCCCCTTTCTGTGGGATCAACGCACCCCCCTTTCTGTGGGATCAACGCACCCCCCTTTCTGTGGGATCAACGCACCCCCCTTTCTGTGGGATCAACGCACCCCCCTTTCTGTGGGATCAACGCACCCCCCTTTCTGTGGGATCAACGCACCCCCCTTTCTGTGGGATCAACGCACGCCCTTTCTGTGGGATCAACGCACGCCCTTTCTGTGGGATCAACGCACGCCCTTTCTGTGGGATCAACGCGCCCCTTTCTGTGGGATCAACGCACCCCTTTCTGTGGGATTAACCCACCCCCCCCCTTTCTGTGGGATTAACCCACCCCCCCCTGTCTGTGGGATCAACGCACCCCCCTTTCTGTGGGATCAACGCACCCCCCTTTCTGTGAGATCATCGCACCCCTTTCTGTGGGATCAACACACCCCCCTTTCTGTGGGATCATCGCACCCCTTTCTGTGGGATCAACGCACCCCCCTTTCTGTGGGATCAACGCACGCCCTTTCTGTGGGATCAACGCACGCCCCTTTCTGTGGGATCAACGCACCCCTGTCTGTGGGATCGACGCACCCCCCTGTCTGTGGGATCGACGCACCCCCCTGTCTGTGGGATCGACGCACCCCCCCTGTCTGTGGGATCGACGCACCCCCCCTGTCTGTGGGATCGACGCACCCCCCCTGTCTGTGGGATCGACGCACCCCCCCTGTCTGTGGGATGAACGCACCCCCCTTTCTGTGGGATGAACGCACCCCCCTTTCTGTGGGATGATCGCACACCTTTCTGTGAGATCAACACACCCCTTTGTAGACCTCTAGCTAAGGCTCGCCTTTACTGTACCTAATGGCCCTGTCCAAAATGAAATCCGAATTGGTGATGCTAATGGGTCTGACCTGAATGTACTGACGCCTGCAGACACACACATGCTCAAGTGTTTTTGCATGTGTGCTCGGCTGCACAAGCCTGCAGTGCCAGAAGAGACGGATGGTAGTCGTCCAATGGGAAGCAGCATGAGCCTGCAGTACCACAGTGTGGTATATGTCCAGAAGCATACGGGGCACCCTTCCGAACGGGTCCAGCTTGCTGTGCACCGGAGCCAGGTATTGTTAGTTTCTAGCTAAGCGAGGCCATGCATAGGCTGCAGTAATTGGGTGCCACTGGTCAGGTCAGGTCATGTCATGTCATGTCATGTCATGTCATGGTGATGCTTAAAAGAAATCGTAAAGGAAAGATATAATAGAAGATAGGTCTCGTTAGTCCAGCTTGTTGAGACATTTTCTCTAAGCACCGGTCTTCTTTGGCATCATGGAAATCTAGGAAATCCAAAAAAATCAGCCTTCATGTGGATTTTTATGAAATAGTTTCCTGGTCGCTTAGGGAACCCAGCCTTCTTGTATAAGGCGATGGAGTTGGTGTTTCCAGGACATCGCTGTACACCGCTCAGGGCCAGCTTTTATATGGTCTTGATGCCTACAGGAAGAAAAACTGGCAAGACTGGCTTGTGACCTTCAACATTCAGACAAGTTGAATCTAGAGGCCTCTCTCCGAGTTGATTCAAGCAAAAATATGGCCTTTCCTGTAGAGTTCAGTGGCTGGCTTGCATAATGTTTCAGAAAACCCATAAATGGGCCGATCGAATTCAAATTCTTTTACCAATGTTGAAGTGCCTAGAGTGGAAGAGCTCGAGATTGTTAGACCTCTACTGCATTGGGTGCTAATGATTCAAAGAAAGTCAGACCCGTTTCTCTCCTCCCCCATTTATTAAAAATATTGTATGTAGTAGTTTTCTAGAGAAACAGGACTTTGCAGAGAAACATATTCTGCCCATTTATTTTCAAGCCAACTTTGAGTCACCAGCTCTGTACCTTTGAATCAAACAATGTGAAATCGAAGACCTCGGGTGTGCGGGGGATGGGGCTGATTTTGGAGTTTCTCTTGAACTTATCATCCCCCTTCAAACCACTGATATTTACAGATTAATGATGCAACACGATGCAGCCTATTTCAAGAAACATGATCAAATTGCTGCAATACTTCTTGACTAACCGAACCCAGGGGCAGATGTATCAAACGTTTTTTTTGTTGCAAACGCTGCGAATCGCAAAATAGCAGCGTTTGCGACAAAAAACGGAAAATACGATGTATCATTGAAATCGTATCGCAAACTTAAGGAATCGATTCCTTACGTTTGCGTCAGCATTTAAGGAATCGCAAATTGCGATTCCTTAAAAGCTATGTATGAAGCATTCAGGTTTTGCAAATTTACACTAAGAAATCGCAAATTACCACCAACTTGTTGTTGGTGTTAATTTGCCAATACTTTTACGAATGCACTTTTTGACATTTGTTAAGGTGCCATGTGGCGCTCATACATGCCCTTAGGGTATGTATGTGCGCTATATGCGCACACATGTAAATTTCAGGGGTGCAGCAGGGTGTCCTTATGACACCCTTGCACCCTTGAAATTATTCTCAATTTGCGATTAGCAATTTGCGAATCTCAAATTGAGAATAACTTCCCATTCCTTCCTATGGGCCTCCTGGCCCATAGAAATAATTGGGAAACTATTCCTTAATTGCGATTAGCAATTTGCTAATCCCAATTAAGGAATTTTAAGAAATCGCTAAAAAATAGCGAATTTTTACATACATACCATTTTGCTATTCTCAAATAGCGATTCTCAAAAAATCGCTATTTGAGAATCGCAAATAGGTATTTTGATACATTTGCCCCAGTCAGTTATTCCACTCTCGACTCTCAACGGTAATAACACAGTTATTGTGTCCCAGAAAGGCTCACTTCTATCACCTTTTAAAATTAATCTGATCGTGGCCTCTCGCAGATTTTGCACCACGCAGGGGCTTTCTGTTTTGTGTATGCTGACAATACCCAGCTGACCACCTGTCTGTCTCAAAATTCCCAACAGGTGTTTATAGGGCGGTGGGGGACTGGTTGTTACTGTTACTGCACTGCAAGTTTGAACAGGCCATGTTGGCCAACATGTAATGTCAAAACAAAATCTAATAAAACGTGTTGTGAAAAAATAACTCCCAACAGGTGAGCAGTAGGTAGTGATTTTGGGTACTATAAGAAATTCTGGCCTTTATCAGATGGTGGATGGCTGAGAGATTTTGGAGCTCCTGCTTACATGTAGGACCGCCCCAAAATGGAACGTGGATTTCTGACCAGTAGTAAAGGACATCCTTGTTGAACAACACCACCCTTTACCTCCCAGGCCCTAAAGTATGAAGCACATGGTTTTCTTCTCAGACTTCAAGCAAAGAACAGTACTCTTCATCAGCACGATCAGTTGTGAGCCTCCTATCCAATCACACCAGGACTATTGGAAGCCTCTACTTAGCTTCTTATGAAAAACTCCTGCAACACGTACAACGGGTGCCAAATGCTGCCATGTGCCTGCTAGCGAGTCTTTCAATCCTGGATCATACAGCTCGCAATACCATTGCTGGATGCTAGTTCACAGATGTGTACTGTGATAATCTGCAAAAAGATGTCCACCAAAACGTTCATAGTTTCATTGCTTCCAAGTTCACCTGGTATTCTCGGAGCCGTACTCCATATTCATCTAAGCTTGCGCTTCTCTGTCCCAAAAAAATGAAAGATGTTGTTTGGAAACAAGGCCTTTTCGATGGATTAAGTCAAAACATAAAACTCCCTACCATCTGGGCTAAGCACAGAAACCTGTCCCACTAGATTTTGGAAACGCCTAAAAGCTGGTTCTTCAATCTTCAGCCTCTCTTGCGTCCACATAATCTTGGTTTTAACATTTGCTGTATTATTCAATTCCATTCGTCTGCCCAGGCAGATGTTGTATTCGATAAATACACTTTTAAATAACTAGTTCCGTGTACAACATAAAAAAAGTTAGTTCGAAGGTAGATCAATAATGGCGATTGTGTGTGGCTTGCTACTTTGTCTTATTGGTAGTGCCAACAATTATTGTGGGGAATATCCGTGCTTGGCTCTCAAGAACCACTCATTTGGATGCTCAGATCCTCCAGTTACTATTGTTTTGAGTTTGACCCATGTTTTGCTGTTGCCATGCAATTTATTCTCTCACTTTAATGTCTATTTAACGGAAGAGTCAAGTTTGACCAACGTTTTTAGATTTGGGGACATTCACACAGGTGCAGAGCAGTGCTGTTATGTATATCTATGGAGTCTGATTTCCAGCCTAAGTGGATTACTTTGTGCCAGAATAATTTAGCTCTGTCTTTTGCACCAACATTTAGAACTCCCTTGGGTAAAACGGAACGGACTTGGAGCAAATGTCACTTATGAAAATGTCAGTCTCAGGTGGAGTAAGTGTTGTTGCACATTTGTAACAGTATTATTGTAATTTCGGCAATTTTGCAATTTCTGTGCTATATTTCTCTAGCAGGAGGATTAGACAAAAAGACCAAATTTAGCTAAGTTACTCTGCTGAGGCTTCCACCCGTCTTTTGTAACTTGTGTTGCTCAACTTTGCTAAGCATTTCCAAGTACCATAAATTGTTGTATGGTGCAAACATACCACGACTTTCACCTAAATCATAGACGCGTCTCTCTTACTGGTCACTCACTGGAGACAAAGGCTGAATTCAGATGTAAATGGACTTTTGCCACCCTAAACATATGTGCACTTGTGTGCAGATATTTTCGCATTGGATGAGATTTGGATGTTGATCTCTTGAGGAATGACCCGCGGAGGTTTAGAGTGCTGCAAACCCTAACCCTCTACAGTAGTGATGCTCGGCAGATGGCGAGATTGCATGATGTTTTGTCCCACCTAAGCATCATCAATCAATCAATCAATGTATTTATAAAGCACACTACTTACCCGTGAAGGTCTCAAGGCGCTGAGGGGAGGGGGGTGCCGCTACTGCTCGAATAGCCTGGTCTTGAGGAGTTTTCTGAAGGTGAGTAGGTCTTGGGTCTGCCGTAGTTTGGTAGGGAGGGTGTTCCAGGTCTTGGCTGCGAGTAAGGAGAAGGATCTGCCACCGGAGGTAGTTCGTTGGATGCGTGGGACTGCGGCGAGGGCGAGGCTGGTGTTGCAGAGCTGGCGGGTGGGGGTCTAGAAGCTGAGTCGGCCGTTGAGGTAGGCTGGTCAGGTGTTGTGGAGGGCTTTGTGTGCGTGGGTGAGTAGCTTGAAGGTGATCCTTTTTTTGACGGGGAGTCAGTGTAGGTCTCTCAGGTGAGGGTTGATGTGGCTGTGGCGAGGGACGTTGAGGATCCGTCGGGCGGAGGAGTTTTGAATGCGTTGCAGTAGTCGTAGGTGCTTGGCCGGTGCTTAGAGTGCGTTGCCGTAGTCCAGTCTGCTGCTGACGAGAACCTGGGTCACCGTTCTTCTTGTTTCGGTGGGGATCCACTTGTAGGTCCTGCTGCGGAGGGTGTTGTAGCAGGAGGAGGAGACAGTGTTGACCTGCTTCGACATGGAGAGGGAGGAGTCGAAGATGAATCCCAGGTTGCGTGCGGGGTTGGTGGGTGCGGGTGCTGTTCCCAGCGTGGTCGCCCACCAGTAGTCGTCCCAGGCTGAGGGGGTGGTTCTGAGGATGAGGTCCTCCGTCTTGTCCGAGTTCAGCTTCAGTCGGCTGTTCCTCATCCAATCGGCGACTGCCTTCATTCCCTTGTGGAGGTTGGTTTTGGCGCTTTTCGGGTCTTTGGTGAGGGAGATGATCAGCTGGGTGTCGTCGGCGTAGGAGATGATGTTGAGGTCATGCTGGCGGGCGACGTGTGCGAGGGGGGTATGTAAATGTTGAACAGCTGAGGTATCATCCCTGGGGTACGCCACAGATGATGTTGATGGCTTCGGAGCGGGAGGGGGGAAGGCGGACTCTCTGGGCACTGCCGGAGAGGAAGGATGTGGTCCAGTCCAGGGCCTTCTCTTGGATTCTGGCTTCTTGGAGGCGTGTCTTAAGTGTGCTGTGGCAGACCGTGTCGAAGGCGGCTGACAGGTCCAGGAGGATGAGGGCTGATGTTTCGCCGTTGTCAAGTTGGATCCTGATGTCGTCTGTAGCGGCAATGAGGGCTGTCTTGGTGCTGTGGTTTCGTCGGAATCCGGACTGGGATGGGCCTAGGATATTGTTGTCCTCGAGATAGCGGGTCAGTTGCGTGTTGATGACTTTCTCGATGACCTTTGCCGGGAACGGGAGCAGGGAGATGGGCCGGAAATTCTTGAGGTCCTTGGGGTCCGCCTTGGGTTTCTTGAGTAGGGCATTGATCTCGGCGTGCTTACAGCTTTCCGGGAACGTGGCTGTCTTGAGGGAGATGTTGATTTACTTTCCGTAGTTTGGGTGCAATGGCTGCGTCTGCTTTGTTGAATATGTGGTGTGGGCAGGGTCAGACGGTGAACCTGAGTAGATGGAGTTCATGATCTTGCGTGTTTCGTCATCGTTGACGTTGGTCCAGCAGATCAGGTGGTTGGTGCGGGTGGGGTTCGCAGGGGGGGTGAAGTCTGGCATTGTCGGGGCGGTTGAGATGTTGAAGCTGTCATGGATGTCAGCGATCTTGCGATGGAAGTAGGTGGCCAGCGAATCGCACAGTTCTTGTGAGGGCGGGATTTCGTTGGTGTTGGCGCTGGGGTTGGAGAGTTCTTACACAATGCTAAAGAGTTCTTTGCTGTCGTGAGCGTTGTTGTCCAGGCGGGTTTTGAAGGACTACCTCTTGGCTGATCTGATGAGGTGGTGATGTCTGCGGGTGGCGTTCTTGTGGGCTACGTTGCTGTCCGGTGTTCGTTCGTGGAGCCATTTCTTCTTCAGTTTCCGGCATGTTCTTTTGGAGGTCTGGAACTCTTCGGTGAACCAGGTGGCTTTCTTGCTTGTGCGCTGTTGGAAGGTTTCTTGAGCGGGGCGAGGGTGTTGGCGCATTTGTCTATCCATTGTCTGAAGTACAATGGTAAACTCTGCTACTCCAAAGTTGTACTGCATTGATACTCACTTGGGCAAGGACACCTCGTGGCCGCCCCTGCCATTGTGGACTCCCTACAAGCTCCATCATCCAATTCACAAATAAATGTAAAACTTGGGTGTTAAAGGTTTGTAACTGTGATTTCGCTAACGTTAATCTATATTGTTAAAGACCACACCGGGAGTAGCCAGAACATATAGAAAGTGGAAACTGATACAATTGGTTAGCAAATATCGTAAGTCAAACCGTTGCGAGCTGGGACATGTCCCAATATGTGTCTACTAAGTCATCAAGGGTGCGATGTTGCCCGGAGACCTAAATTAGCCCCGTTGTCCTACCGGCTTCAACGCTCAGTAATGTGGAGATGCACCGGTATAAAAAGAGTAAATCGCTGGCCCTAGCTCACAGTTCATGTGCGGGAGGCATGGCGCCCTCACAGGGCATATGTCGGCATTGTGGCCAGTGCGTGGTCCAAGTTCTCAAGGGAAATGTAGTCCCATGTCTGTGGCTTCGTCAGGATCAAAAGGATTTGGTTGCAGCCCGGGCATAGCAGCCGAAATGGACATATACTACTAGCAAAGATCCTCATTTTCAATAGATGGAAAGGTGGGCTGCCTAAAACATATTTTAATATCTATGGATTGTAAACTGTACTTGGATATGTATGCACGTTTAAATGTAGAAGGATGTTTTTAATATGCCCTTCGTTTAAATGGAATTCACCCTTTATTCCTTTTGTTTCTAATTATGTTGCGACTGAAGCATATACATTATATACCCTGATTGGTTCGTTCATCAGACTGTAATTTATTGCAAATTATACCCATTTACAATATAGAAAAAGATGTTCTTAATATGTCTTGTATATAAAAAAGAAGCAAGGCTGCCGCACCCCACACTGGAACCCTTAGTCATGACGACCTGACACTATCTTACACTCAGTCCTCCATTTCTGTAGGCTTTAACTCCTGTCTTATTTCTTTGGTTCGGAATATTAAGGGGGCAGGGGAAGTATCCCATCACGTCAATTCGCAAAGGTGACTTTTCGACATTGGTGCCTTGTCCGTCTTTTGGAGGGAGTTTTTCCAGGAGATGGGGAAGGGATTATGGGATAATCTGCTTGTCTGGGCTCAAAATTCTTATTTTTGGGGGGGGGGGTGGAGGTTTTAGTTGTCAACGCTGAAATCTATATCAAATTCAAGCTCAGTTTACTGAGCAAGTTTTAGCAGCAAATCATATATATCATAAATTGAAAGAACTCAGTACAGGTCTAAATTAAATCCGGCATAGATTACCTTTTAGAGTAGGGAGTCTCCCTTCCTTGGAAAATCCACAGTCTTATATAGGGCTTTAGACAAAGACTTTAATATATTCAGTGGGAATACATGATCCTGGGGGTTTGGACTCATAGGAAATCGCCTAGAAGAAATTCTTTACTACAGAGTACATTGAAGATTCTCTCAGGGCAGAAGTACAATGAAATTCAACCATTCTCACAGTCTTAGCTTTACAATTAACCTGATACATTGTTTAACATAAGCCTGGGACAGAAAGAACCGTCCTTGATTCCATACAATAAGGATATTTCTCGGCGAACATTCTCTGCTTGGTCAAATGAAGCGAGACCCGTTTTATTACGTACGTGATGCAGCAATAGTTATCACATGATCTGTTGTGCGGTTGAGTCAAAATGGAGGACAGCGTAAACACAAGCTTATGTTAGCACAAGCTCAAATTGTAATGCTCTTTTTGACAGAAATTCGACACTCCCAGTTGCAAGTTTAATGTGTCTGTACCACATGAGAGACAAAAGTGTATGCTTCAAAACTTTCCAGATGCATATTTAAACTGCTGAATAGTTCTGTATTTCTGACATTTCCGTCTTTAGTTGTCATGTAAGCTCTCATATTGTATGCTTTATACCTGTGGTGAGTGATGTTTACCTTTTTACTTTTTTCTTTTTGTGTTTTGTGAATTTTACTGCTGATAACCCAAAGTATTACTGTTAAAAAAGAGAAATGCGTCTCTTGTTTTGGTCTCTTCAAACCGGTATAAGCATGGCCTTTTACGCAAATGCTGGTCGCCTGGTTTCTGGCTGCTCTTGTACTGCTGCAGAACGCATCACAACACCGCCAGCTCTGCCTTAAGTGCCCACCAACCACTTAAGCCGACAGATATTAGACCATTCAGCAGTTACCGGGTACCGGCACATGTAAGCCTGCTCATGGGGTGCTCTGAAGGGTCATTGTGACTTGGAGCCAATTCCATGATCAAGAAGATCCTATTTGTGTTTTTGGGAAATATGTGATGACCTGCAAAAAGGCATGTGGACCACCAGCACTTTCAGTAGTTTCATAGGGCCGCTTTGTCCTAGAAAGGGACTGCAAGTTAGGTTTGTCATATTGAGCAATTCGTTTTTTTAAAATAATTACTTTCATTTCTTAAAAGAACATTACAACAGGAAGGTTCTCAGGCTCGAACCATAACAGATTGTCATTGGAGGACACCATACATAATGAACATAGGTAGTGGGAATTGGAGACTGTTAGGCAAGCACAGCAGCATTCATGTACGTGCAACGATACTGGATATCCGAGACCAGTCCGGGCAACTTCATGTTGCGGTTGTACCCACTCGATATCCAGCACAAGTCTAGCATTATAGCATTATCAACTAAACTTGTTAGTATTGCATCTCCCTATTATCAAGTCTTGTGGCTTAGTTTCAGCACAAAGCGGCAACCCAGTCTGTTGCTCCCCTTAGACCACAGAGGGAGGAATGCGTTTTTACATTCTTACTGCAACTAATGACTTTTCAATCAGTGGACCGCCTATATCTTTGGGCCTGGAGGAATTTCCACGTATAGGTCCAGTTGCTCATTACAGAAATTCAATATATCGAACCAGTCCATAAATTTCAGAGAGCGGCCCTGCCCCAGCCACAAGCTATCAGTCCCTTCGCTAACTAGGCCAGCAGCTTTTTGTGAGTAGTAGGGATCTCAACATCCATCCGACTAGCCCAACTCTGGAATCCCTTGGAATTGCACAGTTTAGCATCAGTGACCTAGTGGATAGCACTTTCTGCCACTGGTCCAGCACATCCCCATGCCCGGTGTGAAATCCACATCAGAGGCTTCACATCTCATGTAGTTTGCAGTTTCCTAGAGACAATAGCGTCAAAGTGACATGGGAGTGTAGTATGCACGATGTACGAGTTTGTAGTCTATGATATGCAGTCTGCTGCTTGAGGCGTTTCTGCTCATCTGGGTGCAGCACAATTTCCACATTTATCGGTACTGGTAGACCCAGCTCCTCCCATTTAGTTCTAATGGAATGTTCTCTCAGGGTTCTCTGTCTGGGCTGCTCAATAGAGTACAGAAATGAATTGCCTAGTGGACCTAGCACTCAGTACTTTGTGAAGCTCCGTAGAACCGCAGGCTTCCCTGGAAACCCAGGGATGGTCTGCCTAAATGGACTCTGAAGCGTAAATATGGGAATATGTCTGGGGTGTACCCTGCGTAGTGTTCCTAAAGTTCCCCAGCATGACGAAGGTGCAATTATTTATATCGGTCGCCCCATTTACGGATACTAAATTTTTGGAGTTGTTTCCATGCCCTAGGTTCCTGTGTTGCGAGCAGCAGTGGGTGATTATGTAATGTCAACACAGGGAATAAACTGTCTGCCTGGGAGCCAACCTACTGAGGCCCTCCCAGACGTTTAGAGTGTAGGTTAGCGTCTATGTTTTATCATCTAATTGAGATATCGGTGCACCAATCCAAGACCTAAGCGGGATAGGATCCATTGAATCTTTTTCAATCGCCGCTTGTGTCATATAAGGAGTCAGACAATGGCAGTAGTGTGCGAAGTGTAATTCAGGGTCTTATACAACTAAGGTTAATATGTTCAGTCTTCCAGAAATTTCAATCCAGATATTTGTAGAATCATCAAGGAGTTTATTATTTCCAGAGACTAAGTAACATGAACTAAATCTATAGAGGATGATGCAATGTTCACTTGATTAGTGGTTGAATGTAGAGCCTAGTTTTCTTTCTTAGCTCCATGATCAAGTTAGAGAGTGACTAATGCATAAAGGACAGCTGACTCATGATGCCATGGCCAGTGATCAGCCAACCGAATAATTGAATTTAACATCTCCACTGCCATCTCTTCGAGGAGGTTTTGAATACAGTGAAAGTACAGTATGTATCAACGGTTCAGGCACGCAGTCGCATCCTCCAGGAAATGAGTCTCGCTAATTCATTCTAACACGTAATAACCTTAATCCTGCATGAGCAATGTGCGTAGTAATGGAATGCGACGGGCAGATGGGCTAGTCGTGGACTTTGATCACTGAGCTTCATCATCTGTAGTAACAGCTGACGCGATCCGTTGAAATCCTAGAATCCGTGATAAAGCTACGAGTAAGTCCGCCAGCCGCTCCTACGCTTCATCAGTATCAATGCGCGTCCCAAATAGTTGGACAATCCTCTTGAAGCTCAGAGATGAGCAGCTGTCCAGCTTTTTGATTGTGTTTCTCATGCCCATGATGAAAGCCAGATGAGTCAAATCAGGCGACAGAATGAACTCCGCGGCCTATTCCAAATGGAAAACTGAAATACGCCCATAGCATTTATTATAGTGGGATCCACTTGAAAGATGGATATCTCTAAAGCACTATAGGATGTTACGCCATTGCTTTATCTGTACAAGAAGCTGATATCCAAAATGGTGTGATAAACAACAAACAATGTTCTGTGCAATATGAGACATGAACACAGACGGAGACGGGATGTTGTTGGTTTCAAAAAGGCATAAAAATGCTCGCAATTAATTTCCTGCAAAATTGGTATGTAGTTGGGACAGTACACTACGCACAGGCGAAGGTGATGATCTGCTCTGACAGAATTTTCTAGTTTGTAAATTAATTAGTAAGCATCCGCGCTTTTAGAGTAAAAGATATTAATGACGACATAGGTATCCAATTCTGCGTTGCAATGGTGTGGTTTCAGCGATCTAGTTTATAAGTATATAATGCAAATTGTTATCCTAAATCTGCAGCAGGTTGAAACTGACAATTAAGTAGCATCTATTTTTTTTTAAACGTTTGGAATAAATTGGAATGCCATAGTTACCCTGCAGTGGATTTTAGAGTTTGCTTCATTGGTGACACTGGAATCTTACGAATTATGAAGAATACAAATACAATTGCTTATTAATGAGTCGCTGTTTGTGGTCCTGATGTTGGGGAGCCGTGAGTGGACAAGGAGATGACCGCAGAATGACTTGGTGGAGCTGGCAAGGTCCTAATCAGTGATGCTGATGGGATTAGTGGGGCTGCAATCACTGCACCCTTTCCAACGAGCCATGATGTTGATTGATCATTTTGTCAAATAATATCTGCAAAGGGATACAAATGTGCTAAGGAGCAATAACATCGCTGAAATGTACGATTGAATGATTGAATGATGTAAAGCACCACTGACCATTCTCTATGCATGTAGGTTGTAAGAGTTTTCCTCCCACATTACAGAACTGGCAGGATCTTCCATTCGGCTGAAGTGGGAGGCGGGGCTGTTGACTGGTAAGAGGAAGCTACTGCAGCATTATCCAAGGTCCAGCATGGGCTTCCATCAGGAGGTGGCAGTTTTTGCATGACACAAGGGCAAACATTACTACATTACTACAGGATACTAATGCAAATCCAGTGTAAAAGCATGACTGTGACCTGGGGAAAACGCCTACTTTTAGATCAGTCTTTTGCGGGCCTGGATGCCAGTGATATTCATGGGGGACACTTTAAGTGGACTGGGGTCTCACCGGGTCTGAGCACTGGCAGTTTTTTGAAGGGGTCCTCAAAACTGGTCTCTATCGAGCTCTGTTTTGTGCCCTGGTACAGGCGGTCCATTTTTTTCCGGACTGTAGTGACAGCAGGCACATCGATGTGCGCGTGCTCACACTGCTCACTTCTCACTAGTGGAGAAGTTACGGCATAACATCATGCCAGGTGAGCGTTTTAGGGGAAGTGAAATTCTTTAAAGAGTCATTTTCTCTCTGGATTTCCCTTCTGATTTCGAAACTCAGGAGCAGCAACATTGCCGTGTTGTCATCAAGGCTTTAAGTGGGAGCGTTTTCAATATTATATAAAAGCCATAGGCATAGATGCATCAAGCGAAATTGCGATCGCAATCGCTGCTAAACAGTGATTACGATTGCAAATTCCACTTCCGCAATGCATCCAGTTGAAAAGCAACAATTTGCGAATTCTCAAAACAAAGAAATGCGAACCCTTCCAAATCCCCCATGGCGATTCCTTAAAAGCGATTCCCCACATAATGTGCGAATTTGATAGCAGTCCAATAGCGAATTCGCAAACAAATCGCTATCCACATGCATCAGCCATCGCAAATAGCGAAAACATCATAATTCGCAATATACGAGTCGCAATTTAAGGAGAAGCCAAACCAGGTGGTAACCATGAAGTCAAACTGGCAACAAAAACAAAAAAAAAAGAGTTGGAAATAACAAACAGGTGTTGGCTAAATCAAACTCACTTAAGGAGACTCATTAGGAGCATGAGGAAAGTCACAATGGCAGGTCTATACATCATGGCAAGGCGGCTGAGGCTCCAGGCTGCAGCCCAGAACAGACACAGGATCCAGGAACGCATCTTCCGGCTGCGGATTACACTACTGGGACAGACTGAAGAGGAGATCTACTCCAAATACAGGCTCAATGGGGCAATGATTAAGAAGCTCATCATAGACCTTGATCCCCTGATGCAGCACCCAACACGGAGGACCAATGCCGTGTCCACCCATGTCCAGGTCCTGTGCTGCCTGCACCTCCTGGCCTCCGGCAGCTTCCAGGGGATAGTTGCAGCGGGTATATCCCAGAGTACACTTTTACGCTGCCTACAGAGTTTCCTGGAAGACATGCTGAGCCGGATACATCACTACATCACCTTCCCAACAACCCAACAGGACTTATGCAAACTAAACTGGACTTCTATCATACTGCCCATTTCCCCCATGTAATTGGCTGCATCGACTGCACCCACATACACATCTGTCCACCCGGAACCGCAAGTCCTATCACTCCCTCATTATTCAGGTGGTCTGCAATGCGAAGATCATCATTACAGACATTGTGGCACAATACCCAGGGATCACGCATGATTCGTTTATCTTCCGGCACAGCGGCATACACACCCGTCTGGTCAGGGGTGAATTTGGCGAGGGACATCTCTTAGGTAAGTCACATGCCCACGTATGTTAAGACCATGTTGCTGCGCATAACAGGCACTAACCCTCTGCTCCTCCCTTCAGGTGACATCGCCTACGCCCTCTGTAAATACCTCCTCACCCCATACCTCAACCCAGCAACACCACAGGAACAGAGGTACAATGATGCACATATACACACCAGAAATGTGATTGAGCGATTATTTGGCATGTTAAAGAGTAGATTCCGCATCCTCCACAAGACTGGTGGGGCCCTCAAATACCGGCCCGAGATCTGCTGCTGTATCGTGGCCGTGTGCGCCATGCTTCACAATATTGCCACCAAGCGGAGGATACCTGTTGAGGTGTCTGGTAGCGAGTCAGAGGGGCACAACCTGCCACCTGCACATGTGCATCATGCACACGGGGAGAATCCTGCTGAAGGTCACAGACACCGCGCGCACATCACACAGAACTATTTCTAGTGCATCTATACCCCTCACCCAATACTGCACTCGTGCAACCCACATCAAAGATTCACATGAGGATGATTTGTTGTCAAAATAAAGCTTGTGTTTATTTCAAACTGTCTCAATGGGCTTCCATCAGCAACAAATAAGGGTACGACTTTTAAACATCCAAAGTCATGTAACCTGAGTTGGTGTGCATGGTTTCCTCACCACGGCACAGCCTGAAATGTAATGGAACTAGCGCCCCCTGTCTCACGCAACCTATCGCCTCTCACCCTCCACGTTAGGCTGGCTCTGTCGGGATGCAGTGTTGGGCCGGGCACTGTGCCTCCTGTCTGTTTGCACCGGCACAGACAGGCTGCTGAGGCTAGATGCCTCTTCGCTGGCATCATCCTCCGCCCTCCCCCCATGCATTGCTATGGTCTGCCGCATGTTGGTGCTCCACAACGTTGGTGACCTGCTCCAGGGCCTTTGCTACGTCAGCACAGCATTGGACCATCTGGATTTGCATGGCCAATGATCTTCGAGAGAGCTGGGATGTGGCGTTCCCGATCAGGTGATTTGAACTGGTGTAGGCTGACAGCCGTGTGAGCAGCTGCCTGTGGTGTCTGCGGGTGACGTCCTGCTGCGCACCATCAGCTTGTTGCTCTCCTTCACCGCTGCTGTCAGTTCCTGCACACTCTCTGTGAGGAGACTGATGTTGCGTGCTGTTTTGTAGAGTTGCAGCTGCATTGCTGCCATGTTCTGCGCCTGTTTGCGGTGCACACGCAGCATCTGTGCCTCAATGCCCAGGCCGAAGTTGTGTGCGTGTTACTCCATGGCTGCTGTGGTGGGCACGGAGCGCTGCTGCCTTGACCTGCTGCTGGTGTGGGCCCGCACGCTTGCAGTGATTTGTGTCTGCCTCCTGGGTGGTGGTGGGGTCTGCTCCACTTCCTTATGTGCCAAGACGTGGTGTTGTGCTCCGCCTGTAGCTGCAGGGATGGCCCTGGGTGTCTGTGCAGGTGCAGGCTGCCTCTCCACCTTCGTCTCTTCAGGTGTCTCCGCGATGTGGAGGATTTCACTGTCGGACGTGTCCGTATCCGCAGCACCTGTGATGTGGATGAGTGCATGATTACTGGTATGATTAAGGCAACTGGGATGTTGCAACATGCATGCAGGCTCGCTATTGGTTAATGTCTGCATTCCCTGGCTGGCTTTAGAGGTCTGCATCTTTACTAATCTGGCTGTTTGGCTATCAAGGCACCTTTACACACTACAGGTTCCACAATGCATTTGGGCGTTTGGGAGGAGCAGGGACTGGAATACTGTGCTCACAAATTTGGATAGCACTGGGGGCATGGGCATTGTTAGGGTACGGGGTCGCAGTAGCCTGCCTCTTACCTTGACTTTGGTGTGTGGTGCGGGAGGTGTCCAGTTGGGTAACGCCCACGCAGGCTTCAGGGTGTATGGTGTCCTCCACTAGGTCCTCCATGGGGATGTTTTCTGGGACTGTGGAGTGTCCCCCTCCTCTGAGGTCATACCACCTCTTTTTTTAAATCCTCGATGCTGCGGTGGGTGGCTCCTACTGCGTTCACCTTTGCCTTGATGCGCACCCAGATGCGCCTCTTGGTTGCCTCTGGCACCTTCCGGGACAGCTTCCCGAACAGTTGGTTGTGGTCCCTGCTCACTCCTTCGATCAGGTACAAAAGTTCTTTCTTACTAAACTTGATTTTGCGCTTGCGGGCTTTTTCACTTGGTCCTGCAGCTTCCTGGGACCTTGTTGTTTTATTTCCACTCCTGTATAGGCACTGCAGGGTGTGGCTCCTGGAGCTCAGTGCTCTGCCTCCTCCAACATAAAAACGTCTTTTGGAAACATAACTCTTTCACTAATTGCAGATCACGATATGTCTTGTATGGCATCAGTGCCCATGCAATCTTCTATATACTGGCAAGACCAACCAGGAGGTCCGAACACGAATTACGCAGCACAAATCAAGAATAAAGATGAAGGTACTCACTGCAACACTGGTAAACTATTGGCACACTATGGCCCATAAAGAATTTGATTTAAAATTGACAGTGATCTCAAAGGTCGAAAGAGATCAAAGAGGTGGTGATTTGGATAGGAAATTATCTAGAAGAGAAGCAATGCTTATCTTGAAATTCAACACTGCAGTTGAAGGTCTGAACCAAATGTCAGAATTATATAAGCTTAATTAATTCCACACCATGCCTGAGCCGAAGTAGCTACTAGACAACTCGATATATTCATGAAACATATACGTCCCTTCCAGTCATTCCTGGGACTTTCTCCATGCAGTGGTTTACGCATACTAACTCCTCCCAAAACCACACCGAGTTTTAGTTTATGGTACGACATGGCACCACCTCCAAAGAACAGTCCGAACCACATCTCCCTTGATGCATTTTGAAGATTGTGATATCCACTCAGCCTTTCCAACCTTTGATTTCATCAGGATTCGAGAATTAGATTAGACAAACATGATGAGGAATACAGACATTTATATTTGCGTAACCTCCCCCAAAACAGCATTTGCTTGCACAGCTCTAATCAGCCCGTGAGTTTTTTTCCCATCGAGAGAGGCGCTCAGGAAAACTACGGTTCCCAGAAGCCTGACTCCCAGAAGCCCACGGTAAACAGGATATTGCCATACAACCAACAACGGCATTCCGGGGTTGTGCCAACAACGGGTCTAGGACAGACACTGCGTCGCTGAAAGCGCTCTTGAAATCGAGGTAAGAATCTCTGCGTACTCAGCGCCTTGCTTTCCCAACCTGTCTTTCGTTACGGAGCCAAGCGCACAATTTCTCACCACCATTTATATTCATTGACAGGTCCCCGATTCATTCCCGGTTCCTCGCAAGCTTCGCCTAATGATCTGATCACCAAGTAAGCTCTTCTCTATCTGAATCAGATCAGACAAAATCCGCTTGCTAGATATCACTTCCGCACCAAGCCCCCCTTTGTTCCAACAGATCTTCCACTCAAAGTCCACTCAGAAGCCATGTAAGTAGGAATGGTTTTCACTCGTGTGATGTTGATAAATGTGGTTTGGCACAAATAGGTCAGTGACTGGGTTTATTTATTTATTTTTTCCAGTTGTCCACGCCCAGTTTTCTTATTAAATAGGGCACACTCCTATCCAAGGAAAGAGGCAGAATATGAAAGGGGTAGCTTGTTCATACATGTATTCCTTCACATCTAGTGACAGATCTAATTTCTCTCCTCTACAGCCATGAGGTCCTGATGAGAACCTCCCCCGCCCCCACCAGCTAGGGGTTCGAAACTCGTAGACCGCCTATCTACACCTTAAGATTACAGTTTAGTAGACAATCATTGATATGTTAAATAATCACTAAATCATCCAAAAAGTATCTTTGGTGTAAATTAATTGTTTTTTGCGATATTCAATTGTAAATAGTGACATGTGGATGTGTGGTATGTTTGAGAGTGTGAGATTGGAGTGTTAATGTTGATCAACAACGTATGAAAGTTATTTTGGCAGTGTGTATTTTATGAAATTGTCATTTTTATGAAATTGTTTTTTGTATTGTGTGTTCTCTATATATTTTGTGTAATTTGGTGAATCATAACTAACAAAAAAATTTCGAGAATTTATGAAAAATAAGTGATTTATTCTGACTGACCGTCAAAACTCACACCTAGTTTAACTCTTTTTGTGTAGAAACCAAAGGTCTGATAAGATAAGTAGAAGTTACAGTATTGGCATTTGTTCAGTTGCTTTTCCTCCTGAATCCAGCTCTGTGCTCTGAATGATGCATGGACAGGGCTAGAAAATTCCACTCGACCACTCGCATAGTCGAGCTAAATTTAACACGGTCGAGCTGTTTTTAGGTCTTACTCTCCCTTTCTGGCGAGTAGGAAAACAAACTTTTGTCCTCTGTATGTGAAAACGGAGCAAATGTGACAAGATAATAAGATTTAAAGGCATTTTTATTGCTCACAAAGTTAATGAGCAATAAAGATGCCTTTAAATCTTGGTATCTTGGTATCTTGTTATCTTGTCACATTTGCTCCCCTTTCAAAGACGGAGGTCGAATAGGCTGCAGTTAGGTTGAGGAAATTTTTTAGGGTACTAGTCCTGCAGGACTAGTACCATTTTTAGGATTTTTCAAGCCCTGAGGGAGCAGGATACTTCCTGGTAGTGATGTCATCATTGGGCTCCAAATGCGAATTCACATTTTTGCGATCTCGCAATGTGCGAGATCGCTATTTGCGAGATCGGTAATTGCGAATTCGCAATTGGGCTGTTGGAAACGGCCGATTTTGCGATTTTGGGGGGATTTCTGCAGAGTTGCATTTGGTGATTGCGGGTGCGAATCGCAAATATTTTGCGAGTTTTATGTATCATCCCATTTCTACGAATTCTTAATAGCGATTCGTTATTTTTCGCTATTTAGGATTCGCAGAATGGATGCTTGATGAATCTATAGGTTAGTTGCTGCTTATTTATCTCATGCAACTAACAACCATTGAGAAAGCCAATAGTCCTGACTTGTTGTAGGTATAATGTTACTTGTATCATACATCTGAATGCAATTACAGACACGGCAAAATACAAGTCAGGTGGCACACTATGCTAAGCACAGATTTTTCACTTACATGTTTTAAGCCATGCCCCTAATTACATTGGCCATGCCCCTTCGAGAGACCTCCTACTTAAAGCCCTGGGGACACTGATGGATTTCCCTGAACCCTGTGTTTGTGTCGAGAACCCTGGAGCATTGATGCTCATGGACTGGGATGGTTTCCCATCAGGACACCCCACTGGCCCCTCTCAGCCAGTGATAAGAACTGCGCCCCAGTGGAGTGGTGGCCGCAGATGGCCGGGCAGGTGGGGAAGCCTATTGCTCGGCCCAGTTATTTGCCCTCGCAAAGGCACAGAGGGATTAGATTTGTTCAATGATAGGTAAACGAGCTTTGAGGAATGAACAATAGAGGCAAAACCTCCTCAAAGTAAAAGTAATTAAGCTATAGGTACATTTATTTTAACCTATACCTGAGAATCGTGGTTGTGTAGCTTTGAATAGTCTGACAGTGCTCAGAATCATTAGCAAGCGAGTGATTTCAATAATGAATGTTGGGGCCAATCAATAAAAGAAGTTGTACATCTCCTCCTCCTCTTTCTTCTTTCTAATTCTTTCTTCTTTTTTCTTCTTCTTATTTCTTCCTCGAGTAGGGCAGGGAGTTGACTGGGTGCTAACCTTTACGGTGAGGTACATTAAGGGCTGATTGCAAACTCTTTAACAGGATCTGATTGAGACCAAGTGGGATAGATGCGCTGCGGTTTGTACGTCATTAAGACAGGTCGTTCCCTGCTGCGCCCTGACCTGGGCCCAGCTTGCCCAAGGCCGTCCCTGCACATAAGTGACCAGGTACAGCCCTCTGGCTTTTCTTTTCAAACTCACTAACACAGGTACACTCGTCTAGAAGTGGCCGTCACTGCACATCTCCACAAAATCAATCAAAATTCGGCCTGACCGCGCAACCGTTTGGAAAGTAATCCCTGAATGTCCTGCCGCGCAATAAGAATGGTGCGGCTATATGAATGACAACGAACTCGAACAAAAAACAAGACTTTTTCTTGCAACCTCAGCTTAGATTGATCCAGTTAGTGCTGGTCCATTTGTTATAGTGAATACACGTTTAAGGTTTTGTGAATCTCAAATTTTGTGCTATGCGGGTGTTGATTTTCGTAAAATTCAGTGCAGAGTTCCCTGTGGCAGAAACCCCTCCCAGGCATTCGAGTTCACCCCTTTCTTCAGGGGACAACAGTTTGTAGTGCATAAAAGGCTGCAGTTTATTTCGAAACATGGATCATAGATTTGGCAACTTAATGGTTCAAGACCCATGTTTGGCTGTTGTATCTCACACTTATCCATACAAACATTGTTCCAATGGCTTTATCTCCATTTCTGGATGACAGCACTGACCCTGTTCGATGGCCCCATTTTGCAGGTGTCTCTGGATTCTGCAGGTTCTAGGCTTCCCTTGCTACCGACCTTGTGGGCGGCTGTCCTACTCGGCCCAGGCTGCAAGTGACGTTCTGCTTCCCTGGACCCTTGCTGACCACTCGCCTGCTCCCTGTGTCTCTGCTGTGTGACATCCCAAGGACAATGTCTAAGCACCTCATCTATTCTGGCTGTCGTGTGCTGTCACCTGCTCACCATTGTCCCTGCCATGAGGCATCCCAAGGACACTGTTTGAGCAGTTCTTCTACCCAGGTTACTCTTTCCTCTGTGTCTCTTTCTGTGCTGCCTCCACCTTGCCCTTCTCCACTGTCCTTACGGTTGTGACAACTGTATTTCTTTATTGTGGTGGATTCCAAGGCGATGAGGTGTTTATCAGCTGTGGCCAAGAGGGGGGCGTCTCTGTGCTCTTTTGACCTCCTTGGCCTCCACGCCCTCCGTACTCTATTGGGCGGTTCATGATTTCAAAAGGTGCGCCCAGTCTTTGCATCTATTTTTGTGGGCTTTTACCTGCAGTGCTTCCAGTGTTCCTTCTGCCAGTGGGGGTTTCCTGCGGGCCCCTTATAGGTCTTGCTTTGCCTCCCTGGCCTGCGTTGTTTCGCCTTCATTGGATCCCACTTGTTGAATGTTTTGCCCTTTTAAGTTGGTAGAGGGTTCCCTCACCAAGAGGTCTTGAGAAGCTCTTTGCTTTGCTCTCAGCTTGTCTAGATGAAGGGTCTGTTCTCTACTTCACCCAGCCTAAGATTCTACTGTGCTGTGAATGAAGCCGTGCAGCGCGTTAGGGGAGTGATTGCGGCAGATAACTTCTTCCCATGGTCACTGTGTGATTTAAGATGGGAGGGTCGGTGCACAACATTTGAAATAGTGTGCAGTCTTGCGAGTCCGTTATGGCAAGCTCCCCCTTAAATCACCGCGTGGTGCCAATAGTCGTTCCTTGTGGAGGAAAGTGGGACCATGGAGGAGGTGAACCCTTGCTCCCCTAAGCAATGACTCCAATTCCGCCTTACACAGTGACCACTCAGGAGGCGTCAATTTCAGCTAGAGGTATTTTGCACCCGAAGGAGGAACATTTGAGATTTTAAGGTCCACTCTGCTCAGGGAACCCTGTATGTCCTCGTTCCCCGAGCAGCAGCAGGCTTACAGGGCCACATGAGTACCCACACAGCTAGGCCCTGTGTTTCAGCAGTAGTTGGACCTGCGGGGTGGGGGAACTGTGGAAAAACAATGCCTTATGACCTGGATCTTCCATTGACCTACCTTAACCCTCTTAATGAGGGTACGAGTGGAGTACGGGTCTGACGAGAGGGGAGGCTGGACCAACTGGTGTCCGGGCCCACTAGTCCTGCCCGAGGATGCCAACAATATGATCTTATGGGGTGTGATCTGTGTTGGTCACGTAGTCCCCTGAGCAGCGACGCTGCAGGAAGTAATTACCTGGTTACCGGTTCAGTAAATGTAAGAACTCTGTAGTAAGCTGAAGGTTGTACTTACTTGATTATCTCGTATGCAACTTTTTCTTGCTCTTGGGCCTGCTCCTAACCGCATGTAAATTATTATGCCAATATTATGTGGTTTTTCAAGATCAGTAAGGTATGTTCTGTGGCTTCATTTTGAACAACTTGTACCATTCAATCTTTTATATTGTGAAGTAAAACTAAGTTACGTCCTATCTTTGAGGACCACAAACTTGTCAAGTGTCCTTCCTTCCTAATATGTGGAGTATAAGTATGGGATCCACGACATTACACTAGTGTGCATACAACTAATTTGTACATGTATTTATTTTAATTTGGTGTCCAGGCGGCAGAAGGGGCATCTTTACCTTTTTGCACCTTGCACCCCAGCTTGAAGGTGCACCACGGCGCAAACTGGAAAAGTGTGCCCTATCTGTAATAGGGCCCCTGGCATTTAAAGGTTGGTGACCTACCTTCTAATATAGTTGATGCTGCTAATATTGGATGATAGACTTCATAGATAGTATCGCTATTAGTATGAGCATTGGCAAAGCCAGCGGGACTGGCTTGCATTTTGAGACCTGACTAAAACATTAAAGAAAAGCCTGATGCAGTGAATACAAAACAAAAAGAACTGCTTTCTGTATACAGTGCATCTGTGAAATCAACAGTGTAATGTGTGTTGAGTCAGTGTGCCTTTGGGATGTACAGTAGTCACTCATGAATGGCAATACAAACACTCTTTTGGTGAAGGAATAATACATCCAACAACCAGTAGCATCGTGTGTGACCGAAATGCTCTTCTGCGTGAGTCCACTCCTTAGAGAACTAGTATTAATAGGTGAGCAGATATCTGCGTTGTCAAGGCAGACCTAAAAATCATATTGCACATGTAGGTCATCGAGGAACCTCACATAGAGGAGGCTTTCAGGACACCCAAGTGTAACTAAACTGAACAAAATAGACACACATGTCCTTCAATTACATTAGGAAAAACACAAAACGTGTTCAATATTGGCGCGAGCGAAGAAACTGGAGGGGGGGGGTGCATATGTGAACAAGGGGGATTTCCAGATGTTGTAATTAATGTTCCTGTTTCTTACTAGAACCGATTTTAGGGTAAGTCGGAAGTAACAAACAGTCAATTATTAGGAATTCCTTGGGTATGGAATATCCCAGCTGTGCCTTTTAAAGTGCCCATGCTTCACTCCCTAAAATAATGTTATTTATGTGCTGAGCACTCTAATGGCTGTGTGCTTCTTTGTCAAGGCATACATTCAAGGGGAAATGCACATGTCGAACTGCTCTTGGCCTGGATGATGCAGAACTATTGTACCAGCCTGATAATCTGACTGCCTCTTAATGTATTCTCAACGTAAGCAAAATCATCACCTTTACCACAAAGACACTGCAAATAGAATGTTCTGGTTTTGAAGAAATGGCGGTGGTAACGTCTATCTGAGTGGTTTAGGGCTGTCATTTTCTAAAAGTGCTGTCCAGTTTGGCGACCTGATGTAGCCTTCTCCCTGTATGTGCCGGACATACAATGTTTGGAGTTTTACAGCTGGTAAGATAGGTTGGTGGGATGAGCTCTCACCGCAGGGCATTCAGAGGCGGCAAGTTCACATTCCAGACATTTGTCAAGACTGAATACCATTGTCATGTACTGAGTTCTTAAGAGAAATTTTAAATAGTACTTTACAAATAGGTCTAATTTGGGATCTCTGGCCAAGAACATTTTCCAAATGGAACTTTGTCTGGCACATCATTTTTCATTTCAGTAAAACTAACTTGCTCTTCCAACCTCCCTCCCTTGCAATATGTCGCTCAAAGTTGTCCTACACACTTATGTGTGCGGTCATCACACACTGTGACTTCCACACAGGGTCCACAAGAGCAAGGGGCACAAGGACAGGTGACGACGAAGGTAGAATATGTAGAACAGGCGGAATAATAACACTCTAGAAATATGTGTAATGAGCTCACAAACAACCACACGCTGGCCTCGGTCCTCCAAATCTCTGCTTCGGCAAAGAAGAAGCAGATATCTGAAAATTCAAAACAAATCTGCTTTATGACTAACCTAGATGTACCCCATGGAAGAGCAACTTTCCAGCTACCTATAAGAGTTCCCCAGGACCCCACGGATTTGTAGATAGCCCACTGTCCCAGACACAAGTTATTCAAAGGACCTGAAACTAAATAAGTACTGCAAACCACACCACAAAAACAATCAATGGCGTACTCGGTGCATACAGGCTAGGCTGGCAGATCCCAAAACCCACTCGTACTTATGGAATACGGTGCTCTAAAATGACATCATCTATACATGTACTTGTCAAGGGTGGGGCTATACACCTACCTGCCCCATTGCAGATTGCAGATGACCGCAAGCCTTCTAAAGTACCTTTATGATAAAAATCAAGTAACGGTGCACTATCTTCTGCTCACACCAGAGCCTAGAAATATTTGCTATAGCGGGCAGACCAGAGGTCAAGGAATCCAGAGCTGACAGATGCCTCCTTGTTCTGAGCCCACAAGGGCATGCTTTCGCTTTTCCTGAGAGGAATGAATGTGTGTACCATCTTGGTGCTTTGCAAAGATTTGTTCTGTTCAGTTAGGTTTTGACAAACCAGTAGACCTGGAAGCAGACCACATATATTTCTTGTTCAGTTGGAGACCCCTGGTCCACATGCTCTACACCTGGTGATCTCTGCATTGGGCGTTCAGATGCACGGCTGTAGTGTCTGCTTTTTGAGTGTGTGCTGTGGATATGAAGTTGCTCTTGCTCTTCCAAGCATGCTTTTTTAACCAAACTTAAAATTCTGTTTCAGAAGATGCTGCTCAAGAAGAACTGCGGCGCCAAGACGAGAGTTTTTAAAATTAGAGTAAGTTCTCTTATATCCGTCCTCGTTTATTCATTTGTTTTTCTCTCTCCTAACATTGCGCAGCCAGTCTGGGTCTGTCGTGTTTCCCTGAATTTTCCAAGTTTTTTATTAAATCTATGTAACAATTTAAATATGCAAACCAATCAGAATATTCATAGAAACGCTCAAAGGAATTTCATTATGCATACGTTGACAAAAATATTAGAATCTAATTACTACTGATAGCATTTTAAGGGCTGTACCGAAGAGTATGTATGCAGTGCTGGAGTGTGAGGCCTTGATGTTGTGCATGTACTACAACTGGCCTGTTAACTAGCTGGCTTACCTTGTTAGTTACAAGCAAAACTATGGAGTGAATGCAGAACAATGCAAACACGTACCCTCAGTCACAGATCTGATTTTAATCCATGGTTTTTTTGCTCACAACCCCACCCCAGTGTAGACCCAGCCATATGCAAATCAGTCTTGACTCTGCTCCTCATGGGAACAGGCCAACCTGAACTGCCGTCGGTCGTTTGAAGTGTTGGATAGAAAAGGGCACAATGTCGCGGTAGAAAGATGGAAAATGAATAACCTGAAATGTATCATTCTTCAAGAAGTTCGGGAACAAAAACATCGGACCACAGTGGAAAGTCCCTCAAAAAGAGCCTGAGAGGGATACCCTCTGACCGTACACTTACTCTCATCAGAGCTGGTTTAGGTCTTGTGGTGGACGCCGTCTCGCGTTCCGTTACGCTCATTAGCATTTCCTATGCTGTTCCCTTGCGGGCCATTACCGTATCCGTTATTGGGATGTTTTTTCTGACAAATGGGTATAAAATACTATATTTACCAGAATTTGATTAGGGGACTGGTAATCTCCACCTGAATTTTACACATTAGAGTTGCCTTTCACTGTGTAGATCAGGGTATTTTTGGTCCTGAAGAATTGCCGCTTGATCTTTTAGACAAATCTCAGGAGAGAAACATGTTGACCCACTAAAAATTCAGTTTACTATCTAAGATCATTATATTCTCTGATAGCGAATCACCATTTTTAATTAAACAAGCAAGCTCATTCATTAATCCCTTGACCTTGAGTCTCATTCGTTCTATTTTAATACACTTATTTGCTCTTTCACTTCTGCTATCACCAATCTACACTACTAGCCCACACAGCCACACACCCTCACCTCATCAAACTGCAGTCTGTCAAACGAATTCCGGCAATGAGCTCCTTCATGGGTGCCCATCAGGCATTGCAGCGCCGGCCGAATGAGGAACTTGCCCAATGATGAAGCATAACATCCACTTGAGTGTGTGAGGGCTCTTACTCCTAATGGAGCACCTTCCAATTTTAGCAAAAAAACTTACCTGTATACACTTTTCCCCATTTCTTTCTAAGGAACTGAATAATCTTGTTGGATTATGTACATTTTGTTGCACTAGCTGGGCGGGGGAAGAGAAGATCAAGAAATAGAAGGGAGTGGACCATAGCAGCTTCCACATCGGACCTCACCAGGGAGAACCACATTCGCTCAGACACAGACTGTGGCCAGGATTACAGCTGCAAAGTTGATAACCAGTCTTGGTTGAGGGCTATCCTAGCCACCTCAGAAGTTGAAGCTTTATGACTAGAAGGGTTGTTAGATATAGTGTTGCACATGCAGCAAGTTTGCTTTCAAGTTCTGAATAAAGTAAACATAACTACCATCTTAGGCTTCCTCTTCGATGCGGAATCTGTCTGCATATTGGTGTGTTCTTTTCATCGCCCGTTTCAGCGATTACAGCCTGAGTCCACAGGGTCCTCAAAACAAATGCCTTCTGCTGGATCTTTGAAAAAAACAAAAACCCAGTTGGTGTTGGTTTATGTCCGAGAAAGTCAAGCTTGCTGAGAGGCAAGCAACCTCACATGTATGCTCCCTCCAGATATAAAACTTCCATACTTGAGCTCTCACATTTTAAATCGGCCTGGGCGGAGTTCGTGGGGTTCTGCTATGCAGAACTCTGCGAAGGCGCAACTCTGTGCAATCTAATTCTTATTTCGTTAATTAAGGCACAAAAATAAACGTGATGATAAAACTATTATTTTTGTTTAATTTTTAGACATTCCCTATGTATTGTATGACTGGGAGTGATTGTTCTTTGAGATATACTATGTATTTTCGGTTTTTGTCCTGTTTTTGTTTGCATATGTTTTGAACCTTCTGGAGCTCTAAAATCTATGTACATGTTTTTGATATAAAACGTGTATACTCTAATATAAAAAACAAACAAAACATTTTTACTTTTGAAATATAAATTATGAAAAGAATCGGCCTGATTTATGATTTTCTATATTGTAAACGTACTGTTCCCATATTAACTTACATTGAAGAAGTTTTTAATTTCTTTTTTTATTTTCCGAGTATCCTTCCATGGAAACATCTCCATATTTATTGGTTGTTCAGGTACCATCTTCTGTTTTTGAACACTGCGAAGTGACCAAAGAATTTCACCTCGCTATGAGGAGTTCCGCAAGCAGCAGAGTGCTTTAGGTTGTGCCGTTCGTGCTGATTTTTTATTGCTGGGTGTTGGTCCTGCTGGAAAATCAACACGAATGACACCATGTGCAGCGCAAGAGGGCTCTGCTTCTTTCTGCTGCTCGAGTAGATGTTCTACTTGAGCGGCAACTCCTTCAACTCGCACGGAAGGTTTCTCAATGCGAGAGGTAGCGCCAATCCGCGACTGCTCGCATTGAGAAATCTAGCCAGGAGGTGGTTTGGAGTAAGATTTTCCTCGCTCGCCAACTTAACAAATCACAGAACAGAGTTTTTCAGAGCTATGCAGAGCATGGAGTGGGAAAACTCTTACCTCCGCGACCGGAGCGGAATTTAACGCCCAGACCTAATTTTAAAGAGATCCCAGTCTTCAGAATCAATCACTTCCTGTGTCTCAGTGACTTAGTAATTTAAATAAACAGAATTGGTGAAATAGGTGGGTGATATTAAGCTGGGATTTTTCCCAATCATATTTTATTCAGGGTACATTGCTGCTGGCCATGAGCAGGCTTCACAGCATTGGTGACTTCAAACAGGGCTTTGTAGAGTTGAAATAAAAGCTAGCTATACCTTCATGCTTTATTAGAACATTGGAATGTTGGGAGTTCTATTGTGAACAATGGAGTGCTCTGGGCTTATAATGGCTGGCATAAGCCTGGAGCTCCAACAATCCAATGTTTCTTTGTTCACAGCTCTGGCTGTGAACAAAGGCTTCAGGGAACCTGAGGGCATTCCAATCCCCTCACGCTCCCAAAAGGCTTTGTTTTTTTTGTTGGAACATTCTGTCCTCTAGTGGCAGAATGTTCATATAGCCTTATAGCCCTTCGTAGATGGGCTATACCGCTATTAAAGTCCCTCTCCCTTGTTAAAGGCCCTCGCCTTCGGCTCGGGCCTTTAACGCTGGAGAGGGCCTTTAATAGCTGGTATAGCCCTCTGCGGCGGGCTATAAGGCTATATGAAAGACGCTGATTTTAAATAGTATTGGTTAGTCTTGCAGTTGCTGTTTCTGAGCTGGGTAAACTGTTGCTTCAATGCCTGCTGTTTGTTTGGGTTTATAATCTCACCTTAAACATGGTAGGGCCATGGACGTCATTTCATCAATATGCCAGTGGCAGCAACATCACACACACTTTCAGACCCATTGACATCACAAGTGAGTCTCCTTGGCCCATAATCAGCCTATTTGTTGTGGAGTGCGTCGGGGCAAAATGTTGTGGAGTGCGTCGGGGCAAAATGTTGTTTATGCTGCCTCAATCTCACATAGTTTCTGGCATTCTGCCCTACAATACAAAAGATTATGCCAATAATCCCACGTCAAATAACTGAGATTTCAGTTGGTGAAAAATCTTTTTGTGGGAGCATGGGTCGACGAGAACAAACCAAACGCGTGCGACTGTTCGCGCCATGTGCATTCTGCGCTTTGTTTGCAGCATGGATTGTGCCAAAATGGACATGAGGAATCCTGTTGTGCTAATCAACAATATAGAGCACAGTGCTGGATCAGCTTCCCACTTAATACGTAATTTTTTCTGCATTTTTTGTAATTTCAGAAAAGGAAATTATGTGATTTCACCACGGCTTATGGATGAGGAGTTAGGGGAAGGGCAAGCAGGGCCGGACAGGCCTTTAATTCCACCAGGCATTTCCCTAGTGGGCTGGGGCCCTTAGAGTGCACGTTTGAAAGCCTACCGCTGCTCCTAGAGTTTCTGTCACTTTGCCCAGCTCCGAGAGGTTAATTACAGCAGGCACAGGAGGCTACTGGAGAGAGCAAGGGAGAGCGAGGGGGAGAGAAGAGAGAGAAACCGACCAGAGAGAGAAGAGAGAGAGGAGAGAAGATGCAGGAAGAGACAATGGATGGATGGAAAGAGACAGATGGGGGGAGGAGTGGAAGGGAGCAGGGCTGGCTTGAGCATTTTTCCTTTTGTTTCCCCAGTCTGGCCACGAGGGCAAGGAGTGGAAACTTCATCCTTAAATACTTCTTGGAACCCTGTTTTCTTTCTGGTCCTGCCCTTGCCCTCTTGACTCGCGAGACCGGGAGAAGCAAGGAAAGTGCCAGAGATACCACAGTGCAGCCCATGGGTTGCAGTCGGTGCCACTGGTGATCCCCAGATTGACATCAATGTTGGTGGAGCTCTGTTGAATAATAATGTGCACACATTTTGTTAGCATTCATTGTCACTCTAGCTGTGTAGCTGGGCACCCAGCCATGTTTTGATTATGACATACTACAGACAGAAATTCGAGGGCTGTGGCAGTTGCTAGCTACTAAATCCTATGAAATAACAATATGGTGTTTTCTAATGAAACCTCAAGAAGGTGTTGGAGACAAAAAACAGGGCCTGCAGTAGGGAAATGCAGAACGGGGTCCAGCTTCAGTATTGGGTTGGGGTGATGAGGTCAGGAGAACAGGTGACGCCCCCCCCCCCCCACACTGTCTCCTGGGATGTAATACATAGGCACCATGCATTGAGCAGACCAGAAACCCGTAAGCACATAACTGTATTGAATTGTAAGCCTCTTTTACTCTGCCCTTTCCTGCTATGTTTTAGGATCCTTTCCCTGTAGATCATTGTGGGTTGTATTTAGTACTTGACGCGTCACTCTGATTAGAAGCCGACACTCTTTCTATTTGGCATTTAAGTATGGGGTCTCCATAAAAGTACCTCTGGAAATAGCCATAAAAACAGATACAATAGTTGGGTTTCTTCAGAATACTAATTATTAAAAATAGCTTAGTGGCAAAAATGGCAAAGGAAAAATATTGCATTCAAGCATGCTTTACTTAAAGTGAGTTAACCGTGCTACATATATATCTTCTTTTTTTTTTACTCCAGGCACAGGCTACTTAAATTCGCCTACCAACCATTGCATTAAGGATGTGTACACACTTAGCAGCCTTTCCTCTCCCCTCCATGTTTTCTTTTAATGTGTTTGCTTCTTCAACGACTGAGTAGCTGCAATTGCAACCACGCACTCCTGTCCATTTAAAGCGGTCTTCTTTATTTTTTTATGTCTTCATTCACCGCTCTAAGATGGGCGTCCACTATCTTGGAAACTAATTAAAAGAAAATAATGGCCATTGCGGCATCATGACACACGTGAGGATGCAAGATCATGTCCCACTACCACTTTCCTCCTAGTCCCTTGAACACCTGGTGTCTCACCCTCTCCTAAGCAACAGATGTATTGAATACATGCTTACTATGAGCTATGAAAATGAAGAGCACACCATGCACGTGGAGTTTGTTGCAAACATCTTTTTAATTACTTTAATGCATGTCACTTTCAAAGCCAGCACTGTGATTTGAACTGTGCGGTAAAACCCAAATGACAACTCCTCTTAACCTATGCTAATTCTCTTACTGACAGTAAATTAATAATGCCAAAAATACAATTGATCTCTTTGGCTTGGTTGCTGGAGCGGGGGTGGGGCCCGTCCAGAAGCGAGCAGAGACTTCCAAGCTCTCGCCTCCCTCCCTGGCAGACCTGCCTTTGGCTCTCAAGGGTCCAGTCACGTGACCGCTGCCTGACGTCAGGCGCTAAGAAAAGCCATCACGTCACCTGTTTTGCCACCGCTGGTAAATCCCACTGGTGTCAACGGGGACGATGCGCTGCGGGCTCCTGCTGCTGTTCACCCAAACCTACACAGAGCTCATTAACTCGCTGCCACTTTTAGGCCCTCTGGGGCAGCATTAAATGCCGAATTACCCTCCCCCAGGTGCCACCAAGGTCAGGGCGGAGATCCCGCCACTGTGCAAAGTGACGTGTGTTTTTTTTCACTTCCCTGCTCGGAAGAGTTCCAGAATTGAAGTTTCCTAACTTAGGGCCAGAAGCATCAAAGGGTTTTGCCCATTCTATGTCTATGGGAAAATGTGTTCATGTATATGGCCATTAATCTGTGGAGTGCGTGCACAAATTGCAACCACTTAAGAAGCCCCCACGCTCCTCAGGGTGGAAGTGCAAAGTTATCTGAACCGCTGAGGGGTCACTCTCTCTTGGTGTGCCTTCAACACATGGCCGTCGTCCTGTGCGCTGAGGGGGTCACTCTCTCTTGGTGTGCCTTCAACACATGGCCGTCGTCCTGTGCGCTGAGGGGGTCACTCTCTCTTGGTGTGCCTTCAACACATGGCCGTCGTCCTGTGCACTGAGGGGGTCACTCTCTCTTGGTGTGCCTTCAACACATGCCCGGCCTCCGGGGCGCTGAGAGGCCACTCTCTCTTGGTGTGCCTTCAACACATGCCCGGCCTCCGGGGCGCTGAGAGGCCACTCTCTCTTGGTGTGCCTTCAAAACACACCTGGGGCGCTGAGGGGTCACTCTCTCTTGGTGTGCCTTCAGCACATGGCCGTCGTCCTGTGCGCTGAGGGGTCACTCTCTCTTGGTGTGCCTTCAACACATGGCCGTCGTCCTGTGCGCTGAGGGGTCACTCTCTCTTGGTGTGCCTTCAACACATGCCCGGCCTCCGGGGCGCTGAGAGGCCACTCTCTCTTGGTGTGCCTTCAAAACACACCTGGGGCGCTGAGGGGTCACTCTCTCTTGGTGTGCCTTCAACACACACTGGGGCGCTGAGGGAGTCACTCTCTCTGGGTGTGCCTTCAACACACACCTGGGGCGCTGAAGGTCACTCTCTCTTGGTGTGCCTTCAACACACACCCAGCCTCCAGGGTGCTGAGGGGTCACTCTCTCTTGGTGTGCCTTCAACACACACCGGGGCGCTGAGGGAGTCACTCTCTCTGGGTGTGCCTTCAACACACACCTGGGGCGCTGAGGGTCACTCTCTCTTGGTGTGCCTTCAACACACACCCGGCCTCTGGGGTGCTGAGGGGTCACTCTCTCTTGGTGTGCCTTCAACACATGCCCGGCCTCCGGGGCGCTGAGAGGCCACTCTCTCTTGGTGTGCCTTCAACACATGGCCGTCGTCCTGTGCGCTGAGGGGTCACTCTCTCTTGGTGTGCCTTCAACACACACCCGGCCTCCGGGGCGCTGAGTGGGTCACTCTCTTTTGGTGTGCCTTCAACACACACCTGGGGTGCTGAGGGGTCACTCTCTTTTGGTGTGCCTTCAACACACACCTGGCCTCTGGGGCGCTGAGGGGTTACTCTCTCTTGGTCTGCCTTCAACATACACCTGGGGCGCTGAGGGAAAGGTGACCAACCGTCCTTAATTTTCACGGACCGGCAGTTATTTCAGTATGATGTCTGTAAGGTGCCCGTAATTTGGGGTCCACAAATTACGGATGCCTTTCAGACATCATACTAAAATCAAATTGGGAAATTTGAGGAAGGTATGCTGTTCCCCTGCGAGAGCCTTCATAAGTTTAAAAGTTTTCACTCTGGGCCTCTTGCTCTTATCTTTTAACCCCTTGGCCGTGGCGGTAATTCAGTCGCGGCCCTGGGGAGGAGGGGGGTCGCGCGGCGCCGCCATGCTTGTGACGGAACTATGCCGCCACGAGCCACGAGCGGGCTGTGCTCATGATGGCGTGGTTCCGTCACGGCTCCCACCACTCACTAATTCGCCCGCACAGGCGGGGAATCAGTGCCACGTGGGCGGAGCGGCCGCGACATGACGGAACCACGCCGTCATGAGCACACGCCACCCGTGGCTCGTGGCGGTGTGGTTCCGTCACCAGCATGGAAGGGGTCAAATTGAAGAGGCTGCCTGCAGCCGCCCCTCCCAGACCTCAGCAGACTGAGTGGCCCATTGTCACTCTTAGAATGCAGCTGATTAGCACTTACAGAATAACATTGGGCACTATTGTAGTGACAGCATGTGGTGAGTCTTCTCCTGCATCACTAGGGCAAGGCATTCTGCTTTTGTCTTGGCGCCATGCTGGAGAAAATAAAATTAAAATAACTGTCCGAGGCAGAGCAATCATTTATGCAAAACCTTCATCAATAAGTCATTTACCACTTTGTCAAGGTGGATATTGGTGAAGGGTAGACGTGATAACCTCTTTTAAAATAGTATTCCGTTCAGTTTCTGATGTCCCTGAAAATATTATCCCTTAATAAATATAAGGTGCAAGGTAAAAGAATTCTGAGTAAAAATGAATACAATAGGCTATTCAGCGAAGTGAGTCTTAATATAATGGAACTGGAGCAGCGTTTTCACTGTACATTTAAAAGTAAGATTTAAACATACAAATAAAAAAATACTACTTGATGTTTGTTACATTAGCACAAATCTTGATTGCAGAAAGGGCCTGATGTTGCTTTGCAAAGCTGCACGCATACTGAAAAACTGAAGTGCACGATTGTCTCAACCTTATATAACCTTATTTTGACTTTTACTTATTTTGGTCGTCTATTTACTTACTTATATATTATTGCGCGACCTCCTCTGATATGTCTGTAAAACGTATGTTTTGTTCCAAATTTTTGTTCCGAATTTTGACCTTGTGTCCTGAATTTTTGTACTAAACGTCCTGAATTTGCACCCATGGCAGTTAGTCATACTAGCGGAGGGGTCACTCTCTGTGTGCCTCCAACGCACACCTGGTCTCTGTGGCGCTGAGGAGTCGTCACTCTCTTCAACACACGCCAGGCCTCTGGATCTGCTATGTCCCCGACTGCATTCCGGGTGCCACAGACTCCTCCAGGTCATGACTTTTGTGTATTGCAGGCAGGCGGGCAACTAGAGCCAAATTTCGGGGGGGCGGGGGGGGGGGGGGGGGAGCTAATTCTTCCAACCTTAGACAGAGGGGCTGTAAGAAGGGGTGGACACACAACAAAAGCCACATTTACAAGTAAATGGTCTTTTAAAGACCTGTTAAGTACTCGGGTGCGGCTGCAATTATATGCTCGTCGCCCGCTAAGCTGTCTCCGCCCGGGCTGACACACATGAGGGGGTGTTTGGGGGGGCTGAAGCCCCATGAGCCCAATGGGTGTTGCGCACCTGATTGCAGGGCAGGGTTTTAAGAGGGCCGGGTCCTGTCGGTGCTGAGACGGGTCCCTAATAAGTTGTCTATTTTTGCTCTCGCCCTTGGCATAAAACACTATGACCTTGGCGAGAGACCACCAGCCTTTGATGGAACCTCTAATATGGAGGCAGCTGCTATGTTATGTTTGCAGGCACAATCATGAACTGTGATCAGGGACACTGGAATCATGCGGCAGGGGAGGGTCAAATTATGTGGCAGGTTTGAGCAAATCGTGCGGCACATTTTGTGGCAGTATGATCTCATTATTTTGTCTTTTTTTTTTTAGCTTGTTAACATTCTGAGCATTAGTTGCATCTCATTAGGGCCAGTTTAACACCCAAATATAGCAGTAAGCTACAGAATGGTGACCAGTCAACTTTCGCGAAGGGCTTTCCACTGTGCGGCAACACACGTCACTGCGTTTTCAGTAACTTTTGAACCGTTTGAGCTAGAAAAAAAACAATTTTGTTAGAATCTGCAAATGATGTGGCAGATGATGGAATATGTAGCAAATGCAGCAAATCTACAACTATGCGAAAAATTGCAGCCTGCTGCACAATCTCATAATTTCGGTTGCCCTGGCTATGATGACTCTGAAAGCGCACATCACGAATCTGCAAGGGGCAGTGGGCAGAGCACGGGCTCTATATGTAACACAGAGGCAGTGATTAGCTGATGGCACATTTTCAGTCGATCAGACTAAAAAGAGTGATGTAAAAGGGATAATGAAAGCATTCTGTGAAAACCTTTCATTTTCCGCAGTTCCTGTGATAGCATTCTCTACAGCTGTTGCAAAGTTCTGTTGGGTGTTTGTTTCTTTTTTATTTCAAGTAAATTGTACTCTGTTACTTTGAAACTATTGACTCCAATGTGCTGTTTCCCTGAAACACAGACCCATGGGACTTTATCAATGGAAATGCATACAGGTTCCTACCCTCTCACACTCTATCATGAATCCTTTGTCTCTCTGGCTGCCTTGCACCCTGGTGGCTCACTATCAATGCCCTTGGGCTTTAGTATGCAGTTTTTTTTTTTGTTTTTTTTTAATTTTATCTAAAAAACTATTTCTGAATTGTGCAACACCGGATTCTAGTGCCCTCTATTAGACTCTTGTTTACAGTGGCCACGCCCCTTTGCTGGAGCCCTAGTTGTGTCAGGGTCATGCCCCTTTTAATGGCCACGATTAAGAGGTGTAGAGCGGATGCTGAAGGCAGTGTGACTTTCTCACAGTTCCAGTCAGTGGGTCTAAAGGTGTTTAAAATACATGGTCATCCAATCCGTAGCTTTTCTCCAGAAGACATACACACACAGACACACACATTGACAAAGCCAATAGTCCTGACTGGTTTTAGGTGTACCTCAGTTGCTGTATTATCAGGACCCCTGGAATTATGCGGCAGAGGGGCACCAAATTATGCATCAGTTTACTGAATTATATGGCAAAAAAAGGCAAATAATGCGGCAAAATGAGCCACATTTTCTGATAGTATTACTTGATTATTTTGTGTATTTTTCACATGGTAATACTGTCTGGGTAAAAATTGCACTTCATAAGTACCAATTTAACAACCAAATACAAAAAAAGCAACTGAAAGTTGACCAGTTAACCTCTATGAAGGGCTGATCACTACTCAAAAAATCGTCACCAGATTTTTTTTATAACTTTTGATCTATTTGAGCTGCAAACTATTTTTTGGGGTGATAAAATCTGCAGATTATGCAGCAGATGTTGGATTATGTGGCAAATATAATATTATGTTAAAAAAAAGTTGCAGCCACAGAATTGCATAATTCCATTGTCTCTGGAAGCAATAACAAACCTCAGAGAATCTAAAATATTGGTTGGGTGTCACACTGGGAATAACTACACAGGCCATGCCTCTTTTAAAGACCCTTCACTTTTTCATCCCACTTAAAGCCCTGGATACAGCCAAATCCACGGGGACCTGACTGCATTTGAGGACAATGCTCGGGCTGCGGGGTCCCATCTGCTATCTTGCACACCTTGTCGGCCTTCATTGGTTGCTTGAACAAGCATTTACAATGCAACGAGCTATTCACATTGTAAATTACAATTTGTTTTTATGTGTTGGTTTTGAAAACAGATAAAAAAATGACATTGTCATTTACAATGCCAATAGCTTAATCTCGCGCAAATGCGAGCATTTGTACACACACAGAGAGACACACACACACGCACAGCCCCACACACACACACACACACACACAAAGCCACACACACAGAGCCACACACACGCACACAGCCGCACACACACAAAGCCACACACACACACAGAGCCACACACATACAGAGCCACACACATACAGAGCCACAAACTCACACGCAACCAGAGCCACACAAACACACCCGGAGCCACACAAACACACCCGGAGCCACACAAACACACCCGGAGCCACACACACACACACACCCAGAGCCACACACACCCAGAGCCACACACACCCAGAGCCACACACACCCAGAGCCACACACACCCAGAGCCACACACACCCAGAGCCACACACACACAGAGCCACACACACACACAGCCACACACACACACACACACACACAGAGCCACACACACACAGAGCCACAGACACACAGAGCCACATACACAGACACACTGCCACACACTCAGCCACACACACACTCAGCCACACACACACACAGAGCCACACACACACAGAGCCCCCTCCCACACACACACACAGCCACACACCCATACACAGAGCATAATTCCAAGAGCCAATGTAGTTTAAAAATTACTTGTGAAGCATCCGGGGCACGTGGAGGCGCTGACAGCTCATTTGCTACTGTGCGCCCGGGAGTCCATCACTGGGTGCTGAGGTAAACCCCCTGCGTCACGAGGCCGCCAGCGACCTAAATAAAGCCCCACTACTCCCAGGCCCGCCCTTCCTGTCACACACTGAAAACATTTTAAAGCATTTTATCAGATCATGTCACAAAGAGGTGTGCGGGGAGGAGGAGACTTTTTTTGGTAAATGAGTGCTCAGTTTAAAAGGGAATGAAGAACCTTTGACCATAGATTGGTGATGACCTATATCGGAAAATCTATGAAGCCGATAGATGTTGCTTGTAGGTAAATCCATGTCACTGAAATACATAATGTTTAATGAAATCTGCATGAACTGTAGGATGATTTATTCTAGGTTGTGTAACCAAAGACTCAATTTTATAAAAGATTAACCTGGAGTACTGTTTTAGAGCGCAGCCAACATTCACAAGTAATGGCATGTACTGTTAACCACTAAATTCTTAACCATCTAACCTGAGCACATCTTCCAACTGCATCATTGTAATGACGGAAAGGAACACATAGCTTCTGAAGAGTGAGATCCTTCAGGTATTTGGTGGCTTTACGGAATTGCATACCCTTGATGGCTTGAGCAGTTTCATGGGTGTTCGAGAAAAAAAATGTAAAAAGGCATGTTTACTCTAGAAATAAGAGAGAGCGAGCTAAAGACTCTGGTCTGTGAAATGTAAATGTATTCCTTATATAAACTGCAGCAGTTGTTCCGACAGCCGACAGGGTCCCCCTTCTGGACAAGCGTTCCCACCCATCCACAATGAAACAGGTACCTCACACAGGCGGGGGTGGAGGAGGCTCCGGCACATTTCACACCTTCCCTCTACCTCCTCAACGCACAAAACAGCATCCCAACAATGGGCAAGGCTTCCGAAGGTGACACGTCTGCACGATCACATGTGCACGGGAGATGAGTAGAGGGTGCGCAGCTAAAAGATAGGGGGGGTCAGTTTTGGGGGAGGCAACATGTGGAAGGAAATAACTACAACAGTCTGTGGTGACGACTAACGGAAAATAATAAATCATCAGGCACTGCAGCAAAGCAACAGTCTGATTTTTTTTTTTTTTTACAGGGGGTGCGGGAGGGCACACTCCCCACTCAGTTCACTTCTGTCACTCAGGTAACAAGTTAGAATGGGTCAGGGAGGGGATGGGGGAGCCCCCACAAGAGATCGGCGGTGACTAAGGAACTGCGATGAGGCCAGTGAAGTGTGGCGAGTGGGGACCATGAGGATACAGGGGCTGCCCACGGGGTGACAGGTAACAAGTTTGTGGCTGTGCCCCGCGGTGGGCAGGGCATGGGTGGTCCGGGGCTGCGGTGGGAGGCTTGGGGAGCGGGCGATTCAGCGTTGTGCTAATGAGATGCATTACAGTCCAGAGGAGGCAGCCGCCAGGCGGCGAGGGAGCAATTAACAGTACAGCAACAGCACTGCGGGAGGAGCGGCCACTTTACATTCACTTTCCCTCACTCTGGCCAGGCCAGGCCCTCCAGCGAACCCCGTGGGCCCCCCAGCTGCCCTCGGTCTATCACCCCTCTCACAGTTATTCCGCCTGGGCTCGCCTCCTTTCTGCGCTTACACCTGGGGCCATCCGCCATGATCCTCTCGCTGGTGTCTAAATGCTGCCAGAGTCACCTCCCTCCTTCCCTCTGCCCCCTCTCCCATCACTGCACCTGGTTTACGACAGTCATTTTACGACATCACCTTCCCTACACCTAGCCAGACGTGCCTGCCTGGGAAGCCTGTTGCCAGGGGAGACGCTGGTTTGCGGTTGCGGGAGTGGGGGCCAAGGGAGGCTGCCCAGGTGGGGCTGGCCAGGCTCGGCATTTCCACGGCGAGGCAGGGCTGCGGCAGCCACGGAGCGGCTCCTGGGGCAGACGTTCGTGTAAAGGTGCTGCCTCTCAGGCAGGCAGGCTGGACCCTTGTCGACGCCGTGGCTGCATCCAGGCAGGATGAATCTTTTAGTTAGCAATGTGGTCACGCTGTCGTCCACAGGATGGCAATACTTTGAGTCTGTACCAAGCACGATTACTTGTTCCTGTGCAGGCTGAGTTTCTGCCAGTAGTCTTTAAAATTACCAGGCGGCTTAAAACAGACAGTATACATACCGGAAGGGACACACGCTGCTGCTCTATTTGTGCCCAGTGCCTCATTACACAGTAGAGCCACACCGAGGATACCATGTCTTACTCACCTCAGGCCGCACAGGACGAGAAAGCGGAGCACGCCTGGTGCGGCATGACGACTTCAAAATATCGAGAGATCTCGATTGGCCGCAAACAACAAGCCCTTACCCAAAGGAAGAAAAAAAAGGGCGTAAAAGGTTTCTTATCTTCTTTATGGGGCCATCTGTTGGACCCATAAAGAAGATAAGAAAGCTTTTACGCCAGCAGTAAGTCAAGGAACCCAGTCTGAAAAGGACGGGGCTTAAAGAGAAAGAAGAACGTCACTAGGGCCTCTTCTCCAATGGCTGGGCACCGTTTAACATGAACGGTGATGCCAGCCAATGGAAAAGAGGGGCGGGGCGTAACCTCGCTAGTGAAACTTACTGAATCTCATGAAATCTCGTCAGCTCGACTGCGTATGTGCGCAGTCTTACGCTAGCCGAGACCTAAAAAGGGACAACTTGTGGGCAGCCCTGCATGGCTGCACCCAGAGGGAATGGGAACTCAAAGCAGACATTTGCAATTTTCTCGGACCAGCCCCTGGGGAAGTACTGTCTTACCCTAGGAGGCTGGAAACTCTTGGTTGCTGCTTTTATTACTGGGGGCCGATATAGCAGCACCGCTACAGAACTGACCCCGAGTGACAAAACTGGCCCCCATCGCTGCAAAATCGGTCTCCACCTTTTCAGCCTCCTGGGAAAATGCCCGATGCCCGGTAGGTACGACCAGTCCGTCCCCAGGAGGTGACTTGCAAAGAACTAACATAACATCAGCATCGTTTTAAAGCCCTTTTATCTGGGAGATACATTTAGTTTTAATAGTATTTGCTTTGCTTTTTAAACTCGATAGTATTTGAGAGTATTCTAAAACAATGTAAATGTAAATGTAAATGTAAATGTAGTTGAGCTTATATAGCGCACAGCTACCCGCAGTGGGTGTCCCGGCGCTTGCTTAGGGAACCCGTCCTGATATTCCCCTGCGTGATAGCCCCAGCGGGTATCCACAAGGTGAAAGTCAGGCATCCCGCCACGAGGGGCCGTTGTGGAGATTAAGCAAGCTATTGCCCAGAGTCGCAGAGTGTGAACCCGTGAGTTGAGAAGGCACCGGAGCGAGAATTATCGAGTCTGTGGAATTTTTAGCCCAAGACCCGCCGAGGCGGGGAATTGAACCCTGGTCCAGGACCGATCTCAGCTTCTGGGTCTGCCGCCTCTAACCCCTGAGCCACACTTCTCCACTTGACAATGAGGTCTTAAGCCGTCACCGAGCTACTATTCTTTTAAATTGCTGTTCCACTGCTGCTGACAGAGTGACAAATGCAAGACTTGAGGACAGGACATTTGCAACCCCTTGAGCACTTTCGGGATTGCCACCATCTCTGGCAATTTGTTCACCTTGAAGAAAACCTACCGTAATTATGTTCGGTCTGTGTCCTATTGATTGTTGCAGGCCAAGAAATTGCACTGTTCTTGAACAATGAATAATTTGGGCCACACTGCTACCCGGAGGTCGAAGTATACTTAAAAAAAAAATAATATGCGAACTCTGTTCCTGCGTGCAGTTCGGCAGGGTCACTGAGCATGGGACAGGGTCTTAGGCGTGATGAACAAACTAAATATTATGTAACTTTTTTGGGCCTTTCAGCTTCAGCTACCTACATATAAAATAATTTTTTTAGAACAATGGTTCGGAGTAGGCCTTATGTGGTCCTTCAGGGAAGACAAGGTTATTAGCGAGTATTTAATAAGTCGCTAGGGAGCATTGGTAGTAGGATAAAAAATTTTGGGTTTTTATTTTGTTACTCTTTTCTCATAGCAAAACACAAAGTTAAATATATATACATATATACACTATATTTCAGGTGCTCAAGTGAAATAGTACGGTGCAGGACGTGACATATGTGATCAAAGTGAACGAACTGTCACACACAACAAGGATAAACACACACAACAATTATATACAATGATACAAGTGGAATTTCCTTGGGTAGGTCGACGGCGTTTCGATCTATATTATTTTAGATCTTCATCAGGACAGTTGAGCCTCCTGAAACTTGCCTATGGAGAGGGCAAGGATGTTCAATCGCACAAGCCAGCTGGGTGGCTGTTGCAGTTTTCAGTCGATATAAATTCGGTCAAATTCCAGGCTTTAACTGGGGGTTCAGGTGGTGGCTGTTTGCTTCAATTGGGGAAATTATTGGAGAGACAATTGGGTTTAAAACATAGTCAATATAGGTCTGTGTTTTGCTATGAGAAAAGAGTAACAAAATAAAAACCCAAAAAATTTTATCCTACTACCAATGCTCCCTAGCGACTTATTAAATACTCGCTAATAACCTTGTCTTCCCTGAAGGACCACATAAGGCCTACTCCGAACCATTGTTCTAAAAAAATTATCATTCTACCCCAGGTTCTACTGTATGGGGTTCCCTTGTATATAACAAACACTACATATAAAATAAGGCACAGTGTAAATGAAAAAGACATACAAGTTAATAAATGGGAAATACCCTGTCGTACTTCTTGAAACCTCAATCCGTTATTGTACTGCAGAGATCTGTGTGTAGCCAAAGAGCCACAGAGCTGAATCCTGGTTGGTGCTGTGGAGAATAGTTATTTGTGTATGTTTAGTGCTACAAGGTTCCAGTCTGTGACAGCAAGCACTGTGAATATGAAAGTCATTATTGTAAACTACCATTGCACACAGTATAAGATCGGCCTTGCATTGCACACAGTATAAGATGAGCTGATACAAAAAGCGCCAAAAGGCTTAAGTTCAAAAAACTGTTTCCAAAATATAGATTTCTTCTAGTAATACCCAGTCTGTATGACTGTAATGCACATTTTATTTTAGAACTGTCAATTAAAAGCATGCACTTCACAGCTCAGCTGGTAACTCCCCTGTAATACCACTCAAAACAATTATTCAGTCATCAGGAAGCTTCAAGGGGTGCCATCAGTTAAAACCAACACTGGCTTCCAAGCAGCCTTTACATTTGCAAATTAACCCAATGCGCATATTTACATTTCTTTCAGGCAGCAGACACCCTGGGGCGAAGATTGTGTCTTGTTTCGCTGCAGTAAAGGAGACTCCCTCCCCTGTCACGTCAGACATCCGAGACATCGCATATGTCGGAATTAACTGTCCCAGACGTTTTTCACAAAAAGTAGGGGGACTGTTTTTTATAAAAGAAAAAAAATACGGGCATGTCGTGCCCCACCGATCCCGCCCACTTTGACCCCTGCTGGTACCGAGTTATTGTCCTTACTCCGTGTACCAATGGTGTAATGAAACATGAGTGGCCCCCCTCCATAGTATATGAAGGCCCCGACCCCTCTTCGGACCCAGCCAAAAGCTCTCATGGCTGGGGGCCCGACGCCCCAGCACAATGCCAGAAAGGGGGGGGGGGGGGCACTGCCGTTTGCCCCCGGTGACAGTGAGCAGTGACCAGTGCCGCCTGGGAGCCCGGAGCAGGATCTGTGGCCAGTAGTGGGACACAGCCGTGGATGTGGCAAGTGCCCAGATGCATGCACTGGTGCTGTTGGGGGGTGCAGGAGAAATGATAGTTGGAGAAAGTCATAGACATCATACATAAAGGCAGCCGCTTAGTGCCTGATTCATGGGAAATCACCTAAAAATACAAAAGAAAACAATCCTCCTACATTAAAAAATGGATTGGTTTGTGTTTAGAATGCATAATGTTGATTGTACTTTTCATGTGCAAAATGTCTCATGTTTTAATTAGAAAGGAAGCACTCCTAAGCACGCGGCAGGGCCAGACTGGGAATCCAATGCCGCCCTGACAATTTTCTGGCACTACTACTAGCCCCGTAGGATTTTGATTTTCCACATTCTGTAGCGGTGCTTGGTATTCTGGAGAGGATGAAAACGTTTGGCGACTCTCTGTGAATCTAGTTCTTGCATTTCATGACACTGGTTCATAAAAGTAGATGGGGTGATTGCATCACCCCGCCGTGGCCATGCTGAATGTGGTGCTCAGGAAGAGCGGACGTGACGTATCCGATGATTCCCTTTCATAAACTTGAACCAGTTTTTCAAGCGTTGTATTTCCAAGCAGGAATACTTTTGTCTGTGAATGACATCTGGAAGGCTCGAGCTCCGAATATGAAAACAGCAAGAGTTCCATTGTATGCTGCTCAAGAGACTGGTCTCTGTGGAGACGTAGTACCCAGCCAGATATAAAGGGAAATGGGAAAGAGTGTTGCAAACAGCCCTGCATCCCAGAAACCTCGTAGAAGTGCAAACATGGAGGAGACAGTCTTTACGCTGTTTTGTGAATCGAGAGTAGGTCAAAATACAGAAACCATTTCCCAAGAAAACGATTTCCTCATCCTCATTACCAAGGAACAGCACAACACATTTTTAGGTCTAGTGTTAACCAAGTACTTTTGCCCAGATTGTACTAACATTTGACTTAGGATATACTTCTAGGGGCCTTCTGCCCGGGCTCTTCATTCATTGGTCTGTATTCCGTCCATTACAGCCTAGGGCAGTGAGTCACCTCACTCCAGTCATCTGCTAACTCCACTGTGAGTGACGGCCTTCTACCCTTTCACAATGGGCACATCCACACACAAGGTAGCTTCCTTCAGTGCCAGTGACAACTAGGGCAAGGTGTGCTTATAGAGACCAAGCTATTTTTGCGTTTCACCATTTTTTTTTTATTGCCACAAATCTGGCAGCTTCCACAACAATAAAGTTTTACAAAAACCATAACAAACAAAACAAGCATTGACAAATTCAAAGGGCTGGCAGACAATGGTAGATCTATTGACTTTGCCAATACTTGTTATATTATCTTTGTCACTAGTGCTCTTAGCCTCAAACGATATTCTTACCCACTCTTGCATACACATACAGGCGAGGTCTGTTCTACTCTTTCTCTCTCCTGATCCCAAATATTTGTGGTTACTGTTTTCTTGGTTATTTTTGAGATTTTAGTAGTTGAGTAAAAATGTTCATATAATACTTGGTTTTGCAATTGAATTATATATTTTCTTCCGTCCACATTATTCAGACACTTTGTTTTGTTATAGTAAATGTGTAGTAAGGGTCATACCAATCACTCACATTTCTTTAGCCCTGCTTGCTGCCCCCAAGTCGCTAAAATCCTGGTTCTTATGAGAACCCTGTTGTTTACTGGAACACTTCATCCATTTCTTTATGGTTGTCTATCTCTGCCCTAGTGCTTGGTGCCTCTGCCCCCGTTTTTTGGTGCCCCCTCTCCCACCCACCCTATGAACCCGGAGATATCTTTCAGCAAGTCTCTAATGCCCTGTTGCTCTGAAACACCTACTGTAAGGCTTAATCCCCACAGTCGTATTTTGGTTCTTTCCCCTCCATTCCTGCCACTAACATTTTTATTCCCACCAGCATCCTTTTTTTGTGTGGCCCTAACTGCCCAGTGCTCCTGTGCCCCTTACCCTCCGTGTTTTTGTGGTCTACAGAGCGCAGAGCACTGGGTCAGTGCACGTATGGCCCACCTGGAAGACTCCGCAAGGCTGCCATCTCAGTGTGCTATTTAGTGGTGGAGCCAAATTACAATAAAAGGCCCCAAATTAGCCTTCTTAGCAGACTATTGTCATTGGCTACCGATTCGGCAGAGAGTCCTTTTTAAAGCTATGTGCATAGCCCACCAAGCATTCTGGGACACAGGCCCCAGCATTTCACGTGACCTAGTTACTCACTACATTCCCAACCGAAGCCTTCGCTCCAGCCAGACCTTTTTAGCAGTGGCGCCAAGAATAAAAAAGATCCAGGTCAGGCGGAAGGACGTTCGCCTACAATGCGTCCAGAACCTGGAACACTCTGCCACTACATCTCAGAGCCAATCCCAACATCACTGTGTTTCGTAAACAATTAAAGACTTTCCTGTTTAATTCCCCCCACTAATCCCTAGCTTCCTCCTCATCTGCTCTTCGGTAGGTTCTGGTTACCCTAGCGCTTGGACGCCTCCGGGCAGCAATCGGGCTCTACAAGTCTACAGGTTTACAGGTTTACAATTGTCACTCATGCGTCAGCTGGCAAAATGTTCTTTTCCTGGACAACTGAGCAACCTCAAACCGGTCCTAGGCCAGTGCGCTGATGACCCTGCAACCTTCATTTCCCTGCCTGCAATTTCTGCACACAGTCTGAGGGCAAGTGGTTAGTTATCGAGTTAGGAGTAACCTTCTAAAATGAAGTGTATAATTTTATAAGGGATACTTTATCCTCTGTCGCACAGTGTAAGGATATTGCAAGTCACCAACAAGTTTCACAACCATATAGAAGACCGCGTCAGAAGGCAGAGTTCCTTTATAGGGTCACAGAACTCTGAGTGAGTTGCTGAAGTATTTCGGGGTTCCCAAGGCCTACACGCTCCGGAGATAACCCACTCACACTCAAGAACTGTTGGCACGGAAACTGTAAAAGGCAAAGAACAAGTTTATTAAGACCCCATGGGGTGGTGGTACACTCAAACAGCACCCTTCGGTAATGCAAGAGGTATCACACCGAACATTGGTGCGACCTCATATTATATACAGTTTTGGGGCAATAAAAGATAGGCGGCACAAGTTAAGACACATTTTCGAGACATATATGGTCATGTTTTGGAATACTGCCAGCTCATTGGAGGGGGCACAACTCCGCTGGTCAGTTTGGTGCACATTCCTGAAGGTTTACGGGTCAGTGGGAGCTGCGCATGTGCGGCTTGACCAGTACTAAAAATAGCCTGTTGCTGGGCAGATAAGCGTGGTCAGTGGAACGGACAACGGACTAAAGGGCACGTCGGCCACGAGGCCGCTCATGATCTAAGATGGCCGCCGTAACATTCAAAATGGCGTTTATCATATATAGCCAAGTTAAGGAGGACAACGTGTAGGTTCAGCTAATCGCTAATGCGAACGGGCCAATTACGACAGACGACCCTTTTAGCGTTTAGCTGAATCTACCTCATAATGAACATAGTCAGGATGTTCGTCCTCGATGTCTATTAACATAATTTGTGTCACCTCTTTGTGTAGCATCATTTTGTCATGGGCAAGAGCTCGCCTCGATGGTAAGCAAGCTGATAGACACATTGAACATAAGGCGGGGCCACATTGAATACACAAGCATATAAAGAACATTGCTCCCACAAGTATGCAAAGAATTGTCAACAGTTTCCAGCCCCACGTCGCAATCATGGACCAGAACCATCCTGAAAGTGTCCAAGTCCCATTGTCCGGGTGTATTTCAGCAGCTATTTTATGCAGCTTGGAAATAGCATCATACACAGATGGAGAATTGTCCGGGACGTATACGCAACAGCTGCTTCCGATAATCCTACATGCCCCCCCCCCGCGATCAGCCAAAACAACGTCCAAAACCATTCGATTTTGGAGGGTGACAATTCTGGAAATCTGTAGTTCCTCGGTAATATTCCCCAGGGCAACAGCAGTGTCATTCGCAACAGCCTCGACAACGCGTGTCAGTCGTCTGATTTTCCGGCTGTTCAATGCAGCCCCCACAAAGGAGAATAGTCCCAGATTAAAATCCACATACTGTTGTAATGCAGTGTCCGTTTGATCAATGTCCTCTAGGGCAACAGTTCGTTTAACCCTGTTCAAAACGAAATCGTGGTACAGTGTGTAATCGTTGTGGTACATTGGAGGGGCAATGAATACAGGAGGTAGCACAAACGATACATAGCACGTGCCCAACCACCCCACTGGAAGCTGATGGTACCCCTTCGTTCCACAGATAAAGTATGTGTTTCGAGATGCAACAAATGAAATGCCATTCGGGCTATCAAACGTGAGAGTAATGTTACATTCACTTTTCCCCACTGCAATCGTGCCCTTGTTTCTAATACATAAATCGGCTTTTGTAGCAATGACATTTATGACATGAGCACTAGATACATTCACATTTCGCTGATTGCTATATACACGTGGAGCAGATACATTGTCAGGCCTGTACTCTTCCCATTCGAAACGTGTGCCCTCAGCCCGGGGAAACCCATCCTTGTCATGGGAACATACTTTATTCAAACGGAAAAGCACCCCCCCTTTGGTTGGCCATCTCAGAGTAAAGAGGAGGGTGTACCAGGCGTTGCATGACCCATTGTGCGAAAACGGGAGTGGGATAAGTGGGGTGCCCCCTCTCTTCTGGTGCCCAGGCAACATTCCACACACCCAGCAATTAGAGGTATTGGTCATATTATGCGTGTGGTGAAGAATCTGAATGAAGCTGTTATTTAAGTACGTTTGGCGATGGCGCTCTTCATGGAAAGGCAATGTAAAATGAAAGTGTTCAGACGGTGCCGGGGTAGTCGGCAGCAAATGTTCACGTACAGGCACCACAAGTTCGACTACCCAGGCTATAACAGCTATCACCACAATGGTCAAGACAAAGAGAAAGGCACCCAATATTTTCTTATCACGAGATGCCGTTAGTGCCATAGTTCAAGAAAGTTTGTGCAAAGTCTCAAGTGGCACAAATTGTTCACAAATTGTTCACAAATTGTCTCAGATACACGTGCGTGTATACCTAAAAAAAAAGGAAAAATGCGGTGCTGAACTCCGAGGTAGCCGTTGTTTTCTTCTCCGGGCCAAGACGGGTGTCGCTACTCTGGCAGAACTGATCCCCCCCCCTTGGAATTCCCGGTTTCCGTTTCACAAACCTGGAGCGGTAACCAACCAGTCATAAAAAGGAACAAAAATCTTCTTATCGTGGACGTAGATCGTAACGCTCTCTTCCGGTAGCAGATTGGTCCGGGAAGGCTCCCTCCACTTCGGCCGACGTCACAGCTGGGCTCTTTTCTTTTTCCAAGATCTCCTTATAATCAGTCAACACAGCAGGAGTCACCAGATCCGGAGAGACACGGCGACAATGCGTCAAATGCACCCACCGCTTCCTGTTTGTCACTCGTACTGCGGTGCGGGTCGCCAGGAGGACCTGCTCGGGGCCCTTCCACCTGGGCTCCAAACTGCTTGCTCTTTCAAACGAACGGACCATTACATGGTCCCCAGGACGAAGATCGTGGCCCTCTCCAGTGGAGTTATCAGGGAGCACTTCTCGAACCTGTTGATGAATAGAGAGCAAATCATTTGTTAATCGTGCCAAATAATCATTCATCATAACACAAGGCACATCATGTATTAATCGCGGCTTGGGCACCCCCCAGATATTCATAGGGCGGCCAAACACCACCTCATAGGGCGTAAGGCCAGTTCGTGAGTGGGGTACTGATCTAAGAGATAGTAGTGCTAGCGGCAACGCATCTGGCCACTTCAACGATGTAGACGCCACAATTTTGGCCAGCTTAAGCTTCAACGTGGCATTGTACCGCTCGACCAAACCTGCTGACTGAGGGTGGAATACAGCGTGGAACTTTTGCTGAATCCCTAACCCCTTCAGTACATATTCCACAATCTTTCCAACAAAATGGGGCCCATTATCGCTCCACAAAAATTTGCAAATTCCAAAGCGAGGAAAGAATTCCTTAAGCAACACCTTAGCTGTTGTCAAAGCCGTATTGTCTTTCGTGGGGTAGGCCTCAACCCATTTGCTAAAAGCACACACCACCACTAGGACGTACTTCAGGTTATTGCAGCGCTCGAGTTGGATGTAATCCATTTGAAGCACTTCAAACGGTGCAGAAGGTGGAACGAACCCTCCTTTCGGAGTATGGGTCCCCTTCCCAGGATTGTGTTGCAAACACACCAGGCAGGTCTGCACTACTCTCTTTGCAGTATTCGCAATCTCAGGATGTTCCCAAACTCGTGTTAAAAGACGAGTGATTGCAAGAGCTCCGACATGGGCCAGTCCATGAGTCATCTGGACCATCGCCTGTAAGTAAGCCGCAGGCAATTTCCACTTCTCCATGTCTTTGCTTCTCCAACAACCTTCGTCATCTAGTACCCCATCTGCTGCCCAAGCCGCAAGTTCAGATTCTGTAGCTGATTTTTGAATATCCCGTATCTCTGCTCTAGCATCACTCCATCTCTCAGCCTGTGATTGTACCACGTACATAGGGGAGCTAGTTCGGGACATAGCCGTCTGCCTTGCTATGCTGTCTGCAAAGGCATTTCCTTGACCCACTTTATCCGTAATCTTCTTATGGGCACTGCACTTCACTATCGCTACTTTTTTAGGACTGAGCAACGCATTCAGGAGATCACGCACTAGCTCTCCGTGCATAATGTGCTCCCCGTGTGATGTCAGGAACCCGCGTTCCCTCCAGAGAAGCCCGAAGTCATGGGCCACTCCAAAGGCATACCGGCTGTCCGTGTATATGTTCACACATAGGCCAGCACTCAATTCGCAGGCTCTTGTTAAAGCTATCAGCTCTGCTGCCTGAGCCGATTTTTGTGGTATTCTAGCTGTTTCGACCACCGTTTTAAGAGTCGTGATCGCATATGCTGCGGAAGTCGTACCATCTGGCAGCCTCAAACACGATCCATCAACCCACAGTTCCCCATCCACATCTGGAAGTGGCACATCCTGTAAATCGACACGACCCTTTGTCTGTTCCTCAGTCAGGAAAACACAATCATGATGTTTTTCTTCCTGACCCTCCTCGGCCGGATAGGGCAATAAGGTGGCAGGGTTCAAAGTAGCGCATCTTTTCAATGTTATGTGTGGCGCTAAGAGTGTCAACTCGTATCCTGTAAGTCGTGCACTCATGAGGTATTGGGTCTTTGTTTGGTTTAACAGGGCATCTACTGCATGAGGAACTAACACCAACAATTTGTGTGATAACACTATGCCCTCACTCTGTCGTATGGCTACTGCTGTTGCCGCTACCGCTCGAAAACACCCAGGCAGCCCTCGTGCTACAGGATCCAAAATGGCAGAGAAGTATGCACATGGTCTCTGCTTATCCCCGTGTAACTGCACTAACACTGACAACGCACACCCGTCATTCTCGTGCACGTACAATGTGAAAAGTTTCGTGTAGTCTGGTGTCCCTAACACGGGTGCGGAACAAAGGGCCTGCCTCAACTGTTCAAAAGCTCTCTGACATTCATCTGTCCACTCAAGAGGCATTGGTGTGGCTTTGGACAGTAATGCTAGCAAAGGTTTTATAATATGTGAAAAACCCATGATCCATTGCCTACAAAAGGACGTCAACCCTATGAAGGCACGCACATCTCTCTGCGTGCGGGGGACTGGTGTGTCTAAAATTGCTTGAATTCGATCAGATGTTAATGCACGCCCCTCCTTAGACAACAGATGACCGAGGTAGGTCACCTGGGGTCTACAGTATTGAAGCTTTTTCTTGGAAACCTTGTGATTGTTTTGTGCCAAAAAGGAAAGCAACGCAAGCGTACTCTGTTCACATTGTGCATAGGAGTCGGCGGCAAGCAGAAGGTCATCCACGTACTGGATGAGCGCAACGCCAGACTGCAATTTAAAGGAATCTAGTTGTCTTTTCAAAGCCTGGCTGTAGATGCTAGGGCTTTCAGTATATCCTTGGGGAACACGACAAAATCTATACGATTTATTATTGAGCGTAAAACCAAACAGATATCTACTATCTGGGTGAACAGGGATGGAAAAGAACGCATTCTTTAAGTCAATAACGCTAAAAGTGGTGGCCGTCGGTGGAACCAAAGTAAGCAAAGTCGTGATATCGGACACCACTGGGTATTGGGGAATGACAATTTTGTTTATTTCACGCAAATCAATAATAAATCGGTAGATCTTGCCATCTGAGTCTCTCTTAAGAATCGGTAGAATAGGGCTGTTACAAACATTATAAGGGACCTCCTCCACCACCCCTGCAGAAATCAAATCCTGAACAATATGTGTCAGTGTAATTTCACCTTCCTTCGAGATCTTATACTGTGGCACTCGTGGTAGAGGGGCCCCCTCCTTAACAGTAATGTGTATTGGTGGAATGCGCATCTCTCCCACATCCGTATCTGATGTCGCCCACAACGTGTGCGGCAGAGAGGCCAAAGCAGGGATGTCTAGAATGGCATAAAATCTGTCAGGGTCAGGGCAATCATCAGGGTCAGGGTAGTTGTCGTTCAGAATAACCCGCACTCCCTCTGGAGCGCAGCGTATTGTTGCTCGGAAATATTTAAGCAAATCAATGCCCAGGATATTATCTGGGGTATGGGGTGATAACAAAAATTGCCCAAAACTAAAGTATTTGTCAATGCATAGTGCAAGGGGCTTGGACAATGGGCTGGGGGAGGGTGTGCCATCAAACCCTACACACGTAATCATTTCGCCAGACAGGGGAGCCCTCGGAACCAAGTTTTTCGACAGAGCGCTACGAGTAGCTCCTGTGTCGACTAGAAATTGATCAGTAGAACCCAAAATACCCGCTGTTACATATGGACCTTGCTGATCTACCGGCACTTCAACTGATTCCTTACCCCATCCTACGCAATCCTATGCATGCACATAATCCTGATGTTCCACATTCTCTCCTTCCAAAATCTGATATTGATTCCGTCTATCAAACGTATTTCGGTCGTCCTGGCCACGGCCCCTCTCCTCAACCTGTCTACGATCACCTCCGCCACCTCTCGTTCCAGTATAACCTCCTCTTGACCTTCCACTGCCTCGACCACGCTGACTACGCTGTTCACGAAGTACCGGACAATCTTCGGCCCAATGCCCAAACTCCTTACAATAGGCACACTGATCCTCCGCAATATCCGTACGACCATACGATGCGTTTCCTCCACCTCGTCTACCTCTATCATTCCCTCTACCCTGTGTTCCCCGAACCTGCGCCAACATCATCTTCGTTTTCAATTCCTTCGCCTTTTTCTCTACACTTTCTTTAGCCTCCACTTCCTGCCGCTCATAATACTGAGCCATAGTTAACAAGGACGCAGGGGTCGCCGTGGCCCAGGAACTTTCACTCGACTTCAATCGCTTTGCAATCTCTGGTAGGAGATTAGCTACATACTTATCTACAAACAAATGCCGACCCGTATCGTCTGTTAAAGATTGACCACTGTAATCATGAAAGGCCTCCTCGAAGCGCGTAAAGAAATCTGAAACCGTTTCATCGGGTTTCTGTTTGCACGACGTTAACATGGTCCAATCAATCTTTTTGGAGGGAACAAGCGTTTTTAATTTATGCAAGATAGCTGCCGGGAGATCTAGGATTAGCTGACAAGGCTTACATGCTGGTTCCCTATCTAAATCTGCAGCATTTATTTCTTTCCATGTCCCCCCCAATATCGTTTCATCGTTATTTTTACGAATCTGCCGCCACATATCAGGTGGTAATATCAACCCAAAAAACAAATCTATGTCCACGAGAGTCATCACACAAGACGATATAGCCCCCTCCACCCCTTCATAAAATGCCGCTGGATTCTTCCGAAGATCAGGTAAAGAATTTTTCAATGCCATGACATCTGCTCTATTCCATGGTGTGTAAACCCAGTTATACACAAAATACCCTTTCGCATCCTTTGACAATTTATCCTCATCCGTACCTTCCCCCCTCGGCGGAACATACAAAGGCGCAGCTTCACGCATAGGCATAACATGCAACACAGAACTCTTATCTGAACCACGGAGAGAACACTCTCTGGCCTGCCCATCATGCTCCAATTCAGACTCCTTTTGTTTCCTTTTCCGCTCCTCCCGCAATCGAGTTGTCTCATCCCGCAGCTTGATCAATTGCGCAAACAGGTCATCGACATCTGAAAGATCAAAATCACCTTTAATCAAATTTTCACGATACACTGACAACACTTTGGGCTCTAACGTATCAGAAAGGTCACGATATGCGCCTACAACCTCATCAGCCAAGGAAGACAGAAAATACATCAATTCAAGATCCGTCCACCCTGTTTTTTCTGATATCAATTGATCCTGAGTAACACTACGCTTATTCACTTTGCGAGCCCAACTACGTAGATGAGAGGACCTCTCCGCAGTAAACCTGAGAGCAGATACCCCCTTCTTGCCCGACTTATCCTGTCCGCCATCATCGGAATCCACAACTGGAGCCGTCGGCGTAACGTACGGAGGCGGTGACCGATCTAACAAAGAAAAATCATCAATTTCATTATTAAGGACAGGATAAAGCGGTCGGCGAATAGGAAATTGACCAGTCGTTTGCAAATTACGTTCCCGTTCCTCCCTTTCTTTCTTCTCCTGAGCCTCCTTTTCCTCAAGCTGTAAAGCCTTATCCCGAGCAGCCTTGCGCTGCTCTTTGTCCGCCAAGGCAACCTCACGCTTCATTCGCTCACGCGCCGCTTTCTCCCACATTCGCACGCAATCAAACATATTTTGTCTAGACCTGCGTTGGAACATACATTGCTCTACAAATTGTATTTTGCTCAAATCGTACGACCCGTGTAGGGGCCATTGCAATTCAGGATCGGCCTTGGTGTATTTATGCCATAATTTACTGTACATAATGGGGGGAAGGCCAAACTTTATGTACATGTCCCTATTTGGAGTTCCCTCTGGGGGAGCCGGCTGTGATTCCGCTAACCTAATTGAGGTACCTTCACCTAAACAACACATTCCTCGGAGTGTGCTGAAAACAGGCATGTTCAAAAAGTATCACGAAAGCGTGACACCGGACAAAATGGCACTTACAGTTCTCCACACGATTGTGCCGCTCAAAGGAAAAAAACAAAGTTAGAGAAACATCTCTACATGCCTGCCTATGTGAAGTGCACTACACATATAAGTTCAAAGATCACAAATTCACAATGTTAGCTAACTCAAATCAAAGTTCATAGGACTCGGCAAGCGTCCGAAGACTACCTTACCGAACACAAATCGCAGAACTTCAGTAAGCGTCCGAAGACTACTTTACCGAACACAAAGCTTACCAAATTCCCAACTGTCCAGATTCCAACTGCCAAGGTCTTGTAAGCCAAATCAGCCAAACGGCACTTTCTCAATGATGCAGACACTTCAAAGACTCAGTCGGAGACCGGCGCCACCTGGAAGGTCAGATCGGAAGGAAAGGAAAAAACACCGTGGCAGCCAAGACTCGGGTCACTCGTGGCAGCGCGCGCCCATGGCGGGTTTCCAAGCCTTCGTCACGACCTCTCCTTCGGGCATCCGAGTCGCCGATGAGTCCCTTCGTGGTCGCCAATTGAAGTATTTCGGGGTTCCCAAGGCCTACACGCTCCGGAGATAACCCACTCACACTCAAGAACTGTTGGCACGGAAACTGTAAAAGGCAAAGAACAAGTTTATTAAGACCCCATGGGGTGGTGGTACACTCAAACAGCACCCTTCGGTAATGCAAGAGGTATCACACCGAACATTGGTGCGACCTCATATTATATACAGTTTTGGGGCAATAAAAGATAGGCGGCACAAGTTAAGACACATTTTCGAGACATATATGGTCATGTTTTGGAATACTGCCAGCTCATTGGAGGGGGCACAACTCTGCTGGTCAGTTTGGTGCACATTCCTGAAGGTTTACGGGTCAGTGGGAGCTGCGCATGTGCGGCTTGACCAGTACTAAAAATAGCCTGTTGCTGGGCAGATAAGCGTGGTCAGTGGAACGGACAACGGACTAAAGGGCACGTCGGCCACGAGGCCGCTCATGATCTAAGATGGCCGCCGTAACATTCAAAATGGCGTTTATCATATATAGCCAAGTTAAGGAGGACAACGTGTAGGTTCAGCTAATCGCTAATGCGAACGGGCCAATTACGACATTGCAGTATCTTTTTAATGTATGGCAGAGTGTATTTTATTCATACATTGCTACTGTATCTCCAGAAAGAGCAAGTATTATGGTCTCTTACGGTTTCATATGTGCAGCTAGTAATGTGCCACAAACAGGTTACACAATTCGTTTACTGTAAGCCATTTAAACAGGCTGCAGCTCAGATGGTAACATAGGTATGGATAACTAATTCCATGTAATATGTAACAGATCAAATAAATAAATACAATAAATAAGCATACTGCCATGAATATCCGGAGTAACTCTGCTCCGTCAGGCTGTCTGCTGGACCAGGCTGTGGGATATCACAACTGAACTGTAATAAATGATTATGGTACAGGAACTGTGGCTCTGTCATTTTCTTATTACTGGTAATTAGTGATGTCACAACTCAACTGTAATAAGAAAATTAGAGATGGATTTTTGTAAATATATTTCAGGCTTCCATGGATCATATATTGCTCTCCTAGGGCTCGCAAGTACTGCGCGACTGGTATACATTTATAGTAAAATAGAATAGTTACGTTATAGGACAGTCTTGCTTGAATCCAGAGTGGCTGGTATGTTTTCTTTGAGTTTAGAAGCCAGGGCAGAAAACGCCATTGCTTAAAAGGCAAAGGTTGGTCTTTTCTTCCACGTCGGTCAAATATCAGGACACAAACCCTCCCAGGGGCGCATTAGGTAGTCTGCCTTCACCCCTAGGAGATGACATTGTGTGAGCTTCTTCCATTACAGGTTCCTATATATGGAAGGGTATTGGGCTGATGGTATCAGTTGTCAATCAAAGAGATGTCCCATGTGTGAAGGGCAAAGTCACTAACTTGCAGAAAAGAGAAAACTGAAGATGTACAGCAATCGGTACAGCAGATGGTAGTCATTGCAATACGAGACATGTCAATTCAAGGCAAATGTCAAACATATTAAATTCAGACTGTGAGGTTTCTACTGTTACATCTACCTTTGCAACCCGTGACCTACAAGACCATCGTTGGACACCCCTGAAATACTTGATGTAGGATATAAAATAAATAATATTGGCTAATGGAGCATTCCAAGATTATACATTTTTTTAAAATGTATAACTCGACCCACCATCCCTTCTAATGCATATTGCCGTGTTGTGCAGCACATCATTAATTGCAAGCAAAGCGCAGCTGAGATTTTACTTTTGTTCTCGTTCCGCATTTGATGCTGATGTCCAGTTGGATTCCTAATTATGCAGACTGGAAGAGCATAATTACATAAGGTAGATACGATTCTCAGCCACTTATGGGCCCTAGCAATTTTAAAAAACTAAGAATGCCCTTTTATGTAAACACATCTAGAAGCACATTTTATAAAGGTTTTAAAACTGGATTTCCAGCCCTTCATTTGGATCTTTCCAAAGGTCCACCAGATACCTTATCCTACACATACATTTCCTAAACATGTGGAATAGACTTATAGTTCAGTTTCTGGATATCTTGGTCAATAGGCTGTTTTTATTTTTTTATTTATTTTTATTTAAAGAGTTTTATATAGCGCTGGCTAGACCCGGAGGTATCAGAGCGCTTTACATGAGAATCAACAATGTAACAGAAAATCAACTATCAAAAATAGGCATTGCAATTAGGAGAGGCGAGAAAGGAGAGAGAAAAGTAGTGGAGGGGGCAGGGGAGGTGAGAAAGGGAGGATAAGGGAAGAGACAATACGGAGAGACGAAAAGAACTCTGTCTACAGACCGACTGGGTAGGTGATAAGCAAGGAGGGACTCCACGGCCCATCTCCTCTATAGCTAAACCAGGTAGCGCCATCCGGCATCAGACAAAGTAGTTCGGTCTCAAGTGTCGATGGAAGAGGCTTGCAGAAAAACAGGATGGGAGGGAGATACAGCAGAAAGACGAAGGAAAGTCTGCCCAAAGACCGGCTATGTAGGTGATGGTTGAGGGGGAAGTCCCAAAACCCATCTCCTCTATAGCTATCCGGTAGCTCCACCGGGCTTCAGCCAAATAGCTAGGTCTCAATGGGAAACATTTAAATAACATGAAGGGCAAAATAAATGGAGCTTAGAGGGGAGGGAACAGGGAAGGTGAGAAAGGGAGGATAGGGGAAGAGACAACAAGGAGAGACGAAATTAAATCTGTCTAAAGGCCGGCTGGGTAGGTGACGACCAAGGAGGGAATCCACGGCCCATCTTCCCTATAGCTAAACCAGGCATCAGACAAAATAGTTCAGCTGTTAGCCAGTTGGCTATTTACCTCGCAAGAGTCCTCTGTGATCTCCGGTATGCTACCTTGACTAAGTACTAAGTGATGAATCAGTAACTTGAGTTTCTGATCAAGTCTCAGCAACTAAACCAGGTTCTCCAGCCTCCCTTCAGACCAAGAGCTCATCCATAAGATCAGAGGCACCCTTGCTTCCGGCCTGGAACTGAAATGCCTGGTTTAATTCAACTGAGCCTAGGATGGGACCAAAGACATTTAAATACTCTTCCAGGGGGAATTCAGATTCCTCTGTTCTGTGATGGGCATCAGTCATCGAGAATGGAAAGATGACATAAAGGAACCGTTCCAGAGGACGGGTTTCTAGAAGCAGCATTTGCATTGTTCGCCTGCCCCATGAAGAAATGTTGTTTAGTTGCTAAATTGTACTTTGCAATTAGCACCACATACATTTTGTTTGCATGCAGCATAACAAACTCCCACTCTGTTTAATCTACGTTCAATCAATCTCTTAATGAAGGTACCATGACGAAGGAAGATTGTCTGATTGATGTTTGAGAAGTGTTAAAAACCTTTCACTGCAATCTGCTGTGGCTCGAAGATCCGCTTCCTGACACACTCGGCCCATAAAAATATGAATAGATGATTAAGACAAACCAACCCAAAATTCTGTATTCATGTGCATTGTGTATATCCAAATCAGGAGGTAACTCACAATTATTTGATCCTGTCCTTTAACGGTGTTGCCTCAAGCAGAGCATTGAGTAGAAGTCTGTAAGATTGTCAAGTGGATTTCACTATAGTGTAGTAGCATCGCCTGCTTTTAAGAGCATGGGTAATTGGCCCTACACCTTGGGCACTGGTGGGGCACCCGTGTCAAAAATCTACAACGCTGATGCAAAGAGCTTGTGAGTCGGGGGACTAACCTGCATTTTCTCCCTATGTACTTGGTTTGTAAAGACTGTAGTCTATTGGAGGCTTAAAACGTTTACTCGTCTTTGGAGGATTGTTTGGTGGAGAGGTGTCCAATGTATATGCAAGGGGCCCTGAGAGTTGACAGATTAACAGGATTTACTTTGAGTGAATCTAATTGAAGGTCCTTTATAGTGAGTGGTAATCTTCAAAATCACCCAAGGTACGGACGCTCCTGACAATTACACGGATGCCTATCGTTTAGTGTAACCGATCCTATAAGGAGGCTTTCGGCTTGAGTAGAGGTGCTGAGACTAGAAGGAGAATACATGATGTTGGCTAGAGAAGCCCACCATGCGATATAGAACCTTTAATAAAAGTTATGACATATCTATTCTTGTACCTGGATGTGCCCTTGGAGGTCTTGTTTTAGGTGCATCATATTCCAAAGCTTAATAAGCAAATGTATCATCCATCAGTAGCTTCTGGTTCAAAGGAAGTTGTCCAGGAAACATTTAGAAAACATTAACCATGCATGGAAATTATTTGTCTTCGAAATCAGACATACCACGTCTACCTCCAAGCCACCTATACAAAAAGTAGCTCACCATAATCTTAATGTATACTTTATGGTATCTTGTATTCTCTGTTCCATTTTCTTAAGCGTATGTATGTGTTCCAAGAAAGCACTAACTTTACTGCTGTGTCAGCTTCCCGCATCATGTACATCAGTGTTTCCTCATATTATTAAGCTATTACATTTGAAATATTGAGCCATTTTCCTTAAATTCCTTTAGGGCAATAAAGTTCTTTTGAAGAGGAGGAACTTTATTGCCAGTTCTATCACTTGGATTGGCAATCCTGTTTATCCTGCAGACCCTGATCTCTTAACCCCTTCGCTGCGGCGGCTATTCCGCATTAAGCAGAATACTCTCACACAGTCAAGAGATCAGGGCTAGATCCAAACCCGTTTTTTAGCTCACTGCACCATCCCAGCTCAGAACCTGGCTATATGCAAATTAGTCTGTTCCTGTCCCAGTGCATGATGGAAACAGGGCAAACCAAACTACCAAGCCAATTCTTACACTGGGAAGGAAACAAGCTTCCGGGGACCGGTTTCTGGCATTTCAGCCGTCGTCGGCCCGGCTTGCTTGAATCCTGATGGTGCAATGAGCAAGGGACTCACATCTGAGTATACCCTTCCACGCTTATGGTGGACAAAATATTTAACAACAAGGGGTGGTGATGGACAGAGTTTCTGAATTAAGCAGAATACTCTCACCCAGTCAAGAGATCAGGGCTAGATCCAACACCGTTTTTTAGCTCACTGCACCATCCCAGCTCAGAACCTGGCTATATGCAAATTAGTCTGTTCCTGTCCCAGTGCATGATGGGAACAGGGCAAACCAAACTACCAAGCCAATTCTTACACTGGGATGGAAACAAGCTTCCGGGGACCGGTTTCTGGCATTTCAGCCGTCGTCGGCACCATCAGGATTCAAGCAAGCCGGGCCGAAGACGGCTGAAATGCCAGAAACCGGTCCCCGGTAGCTTGTCTCCTTTCTGGTGAAGAATTGGCTTGGTAGTTTAGTCTGCCCTGTTCCCATGATGCACTGGGCCAGGGACAGACTGATTTGCATATAGCCAGGTTCTGAGCTGGGATGGTGCAGTGAGATAAATAACGGTGATGGATCAAGCCCTGATCTTTGGACTGGGTAAAAGTGGTCTGCTTAATTCAGACACTCTGTTCATCACCACCCCCTTTTCTGAATCGTTTTTGGCCACTATAGGTGTGGCAGGGTATACTCAGACTTGAGTCCCTTTCTCACTGCACCATCAGGATTCAAGCAAGCCGGGCCGAAGACGGCTGAAATGCCAGAAACCGGTCCCCGGTAGCTTGTCTCCTTTCTGGTGAAGAATTGGCTTGGTAGTTTAGTCTGCCCTGTTCCCATGATGCACTGGACCAGGGACAGACTGATTTGCATATAGCCAGGTTCTGAGCTGGGATGGTGCAGTGAGATAAATAACGGTGATGGATCAAGCCCTGATCTTTGGACTGGGTAAGAGTGGTCTGCTTAATTCAGACACTCTGTTCATCAACACCCCCTTTTCTGAACCGTCATCAGCACAGCGCACCCGCAGCTGATGACGGAGCGGTTCCGTCATCAGCGTGCAAGGGGTTAAGGTGTGTCCAAGAGTATTATTGTGATGTACAACCCCGCTGGCTACGCAGCCCAAAAGACAATTCCACTTTCCTGTTGCTTCTGGGTTTCACAAATAACTGAGTCCTATCCACTGTGTGTTCCAAGAATTTCTGATGGATACTTCTAATTGCAGTTTCCACACCTTATGAATATACCCAAATGTCAGACTAGATCTGGAAGCTCAAAAAGGCAGTGCTCCTGTAGCCCCTGTGGTGCAGAGTGACTCCATGCCAACTCGGCTCTGGAAATTACTAGTGGAGCCACATATTAGTGCCTTCCAAGCGCGCTGATGTCAGATCCTTTCTTTCTGCACCTAAAGGTGTGCATCCTGAGCTCCCCTCCCCATTTCTTAAGTCCTAGAAGAGAATTTTTTTTAAAGTTTTTCCGTCTGCCGGAGTCAAAGTTCATGGAACCATTGGCAAAATAATGTTCTCGTCCGCTTCCTTGGCACAAACAATCCAGGATGGCCAAGATGCATCCAAATATGTCATCCACTTGGGCCTAGACACCACTGATTGTCTGGGAAGGCCTTTTGGAAAAGTGTGGTGTTCAGGCGTCATGCATACATGAGTCCCATGGGCTTCTCTTGGGACGTGCCTAAAAGGTCCCTAATGGATATGCCCTCTGACAATCCCCTTCAGTTCATTGAGAAGGCATACTCTGCCCTGGAGCATTTTTGTGCGAGCTGGGCTACAGTATGCTCTTTGGGTCTTACGGTGCTAATTGGTTAAACCTCTTTGCAGTTTCAGCCTTCGCGATGATAAGCCAGGGGCTTTGCGAAGTGCCAGCTTAAGGTCCCGCCTTGTGCACAAGAGGCACCCCAGCCCTTTTTGAGTGGGAGCTGCTGCCCCAACAGACATCAACCAGACCATCAGTGGCAGCGTACGCCTCAATCACCCAACCATCCGTTAACCACTCCAAAACCTCTTTAGTGCACCCCTAGTGGCACACAGCCATCCAGTGGAAGGAAGATTCAGCCACTTACTACAGGGATGGCAAACCATAGCAGCCAACAGATTAGTCCTTCAAAGAGGCTACACCCTATCATTCTTTTTTGCCTTGCTGCCTACATCGGAGCAGCTTTCACTGGACTGTTTTGTTCCAGGAGGAGCAGGTTCTTTTGACTGACGGCGCCATAGATCTTGTACCGGACTTTGAAGGGCAGACTAAGTGTTATTTCCATTGCTTCATTATGCCGAAGAAGGATGGAGGCCATCATCTTCATTTGGATCTTTGCTTTCTCAAAGTTTTCTTGCGAAAGGGCAAAATCAAGATGTTTCCACTGGCCTAGGTTCTTTCTTCCCTTTATCACGGATATTATTTGGCTCCGTTGGAGCTGCAGGACACCTTTTTCCACATCGCTGTCCTGCAAGCCCAAGGAGGCTACCTGCAGTTGCAGTTTCAGTTTGCTGTGCTCCCTTTTGGCCTCTTCAGTGCCCCTCGGGTGCTCATTAAGGTGATGGTGATGGTTGCAACCCATCTTGTGAGATCCGGGGTCGCAATCTTCCCTTAATTCCACGATTTTCAATTTTAGGATGGGCTCACCACGGTCGGTTGCGGGCCACCCCCAGACTACTGAGAATTTCCTGACTTTTCTGGGTTCCCAATCAACCTACAAAGAGGCTTGTTTCATCGGAGCCTTCCTGAATATGACCACTGTAGCCAATTCAAAGTTGTGCAATTGTGCACTGTTTCGGGGCTCTTTTACATTGAGCCTGTTTACTTATAGCAATTAATAGGAAGACTTGACACCAAATCTTCAAATGTAAATGACCGCACATACGCAAAGAAAGATTCTACTGTATCCTTTGCCTTGTCATTCATAATGTTAGGGTAAAGTGTTGTCTCTAGTGAGATCATCTATGTGATTTTTGCAGTTTTTCATAGCATGAAGGGTTAGTTTATGAATTTTACACTACATTTTGTGTGGTGTGTAGATATATACAGAGAGAGAGAATATCCACGTGCAGTTATAGTTAGATAGTTAGGTTATGGTTGTCACCGAGCCATCTCCGGTGCTGCCCCGAAGATATGGAACTCTCGTCCACTGGAAGTACGCAGAATCTCCTCAACGAGTGCTTTCAAACTGGAAGCCAAAAGAAAAAGATTCCTTATGAATATATTTATTTATTTATTTATTTATGGGTTTCTATAGCGCTGGAATCGACTCCAACCGGAGTATCTCTGCGCTGTGATACCAATAGAGTCCAAATAATATGCAGATGAGGGATAAGGTCTAGATTTTATCAGTGAATAGCAGAGTTTTCAGTTGCTTCCTGAACTTTAAATGATCTGTGCAGAGCCTGAGGGCCAGGGGCAGTTTGTTCCACAGTGTGGGCCCCGCAACAGATAGAGCTTTCCCTCCATGTCTGGTTTTTTTAGCACGAGGTACAGCTAACAGAAAATTCTCACTAGATCTCAGCGATCTGGAGGGAGTGTAGGGGGTAAATTTCTGCTCCAGATATGTAGGGCCATTTCCATTTAGGCATTTATGAATGATGCAACATATCTTGAACTTGGCTCTTTGTCGAATGCTCAACCAGTGTAGTTTCTGTAGTAGGGGTTTTGATGCTGTTCTTGGGGGAGCATTTAAGACAAGGCGAGCTGCCGTGTTCTGGACCACCTGGAGCCTGTCCAGAACTCCTTCATTGGCAGAAAGGAGAAGCCCGTTACAGTAGTCAATACGACTCAGTATAAGGGCTTGCACCAAAGTTTTTCTGAAGGAGTCCGGTAGCAGTGGGAATATTCTGCGCATCATGCTGATGATGTGGAAGCATGAGCCAGCTACCATATTACTGTGCTGTTTGAGAGAAAGGTCGTGATCAAGGCGTATCCCCAGATTTTTGACAATCTGTTTGGGCTCCGGAACAGTACCGAGATCAGATGGCCACCAGTCAGGGGTCCACAGTAATTTGGCGTCTCCAAACAGCATTACTTCCGTCTTGCTTACATTGCACTGTAGGAAGTTGGTGGACATCCACTGTGCGACGGCTTTCATGCCAGCGGAGAAGGAGTTTCTTATTTCTGTGGTGAGATTTTGAAAGGGGAAGAGGAGCTGCGTGTCGTCCGCATATGACACGGGGATGAAACCAAATTTGCGCATCACTCTTGCCAGGGGTGCCACGTAGATGTTAAAGAGTGTTGGGCTCAAGCAGGAGCCCTGTGGCACCCCTTTCGTAATCTCTACCTCAGATGATCTGTATTTACCCATGGTGACAGTCTGGGACCGATCCGTAAGAAAACTCCTTAGCCAGGCAAGGGCCTTATTCTTGACCCCTACGTTCGACAACCGGTCAATGAGGATGTTATGTGACACGGTGTCGAACGCGGCTGAAAGGTCTAATAACACCAAAATTACTGAGTAGCCTTTGTCCTGAAACATATGCAGATCGTCAGTAACAGACAGGAGGGTGGACTCTGTACTGTGTTTCGGCCTAAACCCAGATTGAGAATAGTCTAGGCCGCCAGCTTTCTCAATGTAGCTGGACAACTGACGATTAACATACTTCTCAGCGAGCTTTCCCAAATATGGCAGCAACGAAATAGGTCTGAGATTAGACAAGTCATTCCAAGGAGTTGTGGTGTTCTTCCTGATTGGTCTGACCAAGGCCTGTTTGCACTGCTTGGGGACAGATCCTGTAGAAAGGGATAGGTTAACAAGTTTTTCGATGGTGGGAGATAGGATTCCGAGCAAGGTGGGCATAAGTCTTGCCGGGATGATGTCATCAGGACTTCCACTTTTAATCTGTGCCATGAGCAGGGATACCTCTTTATGAGTGATAGGGGAGAAGAGGTCTAAAGTATGAGGGCCACTATCAAGTTCTGAATCCTGAAAGATAGGGGCTGTATTTGTAGTCAAGATGTTGTTCGCATTTACTATTTTAGCATAGATAAGATCGATTTTATTGCAGAAAAATTGCGATATATTGTCGCAAAGTAGTTGTGACGAAGTGTCTGCACTCTCACATACTGTAGGATTGGTGAAAGAGTGAAGGACCTGGTACAATACTCTGGGGGAGTTATCTGCAGCCGTGATAAGATTAGTAATATGGGTTTTTCGCGCCATTCTGATAGCTTTGTGATATATACTTAGGGCGTCCCAATAATGTTTCCTATCTGTAACCAGATGGGTAGATCTCCAGATCTTTTCTAGTTTTCTGGCTGCTTTCTTGAGATTCCTGAGCTCTTCAGAGAACCAGATCTCTTGTTTCTTGGCTGGTCGGGGTCTGAATTGCTTTAAAGGAGCTATCTTATCTATGGCAGTTTTAATGTCTTTGCTGAACATATCAATGGCTTTATTGATATCATCGGGAATCTCATGATAGGGTTGGACAAATTTCTCAGCAAAGGAGGCCTCATTAACTTTATGCCATTGCCGCCGTATTTCAGGGATGTTAGTGGTTTTGAGGGTAGTGGTTGCAGGATAGGGAGTATAAAACTCAAGGATAAAATGGTCAGTCCAACTGACCTGTGTGGGGGGCAGGCATGTGACACTGGGGAAATTGGTTATAATCAGGTCTAGGGTGTGTCCGGCCACGTGAGTTGGGCCCACATTGTGAGGTTGGAGACCTAGCAATAAAAGATCATTTAGAAAAGCCTGTGCTTCTTTACAATTTGTAAGTTCGCTGTGAAGGTTAAAATCACCTATTAGCAAAAATTCTTTGTCGTTTTGAACATATGGCGCAAGATTTTCCAGTAATGTATTGACAAAGTTAGAGCTAGGTCCAGGGGGACGATAAACCAGGGCTCCTAATCTGGTTTGTTTGGTGGAAAGAGTTGTTTTAAAAATCAGCAATTCAATGTCTGGAGTGCAGAGTTCAGCCAATACAGAACAATCAATGTGACTTTTATGAGCAATAGCAATTCCTCCACCTATTTTCTTAGGTCTGTCTAACCTGATAATTTTATATCCCGAAGGGATGGCCAATGTAATGGAAGGAGTAGAATGGGGTTTAAGCCACGTTTCAGTCTTTCAGTACATTCTTACCTTAATTGGGATAGGCTCACCTGCTCGAAGTCATTAATCCTACAACCACTCTACCATCATTTGATACTGCTCGTCTTTACAGGATAGTGTGCTACCCTTCTCAGACCGTTATTTACATGTTTATTGTACTACTCTCCGTGACTCAATTGTACTGTAATTATGCAATCTTTGTCGTTTCTTATTCTTACTTGTTGTCGTCATTGTATTTATGTCCTTCCTTCCACCCTATTGTTAAGCGCAGATATCCTTCAGGATCTTGTTCGCACTATTTAAAACTTTATAAATAAATAATAAATAAATGGTTAGATCTAACTTTCCATTGAAAGGGACATATCTACCTCTCAAGAGGCTGCGGTTTCTATTTAAACAAAAAGGGTAGTTGAGGGGGGCACAGAAGTGCTAATAACTTTGGAATAATTTAACAAATCCACAAAATATTTGGCCAACATTGAGCATGTTTAGGTCTCTCTTAGATTTGATTTCTTGTATATCAAGGGGCAGGGGGGGGGTGCAAAGTTTAAAGGAGAGAGCAAAAATGTATCTTGACAATATCTTTAGTGCTGTTTTACAACTTTAATAGGAACTCCCCAATCAAATACCATTTTCAGCCAAGTTTTTGCAGATCTGCTTGGGGTGAGGGTGGTGGGAAATATAAATAATAAAACTAAAACACTGTTTTAAAAAAAATCTAAGATATGTCTGCATTTGTCTTTAAAAGCAGGCCCGACTGGCCATAGCGGGCACCGGGCAATTCCCCGGTGCGCCGCACGGGTGGGGGCCTGTTTTGGGCCCCTGGGGGCCGTTTTTGTTACCGGGCCGTTTTTGCAGCATGCCCTGTGACAAAATCGACCGAAAACCGGCCCCGGCAAAGTGCTCGGCTGCCCCCACCCCCCCTCCGAGTGGGGAGTGGGGCCGGCCGAGCACTTTGCCAGGGCCGGTTGTGGTTCCCAGTCCAGCCCTGTTTAAAAGCATCCAATGACTTTTGTCTTGGGCCCCTTGAAGAGAGTGAGTGAGTGAGTGAGTGAGTGAGTGAGTGAGTGAGTGAGTGAGTGAGTGAGTGAGTGAGTGAGTGAGTGTGTGTGTGTGTGTGAGTGTGATCCTTGCCTTAAAATTAAGTTGTCTAGATTTCTGATGTGAGCAATGTAAACACATTCTGCTGATATACTCTTTGATCTGCAAATCATATCGCTGCCTCTGCATGACCATCTCAGCCTTCATGCTTCTGACACGTGTTATTTAGAGTGCATAAAAATGGCAGAAGTTTGACATCCAGGGTTACATAAAAAGATTTAAGGTCCCCTGTCCTCTCAGGGATGAGACCATTATCCTTTATTTCTCTGTGTTCTGTTTCCTCTAGTTTTTAGCGTAATATGACCAGATAAATGACTTTTTACTGCATTCTGAGACAACTTCCTTTCTACATACAATAATTAGATATATTTTAGGATTTTGAAACTAGTCTATGATGCCACATCTCTTCCATTCAGGGATTATTGCAACTTTAGTCCATGATGTTTGTAATGCTGCTTTCATCCATCTCCAGAAAATTTCAAGCAGATGACTATGGTGGATAAACATTTGTTTCTAAAGTTCTTGTTTCTACTGTGAACCAAAATTCAGGTTTGATTTGTTCTATCGGTATGTCCAGCACTGAAGTGGGAAAATGATGTGTTCCATCTTTAGAGTCAGATGAAAAGAAATGTCAAAGGAAAATGCAATTGCAGCAAAATAATTAAATAAATGAGCCTATCTGCAAGGTTACTGCCCTACATTGGCCTGTTCTTTGATACACCTGAAGAGGAGCAAAACCAATACAGCGAACAGTCACAGGAAGAGACGGCAGCCGTTCACTAAACCGGTCTTATGTGGCTGGTTCAGGTCCCACGTGATTAGCAACACAAAACAAGCCAGGCATGTTCCCCAAGGAGCCAATAGGCTTGCAGCATTGAGGGTGACAGATGCTACATCAACGCAAACAACCACGGGATCCTCTGTGCCATTTGTGAAATGGTGTCATGGCGGTCTCACGGGATTCTCTCAGGATTCAGGAAACTCTTTCGGAAAACCGTTGCTATCCAATGTGACCTTTGAGACCTCCAAGTGGGCGGATGTGGTTTTCTTCTAGTTGGTGCTTCCTACTAGGCAGGCATGTGCTCTAGCGCAGTGCACTGAGTATGGCATGGAACATCAATCCAGTACCACTCCCTGGGGGTGAGTAAACGCACAGCAACATTAGATCATTGTTGGCGCTTCCTTTGGTCTGAGGTGTGTAATATAGCTGCCATCACAAGCAGCTTGCTGGAAAAATGGCTTCCTTTGAGAGCCTGAGAATACAGTTTGAGTTGACGTGCAGCAACCTTTTGTTTTTATGCAATTTATTTTTCCGATGCTGCTTTAGATTTGAAAGTCACAAACATGATTGCACCAACAAAGGCACATGAACTTAACAAGATGGACTGTGGCCACTTGTTGAAGACGTATTTCATATTTTCCTCTATTGGATTTGTGTGTAGCATTGGTACACATCTGTTTTTATTAATGTTTAATAGTGTTTTGGGTAGTTTGATAGGAATAGAGCTCCCCACTCTATCCTGCTTTCAGTACTAATTGGTTTAATCTTTATCCTTTCTTCCCTGTCAATCATTATACTCACATATGTCTCTCCGTGCAAAGCGGGTGTCCCACTATTGAACAATCCTCATCCTGTCCTCAGTAAAATTAGATCCTGGTGATGTATAGCCTGTACAGACAAAAAAGAACACTCATTTGCATATTTCGGCTCCTTAGAAGGTGAAGATATAAACCATGATTTATATATGATGCACAAAACTAAGTATACTTTGTACATGTAGTTCTCTCTCCATTGAATTCCAACATTATCCTGCTGTGACCACCCTCTGCCTCACCTGGATGATTTTTTTGTTATATTGATTCGAGTGGGATTTTGACTTTGAACTTGCGTTTAAGAGTTTAGCGATCTCCTGACCGCTCTCAAACCGGGTCTGCGGGGTGCGATGGAATGACTACTGGGATAACAGATCAAATGTGAGAAGATGCACAAAGATGTAACTGCACTAGCGCTATTAAATCACACTTCTAGGCGAGTTGTGTACTTGATTTGTGGTAGGGCCGTCTTCTGTGGATCTTCAATTTCAAGAAAATACCAGCTTTAGCAATTCTCCTGCAAAAGGTCTGGATCTAGTAAACGTCAGTAATTACTTATTTATACAGCCCTTACACTTTTCTCAATGTGTGGCTATATGATTAATGGATTTTACAGTCACCCAGTTTTAATAATTTTCAATTTATTGACCCAGAGAGGACGAGAGACCGAATCTCTCTTTCCAGGGTTCGATCCTGTGACCTTTACCTTATCTGAAAAACATTAACCATGTAATTCTCCGTGTTAGAAGATAGGTCCCCATTACAATGTCGGCCTGGAGGTATCTGTACCGAATGCTTTAAAAAGTCTGTTCTCACTCTTCAAACACCTTCGCGGATGCAGCAATGTTTCTCTAGTAGATGCCTCCTTCTACTGTTTTACTAAAAAGTGCTGTAGAGTTAAGGCTTCAACAAACTTAACCTCTGTCTCTCGCTCTCAGACAAACTAGATAACCCACCCCCATAATTAGGATTTCATATACTACCTGCCTCTAAGGAAGCCCTCTAGCATGTCTGAAATGTAATTAAAAATCTAGCTTCAATTCTCCTCAGGTACATAGACTATGGAGAATTTTAAACTGATCACAACATCCTTCAAATGTATCCTCTGTTGGGGTCACTCACATGACCCTCTTCAATTTGGTCCCTACCTCTCCATTCTACAGTAAATACCCTGACTCCTGTTGCCGTTTCTCTTTCGTACCGTCTGAGTTGTTCCAAAGGTTCTCAACCTATGCCACGTTATAACGTTTCACAAAAGGGGCAGGGCACACACTGTCCGATAGACCAGCACACAATTAGCCCAGACATGTTGTGGTAAATGCAGTGCATGATTGCCCTCAACTCAGTTAGAAGTCTTTAGTATTCACCATTGTTGGTGCAGCCAGTGCCCTGTATCTCTAGACACGTGTTTCAGAATTGCTGTCCTTCAGTAGAGTAACCAGTAAAAATTTGGAGTTGCTGGCAAAGCTGCTCAGTCTTCTCAGGTTTCGGTATCGCACCTAGAGCACAGGTGCATCCCAGAGCTCGTCAACCCGAAAACTCCACAATGAGCCAATCGCAAAAGGAGGAGGGAGCACACTGCCTGAAATACCAGCACACTATTAGGCCAGATGCATTGTGGTAAATGCAGTGCATGATAATACTCACTTAAGTTGAGTCTTTAGTATTCACCATTGTTGGTGCAGCCAGTGCGGAGTATCTCTAGACACGTGTTTCAGGATTGTTGTCCTTCTTCATTACAGTAACAAGTAAAATTTGGAGGTGCTGGCCATGATGCAAAGTCTTTCCAGGTTTATTACCACTCCCAGAGCCACATCATAGCCTTGTTTGCATTCAGGCTACAGAATAGTTGTAGATGATAAGTTCTTTTCATAGCCCTCAGTCTGCCCTCACCTAATGGCAATACTGGCAGATTGCCCCCTGGCCACCCGTGACCTCAGAAACCTTATTATTTAATAAAAATTTGTTGTGCTCATACAAAATAAAGATGATAGGCCTCTTGTAAAGCTGCACTCCAAATATCTCGCCCACCCACCTCATTTCCTTCCAGTTTCAGGGCGGAAACCTAGAGTCCACTTCTACACTAACGCTGTTTCTTCTTGTTCCACCTCCTCAATATTGTTCTCAATGTTCTGCGTCTTGCAGAAGACAGTGTAGGCAATGAACTATAATGGTTTGTTTTGCTGATCTTCATTCTGACTTGATAGTGCAGAGTTCATGCTGCCTTTAATTGTACTAATGCAGTGCATGTGAAAATATTGTTTTAACAAATCCATATGTACTTTCTTTTGCCAATGCATTGGTAAATATTTACTGCTTTAATAAAATAAAGTGCAGATTTTTTTCTCTTAAGTATTTAGAGCTTAAGCTGAGGATACAGGGTACATCTGCTGCTCTTCTGTGATCGTGGGCGCTGGACCCCTGTTGCCAGAAAGATGTGCCAAACCATTATTTACCTCGTGAGTTGCACCTGCGCAGGAGGGTGTATAGGCTGAGCAATGAACGTGCTCAATATCACTGATGCACTTATCAGGGTACATGATACCTGCACTGTATGAGGCGGTCCTCCCCAACCACTGGCCAGTATAAACACTGGAAATCTGTTTGTGCTCCTTGATATCGGACTGCTGTTCACCACACGTGCAAAGTGCGCAACATATGTGCATATCTTTCTGGCGCTTTGGGGATAGAGCCCCTGCAGCTCTGCTGAGACCAGCTCGCATTACCTCAGGCACGGTCACTCAGATGCCCGCGTAGGCTCAAGCAATGGTGGGAGTAGGTACTTACAAGTGTTGAGTGGTGGAGCTTGATTTTTTAACTTGTCAGCAGGGTAGCATGCAGGGCCACTTCCCAGCAACATACATCAAAGCAGATTACTACTTGTACTTTGCTTTGGAATCCAGGTACGCATGCACAGCATTCTGTTTGTGTGGCGGTACAGTACAGCTGATGAGGCCCGACCGCTGGCAAGGCCCAGTCTGAGATTGGTCCCAAAAACTATTGCAGGCAGGGTATCCCTTAGTATCCCAATCCACCCTGTAAAACGCCTTCTCAGCTTTGATGGACTAGTACATTTTTATGCCCCCCCCCCCACCCCCGAGCCATTTTTGCGTTGTCTGCAGCTGCTCTTGTCTTTATGAAACCCACTTGGTCCAGATAGATCAGGCATTGTACCATCGCCTAAAGTCTTGATGATAGAATGCATGTAAGGATTTTACGGTCTGTGTTCAGCAGAGCTATGTATGAGGTGCATTCGGTAACCCAGTTTCATTATCTGTGAGATGCTAGCCTCCCTCATTGCATTTCACTTCGAGTCTCAGTGAAAAGCTCTTGTGAAGGTCGAGAAGCCATCTTGGCATGGGGGCCCTGGAATCCTTGAAGCCCTGTATTACCTTCAAAATCTACTCCACAATTATTGGCGTTTCAGGATGCTTGTTCTTCTTTTGTGTCGCAGGAGTCCCTCCTCAGAGGTTAGTTCACTTTGATATAACTCACTAAAGAACCACTTAAAACTTGTCTTCTCTTTCTCACTGCTCTAAAGTGTCCCACCAGAGTCCTTTATTTCCAAGATATAACATAACTCTGTACCTGCCTTGCTCTTAATAAGTTGGCCAGCAGCCTACCTGCTTCATTGCTTGCATCACAAAATTGTTTATCCAGGTGAGCCAATATATAATTCACTCTTTCTGATAGATATGTCTAGTAGCAGATTCCTCACCGTTTGAACATTTCCCAGGCATCAAACTTTATCTAGAAACGTTTCCACATTACCTTAATACCCCAGTAGGTGGTGCCATGCAGCTCCGCACTGATTCTGTTCTGGAAATGACGTGTAGGCACCACTCTTGCATGCTTTCTGCACCGCCAGACGCGGATCTGGAGCTCCCTCTCATCTCTGAGACCCTACCTCGAACGTTTTTTTCATTGTGCAAGGGACATGTCCCCTTCCAAGACGACCGGTTTTAAGCCCCGTAAGGATTTTCGCAAACAAAAATCTGCGACTGGTCCTCATCAGATTTGCCTGTGATGTCTGGGATTTGACCACGACTCTACAGCTTGCAGTGAAAGAGCGTTGATGAACCCGAAGCCCATTCAAGATGCAACGCACAACTCTACATCACCAAGCACCAGTAGAATCTGCTACAAGACTGAGCGCAAGTCAAACTTTTGGTCCGTTCAAGATCCAGAAGTCGTTCCAGAGGACGTTCTTCATCTCGATAAAAGTCGTTGGTTATGTCGAATTAAAAACACAAGAAACCTAAGCAGGACTCTGCCCCTTTCTGCCATTCACACTCCCCTGAGAAGATGCGGGAGCGTCACCTTACTGCTTGGTCTCGCTCCAGAAGTCATTCAACTTGTGAGGCAATCCTGCAACTTATTCTGGCACAACCTGAGTTTCCAGGGTTGTTCGCCCTTCCTAAGCAGATTGAAGAGCTCTGCAAGGACTTCTGCAGCCTCTTGCTGCCTCCCTTTGGCACGGTGCGGAGAGGTTATCCACCTGGATTACTGCTGGCAGGTCTGTTCTGCGCCTCTGAACCCACAAGATGGCCGCCTTGGGCTCCAGTACCAACTCCACCTCTGGCGCTACAGTCCACACCAGTTACCGGTACTTCGAGGCCGATGCAGATTGATGCCAGAAGACAAGGCTCTGATTGCCCTCTCGGATGCTGACCGATTGCCCTATCAAGCGAGGCCTTTCTCAGCCTCCATAGAGATCCCATTTCCTCCACTTGATTTGCCTCCACAAAGACTAAGACATAGCCTGCATTCTCTGTTCGGCACAGATTCAGACAAATGACTTCGATGGAGGTGATGAAATTCGCCAGTCATATCTTTGGGGAATTGGTATAACGACCTGCGAGAGGTTAGTGGCCCTGATAACTTGCCTGAGTCAGGGCTCCTCTGAACCCCTGGTCCAGTCACTGAGAAGAATGTCTCTTACGCCATGGTGATGCGTACAGTGGCCAGAGCCATTGAACTCCATCTCCAAACCTTGAAGGTCAAGATCAATATTCTCACAAAAGTTCTTCAGCCGGAGCAAACATTCACGGACCCTCAAGTCTTTTTGTCCAATGGCATGCTTCTTGGGATTATATGCCCTACCTCTCCATTCACATCAGCCCTAACCCTCCTTTTGGAGCTTCGACAGAGGTACCCCATACCACCAGCCAATAAAACCCCCAACAAGGCAGCCAGTAGTTTTGCAGTTGAAGCTGTGGTGCCCACTGTTCCCTTGGCCAAGGTCCATGGGGTGCCCAGTCTTCGACTCCTCTGCTGCCCCACCTACCAAATCCCTCCATTGTGCCCTTAGCGGAGCACAGCCACCTAGCAGGAGGCAGTAAATAATCATTGTTGCCATGTTGGCAGGCCATAATATCAGACTGGTGGGTCCTGCAAATTGTTTGGGATATACCTTACCTTTATTTTCTTGCCACTGCATCGACCACCGTCCTCCCAGCGACTAACAAAGGACCATCTCTCCATCTCATGGAAGGAATTGCTAGCCATTTTGGCCGAGGGTGCCTATACGGGAAGTTTGGATTTAGTGGTTATTCCCTCTACTTTTTGTCACCCAAGAAGGACAGAGGCCCTTTTCCTATTTTAGACCTTTGTTCTTTCAAAGCCTTCTTCTGCAAGGACAAATTCAAAATGTACACACTGCCCCAGGTCTCATCTGTCCTTGGCCATGGAGACTGGATGGTGGCATTGACACTGGAATTTTCTTTCCTAAAGTTGAGACACTCATCCACGTTGGTCAGAACATCCTGTGTCCGGATTTCTGTGCTCTGCCTCCCTTCTAAAGAGCAGAGACTCAATGACTTGGACTCCAAGAGAGCACCAAGCTTCTTTATAGACCATTCCAAAGGACACCAGATGGATGAGCAGCTTTTTCTGGGTTTCTCTGGAGCGAAAAAAGGCAACGCTGTGCAGAACAGAACCATCTCCCACTTAGTGCTTTGCCTTAAGGTCTGCTACAAATTGGCCATAAATAAGCCTTTGGAAAGACCATGTTCTTGTTCTACCAGGGCTAAAGCTGCTACCAGTTCGTTGGCAGATGGAGTCCCTGTCCTGGACATTTTCCAGGTGACTACATGGGCCTTCCATTCATGAAGTACTATTTTCTGGATTGTGGGGTTCGCGGAGAGGGGCATTTTGCCCACTCTGTCCTGCAGGACTTTCTTGTTTGAGTCCATCCACTGACCCATCTCAGACTAAATACTGCTTTGGTATCTATTCAAAAGGTGAGGAATCTGCAGCTAGAAGTCTCGATTAGAAGAACCAGGGAACTTACCATCGGTAATACTCTTTCTGTTATGGCTGAAAAGTTTCTAGCCGAATTTGAGGCCTGGGCAATATTCAACACGAGAGCAATCTGCTACTAGATAGTCTCTATCAGAAAGAGCATTATGATGGTAAGGAACTTGTTCATTGTCTCAATGGTCCTCTCTATGTATTTGTAATGCATTGTTTTATCTGTACTACTGGGTCCGAGAGGATAGCATTTTTAAGTCGCTAGGTCTTCCCCCAGTTACCTCAAGCGGTAAAGGCCAGTCCAGCCTACAGGGAGCCTGGCCATGATCTGAAAGGAACATGGGGCCAGATCTACCTCCGGTATTCAAACAAAATATCATGGACAAAAATATTGGGTCATGAATATCGGACTCAAATATTGTGAAGGTAAGTTTCTTTGGTAAGCAAGGTTTTACTATATGTAGCTCCACATATATGTATATGTACCTTGACACACATGTATAATATTTCAAGGTATGAGAATGTGGAGTTAAGAATAGTAAATCTATACTTAACTATTTGCACTTACCTTTTTGATATTATGGTCATCGATATTTTTTGACATATTATGCCCACACAATATTTCTGTTCCTTATATTCTGTCAGTGGTCCCCACCTCCGTAAGTCTCTCCATGAATTGTTTATCTATAAAGATGTGATCTTTCTTGGCACAACTCGATTGCACTGAAGAATAGTGGAAGAAATGCATTTTCACAGGTGCCTGACCAGCTGTCCTGCATTACTATTCCTCCTAGCTACGTCTTCCCCCGTTCAACAGGATGGCAGCATCCCCTTATTGATTCTGGTCGGTTGTCGGTGGCCTCATTCGTAACTAAATTCAAATCCAGCCTGTTATAGGTGGGCAAGAGGCCCAAGTAGTAGTTGCAAGACATTCTGTAATACTGTCTCTTGTCCCATATTTGGGACATAGAGAAAAAAAGCTGGGGTTAGAGTAAACACATGTGGTGTGCCCCGATTACTATCCAGGACCCCTTGTTGGCTCTCTTATGGTAAGCACCTTCTGGCCCAAATATCACTGAATGAGAAGGGCCACCCCATGCTACCGTTTTATAGGGCCAATGAGAAGAATTGAACAGCCAAAGTGATTAAATGAAGGCAACACATGTCTGAGCTTAGGAGATGGGTCTTGGTAGAAAGCAGACATCTACTACTAACTTGGTCAACTCATGCAACATCCACACTCATTTAGAAAATATTTTTAAGCTCTTAACATTGTATATTATAACTGTGAACCAGTTTTCTTTCAAGCCACCTATATCCAACTTATGGCAACTTTAGGACTTGCCACCTATATCCAACTTATGGCAACTTTAGGACTTGCCTAAACTTCCTGACTATGCCCTTCCTGCCTTCTGATCCGTTCGAAGCTGATGCTGTGTGCAGTCTTCCCTAACAAAAAACCCAATCCATAAACACATCAACTTTTCCCCTTGCCTAGCTTCCACTAACCCATTTGCCAATCATGCCCTCAACTTGACCTGATGAAGATTAAAGGGAAAGAAATGTGAATTCACTTATGACTTAAGGAACTAAGTGGGGTGTACTGGTGTTGTATGCCACCGCAGGCACAATACCCATCACAGGGATTTCCAGTGCAATGCCTCAAAGTAGCAAATTCCCCTCAGACCTAGAGACTTATTATTCCCCATCCTTGAACAGTTGAGAGTGCATGTCTGGATCTTAAATGTTATATAAGTTGGTTGGTTGGTTGAAAGCTTTTATTCGATATGCAAGATATCTTGAAAGCATATATACATATAAAAACAGCATTTCAAAACAGTAAATAGATGTGTCAACATTTAAATGCTAAGACAATAAAAATAGGATTTGATCCTAGATAAATTAGCTAAAAAGTGAATTAAATTGAAATTGACAGTCTCTTGCAGCGAATCAACCATGAGCGCTTTAAAAATTTGGAAACACCGCAAACAATTGGAGGGGAGGTATCAGTCAATAAAATACGTAGTGCAACCAAATGCCTACGTGTTCCCAGGCATCTAAAAAGCGGTTTAAGCCAAAATCTCCTAGGATTAATGTAGTCCGGGCACTCAAAAAAAATGTGTGCTACAGTTTCTGGCCTAGATGGACAAAGGGCACAGAAGGGCGATAGATGAACACCGGATTTCCATTTTGACACAAAGGCCCCGATCGGGAGGGTGCCTACCCTGAGCTTAAAATGCAAAGCCCTATCAACTGGTAAGGTGATTAGGTCCAGGTAGGGTTCGTAGGCTACCACGTCCTTTATTTCCAAAAATGCTGCAGTCGAGTTGCAGTGGTTTGAGTTCCCGATAAGTTTTCCAGAGACCCAGTCCCAATAAAGTTTTTTGAGGTCAGCCTTTGGTGGAGCAGATTTTGTAGTCCAACAGTCCCCCAGGCCCAACTCCCCCAAGAGATTTTTGGTGTCCCTCTGCCCCCTAATCTTGGCCCAGCCTCCCATGCTCATTACCTCAGCCAAGCCGTCGGCATAAGATTTTAACTCCGGGACCCTCCATATGCGGGACCAAAGGAGCAATGGATGAAGGCAAGCCTGGTCTTTAATGCTCTTGCAACCCACGTCCAAGAGGACCGGGACTGTCGGGGTGCTCGAGGGGAGGGCTAGGAGGTCCTTCAAAAACTTGTTCTCAGCCTTGGATAGGGACTCCAGATTGCAGTGGCCCCACAGTTCTGCCCCATACAATGCTGATGTTACGCCTCTGGCCTTGTAAATCTCGATTGCAGGTCTCACAAAATGTTTTGGTGATGCTCGAAATTCCCTAAGCAGAGCACCCCCTACCTTTTTGTGATTCAGGACCATCTTGTCAATATGGGAGGACCAATTCATATTGTCAGTTATACATAGCCCCAGGTAATCAAATTCGGAAACTTTCTCCAAGGGGACGGTGTTCAAAACAGGCGGGCAACCTAGTTTCCTTGGAGAGTGCAGAATCAGATATTTAGTTTTATCCACATTGATTACCAGTCCTCTGGATAGACAAAAATCCTGGAAGCGGGTCAATAGCTTCTGTAGCCCCTGGGGAGTTTTTGAAATAAGCAGAGTATCATCTGCAAACATCAGAGTCGGGATCCGTACTCCCCCCAGACAGGGTGCGTCCGCTGGTTCTTGCTGGAGGTGCTCAACCACACCATTGACGTACAACGAGAAGAGTGTGGGAGCTAGCACGCAGCCCTGTCTGACACCCCTACAGACCGGAATCCTGTCCGTTGTTTCCCCATTTTTCCCCCAACGGACCTGGGCATAGTTGCTGGTGTGAAGTTTGATGAGTAGGGACAAAATGTAGGGGGGCAGCCCCAGGCCCTGTAGTACCCTCCAAAGTTCCTCCCTAGGGACTAGGTCAAAGGCAGTCTTCATGTTATATAAGTGTGACCATCATGTCCTCATCAAAGTCCCACAGAGAAGTCCGGCTTTGTGGCACTGACCTTCTGCAGTTGTTTAATCACCTTCTGGCGGCCAGCTAGTATTTTCTTCCTTTAGAGATTTATTGCATTGAGCACATCTGGATCTTGTCCATTCTGGACCGTGGGAGGAAAGAGGTGAAGTGCTCGCCCAGACCAGCTGGTGCCATTTTCTTCTCCAGTCTCAGGATCTCACACACCTCTGTGATGGGTTGATCATGCCACTTGAAGATGATGTGAAATTGATGGCTTATCTGGATTTCACCCCATGCCTCTTCAGGAAGTCACTTATCAGGTGAAGGATCGTTTACTTCTGTAAAGTTACCAGGGGTAGGTCAAAAAAACAAATCTGCTGCTGGAACAACATTGAATGTAAGGGCTCGATTGGAGTGGAACAGGCTGCATGACTTTGTAATTATGAATGCATGCAATATGTCCGGTGGGGCTGAATTCAAAGTGTATTCTGTTGACACCCAATCGGCCAACATCTGCGCTCTCCTGAAGCCTGTTCCAGGACTGCAACCAGTAATTACAGTGCATACAGCTTTGATCTTCACCTTGGTTCCCTGGTGAACACCCCTAATACAAACTTAGTTTCACCCCAAACGGTTTTCTAGGTCTTCTTGTTTCTCCTTCAAGAAGGATGTTTTTTCCTCCAGAAGTAGTGGATGGACCTTGCATGCCTCCTGGTACAGCATTCACCCATCCTGCATTTGCTTATGGGAATTCACTTGATTCCCTGGTTGGCGATTTCTTTGTTTACATATCTCAAACTTTGCTTAATTTCATCTCTTACAGAGTTAATTTCAACCTTGATATGTTGGAAAAACTCTTTTATATTGACTCTAGTGACTTGTTGTCCTCTTCCAAGGCGGCCCTAGGCTGGATATCTCCTCATCTTCCCTTCTGTTTCTCTTGCTTATTCAATTCGTGGCACTTCTTTGCTGTAGGTGGTTCTTTATTTTCTACTCATTCTTGCTCTTTGCCCCTGTCATTGTGTTGTTGCAGCACGTCCTGTCCCTGCCTTTGTGAAAGCCTGTGGTTGCCACAACCATGTATCCATGAGGGGAGTTGTCTGTGAGCCTGCCTGTGTATGCATTCACTAAGGCAGGGGTCTCCAACCTTTTCTGTACTGAGAGCTACTTATGTTCAGTGAAAGGCATTGACAGCTACTAATTATTAGGTCTGTATAATTTCAATTTTTTAATGTGTATAACTCAACTAGCAAAATGTTTCTTATTTAATAAGCTGAGCTGCACACAGGTGAGCTACTCAGGGGTAGCTGAAGAGCTACAGTGCCCACGAGCTACTGGTTGGATACTCCTGTACTAATGTCTCACTGGTAGAAAATCATAGACGTGGCTTCCCTAGTGCCTCACTCCATCCGTCTGCCTGCGTGTAAGCAGACCCCTTTGAGAACTTGGTATGTTCCACCATCTGCATCTAAAGGACCAGATGTACGGCCATTTTGATTTGCGACTCGCAAATTGCTACAAAGGAAAGCGGGCTGCATTTAAACAAAAAGAAATAAATAAATGAAACGTCCACGTTTCTTTTTTTTTTTTTTAGGCAGGCAATGGTCACTGGGACCACTGCCTGCCCCTAAAAATATTTCCCCCTGCATTTGCAAACGGGGATGGGGTCCCCCGGGGACCTTTTGCAAGTGCATTACCACCCTCTTGGAGATTTACCACCCAATTGCGATTCATACATAGCTTTGGGGTCGCTATTAGGAAGGGAATGACCCTTCCTAATAGCGACTCGCAATTCCTAAATAGTGAGTTACAAATAAATTGCGACCCGCTATTTAGGAATTGGACATGGCCCTTTGAATTTTTGCATGCGTGAACGGGTCGCAAACAATTTAGGGTACATGTCGCCCTATGTCTACAACTGGGTGTGTGGAAGTGGGGGAGGTGAAGGGGGCGATTCTCTACTTTCAGAGTAAAGTTCAATTTCCACTCACTACTAACATAAGTCCCGGGATATACCTCACTCCACTGACCATTCCAAGGGTTACAGGCCCAAGCATTTCTGTTTCCACTGGATTTATAAACTAATAGGCCAGAGAAGCCCCCTTGTCCCTGAACTTCCAAGGACCCAGGTCTTTGGTGCCATTCATAGTGTCCTCTGCCTTGTTCCAATCTATGTGGCCTCATCTCAGTTATTAGCAACATCCATATCCCAGGCTTGAAGCTATTGTAATTGCCATCATTGTGGAGGTGGGTAATGTCCGACCCCTACCTGTGGGTAAGTGTGAGCCTCTAAACTTCACTCTGCCCTCAACAATAGCTTGGGCTCTCGCCAGCTAATTGAATGCTCCTGGCACCATGTTTGCACTCTTCCAAGGCTGTGCTCTGGGGCCCCTGCCAGGACAGCCCTTTCTGATCTGCCTCCGCCGACAGAGTTCAGGCGGTCACTCAAGGCCTTAGTTACTGAAGGTATCTGCCTGCTGAATCAATCGGCCTCGCCCCAGGCATGCTGGAGGCTAACACAGAATACATGGACCATAGGGTCTCCGCTTGGGGCCCGACAGAGTAGGTCTCATAATTTTAAACACAGCCTTTTTCCCCACGGTCAACCAGGAGCCCCTATAAACTACAGGTATGGGGCCCGCTCTAGCAAGTCAGTGCTTCTGTTATGAGCAGGACAAGTCTGAGTGTGTTTTAATAGATGGTGAAAAAACAAATGCCTCTACATTCTGTTTTTCATTTTAAAAAGGTATGTAAAAATATAAAATATTCAAACGTAACATAAGTTAGTGTGAAATTCTGGGCTGAGCGAGCAGCATTTCCAGTGTTTACCTCTGTGGATCACCCTCTAGGACTTTGGCTTGTCATTGAGTGGATTGGAGCAGGAAAGCGGTTGGGACCGGAGTAGAATTTAGAATCCACCATGGGTTGGATTAATATATTATCCATTTTGGAGGTTTGAGGATGTTATAGTTGCTCCCGTGCTGGTGAAGCTTCTTATCATTGAAATAAACATCAACAATCCCAGCATCTACAAAGTGTTCTTCTTTCAAGACATTTCACAAAGGCATTTTCAGTGCATATAGTGGTACTGCTGTTGTACTCTTTTATGTACCCTCACATGACTTGCTTTGGATAATCGACCCGTGGTATCCAATATTAGTTTTGCTAGCCGAAGCTTGAGCTATTAAATTCTGATGGCTGTAGTAGCTTGGAGGACTTCCTGAGGACTTGCTGTGTCTCAACTTTATATTGTTGCTACACAAACTTTTTTTTACTAAACGAGGTCAAAGAAACATGTTTGGACCAGCAGATCAATTAGATTTTTCCTTGACCTGTTGCGTTATTAGGGCTTATAGTTGGATGATTACTGAAAAAAAGCTTTGTTTAGTTTTTACATTTTTAAAACTGTTCGATCAGGAGGCATGTTGTTGTCGTAAATTATTGTAACGTTTTAGTCTTGAAGTGGGTACATTTTCTAGGATTTTTTGGCTCACTTCCCTATATTTCATTTGTTTTATGACCTTATTAAGGAAGATATTGTTTTGTACTGTATGTGACCAGGCGTTGTCTCCTTATTTTACAGTACACATATCATAAGAAGTAGCAATCAAAATGAAAGGTTTCAGTGTTCATTTTATATGCACCGAGCATTCACCATTGTAAAAAGTGGATTATATTTCTTACCGTAAAAGAAAGGGTTGGACTCTTTTGTGGGTGGTAAAATGCAAGACAGCCATGTTTGGCCCCAAACGCCCTAAAACCGCAAACTTATTCCAGTTGTTTAAACGATAATATTCCAGATGACCTGCAGATGCATCTGAAATCTCCTGAAGAAAGTGTACCGCAAATACTGGATAACTTGCTTGAAATTTGTTCCTGTCCTTGAAATGAATGGATCTGCATTATTTATGTGTGGTGTGCGCGTACCAAGTAGTCAGCAGCCTGGGTACACTGTGTGCTGGATGAGAAGAGGCGGGTGAACGTAAGCGGGTGGTATTTATACACGCTGCCCAGCCTACAAGGCGTTCACCACTGCACTGAACATGGGCTGCTTGGTGGAAAGCCCATGTTTGAGTCGCCATGCGCTTTATAAGACCCCTTGGAATTGGAATGAACTTGGCTTGAAACTGCAACCTCTCTCTCCGAGATACTATGGAACTTTAGTTTAGAATGGAACGAATCTACCATTAATTGCAGAAGATGACATCAAGCAGCTCACAAGCTTTGAGGTTGACTACGCCTCCTGTGACACCTTGGCAACTAATACCACACTCTACTCAGGAGTTTCATACAGCCTCAGTGTTCCTCCCTGGCCCTCAGGTTTCTGGTTGACCCCTTCACATTCCTGACCCTGGCACAGAAAAGACGTTTGCTTTTAGAAACTAAAGTCCTCGATAGATAGTCGACACCAAGTTGAGATGAGGATCCTGAACTTGTCTCAAATTATCACATTCATTAACTTTATATGCTTATTTACCTGAAGAAAACCCATGGACGAAATATCTGAGAAAGGTTGCTGTTGTGCTTGTACCACTTACTTTTGGTCCTGACACATTTCCATCACTCTTTGTCTGCAGTGAAGTAAGTCCTGTTGGGCATTTATGACTCACTTCGATGTTCTGGCATCAATTTGTGGCAGCTGTTATCTCCAAATATTGAAGGAACACCCCACTACCTCTTTCACCACCAATATATACAGCTGCATCCCAGTTGGTTTGGAAGTGTTCACCTCTTTCCCACACCGGCTTCCAGTGACTTCTCTCCATACCTAATCCATTGGTAGTGGAAAATAAAAAAGAACAAGATAGGATCAGGATTGCAAGTAAAACGCAGTGTCCTTTCTTTCCTCAACAGTGCTTGGCGAGGAATGCAAACACCATAGCTGACGTATGGAGTTTTAATGTAGCACCACTAGCAATTGGTATTCTGTCACAGTAATAGTGCAGAATCTTACTGGGCTCTGTGTAGTCATGGCAGATATATGAGTCCGGTATAGTGTCTTTCAAATGAATGCAGTGCACCAATATAGTGTGCATTCAGCATTCTCTGATGTATGTCTGTATATACTATGTCTATAGCGCAAACATAGTCAAAAGGCAGTGGAGCTCTGTACAAAGTTAAAATCAAGCATAAAGTCAACAAGAAAAGAGTATGTATGATGGGGAAACAACCTTTACAACGCATGACACTACAACGTATACCATTACAACATATAACACTACATCGCATGTCACTACAACGCAGGCATTACAACGCATACCATTACAACGCATACCATTGGAGTTGGAAAAGTAATTTTTAACCCCTACACTATCCAACACTTACCCTACTATTGCACCCCCGGAGTTAGAATAGTAATTTTTACCCCTACACTATCCAACACTTACCTTACTGTTGCAATAGTAATTTGTACCCCTATACTATCCAATACTTACCTTAAAAGCAATGTAATGGTATGCGTTGTAATGGTATGCATTATAAAGGTAGTATGCGATGTAATGGAATGCGTTGTAAAGGCAGTTTTTTTTAATGCGATGTAGTGTCATGCGATGTAATGGAATGCGTTGTAGTGGATGTTGCGATGTAAAAACTGCGTTGTAAGTGCATGCGTTGTAAATGTATGCATTGTAACGTCATACATTCGTGTGATGTCTTGCACCAAAATAAGAGGTCTGAGGGATTAATGCTTAGTTTCCCAATCAACGGAAGGGCAGTTTGAATTCTTCAGAATTGATTTTTGGTTTGGTTTGAAGGGGTTACATATTTTATATGTTGACCGTTAGCAGTGAGCATGAAATAAAGTTAAAATGCCACAAAGAAAGGGTCTCATGCGGCGCGGACTACGTTCAATCCTTTTCTGTTGAGGAAAGGCGAGCGCTTGAACCGGTATGCCATGGTGTGAGAGACGCATGCAAGGAGGACGCTGGGATGAAACTCTGGGGGAGACTAGTTGACTGGCCAGAGACTACAGAAGAGGCTGGTTGAATGCTTGCGCCCATGAGGAATGGCACCAGTTGTGAGGTTGGTAACAAGGGCGTGATGCTGTGAGCTGTGTATCAATTAAAGGTTCGGATGCTTATACCATTTCCTATTACTCAGACTAGTCTTAAGGAATCTTGGAAAATAAGTCACGTGTCAAGTTTGTGCAGCACACACTTCACAACTCTTCTTGTGTGAACAAAGTCCTCCTCTTGGCTACTGCTAAGAACACCAGTCAATAGTCCACTGGTCAGGGTCTTCTCTCTGTCACTTGATGCACAGTTGACTACGGGAAGTCCTGTCTTTTCTGCTACCGAACATGGGTGTCGGGGTCCAAGAGCATGGCTGCTTTATAGTTCCATAGGGGATCCTCCTCTCCTGCGCATTGGGGACCAACCTGTCTCCAGGAGTGTTCAATCTCCATGCAGAGCGGCTGGGAGTCCTGGCCATTGAGGTTTGTCACCACGCTGCTGGCCCCCAAGTATATCCTGTAGTGCCCGCCACCTCAAGGTTCACTTGTTGATTTATCCTTGGAGTGCAATCTTCTTTCCCTGGTGCAGTGGCCACCTGTGCCTTCCTGGATGCCCTTCTTGACAAGTGATGGAGTTTCCCCCACCACGTTGAGGCGGATCCCTCACTGTCAGGATTCCAAGACGTCATTACACAAAACATTGAAAAGAAGAGCTATTTATTACAGTACCAGCTCTGCTTTATTTAGAGTATATTGTTTTCTGTGTGCACTCTTTAATATTGCCACACGAGCACAGGTAATGCTTGTCTTGCCAAAATGTGCCTGCTTCCAATTAATTATGCTCTTCAGTCTGCTGCCTGTGTGATAACGGGGAAAAGACAGTGTTATAATGAAGTTAGACGTCTTCAACGAGTAAAACCAAGTGAGTTTATTGCGCATCACCAGTTCCAGTCAGCCGTCTGGTGACAACGTTCTAAAGTGACCGTTGACAGGAGGGAACGTTCCAACCATACGAGGCAAGGGGCGAAAGGGTGGGAAAACGGAGTATGGAATGCATGAAATGGTACAGTCCAGGTTTAAGAGAGGAGGAGCCAGAGTATTACTGTGAACAACTGAACATAAGTTTCTTGCTGAAAATAACAGACCCTGTGCCACAATTATTAAAAGTTCCTAGCGAAGGAGAAGGAAGAGATAAAGGGAGGGGTTTTTTTTTTGCATCGTTCAAACCTCCGGCTGTACATCCAAGCTCGGGTGCCCCATTGCTAGGAGTGGTGGGTGTGCCTGTAACTGTTTAGAGCGAGTGCCTCCTTGGCTATCTCTGTCATCTCCTTCCGGTCTGGTCTCGGCAAACACATTTGGGCAGCTTCACTGCTCGTCATTGGCTACCACCACCTGCTCTTCTCCAGGGTAGACTCCTCCACTGTGGCAGAGGAGCGCCGCCCCACTGAAAAATAAAATGCTAATAAAACCATTTTATTATCTTTTTAATTTTTGTAACTTATTGCCACCCAAGGTTAGGGCGGGCCATGCTGACTAACTTCACGTCACCAGTAGAATGGAGTGGTAGGCACTTGTAAGTGCACATGATAGTTTGACCGTCCGTCTTAGGCCGGCCAGACAGGCATGCTTAGGTTTCTCCAACCCAGCTGTGTTCAATCAATCAATCACTCATTTGTTAAGTGCACTACATACCCGTGAGGGTCTCAAGACACAGGGGGGGGGGAGGTGGGAGATGGGGGCAGCTACTGATCGAACAACCAAGGCTTTAGTGTCCTCTTGAAGGTCAGCAGGTCTTGGGTCTGTCGTAGGCTCAGTGGGAGGGTGTTCCATGTCTTGGTGGCGAGGTGGGAGAAGGATCTCCCGCCGGTGGTTGTTCTTCCGATGCGCGGGACGGTGGCGAGTGAGTCGTCGGCGAAGCGTAGCTGGCGGTTGGGGGTGTAGAAGGAGAGCCGTCTGTTGAGTTAGGCTGGGCCGGTCTTGTGGACTGCCTTACGTGCTTGGATGAGGAGCTTCAAGGATATCCTCTTGTTAACGGGGAGCCAGTGCAGGTTTCTCAGGTGGGGGGTGATGTAGCCGTGTCGTGGTACATCGAAGAGTAGTCGTGCCGAGGCGTTTTGGATGCGTTGTAGTCGATTGAGCTTGGACAGGGCTCCCGCGTAGAGGGGGTTTCCGTAGTCGAGTCTGCTGCTGACGAGGGCCTGGGTGACTGTCTTTCTTGAATCTGTTGGGATCCACCTATAGATCTTGCGGAGCATTCAGAGGGTGTTGAAGCAGTAGGAGGAGACCGCGTTGACTTGTTTGGGCATTGAGAGCGTTGAGTCGAGGATGATTCCCAGGTTGCGTGCGTGGTCAGTGGGGTCGGGGCTGCCCCCAGTGCTGTTGGCCACCAGGAGTCGTCCCAGGCTGACGGGTTGGAGCCGAGGATGAGGACCTCTGTCTTGTCCGAGTTCAGCTTCAGACTGCTGATCTTCATCCAGTCGGTGACGGCCTTCATTCCTTCATGGAGGTTGGCATTGGCGGTGATGGGGTCCTGGGTGAGGGAGAGGATCAGTCTAGTGTCGTCGGCGTAGGAGATTATGTTGAGGTCGTGCTGTCAGGCGACGTGTGCAAGCGGGCCATGTAAATGTTGAACAGTGTCGGGCTGAGGGAGGATCCTTGGGGTACGCCGCAGATGATCTCGGAGGCTTCGGAACGGGGGGAGGCGGACGCTCTGGGTTCTGGCGGAAAGGAAGGAGGTGGTCCATTCCAGAGCTTTGTCTCGGATCCCTGCGGCATAGATGCATGCCACTAGTGTGTGGTGGCAGATGGTGTCGAAGGCGGCGTCGAGGTCTAGGAGGATGAGTGCTGCAGTCTCCCCGTTGTCTAGCAGGGTCCTGATGTCGTCGGTGGCGGCGATGAGGGTGGTCTTGGTGCTGTGGTTGCTGCAGAACCCTGACTGGGAAGGGTCCAGGATTCTGTTCTCTTTGAGGTATCGGGTTAGCTGTCTGTTAAAGATTTTTTCGATGACCTTGGCCGGGAAGGGGAGCAGAGAGATGGGTCGGAAGTTCTTGAGGTCTCTTGGGCCTGCCTTGGGTTTTTTGAGTAGGGCGTTGATCTCGGCGTGTTTCCAGCTCTCTGGGAAGGTCGTGGTCCCAAGGGAGAGATTGATGACGTTGTGTAGGTGGGGTGCGATGGAGCTGCTTGCTTTGTTGAAGATGTGGTGCAGGAATGGGTCTGACGGAGAGCCGGAATGGATTCTGCTCATGGTCTTGATGGTGTCATCGACGCTCACGCTGGTCCAGGCTAGTAAGGGGACGTGGTCGATGGTGTGCGGAGGGTCTGCTGTGTTGCTGTTAGGGCTGTCTGGGTGTTTAAGCTGTTGTGGATGTCTGCTGTCTTGCGGTGGAAGAAGGTGGCGACTGAGTCGCACAGGGCTTGCGACGGCGGGATATCGTTGATGTTGGAGCTGGTGTTAGAGAGTTCCTTCATGATGTTGAAGAGCTCCTTGCTGTCGTGTGCGTTGTTGTCAAGGCGGTCTTTGAAGGGGGTCTTCTTGGCAGCCCTGATGAGGTGGTGGTGGTTGCGGACGACGTCCTTGTGTGCTGCGTGGCTGTCCAGAGTTTGTTCACTGTGCCATTTCTTCTCTAGTTTCCAGCAGGCTTGCTTGGAATCTACGAGTTTTACTGTGAACCAGCTGGCCCTCTTTCTGGTGTCTCTGTTGGGGGGGATTTTTCAGCCGGCGAGGGTGTTGGCGCAGTCCTCGATCCAGCGTCTGAAGTTGTGGGCAGCGACGTCTGTGTTGGAGGGTTCCGTGGGTGGGCTGAGAGCGAGGTTTGCATGCAGTTGGTCTTTGTTGATTTTGCTCCAGTGGCGGCAGGGGATCTGTTGGGTGCGGTAGTGTGTGGTGGGTTTCTGGAAGTTGACGTGAATGCACCGGTGGTCGGTCCAGAGGAGTTCGGTGGTGTGGCTGACAGAGACATGCGGGCTTGAGGAGAAGAAGGGGTCGAGGGTGTGGCCGGCGGAGTGGGTGGGCAGGCGTTGTGACGAGTTGTCTCAATCCGAGGTTGGCGAGGTTATCGATCAGGGTTGTTGAGTTGTTGTTGTTCTCAAGGTGAAAGTTCAGGTCTCTGAGGAGGATGTAGTTGGTGGAGGTCAGGGCGTGCGTGCTGATGAAGTTGGCGATGGAGTCGCTGAACTGGGGGCGGAGTCTGGGGGGTCAGTAGATGAGGGTGCCTCTGAGGGTGGAGTTGGGGGTCTGTGTGGATCTGGAAATGCATGTGTTCGGCGGTGCTGTGTGCGTCGTCTGTGCTAGTCGAGACCCTGATGCTGTTCTTGTGGACAGTGGCGATTCCTCCTCCGACTCCGTTGGTGTGGTCTCTGCAGGTGATCTTGTAGCCGTCTGGGATGACTATGGCGATGTCAGGTGCGGAGGAGTTATTCAACCAGGTCTCGGTCAGGAAGGCGACATCCGGGGAGGTTGTGTTGAGCAGGTCCCAGAGCTCGACAGCGTGTTTTCGTGCGGAGCGGGTGTTCAGTATTATGCATCGGAGGTGGTTGAGGTCTTTCTTGCCAGGTGGTTCATCAGCTCTGTGGCTGGTGTAGCTGCAGTTCCGGCAGGTGAAGGGACCGTGTGTGCGTTTAGGGGCGGCCTTGAAGCAGTTGTGGGTCCGTCCGGGGTTGAGAGCATGCAGAGTGCTGGCGTCATAGTGGCGGCGGTCGTCATGGTGGGTGCGGGGGCCAGGGGTGCTAGCGCTGGGTGCGGTCCAGGCACGGACGGGAGCAGACGGGCTTGCCGCGCGCCAGCGGCGCGACCGCGCAACAGCCGGCATGTATGGGGAGGTGGGAGCGAGGAGCAGCTTGGAGACGGGAGGCGGGGGCAGCGAATGAGCAGTCAGGGGGGCGGAGCCGCAGGGTACACAGCGGTCATAGGCGACGAAGGAAACAGAAGGCAAAGGGCACAACAATTGAGGGGTAAACGAGTGGCACAGAGAGCAGAAAGGTCACAGAAGGGCAAACGGTCACAGAAAATGGGGGAAACGAGTGGCACAGAAGGCAGAAAGGTCACAGAAATGCAGGGGCAGCTAAGCAACAGAAGGCAAAAACGGGCAGAGAGACACTGGGGCTGCGAGGGGAGCAGAAGAAAAAAACGGGCAGAGAGACATGGGGGCAGCGAGGGGAGCGGAAGGGAAATCGAGCAGAGAGGCACGGGGGCAGTGAGGGGAACAGAGGGAGAGAACGGTCACAGACCACGTACAGACAGCGGGGGAGAAGACAACAGCAGTCACAGACACAACAATGAAAATGCAGTCACTACAACGGGAGCAATGAAAGAAAATAGCTGTGTTGTATAGCCAGGTTGGAGAAAAGCTGCAGGCTCCATGTGCTTGAGCGAGCGTTAAACCAGCCCACTCAGGCCAATTCAGGCACTGCTCTCATGCTAGGTAAAGCATGAGAGCATTATCTGGATTGGGTGGGGAGCCTGTGCAGTGAAGCCTAGCCACTTTCGGGATGGGAGGAGTAATGGAGGAGGTCGGAAACGGAGCAGCAGGTAAGTCTTTATTTTATTTTGAAAACCCAAGCCCCCCATACTCCCGCCCTTCCAACTTACTGTAGAGGCAGCCGTTGCTGCCTTTCTCCATCCAAGTCACATCCTCCTCGATAGAGGTAATGCCACCCTTTCTATCAGCTTTAGAGTTGTGGGCGCTGTTGGACAGGCCACATGAAGGGCTCGCTCCCTCCCCGCATGACAGGGCCCGGACACCGGCTCTCCAGGTGCTACCCACAGAAGCAACCCGCAATCCGTCCCCTACGGGACTCCTACCCCCGGACATCTCTGCATCACGGGCCCGGGCCACCGTCAGCACCATTGCCCGCCCGCCATCTTGGACACTGCACCACGAGGCCGCATGGCCTCAGCTCGACCCCAACCCTGGGCCTGGCTAGGCCCCGACATCCCGGCACCACCATCCACCCAGGAGGTGAACGGACCACTTGGCAGGTCAATGGGAGGAAGAAGTGTCGATGGCTCTCCCCCGCCAGGTGCCGATCGCCCCCAGCCTCCCCGGGCGCTGGCTCCACCCCCCTGCTGGGTGTCTGGACTCCCTCATCCCGGACCTCCCGACCTCCAAGTGCGAGGGTCCGGACATCAAAGGCCGCCAGACCTATAACTGGGGCAGCTCCAGAGTAGGAAGGCAGTTGTATCCTGGAGTCGAGAGACACCTAGAAGAACTCATCCTTGACGGACTGCTGGCGCTGCCGCAGCCCTGCCTTGTGAACTGTCGTCTTACCCGCTGGCGCTGGCGCTGCCGCGGCCCTCTGCAACCTTCATCCTCGCCGGGACCTGCTGGCGCTGCCGCGGCCCGTTGTAACTACCATCTTCGTCGGGACCTGCTGGCGCTGCCGCGGACCGTTGCCACCTTCGCTCTCCCCGGGACCTGCTGGCGCTGCCGCGGCCCGTCTACCTAGAACGCCGAGCTCGAGGATTGTGAGCTATCCATCATCTCATCGCAACTACCATATTGGTAACAAGACTGTCCCGCTACCCCCTTTCCCGTCCAAGAGACTAGAATCGAGGGGACCCCTGAGTCCAGACCTCCTTGTACCATTCTACCGTACCTCAAGATTGCTATAAAGAACGTTAAACCTTATCTTTGTGTGGTGTCCATCTGTGGGGGGGAAGTTACTTGTCTGTACGATCGCTGGAGACGGCTCTCCCCGGAGACCTCTCCCCTTGTCCTCGGCCGACCCCCCAGGTCCCGTCTAACATTGGTGGCCAGCGGCGCGATCCGAACCAACGCGTAATCGTACAGAAAGCAACTCACCCCACGACTAAACCACAATGTCGACCCAAGAGAGCGGATCTACGGAGAAATTCCAAATGGAAAAACTGGAGGAGTACAGCCATCGAGAATTAAAACAATTTTGTATGGAACTGGGCATTGCTACCACCGGTCTGAGCACAAAAGATGACTTTAAACACGCCCTAGAATCGTGGGCGGAAGCAAATACCGCCGGTCCCCGGGACCAACGCATCGAAGCACCAGAGACTCGCACCGCTCCTTCCGAAGAAAGGAGAACGAATCTCTCCCGGGAAGAGATCCAAGAGCGAGAAAAAAGTAGACTGCACGAATTAGAGTTGGCACGGCTCAAATTGGATGGAGAACTAAAACTAGCGGAACAAAAATTGAACCTAGAACACTTACGGCTCCGAGAAGAGCGGGAAGAAAAGCAAAGACAAAGAGAGCTCGAAGAAAAAAGACTGGCATACGAACACGAGCGCAAACTGGCAGAGATAGAACTACGAAAGCAAAACAAAGACCTGGGGATGCCCGAGCCACCGCGCACCCCTGGAGCTACCGAACCAAAGGTCCACATTCCCAAAGATGTCGTCCGAGAATATTACAGAAACGACAACATACAACAGTGGTTCAAGGCCTACGAGATCGCCATGACCTCCCACCGGATCGATCGAAGTGACTGGGGAGCCGGTCTATGGGGGAGGTTCGTCAATGAAGGCCGTGATGCCCTGTTACAGCTCCCGGACCATCAAATGACGTCCTATGATCACATGAAGGCCGCCCTCCTCACTCGATATGGGCTGACACCCGAAATGTACCGCCAGAGGTTCCGCGACTGCACCCGAATCCCGGGTACAACTTGGGTGGAATATGTAAACTATTTCAGCCGAGCCTTTGAGGGATGGATCAAGGGGAGCCAGGTAACGACCTACGAGCAACTTTTTAACCTAATCGTATGGGAGCACCTCTCCAACTGCTTCGTCGAGCTCAGGCAGCACCTCCTCGACAGTAAATTGACTGATCCACGGCAGCTCGCCGCCGAGGCTGACCGATGGGAGAGCACCCGAGTGGGCCGGGGTGGGCCGAACGAGCAGAACAGGAACAACCAAGGCCATCACCGTCCCCGAGGAGGAGGAGGAGGCCAGGGCCGGGGGAAAGACGCCATCCCGGCCGCTCCCGCTACCAGCACCCCGCCCCCGGCCGGCCGGGGCAACCCCCCGATGCGCCCGGGATTCAGAGCCAATGTCACTTGTCACCGATGCCAGCGAGTCGGTCACTACGCCAATGACCCGAACTGCCCAAAGAACCAGACTCCGGGGCCCCGCCAGGTGGCTGCCGCCGCCCTAGGAGAAGAGCAAGTCTCCGAAGAGCAGGAAGAATACGAACAAGAGCAACAAGAGTGGGAACCGGCCGCCATGGTCCTGGCGTGCCTAGGGGGAAGAGACATGATCCCGCGGGCTCCCCTACCCGCCAACACCAGAAAATACAGTCAGTGGGTGAACATAAATGGGCGCAAGGCTGAAGCCCTACGTGACACGGGGGCCAGTGTGACGGCTGTCCGCTGTCACCTGGTGACCCCAGAACAGATCCTACCGAACGTTCTCTGCCCCGTCCGTTCAGCCGACAATTCTGAGAGCCTGTGTCGGATGGCCTGCGTCCCCTTCGAATGGCGAGGAGTATCCGGCATGCTGAAGGTGACGGTCCGCGATGATGCCCCCGTGGACTGTCTCCTGGGGAACTATCTCGAGAGTTCCCCGTGGGCCGCCGTGGAGAGAAGAGAGCACGTGGGGATGTTGGGCCTCCCGGACTGGGCGTGCGTAACCACCCGGTCCATGGCGGCCCGCGCCATCCCCCAACCCGAAGAACCCGAATGGCCAGCACCTCCTCCCCCGATCGCTCCAGTGGGGGACGCCGACCACGCCGACCCCCCGGGACAAACCCAAGAAGGGCTCGCTCAGCCCCAGGACCTCCCAGACCTGGCCCAGTGGCGTCAAGAAGGGGGACCCACCCCGGAACAATTCCGTCAAGAGCAAAAGACATGTCCCTCCCTCGAGGGACTACGACAGCAAGCCCTCGCCCAGAGCGCGGGAGATACCGCCGGGGCCCACTGGATCTATTGGGACAATGATCTATTGTACAGCGAACAAAGAATCGCGGAGTTGGGGGCCAGTCGAGTGTTGGTGGTGCCCCTCCGTTTTAGAGACTTCCTGTTGAACTTGGCCCACGATGTCCCCCTGGCCGGACACTTGGGTCAGGACAAAACCTACAACCGCCTGGTGACCCACTTTTACTGGCCCAAAATGAGAAATGACGTACTCAACCACTGCCGGTCCTGCCCCACTTGTCAGGCCAGCGGGAAGAGCGGCCGCAAACTCAAGGCACCCCTGCAACCCTTCCCGGTTGTTACCACCCCGTTCGAAAAGGTGGGAATAGACATTGTGTGGCCCCTGGACCCCCGAACAGCACAAGGGCATCGATTCATCCTGGTACTGGTGGACCACGCCACCCGCTATCCCGAGGCCATCCCCCTTCGAACTGTAACAGCACCGGTGGTCGGCCGAGCCTTAATGGGGATCTTCTCCCGGGTGGGCTTCCCCCGGGAAGTCGTCAGCGACAGAGGCACAAACTTTATTTCAAAATATATGAAATCCCTCTGGCAGCAGTGCGGGGTCACCTACCGATTCACAACCCCCTATCACCCGCAAGGAAACGGACTGGTTGAGCGGTTCAACCGCACACTCAAGGGAATGATTATGGGGTTGGAAGAGCCCCTCCGCCGCCAGTGGGATGTGCTACTCCCGTGCCTCCTCTTCGCCTACCGAGAAGTCCCCCAGAAGTCCCTCGGCTTCAGCCCCTTCGAACTCTTGTACGGACACCCTGTTCGAGGGCCCCTCAGCCTAGTCAAAGAAGGTTGGGAGATGGCCCCCCTGAAAACCCCTCCAGACGTCTACAAGTACCTCCTGACCCTCCGCAATCAGACCAGGCGATTCCGAGAGATCGCCAAAACCAATCTTGAGGCCAGTCAGGAGGACATGAAGAAATGGTACGATCAGAACGCCTCCTCCATAGAGTTCGAACCTGGCCAGCAAGTATGGGTGATGTCCCCCACCGAACCTTGTGCCTTGCAGGATAAGTGGACAGGGCCCTTCAAGGTGATCGAGCGCAAGAGCCCCGTCACCTATCTCATCGACATGGAATCTCCCCGGAACCCCCTCCGGGTCCTCCACGCCAACAGACTCAAACCCCACTTTGTGCGCTCGGAGCTCAGCCTACTGATGGCCACAGACAGTGGAGCGGAAGAAGACTCCGAGCCCCTCCCTGACCCAGTGGCGTCACTAGGGTTGGTGTCACCCGGTGCGGGTAACTCATGGTGTCACCCCCTCACGACTTACCGCACCGTCCTCCTCCGCTCAGAGTCCGCCAGTGGACGGATGTACGTCGTTACAACGCATGCTTTAACAACGCTTGCCTTTCCGACGCAACTTTTACAACGCAAGCCGTTACAACGACTTGCGTTGGGGCGCACTGGATAGTGAATAGTTTAATTTACTATTCCAACTCCAGTCCCCATGGATAGTAGGGAAGGTGTTGGATAGTAAATTAAAACTATTCCCTATCCTAGAGCGCCCCCCAGCGCAAGTCGTTGTAATGACTTGCGTTGTAATGGTTGCGTCGTAAAGGTACTGCGTTGTTAAAGTTGCGGTGTAAACGCTGTTCCCCCCAGAGGACACAGTTGGCAAATAACGGGACCATACAGAATCCTTAGTAAAGTTTGTAAATTTAGGTCCATGATAAACTATTTGCAATGCTCCTCCATTAACACTAATATTGACATTTTTATGCTTTCAAATTTCACTCTGCTTTATAGGTATTTTTAACAGCATTTACCAGCCCAGCGTAGTTCATCTTTTCCTATTTTAAGATCACAGAACGTAGTTAGCAGTGCAAGATGATAAACAGAGCTGGAACTACTACAAGTCTACAGCAACTCTTCCCAATGGCCTTTTAACTTGATTTTACAAGGCCCCGTCCAAAAGGAGAGTGATTCAATACATTAATCCCAGTTCCTATGGAGTATGGCGTCTATAGGTCTGACTTGCGTTCGTTAACTGTGCCATTGCCATAGGATCCCCCAAGAAAATGTGTGTGGAAATATCCAAGTGTACATTCATTCTTTATAATTTGATGAAGAGGTAAAATTAAAAAAACCTGAGACCTTAAGAAAAACACTTGTGCGATATATTCAATATCATTCTTGTGCCTCATTGTTAGTTTCACCTGTCACAACTCAATCACTTAACACAATTTTTCTTGGGGCAGGTCTTTTTTGTGTTTACACAATTATTACGGCTCCTCTACAGAACAGTGGACTGAATTTTTAAGAATACATCAGTGCCTGAGTGTGCTTAAAAACTTAGGCCCTCTCCCTTATTGGCTAGAAGACAGACACTTTTTGAGAATAGCTTTGTTCGAGAACCCAAAGCCACCCACAAGCAGCCATTAGTGAGATAGTAATTGGCAACTGGTCCAAGTCCTTTACAATGTATAGCCTTAGACCCATCTTTTTCCACCCTGTGGGCTGTAGAGAAGGACTCTGTGGAGAATAATACTAGCCGCAGACGCATTTTCCACTCCTAAACAATGAACTCTCTAACTGGCAAATGCCAGATATCCGATCTGTTCTGGTATGCAATAATAATATGCCTTAATCATCATAGCAGTGTGCATACTCTGTTAGAGGGACATTCGTGACCTATTATGGAAATGTGAGTAAGCAAATTGTGAGACGGAAGCTACACCCATCCGTTTTTCTAGTGGCGCACCTTAATTGCTTAATGTGAAGATCACATCTACCAAACAGCCAAAAGGTGCACTCTTTTGCTTTGCACATTGTGAATAGAAATTGCCAACTCACTTGGGTGCCCTTCAAGCAAAATAAATGCTCACCGTAACAGATTCCTCCTCGCTCAAAGACTGGGAAAGAGCAAAGGTATATTTTCATCAGATTAGGACATCCTTAGCTCCTAGAGACCTCAGACTTTCAACCCTATCCTCTGTGAGGGAGCCCTAACTCGCTGGGATGAGGCACTATATCACCTTGCCTAGCTCATGTTTAGATTGTCCGCTTTTAATACATCTATGACCTGTTCATTGTATGAAGATAGGACCCTACAACAATAATAAAAACGCTTACTATACCATGTAAGCTTTAAAAGCAGTGGGCAATAATAAACGCTAATAGGAGTTTGTGAAACAAAGCCCTTGAGCTAGAATTACATTGTTGGCATAGACAGGACAGTCTGCCAAACTACCAACAGCCCCTACTGCACCCTACGACCATCCATCTTCCTAACCCCCAGAAGGGTCAAAAGACTAGGCCACCAAACCTGTAAATCACTTTAGGCAAAGGGCAACATCAATGATGCCATTTCCTGTTCCTAAAAGGGAGATCGTCCGTGATATGTACACTTTTGAAAAGCAGACTGGGTGGGTTTTGAACGTCTTCGAGAGCAAATAAAATCCCACTTCAATGTAAAACAGCAGTTTCTAATATACATAAGAGTACTACACATAGAATTATTATGAGGGGGACTGCACTGTTAGTACCTTATTGCCGTACAAGGAATGTGATGTAGGCATCAATCAAAAATACTTAGCACATACAGCTACGATATGCTGCTCGAGCGCGTTATCAGATGCTGTTAAAATGCATCTATAATGCTAGAGTGCAAGAGATCACTGGACAGGATCTGACATCTGAGCAGGAGTAGTAAGCTCTGGTTAAGTGCTTCCTGCAAATGACTAAACCACTCGCCTCCATGCCTTCTTCCGTGTGGGAATGTTTAAATCAAAATCTCTGCAGTTCACTCCCACCTTCCCTGTAATTCCGCACCCAGGGCCACTGGTGACTGACCTGAGGACATCAGCAAAAACTCGACTCACACAGCTGGGTCACGATACTCTGAGCGCGGGAACAGGGCCTCGTTGTGCTGAAGAGACAGTTCGCCCCCTTGCTGCTGCAACACTGGACGTCAATAGACGTGACGTCCAGACGTCAATAGATTTGACGTTCAGACAGAGGGGGGACCCCGCCCGGCGCTCGTAAGCGTGCAGCACTTTTGTTTTCATATCTATGTAGAGTTATTTCAGGCCTGCTCAGAGGGCTCAGAGGGCTGCCGCTGCGCCGCAGTAGGAACGAGTTGGTTACCAGATTGGTGTCACCCCATCTGATGGTGTCACCCGGTGCAGGCCGCACCCCCCTAGTGACGCCACTGCCCTGACCTACTGAGGACCCGTGAAAAAGATGGTTCAGTAGACGGGGTCCGACTCTCAGATGCCCTCACCCCGGAGCAGCGCCAAGACTGTGGGGCTCTCCTGCTGCAATTCGCAACCCTATTTTCCCTCACCCCAGGAGTCACCCCCTGGTGCTTGCACGACGTGGACACTGGGGACAGTCCCCCTATCAGACATCGGGCGTACCGCGTACCAGATCGGGTACGTGCCTGCATCCAAGAAGAAGTGTTGAAAATGCTCACACTCGGAGTCATCGAACCCTCGGACAGCCCCTGGGCCAGCCCAGTCGTGCTGGTCCCCAAAGCTGCTGCCCCAGGCACCACCCCTGAGCTCCGATTCTGCGTTGACTATCGGGGCCTGAACGCTGTCACCCGAACCGACGCTTACCCCATTCCCCGAGCCGATGAACTGATCGACCGCATGGGGGCTGCCCGCTACCTCAGCATCTTCGACCTGACAGCGGGCTACTGGCAGATCGGCCTCACCCCCAGGGCCCAAGAGCGGTCCACTTTCTCCACCCCGGATGGCCACTACCATTTCAAAGTGATGCCATTCGGCATGAAAAATGCTCCAGCCTTGTGAACCAGGTATTGGCGGGCCTCGAAGAGTTCAGCGCCGCTTACCTGGACGATATCGCGGTATACAGCCGCCACTGGTCAGACCACCTCCGCCACCTCCAAGAGGTCCTGCAGGCCCTCCAACAGGCCGGCCTCCCAATCAAGGCCAGCAAATGCCAGATTGGCCAGGGGTCCGTGACCTACCTCGGACACCAAGTGGGAAGCGGTCTGGTGGCCCCCCTCCAGCTCAAGATCGCTGCCATCCAGTCCTGGCAGCCGCCCGTAACGCAAACCGAGGTCCGGGCCTTCTTGGGCCTCACCGGATACTACCGGCGGTTTGTGAAGGACTATGGCAGCATTGTGGGGCCCCTCACGGCACTTACATCCAAGAACCAGCCCAAAAGAGTCGATTGGACTCCCGACTGTCAAGCGGCTTTCGAGAAGCTGAAGGCCGCCATGTGCACCGCCCCGGTACTCCAGGCTCCCGACTACAGCCGGGAGTTCATCGTCCAGACTGATGCCTCCGACCATGGCATTGGGGCCGTCCTCTCCCAACTGAACCCCGAGGGAGTCGACCAACCAGTGGCCTTCATCAGCAGATGCCTGTTGGCCTGAGAACAGCGCTGGAGCACCATCGAGAGGGAGGCCTTCGCAGTAGTGTGGGCCCTCAAGAAGCTCCGGCCCTACCTCTTCGGTACCCACTTTCGGGTGCAAACAGATCATCGCCCCCTGCAATGGCTAATGCAGGTGCGGGGGGAAAATCCCAAGCTATTGCGATGGTCCATCTCCCTGCAGGGGATGGACTTCACTGTGGAGCACCGCCCTGGCCAGGATCACGCCAACGCGGATGGCCTGTCACGCTTTTTCCGCCTTGACGAGGAAAGTCCCCAAGAGGATGGGTGACTCTCCCCACCTTCAGCTGGGGGGGACGCATGTTGGACAGGCCACATGAAGGGCTCGCTCCCTCCCCGCATGGCAGGGCCTGGACACCGGCTCTCCAGGTGCTACCCACAGAAGCAACCCGCAATCCGTCCCCTACGGGACTCCTACCCCCGGACATCTCTGCATCACGGGCCCGGGCCACCGTCAGCACCATTGCCCGGCCCGGCCGCCATCTTGGACACTGCACCACGAGGCCGCATGGCCTCAGCTCGACCCCAACCCTGGGCCTGGCCAGGCCCCGACATCCCGGCACCACCATCCACCCAGGAGGTGAACGGACCACTTGGCAGGTCAATGGGAGGAAGAAGTGTCGATGGCTCTCCCCCGCCAGGTGCCGATCGCCCCCAGCCTCCCCGGGCGCTGGCTCCACCCCCCTGCTGGGTGTCTGGACTCCCTCATCCCGGATCTCCCGACCTCCAAGTGCGAGGGTCCGGACATCAAAGGCCGCCAGACCTATAACTGGGGCAGCTCCAGAGCAGGAAGGCAGTTGTATCCTGGAGTCGAGAGACACCTAGAAGAACTCATCCTTGACGGACTGCTGGCGCAGCCGCAGCCCTGCCTTGTGAACTGTCGTCTTGCCCGCTGGCGCTGCCGCGGCCCTCTGCAACCTTCATCCTCGCCGGGACCTGCTGGCGCTGCCGCGGCCCGTTGTAACTACCATCTTCGTCGGGACCTGCTGGCGCTGCCGCGGACCGTTGCCACCTTCGCTCTCCCCGGGACCTGCTGGCGCTGCCGCGGCCCGTCTACCTAGAACGCCGAGCTCGAGGATTGTGAGCTATCCATCATCTCATCGCAACTACCATATTGGTAACAAGACTGTCCCGCTACCCCCTTTCCCGTCCAAGAGACTAGAATCGAGGGGACCCCTGAGTCCAGACCTCCTTGTACCATTCTACCGTACCTCAAGATTGCAATAAAGAACGTTAAACCTTATCTTTGTGTGGTGTCCATCTGTGGGGGGGAAGTTACTTGTCTGTACGATCGCTGGAGACGGCTCTCCCCGGAGACCTCTCCCCTTGTCCTCGGCCGACCCCCCAGGTCCCGTCTAACAGGCGCCCAGTGCCACAATCATTTTTGATGCCTCTTCCCCTTGACCACCTCCTCGGATTCCCTCATGACCACCGGGCAAAAGTGCCGCTCATTTCTCCATAGCCCATCTCTCCCATAGCTTTCATTTGTTTGAAAGCACTGGTAAAGCTGGCTTTACTAATAAGAATGTATATATAACTAAATAAACCCTTTTCAGCAACATTAGGAATTGATAAAGAAAGACTGGGGAGGGGGGGACACAGAATGTCCTATTCTATTTTATGCAGTTCTTTGATACCCGTTCGTAACAGTCACTTTTCTATATTACGTTTCTATCTTATGAACTGTGGTCACAAAAGGATCTCTGTGACAAAAGCAGTAATCCACTCAGCTATCCACGTAAAATACAGATCTGTGATCTGCACAGTACGTGTTCGTTGCAACAGGCATATTAACCCTCTGTGCTACTTTATGGCAACTCTAAACTGCCACTATACAGTACTCTGATCTCTAGCAGGAACGTTAATCACAAGAGTTAACTTGACATTTTTAATGCTGCCTGAAAACCAAATGCACAAGGAACTCTGCTATAGTTTTTTTTAAATCATAAGTTATTGCTAAACACAGTATCCCTTCCCAGAGGTTAGCCCCCAGTGCGGTTGCATCATAGTGCCGATATAGGCAACCTCCCCCCGCAAGAAGAACATAGCACGTGCATCAATACAATAAATGTTTTTGGGAAACATTTTGCTGCGAAAGTGGAACCAAAAGGACGGTTAGAAGGGCTGGGGCAGGTATAAATACCTCGCCCCAACCCTCGGATGCGCTGGAAGTGACACAGAATCTGAACTGGACTTTAGGGACTCCCCGGGGGTCCCCATAACTAGCTGTGGGGCTGTCCCTAATGTGGCACTAAGGTGGCTGCCCTTTTGTTTGTGCTTTGTTCTTGTGTTAAGTTAGCATTCGCTGCACCTTTTTATGTTTATCCGCCATTTTGAATAATGTTGCCAGCTATGTATTCCCTGACTCAAGAAGCAGGCTGTTGAAATATTTGTTTCTCCAAGGTTAGGCCTTGCTCTGCTAATGAATACACTATTCTTATTAACTCATTCCTTTCCCATAGATAGAGGCTTTCTCCCACTAGCCTAGCGATGGAAACGAACAGAACGACCTTGGCATAAAGATAATGTGTGCCCGGCCTCAGAGTCGAAATTCATCTTTCTGTACACCTTTGTTTTAGCTGCACCTGCTAGTAGATTTCCATTATGGGCGGGACATTCTTGGTTCAGAAACGTACATAATGTATCTCTATGTCCGCCAAAGTTAGTCACTCTGCAGCAATCCTAGGAGGCTGGTCAGACTGGACTCCGCTCGAGTGTACCTGAATAAAATATACTTGGTTTGTATTCTCTACTGTCTGACCGACTCTTCATTTGTATGAAAGGCTGAGAGGTGGTCGCGAGAGACCCGGGAGGCCCTAATCGGGTCACTTTCTTCAACACTGCGTGTGCCGCGGGCAGCCTTAGTCGCACTGCCCTGAGCTGGCCCTGCTTTTTATAGCATGACTGTAAGGCCACTGCAGCAGCAGAGTCGTGCCCAGCATCTGCGGGGCTCGAACCCCACATGTAAACACATGCTACGGAAGCTGCCAGCTCCTTCTTGCAGCTCGCGCTCACAGCATCCTCTCCTTTCATTCAGTGCTGCGTGTACCTAGCGCTGTCAGATGAGGGCGGGGATGCCCAGGTACAGGCGTATCTACACAAAGTGGCACAGGAGGAGCCGAGTTTGTCTGCATTCAAAGCTGCCCTCATGGCTGTTTGTTTGAGGCTACCCCATCTCACTGCCGCCAGTGCACGTTGCCGCCAGTAGGGGTTTGACGCTGCAGTGCTGCCTGCATGTACTAGTGCCCCAGGACTTCATGTGTGCATGGCTTTCTCTTCACAGGGCTGCCTGCTGCGCTTCCAGTATACATGACAGAACTGCTTGCTGGAGTTTCACATAGTGCTTGGTGTACTCTCACGGCGCTGCCTGCAAGGCTGCCATTGTGCATGACGTCCATTAGACAGGACTGTCCACTCACAGGACTGCCTCCAGGGCTTCACCTAGAAACACATGTCCAGGAATGCTAGCCCGAGTTGCACCAAGTGATGGTGAAGAGGGCTTTCTTGGTGAGTTAATGAAAGGTTCATGAACTGCATTTACTGGAGTGCAGTGGGAAACTATTTCTGAGATGCAAGTGGATCCCAACCCAGACTGTTAAAGATCGTCCTGGAGTCATTAGCTGATCAAGCCTGCGCGCTATCACTCATGATATAGAAGAAGCATTTCCTGCTACTTCCGCAATACATGTCCAGGAATACCAGCACTGACTTAACCAGCTGATGTTTAACACTTCCCTGCTTGTGAGTTACTGACATTATCATGAACTGCATTTACCAGAATGCAAACTGGAACCTTTCCTGCCAAGTCATTGCATGGGTATGCCTTCAAGGATTCGGGTGGGCATGGCTGTCTGCACACCGCTGCCTGTGTGACATCCATTATGCACATGTATGTATCCAAATGGCACATGCAGGATTTACATTTCACAAAGTTGCCTGCAAAACCTCCAGTATGTATGGCTTTCTTTTGAGAGCTGCCTGCGTAGCTCCCTTTGTACAGGTATGCCTTCAGTCTGCATGGCTGTCTGTACACGGTTACCTGTGAGACTTTTGTACACACAAGACTTCCTGCAGATGTTACAGTATACATGCTCAAAGCCACTTTCATGATCTCCGGCTTTAGGATTACCATTTCACAGGCCTGCCTGAAGGGTTACTGTTGTGGTAGGAAAATTACCCACACCGAGACTGGTAAGTGATTGTCCTCTTCTTTATTCTTTGTGTCTCTCGTGTGAGAAGTTGGCCTGATATATGATGCTCACTAGTTCTAGTGATCACCTTGTATCAGTCCAAGCAACCCTTATGGTGATTGGTTGTAAGTCAACCTTATAGACCAGCTATCCTAATGGTAGCATGGACAAAGCAGTCTAAGGCTAAACTCTTTTGGCATGTGAAGCCAGCTGTTTTACCACATATAACCCCTTGAATACCAAGTGAAAGGACACCACGCAGGTTGTTATGAAAATAAACAACATATTTATTAACTAACATACACCTCTGAACTCTTTGAGATCAGAGGGCTAAGCACATGACAATCTCTTAGGAAAAATACGTTTAAGTTGCACAAGTTACAATGGTGCCCTAGGGGCACCACAAACCATATACTAAGTAAGTGGAATGTGAAAGTCGATAAAAGGAATGGAGCTGTCCAGAGGCTGTAGGATCGCTGGGACCACGCTATACTAACTCTAGGTAGGTACTAGGAGGCCCACGGAACGCGTGTGCAGTGTGTGAACTCGCACGCAAGATGCGTAACAGTGTCTATGGACAGTACAGTTTAAGAAAAAGGTGAGTACGGACAATCCTGACTAGGTAGAACTAAAACGACTGTGGAACTGGACACTAGGAGAGTCAAGCTACCCTTGAGCACCGAAATGCTCATGTTACCTCACCCACAGGCTGCGGGTGCATAGGTGCCAAGTCGTGTCGGGTTCCGGCGTTGAAGTCTATGGAGCCTGGAGGAAAAGATGCTGCAGGCGGTCAGGAGGAAGATGTCCGGTGTGATCCAAGGGTGTATCAGTGAAGAGAAGAACCTGAAAGCAGAGGGGACAATGTTCAAAGTCACTAGCCAGTGATTGGAGTGGAACCAGGAGTGGAACCAGATGTCGTTGTCGCGATCAGGTGAGGGTGGACGCTTGTCTCTGCAGCCACGTGGACCAGGTGGTGTCTTCGACGACCAGGATGGAGGCACGAGCTGTCCCACGCAGGTTCTCGCTGTCGGCGATGTCGGCTTCGGATTCGGAGTCAACAGGCCTTGGCAAAGGCAACCCACGCGGTGAGTGGAAACGGCGTCTGGAGTGGACCAGGAGGGTCCGGGGTGCTCCTCTTTTGGAAGGGAGCAAGGGCCAGTCTGGAGCAACCAGACCAGCAGTGAAGATTTCGAAGTTCGTCGTCTAGGAGGTCACTAGCCAGCCGGCAAGTGACCAGACAACGCGTCGAGCAGCAAACAGGCAGAAGGGCCCCACGCAGATCTCGTGGATGCTGGAGGGCCGGTCTTAGGTCTAGGAGCTGCTCGGGGTCGGGGCTTCTCAGTCCCCAAAGCACTTGGACGAGGATACCTCAGAAGTCGTGCTGGAGCGAAGTGCTGCTTCTTTCAAGATGGCCGGTCCCACGTGTCTTGTCGCACCCACGGATCTCAGCTGAGCTGCAAATGTAGGTAGAGGTCGGAGAGATCTGGGAATCCGGGTCTCGTCGGGCTCTGAAGTCTGGATCCTTGGAGGAAGACGACAAAGGGAAGCCGCTGGACGCTGATGGTGCCTGCTTGTGCAGGGTGGACACTCCTTGCCCACAAGGGAGATTTCTTCAGTCTTCTTGTAAAGTTGTTCAGGATAATCTAATTTGGAATGGGACCAGCTCTTACCTTTATCCGGCTAAAGGGGGCTATACTACGACTAGGTCCCTCCTCTGGGTGGGACCAGGAAGGGGGGTGGTTACACCCCCTATCCTTTGTCCGGTCTTGCGCCAGAGCTGGGGCTGGAGTGCCCCAGGAACTGGTTTAGACCGGTGTATGCACAGGGACACCTTGTGTGCCCCAGGCATGTCTCATTCCTTTCAGCCCTGTCGTACCTAATACACAAAATCCTGTCTGGGGTGGTGCTACCACCTTCCAAGGCAGGAAACCCTTTGACCAAGCCTCCCTCGCTGGAAGGACTCCCAGCAGCAGGAGGTCAGACTTGTGTCTGTGGTGGCAGCATCCATTTTGTGATGCTGAGGCTCGAGTTAACTTTAACCGGGGTTCACAGTTACATACATGTCGTGTCCCTCTAGAAGGGTGGAATGCTACCCCCGTCTCCAGAATTGGTGAGGGGGTAGTATTCCAATTCGTATGACACCTTACTCGACATGTTTTGATAATGTTATACCAAAGTTGGCAATAACCGCGAGGATTATAATGCACTTAAGAGTATATGGTATAGCGTTATCATGGAAACAGCTAAAGGACTTGGTTCCGAAAGCTGTAGACAGGCTCAGCTCATGCTAGAGCACCATCTCACATAATTCCAAGCACTCTGCCTTCAGGATTGATAAGGCCTGCCATAATAGTGACATATAGGAGTATATGTGTCCATTCTAGGTTTAGATATAGGTATACTATATCTAAAGCAAAGGGTGATTACACCACCTTGCCCCAGCGGATTGATCAGCCAGTTGTGTCAGATTTGGATGGCCAGCCAGAGGTGGCATAATAAATGCTGCAGCCCCTGGTAGGCCCTGAGTGCACCTATGCCCTGGGTACCTAAGGTACACTGTACAGGGACTGATAAGGTGACTCAGTATCCAATTAGATATGCACCTAAAGTACATGGAATCCATTTTACAGAGAGAGCAGTGGGCCTGGGGTCCTGAATAGCAGGGCCCCAGGTCAACTAAGTCGAAAAACCAGCAAAACACCAGGCAAAAAGTTGGGGGCAACCATAGTCAGATATCCACCTTCCCACATCTTGGTACATGAATGCACGTCCGTTCTCCTTGCCCTCGTGCCCAGTACTCCCGCCCCACTGCCTGACTAGAAGTGGTGTCCGGTCTCTGTCCCCTCCTGTTACTTGAGTGCAGGGTCCTAGTGCCTCTGATCCAGGTCACTACATCTCCTCCTTTGTCACGAAAAGAATGCGACGGAAGAGAAAGAAATAGATCGATCTAAATGTCGAAGAAAGGGAAGAGAGAGCGAGAGAGAGATGGAGAGTTAAAGAAAATGGGAAAAATGAAGACTTGTCGTCCCCATCACTACATTTCTTCAATCAGTTGTCTTTTTGCTCACTCTTTTTGGATAAGTCCCTTCTTTTTCCTCCTGTGAACCCTCTTCTTGTCCTTCACTCTTGTCCTTACCTCTTCCTTCTTTTTCTATTGCTCTGTTTCTCTCCTGTGCGCCGATGTTCTCTGCCGCAGTGTCCTCTCTGCCTTCATCGATGGTCTTCAGTCCTTTGAAGTGAGAACTGTTTCTTGTTATTCGGTAGGGGCCCGACTCTGCCGTGATCCTTGGCCCCTTGACCTCTGTTATCGTTAGCTGGTCCTTTGAAAATGGGCTGTCAGACTTCCTCCGTTGTCGTGACGCACCACCACTTGTTCGCCTTGCTTGAGATGCACCAGGGTGGCATGACGCCTGGCGTCCGCGTACACTTTCATCTTCTCCTTTGCCTCCTGGTCCCTAACAGCAATGCTGCTGTAGTCTGGTGACCTCTTCGCCTCTAGCTGTGGTAGCCTCATTCTGCTTGTCCTCTCCAGCACTAGTTCAGCTGGACAGCGTCCTGTGGAGCTGTGGGGGGTGTTTCTATAGTCTCGTAGTACTTGACAGAGGGGCTGTCCTCTGGAAATTTGTGCCAGCTTTGCTCTTAGGGCAGCCCACTTTATGTGGCCCATGAACCACTCCACCATGCCATTCGTTTGTGGCCACAGAGGCGTTATCTTACTGTGATGAAAACCTAGGTAGGTCATGAATTTTTTGAACTCCTCCCCTTAAAACAGAGGACCGTTATCTGTCTTTAGTGTCTTTGGTGATCCCCAGGCTGCAAATATGTAATCTAGTATTGGTAATGTCGAGGAGGTGTGGCGTGCTATGGGAAACCTAGAGTATTCAGCAATGACCACGAGCAGATAGTTGCCCGTGTCTAGCGGCCCATAGAAGTCTGCTGCCAACGTTGTCCGTACTGCCTTTGGAAGTTCTGACATTTGTGATGGTTCCGGCTTTGCTGACTGGCCTGTTTGGCAGATGTGACAGCCATGATGGTGTGTCCAACATTCTGTCTAGGCCAGGGAACCATACCTTCTCCTGTAGCATCTTCTTTGTTGCGACCATTTCTCTGTGTGACTCATGTGCTAAGCTAACAGTCCGTCGACGTAGTCCCCTTGGTATTACGATCTTTGTTCCTCGCATTAGTATACCATTTTCAAGACCAAACACCAGGATGTTGTCGCTGTAGATTAAAATGTTCTTCACCAGCCTTAACGTTTCCTGAAATATCTCTGCAGCGGATGATATGCCCAAACTCAGTCGCTTGTAGCTGAACAGGCCCATGTGCTTGGAGAATGTGGTAATGTTCCTTGACTGCTCTTCGAGCTCCCCTTGATGGTACCCTTTGCACAAGTCCAGCTTCGAGAATCGGCATGCCCCAGTGAGACAGCTTATCAATGTCATTTAGGTGTGGCCCAGGGTGTCGTTCTCTCCCACTGGCTGTGTTTGGTATCCTGATGTCCACGCATATGCGAAACGTTGAGGTGTTCTTTTTTGGAACCGCCACTATTGGAGACACCCAGGGAGTTGGCCCTACTGCAGGCTCAATGATGTCCTGTGCCAATAGACTTTGTATTTCCTCTTCAACTTGAGGTTGTAGATGTATGGGCACTCACCGGTGATGCTGAGCCACAGGTTTGATTCCCTCGTTTATGTGCAATGTTATTTGTTTCCCTTTCAGTTTTCCTAGGCCGTGTTGTATGGCGGGATGTTCTTGTAGAATGTTACGCTTCTCTGACATGTGATATGTCATTGCCAGGAGGCCCATTTCCTCCACAGTGACATTGCTTAACAGGCATGGTGCTGGGATGTCTCCCCGTAGCACATGTATCTCTTCTCTGCAAGACCTGTCCTTGTTGACCTGTCCTTGTAAGTCAATGTCTCTGTAAACTTCTACATGTTTTCCACTGGCTTCTTCGACCCCAGGTGAAAACGGCGATGGTCGAAGGTGATAGTGGCGGTTTTATCTTCATCTTCTCATAATCCGACGTGCACATTGTTACACGTGGCCCCACTATCAAGCATGAACTGTGTGCTGTGACATCCTACTTCAATCTCCACTGTTGCTGTTTTCTTGATCCAATACTTCTCCACAGTGTTAATGTGCTCTGGCCTTCTTTCTTCCGTAGGTGCATCAGACATCAGATATAGCCGTTCCGCCCTTCTGACACAATTGTTCGCTCTGATTCATTTGAGGAGCTGCGATGTGCAGTCTGTGTCTAGCATGCCTGCTCGTTACTGCTCGTGGTCTTGCCTTTCTCCCTCGCTCACTTTTGAATTGTCTACTCATGCTCGCAAAATGATTGTCTCTGTTACACTTCCTGCATTTCTGGCCCATTGCCGGGCATGCACCTAAGTGTGGGGATTCAAGGCTGCACCTGTAGCACTTTCTTTCCTGCCTTTTTGTTGGTGGTAGCGGTGTGCAGTCTTTTTTTCTTGCTGTTTCCCATTAAGCGGTTTGCTTGTTCCGTCCTTCTATCTTTACCTAGCTCCATCTGTTTGGCATGTATTGTTGCTCTTGCTTCTGCTTGGGCCAATGTCAGTATTTTCTCCAGCATTGTTGGTTCCTTCAAGATACTTGCGTGGACTACACAGACTGGCAGCGTTCAATGATGCGCAGACGTATTGCTTGTTCATTGTCGAATTTGTCAAACATGCAATATGTTACTAGTTTTTGCAGTCTTGTTGCGCAATCGTCAAGGGATGCCTCTGCTCGTTGTCACGCAGTGTTAAATGTGTCCCCCCTCGAAGTCGATGTTTCTTTGCGGGTTGAACTTGTCTGTAAGGTGCTGAATCAGTCCCTTGTACGTCGCTATTCAATCGCTGGGGAATGTTGTGAGCAGGTCCTCCACTTCACCCCCTACAAAGTTTAGAAAAAAGTCAGCGTGTTTGGCCTCTGCGATATCTGCGGCGTGCATGTAGCTTTTGAATTGCCGAACTCAGTGTTCAGACCTGAAGCCGGTCTGTGGTTTCCATAGGCTAAATGGTAGCTGTCTGCGAAATATTGCCTGTGCGCTGGTCTTGGCTCTTTCGTTGGCCATCTTCCTTCTTTCCTTTACCTTTCCATCTTCTTTCTGTTGTTTTGTTCCTTATATCCATTTTCTGTGTTGCAATGTCTCTTTATTCATTTCTTTTTTCCTATTGCTTTTTGCTAATGCCTGACTTCAAAATGGCCTCCTGGCCCTCTCCAGCCTCTCATTGGCTGTCCCACCTGACTCTTAGATGCCCGCTGTGACTTCTTTGGGCGAGATTTGCTCTTTTGAATTGCCTGACTTCAATATGGCCGCAGGGCCTTCCTCAGCTCTTCATTGGCTGTCCCGCTTGACTCTAAGATGGCTGCCTGGTCTCGCGAGATTCACGTTAAATCTTCACGCGGGAGACTCTGCTCTCTTTTAGTCAGCGGGCGGCTTTCTCCACAATCGGGTGTCTTTATTTGTGTTTCCCTCACCTTGCTTTCTTGATGTGGCCTGGGTGGGGTCCCGATGTCACTGTAGACGCTGCACACGGACCAGGGTGGGCTCCTGGCTCCATTAATTTCGCGATTGGGGTGGGCTCCCGATTTCGTGTCTTCTTTGGGTGGGGCTCGACGGACCAGGGTAGGCTCCTGGTTTCGTCGTCTTCAGTGGTCGGGCGTACTCCCAACTTTGTCTCGTCAGTCGGCGAACCAGGGTGGGCTCCTGCATCAGTGTGGACGTTGTGGGTGAGGTGCGCCTCGTGTCGCTTCTGGTGGTGGCTCCTAATCCCACCTTCGTCACCAGTTGTCGTGTTGTAGGAAAATGACCCACACCGAAACCAGTAATTGATTGTACTTTTCTTTATTCTTTGTGTCTCTCGGTACATGCATGCACGTCCGTTCTCCTTGCTCTCGTGTCCAGTACTCCCGCCCCACTCCCTGACCGGAAGTGGTGTCTGGTCTCTGTCCCCTCCCGTTGCTTGAGTGCAGGGTCCTAGTGCCCCTGACCCAGGTCACTACAGTTTCCATTACAGGAAGCTGTATGTAGGGCTTCCAGTGAACTTTATTTTGTTTTCTGCAGGGCCATAGTCTACACAGCTACTTTAGGGTTTCCACTATGCGTGCCTGTCCATGCACAGTCCTACCTGCATGGCTTGAGTACAACAAGTTATCTGCAGGACTTCCGGTAAGCTTTGCTGTGTTTTCTGCAGGCTCTAGTATACACAGCTACTTCAGGGTTACCACTAGGGAGAGCGATCTATGCACAGGCCTGCCTGTACTGCAGGGTTTCAGTACTCCGTTTTGCCAACAAGGCTTCAGTGTGCCTGACTGTCAGTATACAGCTACCTGTGAGGATTCCTTGACACGCATGGCTGCCAGCAGATCTCGCAGTATGCATACATACCTTAATGACTTCAGTATGTATTGCTGTCCATACACAGGGCTGCCTAAACAACTTCTAAACGCCTAAACAACAACTAAAAGCCTAATCTATTGCCAATGCCAATAGATTAGGCTTTAAAGAAATGTTGTAAGGTAACATGGCGTATTACAAGTAAACAGCATGTGAATGAATATGTATTTGTGTGGAAGCAAAAAACTTTAAAATAGTATTGCTGTAGGTTGAAAAGTTATGTGACAATTGCACTGTCAAGCCAGACCTAAAAATTCACAAAGCTTAACGACTACTCTTCTCCCATCTGTGCTGCTGCCAGAGAAAGACACACAATAAATTATCTAGTTATTTAAGACACTTTTACAGCATTACAATGTCCTGTGTGTGCCTCTGAAAGTTCAACCTACACCAGCTGGATAGATAAAATGATCACCACTTCAAACACTTTTTTGTGGAAGCACACAACTTCTGCCCAATCAAAACATGTACTCCTGACTCCCAACATGTGGACAGAGCCAAAGCCCCTCTCTAGTGAATGAATGAATGAATGAAATATGATTTATATCTGCGCAACTTAGCCCAGTGGGCGTCAAGGCGCCTAGCTCAATATCTAGCTGAGTCAACAAGGTGACGGGAACTTACTGGTAGGCTTTAATGAAACACCAAGTTTTAAGGGCTTTCCTAAAGAGATCCAAAGAGGGCTGAGATTTGATCTCCAACGGAAGTGTGTTCCATAATTGGGGTGCCAAGATGGAGAATGCCCTACTCCCCCATCTGACCTTCCTAAAACGGGGGACTACCAGCTGATTCAACTCTAGAGAGCGAAGACATCTGCTAGGCACATAGCGGGTAAGCAGAGACCCAAGAGCATCAGAAGGGCCTGCCATGAGGGCACTGTAAGTGAGGCAAAGGAGTTTGAAAGAAACCCTAGAAGGAATAGGGAGCCAATGGAGGCTCTTCCTTGCCATAGTAGCAGATGAAAGCCATGGAAGGGCCAGACATTAGTTAGGGGACTGCTGCACTGTGACAGTGACCATAAAAGGGCTGCCTGCAAAACTTCTGGTGTGCCCTGTCATCCGCTTGGATTCCAGTATCCTGGTGTGCCTATAGATAAGATTACCTGTATGAATTAAACAGCACAGGACTGCCTGTGCACAGGGCATTGAGGCCTACATCACAGTGCAACAAAACAATTGCATTTTTGCAAGATGCCCTACTCCAAGTTCTGCCCTTTTCCAAAGAGTCTGGTCTGTTTGCACATCCCCAGAGTCAAAAAGCCCCATGCAATAAAGCAAACTTGTTTGCACTGCTGCCATCTTGTTATACAACTCCGTAACTCCAGCTTGTGTCTCATGCTTGTATCGAGGGACGAGAGCAGTGTGCTATTCAGAGCAGTGCTTTAAATGGAAAAAATAAGTGCAGGTACTCACTAAAAGGAGTGGTGAACTGGAGTGAAGTTTGGGGAGGGCATAAGGGTGGTGCTAAGGGCGGGGCAAGGGGCCAAGCTAGGTGTTTGACCTTTCTAAGCTTTGTATGCCAGAAATGTGCATGGGTTGTAAGAATGGCTGATGCACCTGTCCATGAGTTATTACACCACTAACCATTTATATAGTTCTTACTAATAAGTATTACCCAAAGAAACCCTTCTTTTTCAATCTTAGCAGAACAACATATTGAGGAAAAACAGCAAGGTTCCAAATGTATGCCTTGCAATTTGCTTTCATTTTTCTTCATGCAGTATCCTGAATCCATAAGCTATGTGCCAAGGATTTTAACTTGTGACCTGCCTGTAACACAAGGATCTCTGCAACAAGAACAATGACCAACTGTGCTATCTTCATAAACAGATCTGTGATCTTCATGTTCCATACTGTGCTTTACGGCAGGCACATTGATCCTCTATGCAATTTTATGCTGAGGGAGAGGGAGAGAATGAGAGAGAATCCGTGTGAATCTGTATAGGCCTTTTCCAGAGAATATTTTGTGATTTTCTTTAAGAATTGGGCAAGGGCAAGAGTTGGCAGCAGAGAGTGAATTACAATCCGTTTCACCCAAACACACACGCTCCCCATTTCATTCTCACAGGCATACCCATGCTTGCAAACTCACACACTTGTTTGCTTTTATTTCCATCTCTCACACGTTGTCTTGCACATGCACTGCCGGACAGCGGCAGCTCTCAAACTTTACCAGGTACAACAGCTAGTCTGGACTTGCATTTTTTGTGCGTATTCCCAATCGAAAGGTTTTCATAGACTGCCAAGGGTGTGTCTCATTGGAGCACAGATACTTAGAAGGTGACTGGGCTGCTCCAAATCACCTAAGAAGTTTAAAGGTCTACAACAAACGTTTAATAATAAATGGCACACTAAGGAATCAATAGATTGGAGGTTTTTTATTTTATTATGAATGCATTGATTTAAGTCTAGATTACTGCATAATATTTCCCCTTCCGGCATCAGAAGGGCATCTAGTGTCGAGGATGCATACTCTACCAGGATGGATCTTCTCCCTGATTCCTCTATTTAAACAGATGCCAGGGGATAGCACGTGTAATCGACCGCCCAGATGAACACATGGAGCTTGCGCCAGAAGAATTCAATATTCACCATTAAAAAAACACAAAAGAATGGTCATCGTTAATGATTGTTTTTATGCACGATGTGTGCGGACACCCGCACAATATGTGAGCATGGGCTGGTAGTCCCAAGTGGCATCATGCGGTGACATTTTCAATCCATCCCTGATTTTTGCCAAACCTGCTTTGCATGCTGGTATTTTTTTTATCTCTTGCATAGAAAGAGAAAAGGAAACTACAAATGCCAGGATACAAAGATTTGCCTTCTAAAATCCAAACCTGTATGAAAGTGTCACAGCTTCCATGGAACCACCCGTCACAATTGCTTTAGGTTTCATTTTCCATCTGAAGCAAGAGGCTGCCACTTGGAAAACGTTTTTTTTTTATCTTACAAATTTCATTTGCCTCTGATGTAGTGTTTCTTTGAGGTTAATTCGGGGAAATGTGTGGAGAGGGCAGGGAGTTTCTTTCATACAAATGCCTTTAATTTAAGTTGCGGATGGGTGAAGATTTGCAGCCATTGAAAACAATGAGCCTGCACTTTGCACTTTCCTGCAAGATAAAGATAACGCCTTGCAGCCACGCCCCTCCTCTCATAACTTCCGCAACAGCACACACGTCACTGTGTCCTGGAGACCAGAGCTGCTGTTCTGGCGCTCTTGTACCAGCTCAGCCCCGGCTTCCACTGCGTGACAGGCACGCATTAACCTGCGCATCGCATGGCGTGCAGAAACAGGAATTTATGAGCAACACCACTTGCGTTGAAGCCAGGCACCCGACCAGTACCGGTACTCTTCTTCTCTGAGGAAAAGTTCCAGTACTCAAGGGCAGTGCGCATAGCTGCCAAGGTTTCAGATTGCTAGGAGTGACGTTTTCATAATTTCAGTGTAATTATGAGTGACATTCAACAACTATGAGTGACACTTTTTTTCGCGCATAAAATCAAGCAATGAAGGCAGGGAAACCATAAAAATATCAGAAATTACACTCACGAGCCCTCTAAAAGTAAATTAAATGAGTGACACAACTTTGCAGACAGTCTAGTGACTGCAGAGTTTAGTGTGCCCTCGATCTCTGCCTGACTCGGAGCACTGCACGCATCAGATTTCGGCCCCTGTGCAGAAGGCCTCAAATTGTCTAGCAGTTAGTGTGCTGCCTTTTGCCTGCAGGCCTTACTGTCTGTGCAGGTTAGTTCTGTGTGTAGCAGAGTCTGCAGCTGTGTGATGCTGTATTCATACAGGAGACTTGTGTGGTATAGCTGTGTGCAGCAGGCCTTAGTAAATAGCATGCCTCAGACCTCATCCAGGGGCGGCTCTAGGCTCATGGTGGCCCTGTGCAGGGAGCGTAGGTAGGGGGCCCCAGAAGAGGGGGTCTGGGCGGGGCGGAGCTCAGGATGGTGTTTTAATAATACGTCCAGAAAAGTCGTTAGATGACCAGTACCTGCAGCTGCTCCTACCCTTCCGAATTAGTCTCAGAACGATACAATTAAGGAGGAGGAGGGCATTGTGACACACGACGTGAGGGACTGGCACAGACGGCTGCAGTGCCAGGGCCATGACAGGGGCACCGGACCCACAACCCCCCACAGAGAAAGAATCGGTGGCTCTTTGCCGGAAACGGTAATATCGATGCCATATTTACTTTGGTCCACCGTCTATACCTCAATATTCGCTCTCCTACACGTCAATGCAGATGATTACAACAAAGCACCATGTATAGGGAAGCAGAAACAGCAACGACTCAGGGCAATTGCAGAATGTACCAGACATTATAGTGATGACGACCCACATAAGGTATTTACACAACAACCAAAGAAAAACAGAACCTAGCAGTAAACACTAAATGGACAGGATTGGCCATCATCCAGTGCAACAACCGGCAAACGGGCTATTAAAATGGAAACTCTTCCTCATCGCCCCCTCCAACAGTCCACAAAATTATAATAACAATAGGTCTAGCCTTATCCCATGCATGCATGAATAGGAGAATGAAAGCCAGCACCCTAAGTCACGTGAAACAATTGTTTTGAACATAAAGTGAAGCCTCAAATATTTATTGTAAATTAGAACACCAGCTACGTGATAGCACAGATTTTAAATGCTTACACTATTTCCTTAGTTGTTGAAAATATTTAAAAAACACATAGATACAAAATGGATTCCAATGTTATAGAAAAATATAGGCATCTTAAGTACTGAAACGTCACAAATGTAGCAGATTACACTTGCGATGTAATTCACCTCTAATACATTATTTGTCATGTCTCTGGGTGTGCATACAGCAACCAAAGCAGACCAGGAGGCCAATTAACTCTCGTAAAATGTTTTGGCATTGCATTTCACCCCATGTAGCCTGTTTTAATAACTTTCGATCCAATTGAGCTACACATCTTTTTTGTTAAATTCTGGAAATTATGCACCAGTCCAGATAATGCATTGTGTTCCAGGGGCTACAAATCCGCATGCACAGAAAACACTTACCCCACGAATTCACATCATTTTAGTGTTCAAAATCTGGGCATAGTTGACGACTTTGTTAGAAGAGACACTGCACATACAATAATTGATTTCTCTCCCGCATTTTAACCTGCTGCAGTATAATATTTGAAAGACACACCTGCCACCCTATATTTGCAGTTTGTTGCATCCGGCTCCTGTGAGCCTGTGTGGGTCTGGGGCAGGGCGAGCAGCAGCAGGATGGAGAAGCCCAGCTCAGCCAAAGTCCGGGTGCACGCCGAGTACTGGAGTCATATTGTGTATTTCACCGCAGTATTATGTATTTATTGCTCCTGGAGACAGACCTGCACCGCACACTCGTTGAACTCTGTCCTTGATTCCAGGAAGTGAGGTCATAGCTACAGCATGGACATTAAAACGCGGACCAGCTAGCTGCATTTCCACCCCCCCAACCCGCTATCTGACATATCGATACACATAATTATTTAACAAAATACAGTTGCATCATCACAAAAAACAGATCAACACAGAGGCACGAGTGTGCCCAGGGCCCGGGCCGGCCCTCGAGACAGACAGGAGTGTTTGAAAACTTCCTTTTGGATACTGTGCACCTGGGCATATGTTTGGCGCCTCCTGGCACTGCCTAGCCTCGGTTGCCTGCTTTACACCGTGGGTCGGGCACCGCAGGGTCTGGCGTGGGCAGACTCGGTTAAGGCTCTTTTGGGGGCACCGCAGCTGGCACAGCGCCCACCACCATGCAGCGTCTGTGCGCGCTGCTCCTGCTCCTGGGAGAGATAACTGGTAAGAGACAGCCCAGATGCTTTCATTTACTCTTCACGCCTACAGAGCAGTATTGAGCTGACACAGATGAATTTGTTATAGTGGGCAGAGTGGAAACGGGCACGAGTAAGGCAGGGGCCGGCCAGATCCATTTTCTCTCTCGTGACTAGCAGCTACAGGCTTGACCTTTGCTGAGGCGTAATACTATTGGCAGCGCAGCTATGAACACTGGCATTGGACATGATCTATTAGTGTGCGGCCTTCGCTCGGCCTTCCATCAGACCCAGGGCCAGGGGCAGGCATGCGCCGGAAAGGACAGTACTACTCCCAGGGTCACTCAGAGTGACACATTGTGTGACTACAGCACTGCAGAATCTACATTCAGATCTGATCTGCCTCTGCAACCCTTACCCACGCCAGGTGCGTTCAGAATTTTACCTTGTACTTGACTTTCTGAAGCAAGACTGGACAGCTCAGCTTAGTCCGACCACCACCAGAAATTATGGCTGTAGACTGACATACGCCACCACGCCGCACGCGGGAAGCAGTATGAGGAGGTTAGGTTGAGTCTGCGCGCCGCGCAGATCACCCTGGGCTTCCGGCGTCTGCCAGCCGCAACCGCCGCCCACCAAGGTGACATCATTGAAACACCCCGGCACCGCTGACTGCCAATCAGGAACGTGGAACACAGGTCGGTACGGAGCCAGAGGCCAGGCAGTGTAAAGGAGGGGGGGGGATGACTGTCAGGGCTTTGGAAGTTAGTAATAGTGGAAGCCGGGGTCGGAGGCCGCCAAATCCTGCCAGGGGCCGCCGGCGCCAGTGCCACGAATATGTATCCGACTCCTCCTCGTGGCGGCCCCTGGGGTTTGGCGGCCATGTGCAGGTGCACACCTTGCACATGCCTAAGGCCAGCCCTGCCTCATCTGTCTGACTCGGCCTACATGCAGCTGGATGTCTGCAACCTCCATACAGTGCGCCCCGACCTCAAACTGTCTGTGTGCAGCATGCCTCAGATTTGGCATCCAAGCCTATGGCTCAGACTCTGCATGCACAGACCCCTGTCTGACTGTTAGCTCCAGTTTTATGATTTTATTTCTCAGTAGGCCTCCTAGTGCAGCAGGCCTCATAGGGCCGGATGTAGGTAATCCCAGATTACCGATTATTAAATACCGAATCATACCGATTCGGTATTTAAGAAAGGGCAATCGGGATTTAGGTAAATTTACCGATTTCATTACTGAATTGGTATGATTCGGTAATTACCGAATCGGTAAATACTGATTCGGTAATTGGGGGAAACATTGAAGGGTGGCAGGGTGTCACTTTGACACCCTGTTGCACCCCTCAATTGTGCATGGGTGCACATGTTGCAGAAATACATGCCCTTAGGGCATGTATGTCTGCAACATGGCACTGTTTAAAAAGCGAAAAAAATGCTTTTTAAAGAGTTTTCATTATTTACCACCAACTTCTAGTTGATAGTAAATAACAAACCCCTGTAGCACTGATTGCAGTGCTACCTACATGTCAAAATACAGAATCGGTAATTTTACCGATTCGGTATTTTACAGAATCGGTAAAATTACCTATTCGGTATTTTACAGAATCCGTAAATTTACCTATTCGGTAAAATTACAGAATCTGTATTTTAACATGCCCCTACATCTCCATCTTCAAATACCGAAATAGGCCGTTACCGACCGGTATTTGCCTTCCTACATCTGGCCCATAGTGTTTAAAGTTTAGCATTCTGAGTTTTTCTCCAAGTTACACGTTAATTTATCTTTTCTGTTTTCTATAGCGCAGACGGTCACAAGACCCTATGGGTATCAAAGCGTTTTATATAACTCTAGGCACTCACTTCAAATTAATATACAGCTGTGTTCCATACACGCAGCGCCGGCAGCCTCAATACTTTTTAAATTGTGCGAAGACCACCTCGCTGACGATAAATACACGTAATTCTGTCCAGCTATTCAGTATTTCCTGAATCAAAATGTATTTAAATGACCACGGATCGCATTTCGTTCCAACTTCATTCAGAGAAGCACGCCTCTTAAGATAATACATTCAGCAGTTAGGGGAACAAACCTGGGGCCTGCAGTGGACCAAATCAGTGCTTAATTTGTGCCGGTGCTTAGTGCCAACATCAGCCCAAACCCCAGACCGCTCACAACAATTTCCCAAATAACAGACGCCTCACAATGTTTTTGTTGGAGAAAGTTGTTGCAGATTTATTTGCATAAACATTATGCCAACATGTTGGGTTATCTTACGGGCGATCCAGGGTCAGGCCGCCTCTCGCCACCTGCCCACCTGATGAGCCATAAACCCCCTGTGTTGTTAACCACGGGGGTTTTGTCAATTTGGGGGAAGGGCTAGCCCGCCCCTCCCACCGGCGGATCTCCAGTCCACCCCTTACTCACGCCCCTCCCCCCTAGGGAGGGGCGGAGCGTTGCAGGCAACCCCAGGTTGCTCAGGTCCACAACCGCCCGAAGGACTAACTGGGCACCGTCACTCCTCCAGGATCCCACCAGGGATTTCGCTGGGGATAATTGGCACTCGCACCCTTCCGGTGCTCCTGTAAAGGGTATCCTTCTGTACCTTCCAGCGTTGGATCGCTCTGTAACTCCGCCTGCAACACAAAACAAAATTGTATTAATAAGCCCCCCCCCCCCATCCTGCTTCCCGCCAGTCGGGTTCGCGGTAGGGAGGGAAAACAGCGTACGGGCAGCCACGACCGTCGGGTCAAAGGAGGAGAGGTTATCCAGTATTTGGGTGTCTTTCATAGATTCACGTGCCTGAATCATTCCCCGTCATCGAGACGGGAGCCTCTGGTATATAAAAAGTAATGTCCTATAGACATACATATAAAGGAATAGGCCTAAGGGTCTCACCTTAGTGTCCTATCTAAGTCCTTATGTAGGAAGGACCAAACAGAGTAGGCCCAAGGGTCCCACCTTGGTAGCCTATCTGTGTCCTTTTGTAAAAAGGACCAAAGTAAAGAGAACCAACCAATCAGCTACTACCTCCTTCTAGAACCTTCCTGTGAGGAGCCTCAGTCTCTCAGATTTTCTACCGCACGTTGTGCTAGGGAGTCTCCACCTGAGTTCTCCTCAGGAAACTTACTTTTTTCTTCAAAAATCGAAATTTCTCAACTTCTTTGCTATGGCTTATAGCCAGAAAAAAGGACTCTTTCGAGCCTGTGCTTCATGTGGTAAAAAAAGGCTTCACGTGGAGGATAAACATGAAACTTGTTTATACTGCCTCTACCCCCAACACCAGGCCATGGACTGCAAAATATGTAGAACATTCTCCAACAAAACTCAGAAGGACCGAGAAGGACGTCTTCTGATATGGCTGAACAGACTTAAGAACAAACCAGAGAGCGACCTGGTTTCAGAAGGTGAGAGCATGTCTGGCGCTTCGCAGTTCTCCTTGAAGAGGCCAAGGGTTTCCTCCCCTGGCCCCTTAGACACCCCTCCTAAGAAGGCCTCTAGAAAGTCTTCAGAGGGCAGGCCACCTGTGTCTGACAAGGACCTTCCTGTCCCCAGGAAGCAGCCGCTGATTCCGACGACAACAACAACGTCGATGGTCTCCTCAGTGCTGAAAACCGTCTCGACGTCGACGACAACAGTGTCGACGACGACGGCATCGTCAGCGTCTTCCTCGTCGACCAGAACGACACCTTCATCGTCGACGAGTAGACCTGTGCCGTCTACCGTTCCATCGACGACTAGGACTATGTTGTCGACGACGAGATCGACGTCGAAGACATCGACGACGACTCCGTCGACGAAGGCCACAACGTCGACGAAGCCTCCCACGTCGACGAGGAGCACCCCATCGACGACGAAGCCGTCGACGACGGAGAAATTATCGTCGACGAGAACATCGTCGACGAGGGCGTCGTCGACTGACGCACCGTCGACGAACAGTAAATTACCGCCGATGACTGAGATTTCTACGGAGGCGTCGACGACAGCAAGCACCTGGAAAGAGTCTGAACTGCTTTCACATGCCATGGATGCCCAGACGTCCCATGTCACGATCAAAATAACAAAAAAGCCAATCACACCGGACATGACATCACCTAGTAAGGTGCAACAACTGACCCCATCCTGCTTCTTGCAAGATGAAGAGCTGGATGAAGAGTTATATACTCAGGCCACTAGTCCTTCAGAATTGGTGCTTAAGTGCCAAAGCACAGATGAGGAACAAGAAGTAGAGGAACACATGGAACAGACTGTCCATACTCAGGTGCACACACAAGTAACACCAATGGTGTGCCTACCAGCATCCATTGTCTCGGACCTACAATTCCTCATAAAAGACTATAAAGAGCGGTTCCCAGAGAAAACCACTACTACTGCACCTCCAGTTACACAGGTACCTGCTCCTGTACCTTGACATAAGCCTCCTCCTCTGGTACTTTCTAAAACCCAAGATCCAGCACAAGACGTCATCTCGTCCAACGATGAGGAGAGAGACCACGAAGAGGGGGAAGTCCATGACGACGACTCAGACCCTGACGCAGACCAGGACTACGTCGCTCAATCTCCTTCGGAGTCACCACCCGTAGACATTGGTGGCTTTCATAACCTCATAGAGAGGGCAGCCAAAAGGTTCCATATGTCTATGGAAACACAGGAGACTGAATGTTTCCTCTACGATTTTAAGGAACCTACGAAAAAGACGACAAGGTCAATCCCGATTATTGACTATGGAAACAAGGCAAACAACTAATGCAGACGCCAGCTGCACTTCAGGTGGTAGTGCCCAGGCTTGATAAAAAATACAAAGCCACATCATCGGCTCCAGCATGTCTCACGGGTCACCCCAAAGCAGACTCCGTGGTTACTCAAGCGGCGCAGAACAACTCGCGCAATCCTGCATCTCCCTTATCAACGCCACCCGACAAGGAAGGCAGGAAGCTAGATGCCATTGGCAAACGCTTTTCCACCACATCTGCAATGACGGTGAAGGTCGCGAATTCAATTGCACTCCTGGGCCGCTACAACCGTCAACTCTGGGCAGACATCGCGCCCTACCTCGCTAACCTACCAGAGGATTTGCGGGAGGAGGCACACTCACTACTCCTAGAGGGCCAAACATCGGCTTCTGAACTAATTGACTGTGCTATAGACGTAGCCATGACTGGCTTCAGGCAGCTGGCAGGCGCCGCTGTTCTGAGACGACAAGGTTGGCTTAAGGCCACCTCCTGCCGTCAGGAAGTGCAAACTAAAATCATTGATATGCCTTACGATGGCGAACATCTCTTTGGCGAAAAGATCGATGACGCCCTCACCACTATCAAAAAGAACACAGATATGGCCAGGGCTCTGGGAACTCTACAATTTAGAAACCAGTCCTTTCGTGGTAACAGAGGAAGAGGACAATCTACATACAGAGGGTCCTACCAAAACAGGTCCTCCTACCCGTACACCCAGAGCAAAACTCAGTTCCAACAGCGTCAAGGCCAGACAGGTCGTCAATCTTCCTACAACATATCGACCTACAGGGGAAAAAAACAAAAGAGACCTGCCGGCAATCACCAATGACTCTTCCCAATGGCCAGCCCATCCACCATTGCATTTTTTAAGACTTGGAGGAAAACTCTCGTTCTTCCTGAAGAACTGGCAAAAAATAACGACGGACCGGTGGGTTTTACAACTTATCCAATTCGGTCATTCACTAGAATTTCTCTCGATTCCCCCAATGACACCACCAGCCAAGCGGCCCCACAGACACCTACGGCTGCTTCTTCAGGAAATAGCTTCCATGCTTCAAAAGGGAGGAATAGAGAAAGTTCCACACACCCAAAAAGGAAAAGGTTTCTGCTCCCACTTCTTCCTAATTCACAAAAAAGGCAAGAAATGGAGACCAATCCTCGACCTGAGAGCGCTCAATGTGTTCCTAAAGAAACAGTCGTTCCGTATGGTCACACTACAAGAGATCCTGGGACTCCTGGAAGAAGGCGACTACATGACGTCCCTAGACCTGCAGGACGCCTACTATCACATCCTTATCCTCAAGGGACACAGGAAGTACCTCAGGTTCGCAGTGGCAGGAACCCACTATCAATTCCGTGTTCTCCCGTTTGGCCTCAAATCTGCCCCACGGATATTTACAAAATGCCTCTCTCCTGTGGCAGCCTTCCTTCGTCAACAGGGCCACCAGGTTTTCCCATACCTGGACGACTGGCTGGTAAAGGCACCTTCTGCGATAGCCGCAGCCACATCCTCCAGCGCCTGTCTAAATCTTTTCCGCCGCCTAGGCCTGACCCTCAACAAATAGAAATCGACACTGGAACCAAACAAAGTCATCACTTTCCTTGGAGCGACTCTGGACACGGAACGCGCGAGAGCCTTTCCCTCGCAGGAGAGAAAGACCAAACTCATCTCCTTAGCCACGTCAGTGGCATCGAGAAAGACTCTGCCGGTCCGTACCTTCAAGTCTCTCCTCGGCATGATGTCCTCATGCATTATACTCATTCCACACTGCCGTCTCAAAATGTGCCCCCTCCAGGAAGAACTAACGAGGCAATGGACACAAGCTGCGGGATCCTTCGAAGACCGCATACAAGTCACACGAACTATAGTCAATCATTTGCAATGGTGGAGGTCGCCCAAACACCTGTCGCAGGGACTGCCGTTCCTGCTTCCGGCGGAACCACACGTAATAACAATGGACGCATCCCTAGAAGGCTGGGGAGCGGTCCTGCAAGAACTCCAGATCAATGGCAAATGGACGCCACAGGAATCCAAACTCCACATCAACCTTCTGGAGCTAAGGGCAGTCTTTCTAGCTCTACAAGCTTTCCTTCCACGCATCCGAAACTCCCCAGTGCTCGTCAGGACAGACAACACCACGACGATGCACTACCTGAACAAACAGGGAGGGACGCGATCACTTTCACTCTCTCAAGAATCACAGAGAGTCTGGAATTGGCTTCTAGAGCATGGAATAACGCTCAAAGCCGAATACGTCCCGGGCAAAGACAACGTCTTGGCGGACGCCCTAAGCAGGGAACGGTCACTATCCCACGAATGGGAATTGGATATGGAGGCGCTGAACTACATCTTCGCGGAGTGGGGAACCCCGCAGATAGACCTCTTTGCCACCAGGGAGAACGCCAAATGCCCAAGCTTCGCAAGCAGGCTTCACCAACCAGGAACCCTCGGGAATGCATTTTCCATCGCTTGGCGGAACGTGTTTGCCTACGCCTTTCCGCCATTTCCACTGATACCCAGGGTCCTCAGGAAGATGAAGTCGGAGCCCTGCACCCTGATCCTCATCGCCCCATCCTGGCCGAGGCAGCATTGGTACACGGAACTTCATCGCCTATCTGTCCGACCACCTCTTCGCCTACACAAACATCCGGCCCTGCTCACAATGTCCCAAGGACAGGTTCTCCACCCGAACCTGAGCCCTCTGAAGTTGTCAGCCTGGCTCCTGAATACCGCGAATTCAGCCACCTGAACATTCCGCAGGAGTGTAGAGATGTCCTCGCTAAAGCTAGAGCCGACAGCACTAATAAGACCTATTCTTTAAAATGGAAGCGCTTCTGTGTTTGGTGTGTGACAGAAGGCCTACACCCTTTCCATGTCACCCCACAGCAACTGCTACCATATCTACTGCATCTAGCGCAGTCAGGCCTTGCACATGCGTCCATCAAAGTACATCTAGCAGCGATATCCAGGTTCACAAGAACTTCCACGGGCCCTTCTCTGTGGGCGGACAGGCTTGTCAAACAATTCCTAAAAGGCCTATTCAGATCCTTTCCACGACCAAGACCAATCCCTCCGTCGTGGCACCTTAGCGTGGTCCTTCACCAACTGATGAAGCCCCCCTTCGAACCCATCCACAAAGCGGATATCAAATTCCTTTCATGGAAGACGGCCCTCCTCCTGGCCCTAACCTCTGCCAGAAGGGTCAGTGAACTGCAGGCTCTCTCCATCCAAGATCCTTTTTTGCAATTCAGAGAGGACAGAGTCATTCTGCGAACTAACCCCCGCTTCATACCAAAAGTCCCCTCGGACTTCCACCTTAATGAACCAGTGGTGCTAAAATCGTTCTTTCCAAACCCAACTACTACAGCTGAAAGAACCCTGCATTCATTAGATCTGAAGAGATGTCTCAAATTCTACATCGACAGAACACAACACTTCAGAAAATCATCCCAACTCTTCGTTGCCTTTAGCAGACCAAGGAAAGGCATGCCCCTGACGAAACAAAGTATATCAAGGTGGATCTCTTCAGCGATAACTTTCTGCCATGACAAGGCTGGACGGCCTTTGGAGTCACGAGTCAAAGCCCATTCCACGAGAGCCATGTCCACGTCTGCGGCACTATTTGCTGGAGTGCAAACCCTGGACATTTGTAGAGCGGCGACCTGGAAGTCCCCGCATACCTTCACCAGGCACTACTGCTTGGAAACTGAGCTGACGAGGGATGCAGCAGTGGGCAGAGCAGTGCTTCGCCATCTATTCTAGTGAGGTGAGCCTTCTTACTTCCCACCATCCTTTACTGGTATGCACATTTCTTTATTCCTAGATACTACATGACATTGTATGTTGGTGATTTGCAGTCGCAGATATGTATTATCTTCAGACTCATATATGATGTACCACCACAGAATGTGCATAATGTATTGCTTGCTACTCTGATTCAGGCATGTGAATCTATGAAAGACACCCAAATACTGGATAAGAAATGCGTTACTTACCTGTAACTGCAGTTATCCAGTATTAGTGTCTTTCATAGATTCACATGCACCCTCCCGCCTCCCCTGGAAAGACTCACCTATCTCTCTAACAAGTTTACGCCTAACTAGCTTGGTGCGTACGAAAATCTGAGAGACTGAGGCTCCTCACAGGAAGGTTCTAGAAGGAGGTAGTAGCTGATTGGTTGGTTCTCTTTACTTTGGTCCTTTTTACAAAAGGACACAGATAGGCTACCAAGGTGGGACCCTTGGGCCTACTCTGTTTGGTCCTTCCTACATAAGGACTTAGATAGGACACTAAGGTGAGACCCTTAGGCCTATTCCTTTATATGTATGTCTATAGGACATTACTTTTTATATACCGGAGGCTCCCGTCTCGACGACGGGGAATGATTCAGGCATGTGAATCTATGAAAGACACTAATACTGGATAACTGCAGTTACAGGTAAGTAACGCATTTCTTCCTGTCCGCGTGGCCGATCGAGGGGCAAAGAGGGCACCAGGCCCGCGACCCCAGGCCATATAGCCGCCGACAGCCCCTCCCCCACCGGAAGTACGTCACTGGGGACCCCTGGTCCCCACACTAGACTGCTCAAAGGGGTCTGGGCTATCCTGTGGCACTCAGGGTGGCCTCCCTCTTAGGTGGACCCCTTCGGTGGCCCGGGGCAGCCTGGCATAGTGCCAACATCAGCCCAAACCCCAGACCGCTCACAACAATTTCCCAAATAAGACACCACACAATGTTTTTGTTGGAGAAAGTTGTTGCAGCTTTATTTGCATAAACATTATGCCAACATGTTGGGTTATCTTATGGGCGATCCAGGGTCAGGCCGCCACTCGCCACCTGCCCACCTGATGAGCCATAAACCCCATGTTGTTAAGCGTGGGGGTTTTGTCAATTTGGGGGAAGGGCTAGCCCCTCCCACTGGCGGATCTCCAGTCCACCCCTTACTCACGCCCCTCCCCCCTAGGGAGGGGCGGAGCATTGCAGGCAACCCCCGGTTGCTCAGGTCCACAAGCAACCGCCCGAAGGACTAACGGGGCGCCGTCACTCCTCCAGGATCCCACCGGGGATCTCGCTGGGGATAATTGGCTCTCGCACCCTTCCGGTGCTCCTGTAGAGGGTACCTTTCTGTACCTTCCAGCGTTGGATCGCCCTGTAACTCCGCCATGGCTGTGGGTGTGGCCACCGCCACCCCAGAGCCCCCCCACTTTCTAGCATTCTTTTATTTTCAACCTGCTGCTACCATTGCTTCCGCTAAATCCAAACGGAAGAGGGCCATCCCTTCTTCTGATGAGTGTATACCATCTTCATAAAGGGCCCTGTGCATTCTGCGTGTAGCAACCCCTGTCTTATAAAACCAACCCCATGTTGCTCGGTGCATTTGCGCCTAGCGCGGTTGACCCGCCTGCGAGAGGTCTCCATCGCCTCCCCTGACCTTGCGCTCCGCCTCTAACGCCTCGGGGTACTTTCAGACCACCATAACTCACAAGTCCCCAGCAAGTTTCTCAATTCGCACGAAAGTGCTCCTCATCATGCGCAGCAGGCCCCAGCGCCCCAGGCAGATGTTTTACACATTTCTCATTATGTACACGACCAAATTCTTCAAACATTTCAAACATTATTACACCGACTCCAGGTCACACAACAGCGGCACATAAAAATTGAGGTCTGTGCCTAAACCTGTCTCTTAAGGACGTATGTAATTCTTGTAGCAACTTGGCTCTCAACGCCCCACTTGTTTTATGTGTTCCAGTGGCAAGCCTGCCTGGAAAGCCGTGGTTAAAGCCCCTATTCTAAAGGCGTGGCTGCAAAAGCGCTTGCCTTGGACCTTGTTGCTTGCCAATTCCAAACACACCTCCATTATGCGCTGTACTTGGTATTTTGTCAACGGTTCTCATCAGCATACATCAGGAGGCCCCTCACCTGGAGGGTGGGGGCGCAGCGCCAGGTATCTCGCAACTAGGCGCACTGGGTAGTACTTGGCACTTCCAACCGATTTAACAATATATCTTTTCTCGCCTTTTCCTGGTCCGCTTTAGATCTCCTCAACCTTAGTCAGGACCTCGCCTGTCAGGACAGCATCCCGTCTTCACAAGGCTGCTCCTGTTGTGTCCTGTTTGGAACTCGCCACTAGCTCCCCCATTCTAAATGCACCACAGAAAGCCAGCGCAAAAGTGCTGAAAAGAGAGCTGCTTCAAAAGCGGAGTGAGTGGCCCTCTAGACCCAGTTACCTGCAGCCTGTTCATTCGGAGGCCTCCCTCGGCTCAAGGACATGTCCTTTCCACCTCTGGACAGCTGTGCTGTCCAGCAACCAAAATACCCGATCAGTTCTGCTGCTCCACAGGACTGTGAACTGTATCCGTAATGTCCCTGAACCTCTCAACTATCACTGTAAACTATGCTTAGGAGATGTCACTATTAGTGCTCCATCCCCTCCATTTCAGCACTGTCAAGGCCAATCGCACCCTCCTGGGAATGGCTCACTCATGCCCCCTGCACAAAGCAAGGCCTATCTATGTGTAGCCCATCACCTTGCATATATTCCAGACAGTGTATCAGGGTTCTGTTGAAACAGTTTGCTTGACTGCCGAGTGTGCATTGCTCTGTCCCGAAATGATTTTTTTTTTCTACCCGTTTCCGGCTGCCAAGCTGCTGACATTGCCCGCCCCAACCCTGGGCGAACTAAAAGAGGTTATACTGCTATCCATAAGCAGCTGCTGTTGCTAATAATGATTCCATACAGAACTGGTAAACTAGATGCTGTCCCATATCATTTACACATGGTGCAGCACCCTTGGCCCATCACATCGACTTTCCAAACCCAGGAGCAAGCCTGAGCTGGCTACCCCAAGTCCATGCTGCACACGCCTTACTCTAAGGGGCTCCAACCCCACAGAGCATACGTCCCCTCTCCCCTGCTGTGTGCAAACCCTATAGTGTGTCACAAGTACTGACCTTCGGATAACGTCTGGAAAAGACCCCTCGGCACCCTCCTAAAGATACCATACCAGTCTTCTGCCCATCTACCCTTGTGGTTACCCCTCCTGTGATCTAAGAGCTGTGGTCAGTATTTCCATAAGGTTAATGAGCACAACTGTGGCTGATGTGTAAGGAGGTCCTGGTAATAGCACAACCGCTACACTTAACACTGCTTTTACTCTCCCCTAGAAAAAATCAGAACTGGGTTGTCACCTTGCCCCCCAAGGGCACTTAACCAGGAACAGCATTCAGGCTTCCTTGCCCGGAGCACGCCCTGGCCAGCCTGCTTCCGTTACCACCTGTCCTTCTCAGAGTGGTGCCTGTGTACTTGATCCGATTGTCCTGAAATTAGAAAAAGGTTACACTCCCATCCTGGACGTGCTGACCCAGATCCCCTCACACTGACCCCCAGTGTATTCTTCCCCTGTACCGGCTCCGAGCCCTGGCATGCCAGCCAACTAGGCGTGGTTTGACCATTATAGAACGAAATCTGTGCGTTTCTGGAAGAAAGAACAAATCCATGAAAACAGCCCCTGACCAGCATTGATAGGTAAGGCTATTGCTAAGTCCATTGCCAGGATCAGACCCCCTTCCTTGCGCATCAGTTGCTGTACAAAAGAACACATTCCATTATTGCCCATGGGATACATGATGTGCCCAGATACACCAGTTTTTTAAAAAAAAACGCATTTCATTTTGTCACAGGGAATGCATGATTTGCCCACACTCCTCCACTGCTTACAGAGAGAACACCCCAATTATTGCCCAGTAAAACAACAAATTGCCCAGACTCATCAGTTGTTATACAATAGAGAATATCCAATGATCGTACAGGAGCCACCAACTATACACAGGCTCACCAGTTAACTACCCATGTATTACTGTGTAACCTGCGCGCCCCACAACAGGGACAGTAATGACATTCGGGAAGAACTTGGGTCTCCCAGACACTTGCACACTGCCCCCAGTGTGCTACGACACTTCTACCTGTTGAAAGTTCATGTGCCCCCCCCCATGTGAGTAGGGCGGTTCTCTATCTTTGTTCCTGCATTTGAGACATAAAACATCCATTAGGAGCCCTGCCCCCCCCTCATATACCAATATGGATTCTCTGCAATGAGACAGGGGCCATCAATGCCCCCCGCTACCAAGGCCAAGCCTGTCAGTTACGAGCACTAGTTTTCTTACTCGATCGCCAGGATCAGAGCCCCTTACTTGCACACCAGTTGCTGTACAAAAGAACACATTCCATTATTGCACATGAAATGCATGCTATGCCCCGACACACCAGTTGTGTAAAAGAAAGCGCATTTAAATTATTTCACAGGGCATGCATGGTTTGCCCAGGCTGCCACTGCTTACCGACAGAACACCCCAATTATTGCCCAGTAAATCAACAAATTGCCCAGACTCCTCCTTTGTTTTACAAGAGCAAACATCCAATTATTGTATAGGAGCTACCTGCTAAGCTCAGATACACCAGTTGACTAAGACTGTAATACTTCCATGGAGTGTAACCTGTGTGCCCCACAACAGGGACAGTAATGACACCTAGGGGGGGACCTGGGAGTCCCAGACCCTAGCACACTGCCCCCAGTGTGCTATGACCCTTATACCTGTTGATAGTTCAGTTGCCGCCCCCCATTTGAGTAGGGCATTTCTCCATTTTGTTCCTGCATTTGAGACATAAAAGCATCCATTAGAAGCCCTGCCCCCCCTCATATACCATTATGGATTCTCTGCAATGGGGCAGGGGTCAACAATGCCCCCAAACTACCCAGGGCAAACCTGTTTGTCTGTTAGGAAAAATAGGTTGTCCACATTACGTTCTCGTAAGGAGTTGGGTGAGTCAAAACTAAGTCAATTATACAAATGCCAAGTCAAAATGACTGTTGCACTTTGGTGTGTGTGATTTAGAATAACTTCTTAACTCGTTCCCCTACTTATTCTCCCAGAACCACCTCTTCCTCCCCAGCCTTCAAAACTGACCTCAAAGTTCTCCTCCTTCAAAGACACTACCAAATGTAATTCATGCCCTCTCTATTACCTGAAGTATTGCAGTATAATCCTACTACCTGTGTTTGGTACTCTGCTGTAACATGCACACGTCACTTTCTTCTTGTAACACATTGTTTGCTACCTCTTACAATGCGTTCGCGTTCGATGCTTGAACAAGTGCCCCCATTGCCTGCATGACGTTAGTTCTTGTGTTTGAATGTCTGCCAAGTATTGTAGTATTTTACCTCTACTTGTACTTTATACGCCTTTGGGACATTGCACACAGGTTAGATCTTGTGTTTGAATGTCTGCCATGTCTTGCAGTATTTTACCTCTACTTGTACTTTATACGCCTTTGTGACTTGCACACATGTCACTTCTTCCTCCTTTAAAGCACTGTTTGCTACCTCTTGTATTGTTAGCTCGTGTTCGTCACTTTGTTTCATGTAACAGCGTTAGCTTATGTAATGTGTCACATATAGTTCTCTCATGTATCGGTTCTGCTCCAGTGTGAAGCGCTCTGCGACCTTCGAGTAAAGGCCGCGCTTCGAGTAAAGGCCGCGCTATATACAGGCATACATAAGAGTGAGTACATGATAGTCAACTGCGGCGGGATGTGGAGTGTCAAAGCAAGACACGAACCCGGTTCCCCAGCATCAAAGTCGACTGCTTTCGCAGTAAGGCCACATCCTCTCCGCTCTCTGCACACCAAGAACTAATCAAATCAAACCCCTATGAAAACGGCGGGCAGTGACTAATCATCGTACCTCAAAGGTCCCTGGAGCTCCTCTAAAACGAGAATGAATTGGCCCGGTGAGCATACCAACACATACACTGCCCTTAATGAAGTTGTTCCCAACTCCTTAAAACCGATTAACATACGTGAGCCTAAAACGCTGCCATGCCTTGCCCAGATAGCCTCCTGAACACTAGCTTGCGGCCTAAAATACATTAATTGACCTTCCTCCTTTGTAACCAAGCATAAACTTGTATGAAACAAAGGCTCTCCCAATATTGCCTATTGATGTGCTCTACCTGACCTAACATAGAATAGTTGTCAAATGACTGCCTTTAAACTACACCAATTGTGGTCCTCAACCCTGGAAAACCACGTCCAAATATTCAATTTAAAGACTTTACATGACTATGGAAGTGCCTTCCCAGTGTGTTCTTGTGGTATGAGAGTCTGCCATATATTGCATTATTATCCTTCTACCTGTGTATGGTACTCGTTTGTTACACCCACACGTCACTTTCCTCTTGTAACACACTGTTACCTATCTCTTACATTTTGTTTGTTTTCGATACCTGCACAAGTGCCACCAGTGCCTACGAAACGTTTGTTCTTGTGTTTGAGTGTCCTCCATCTATTGCAGTATTTTACCACTATGTTTAATTTATTTATCTTTTAACCTGCACACTTGTCACTTTTTCCTCCTGTAATGCACTGATTGCTACCTCTTGTAATTTCTTTGCTCACTATTGTCACTTTTGCCTCATATAATCTAACAATTGCTTTTGTAATTTGTTCACTTGTAATGTTCTCAAGTAACAGCTCTGTTCCTATTGTGAATCGCTTTGACACTTATGGGTAAAGTCTGCGCTACATAAAACCACATAAATACATAAATAAATAATAGTTTCTACAAAGGAACAGAGGCGCAACGCCATCCCTTGTAATCCCAGAAAGAGGACACCGCCGAGCCTCGAACCCTGGGCACACGTCCCAAAATCGGAAGTCTTAGCTGCCGGCCCATCTTCTCTACCTCGACTTGGCGCTCCTAGGGATACAATTCAATACCCAGCCACCTAAAGTACAGTAAATAGGCATGTGACCGATGCATGTAAAAGACATGGGCATGCCCGGCCGGGCATAGAGTTGAGCCGCTCGGGTCCCCGCAGTTTGAAAAACGGAAGGGAGTGGGGGGGAGGGGGGAGAAGGGAGGCGCACTCGTGGTTTCTTGAGCTCCCAAAATGGCGGAGGGAGCTTGGGGCATCTTGAGGCACCGCACTTACACCCTTCACCAAAAGCGCCTTGGCCGCGTAGGTACAGGAGGGGGAACCTACCTAGAAACTATGGACTCCTATTGTGAAGAGCTCCGACCTCAAAGGCCAGCGTCTGTGCTATAAAACATACTCAATAGCCAAATAATTTACCGGGGGAAACCCGACCGGAAAAGCCAACGAGTTAATAATTTCATACCAAGTAGCACAAAATACAAAAATCTTGTTCCCCTTAACGCGCTTGCGCACCACCCCACCCTCCCCCGCAGAGGCCTGAACGTGATCCCGGCAGGCGCCAAGCCGCGAGCCCGGCCCCGCCCCACCCCTCGTGTGCGGCCCGCCCGACGTGCCCAGAGCCTCCAGACAATGGGGGGGGGAGGGGAGAGAGGCGCGGCACCACATCACCCGGTGCCCCGCACCAACAAGAAGCCACACACTACCTACCCCAGGCAAGGGGGGCCGGACCGCTGGGAGCACCAGGTGAGGTCGAACCGCAAGCACCCCGGCAAAAGTCCACCAGGTGGTGGCAAAAGTACAGGGCCCGTTGAGCACCAGCGACCCGCAGAGCCCGGGCCAGCAGGCTAGCAAGAACACCGCGTCGCGCGACCCACCAAATGTGCCCCCACCCGAGTAGGCCAGCAGCGGGCCGCAACCTACCGTCTCCGTCGACAAGGAAAAGGAGGCCATGCTTGCAGAACTCCCCCGCATAACCCACACTCACAGGGAAGCACACCTAAGCAGAAAAAGGGGAGACATCAAGCAAGATTCAGTGAGAGGGCACCAGGGCAAGTCCGCGCGCACGACCACGCGGCCCCGGAGGAAACGGGGCGCCGACCCCCCTCCCACGAGGAACACAACACCCGGCCAGGCGGAGGGCACGACAAGGAAAGGGCCCGGAGGCAAGGCCGAACTCACACGTCCCGCAACAGACGATCCAAAGGCAAGCCGCCCCTCGCAGCTTGTCACCTGATAGGCAAAGTAGACCGCGGCCTTGTCCAGACTGTGCTTAGCGGTTGTGGTGAGAGGATAGCCTCTCCCATATCCGGTGAACCATTGTCCACCCTCTTGCTCACACCCCCCCCTCCAAGGGGCGGAGCGTTCAAGCGACCCCCGGTTGTCCAGGTTACCAACCGCCCGTAGGATAACTGGGCGCCGTCGCACCCCAGGGTCCACCGCACAGATCTCCCGGGGATAATGGGCCTCAGCACCTTTTGTGCTTCCGCATAGGGGACTCCTGAGTACCTTTCGCCTCTGGATCGTCCTGTAACTTCTCCTGCAACACAAATAACAAATATTACAAGCATAGCTCCCCCCCCCCTCCCACACGCCAGAAGTGACGCGCATGCAGCTGGCTGCTAGCAGCTGGGACCTAAAGGCTGGTGCGCTTGCCATCTTGTGGCACTACGGTGTTCGCCCTCTTATGAGGGTCCCCTGCGGCGACGAGTCGGTAGGTCAGCATAGTGCCAATATCGGCCCGCACACCAACCCCCCCAATAACATGTTGCATATAAATAAATAGACAAGACAACTTCTTGTTGGGAAAAAGTAGCTGCAGGTTTATTAGCATAACATTATGCCAAAACATGGTGGGCTATCTTACAGACGATCCAAAGGCAAGCCGCCCCTCGCAGCTTGTCACCTGATAGGCCAAGTAGCCCAGACGGTGCTTAGCGGTTGTGGTGGGAGGATAGCCTCTCCCATATCCGGTGAACCATTGGTCCACCCTCTTGCTCACAACCCCCCTACAAGGGGCGGAGCGTTCAAGCGACCCCCGGTTGTCCAGGTTACCAACCGCCCGTAGGATAACGGGGCGCCATCTCACCCCAGGGTTCACCGCACAGATCTCCCGGGGATAATGGGCCTAAGCACCCTTTGTGCTTCTGCATAGGGTACTCCTGAGTACCTTTCGCCTCTGAATCGTCCTGTAACTCCTCCACAGCCCTGGATGTGGCGACCGTCGCAGCCAGGGCCCCCCACCTGAGCTCCACCTTCCTAAACACAGCCTGCTGAAAAAAGGGCTTCCTGAATATCCAACCGGAATAAATCCATGCCTACTCTGGAGAGGTGGACTCCTTCTTCGTCAAAGCATCCTGTGGATTTGGCGTGAAGTTCCCTATGCCTAATGAAGCCAAAGCCCATCAGCTCCGCGAATTTACGCATTGAGCAGTTCACTTTCCTTCGCGCTACTTCTAGCGCTTGCCCAGCGCGAGCCCCGAGCCAAACCCGGCGTGGTGTGATCTCAGACCACCACAGCTCGCAAGGTCCTAGTAAGTTGCTAATCTTTGAGATGTTCACTTTCCTGTCCCTCAGTAGGAACCTTTTACCTAAGATAGGCAAGTCATTCCCTCCCAGGTGCAGGATAAGCACGTCTCGGGGGGGGGGGGGTGTTCCACTATAATTCTTGTTTTAGACAGCCCAGCACCCCATTCCAACGCAAGCCGTTTATACCGCGCCATACAAATTGAGTTTTGCTAAACCCATGGTTCCACTTCCTGCTTTCAGCCCACAGAGCCAACCTGGATACACCCTCGTGGCCCAGCACCCGGACCGTTGTTCCTGGTAAATAAAGAGAAGTGTTGAACGTAACTACTTTTATTAAAACATGCATGTAAAACACACTGGCATGAAAAAAACACACTTCAAAAGATACACAACAAAACTCAGTTTGTAGGACCGGGCCAAGAGTGCCCAAAATTACAAGCTACTGTCTACAGTACCAGAACAAAACCTTCACAAATTTTCTGCAAACTCTGAGAACTACTTGCTGTTATCTGGTCTGATGTACCTCTTATAGCAGTCTGAGGTCCATCTCCCTTATTGCTTAATGCCCTCTACTTGTACCCCTTCAGAAAATGCAGTGGTAGCTGCACCTATACGGAAAGAGTGTGTGCCGAACCGTTTGCCCTGAGTAGAAACACCTGCCGAAGACAAACATGCATGCATGACATGTTCCACTTGATATTTAGTGAGCGGAGTGCCATCTGAATGCATGAGGAGATAACCATCACTAGATGGGCGGATGGCTAGGTAAGCCGCCAGGAGGCTCACTGGGCAAAAATTGGGCAAGCCTAGGCTTTGTAACCAAAACTCTATCCCCCTACCCTGCTGGTCAGTTTTGGATTGACGCAGGGTGATCTTGAGAGCATCACCTATTACCAACACATCCTGCAGTAACATTGCTACACCTGACTTGTCATACTTTGATTTGGCCAACAGCTCAGAGATCCTGAAAGCGCCAAAGAAAGCTAAACTGAAAGCGGATGCGAACAAAGCCGTCTCGTACACAGAGGAAGTAACCTGAGGTAAACTCAAGATCATTCTTTGGAGAGTTATGAAATCAATGGGCGATCTGTTGTCGAGCGCTTTGGGTTCACCTCTAGTCCACCCCTTTAAAGCTGCCCTGATAACAAAGGTCCTGGTAGGGTCAGCTTGTCCCTTCAACTTGGCATTGTGGCTAATGGCTGCTAGGTGGCCTGATATCCAAGAATGGCTCTTTCTGCTTTCAACTCAGCGGCTGCCCCAGAGTCCTCCCACGACCCCACAGTGGCACAATTGTTTTTTACACATGCTTTGTATCTCTTGTTAGTGTTCGGCGCCAACGACCTCTCCCCCAGGGCCATCATTCTGTTCACCACTTCAAAAGGTACCAGAGTTGTGCTGGGAAGGGGGTGGCTTCCTCTCTCGCTCTTGGCCAAGCCTCTCGGAACCGTTGCCACTGAAAACGAGAGAGCGTCGGCTGCGATGTTCTTCGTACCCTGAATGTGTCACGCCCTACATTCGACATTGTTGTAAAGGCAAGATCGCACCAGTTCGCGCAGCAGGCATAAAACTAGGGGGCAACTAGCAGAGTGAGAGTTGATGGCCTGTACTACTGCTAAGTTGTCTGACCACAGCAGGACCCTTTTGGCTGACAGGATAGCAGGCCATAAGTGAAAGGCCACTACGATGGGGAACAGCTTGAGTACAGTGATCTTTGCTGTCACCTTTTTCTTTACCCAAGCGTTGGGCCATTTCTCAGCGCACCACTCCCTGTCTAAGATGGCGCCAAAACCGTGCCTACCTGATGCATCTGTGTAGAGGGCAAGGTCAGGGCTGCCAGCCCATGGAGCCCTCCAAATCACTGCCCCATTGAAGTTGCGCAGAAACTCAGACCACATGGCCATATCGTGTTGAATGCCCTTGCTCAGCTTCACCATGTGGTGCTTTTTGGATATATTTGCAGTGGCCCTGGCGAGTCTCCTGGCAAAGACCCTACCTGCTGGGATGATTCTGGCAGCAAAGTTGAGGAGACCTAAGATGCCCTGGATGCGCACCAGAGAAGCCTTGTCCAGCCCTACCAGCGCCTGAATCTTGTTAGTCAGGTCGCGCACCTTATCAGCTGGTAATCTGGACTCCCCTGCAATCGTGTCCATCTCTATTCCCAGGAAAGTCAAAATTTGCGCTGACCCCACTGTCTTACCAGGAGCAAGGGGTACCCCCAGGTGGTCTGTGAGAAGAACAAAGTCTGCCAGTGCCTGAGACCAAAGCTGTGTCCCTTCGCTCCCGATGAACAAAAAGTCATCCAAGTAATGAGTTACCCCTTCTACACCGTACGTGTCTTGGAGTGCCCCTTGCAGGAAACAACTGAAAGCTTCGAAGTACGCACAGGACACAGCGCAACCCATGGGCATGCATTTGTCATAGCAAAACTTACCGTCTAGCTTGAAACCTAGTAGGTGATAGCTGCTCGGGTGGACTGGTAATAACCTGAAAGCTGATTCAATATCTGCTTTGGCTAACCAGGCCCCACTGCCCGCCCTCCTAACCAGGTCCAATTCTACGTCCAGCGTGCAGTATGACACCGAGCATGCTCCCTCCTCTAAACCATCATTGACCAAAGTCCCTTTAGGATAGGAGAGGTGATGAATGAGTCTAAAGGCACCTGGTTCCTTCATGGGTACTACCCCCAGGGGAGATGCAACAACATTTTCAAGTGGCGGTGCAGGATAGGACCGCCTATTCTGCCCAATGCTCTCTCTTTTTCCACTTTCGCCCTAACCACTTCTGGTTGATCTTTAGCAGATCTTAGATTGTCAGCATCCTTGCCCCCCAGAGCACCTGTAAAAGGGATCTTAAAGCCTTCATGAAAACCAAACAACAGCAAGAGTCTGTCTGCTTCTAAAGGATAACGCCTGAGCAAGGGAGTGATGTCTAGAATCACAGGGGACACACCAACTGGTGCTTGAAGATGAACATTTGGAAGGGGAGAGGGTGTAACTGGAGAGAGAGCGCCTAGAAAACTCGCTTAGCTGCAAAGGGGGAGGGTGTGAAAGCGTGGAAGGGGTAGCCAGATTCCAAATTTCTGTCCCCCTTTACTCGCTGGCTGTGTGCTCTGCTTAGGGTGGCATGAGGTTGCGGGGTGGGGTCCCCCACAAGTGTTACAGGCATGTAACAATTTGCATGTCTTACCCCAGGACCAAGACCCATTGTTGAAGAGACGGCAAGTACCCGGGGGGGAATCGCTTGAAGCCACCTCTGAAACCACCCCTTCTGCGGCCTCCTCGAAAGGCGTGTTTACCCTTACCCCGAAACTGAAATGATCCCCCTGTCGAAGACTGCCCACTGGGAAGACTACCTGGTGCGATGACCGAGAGCTGGCCCCGTGCTCCCATGTGCTTCATCCAGAGCTGCACTTCTTTTTGATCCCAGTTCATCTCTGGGCATTGAGACATTTTCCTTCTGAATTCCCTATCGTAATTGATCCATCCATAACCACCCCATTTCAAGGCCTCCTAGTGAATGATCCTAGAGTATTGTACCAGGCCTGGGCCCTCTTCAGGAAATCTTTCCATTGTGACTGACGCTAAAATGGAAAAGGCATCTAACCAATTAGAAATATTCTTTTCAGACCATGGCTGATACTTTACTTTTTTGTCCTCTTCCTTTGCGCCACACCTCCTAGCGTCCAAGCCTTACTGATCCAACATAAGGAGAGTAAAGATATCTATAAACTCCCTTCTCCAAATACCCTCTTTGGTAGCTTGTTGTACCTGCCAAGCCAAGGAGCATCGCCCGGAAAGGAGCGGTGCGATGGAGATCGCAGGAACGGGAAGGTAAGAGCGCAGGCAATGGGCTGGCAGCAGGAGGCACCCCTGTGGAAGCGTTTGTAGAGGCCGAGGGCGTGCTGGGAACCAAAGGAGTGACCGGGGGAGGAGCGGCGGGTGGACTCCCCAAAGGCTCCGCACTCTGCGCCCCAGTCGTATTAGCCACTGTTGTGATCGCAGCCTGCACTGAATCCCCTTGCTTAAAAGTTTGCACAGATGACCACACAGTGGAAGCTGCCGGAGCAGGACTCACGCTAACAACGCTACTTCCCCCACCACGAGGCGAGCTAGCAGCAGTAAACCCCCCTTGGAAACGCCCCATAAAATTGTTCAAGGTGTCCATCATTTTAGCTAGATCGTCTCTTGTTATGAAATTACCTTGGGCAGCCTGGTTGTCCTTAGAGAGGACCAAGGGGCGGCGGCGTAGGAATTGCCCCTTGTGAAGGGACCTCACGGAGTCGCCACCGTTTTGCTTCGTGTCTGCGGCAGAGATTCCTGGGGGAAATCCCCAACAGTGGGCTTTCTGATCCGTTTGGGCCTGGAGGGAGCGGCATCGGCACTGTTCAGGGTATCCGACGATGGAGAATCACCCGGGAAACCAGAATCATCTGGCTCCGGTGTGTGCATCAAACTCTGTGCCCAAGCAAGGCCTTTAAGCTTTGCCATCTCCATAAAGTCTGCCCACTGTGCGTCCTGGGACGTGCCCGGCAACGAGTCCTCCACCTTGGAAGAGGGGGGGAGGGGAACTTTGGCTGTCCATTCTCACTTCTGTTCGCCCTCACGGGATCTGGGGATAAAAAGTAGGATCAGCCACAGTACACACATGAAGAAAAGTACCCTGTCCATCTGAGTTAACAACTGGTGCGTGTCCCAGACCCCTCCATACTCACATCACAGCGTAGCGAAAACGAAAAGTGCGATCGATGCGGGGTAAACTCAGCGAGAGAGGGCGGAAAAGGGGTTATGGAGGGAAATAGGTAACGTTAGTTGGTGCACTTGTAGGTGACAATCAATGTGACATCACTCTGTCGTGCTCCCTATCCCTTACTGTGTGCCTGCCCCCTCCCTCTGTGCCTTAACAATGAGCGTCCTTAACCGTATACCTGTATCTGGCCCCCCAATTGCCCCTGGACCGACTCCTCGACCTTTGCGCTGAATACTTTTCCTTGAATCCTGAAAGATAAAAAACATTGTCACAACGTTGCTTTCCTTCCTTCAGCTGAGCTCTTTAATCTGTATTGCTCCTTCAGCTTCTGTTGTCGTGCCACCATAGCCCAGCTTCCTTCCAGACAGTCCTCGCCAGCCGTACACGTACAATTCCTGAAGGTACACACATGTTAGTGCCGACTTGTACATAACATACATCCGCCCTATTGCCCATATTTATTACTCCTAAGTTTCCCCCCCGCGGAGCCCAATAAAAGGTGAGGGGGGGTGGAACATTGCGGCCCTAGTACCATAAAAAGGAAGGCTGCATCTACATCCTAATAGCCTCCCCACTTGTAAATGCATTGTCCACCAGAACTGCACGGAAAACCCTATGTCTGAGCGCTGACGTGACTCCAATTCCTTTTACTGCGGATACCACTCTCGCGAACCCCCCGGCTTAGAATTCCTAATAACCCTGCACTCCATGAAGCAGACTCCTGCGGCGAAATCACCTCAAGCTCGTGAGCAATTGAAACATGTTATTGCGCGCCACTTCGCCACACTCCATGACACAATGCACCTAACGGGACCAGGAACGTCTGCCAGCGCTGGCTAGCACCATGCATGCGTAACCTCAAACTCCCCCCACCCCCTCCCCCCTGCATTCGATCGTTTCTCTGGAAATCTAAGGAGCGCCTGCCTCAGTTCGCATTCAAGTTGCGGGGGAAAAACTGGACCTTGTTGTGCAAACCTTTTAGCGCCCCAACCAAGGAAAACCAGGGCAAACAGACGCTGAAAAAGCGAGAGGTATTCCGCAATGGGAGCTGTCCAGTGCCCTCGACCAAGTGGCCCGGCCCTAAACCGCCCAGAAAAGAACCATGGAATTCAAACGTCAATTAAAGCATCCCGCTTTTCTTCCCGCATCGACCGACAACGCGACCCGCAGGCCGAGCGGCGCACCACGAGTGGCTGTAAAACATCTCAGGGGGTGTCGAAAGGTGGCACCATACTCCCTTAGCCCAACTCAAAGCAGTCCTAACGATGCTCCCACGCAAGGCAGCAACCTAAACCTGCCCGCAATAACAAAAGATCATGCTTGTGTGTATCAAAATAATATACAAAAGGTTGAAAACTAAGGAAACATGAGCACCGTATCCCCCTTAATCCAAGATATCGAAGGAGCTGCTATGTAATTTACCGCCCCGGACCGTTTCCAAACAAGCACCTACTGAAATTAGTGCCTCCAAAATGTCCGCCCACAAACGATATTCAGATAGAGGGTCGGACAATGAAGCCAATCTGTCCCTTAAAAATGGCCGCGCTGGGCGCCATTAACCCACTGCACCGGACAGTAGTGCCCCTCAAAATGGCCGTATCTGGATGCCATTACCACGTGGTGCAAGAGAAAACAACACCCAAAACAGCACCATCTACGCGCTAGGTCTCAAGTTGCGTGTCAATTTATTACTCGGACACCCTGTGGCTTGGCCCGGTAAAACTCACCTCCTGATATTCTGACACACTCGACTCAGAAGAGGAAAGCCAGCCCCAGAAACAAACGTGCGAGGAACACTACGACCAAATACCCGTACCCCTACCTAGTTTAACCGTTGGTGTTCCGCAAACCTAAAGTAGGGAAAGCCTCGATGAAAGGGGGGGGGGGATTGTAGAATAAATCTGTGTCGGCAACGTCCACCCGCGTGGATAGCCCCCACCTCCTCCGCGCTGCCTTGACCTGGTCGCATCCCTACCGGCAACATGCCCCCCTTACAATCCTACCAGCGCCACCCGCAGACACCCTCACAAGTATCAGAAAACAAACGGCACACAGCAGTCAAGAACTCGTGGTAGCCATAACACTGAACACTCAGCCGAGTGTCTCACGCCACCACTCAACACGCCCTGAGCAGCAAAATACATCCCCAAACACTTTCTGATAAAATAAAGATGCCTCAGGAATGGAACAGCCCTGAAGAAAGCGCCCGGGCAGACTGGATTGGACATAGCGAGTCCGCTGGCTACCCGGAGGAGAAGAACCACCTCGCCAAGCCCAGAACAAAGAAATCCAAAAATCACACACAAAATTACCACAGAACAATGACATAAACCCCGACACAAGCCCAGGGCAGATAAAGTACATCCCCAGAAAACCCCCCACTGCTGATAAAAAGCCCCCAGCAATACAGAGAGAAAAAAGCCCTGGAAGAGGTCCAGAGAGGGCGAACCCCTGTGCCGTGCCCAGCCCCAAAATCACACAAATTAAAGAAGGACCAAAAAAAAATGTGCATATCTGATAAAACATGCGTACCCCAGCTTCAGCGGCCCGCTACTATGCAGGCCGCCCGGCCCAGCTCCTCTCCCATAATGGGGGAAGCAGGCACGAAGGGGGGAAACAGCTCACATACAGACGATCCTGGGCACGACCAACATCGAGGGCAGAAGGACGACAAAGAGGCCGCCTAGAGGGAGGGGGAAGCCTAAATACCCCGACCCCCCCCCCTAACCCCCGCCCCCCCACCGCCGGAAGTGACGCGCCTGCAGCTGGCTGCTAGCAGCTGGGACCTAAAGGCTGGTGCGCTTGCCATCTTGTGGCACTACGGTGTCCGCCCTCTCATGAGGGTCCCCTGCGGCGACTAGTCGGTCGGCCAGCATCAGCCATGCAGTTTGACTTACTGCTATCTGCTTCGTACAAAAGAAATACCATTCAAATACCTTCCAACTCACAAATTCATGCCACAGTGAGATGAGGGGGCGGGGCCTTGATGGGCGTCAAGGCCTCATGCTCTGGGCTACCTAAGAGGCAATCTGCCCTCACCAAGCCCCCCCACCCCCACGCCTCCCAGATAAATAATAAAAACAGAGGGTCATTGAGGCTGCTGCAGATGCCCTGGGGTGTTTTACATCTCTTAATGGATCTGAAAACGAGCTGAAAATCCACTGTTTACAGCTCCTTTTTCCTGCCACCATGTGATTTTTGGCTCCTCGCCGGGTGACAGTGTGAAGGGAAACGAAATCGTGTGACACACGGTGGCACCGTGTGAGTTGACAGGTATGCATTCATTGTAGTTGAAACTGAATGCTGTTTTCAACTTTGTTACCCTGCCTTTTAGATTGCATCCATCTTAATACAGCTGAAACACTCCTAGTAAGAGCGACAATCCATTCCCTGTATCTGACCTGTCTATGCGGCTATTGGGTTGAAACAAGATATTCCGTCTGTGGTTTGACAAACGAGTCTGGTATTAGAAGGGGCTCGTTTTCCCGCTCCCCTCTTTCTCCAGATGCCTTCTGTCTTCATAATAAAATATCACTTGTGTGATGGTGCCTGGAGATTTCATGCTGTAAGGCGAGCCTGCTGAAGCACTGCATTAGTGCTGGCCAGTAATGCACTGCTTGTGGGCAGTTCTGCCTTGGTGCTTATTAACTCTTATTAACTCTTATAGGGCACATGCCTCACCCAAGAGGGAATCCTGGTGCTAGATAAGAAGGTGACTCTGCTGGCCGAGTTTCTGATATACAGACCATGTGGAATCTCCCCACCACAGTGGGTAATTACAAATGCACCAAATGCAAAGCTTGTGCGATGTGCATGGAAACGAAGGCAATCACACATAACAATCTGACTATCCACCTGAAGACATTAACCAACTGCAACAGCCAGGGAGTGATTTATGCCATTTTCTGCCCATGTGGGCAGATATACATAGGTCAAACCAAGCAAAGGGTGAAAAAACCGGATACTACAACATTGTAGCAGGATAAGGTGTCAAACTACAGGAGCACCCCTAGTTGAACACTTCATGTCATTGTCCCACACACCTGAATCCCTCCGATGGGTGGTCATCGAGAAGATTACACTTGGTGCCCGGGGCGGAGACCTAGACTCGGTCATGAATTTACGTGAATGCAAGTGGATGCAAACGTTTGATTCTGTCCAAAATGGTTTGAATGAACAGGATACAACTTTTTCTCAAATGGCATTACTCAGCTAACAGGCGCAGTATATGCAGAAATGTGGACTTTAGCTGTTTACTAGAACACTTGTTTTCCCTATGCTCATGGGTTGAAAGTCTTTTTCCATAGAGACCGGCTGGCTAATATTATCTGTTATGTATCATTTATGATTGCTCTTACGTTAAACATATGACAACATCTTTTCCTTAAACGTTTAACCATATGGCTCTAATGACACGATGCGTTTGTACATAATATGTGATACTTACATCAGTACCTTGTAAATAGCACAAGCATGTGATTAGAAGTGTTTCTGTTGCCATTATCGCAATTTTTAACAGTCTTCAATATGTGCGTAGCGCTGTTTTGCTCTAACCCAACCTCACTATAAAGACCAAAAGATCGGGCTCAACTTCATTCGCCAGTAAGTAATAGTCATTAGAGGGACTGTTCTGTCCGTTACAGTACAACACAACCTTTACATGGTCCCTAACGTGAGTATCCCGCAGCGGGACTTTAGACACGTTCCCTAAATACCAAGACGCTCCGATTGGCCACGAGCAGCCGAGCCCCTGGGAAGTATCCGGCGGCTGCACCTCGCGGCGCAGACCCGACCGGCAAGCGAGCACGGAGTATCTTGCAGACAGCTTCTGCTGTCTAAACTAACGGTGAGCTTCGCAATCAGTCTTGAACTAACTATCAATCCTCGCCGCGGCCCCAGCGGTCGTAGAGATGTGACGCGCGCTGTATAACAGCGCTTTTTCCTTTTTGATTAAGACAATACTTATGCGCAAATGCCAGCAACTATCCTAGCGGTCACTCCAGCGCTACATTGTAGCGCCAATTCATTATGATGGGACCTCTACTTTTTAGAAAAGGACTGACCTTCAGACCGCCCTCTTTAAAAATAAAAATAAAAATAATAGTATGCTTCTCATAATCCCAGGCAATTGCCATTAACACTAGGCTATGTTACATTCCTCCCCCTCCAGAACCGCGTGTGGTGCGTGAACTATGTCCGCATAAACGCTGATTTGGCTGGAATAGAGAAACAACCCTTTGGATGGAAGGCTCACATTCCCAGTAAGTACCCCCCTAGGATCTTTTAGAAAATTAATGCGTGTTTCACGCCTACAATTATTTGTGCTAGTAATTAATTATTCCCCTTTCAGATGAAGGCGGGATAACCACTCCAATAGAAAGGAACCCTTGATGGTCCTACTACAATGGCCACGTAAGGGCCCCTGCTAAAGTAAGCCATTCCCCACTTTTGATATGTTCCCTTAGTGTGTTTTTTAGTTTCTTTAAAAATATGATACATTCATTTAAAATTGTTATTCTTAGGCGCTCCTGTTCTCTCCTGTCCTGATGAAGACCCCAATTTGAGGATCAAACCTACCCTTTAACCTGGGGGTCGAAACGTAGACCTGATCACAACCGCTCGCCAATCATAGGATTAATCAACAGAGTAACACGATTCCTATGTATATGTGCATATTTGGAACTTCAGATCTAACTACAGACTGTAAAGGGTTTATTTTTATCCCACTGTGATTGCTTCTAGTCACAACCACCTTTACCCAGTCCTCACGTGTTCCCCATCACACCTATCCTACCTGTCTCCCCACCTCTATCACTTTGAGCGCGACATTTATGTAGACAATTGGTGTAAAACGTCTGTTTTGTCTCTCTAATTGATGCTCTTAAGTGGTATATTCATATGAGACTAAATGTCCACTGACGTGTATATGATTCAATGACGCAAATTGAATAAGTATATTTCTTTTGTCTGCATGTAATGACATTCCCTATGCCCAGGTACCCATTGAATTGAACCAGGTACCTGTCAAATACTGTGCTGGAATTAATGAATAAATAATATAAGCACACTCTGGATATAACCTTAGTTTGTTCTATACCTGATCTATTGCTTGTTTAACATTTATTGTTTTTATGAATCAATAGACTCTGACCATTGTTATTGTAACTAACTGAGTTTCTGATATAGGCAGAGCCAGGTTTTTAGTTTCTTGTGGAACTCAAGCAGGCCCGGACTGGCGCTTCCGGGCACCGGGCAATCCCCCGGTCGGCTGGAGGGTTTTGGGGGCCGGTTTTTCCGAAAAGGGGGCCGGTTTTGTGTCTGGGGGCCGGTTTTGCCCCCGCGGCGGCACAGCGTGTGGTCACACAGGCTTTGTTGAAATCGGCAGGGCCGGCCAGCAGCCCGGCACGCACTCGCGTATAATTTGCATGCATTGCAGGCAGCAGGCCTGCACGAACGCCCCCCCCCGTGCACTCACTAACTAAGTCGGGTCCGTCACGGACCCCGTCCGTAGCCGTTTTACTTAGCCGCCTAGTAACATAAACAAATACAGAATAGAGGAGGAGGGGGGAGGTGCCTGTGCGCAGCGCGCAGAATTATGCCTGCCCCCTCCCTCATCTGCCGCGTCTGCGCGCGGCCCGCCTCACTAGGGTGCGGCTGGTGTAATTTCTCCTCCTCCCGCATGCGCATTGGCAATTTAGTGCGCGTGACTGACGAGAGGAGCGAGCAGCCTGCAGCCAGTCGGTACGCACACGTCCCGCCAGGCCCATAAATGAATTTTATTCTAGTGGACTGCCTGGCTACTAGCCCGGCGCCGCCTAGGCCTAGCCCGACCCCCCTGTGTCGCCCACCGTCCGACCGTGACCTCACTGACCGTCCGACCCCAGCAGCAGTGGCACAGCAGACACTGGACAGCAGGGCCGCTGGCGCCGCCTGAGTGAGGTGAGTGACGACGATGATCATGACGCTTTGACGCAGTTTTAATTTCTGCCCGCCCAGCGCAGCCCCCCGAGAAAGTAAAGAAGCAAGCAGCTTGCTTCTCCAGCGCTAACTTGACCAGGCAGGCCCTGGTGGCAGTGGACGACGGAGGTGGACAGGACAGAGTCACAGGACTTGTTTGTTGCATGCAGGCCTGGTTGCATGGTATGGATGGTGCGTGTGACGCCAACTAGTCGTCCGGGGTCGGGTCGGGTCGTCTCTTCCGACAGTGCACCTAGTGTCAGAGGAAGTGCGCACCAGAGCGTCAGAGGAGCCACGGACGGACGGTACAGTTGATTGAAGCGGGCGCGGCCACATAACATAATTGTAGGTTAGCGCCGCCTAGCCCGACCCCCCCTGTGTCTAGTAATCACTTTTCAGCAGGCCTGAGGTGAGTGAGTCCGTTTATCCGCCCCCCCCCCCCCACCCCCCCTCCGACTCTGTAAGAAGCAAGCAGCGCAACCGCTACGTGACTAATGTACCCCTGATAAGTTATAACCTGACCAGGCCTGGTTAAAAACCTCCCGGCCCGAGAGGTTATAACTTATCATCAGGTACATAGTCCGCTCTGCTTGCTTGCTTCTTTCAAATAGAACTGTGCAATTAGGTTCGCACGACTCGTCTCGCCACTCCATGAATGATATGGTTGTGATTTCATGCAAGGATAAGGATAATCCACTTGTTAGCTAAATGGGTTGTTAATGCATATACGTACATGTTCTGCTGCTCCTGCAGTAAATCTGGCATGAAACTTTTTTCACGTGAAGGCGACAATAGTTCAGAGATGTGTTGTTGTACTTATGACATCACAATCGTTTTTAGAACATTTGATGGATTTTTGTGAACCTCTGTGGGTGTATTTCACCCACAGAGGTTCACAAAAATTTGCAGAGGTATGCACAAAATCTTTTTTACAATTCTAAGTCTGAAACAAATGTTCAGAGGGATACTTTTACATTAACAATTGATAAAGTATAAATTAATAATAAAAAGAGTATGAATTACATAGTTATGCTCTATTAAAAAACAATGAATAATGTACTGGAGTTGTTTATATTATCATAACATTTCTGGCTATAGACGTTTGTAATCTGAGTAAACCTTACACTTGTATTAATATTCCAGCCGTATACAGTGCAACATTTTTTCCTGTGGTGGGTAACCTCTAAATTGCTTGCATTGTGTTTTACAATCTACTTTTTAATGCGCAGAGTTTAGTGAGAAGTGTGGGGCTGGACGGGGGCTGGTTCGCTACTCGCCGGAAGAGGGCTGGTCTGGCAAAATTTGCCAGGGCTGCTTGCAGTTCCCAGTCCGGCCCTGAACTCAAGGACTTAAGGATGCGGCTCTGTTGTGCAGAGCAAGGTCGTTCCAGGCTTTGGGAGCGAGGTATGAGCAAGCACGAATATTAGCTCTGCCACCGGTCAGTCGTGCAGTGACATTTGAACCGACGACCAGTGCAGTGCCATAAAAACATATTTTGTTTGATGGGCCTGTGACAAAACATGCAGGATTGGTCAGTTGGTACACATTTTATTTCAAGACAAGTAAACAATTACTCTGCTTTTCTGCAATCTGTTATCTAACCCCAACATTTGAGCCTCTGCCAATTCTGTTCTGCATCAAGGATAATACCTCCATACCCATTACCTCATCGTTCCCCTTCCTGGTCAAGAGGGAGGTGTATGCACCTCCCAGACAGGCACCCTTCTGTCCATCTAAAATATAAATATTGCCCTAGTCTTATCCAGAAGAAGGTACTGAAATTCTGATTGAGACTTCTAGCCACTGGTTCTTCACCTTTTGAATATTCCCCAGGTGTCAGACTGGATCCAGAAACCTCGGCTGCCATCAGACTGCACCATGTGGCTCCTCACTTACGCCGCTCTGCTCCAGAAATAACTTGTGGAGCCCATATAGGTGCTTCCCTGTGTGCTGACGTCAGTTCATTTATTTCCATGCCACCAGACGCAGATCTGATGCTCTCTTGTTTCTCAAGGACATTTCCTTCACATTTTTCTTCTGCGTGCAATGGGTGTCACCAACAAAAACAAGTTTTAAGCCCTGTAGGGACTGTCGCAAACAGATGTCTGTGACAGAACTCCACCAGGTATGCCTGTGGCATCTGAGGTTAGGCCATGACTCCAAGGCCTGCTGCGACATCTCACCAATGAACCCAAAGGCCATCGGGGACTTCAAGGCAAAGCTTAGCATCCCCAGGCATAAAAGACTCTTGGCCGGGACCACTCCAAGTTGCGGAAGTTCGATCCCATTCCCAAAGTCGACGAAGCCACTTTAGTGGCCTGTCTTCCAGCAGTCAAAATCATTGGGTAAATCAAAAGAGAAGCACTAAAAATTGAAGTGGGATTCCACACTCTCGTGCCACTCGCATTCACCTTAGCAGAAGTGAAGGTGCACCACGCCTCTCGATCTCGCTCCTGAAATCAGCGTCTTCGGCACCAAGCCCGCAACTGGTTCTAACACAACAAGAGTTTATGGGGCCACCAGCCACGCCACATCAGGTTAGAGAGTTCTGTGCAGCCATGCTCCTGCTCTTTCAATCCCTACCAACTGGCTCTTGGGTGCCTTTGGGCCCCAAGGAGCTGTGCACCATACAGTCTGAAGTATTGCTGACTGGTTTTCCCTCGGTGCCAGTTGGACCTTCAAAGCCCATCTTGCCTACAGCTCTAGTCCTGACCCTGCTCCCAGCACCACGACCTACGCCACCCCAGGCACTTCCACACTGATTCCAATGATGGACGCCCTTTATAGGACTCACCTGTTCAGGGGCAAGGCTGATTCCACTCTAGAGCTTTAAAGAAGGGCAGAGCTGCCTCTCCCTCTCTGGGCCTTTCTGCCCCATCTCACAAACTACAACAGTTCCACTTCTCCTTTTGCAGTTTTGGCTGAAGTGCTCCCATTCGGCCAGTCTCTGCAAGGAACCCAGTAGTTCTCTTCCAGGGGATCCTCATCAATAGTCATAAGCATTAGAATATTCCCGCCTATGTGCGGGACCCCGGAAACACTATATTATATGTGCCCCACATATAAATACACATATATATATAAATAATATATATATAAAAAACAAGCAATAGCAGCCGAATCACATTAGAGCTGAAATATGCTGTGAAGAATTTCCACCATACATGAATAAAGAGCATTAGAAACAGGAGAAAACAACACCAAAGTTTGTTTAGGAATTGTTTTAATGCCCAGAAAGCAGTAGAAATTCTCAGAACTCACTGGAAGCATAGGAAGCTCCCAGGCTGCATTGCAAACACACAGTCTAACCAGACTGAAAAGCTAACCTGTAGCTAAATAACAAAAAACTGACACTGTGCCTTTAAGGCACTCATGACCCCCTGAATCCCATCATGCCTCAGGAGTGGCAGTAGGTCAGTTGTTCTTTCCGGCTCCTTCAGTGAAGGACCCTGGTTTCACAGCTCCACTAATTTTCTGATTTTTTGCAGAAAAATTACTTCTTTTTGACAACTTTTACTCTTACTTCGACGTCTTACACCTGGTCAAGTAAGATACTGCTTGTTTTGAGCAGTTTGGAGGGCATTTTACTTCGAAAATGCCTTCTCTATTTGTTAAATGTCCTTCTTGTAACAGCAAGATGGCCAAGACAGACAGCCACGAGGTCTGTATCGTTTGCCTGCCTGATGAACATGATCCAGACACCTGTCCACATTGTGAGAACCTGTCAGGAAGGACTCTCAAGGACAGGGAGAGAATTCGGATTTATGGCCTGGCCCACAGAGCTTCGAGAGGGAGATCTCCAGTGAAGAAGGGCTCCAAGAAGGCCCATTCGTCTTCTAAGAAGAAGTCTTCACACCCTTCTACCTCAGCGTCGGGCTCGGCGCTGAGAAAAGATCCACAAGAGGGGCTTTCCTCTGGGAAGCTGCCGTCGACGGCAGGCTCGCCGTCGGGAGGAAGGCCAGGTACGTCGACGACATCGAAGGCACCGGCTCCATCTTCGAAATCGCCTCCGCCGTCGTCAACCGGGCGGCGATCGGCGTCGAGGAAGGCTACTCCGCCGTCGTCAACCGGGCGATGGTCGGCGTCGAGATCCATTACCCCTCCGCCGTCGTCAACCAGGCGACGACCGGCGTCGAGGGACGTCACCTCGCCATCGTGAACCAGGCGACGATCGGCGTCGGGAAGGGTGACTCCTCTGCCGTCGACAGGTGCTCGTCGATCGGCGTCGAGGACACGGTCTCCGTCGGTGCAGCAGCAGCGCTCGGCGTCGAGGGTGCCCAATACCCCTCCGCCGTCGTCGCACAGGCATCCGACGTCGAGGCATGGCTCTACGTCGGCGACTGACCATCCCCGTTTGACGTCGAGGCAAAAAGCTCCGTCGACGACAGGGCGAGACCGTTCGACGTCAAGAGAGAAGCCTCCGTCGGCGACAGGACATCGTCGTTCGACGTCGAGGCTGAGGTCCCCGTCGACGACCGGACACCACCGTTCGACGTCGAGGCAGAAGGCTCCGTCGGCGGTTGCTCATCGCCGCTCGACGTCGAGAGACTACGAACATTCTCATGGACATTCGAGGTCGAGATTGTTTGACCCCCCAACTCCTCAGAAGCGGTCGGCTGCGAGAAGTGAGCGCTCGACGTCGAGGCACTCGGATACGATCATGGTGACAGAATCTGCTTCTCACCATTCCTCTTATCGGTCCTCGGGCTCCTCTACTGCACATTCAAGATCCAGAAGCCCTGTGCACAGGACTCCTGAACGTCATCCAGATCCTTCTGTGGGGCGCATCAGGCTGTCGCCGAGATGGTACAGGTCCTTGGACCATTGGAGGGACGATGGGCCTACCAGGCGTATGCAGGAATATGCCAGCCCACGCCACAGGTCAGCTCTCGAAGACCTGGTGGAGGAGATGGACAAGCGTAGCCCTCCCAGGCGCTCAACGCCTGTGAATCTACCCTCCAAAGCGCCAAGGAGGTCCCGTTCGCCTACAAGGGTAGTTAGGCGGGATGGTCGGGGAAGATCTAGATCGCCTGCAAAGGATCCTAGACTGGATGGTCGGAAGACCTCTGTCCCTCTCCGGGGCGGACCTCCTGTGCGGTCGCCGACCAGATCTCCCAGGGCGTCCCGATCCCCTAGAAGAGACCATCGTCCAAGAGATCGGGTCAGGTCTCGCTCTCCTAGATGGGAGGAGCGTTCCAGGAAGTTGAGGGAGCGGGGACGCAGTTCTCACCATCGACGTAGACGTACCCCGTCTACCTCTTCCACTTCATCTACCAGATCGTCAAAGAGGGACTACTCTCCGACTTTGACGGACAGTCCAACGTCCAGGTCCTCCCCTGTGGATGATATTGGCACGTACCTGGACGTTCTGCAGAGAGGCGCGCTTAAACTGAACATCGAAATGTCTGTCCCTCAAGTGACGACGACGGTCATTTTCGAAACCTTGCACAAAAAGGCCATCTCCAGACCTCTGCTGCCCTTGGTTCCGGGGATTATGGACCCTGTCAAGGAAGTTTTCCTAACCCCAGCGACAATCAGAGCAGTGCCAGCACGCATTACAAAGAAGTACAAACCAGCGGCTTCTGACCCGGTGTTTGTGAAGTCTGACCCTCCGGCGGACTCTGTCATCGTGGCAGCGGCGAGAAAGACACATGCGGTTGCTGGTTCATCTTCAGTCCCGCCAGATAAGGACAGCAAGACCCAAGACTCCTGGGGTCGGAAGGTTTGCAACTCTGCTGCTTCCACTCTTAAAGTCGCCAGTGCAGCTGCGCTCCTGGGTCGGTATGACAGAGCCTTATGGGACTCGATGGAGAGATTCAAAGCCAAGCTGCCGAAAGAAGACCAGCAGGACTTTGAGGAAACTGTTACGGAGGGGTGTCTGGTGGCTAACCAGATGATCAGCACGGCCGCGGATGGGGCGGTGCTTTCGGCTCATTCCTATTCCCATGGAGTTTGTGCCAGAAGATCGGCCTGGTTGCGCCTTACAGGGCTGAAGCCGGATGCCCAGCATCGGATTCTGAATCTCCCCTTTTCGGGTTCCGCCCTCTTCGGGGAACACGCGGACGAAGAGATGACCCGGATGAAGACTGAGCTGGACACGGTGAAAGCGGTGGGCTTGGAGAAGAAGAAGGAGTTCAAGCGCCGCTTCAAGTCCAACAAGGGGAGAGGGGCCCAACAGAGGGTTCAAACCCCTCAGTGGTCGCAGAACAAAGCTCAGGGAAAACCCCAGTTTCGTGGTAAGCCCAGCAGGGGCAGAGGGGGCCACCAGCAGTCCTCCAACGCCCCGAGAGGAGGAAAGGCCTGAACAGTGGCTTCCTCTGACACCGTTGCCCACTCCGGTGGGAGGAAGTGCATCACAACACCTGGAGGAGTGGGTCAGCATCACAAGAGATCAGTGGGTGCTGAATATACTGCGAAATGGTTACAGGATACGTTTCCGTGCTCTTCCAAAGAGCATCCCTCCGAAGAGCTCTTGCCCTCACCAACTGAGCTTGCTCCGACGAGAGGTGACGATCCTGCTGCAGAAAAGAGCGATAGAAGAAGTTCCTCGCGCTCTAAAAGGCAAAGGAGTTTACTCCAGATATTTCCTTGTCCCCAAAAAAGATCAGGAGGACAAGTTCAGACCCATACTCGACCTACGACTCCTAAACAAGGTTATCGTCAAGGAAAAGTTCCGCATGTTGGCGCTTCACCAAATATGTCCTCATCTACAAGCCGGAGATTGGATGTGTTCGGTGGATCTACAAGATGCGTACTTTCACATCCCGATTGCGCAGCAACATCGAAAGTACCTGAGGTTTGTCGTGGGGCACAAACACTACCAGTACAAGGTGTTACCCTTCGGTCTCAAGTCCGCACCACGAGTCTTCACCAAATGCATGGCGGTGGTGGCGGCTTTTCTTCACAAGAAGGGTCTCTTTGTTTACCCATATCTGGACGACTGGCTCCTGAAGGGTCCATCCCCGGTACGGGTAACACAAGATCTGCATCTGTGCCTGCAACAGCTTCACAGGCTCGGCCTCCATGTGAACCTGGAGAAGTCCGTCCTGCGGCCTACGCAATCCATCCACTACCTAGGCTCCGTTCTGGACACAAGCGTGGGAAGAGCGTTTCCTTCAGTGGAGAGACTTTCTTCCATGAACCTGAAGTGCGGGATTCTGCTGGAGTCTCGTCCTCCAACAGCACGACAGGTGGCGTCTCTGCTGGGTTCCATGGCGTCCTGCATTTTTCTCATCCCACACGCCAGGCTGAGAATGCGTCCTCTGCAGCAGGCCCTGGAGGATCAATGGGACCAGGCAACAGGTCGTTGGGAGGACCATATCCATCTTTCCCAGGCGACAAAAGAGTCCGTCAGATGGTGGACTCGGAGACACAATGTGATGGTGGGTGTGCCGTTTCATCAACCCATTCCGTCCCTATCTATAGTGACAGATGCCTCCCTGCATGGCTGGGGAGCACACATGGGTCCGCTTCAGATTCAAGGCCGGAGGTCTGCGCAGGAGCAGACCTACCACATCAACATGCTGGAACTCAGAGCGGTATTCCTGGCTCTCAAAGCTTTCCTACCAGCGATCACATCCAACTCAGTCCTGGTTCAGACGGACAATACGACAACCATGTTCTATCTGAACAAACAAGGAGGCACAAAATCTCGCCCACTGTCTCGAGAGGCTCAGACAATATGGCATTGGCTCCTCGCTCGAGGTCTCACAGTGGTGGCGGTGCATCTTCCGGGCGAGTTGAACGTCAAAGCAGACGCACTCAGCAGGCACTTCGAAGATCAGCCAGACTGGGTGCTAAACGACGAAGTAGTAGAAGAGCTTTTTCGTTGCTGGGGACGTCCGTCCATAGACTTGTTTGCAGACGACGAAAACACCAAGTGCCACGCCTTCGCGTCCAGGTTCCACAGACCAGGGACGCAGGGGAACGCTCTTCTGTTGGATTGGGCAGGGATGTTCGCGTACGCGTTTCCTCCCCTGGCTCTGATCACGAGGGTGGTGTCCAAGCTCCTCAGGACGAACATGGAGATGATCCTGATTGCGCCAGACTGGCCTCGGCAGTGGTGGTATCCGGACCTTCTACATCTGTCTGTGTGTCCACACAAACGACTCCCTTGCAGACCAGACCTGTTGAGCAAAATGAACGGGAGGATAATGCATCCCAACCTCCCATCATTGAACCTAACAGCATGGCTCCTGAGGTCCTGCAATACGGACATTTGAACCTGCCTCCAGACTGCATGAACATTTTGAGGGAGGCTAAGAGGCCGTCCACGAGGGCATCCTATGCCTTCAAGTGGAAGAGGTTTTACTTGTGGTGTAAGGATCATCATTTGGATCCTGTTAAAGGGCAGGAGGACGTCATCTTACCATACCTCCTTTCCCTCGCAACGGCTGGTTTGAAGTACGCTTCCATAGAGTACATTTGTCAGCTATTGTGGCCTATAGGAAGTCCCCTGACCAGGTGTCTTTCAAGTTCCGGTGGTCAAGGATTTCCTTCAGGGTTTGAAGAAAGTGTATCCTCCTGTGCGCAATCCTTCTCCTCCGTCGGAATTAAACCTGGTTCTATCTCGGTTAATGTCTCCACCTTTCGAGCCCATCCACAAGGCTTCCTTACAACATCTCTCTTGGAAGGCAGCCTTTTTGGTGGCAATTACCTCTGCACGCAGGGTCAGTGAGATACAGGGGCTCTGTGCAAAGGAACCTTATACGGTATTCTACCATAACAGGGTAGTTCTAAGGGCTCATCCTTCTTTCTTGCCTAAGGTCATCTCTGATTTTCATATAAATCAGTCTATTTCCCTCCCTTCCTTTTTTCCAAATCCGACGACCCCGGCTGAGCGGTCACTTCACTCCTTAGATCTTAAAAGAGTGCTGAAGTTTTATTTGGAAAAGACTAAAGGGATTAGGAAAACGGACCAACTGTTTGTGAACTATGGTGCAATGAGAACTGGCTTTCCAGCGGCAAAGAGGTCCATTTCCAGGTGGATTGTCTCTTGCATTAAGTTGGCCTATCAACTAGCAGGAAAACCTTTGTTGATGTCTCCAAAAGCGCATTCCACTAGAGGGAAGGCGGCTACAGTGGCTTTCTTGCATGACGTTCCCATGTCAGAAATATGCAGGGCCGCGACCTGGAAATCAGTGCATACCTTTACGAGGCATTACTGCCTCGACTCTGATTCCAGGACTGACACTCAAGTAGGGCAAGCCTCCTTGAGGAATCTGTTTGGGTAGTCTGTTTTTTGTCTACTCAAGCTTATTGATGAGATTTCTGTCTTATCTTTCCTTTGCCCGCAGAGATGAGGAGAGGCTCGCTATTCTATTCTAATGCTTATGACTATTGATGAGGATCCCCTGGAAGAGAAGGATTAGTTACTTACCTGTAATCCTAGTTCTCTTCCAGGGGTATCCTCATCAAAGTCATAAGCAACCCTCCCGCCTCCCCGGGCAAAGGATTCTCGTTCATAAGGAGATATTGTTGACCTATGTGTTATTGGGTTTGGTTTTCGGTCTCCGAAAAGAACAACTGACCTAACTGCCACTCCTGAGGCATGATGGGATTCAGGGGGTCATGAGTGCCTTAAAGGCACAGTGTCAGTTTTTTGTTATTTAGCTACAGGTTAGCTTTTCAGTCTGGTTAGACTGTGTGTTTGCAATGCAGCCTGGGAGCTTCCTATGCTTCCAGTGAGTTCTGAGAATTTCTACTGCTTTCTGGGCATTAAAACAATTCCTAAACAAACTTTGGTGTTGTTTTCTCCTGTTTCTAATGCTCTTTATTCATGTATGGTGGAAATTCTTCACAGCATATTTCAGCTCTAATGTGATTTGGCTGCTATTGCTTGTTTTTTATATATATATTATTTATATATATATGTGTATTTATATGTGGGGCACATATAATATAGTGTTTCCGGGGTCCCGCACATAGGCGGGAATATTCTAATGCTTATGACTTTGATGAGGATACCCCTGGAAGAGAACTAGGATTACAGGTAAGTAACTAATCCTTTCATGGCAGACTGGACCCACAGTCCCCACGGCCAAGATCAGCAGATCACCCAGTCTACTGCTGCCTGTGCAACCCTACCCACCAAACCTCTTTAGCATGTCCTTACAGGAGTATGGCCACCCAGGAGAAGCAGAATCCACTCTACCCCACTCAAAGCTCAGTGTTGAGCTATGCATCGCTTCTGGGTTTGGGTGGCCAGCTACAAGAAGTGGTGACCAGAGGCCTGTGCTCTTCAGTCAATGCCTGGCTTCATATCAGCCTTCTGGAGCTGAGCAGAAGGCCATCCTCTTGGCGCTAAAAGCCTTCTTTCAGTCCATCAGTGGGAGGGGGAGGAGGCTGGTTCAGGTGCTCACCGACAACACCGCCATGTGCTGTTGCAACAAACCAGGCAGGGTGGGTGTCTTGGTCCCTATGCCGGGAGGCGCTGTGCCTCTGGGAATGTCTGGACAACTAGGGAATTTCCCTGGTGGCGAACTACCTGGTGGGTTCTCTCTTAACTTCACAGTGGAGAAACTAAGCCATTGGTGCCTAGCAGATCACAAGTGGGAATTACACCCAGAAATGGCACAAGGTCTCTTCCGTGAGTGGGGAGAACCTTAGCTCAATCTATTTACCATTGCTTAGAACGTGCAATTTCAGCAGTTTGGCACGCTCGAGCTTCCTCCTGTGCAGAGTTCTCAAGAAGATCAAACTGACCGGGCCAAAATCATCCTAGTGGCTCAGGATTGGGCACGAATAGTGTGGTATTCAGAACTCCTGGTCTTGAGCATATGTCCTCCCATCTGGCTGTCCATCTGGGAGGACCTGCTGTTGCAGCAGCAGCAGCAGGGTGGGGCTCTGCACCCAGGCTTTCACAATCTCCAATTTCATGCTTGAACATTGAGTGGCAACAGCTGAACACCTTTGACCTTCCTCCGGAGGTGGTTCATGTCATCTTGGCAGCCAGGCTTCCCTTGACAAAAACTGTATACATCTGTGGTTGGGAGGGTCTTGTGCTTTAGTGCTGCACACCAGATTGACCGCCTTCAGGCCTAGTTATCTGGGTTGTTTGATTTGCCTCTTGTCTGTACCGACATTTATTTGATGTGCACGCCATTCGAGCTACTTCACAGATCCCCCTTTTGCCTCCTTATCAAGACTGTTACGCAGTCTGTGCAGAAGAGAACCATCTCCCACTGGATCATGCTCTGTGTTAAGTCCTTTTAGGCAGAGGCTAAAAAGCAGCCTCTGGAAAAATGGTGTGATCACTTTAGCAGGCCCAAAGCTTCTACCACTGCGTCCTAGACATACACCAGGTGAATATATGGGTATCTCTCCATAAACTCACAAAGCACTATTGTCCGGACAGTCAGATTTACTGCTCAGTTCTTCAGCACTTTCTTGTTTGAGTCCATTCACAAGCCACCTACATAACAATACTGATTTGGTATCTATTCAAAAGGTGAGGAATCTGTGGCTAGACGTCTGTCGGAAGAACAAATACTTACCTTTGGTAACGCTCTTCTGGTAGAGACTCCCTATTCTGTGATCGGACTGTACCCATTAATAAATTACCAAGACCAGGACTCTGCCCACTGCTCAAAACCAATTTGCTATTTGGGCTCTGCTTTGGGGGGCACGGACAGGCCCGAAAGCAACTGAAGTCAGCGTGCAGGGGTGGTGCCATTATGGGCTTTGGACGTAATTTCTGCAGTGGAACAGAGTTGGTGGAGAACCACATGGCGCCAACTGACGACATGTCGAGGTGCTGCTGAAAGGTTTCCGTATCCAGTCTGACGCCTGGAGAATATTTGAAAGGTGAGGAATCTGGGGCTAGATAGTCTCTACCAGAAAGACCATTACCAAAGGTAAGTAACTTATTCACCAGGGTCTTTCCCTGCTCCTTTTTGTGTGTCTGTCCAAGCAGAAATCCAGAGCCCCGCTATTTAATTATTTTACTACTTTTGGGGTATGGTGCGGGCCATGGATTGTCTCACTTGTTTGTTTTGTGGGTTATCACGTTCTCTGCAATAGTGAGAGGATAAGGTCACCTTACAATGAAGTTAAGATTCAAAATGGGATGCCTGGCAAGGGACCTCTGTCTCTTAGATTCTTGTTTCATTATTAATTAGTGTATCCAGCAGGGGTGAGGATATGCATTATTTTCATTTATGCCATCAGAGTGTACCTACCCATGTGCAAGAAGCAGATTGGGGTTTGTGTTTGATCCTCTCTTGCCCCTCAGCAGCTTTGTCTTCAGTTTTTTATGTATGGTGCAGCTGGGAAGTGCTGCAGTTCAGGGTTAAAGTGTTGATGCTTTTTGCTTTGGGAGTCCGGGCCTTCAGTTCTGAAATTGGTTTCAGGAGGTGGAGTCTCTTCTTAATCCCTGGCGTTCAGAATATCTCTATGCTCTCCCTCCTCCTATTACTTCCCTGAGGATTAGCCATAATTCACAGAGAGAGTAGTAGTAGTCCTCCTAGTGGAAATGTAGGAGTTGGTTTCATACATGGCAATTGCCAGGGAATGAGTTATTCCACAGTCTCCATAACTGCTCAGCTTCTGTTCTTCTTCCAGACGTCTTCCATTGCCTTTGGCTGTTGGTTGGAAGTTGAAAGGTTGGGGTTCCAATGTTTAGGGTTGTCCAAGAGTTTTGCCTTGACTATTTTTGCATCCGAATGCCCTTGGACCACGATATCTTATAAACACCATTTAAATCTTTGAGATGATTGTATGAGAAAAAGGCTCTTTCTAAAGCTTTGAAAACCTCTAAAAGAACTGATCCATTGGTGTCCTGGTTCAACCTTCTCTGTAATACACTCTCTGTCTGGCGGTTGTCCTTAGTCCTTGAAGTATTACATAGGTCACCTTTAGAACCTTTTTCTATTTGTGGTCTTTGGAGTCTCTTGTTAAAGGTCCTGTTTTTAGTGCCCATTGCATCAACCCATAGGCTGGATGAGTTATATTATTTAGCATGCCATGCCCCTTACCTCTGGGTATTTCTAGATCAGTTGCTGCTTCTTCATGGTCAAGGTTTTGTGCTAAAGGTCCATTCTACTGGTCCTTCCTCACAGGGAATTATATTCTGGTTACTTCCCAAATCCTTGATGTTGACAGAGAAGTCAACCTCTATTTGAATTGTAATGCAACATTTAGAAAATGCGATGCTTTATTTGTGAATTTTGGTTTAGTGTACTTCTCCCTTCAAAGTCTATTATATGATCGCCATGGTTCTAAGTTCAAAGTTTGCACCAGTTCTACGCGGTGCACCTCCCTAGCCAGGTAGGAAATTCAAATCACTCACAAAGAATAACCAGCATTACCAGCACATGGACAGATTGTTGGAACCTGCAGTGTCTGGTTGACTGAAGTGATGTCCCCAGCCAGGCAGAATCTACTGTTCCCGTCAAGGGTGGGTGATTACACGCGCTGTACAACCTGGACCCACCCACGGGTAGCTTTGCACTGAGCAGTCAGGCTTAAACCAGATGTAATGTGTAAAGCACAGCAGGCAGTCACGATAAATACACTGAGCATCACAAAAAAGACTTAACACAAGATGTATGTAAAATGGTTTGTATTAAACACACATTCAATCTTTATAACCTGAACATCAGGGGCCATGTTATTCATGGGGCGCATTTTCCTGGATTGCGCTAGGCGCACCTTTCAATAGGTGCACCCAGCGCTATCCAGGAAAATGTGCTGCATTATGGTGAATGGGCTGCCCCCAGGGCCGACGCGAACCTGCGCCGCCTTGGGGGCAGTGCATTCATGTGAAAAGCAAAGCAGCTGAGCTGCTTTAAAGCCGCTCTGTGTTTTCACAGTGCAGGCAGTAACCTGCCTGCACTTTCTGATGGGGATTAGAGATCCCCAAACAGGCGCCTCCATGGGACCCCATTTCCCCCCTCCTAAGGACTGGTCTTAGAGGGTGCACTTTTAGGTGGTGCACTGTCAGTGCGCCTCCTTAGGACTTTTTTGCCTGTGCGTCTGTAATAGGGCGTGGCACAGAGGCAAAGGTAAACCCTAATTTGCATGAAGCAGGCCCCCATGCAAATGAGGGAACGTCCCCTGAAGATAACACTTAATGTGTGCCAGCAATATTGGTATTACTGAAGGGGCAGCACAAGCGTCTGCAGCCCCTTCTGTAATACCATAGTGCCATGGGGGGCGCACAAACGTCCTCCGCTCCCCCGGGGCACCTGGTGTATTTTGGCCCTGGGTACTTTTGGGCATAAAACACATTTGGAATTATTACTAGCAGTACTAGGCCCACTCGTATGATTGATATCAACAGTATGTATGTGGCGGCAATGTCTAATCTAACCCACCCCCACACAAAGAGCACCCTTATGTGGTGCAACACACTGTGCATCATAGGCCCACCCTGGCAAACCTGATATTACAGTCCCATCAGTTATGGTACACCCAGAGTCACTACGATATGAACAATATGTACATACATGAAGCGAGAACACTTTTTAGCAGCACCTTAGGCCAGAACCACTCTGAAAAACCCAATATCAAATGTATTGTGCTTTTGGCATAAATCCATGTGTAACGCGGCACCACCGGCCAGTGTTGTGAATCACAGGCACATGATCATTTGCACATGCTCCCTCCGCACCGCTCTATAGTGCGACAAGTAGCCAGCACTCCTGCCGGCCAACTCTTGCACACATACACACTCAGCACCCTAATTCAGTGCCACTGGTAGTTGTGGTGTTTTGTGGAAGTTAATGCAATTGTTGAGCCATGTGGGGCTGATGTGGTGCAAGACTTTGTATGTGTAGTAGGAGTTTGAAGATGTCCCATTTGTGGATGGGGAGCCAGTAGAACTTTTTGATGTGTGGGGTGATATACGTCTGGATTCTGGAGGTTCGTCTGACTGAGACTGGCAGGTGAGTTCTGTATAGTCTGGAGTCTTCTGGTCAGTTATGCGTTGATTCCTACTTGGAGTGCTTCGCTGTAGTTCAGCTTGTTGTTGATGAAGGCATGGGTGATGGCTATGCAAGTATTTAAGGTAAGATACTTGAAAATCTTCCTGAGTATTTGGAGTGTGTAGAAGCAGAGACTGTGTTCACTTGGCCAGTCGTAGCATGCTGGTTGTTGTTTATTATTCAGAGGTGCTTTTCATAGCTAGTTGGATTGGTTGTGGGTCTAAGTTCAACATGCCACCAGGTAGAGTCTTCTATCAAAGTGTCTTCCCTGAAGACCGCTACTTCCATCTTGCCTTTATGTTGAGCTTCAGCCAGTTGCTTTTCATATGTCCGGGGACCTTGGACATACAGGCGAAAAAGTTGGTCCAGGTCACAATTGTTGCACAGGTTGAGGCAGTCTGTGCTGTTGTGAAATTAAAGAATGCTTCAAACATGAGTCGGCATGCTCGTCCAGCCCAGCTGGTATTTTCTAACCATCGTTCCCATTCTGCAGTTTCTCCATAAGAACACCTGAATGCTTAAACTTGGAGTTTGTAGCCATGATATAAAGGTTCATCCCTACAAAATCCTTCTTGAGGGCTCTATCTCTCTCTTTTGGTAAAGCATTCTCTGAAACCTTCTAAGGGCTATCTACTAGACTCAACAACATTGAGTCTACTGCCGGCGTGGAGACCCTTACTACTGGGTGCACACCCAGAAGGTGCCAAACTTGGAGTGTGGCGCCACACTAAATCCTTCTATCTTCTGAACTACTTTAAACAGGGTATTGCCTAAAGATAATTTCTGGATGTTTGTGTCTACCACACAGCTCTGAAACGTTTAATTGGAGGATTTGCAAGTCTTCAGTTATTCTTCATATGAGAGAGCATGAAAGATCTTCCCTGTTCCTTCCGATAGGGCTGACGAGAGGGTCATTGTGTTCCACTATTATCCATAATAGAGCATTCCTAACAAGCTGTCTGAGTTTCATCTCAGGGATCCTGGGGCTAAGGGCCAGACTTTTTAATGTCCCAGATGATGACCTCCCAGGTTTCTGGAGAGCTCGTAGAACCTGACCTTAAGAATGCCTTCCTTTCCCTCTGTTTACCCAAAGCATAAAGCATGCATGTACAGCCAGTGTGCGTCGACCAAGCCTAGGGAACCATAGAACCACCTTGTTGAGTAGTGAGGACAGAGAGAACCTAGATATTAAAAAGGCGTTGAAGGCATAGAACAGTTTGAGAGATGGGTAGACCGGTTTTAGGGTGAGCAGCCCTTCGGCTAAGATGTAGAACAGCTTATGGTGTATACATTTTTTTTTAAATTATAAAATTATGAACCCGCCAGGGTACCATGCAGGTGTCATACATTCCTATTTTACCTGAATTAAACCAAAAACTACATTTGGATGCAAGATCCCAAGCAGATTATAAATCTGAATAGGAGTGTTGAATCTAGGCATACTTATGGTTGTATTGTCTAAGGCAGGGGTTTTCAAACTACAGGGGGCCCTCTAGTGATCTTGGACTTGGATGCCAGTCTCTTTAGAAAAGGAGCATTATGTGGATAACAGTGCTTTGTTTTCAGCAGGGAAGATATGAGTGGCAGCAAGCCGCTCTGTGATGGATCATCACTAAAATCTTTTGTCATTTATATCCTGGCTGGGAGAAGGTGTCAAAAGGGAACGGACTTCAATTATTCTTCACCCCACCCCCATTTCTAATAATCATACTGAGGATACTTTTACACTTTAGGAATGCCTGCCCAACCAGAGTAGTATGTTTGGAAATCAAGAATTTGATTTTTAACCTCTTAGCAGCTATGGAACGTCCAGCTCCAGTGCTGAACGTTGCATTGCGCAGGTGAGGTTCGAACGTCCAACGGCCGACGGCAGCACTCCTGAGGTAGTGGTGCCGTCGGCCGTTGGAATAGGCGCAGCACCTAAGAGGTTAAAACGATAACAGGACTTATCTGCATTGTTTAAATAAAGCTAGACATATTTAAACATTGCCAGTTTAATAGAATAATTGTAAAAATATTTGAGGGGTGTGCTCCAACGATAATTATTTCCATGAAGGGGCGGGAGCAGCATTAACCCCTTCGCTGCGGGGGTAATTCCCCCACGGTGCGGGGGGGGAGGGGTGAACGTGGCACTGCTCGTGACGATCCCAGCTCGTCATGAGTCACAGTGGAGCTGAGCTCATGACCAGCTGGGCTCGCCACAACTCCGCCCACTGATTAATTCGTCCGCACAGGGGAATCAATTGCGCGTCCGTTATGACGAGCCCAGCTTGTCATGAGCACAGCTCCACTGTGACTCATGACGAGCTGGGCACGTCGAGCACCGAAGGGGTTAAACCTTGAAGACCACTGATCTAAGGAGAGGCAGGATTGCTTCCTGGTTTAAAGGGAAAAGCATAGCATGATGCTTTGAACTTAACTCCTTCGATGCTGATGACGGAACCGCTCCGTCATCAGCCGTGGTAGCGCTGTGCTGATGACTGAGTGGTTCTGGCATGGCCCGCTCGCCGCGCCTGCGCTGGGCGTTCCATTGAGCGGGCGGGGCCATGACGGAACTGCTCCGTCATGAGCACAGCTCAACCGAGGCTGGTGACGGAGCGGTTCCGTCACCAGCATGGGCGCGCCGGGCGGCCGCCCCGCCCCCTTAGCGCTGCGGCGGAATAGCCACCGCAGCGAAGGTGTTAATGTCCCAGAGCTCACTCGCTCTGTCTCCCTTCCGCACTCTCTCACTCTCTCTATCTACCTTTCATATATGTTTCTCTCTCTCCTCACTCCTTACTTCCCCCCCCCCCCCCCCCCCCCTCCCCTTTCTATTGTAACTAAACCCAGGAGCTGGCTGCGGGCCCGCCCACTGCTTGCGGCCCTCTGTGCACAGAGTTCTTGTGTTTACTTGTGCTCTTGCTTCCTGGTGGTGACCCGGCTGCATTCTTCATACGGGCAACGGCTTCAAGTCACAGAGAAGCACAACAGGGTTAGGTAAAGTATCATGTACATTATATATCACAAGCAAAACGAAAAGTATCAAAGAAACTGTATGTATGAATTTATATTTTCTAGCGAACTTATAATTTCAGTAAAGGGCCCAGTTGTGGTATGAACGGATGGAAATGGTAAGCTGGAACTACCCGGGGTGGGCCTTTGGGAAGTTCACATGGACCCCTGACACACCAATGCAGCACTGCTCCTGGGAGGGGTGATTTTAAGGATGCGGTGTTGAGCCTGGGAAAGGTAGATTATTAGAGTATTTAGGTTAGTTCCGGGCCTATCACTTTCATGCTTTCAGTAGCGGCCTGTCCCCTGTCAAAGTGGTGGGGGGCTGGAGGATATCCGGGAGGAGGGGGCTTTGGGGACAACAACAAAAAACGTACCTGAACACCGCTGCGCGCCCCATAGTGCTCTTACAGTCGTCTTCTGGGCACAGACTCCCAGACTGCCCTGCGGCACTCCTGATGCTGCTTTTGAAGCGTCTGGATTGGCCTGAGCACTATCAACTTGCGCTTCCAGGCAGACTGGGAGCCTGTTGCTGCTCGCTTCAGCCCCAACAACGCAGCTGCTGCTGGAGAGAGCTTCAGTACTGTAACATTGCCCACCACTCCCCCAACAGCAGGGTCATCCCTTGGACCCGCCCCCAAGACTCGTCAAAGGACAAGTCCTGGGGAATTAAAATACAACGATGATAAGAGATTTAAAACTATTTTTTTATTTTTTTTATTTTGAGGGTGGTGGCAGGGGGTCGGCGCTCCTCCACCCTAATGTTTTTGTGATCGATATGGCAAAGCCTGTTTCATAGCCTTATTAATCACCACAAGAGGACATTGCTGGCCTTCAGCCTGCAGTGTTTTTTACACGGTACCTCCATTATGCCTTTTATTGGGTTAACATCCCATTTCATTTAGTTGGGGGAGAAATTATTGTAATAGTAGAGAGCATAAGAAACCCTGTAGATTTAGACTGCTTTAACTGGATTTTAATTCGGTTTTTTGGGTGGACTCTGCTTGATAAATTATATAACTTGGCCAGGAAGTCCACAGTTTGTTTTTTGGTTTCCTGAAAGTATGAGTGGAAAGCTAAAAACAGAAGCTCTATCATAAATCAAGACGTACATACTTTCACTTTATTTGGGAGTATATTTTTTTTATTCTGTAAATAAGTGCGTGGAAGGATACTGTCAATCCCTCATGGGACAGAACAGCGTTTCAATAATTTTTCCTAAAATAATTTAAAATAAGATGTGGAATTACTAATAAAAAATGTAGGAAATGACACTCAAACTGAAATTAACGAGGTGGTCCGCGGAATCTCAATGCTGCCCATTTGTTAAGTTGGAGGACAGAATGTTAAAGTAAAACAACAATCAATTTGCAAGAGTTCCTCTCGAGACACAAGAGGTGGAATGAGGAACTCATGGTCATTCATTGGGGGAAACTCCTGATTGAAAACCATCAGAGGCTACATAACAGATAGTGATATTTAGTCGCACAGCAATCTGTGCAAGCCTTTGACTTCCTTGCAATTTTTGAAGGGTTTGAGAATTGATGGGAAATTAAAACGTGGAAAGGCTTAACTTACTTTTTAGGAGATTTGAACAGCAATGTGTGTTGTCTTTGCTATTTTAAGGGGCCTGGTGAAAACAAGTAGAAACTGTGAGGTTTGTGGCTAGAGTCTTGCCTGATGTCAGGAACAACTCTGAGTTACCTAAACTGAGAAGAGCAAGATGCAGGTTAAGAGTCTAATGTAGCTTTGGAGCCCACCATAGCAGGCTATACCAGCCAAGGGCCTTTAACAAGAGAGCAGGCCTTTAATGGCTGGTAGAGCCCGCTACAAGGGCTATAAGGCTATTAGAACGTTCTGCTCCTAGAGGGCAGAATGTTCTAATTTGTAAAACAAAGGCCACATGCAGCCCGAGGAGGTTGAAATCCCCGGGAGCTCCTCGAGGACTTGCTGTGAACAATCATTGGAATGTTAATGCTCCGGTCTACTAACAATACAAATGAAGAGCAACCTGCATGCACTCGAGTATAGAAAATGTTCAAAGTTAATACCAGTAGAGATCCTATTCTCAATGTTAATCCAATGCGTGCCACAAGGAAAAGGGTCCTGCCAAACCCTTTGTCGTTAAACGCAAGGGGATACTAGACGTGAGTCAGAGTAGCCTTGTGCACAGCGTAATCACTCAAAGGAGTGTAAATCAAAAAACGTATTAAATCTTGTTCAGTTCATTTGTTTATCCACAACAATGTTCAAAGTATAAAGATGAAAGAAACTGACCAAATAGAGCATTGATTTTAGTTCATTATTAGATTTGTATTGAGATCATGATGCAAAAGGTTTATATCCAAGGACAATGTTGAAATTCACAAAATCAAGGGCAAATAATAACAATCTTCAAATTTCCATGAAATTTACAAGTCCCAATGCATTTCGGGCTTATAGAAGAAGCCCTTCATCAGGGGATCTAGAAAAAATAATATAAACCATGTTTTAAACCTATATGTATGACACAGCAATAGGCATAGTACTTACTCAAGCAAGGTGGTGGAGAGGAAAGTCATGCACAAAATTTAACCCAGGAACACTTAATTCAAGGTGGAACCGAGTGAACCAAAACGGACCTGAAAACGTGCCTGCAGAAATACATCAAACGTGTATACAAACATCGGAACGGAGATGAAGTGAGTAATACGATCTAAAAGTGAAAGTGGTGCCCGGCACAAGTGAAAACAACCCGAGTGCGCAATTAACCAGTGATGGTGATAAATCAACAACCAGTGAAATCATACTTGTGTATACAATTGAGGAGACATGCGAATAAATCAGAGACTGCAGAATAACAGGGAACATGCTCGGCGGAGCTTACGAAGTTGGCGGAGTATTCAACATGATCGCGGAAGGCTGCAATAAATGCAAAGGCAAGGCTTAGACAGTGCAAGATAGACATAAGTGTTGGATTTAAGGAGAAAGAAACGTGCGCGTGTCTTACCCAATGCAGCAAAAGCCGCGAAGCATCCAAACCCGGTGCCCTAAGGGGAGTGAGTATCGGCGTCAGAGTGGCGCCCAACATATACGTGAAAAGAAGGTCCCAAGAGGAAAAGTAGAAATTGAGAAAGGACACAAGTGTCGGTGCACGTGATCGGCCATTTGTAAGTGGAGAAAAAATATACACATTGTATACACAAGTATGATTTCATGAGCCAGACTCATCCTCGACATCCCACGAACCAGTCACATCTCCGGACATCTGAGAGACCTTCACTGGCTCCCCGTCAGCAAAAGAATCACCTTCCGCCTCCTCACCCACGCACACAAAGCCCTACACGACCAAGGCCCGAGCTACCTCAACAGCCGAGTCAACTTCTACGCTCCCAAACGCCACCTCCGATCAGCCAACCACGCCCTCGCCGCCGTCCCCCGCATCCGAAGAGCGACTACAGGAGGAAGGTCCTTCTCCTACCTGGCTGCCAAGACCTGGAACTCCCTCCCGACCGACCTGCGCCTGACCCAAGACCACCTCTCCTTCAGGAAGAAGCTGAAGACCTGGCTGTTCGAGCAGTAGCGCCCCCCCCCCCCCCCCCCCCCCCCCCCCCCCAGCGCCTTGAGACCCTACGGGTATGTAGCGCGCTTTACAAATTTCATTGATTGATTGATTGATTGATTGGTTGTTGATTTATCACCATCACTGGTTAATTGCGCACTCGGGTTGTTTTCACTTGTGCCGGGCACCACTTTCACTTTTAGATCGTATTACTCACTTCATCTCCGTTCCGATGTTTGTATACACGTTTGATGTATTTCTGCAGGCACGTTTTCAGGTCCGTTTTGGTTCACTCGGTTCCACCTTGAATTAAGTGTTCCTGGGTTAAATTTTGCGCATGACTTTCCTCTCCACCACCTTGCTTGAGTAAGTACTATGCCTATTGCTGTGTCATACATATAGGTTTAAAACATGGTTTATATTATTTTTTCTAGATCCCCTGATGAAGGGCTTCTTCTATAAGCCCGAAATGCATTGGGACTTGTAAATTTCATGGAAATTTGAAGATTGTTATTATTTGCCCTGGATTTTGTGAATTTCAACATTGTCCTTGGATATAAACCTTTTGCATCATGATCTCAATACAAATCTAATAATGAACTAAAATCAATGCTCTATTTGGTCAGTTTCTTTCATCTTTATACTTTGAACATTGTTGTGGATAAACAAATGAACTGAACAAGATTTAATAAGTTTTTTGATTTACACTCCTTTGAGTGATTACGCTGTGCACAAGGCTACTCTGACTCACGTCTAGTATCCCCGGTCTACTAACAGCCATTAGAAGATCGGAGCACTCCATTGTTTTCAGTGGAGCGCTCAGCATTCCAGTTCCATTCTAATACAGTTTTGGTCTTTGAGTCTTCAAATATCTTCCTCCATTTTGAATCTCTTGAAGGATTGTTTTTGGATCAGGTGACGAGGCTGATCGTAATATCCTGGCTTGTGTGTAGCGGGGTGCCAGATCCTGAAGGTACCCAGACACTCTGTGAATAATGCAGAGAGCTCTGTAGTCTACTCTGGACTATAGCAGGATAGATGAAAGTTAACTTCCTTGATCAACGCAGTGTTGAGACCTGAATCGAAAATGACCCCTGACCCGCAGAATATTGCTGTACAGTTTGAAAGACCTTCTTATGTCTTAAGGAATAAGTAGCAAACCTCAAGGCACATTTTTAGGCTCACTCTGTAAAACTGAAAATTATTTACATGCTTTAGCCCCAAGCAAAGCCTTGTATATTATGAATATATATTTTTACGGTGTTTTATATAGCGCAAACTTGACCCGAAAGTATCGGGTATCAGAGAGCTTTACATAGCGCCAGCTGCGTTACATGAGGACACATTCATTTTTGTTATGCACATGAGATTAAGTGATTTGCCCAGAATCAAAGGATATTCAGCGTCGTTGCCAAGATTCGAACCCAGTTCACCAGATTTGAGGTCGACCGCCCTAGCCATTAGGCCAACTCCTCTCCCCTATGATTTAACATATCTTCGTCCGGTGAACTCCAGCTGCCTTGTGTCCTCTGCATAGAAGTGCTCTGCAGGGAGTCTTTCTTCTTGAAAGATAATACTACAGAGTGGGGTTTTGAGCTCGGGGTTCCAGAGTAGCGTTGTCCTCCGGCCTGCCGCTCTGTAATGGTGGTCTCCTCCCTGTTTGTGGCTACCTGTGCAAAGCTTCATTTTGGCTTCGCAGGGCATTTGGCAGTAGTTGCCCACCTAAAAGGATGCTCTGACTGAAGCCTTGATCCAGGTAGCAGCATGAAGGTGGACAAATGCTTGATTGTCAATGAAAGGAACAGAGATGGCAGTATTCCAAAAGATCTGGAATGGGAAGTTGCCAAACTCTTCTGTACCCGAGGCCACAAGGCAGAAAGATCCTCTTGGAAGCCATCACTGAGTTTTGTTAGGTCTACTCAATGTCTCTTTGATCATCTGTATTTACAGTACACCCTAGAGGCGGTAAACATGGTCAAACAGACCAGACCTGTATCGCTGGCTTGGCAGGTAAGCATTCAACACTATAAACAGTGCAGTTTTTAAACTACAGATGCTACCAGTGTGCTGGCACAGGATGGGGACTTTTCTTTCTCTAGACTGCATGGTTGGATTCAGTAAAGGTCAATGATGGCCTAAACATCCCCGTGCTCCTTCGTAGAATGCTCCACTGGTCAGAGAAGCAACTACAGCATATCTAATTGTTGATACCTTTATTTAGAATAATGCCCCTATAAATGTTACTTACACCCAGGGCCACTGGAATTGTGCGGCAGATAAAGCCAAATTATGCTACAGGATTAATTGGATTAAGTGACAAAAAGCCAAATTATCCAGCATAGTGCAGCACATTTTTAAGCACCATTACTCCACTATTTCTCATTTTTACACGTAAATTCTATATGGACAAACGTTTCATCTCATTAATCAGTTTTACATTTAAATGTAGCAATCGGCAACTGAAAAGTGGCCTGCTTCTGGGCAACAAGAGGCCTGCTACTGCACTGCAACATGTGGCAGCATTTGTAGTATCTTTTGGTCCATTTGAGCTCGAAACAAAATGTATTTTGTTCTAAAGCTCCAAATTACGTAGAAGATGGTGGATTATGTGGCAAGTATGGCAAATTCCTAATTGTGAGGAAAGCACAACCGCTGCAGAATTGCAGAATTCCAGTGGCTCTGGTTACACCTAAAAAGTAACTGTAAAATGCATAGGCCAAATCTGGCTATCTTAGCACAATCTATGTATTCAATCGAGCTGTATTAACCTTTTAGGCCGGGGTTTCTACTTTTCCAATACTTGTTCTTTCTAGATAGTTCGAAATGGAATGATTCACACATATGAGGCCCATTCTGATAGAAACTCCTTCCCTTAGATTTCTCACCTTCTGGACATCCTCCAGGCATCCCCCTGTCTCTGATCCAGCACGCGTTCCTCCATCTTCTTCATAGAAGTGAGAGGAGAGACACGCGCATGTGAAAACAATGCTGCAGGAGACCTACCACCAGCAGATCTGTTTATGGAGTACTGAAAGCCACTCCACAGAAAGCATGCACCGTTACTCTTTCATATCACTTGTCATAAACCTTGTTCACTGAACTCTGTACAATTTAACCTGGCATAACCTCATCTCTGCAGATCACCACCAAGAGGCTTCCCACCAACACTGGGCCTTATCCATGCTACTGACACTTGTTTTAATCAATAGGTGTTCTCCTTCTCCAAACTACCACTCGACATCCTGCCTCGGTACACACCTACTCTAAACCCATGTAGCACTAACCACAAGCGTCTAGTTAGTCAAGCCACTGTGTCTCCTGGAAGGTCTGGACCTTCCTTCCACCTGCTAGGCCCTATACACTGGAGTTCCCTACCAGTCATCTGTGCCTCCCCCTCTGCGAAATAATAGCACTGGAAGGATTATTTAAACACTTGAAAGCCAAAATTGATCAATTCACCATCCAGAAGATTCTTTGCTGCCAGGGGATATGAGCAAAAGACACACAGATGGTGGACCGAATTAAGAACAAATCAAACATTCACCCCCAGTCAAGAGATCTGGGTTAAATCCATCATTATTTTGCTCACCATGCCACCCCAGTTTAGACCAAGCCATATTCAAATCATTTTTACCCTGTGCCTCATGGAAACAGTCCATCCCGATCTGCCAAGCCAAGGCCTCCCTGGACTGGAAGCAAGCATCCTAGGACCGGTTTTGGGGTATCACACCTCATCAGCCAGTCTAGCTTGATTCCAGTGGCACTGTGAGCTCGGGACCCACGTCTGGGCATACCCGGCCCGGCGCACTTAGTGCGAGAAAGCAAAAGACATACAGATGATGGATGGAATGCAGAGCAAATCTAACATTCACTCCAGTCAAGAGATCTGGGTTAAATCCATCAGTCTTTTGCTCGCCATGCCACCCGAGTTTAGACCCAGCCATATGCACCCACAGTGGGACGGGTGTGCCCAGAAGTGGGTTCTGTGCTCTCCATGCCACTGGAGTCAAGCTATCCTGGCTGAAGAGGGGTGAAACCTCAAAACCGGTCCTAGGATGTTGTTTTCCAGTCCAGGGAGGACCTGGCATGGCAGTTCGGGCTGGACTGTTCCCATCGGGTGCAGGGTCAAGACTGACCTGCATATGGCTGGGTTCAAACTGGAATGGCATGGGGAGCAAAAAACGATGGATTTAGGCCCAGATCTATGTACTGGGGCGAATGTATGACGTTTCTCTGCATTCTGTCCATCAATTGTTATTTTTTCCAGGGGAAATGAAGCTGTCTGTATCAGATCTATAGTGAAACAATAACTCCATCCTCTTTTTGATTCACTCCTAGCCTCGACGACCCAAACACATCTACTACTCTCTAAATCTGTACAGGAAGACGTCTCAAATGTAACCAAGTGGCTTACCTTGTTCGGCTGTTTCAGTCACATCTTCCTCTTGTTCTGTCATATTTCAAGGTGGTTTTGTTGCTGTTCTAATGGTAACTTGAGCCTGAACCTACAGTAAGTGCCTTTTGAGAGGAGGCGTCATTTGGCAATATTGCATTGTTAGCCGTCCCGCAATGTGACTATGGGGATTGGACCAGGCAGGCTCCCCTAAGTCTTTCTGAAATGTCACACTGTTTTTGGCCTGAATGATCTAGAAGCTTCACATGAGTGTGTAAGAATGATAATTTCATCTTTGACCGGGAAATCTTGTTCTTGTGGTCTTTAACCTTTGGTCACTGCTCGCAGATCTCGTATCGATGGCTGTATCCTCACCGACATACGTTGCCACCCATAGCATCCCTCCCTGAGGCCTGGCAAGATGGACCATTCGCCCTTGCTGAAATTCTTACCATCAACCCACTCGACCACATCATCACATGGGGTGTTTACCACATCTAAATGTGTCTGTTGCTGTAATAGTCCAGCAGAGAAACAGCTGACCATGCCACAGTCACAAACTGGATCCTCGCCGAGGCCCTGATTCGAAACTGGCTCTCTCAGGATCATGTTCATTGGATTAGGACCAAGACAATCCATTGGGTCATGGTGCCAGCAATGACCACCGGTCTCCAGTGTAAACATGAGTGCAGTCCTGGTACAGGTAATGTAATGTAATGTAAATACCAATTTATAACGCACGACAATCGCTCCAAGGAGCATCTAGGCGCCCAGAGAGGACCACCAGATGTTAGGTAGTTCCTATGCTTACTTGACCGAGACCCGAATTACACTAGGCTTTTGGCAGTCGTATCTTGTAGATTAAAGATCCAGGTTTTTAGGTGTTTACGGAAATCTATTTCTTTATCCAGTAATCTCAACTGGGGGGGAAGGGTATTCCATGCTTTTGCTCCCAGTACCGCCAGGGATTTACCCCCTCGAGTTTTAAGTCTGAAACTTGGAACGGTAAGCAGGTTGGCCGTTGAAGAACGCAGTGCTCTGGTTGGGCAGTATCTGCTGAATTTTTTCCTCGGGTAAGATGGGCCTAAGTTGTGGACAGCTCTAAAAGTAATTAAGAGTATTTTGAACAAGACCCTTTTTGTAATAGGCAGCCAGTGTAATGCCTTAAGGGCTTTGGTTGCAGATGATCTTTTCGGCCACTTTAAAACCAACCTCGCAGCTGCATGTTGCACCATCTGAAGTTTGTGTGTGACAGCTTTATTTGTACCAGCGTAGAGGCTATTACAGTAATCGATGCGTGATGTTACTAATGCAACCGTAACAGTTTTCCTTGCTTCAAGGGGCAGAAGATCAAAGAACTTTCTCAGTCCCTTTATTACCCCAAAGCACATGCCTTCCACTCTAGCCGCTTGTTGTCTAAAAGACAGGTCAGAGTCAAAATGCACCCCCAGATTACGGGCCAAGTTGGTTGTATGAGGTGGTATTTCAGCTTTTTCTGGCCACCATAATCGTGGGATGAACTCATTATTTGGGCCTATAGGCATGATCTCTGTTTTGCCTGTGTTGCATTTCAGATGGTTTAGACGCATCCATTCAAAGGTGGCCGTTGAGATTTTCCTCCCCGACTTGGTTATCCTTATCCATTACCAGGATAAGTTGTGTGTCATCGGCATAGGCTATAGCGTCTATGCCAAATGACGAAATCAATTTTATCAGGGGTGCGGTATAAACATTAAACAGGGTCGGGCTCAGGCTCGAACCCTGCGGGACTCCCGTCAACAGCGCTTTTTCACTGGAGCAGAATTCCCCCAGGGTCACCACTTGCCTCCTGTCACTTAAAAAGTTTCTTATCCACTCAAGCACTGTCCCTGTGACACCAGATGTTATTAGCCGGTCTAATAGGATGGCATGTGAGACCGTGTCGAAGGCCGCTGATAGGTCTAATAAAATCAAGACGGCCTTCTTACCTTGGTCTAGGGCTGAGCGGATAGTTTCTGTGGTGAACAGGAGGGCCGATTCGGTGGAATGTTGGACCCTGAAACCTGCCTGGTTGGGGTGCCATGCATCACTATCTTCCAAGAAACAAGTAAGTTGTTTATTTACAATTGACTCTGTGACTTTACACAGGGCCGGAAGTAGTGAGATGGGTCGTAGGTTCGACAATGTGGTGGGGTCAGGGAGTTGTTTTTTTTGCAGTGGTTTCACCGCTGCCAGTTTCCACTCTGGGGGGACTTTGGCTGTGGACAGTGAGGTGTTGACATTGGCATTTATTATTGGGTTGGCGATGTCCACAATGAGGTGTAAGAGTCTAACTGGACAGGGGTCAAAGGGGGATCCGGATTTTGTTGCCAGAATTCCTCTTTTGGTATCCTCCAGGCTAACTGGAAGGAAAGTTTTCAGCTGCATGGCTCCTTGCCTCACTATATCCTCCTCTATTCTGGGCTCTAATATAGGAACATCAAAGTCCTTCGTCAGCCCCTGTACTTTTCCCTCAAAGAAATCTGCGATCTTGTCACAGAGTGCCTGCGAGGGCGGGATATCCTGTGCTAAACATTTAGGTTTGTTAAAACCGTTGACAATTTTGAATATTTCCTTTTGTTTGCTGCTGGCTGTTTCTATTGCCAACGAGAAGTACCTTTTTTTTGCTTGTTTAATCAGCGCATGATAGGCATTTTTTATCCTTTTGTATTTGCTACGTTCTAGGCTAGAGTAATTTTTCCGCCAGCTTCTTTCAGCTCTTCTGAGCTCCCCTTGTTTGTCTTTGAGATCTCGATCGAACCAGGGTGCAGATGTTTTCTTTCTACCCTGCCTCATTCTGTTTTTTCCCTGCCCAACTGTGCCTTTCAGATCATTCATCCATGTTCTGAAACTGATGGGATTTGCAGGTACTACCAGCTGGGGTCTACAGTTCCTGGCTATGGTTATAAGTTCTGGGTGGGACAGTATCGTTTTCCATTCATCCCTTGTGACCATGCTGTGTTCTTTTTTATAATCATTTCCTCGGTAGGACATAAGAGGGAACGTAAAAGGAATCAGCATATGGTCAGTCCATATTTGGGGTCTAAGGGGGTTAGTTGTCAAAGCGTCTAGGTTAGTGGCAATGCAATCTATTGTATGCCCTGCCTCATGGGTGGCTAGGGTGTCTTGGATAGTCAGGCCCATGACCTCCATGGTTTCCCGATAGGAGGCGGCAGAAGTATCGGTTGTGGACTCTGGGTGGATGTTTATGTCACCCATCAGAGTGAAATTAGAATACCTAAGTATCAATGGGCTGAGCACCTCTCCTATGTTACTCAGGAAGCCTGCACAGGGTCCTGGTGGGTGGTAGATCAAAGCCTCCGAGAAGGAGAAGTTGTCATTGATTTTAATTATAAAACCCATCCCTTCAGCATCTGTTAACTCTTGCAGTGGTACCGTCGAGCAGCTGAGGGAGTCCCTATATATGATGGCCACTCCTCCACCACGTTGTTCCTTCTCTCTATCTACTCTTTGTATACCATATCCAGGGGGCAGGGCATGAACCACATCTGGGGTGCACCAGGGTTTAAGCCATGTCTCCGTAATGAAGAGACAATCTAAGTTGTCATCTATCAATAGGTCCTGGATATGCTGGGCATGCTTCGGTACAGATCTGGCATTTATTAGGGCAGCTTTAAAGCTATCTTGGGGTGTTGAGAAGGCCGAAACCTGGGACCACAGAAAAGAGTGGCAACAGGCCTGGCAGCTCACTGGTCCTGCCCAGTATGAGGGATCAAAATTATTTGAGTCACAGCAGGGCTTTGTTTGTAAGGCCAGCAGGTCTTGTCTATCATAGCGCCTGGGTATGACATTTTTTACAGGGTCCCTGGCCCTGCGCCCGGCCTGTGCGCGGACGGGCGCAGACGGGCTGGACTCTGGCTTGACTCCGGCGTGAATGCGGCGTGCCCGCTGAGCGCGTCCGCTGCGCGGAGTCATAGCCGTCTATTTTTATAGTCTCTAGCCCTACCCAAAATGGCCGCCGCCGTTTTCCTTCGCTATCCCGGCAAGAGCGCCCTGAACTGGCCGGTTGCTCTGGGGGGAGGCTGATGTGCTGTCCGTGCAGCGCGGGATTCGGGGGGTTCAGGAGGTAATTTTTATAATTTTAAACGAAATTATGCCTCCACCCTCAATAGGTGGAGACACGCGCTGCGTTAAATCCGCGCGCTGTGCAGGGGGGGGAAAGGACACAAAGGAGGTGATATTACACAGAAGTATTTTGAAAGAAGTTTAAAATCAAGTCAAAGCATCTGCCCGGCTCAAGCCTCAGGCATCAAGTGGCATAATATCTTCAGGTGAAATCTTCATTAAGCCAAGGTGACTCTTGTATCTTCAGGCTTCCTTGACCAAGCGGCGACTGCCACAGAATAGGACCCGTGACCCTCTCCCAGCAAAGCTCCGGGCTGCGCTCCAACACATTCCAAACTGCACAGAACCTCCATACTACAGCCTGCACTACTAATAGTGTTGGGTCTTTATGTGTGTGTTTACCAGACTTGCGCCTCTTCCCTAATGGCATTGATGTAGGCGCTGCCTGAGCCCAGCAGTGAGGGCAGGGCTTCTGGGAGCATCACTGCCAGGCATGTCTTGACTCCATCCCTTTTCATTCTTTGTTTTTGGCTCCCCACGCACCGGATAGGGCGAATACCTGCCAAGAGACTGAGTCTGCCAGCAGTGTACACAGAGTCGAGGAAGCTTGTTAATGTGAAAACATGCATTCTTTTATTGGCATAATGGCTGACGGTTCAGTTTGAGAAAATATGGCTTTAATTGTATTTCAGTAAAGGTGGGTGGTGTGTTAAAGATGAAGTTGCATTAAAGAACCACATGCCTGAACTCTCTGGCCTGTGCAAACTGTACCCTGTCCATAGTTGCATTTCATCACATCCCACCACGAATTAGAGTGTGTTTACATGAGGAACCAGGACCACTGCCTAAAGACATTTCCCAACAGATTAGCCAATAGAAAACCAAAACACCAACATTTGTCGTCTGTTCCTATCATTCTTCTGCATCCCTGGAGAAAAATATGAATGTAAAGAGTATCATGCACTCATGTTCTTCTTTAGGCATTTAAAGAACTTTTTGATTTTTTTTTTTATACATTAGATATGTCGTGGCCTATCCTCTGAGGAGCTACAGGACACTTTCCGGAGAGGATTTTGTATTGTTTTAGGCGCATCTGCTGTGAAGGTCCTACAGAGAACAGCATGGTGTAGGATACCTTTGGGACCAGATTACAGATCCCAAAATGTGAAGTTTAGGAGCGAGAATATGTGCTGGGCAGAGTTCTCACCAGCTCACTGTGTAGATGCCCACTACATATGTAAACCAGAGGGAGATAAATTGTTGCAAAATGTAACAGGTTAATTTGTCAATGCTGATGCAAAAATACGATCCCTGATTCTGTTTCAGCCGGAACTGATCTGTTTCAGCCATTCACCTACAGGGTGTGTTGTAGTCACACACCCACAACTTGCCATGTGTGCGCACCCTCAAAGAGGGAGTGCTGGCTTGCCAGGCAGACTATCATTCATGGGCCTTATCATGATGAACTGTGCTGGAGCGGCAGAGCCGAAAGCTCTTGTTTTATGCGCCTCTACAGCAGGGTTCTCCAAAGTCGATCCAGGAGGTCCAGATCCATAACAGATTTTGAAGATGACTACATTGATCTAAATGGGAATATGCTAAAAAATCTGGCATGGATCTGGCCCTCCAGGACCGACTTTGGAGAACCCTGCTCTAGAGCAGAAAGTGATTCTGTGTAACCTGCTGCTTCTCAGAGTTCGTGGCAAATTTTCCAATAGAACAGTGCGGTAACAGTGAGCAAGGTCTGCCTCGTTTTGTTTCTGAGCTGTGCTGTCTGAAAATAACACTCTAACTCAGAAATATCCACTTTACGCACTGCAGGCGCATAAAACGGGTGCTCTGAGCTGCACCAGAAAAGCCCGCCATAATGTGCCCCAATAATTGAATTCTAGAGAGCATTTTAGTTCCATCCTGTCCTTCCTCCACCCTCCCATTCTCCACTTATGACTGTGGTGGCGAGGCAGAACAAGCCCACCCTGAAACCACCATCATGGGTTTGAAAGGTCGCACCAAGAATATCTGCAGCGCTACTGTGGCCCCCTGCGGGGCTAGCTGACAGACCAAACATCTCCAGGGCCCATCTTGCAGAGCCGCCTGCGTACTCCAGTAGATCGCCACAATCCGCATTTGACCAAAAAGGAAACGGAAGTTCCAACATCCTGAAAGACATGGACATCGGCCATTTAACTTTCTTTTACAGAACACTACTCTGTCCCACACATCAGTGTGTGGATACTCTAGGACAAGATGTCTCTCGACCAATCGGTGTCAAATACGTAATTGCAGCCATTGGCTAGAAGTCTGAATGTCTAAACACCAAGTGGTACCTAGTAGTCAAGAGAGTGAGTTATTCACCTGGAATCACAACGCAAGTACAATACAAATAACACCCGTGGGAACACACCATGCACGTTTTAAATGTGAAATTGGCCAAGTAAGGGCTCAAGGACGTTTGGAAAAATTCCCATCAGAAGCCACACTGTACTGCCCTCTTTTGCATCATTTGGGATCTCCTTGCCCAGGAGACAACACAAGACGGCCGGTTAGATGTTGCCGTGACCGAAATGGAAATGTGAGAGGAGAGTTTCACATGATTTAGTGGCGACTGAAAAAAAGCAGTGTAAAGTGAAAAGGGTGAAAAAATGAGTGATTGTAAAATTAGGTGAGCTGGGTAGAAATCAAGAATTTATTAGTGTCTCCCAGTCCCTAAGGTTAAAAAACAAGTGCAAATGCGGGTTAGAAATAATATCCGCAGTTGACCACTACTGACACTTTGGTCACGGCAACATCTTGTGTTGTCTCCTGGGCAAGGAGATCCCAAATGATGCAAAAGAGGGCAGTACAGTGTGGCTTCTGATGGGAATTTTTCCAAACGTCCTTGAGCCCTTACTTGGCCAATTTCACATTTAAAACGTGCATGGTGTGTTCCCACGGGTGTTATTTGTATTGTACTTGCGTTGTGATTCCAGGTGAATAACTCACTCTCTTGACTACTAGGTACCACTTGGTGTTTAGATATTGAGTTTGGGGCATGTACCTGTGTAGTCGTTAAACTTGCCCTTGGACCCTCTTCTAAAATGTTGTGTATGTAGAAGTCTGAATGCCCTTTATGGTCAGGTCCCCATACATACGTCTGTGGAACGTTTGTGTTCCAGTAGAGATGCTCTTTGCTTACTTATAAATATAAATTTACTGTAAAACAACAAACCACGCTTGGTACCACGATCTCGCCCCTCCAGCGCCATAATTTCTGGTGGTTTCAGAGCTTAGCTGTATCTAAAAGCTTGAATCGTTGACTTCTGCGCTGCTGGGTGAGCATCCTAGGTTCCTTGATACAGATGCTGTTTTGGTGGGAAGCACCAACGAGATGTGGATCTTTGTTGCTGATAACTCTGCAAGTCCTCCCTGAAGGTCCTAAGAAGGGCTTCTCATGCGTACCCGAAAGAGGGCAAACAGGCAACCATTCTTCTGTCGGATTCTGCTCATATTGACTCCCCTACCCAGGTGTGAATTAAGGGTGATGTCATAGCTGGTTTAAATCGTTACAACTCTTCAAAGAATTCTTGTGATGCGCAGGCTGAGGGGCGGTAATCCGGATCACGCCAAGGGCGGCTATCCTGCTAAGATGGCTGCCATCTGGCCAGAGATGCAGCCTGGGGATCTCTTGGGAAATATGAATAGCTTGCACCCTCATGTGTGCTTACCTCTTTTACATACGTGTTTAGACCAATCTAAAGCTTTGTAAAGCCATGTCCTTTAGAACATCCCTATTGACTAGAGCGCAGTCATTTGTGCGAATGTATTTGCAAGCAGGATTTATTTGAAAGAGCAGAGGACTCATTGGCGAACCCTAACCTGCTCCTCGTCCTGCAAGCTCCTCGTTAGCCCCGCAGTTACATTACACCTTATACCCGTGTGGAATAGTACACAGTGCAGACTTGGAGTAACTGGGAAGTAGGCCTTAGCCTCCTAGGTATGTGACGTCCTGAATTTGCTTTTCATCCATTGTGGATTGCCTAGTTTTGTTTGTTGGTGGATCTGCACAGCCCTTCATGACATGACGTGTGATCCCTGTCTACATGCATCCAAAGCATACCTGTGGGTTGCTCCATTTCACTCCTGAGTGAATTGTATAGATCTTCTCCTGTAGCTGCCTGTATTCAATACATACCGCTGCTTGCTCACTTGTTTTTCCTGGGTGGACTATGCTGAACATCCCTCATGGCTGTGTGCATCAAGTGTATGCTTGTGGGCTGCTCTTTTATGATTCCTTGATGGACTCTATAGATAGTTAACCATGGTTGTCTTTATCCAGTGCAGGCCTGTTGGTTGCCAATCTTTTACTCCTAGGCAGACTACATACATCATCTAAAATGCTTGCAAAATGTCAGCCTTTGGCAAGTGCTCAGGCCTGCATTCCCCTTCCGATGGGGAACATGCAAATTAATTTTAGTGCAGTCCAACCCAAGCTACCTGTGCACAAGTGCTTAAAATGAGCCGGTGTTCACCGGTGCTCAGCATCGACACGTGGTGGTTTTGTTTGTCTGTTTTTGAGGTGAGCACATCACCAGTATTTATTCATTCAAAAGCACTACAAATTGACCATATCAGCCGTCCCGGGCATATTTATAGCTTTTTGTGGCCTGGAATAGTCTGAATTGTCACACTTATAGCCGTGTAATGGTTAGTTGTTTTGGTATTGGCTTTGGCAGCGTTTCAGAAGCAATATGTGGTGCAAGCTGCAGTGGTCTCCTGATTAGGGCTCTGGCACTTACTTTTCACAAATAGAGCATTGATGTCACCCCTCAATGAATATAGATAGATAGAAGAGGGTGTAGGCAGGGGCAGAGGGCCAGGGTGAAAGGAAAATCATTTTCGAGTTGTCGAGAAGGGTAGAATGATTAAAAATACAGGAGAGGAGTCTTCCAAAAAGGGTCTGTGTAATCAGGATAAGAGAACTGCAAGGATTTTTTTCAACATAAAGGACATTCACCAAGGTAGACTAGGCAAGGTGGAAGGTCATTCATTTGAAGGAAGAACAGAAAATAGGCTTGTTGGGAAAGATGCTCTAGAACAGGTAGAGGGGAAAGGAAAGCGACAGATGAGCAGGGGGGGTTGGAAGAGTGACCTGGAGAGCATGGGTGGTATGTTAGAAGCATCATAAATTGAAGCGAGCAAGAAAACCCACGCGCTCCCATGGAGTGCTGAAAGCTAAAGAAAAAGTTGTTCCCTGAATGTAAGCTATAGAAGGATACAATTCATCGAAATTTAAAGTCCTTTCCCGGGATGGTGTGCTCCCAGGAAAGGACAAACATAAAAAGAAGGAAAGTGAGTGTGTGTGCCTGAAATTAGTATGTAGTCTATTTTGCTATATGAGTTGTGCGCGTTGGAGCAGAAGGTGTAGTCTCTAGTGTCAGGGTGTTGTAGTCTCCAAGGATCTTTGAGGTTGCATCTGGTTCTTATGTTCTTTAGTGAGCTGTGTGCTTTTGGGGGGAGTGAGTGGCAGTGTGATTGTCTATCGAGTGTGTAGTCTAGTGCTATATTAAAGTCGCCTGCCATCACTGTTAAGTCATTTTGCGGAAATGCCTCCAGTCTCTCCCAAAATTCGGAGTCGTCTGTATTAGGGCCGTAAATGTTCACTATATGTATATTTCCCTCTCCCCTTTTCAGTTGTGTTACCAGTATCCTCCCTGCTTCGTCGCATTGTTGAACCTATATTGTTATCTTGAAGTTCTTATTTACCAGAGTGATCAACCCCACTCCCAGCTTTTCCCCTGTTGCCGGAGAGCAGGCCACCTGTCCGATCCATCTCGCTTCAACTCGTTCGGCATTTTCTAGGGATAGTCTGGTCTCCTGCAGCAGGAATGTCTCCTTTTGTCTTTGCTAGGTAGTCTAGGATTTTTTTTCTCTTGACTGGGTGGTTGAGGCCCTTGACATTTAGGGAGACTATCTAGATTAGATGCTAAGAAGTTTGGGTTGTTTTGTGACATTTACTTACGAAGGGTGTTGGCCGTTCACCCTTCCCCCCCCCTTTTGTGGTGTGCTCGTGCCCTTCTTTCTTGCTTTGGTATTCTGCCTAGTAGTTGGGTAATATTTGTGTCTCCTCCTGTTGGGTTTCCTGTCCCTCCTGCCAGATCTTGGTTTCATGTTCCTTCTTGTATGTAGGAGTGTAGGTGAAAAGGTTAAGATAGGATAGAAGACAGAGGATAGATTCAGAGTATATATACATGACAGACATAGCAGACAGTCCCTCCCTCCCACCCAATTTCTATCCTTTCCCCTTTCACTCTTTCCTTTCCTCTAAATATGACAGTGGATAGGGGACAGCCAAGCATGTATAAGCTGAAACCAGGGCTTTAAGTGTAATGAAAAAACTGGAGGGTGTCTCAAAGGGGCGTGGCCAATATAATTAAGGGTGTGGCTTAAAACATGTATTCTAAAAATCTGTGCTTAGCATAGTGTGCCGCCCGACTTGTATTTTGCTGTTTCTGTCATTGCGTCCAGATATATGCAACAAGTAACATCATACCTACAACAAGTTAGGACTATTGGTTTTGTCAATGGTTAGTTGCATAAGATAATTAAGCAGAAACTTTGGCTTGTATACAATATTGAAAAAGCTTCCACTTAAAGTCCTGGTAAAACAACACACAATTTTGCTGCTCCTGAGTTTCAAAAAGAGAAGGGAAATCCAGAGAGAAAATTACTCTTTAAAAGATTTCCCTTCCCTTACAATGCTCACCTGGACTGACGTCATGCTGTAAATTCTCCACTGATGAGAAGTGAGCAGCGCACATTGATGTGCTTCCCTGGCATGATGTCATGCCCTAAATTCTCCCCTCGTGGGAAGTGAGCAGTGAAGTGCCACCTGTCACTGCAGTCCCCTTTGCCATGGCACAAAACAGAGCCCGATAGAGACCCGTTTTGAGGCCTCTTTTTAAAAACTGCCGGTGCTGAGCACCGGTGAAACCCGGCCCACTTAAGCCCTGGCTGAAACTGTACTACAACTACCACAGCCAGTTTGGGCTGCCACTCTGTAACGACAAAGCTCCGAGGATTATATGTTGTAAAAAAAAACAATACAAAATATATCGAAATAAAAAAAAGAAGGAAAGCAATTTAATATTCAGCAGGCAAATCATACAAAAAAGACAAGCAGTGGTAAGCACTGGGCTGGCACAGCGCTCACTGTAAGTACTGGTGTTGTCAACAATAGATCTTTCAACCTAAAAACAAATAAATGGAATCCGAAAATAAACGCTATTGGTGTATGCCTGTGGCTTGCTCACCTCCCACTCGTGGGTGGACTAGATGCATCTGTTGGGACTGCCTTTATCCAGTCCGTTCCTCGGGCTGCCTCCTTTATGGTGGGGGCTATAGAGCATTTATGGGGTGCATTCCTGTGCGTCTCTACTCTACCCCTCAAACGCAACCTGAAGGCCTGAACTAGTCCCGCACTAGGAGGTTAGGCGAGTCCACCTCTTTCCACTAGAGCTGGGCGAGCCTCTGAAAGCTCGAGCCGGGCTCAAGCCTTAAGCCTGCCTCTGGCTCGGCTCGAGGTCCAGTTGGAACCTCGAGCCCACAATGAGCCGAGCTTTAATGTGGTCCTGCCCGCCTGCCCACCTCCCCAAACCCGGGATGTGATCTCATGACCACAGCTGTCTTCTTTGGTACTGGGGAACCAAGTTTGAGTCTCGGCGTCTCTTCCTGTGATTCTGGGCAAATCACTTCATCTTTCTGCGCCTACAAACAATGAACGGTGATCTTTGTGCTTTGGGTCAAGTTTGTGCTATGTAAAAACTGCAGAAAATGCACAAACCGATCAAAACAAAATCTTAAATTAAGGAAAGCCAGATACCCATTAGGGGCGGATTTGTGCAAAGTGAAACCAGAAAACCTTGATAAATAGCGGTTTCCCCTGCATGATCTTTGCTGTGTGATTTCACATAGGAAGCATTTTCAGGGCTCGGTTCGTGCATGTGCTCTAAAGGCCCAAGCCGGGCCCTTGGCTCGGCTCTTCCCGTTAATTTCATGTCCTGCCCACCTGCACAGTGCATGCTAAGCATAGTTGCAGCAACATGATCCCGCTAAATCCCACACATGAGGCCGAAACACCGCCCACATAGGCCATTCTCTTAACCCCCCCCCCACCCCCCGACCAGACACAGACCACAACAAATATAAGTGCGTGCTTTCTGTCTCTCACTCCTCGTGCCTCAGTTGAACACTTGTGCTCCACAGTTCTTATTGCAACATAGGCTGCCGAGCCGAACACCACGAGGTGATCCACACACGGGGGCATAGCTTCGGGGGGGGGGGGGGGGGGGGGCGGGGTGTTACACCCCCCTATTAAATGTCATCATCATAATCCTTTATTTCGGCAGAAGTACCATAAAAAATTTCCAAGTTCACAATTTTGCTCCAGTATATAAAATACAAAAATGAACAGTTGGTGGATAACGACATATCTCGATAAAAAAAATTGTGTACAAATGGCTAAAAGGCACATGGACACCAATGTTACAATTCAAATGTCAACGTATAAGTACTAACAGGACCAGGCAGCCAAAGAGTGTCCTGATTAAGCCTTTTCTGCTTGATGCTCATTAGAGTCTCTTATAATGACGTAACTCTATTGTCCGTTACTTTAGAAGAGCGCTATGAGGGAAATATCTAGGAAAAAAGTGAGTTCCCCCTGGCCTCAAACCATAAAAAAGTGCAAATGCATACCGTACAATAAAGTTAAGGTGCTTACAGTAACAGGTTTAAAAAAATATTGAAAAAAACATCTAAGATTTTATTAAATAAATAAGCTGTGCAAGATAAAACCAAAGAATAAAAGATAAAATCAATAAACTCTAAAAAACCTCCGCCTAAAGTACTCAACTAGCAGTTTTCAAAAAAGATCTTCGAATAGCCCACATCTTGCCTAAAAACCTGGCAACTGCGCACACTATCAGCAGGCTGGCATCAGACTTTAAGATGCGCAGTGCTACTTAATGGCAGCGAGTACCAGGCTCTTACCATCTTGACCTTGGGGCACTATAAAGTTGACATGCGAATAGTATGTGGGCTACCAAATGTACTTTGTGATCAGTGGTTTGGTACAGGTGCTTTCAGTCGGGTATGGTGAGATGACTGCTGAATTTAACCAGGCGTGTTTGTATAGACATAGATACAGACAAACACACACTCTCTCGCCCTCTCTGCTTTTGAAGTCCTAAAAAATATTCTTTAATTTTTCACCTGTTGCCAAACTGATTGTTGGAGTATCTGAAGCTCCCCCCCCCCCCCCACCCCCCCACCCCCCCACCCCCCCACCCCCCCACACACACAAACTCCTACTAACCAAGCTATGCCTCTGTGCAAACAGGCGACACCACAGTCGCCCGCGTGTACATTCTGCTGCCTTGTCAGGGGTATATAAGTGCAACTACATCACAAAACTGTGACCGTTTCAGAGAGTTTGCAGCCTTCCAGTTTCTGACCAGCCCGAATGAGGCAGGCAGGCAGCGACTTTGGCCTTCATTTCTATTTTGTTATTTTTTCGAACTACTGGATTTGGGCCACGCTCATTTGTGCAACTTGAGGCCTTTGACTCTGCAAACAGACTGGGCCAAATGAATCGCCATCCGCCTCCTTCGGGCTGGCATTTCGGAACAGCTTTCGCCGGTGCCGAGGTCTTTGTTCGGCTTCCTTCAGTCCTTGGCCGGCCCTCGGTGCTTCGCATTTCTCCTGTGCTCGGGGGACGCGTTGCTGATTTATGTGCGGCGTGGGCATGGCTGGCGTTGCTATGTTACCTCCTGTGTGCGGCCCGCCCGCAAGCATGCCATATTTCTCCGCCTAAGAGGGCTCTCTGTGCAGCAAGCATCATTAAGTCTGGCGTGTTGTCTCAAGGCCGGTGGCCCGCATCGCCAGGCTTTGCTGGGTAACTTATTGCTTATTGATTTATCAAAGCCGTTTACGCTGCTGCGCCATAGAGCGGCCACAGCCAGTGATTCATGTCATGTAGGCCGCGTTTCACTCATAAAAGCGGGGAAGTGTCCTTTTAAGCACGCGTTTAACCTGTTTATGTGAATGGGGCAAAGTGTGGGGGCTGCAGGCCTCCGCTGTCAAGCGACATCAGGCCAGTGCGTCTTTCAGCCAGGCCCGGTTTTTGAGCCCACAGCACTATGCATGCTGGGACGTGTAGTTTTATATTGCCAATTACATGTAGAACCTTGCAATAGTTTATGAAAATTTAGGGGTCGGGGGAACACTGTTGCACTCTGGATAAGACCAATTCTGTCAGCAAGCGCAAATTCCTTGACGAGTTTATTTTATAAAAGTAACATGGTGAACGTATGCTCATATGTGTTACACCGCGGTATTGTTCAATCTGCCCTTAACCGTAGCTAACTTTCCATTCCATAGTCTAGTATAACAGGGCCATTGGAATTATGCGGCAAGACAGCACAGAATTACGCAGCTGTTTTGACCTAATTATGCGGAAAGACAAGGCCAAATATGCAGCTAATGCGGCACATTTTGCAATAGCATTTCTTCGTTATTTTTTTACACGGCAATACTGTCTGAGCAAATATTTCACCCCAGTTCAACAACCAAAAGCATAAATAAGCAACTGAAAGTTGACCAGTTAACCGTTGCAAAGGCTCTAACAACACGCGGCGAGCACAACTAATTTTTGATAGTTTGAGCTGCTGCTTATGCAACAAATGTCGGATTATGTGGCAAACGTGGCAAATCCTTAATTATACGAACAAATGCTTGGCTGCAGAATCGCATAATTCCAGTGGCCCTGAGCATATATGAAACATGGCAACATTTTGAATGTGATGAGAGAGTTCGAAAAACAAAATTAGGGCTATTGAATTCCTCCACTGATTTACATCGAAGAGGAGATTTTAGGGAAGAGACTCAAAATAAATCATCGGAAGTCTCCCGCCTGAATCGGGGTTGTTGACATTAATCCATTCTATTCCGATTAAGCCTCCGCGTGGCTCCACACACGCACGCGCTCACTTACATCACATCACCTCACCATTACAAATACCTTCTTCCGTCTGTGGAGAACACAACATGCACAGCACATATCCGCACTTGCGCTGAAGAGCTGTACCGCTAACCCGCTATTCTGGAATATTAAGCTACTTGTGACGCCGTGCTGCTTGTCAGCTCAGCTGCTCTTCGGTGCTTCATTTGTGACGGTGCTGAAGAAAGATGAGGTGGATTCAAGACTAGGCAGCCCTGGGGGGAAAGTAAGAAAAGCGTTGTGCCCTTCCACTGCTCGCTGAGCCATTTCCCAACTTTTCTTTTTGTACAAGCTTGTATTTTTAAGTCCAGGCTGATAAAAATATTAGAAAAAACACTGAGATCCGGTATTATTACCTCCTGAAACCTAAAATTTCAAACTCAAGAAGAAATCAGTTAAAACATATTCTAGAGCTATGTAAATCGTCTCGGAATTATTATTAGAGTAAACAGGTGTTAAATGCGATTATACAACATAATCTTGACAATTCTACATGAATTATTTTTCATCTACCAGTTCAGGTCTGTTCCAGAATATCAAAGTGTAACGGGTGATTACTTTTATACAACATTTTATGCTGAAAGCACAGCACTGCCAAGCCATCGGAGACCCCTGGTGTCTCACAGATGAGCCTTTTAAAGAGTATTGCTTCAGGGTGATTGGCGGGGAAGGAAGGCACCCCCCACGGTCCACACCGGCCTAGCGCACCACATCCAAGCACTGCCTGAATGGTCACGTGGTCAGGCATAAACCTATGGTACCCACATTCCAGATGCATGTTTGTGATATATTTGCAATGAGACGGGTTGCAGGAACTGCCACTAGGTGGTGCTATATCACGGTGCACGCTGCAAATGTTTCGCTGGGCATGGTTGTTGTTGTTTTAAACAATGTAGGCCACCTGTGGCTCGGCGAAAAATCAGATGCCCCGCATGAAGTTTATGACCGAGGCCCTACAAAAGCTTCTGACAGGCACGGGACCGCTGCATCTTGGATTTTAACTTTATTTCATACATCAGACATTGAATGCTTGACGGACGTACACATTGTGGCCTGTTGAATAGGTTAGCTTGTTAATGCGCCGACTTTGGAGCTGTGTGTGCAGTTTTAAACAAATGAGAGGGGCTCCGTTACTACCAAAAGGGAATAGAGCACCAAATAACTGTCAAGTAAAAAACGATTTTCCCTTTGGGTAAACCCTATATCATCAACTTTAGACACATACAGTCCAACCATTTCAACCGAATCACTCCCCTCAAAAAGTTGAGTGCACGTTATAAATCATGTGAAACACTTACAATGAAAAATCTAATACATCATTTATATAAAAAACACTGTTTATTTTCATATTAAAAAACATTCTATTGAATGTGCAATAAAAATAAAACTCAAGGTTTAAAAAGACAAAATACAATTAGAATTAAAAAAAAAAGCTACACGGGAGACAAGAAAAGACAATCAACTATGTCTTCTCACTGTTCATTAAGACATTAATTTAGACAACAAAGGGTTTGGAGTCCCTTCCCTGTGCCCCTCTACTAGTTGACCACTCCAAATTTAACAATTAAATAGTGTGTCGACGCGTTTCGGAGGCTTTAGCTGGTTATAGCCACTTTCTTCAGGACAATAGGTAATTATTTCTCCATATAACTCGTATGACCTGTGTGATCACACATCGGTGAGAATTCTGTAAAGGTCCCACTCATCAGTGGAGTTATCTTTACTTGATGAAGGTCAAAGTTGGATTATTGGTGGCTTGGGAAAACGTTGCTTAAGTTGGCTTAATTCCCTATCCCAATTTAATCAATAGCATCCAGTAGGTTCCTTGTGAATTAGTGCCTTTACTTCACCCTGTATTGTTGCACTTCGACCGATTATTTGATTTCTAGTGTTTTAACACCGTGCCTGATTCATAGGCAGCCGGTATGCACTATTTCTATTTTAGACCCCGGGTGCTATTAGTTCGTGGCTTTTGATTCCAACGGCTCAGCGTCCCCGTCGTGTCCTGTCTCTTCCGCGTCTTGAAGATCGCGAGAAAGATCTTCAAGTTGGGGGCAGGGTTCGCCATCACCACTCTCACTGGCGCACTGTCACTTCGGACAGGTGGGTGCTGCAGATCGCCCAAAGGGGCTACTCCCTCCCCTTCGAGATGACCCCCCCCAAGCCATGCCACCGCAACACCACCGCGTATCGGGGGATCATTTGCGGCTTCTCCAAGAGGAAGTTTCGGCCCTCTTGGCCAAGGGGGCCATTGAGCACGTTCCTGGGCCAGAAGTAGGACGTGGTTGCTACTCCCACTACTTTCTGGTACCAAAGAAGGGCAAAGGGGGCCTACGCCCTATCTTGGACCTACAGAACATCAACGGCTTCCTCCGGAAGGAGAAGTTCAAGATACTGACTCTGCCCTGGATCCGGGAGACTGGATGGTAGCGTTGGACTTGCAGGATGCCTATTTCCACATCCCCGTCCTGCCGACCCACCGGCGTTACCTGCGGTTCGCGGTAGGCCAAGAGCACTTTCAGTTTACCGTGCTCCCCTTCGGCCTTACCAGTGCCCCATGGGTGTTCACGAAGGTGATGGCGGTGGTCGCAGCTCATCTGCGCAGGTTAGGGGTTTCAGTCTTCCCCTACCTCGACGACTGGTTGTTGAAGGCGGGCTCGCCCCAGACAGTCGTCAGCCACCTCCAGACGACGGCAGACATCTTGCACCAGCTGGGGTTCTCCATCAATGTGCCGAAGTCACACCTGTGCCCCTCTCAGAAGCTCCTTTTCATCGGAGCGGTTCTCGACTCGGTGCAGTTTCGGGTTTACCCACCCGAACAGCGGGTTCGGGATATCCAGGCTCTGATTCCAATCTTTCAGCCTTTATCCTGAGTTTCGGTCAGGTTGACGCTGCGGCTTCTGGGGCTGATGGCTTCCTGCATCTTTCTGGTGCATCACGCCCGTTGGCGGATACGGGCTCTTTAGTGGGACCTGAAGTTTCAGTGGGCCCAGCATCAGGGCAACCTGTCCGACCATGTCCTGATCTGGGAGGGCACTGCGAGACAGCTGCAGTGGTGGCTCACGGAGCGCGATTGGGTCAGCGGCAGATCCCTCTCCCTTCCCCAACCAGAGCACGTAAGCCTTGGTTAGATCTATTCGCCACCAAAGAGAACGCGCAATGTCATCAGTTCTGCGCGTTGGAATTTCCAAGGCGGCACTCGCTCGGAGACGCTTTTCGTCGCGAGTGGAGTTGCGGTCTGTTGTACGCCTTTCCACCTATACCTGCCCACAGTGCTGAAGAAGATCAGGCGCGACCGGGCACAAGTCATCCTTGTGGCTCCGGACTGGGCACGAAGGTAATGGTATCCCGAGCTACTCAGTATGTCAGTCGATCCCCCGGTTCGTCTGCCTCTTCAGGAGGACCTTCTGTCGCAGCAGCAGGGGACGGTCCTCCACCCGAACCTGCCCAGTCTCCAAGTCCATGCTTGGAGATTGAGTGGCGACAGTTGAGGCCATTTGACTTGCCTCCTGAAGTTTGTAACATCATTCCGGCGGCCAGGCGGCCCTCCACAAAGTCGGTATACGCCTGCAGGTGGAACAGATTTGTGGCATGGTGCACAGCAAAGGCTGTGGATCCTCTTTCTGCCCCTCTTTCTGAGGTTCTTCTCTTCCTTCTTTCTCTTGCCCAGCAGGGCTCTGCTCTGGGCACTATCAAGGGCTACCTTTCTGCTCTTTCTGCCTTTTTGAGACTGCCTGATCAACCTTCTTTGTTCAAGTCCCCTATTGTTAATCGATTCTTGAAAGGCATCACTCATACGGTCCCACCTGTTCCCTTTGTGATGCCTTAGTGGGTCTTGAACCTGGTTCTTACTTTTCTGATGTGCGCTCCCTTCGAGCCACTTCACAACTGTCCTCTTCGCCTTCTTACTTTGAAGACTGCCTTCCTGGTAGCCATCACCTCTGCCAGGAGAGTGAGTGAGCTCCAGGCTCTATCCTGTGAACTTCCTTTCCTTTCGGTCCATCCGGACAAGGTTGTGTTGCGGACAAGGCCCTCTTTCCTGCCCAAGGTAGTCGCAGTCTTCCACATCGGGCAATCCATCACCTTGCCCACCTTCTTTCCACCTCCGCATCCCTCAAGAGAGGAAGAGAGGCTCCACCGTCTGGACCCAAAACGTGCGCTCTCTTTCTATCTGGATCGCACACGCCAGTTCCGGGTGGATGACCAACTCTTTGTTGGTTACGTGGGCGCTATGAAGGGGAAAGCGGTACACAAGCGGACCATCTCGCGGTGGATCATATTGTGTATCCTGAAGTGCTACTCCTTGGCTAAGAAGGAACCCCCTGTTGGGCTGAGGGCTCATTCCACTCGAGCCACGGCTACTACTACTGCCTTGGGCCGAGGGGTGCCCTTGCAGGACATTTGCCAGGCAGCTACGTGGGCCTCGCTGCACATGTTTGCAAGACATTATTGCCTGGACAGCCAAGTCCGGAGGGATGGCTTATTTGGCCGTTCCGTCCTCCAGGACTTTCTGGTGTGATAATTGGTTCACAGACCCACCACCGGCGTTGGTATTGCTGGGGTATCTATTCTAAGGTAAGGAATCTATCACTAACGTGTCTCTTTCAGATGCACAAGTTACTACTTGTGTAACAATATATCTGTAAGAGACATTAGTTTGTGATAGATTCCTTACCGACCCACCCATCCTCCCCGTTCTGCGAACCGATATCTAGGGTTAAGGTAATCCCCTTTCAGGGCCTTAGTTTCAAGGCACCAGTGTTGGTTTTTAGCATAGCTCTGCTTTTCTGGCGTGGAAAAGCTGTGTCTAAGAACTGACGTCAGCACGCGGAGGCGGCGTCTAAGTACTCAGACGACGTCATCGCTGCGCCCACGATGCCGACGATGGACGTGGAGCCACAGACGACGCCTGCCGACGCGCAAGGGTACTGCTACGCAAAAATTTCCGGATCCAGTCTGACGTCTGGAGATATTCTAAGGTAAGGAATCTATCACTAACTAATGTCTCTTACAGATATATCGTTACACAAGTAGTAACTTGTGCTTCTGGTGAAGTGGTTGGACTGTATGTGTCTAAAGTTGATGATATAGGGTTTACCCAAAGGGAAAATCTTTTTATACTTGGCTGTGTGTGCAGTGCTTAATCTGTTAATTATGGTAACAACACAACTACTAACCATCTCACCCCTAAAAGGATGACAATTCCGGCTATCTCAGGCTCGAAAGCTATTAGGATGGCTTCAGCGGCAGTTAATAGTCCTTTTTAATGTATACTAAATTAATAATATACTGTGGTGGTCATCTCTAAATAAGCCACTCAGCGCCACCTTGTGGCAGACAATCAAAAGCACCATTGTTGACAATTAAGTGCCAGTGCCGGGCACTGGAAACTACTGGCTCAAATTAAGCACAGTGTGTGTGTGAGCACTGCAGATCACCGGTTTGAATCCTGGTGCGGCCAGTGCTGTCCTCGATGTTTCTGATATTGATTAAAAAGAGTAGCAGTAAGGTGGCTGCTATGGATGTTTGGTGTTGCCGTGCTCAGATACTTCCATATGAAACAGTCAAATCTGCATTGTCATGCACTGCGAAAAAGCACGGTATTAAGATCTGAAATAGTGTATTCCATATTCCTTGAAGCTGGTGCATACATGCCAACACCTGGAAGCAGGAAAGAGGGGGATTTGAAGCATAATTTGGTGGCATGCATTTCCCCATTAACCCACATTGCAGTGGAGGCAATTTTAGGTGGCGAAAGCTAAATAAAGCTATTTTTTGCTTTAAAAGTGGGAGACTTCAACCGAAATTGGTTGTGCTGGCATTTACGTTGGTCTATATCGATTACTCTTCATTTTGAGATCTATTTTTTCTCATGGAATTTAAAGTATAAAAGGTGATAATAGTTTTTGCTCCAATGGCAGAGGCCACCATACAAGAGAAGCTTCTGGAAAGTGATGAAATAGTACATGATTTTCATGTAAAATGACAGGCTGCTATCCAAGGCCGGTGGCGGAAAGACTGAATCCCTTCTGTACTTTAATAGTGATCACGCGGACTCTTATTAAAGATTCATAATCACCACCGCAAGCACATTAACCCAGAGAACACGTAGTGCCTTTCTGCAAGACAAGGAAAACACACACCAGCAAAACACTGCCAAGCTCGGAGGGAAGCCGACTGTCCACGGAAGTTGAATTTTGGATGCCATCCTCTCATTCGATTCCAAATAATAATTTGGCAGACACTGTACATTTTATTCTTAACCGCAAGTAGGGCATAGTTCAACATCAGGGCCGTGCATTTCTTTACACCTTTCTGTGTGCAGCCATAAACCATGCCTTGTACCCAGAGCCTGCTGTGTGCAGCCATAAACCATGCCTTGTACCCAGAGCCTGCTGTCTGCGGCCGTCAGCCATGCAGCCTTGTACCCAGAGCCTGCTGTCTGCGTCCGTAAGCCATGCCTTGTACCCAGAGCCTGCTGTCTGCGGCCGTAAGCCATGCCTTGTACTCCGAACCTGCTGTCTGCGGCCGTAAGCCATGCCTTGTACTCAGCGCCTTCTGTGTGCAGCCATAAACCATGCCTTGTACCCAGAGCCTGCTGTCTGCAGCAGTAAGCCATGCCTTGTACTCAGAGCCTGCTGTCTGTGGCCGTAAGCCATGCCTTGTACCCAGAACCTGCTGTCTCACCCCTAAAAGGATGACAATTCCGGCTATCTCAGGCTCGAAAGCTATTAGGATGGCTTCAGCGGCAGTTAATAGTCCTTTTTAATGTATACTAAATTAATAATATACTGTGGTGGTCATCTCTAAATAAGCCACTCAGCTCCACCTTGTGGCAGACAATCAAAAGCACCATTGTTGACATAAACCATGCCTTGTACTCGGAGCCTGCTGTCTGTGGCCGTAAGCCATGCCTTGTACTCAGAGCCTTCTGTGTGCAGCCATAAACCATGCCTTGTACTCGAAGCCTGCTGTCTGCGGCTGTAAGCCATGCCTTGTACCCAGAACCTGCTGTCTGCGGCTGTAAGCCATGCCTTGTACCCAGAGCCTGCTGTCTGCGTCAGTAAGCCATGCCTTGTACTCAGAGCCTGCTGTCTGCGGCAGTAAGCTATGCCTTGTACTCAGAGCCTGCTGTCTGCGGCCGTAAGCCATGCCTTGTACTCGGAGCCTGCTGTCTGCGCTGTAAGCCATGCCTTGTACTCGGAGCCTGCTGTCTGCGGCAGTAAGCCATGCCTTGTACCCAGAGCCTGCTGTCTGCGGCTTTAAGACATGCCTTGTACTCGGAGCCTGCTGTCTGCGGCCGTAAGCCATGCCTTGTACCCAGAGCCTGCTGTCTGCGGCTTTAAGCCATGCCTTGTACTCGGAGCCTGCTGTCTGCGGCTTTAAGCCATGCCTTGTACTCGGAGCCTGCTGTCTGCGGCCGTAAGCCATGCCTTGTACTCAGAGCCTGCTGTCTGCGCTGTAAGCCATGCCTTGTACTCAGAGCCTTCTGTGTGCAGCCATAAACCATGCTTTGTACCCAGAGCCTGCTGTCTGCTGCCGTAAGCCATGCCTTGTACTCAGAGCCTGCTGTCTGCGGCCGTAAGCCATGCCTTGTACCCAGAACCTGATGTCTGCGGCTGTAATCCATGCCTTGTACTCAGAGCCTGCTGTCTGCGGCCGTAAGCCATGCCTTGTACTCAGAGCCTGCTGTCTGCGGCCGTAAGCCATGCCTTGTACTCAGAGCCTTCTGTGTGCAGCCATAAACCATGCCTTGTACCCAGAGCCTGCTGTCTGCGGCAGTAAGCCATGCCTTGTACTCAGAGCCTGCTGTCTGTGGCCGTAAGCCATGCCTTGTACCCAGAACCTGCTGTCTGCGGCTGTAAGCCATGCCTTGTACTCAGAGCCTGCTGTCTGCGGCCGTAAGCCATGCCTTGTACCCAGAGCCTGCTGTCTGCGGCTGTAAGCCATGCCTTGTACTCAGAGCCTGCTGTCTGCGGCCGTAAGCCATGCCTTGTACCCAGAGCCTGCTGTCTGCGGCTGTAAGCCATGCCTTGTACTCAGAGCCTGCTGTCTGCAGTCGTAAGCCATGCCTTGTACCCAGAGCCTGCTGTCTGCGGCCGTAAGCCATGCCTTGTACTCAGAGTCTGCTTTCTGCGGCTGTAAGCCATGCCTTGTACCCAGAGCTGGCTCTGTGTGGCCAGAAGTTCTGCCGTGTGCCCAGAGCCTGCTGTGTGTATCCAAGAGATGTAATTTGGGGGTACAACAATAGGGTGCAGGTTTTATATATAGTCTATATTTGGAAGGCATAGACTTTAGGCCATGCCTGTGAAAATGAATTTGGCCTAATAAAACATGTTATTGGAATACTTGTAGTAATAAAGACAGATTGTCATGTATCACTATAGTGCAAATGTAAAAAAAAACATGAGTTTTGCCATAGTAGAACTTTATCTTCTGGGTCTTTGGGACCAGGACCATCACCTTGATCACTTCTTCATGCTCTGGGCCTATGAAATGAGGTGTGCTCTGAGCTTTGGTTCTGTTTCATATATACCTGTGGGTATAAGCAGTGCACACAAACAGTATGGTATAAACTGTATATGCAGAAGTGCAGAGAGCAATATGGTACTTTTTTTTACTATTGTAGGAGAAGAGGGGCACTATGACCCAATTAAGGCTTTACCTCCTAAATCATTGGCTTTTAACTCACTCAGCAATGTAGGTAAGGGTGTGTGTGTGTATATATGTGTGTGTATGTATATATATATTCTCTCTCTCTATCTCTCTCTGGCCACTTGTGCTTAGTGGCGGAGTGGAGCCAACCCTGCCAAGTGCCACTGTTGGAAAACGAGGCAGTATCTGTGAGGCCTGCACATGCATAACATGTCACATTTGTCCTTCACTGGGAACCAAACACCCTCGTTCAGCGCCTAACTCTCAGGTAGCGTTGCAGAGCAGTTAAGGCTTACTCAAGGGAGCTGGTGTGGGCGGGTGACTGGTGCTTCTCCGCAATTCATCAAGGATTTATTTGTAAATTTCGGCAAATCACCCATGAAGGATTCAAGGCGCTGGAGTTGCAGCTGCAATGTTGGCTCCCACGCTGTGTGACGTGCCACCTGCTATCAGACCCAACCTCTCCCTCCACTCTTTCTCTACAGTGATAGAAACAGATCTCTCCCTCTCTCTCTCGCCCTCTCTTCCTCGCCTTTTCACATTCATGTTTTGTGGGCACCACCAGTGGTTTACTCGTCCTTAGATTGTCTGTGTCTACACAGCGGCGGCTCCTCTGTTAAGGCGTAGGAACGCCACCCCACTGCTCTTAAAGCAGTGGAAAAGGGACAAATAAAATGATAACTCCACGTTCTCGTTTTATTTTTCTGTGATGCAGCAGTTTTACAGCGTGGGTGGGGCTAGTCTGTTCTCGCAGCCAGAAATGGAATGAGTGGTGAACAATTAAGTGAGCATGCCAGTTTGGCCGGACCACTCAGGCCAGCCAAACCGTCATGCGCACTTTGCATGTTCTCCACCCAGGCTGCATGAGGGCCTGGGTGGAGAACATGCGCAGGCTCCCATGTCTCTGAGCGCCGAACCACAGTGCTCAGACCAATCACAACGCTGCTGTAAGACAGCGTTGTGATTGGTCAGAGGATCCTGAGTGCCTGTGTAATGTAATCTTGTGCACATGTAAAGCGCTCCAATGCCCTTGAGGTAAGTTTGTGCTATAAAAGAAATCTGCAAAAAAATTACGTTGGAAGTATTTCCTCTGTTTTGAGTGCTAAAGGAGCTATTAATCTACTTTAGAACTTAACATTTTTTTCTTATCAATATTTATCGAGATTTTATTTTATGTATTATAAATATTTTATAACTATCAATCATTCCGTTTTGGGGATTGGTCTACAGGCTATTAGTCTCTTTCTTGGTCGACAACGGGTTTGGAGCGCTACGGCCAGTTTGAAAATGCCTAATAACCGTTGAATCTTGAGTTTTTTTTTAACCTTTTCGCTGCAGGAAGTCCAGACTTCGATTTTAAACCCCAGTGTTTAAAACCGAACCCCGTTTAAGATGCTCAATCGGGACCACCCGCAATTAACCATAAAAACCGTACATGGTTTGATGAGACTGGTGATTAAGGGGCGACTGGGGCGGGCTGCACGTGGTGTCACTGACTTCATTTGCTGAGTGTTTTATGCCACTTTGCGGATATGACACTTGCGTCGGGGTCATTTACACACTGTTTGCAGTGTTGAGACGTCTAGCTTTCGAGGCAAAGGTCATTTTGACTTTGGCCTCGAACAAGCTGATGTCACATGAATGTCTTAAGGGCGCTTTGTAAGAGCGGAGTCTTTGGTGTCTGCCATATGCCGGCCGTGACCCCGCCAGGTCAAAGGTCCAGCTGGGGAAACAAACATTGGCTAATTTGCCGCTCAGGGTTCAGACCGAAGATGCCCCCGTGCCCTTGGCCTGCACTCCCAAGGTCAAGTTGATGTTTTGTCTGAATAGCAGCAGTTCGGCACAAGTGCATCCCCCTGAGTTCAGAGGTGCCCCCTTCAAGGAAGGGGTGACGTTCAGCGGAAGCGCGGGCCTGAAAGGGTGTGGGGATTCCTGTATTCACTCAGTCGTGGCCCACACACTGAGTGACCCTCAGCGTGACCCCCTGGCTCCCTCGAGTGTCTGTGGGGAAGGGAGGTCAGACATTCTCTGCTTGTGGAGGTTTTTTCTCTCGCTTCTAGTTCATGCCCCGGGCGGGTCCCAGACAAAGAGCTCATCGGATGGGCGGCCCTGCGTTCTGTAGTGTTCACACAATGCTTTGTCACACTTCTGTTCCTTTTTTGCTGCACATTTTTTAAAAATTGAGCTGGACTCCAGTTGTTTTTCTAGAACTTTGGTGTGAAAAATGAACAAAGGTCCCAGAGATGAAGTGAGGGTACCATTTATTGCCTGCTCAGACACAGGTTCAAGAGGTCAAAGTCCTGGCTCACACTGTTCACTCTAGGATATAATTCTATACTGAGGTGGATGCCACAAATGAACAAAGATATAAGAAGAAAATAGACAAAAACATGGCTACATTGAAATGAAGGAAACCGAACAGCTAACAAAAGAAGACCGGACTCTATACTTATAAACCTGGGGCCTTATTTGGAGTTTGAGGGTGGAATGATCCATCACAATCTGAGTGGAGGCCACACCCGCTGTATTAGAAGTGTATTATAGACTATGTCGCTTGCAACATGGCGGACTGGATATCCATCACTTTTTGACGGCAGGGTCGGACCGGCCTATAGGACTATTGGGCAGTGCCCGACAGGCCACTGTGTGGGCCATGTTTTGTGCTGTTTGTGGGCCTGTTTTCTTATGGTCTGTTGGGCCAATTTGTACTGTTGATTTCCTTGATATTAAAACAAACTTTGCCTGCAGCAAGCTCAAATCCATGCAGTCTTCCATACATTTCAAAACACTTATACAGCATGTCTTTACCGGTACAGAATTTAAAGGCATCTTTATTCATTGCTTGGACATTTGTAATCACCAAAAATCGGGTGGGTCGTGACCCACAGTTTGGGATACACTGGTCTACTGCCACACTATCCGATTTGATGCCACACACATCCCATCATGTGTTCCACACAGTATGCCGCAAGGAACACTTCACTTATTGGAGATTCATCCTCCTTCTAGAGTTCTTCTCGTACTCTCTCGTTACAATGCAGTAAATGTAGTCTGTAATCCATTCATCATACAATACGGCAAATTCAAATGCAGCTGGTAGCCTTTTCAGGTTTACTTTGTATTTCTCTATCCTCTCTCATTCACTCTATAGTTTTCTCAAATGGTATCTTTCATGGATCGTGCTTGTGTGGGGCAGGTAGTGTATATCTACTACTTCAATACAAACCTATATTTATTTAGGCCTCATGTTCCAGATCAGGCAAATTCTCGAAAACCTCATGCCTTCAACAGCTGCCACTTACGCACTACCCCTAAAATGTGCTCCTCTCTTGCATAGTTCTGGAACATTTTCTTCTACTTGCTCCATTTTAGTGTGTTGCACTGGAAGGCTTAGAAATTAGGGAACCGGATTATGTTCGGCATGTTTCCTTTCAAAGTGATAAAATGTCTCTCAAAATCTAAATAGTCTTAAAAACCATACCAACAGCCTACAAAATGGAAACTAGTTTTTTTTAATCACCGACATGCTGCAAAGCCTGGAGTTATTAAATAAACTCTCACCAATGTAGAAACGTACATTAATTATCTTCAGTATCACAGAAACTAATGGCAGGATGTACAAAACTTTTCTGCGGTCACAAACACTCATTTACAAAATCGGAGTGTTTGACTGCTAAAAAGGTATTTTGAATGTACTAAGCAGTAGTGTTTTACCACCTCCTAAAAATAGGTTTATGAATGGACACCGATTCACAATTAGGAAGGGGCATCATGTCGTGGGCATCCCTTCCAAACCACGATTGGGATCCATATATATGCATTGTTTGCAACCAGAATTCTGGTCACACACTTGATAAGTTACCGACTCCCAAATTGGGGTGGCTCTTATCTGCAAAATAAACGAGGTCCCCTCTGGTAAACTGGAGTGGCAGCTTCTCACTAAAGTTTTATTTTTTTATTTTTTTAGCAGCCCCATTGCGTCAAAGGAAATAGGCTGCGGTAAAAACACAGAGGTTGCATAACGTTGGTATGCAAATAGAGGAAGCATTTTGTGAACACAGTATTAGTACGTCTGTCAAAAAGAGTTCTAGTATTGCAGCACGTGACACTTGCTAAATTGAGGTTTAAAGTTTGTCTGCATTCAATACGTATTTATGCAAGTCTCTGAATATTTGTATGTACTATTAACATGTGAACAAAGAAAAGCAGGAGACTACAGGTTATTAGTCATAAAATCTTACAGCAAAGAAGCACCATTTTCAACTTCATAACCATAACACCGAAGCAATAAACCATGAAGTAAAACTTATTATGTTTGTCAATGGCTGTTCTATCCGTATCAGACTAACATTCTTTGTTTATTAGTAGCAAAATGTACTTGTTTTTAGTAAATTGAAATGATCTCACCTTTTTGTATTCTCTTTTAAACCCTAGAATATTAACGGCAGTCGGCAGCCTCCTCACTACGTCTACGACCCGTCCATCTTCGCGTTTCGCTCCCTCAGCACTGTGAAACCTCTGAGCCCCAAAGCCCCCCTCGAAGAACCATCATGTGCCTACTGAAGGAGATCCAGGCTATAACCTCAGGACCACGGCTGTACCCACCGACCACCACCACCAGCAGGGACATCCGCTAACCGCAATAAGGAGCTTCTCGCCCCAGAATAGCTTTTTCTTAGACTCTCATTATTACTACTACTACGAGACCAACTTAAGCGTATTCCCAGGAATGGTTAGAGAGAAGCAGCGAATGTACAAGCCTATGTAGTTCAGGTGTACAGAGTGTGGTAGGACTATCAGGCAGGTGATGTGGATGTGTGAAGGGATATGAGAAGGACTGTCGCGAGGGAGATGCTATGCCCCACAGTGGAACAGGTGAGCAGAGTGGGCCAATGTGCCCTTCTTTGTGGATGGGGCTTCTGGCTTGTGAACAGTATGACTACTATCTGGTGTTCTCAGACATGCATCAAAACGCAAGACTACTACATAATGAACTCGAAGGATCTGTGCACATCTAGATGAAGCCTCTTTGATTCCAGTGAAGCAGAATGTTCGACTAGTGACTATGATCAATAATCAGCTTCTGGTATCAGCCCATGAATGTTAGAAGCACCGGAGCTGTGCTCGCTGACGGCTGCAGCAACCGCTATTTTTCTACACATATTTTTGTAACGTTATGGTTTATTTTTCCTATGCGCTTGTCTAAAGGCATCACAGTGTCTGTCGGTGAGTGGGCTGTCCTCTATAAATACAAAAAGAGACAAAAACTTATATGAACTTAGCTACAAGTCCAGCTAACATTCTCTGCACGTACTGGAAATTGTGCTTTGGGTGTATGCAAATAAAATCATTTCAAGAAGATTTTTGGATAGTGTCTTTGTTTTGTTGTTGGTGTTTTTTATACCCTTTTAGACTTTAATGCTCCACATTTAATTATCTGTGGTCAACAGTCATTTTACATTCAGCTATCCGTGGTCCTTGTTCAATTTTCTGAGGTCCCCAGTCGTTCCACATTCAATTATTCCTGGTCCGCGGTCATGCCTACATTGATAGAACACCTCTTCATTCATTTATTGATCGGGCTTTGTAAAGTGTAGACCAAGCACTGCCAAGCATCATAGCTCTGTACAGAGTAGCAAGTAACAAAACAAGCCACATCATATCCCATTATCTAAAGAAATTTGGTAATGGGTAGTAGTGACCAAATTATGCCATCCATAAAACAAATACACCAGGTATATAAGTGACACAAATAGATGGAAGCAAAAGATGACTGGCAAACCGGCATTGGCAAAGCAAGTATGAGTGTCTGTTTTAAAACAAGTAATGGCATTCACATTTTCATGAAGCTGTAATCAGTACTTTCCTGATTTAGGCTGCAGCTTGTTAGCTGCTTTCGATCGGTCCCTCGAGTTAGACGCATGTGCTTTCGGGAGCAGTATGCCAGACTTCAAGCTGTTATTAAAGGCATCATAGGCAGATCATGCGCTGCATGTGCCGGATACTCTCACTCCAGGGGTGGGTGGTGGTCTATAGTGTGGCAGGTGCGGTATTGTAGGTACATATGTATGATAGTTATGGTAGGTAACTTGTAGTTAAGTAGGTATGGTATTTAGGTTTGTAAGTATGGTAGGTTCATATGTTCCGCATGGTAAGTTGGCATGGTAGGTATGGAAGATGTGTCAGTTTAGTTGTGGTAGGTAAATTAGGTCAAGTATGGAAGATGAGAATGGTAGGTAGCCAAGTTAGGTAAGTAAATATCGTAAGTAGGTACAGAGGATTGTTAGGCATGATAAGTGTTTTAGGTTGTGTAAAGCCCATGGGTTAGGTATGGTAGGTTGGCATGGAAGTTTTTAAGGTAGTTATGAGTTTTTGCAGGTAGCTTGATAGGTTATGGTAGGTGAAGCACTGCAAGTATGGTAGGTCTGTTTGTATGATTGTCATAAGTAGGTATGGTAGGGAGGTATATTAAAATAAGTGTGATAAATAAGTAGGTATGATGTGTAGGCAATAGTGTATCCTTTGTAGGCACGTATGGTAGATATATAGTGTTGTTAGGCATGTTATGATAGGTAGAGTAGGTAGGTAAGATACATACATTTGTGAGGTACAGGAGGTTGGGTATTAAAATGAGGCTTGGTAGGTATGGAAGGTCAGTTGTGGTTAGATAAAGTAGTTTAAGTATGGTAGGAGTGGTAGGTAAATAGGCACTGTATATATGGACGGTATAAATGGTAGTTACATAGGTATGATCGATTAGGTGTGGTAGATACGGCAGGTTAATATGGTAGATTAGGTAGAGGCATTAGGTTGGGTATGGATGAATGGTACACCAGCTATATTAGTCAAAGTAGGTTAAGTATGGCAGGTATAATCGGTAGATATAGTAGATGTCGTAGATGGGTATTGTATACTAGGTATGACAGAAGTAGCTATTATAGGTTTAACAGTTATAGGTTTAACAGTTTTGATTGGTATGGCAGGTATGGTATGGTAAGGAAAGTTAGATATGGTAGGTAGGGATGGTAGTAGTTTTCATTGGTATGGCCGGTTTGGTATGGTAGGACATATCTTTTTTGTCTGGTAATTACATGTTTGTACTAGACTTCTAGCTTATAAATACATCTTTGTTATTGAGAAGCACAAACGTGCTACTATATGTTTGGCAAAGGGACAGAATTGTGGTTGCCCCTTGAAGAAGGCAATATGTGTGCACATCTTTAGTTTGTGAATGAACAATAGTAAATCCAACAACATTTTATCATGACTATAAACGGTCAACACTGAATGCTCAAGAGGGATTAGCAGATGGCGCAGCAATCTTACCTTATGATGGGCATCCATACAGCAAGCAGTAATGCCATTAATTACAAAGTAAAAAATAATTGTGAAAGCAAAGTAAATACATCAAAGAACACAGACTCGGACTCCGTTTCAACCTAAAGGTCTTGTTGTATCTGCAAAAGGACTACTTGATGTAACCATCGTCTAAAATGTCATGGCCTTCCAAACAATGGAACCAAGAAATCCACATAAAATTCATTGACTGAAGATGGCTGATCCAAAGCTTACCCTCTGTCTATACTTCCTGATACTAATTTTTGATGTATTGATGACAAACTCTCATAACGACAGCTAAAGCGGTCTGTTGCAAGGTCGAAGTAGAAATACTGGACATACAGGCACATGCATCAAGGTAGGATTTTGCGAGTCCTTAATTGCGATAATTAAGGAATCGCAATTAAGGACTCGCAAAAGCCTATGCATGTAGGAATCGGTGTAAAAATAGCTATTCTTACACATTCCTTATTTGTGACTCGCAAATTGCGAGTTGCAAATAAGGAATGGCTTTCAAATCATTCCTATGGGCCTACAGGCCCGTAGGAATAAATGGGAAATTGCATGCGCAAATTGCGAGTATCAATAGGTCCTCCGAAATTGCGCATGCAATTTCAGGGTGCAAGGGTGTCAGAAGGACACCCTGTTGCACCCCTAAAATTGATCTGTGCACATATGTTGCGCACACACATGCCCTAATGGCACAAAAGTGCATTTTTCAAAGTTTTTTGCTAATTACCATGAAGTTCAACTTCATGGTAATTTGAGCCCCCTATTCGCAAAATCGCTAATTCTTATTACTTAAATGCATTGCATTTAAGGAATCTCAATTTGCGATTCCTTAAATGCAATCGCAATTTAGAGATTACTTAAATACCGGTTGCAAAGGAGCAGATTCTGAGAATTTGCCCATTTGCGACCGGTTTTTCTTTTGATGCATGTGCCTGTAAAACTTATAATTGTGTTGACAGCACATCTCCATCACCTTTCATTCCTCTCAGATGAGTGTGATGGCAGAGTACCATTGGGCGCTCTCAAAGTGGGAGCATTCTTTTTAGTGTGTATTGGGGAACTCCAGTGCGTTTCACCTGCAGACTTGTTTTTCCTCGAGTACTAGATATGCAGTTGTTGACCAGGTAATTGTCTTCAGGGAGATTAGCCTCTCCGGATGGTTTGGTGCTAACCAGGACAGCAGCAGGCACACTTCTCTATCGAAGAGTAGATGGGACGATTGTTTGCATTTCTGGCTTAGATATCCCACAAATCAAATTTATGGAACAATACACCAATACCAACTGGATGAGTGTCATAGCATAGTCTTTACATGAAGCTGAAATGCTCTTCCGTGCCTAATCCGTTTGAATTTATGGTGCTGCTTAATCCTTGAAACACTTAATGCCAGAGGGAATGACTGCTGTGTGATCAAGTCAATCCTATATCTCCACAAATGGCTTTTTGCTGTAAAATCTTAATACTATAGCATTATCCACTCACATGCATGTAAGACAGCATTGACTTGTTTTGACCCTAAAGTGATGATAATGGGGCCGTCTTCTGGACAAATATAACCTAAGAAAAATGATTCTACGATGTGTGAAAAAGAGACATGGTTATGGCTGGAAAGATCAAGTATTGATATTTCAATTGTGACCACGACCTTGAGTTACATGTGCTTAATCACAGTGTGACCAATGAGTCTATTCTGTTGTAGCGGGACAGAGTAGCAAAATGAAAAATACTAAATTGAAAAATGAGAGCAATGTTATGGTGGTAAAACCGTTTTTGTTGCATAAACCTGCATCCTTAGGTTTACAACTTTGCGGGTGCAGATAACCTCTTTGGTATTAACCGATATTCTCAGTAGTACACCTGAAAGTTGCAACAGTTCCCCTTGGAATATTAGGAATGTCAGGAGACTCTTCCTGCCGGGTCCTATTCCACAGTGGAAAGCTGCACTACGGTGAAGCCCACACAGGATGACCGGAGCCTCCTACGAAAATGTAGGATTTTATTATTTTCTGCAAGAGGAAAGCATTTTTCCCAGTGGAGAAAGCCCATCTCCTACACCCCCAGCAAATGGAGTGGTAATCCAGCCACCTTCCCATCCTGAAACTGAATTACTCCAGCATAAGACTGGAGTAAATCTCGGACCATTCCAAGGCTGAGGAAGGATTGAATCATGGTTTGGGCATGCCCACAAAACTACCTCTCTGTGGACCCTTTCTAACGTCCAAGGCAACGCCATGCCTTGGAACGCCCTTTTCCCACAACGCGACTGGGATTTAAGATTGTGGATTTCTTCGCACCCATGATGGAGATGTCTGAATTCATAAAACCATTTACACCCACTAAGAATCACTTGGTGTATTTCTGTCCTGGGGACGCAAGGTAAATTCTGTTGAATGTGTTCATCAAATTTACGTTTTTGTGTCATGCCCAACATATTTCAGAGGAATGGCTCAAGAACCATTTATGTCACTCCTAGAGAGCCTCCTGCCCTGGAGTGCAGAAACATTGCAGTGGTTAAAGTTTTGAATGCCGTATGTGTATTTGCATGTTTCTAGAGGCAAGCATTAGTTTCTGCGTCTCCATCCTCCCGAAGGCTTGGACCAATCGAGGGATAAATATTTTGAATTGAGGAGAAAGGAACAGAGAATTTAGTTCTTTCAGGGGATGAGGTGCAGGGATTCCCCAGCCATGTTTTGAATGTGTAAATAGATTGTCCCTCAATCCAACAATAATGTCCTACAGAAGGATGGACAAGCTCCGGCCAAAGAAATGAGCACAATCCCTGAAAGGGAAAACTACAACTCGCAAGGTGAACACCTATTGAACAAATCGAGGCGTATAGACCAAACCAAATACAAACAAGCATTTGCAATGCAATAGGTCTCGCATTACTGAATGTTTGAGCTATTGGTGTTGCATTATTGTTTGCAACAGCAATAGCTCCAACTTTCAGTAATGCGAGACCTATTGCACTGCAAATGCTTGTTTTTTAACCATTAGCGGGGAAAGTTTTGTGCGATTGTGCGAGCACCCCCTGGTGTCGGTGAGAAGCAAAATGCCTACAGCACCTGGTATTCCCAGGCGGTCTCCCATCCATGTACTAACCAGGCCCAACTCTGCTTAGCATTCGAGATCGGACAAGATCGGGCGCATTCAGGGTGATATGGCCGTAGGCATTAGAGGCTGCCGGTTCAGGCCTCTTGTGCTGACTCAGCCAGCGTGTCGTCACCAGGCTACCCTTGAGTACATTTGCACATTTCCCTTGAACACCTGCCCTCCCTTTTAAACCTCCTGCACATAGCCAAGCACGGCCCTCTCTGGCACTTGCTTATTTGACACTTTGGCACAGGCTGTAACCTCCCTTCTTTAGGGGCTGGCACTAGCAGCAGCAGACCAGCAGCCTGCCATTTTTAACAAGCGCCTAGCCTTGCTTCGCACTGGCCTTGAGGCACTCCTTGCTTCGCACTGGCCTCTCAGGCACTGTGGTCGGGACACTCTCTACGTGCCGAGGGCTGCAGAGACTCCCACTCAGCAGCTGATGCTCACCCAGTCTCCTAATTGTCGCAATGTTAGACGGACCGGGAGGGTCGGCCGAGGATAAGGGGAGCGGTCTCCAGGGAGAGCCGACTCCAGTGACCGTACAGACAAGTAACTTCCCCCCCACAGACGGACACCACACAAGGGTAAGGTTCAACGAGATTTTATAGGCGATTCTTAAAGTACGATCAAATGGTACAAGGAGGTCTGGACTCAGGGGTCCCCTCGATTCTGGTCTCTGGTTTGGGGAAAGGGTAGCGGGACAGTCTTGGTTACCAAAAGATGGAAATAGCTCTCAATCCTCGAGCTCGGCGTTCTAGATGATCGGGCCGCGGCGGAGCCAGCAGGTCCCGAGATGGACGAAGGAAGCGACGGTCCGCGGCGGAGCCAGCAGGTCCCGATGAAGATGATGGTTGCAAACGGTCCGCGGCCACGCCAGCAGGTCCCGACGACGATGAAGTATTCCGAAGGTTACGAAGGTTGCGGCAGCACCAGCAGGCAGGGCGATGGTGCACAAGGCAGAGGTACGGCAGCGCCAGTAGTCCGTCAAGGATGAGTTCTTCTTTACGTCTCTCGACTCCAAGATACAACTGCCTTCCCGCTCTGGAGCTGCCCCAGTTATAGGGCTGGTGTTCTTTGATGTCCGGACCCTCGCACTTGGAGGTCGGGAGGTCCGGGATGGGGGAGTCCAGACACCCAGCAGGGGGGTGGGGCCAGCGCCCGGGGAGGCGATGGGCGAGCGGCACTTGGCGGGGAGAGCCATCGACACCTCTTTCTCCCATTGACTTGCCAAGTAGCCTGCTCACCTCCTGGGTGGATGGTGGTGCCGGGATGTCTGAGGCCTGGCCAGGCCCAGGGTTGAGGTCGATCGGGGGCCAGGCGGCCTCGTGGTGGAGTGTCCAAGATGGCGCCCAGGATGGGCGCGCGGGCCAGCAGGGGATCGGGTCCACGAGGTCGATATGTTCGAAGGCAGGGGTCCCTGCGGGGACGGAGGACGTGCAATGGTGGTGTGTGGTACCTGTGTGACCGGGCTCGGACCGGGTTGGGCCGGGGGAGAGCGGCCCTTCATGTGGCCTGTCCAACATGCGTCCCCCCCAGCTGAAGGCGGGGAGAGTTACCCATCCTCTTGGGGACTCTCCTCGTCGAGGCGGAAGAACCGGGACAGGCCATCTGCGTTGGCGTGATCCGGCCCAGGCCGGTGTTCAACTGTGAAGTCCATCCCTTGTAGGGAGATGGACCAACGTAGTAACTTCGGGTTTTCCCCCCGCATCTGCATCAGCCACTGCAGGGGTCGGTGATCGGTCTGCACCCGAAAGTGTGTGCCAAAAAGGTAGGGCCTGAGCTTCTTGAGGGCCCATACCACAGCGAAGGCCTCCCTCTCTATGGTGCTCCAGCGTTGTTCCCGTGGTAGGAGGCGCCTGCTGATGAAGGCCACTGGCTGATCAAGGCCTTCGGTGTTCACTTGAGACAGGACTGCCCCAATGCCATGGTCGGAGGCATCCGTCTGGACGACGAACTTCCGGCTGTAGTCAGGGGCCTGGAGCACAGGGGCGGAACACATGGCGGCTTTCAATTGTTCGAATGCTGTTTGACACTCTGGGGTCCAGTTGACTTTCTGGGGTTGATTTTTTGACGTGAGTTCTGTGAGGGGCCCCACGATAGTACCATAGTCTTTCACGAACCTTCGGTAATAGCCCGTGAGGCCCAGGAAGGCTCGTACCTCGGTCTGGGTGATGGGTGGCTGCCAGGACTGGATGGCGGCAATTTTGAGCTGCAGAGGGGCCACCAGGCCGCTTCCCACCTGGTGCCCGAGGTAGGTCACAGATCCTTGCCCAATTTGACATTTGCTGGCCTTGATCGTGAGGCCAGCTCGCTGAAGGGCTTGTAGCACTGCTCGGAGGTGGTGGAGGTGCTCGGACCAATGGTGGCTGTATACAGCGATGTCGTCTAGGTAGGCGGCACTGAACCCTTCGAGCCCCGCCAGGACCTGATTGACGAGCCGCTGAAATGTTGCTGGGGCATTTTTCATGCCGAAGGGCATGACCTTGAAATGGTAATGCCCATCGGGGGTGGAAAAGGCAGAACGTTCTTGGGCCCGGGGTGTGAGGCCGATTTGCCAGTAGCCCGCCGTCAGGTCGAAAATGCTGAGGTAGCGGGCAGCTCCCATGCGGTCGATTAGTTCATCCGCCCGGGGGATGGGATGTGCGTCTGTTCTGGTGACCGCATTCAAGCCCCGGTAGTCGACGCAGAACCGGAGTTCCGGTGGGGTGCCAGGGGCGGCCGCTTTGGGGACCAGTACTACAGGGCTGGCCCAGGGGCTGTCTGAGGGCTCGATGACCCCGAGTGTGAGCATTTTGGCTACCTCTTCCTGGATGCAGGCCCGTACCCGATCTGGCACGCGGTAGGCCCGGTGGCGGATAGGGGGGCTGTCCCCCGTGTCCACATCGTGCACACACCAGGAAGTGACCCCTGGGGTGAGGGAGAACAGGTTGGCGAACTGTGACAGGAGGACTCGACACTCCTGGTGTTGCTCTCGGGTGAGGGCCTCCGAGAGTCGGACCCCATCCACGGAGCCGTCTTTCTCCTGGGTCCGTAGGAGGTCAGGGAGGGGCTCGGAGTCCTCTTCAACCCCATTGTCGGTGGCCATCAGAAGGCCGAGTTCGGAGCGCACAAAGTGGGGTTTTAGTCTGTTAGCGTGGAGAACCCGGAGGGGGTTCCGGGAAGATTCCATGTCGATGAGATAGGTGGCAGGACCCTTGCGCTCGACTACTTTGAAGGGCCCCGTCCACTTGTCTTGCAGGGCGCAGGGTTCGGTGGGGGACATCACCCATACCTGTTGCCCAGGTTCAAATTCGATGGAGGAGGCATTCCGGTCATACCACTTTTTCATGTCCTCTTGACTGGCCTCTAGGTTGGCTTTTGCCAGCTCTCTGAACCGCCGGGTCTGGTTGCGGAGTGTTAGGAGGTACCGGAAGACATCTGGTGGGTTCTTTAGAGGGGGCATCTCCCAGCCCTCTTTGACTAGGCTGAGCGGCCCCCGCACTGGATGTCCATATAGCAGTTCAAACGGGCTGAAGCCCAGGGACTTCTGGGGAACCTCTCGATATGCGAAGAGGAGGCACGGTAGCAGTACATCCCACTGGCGACGGAGGGGTTCTTCCAACCCCCCGATCATCCCTTTGAGCGTGCGGTTGAACCGCTCAACGAGTCCGTTTCCTTGAGGGTGATAGGGGGTCGTGAATCGGTAGGTAACCCCGCACTGTTGCCAGAGGGACTTCATATATTTGGAAATAAAGTTTGTGCCTCTGTCGCTGACGACTTCTCGGGGGAAGCCCACACGGGAGAAGATCCCCATTAGAGCCCGGCCGACTACCGGGGCTGTCACAGTTCGCAGGGGAACAGCCTCGGGGTAGCGGGTGGCGTGGTCCACTAGCACCAGGATAAACCGATGACCTTGTTTTGTGCGTGGGTCCAGGGGCCCCACGATGTCTATCCCGACCCTCTCGAACGGGGTGGTGACCACGGGAAAAGGTTGCAGGGGGGCTTTTAGTTTGCGGCCGCTCTTTCCACTGGCTTGGCACGTGGGGCAAGATCGGCAATGCTGGTGTACATCGTTCCTCATTTTGGGCCAGAAGAAGTGGGTCACCAGACGACTGTAGGTTTTATCTTGACCCAGGTGTCCCGCCAGGGGGACATCGTGGGCCAGGTTTAGCAGAAAGTCTCTAAAACGGAGGGGCACCACCAGCACTCGGCTGGCCCCCAGCTCCGCGATTCTTTGCTCACTGTACAGCAGGTCATTGTCCCAGTAGACCCAGTGAGTGCCGGAGGTATCCCCTGCGCCTTGGGCAAGCGCTTGCTGGCGGAGTCCCTCGAGGGAGGGACAGGTCTTCTGTTCTTGGCGAAATTGTTCTTGCGTGGGCCCCCCCTCTTGAGGCCACTGGTCGAGGTTAGTGAGGTCTGGAGGTTGAGCTTGTTCTGGGGGGACGTCACGGTCGGTGGTTTCGGCTGGGGCGACCGGAGGCGGTGGCGCCGGCCATTCGGGTTCCTCTGGGCGGGGGCTGGCACGGGCGGCCATGGACCGGGTGGTGACGCACGCCCAGTCCGGGACGCCTAACATCCCCAGGTGTTCTCTTCGTTCCACGGCGGCCCACGGGGAGCTTTCAAGGTCATTCCCCAGGAGGCAGTCTACGGGGGCATCGTCTCGGACCGTGACTTTCAGCATGCCGGAGACCCCCCCCCATTCGAAAGGGACGCAGGCCATGCGACACAGACTTTCCGAGTTTATCGGCTGAACGTACAGGGCAGAGAATGTTCGGTAGATACTGTTCCGGGGTCACCAGGTGACAGCGGACGGCTGTTACACTGGCCCCAGTGTCACGAAGGGCTTCCGCCCGGCGTCCATTGATGCTCACCCATTGGCTGTACTTCTGGGTGTTAGCGGGTAGGGGGACCCGCGGGACCATGTCTTTCCCCCCTAAGCAGGCTAGAGCCATGGCGGCTGGCTCCCATTCCTGATGCTCTTGCTCATATTCTTCTTGCTCCTCGGAGATCTGTTCTTCCCCCAGGGCAGCAGCAGCCACCTGGCGGGGTCTTGGGCTCTGGTACTGTGGGCAATTTGGATCGTTGGCATAGTGGCCGACTCGTTGGCATCGATGGCACGTAACATTGGCTCGGTATCCCGGTCGCGCCGGGGCGCTGCCCCGGTTGGCCGGGGGGGTGGTGCTGACCGCGGGGGCGACCGGAGCGTGTTCTCTTCCACGTCCTTGGCCTCCTCCTCCTCCTCGGGGACGGTGCTGACCATTGTTGTTCCGGTTCTGTTCGTAGGACCCATTCCGGCCCACTCTGGTGATTTCCCATCGGTCAGCTTCGGCTGCGAGCTGCCGGGGATCGGTTAACTTGCTGTCGAGGAGGTGCTGGCGGAGTTCAATAAAGCAATTGTTCGATAGGTGCTCCCATACCATGAGATTGAACAGTTGTTCGTAGGTTGTAACCTTGCTTCCTTTGATCCAGCCCTCGAAGGCTCGGCTAAAGTAAGTTACATAGTCCACCCAAGTTGTACCCGGGATGCGGGTGCAGTCTCGGAACCTCTGACGGTACATTTCGGGTGTGAGGCCATAGCGGGTGAGGAGGGCAGCTTTCATATGGTCATAGGAGGTCATCTGGTGGTCCGGGAGCTGTAGCAGGGTGACGCGGCCCTCATTGAGGAATCTCCCCCATAGGCCGGCTCCCCAGTCGTTGCTATCGATCCGGTGTGCCGTCATAGCGATTTCGTAGGCTTTAAACCATTGCTGGATGTCGTCCTCTCGGAAGTATTCTCGAACGACATCCTTGGGGATGTGTACCTTTTTCTCCGTTGTCCCTGGGGTGTGGGGTTGCTCGGACACCCCTATTTCTTTATTCTGCTTGCGTAAATCAATCTCAGCTAGTCGTCGCTCGTGTTCATATGCCAGTTTCTTTTCCTCGAGCTCCCTTTGTCTCTGTTTCTCCTCTCTTTCTTCTCGGAGACGCAGGTGCTCTAAGTTTATTTTCTGTTCGGCCAACTTAAGTTCAACGTCCATTTTGAGCCGAGCCATTTCTAGCTCGTGTAGTCGGGTTTTTTCTCGTTCCTGGATCTCGTCTTGCGAGAGACCCGTTCTTTGCTCTTCAGGAGTCATGGTTGTTTTTGCTGCGATGCTTCGATCGGGGGTTCCGGCGACCCCGGTTTCTGCCCAAGACTCTAGGGCATGCTTGAAATCGTCTTTGGTACTTAGTCCGGTGGTAGCGATACCTAGTTCGATGCAGAATTGTTTTAGTTCACGATGGTTGTACTCGTCCAATTTCTCCATCTGGAATTTCTCGGTGGATCCGCTTTCTTTAGTTGACATCTTGATTTCGTCGTGGGGTGAGCTACTGTCTGTACGATTATGCGGTGATTCGGATCGCGCCGCTGGCCACCAATGTTAGACGGACCGGGAGGGTCGGCCGAGGATAAGGGGAGCGGTCTCCAGGGAGAGCCGACTCCAGTGACCGTACAGACAAGTAACTTCCCCCCCACAGACGGACACCACACAAGGGTAAGGTTCAACGAGATTTTATAGGCGATTCTTAAAGTACGATCAAATGGTACAAGGAGGTCTGGACTCAGGGGTCCCCTCGATTCTGGTCTCTGGTTTGGGGAAAGGGTAGCGGGACAGTCTTGGTTACCAAAAGATGGAAATAGCTCTCAATCCTCGAGCTCGGCGTTCTAGATGATCGGGCCGCGGCGGAGCCAGCAGGTCCCGAGATGGACGAAGGAAGCGACGGTCCGCGGCGGAGCCAGCAGGTCCCGATGAAGATGATGGTTGCAAACGGTCCGCGGCCACGCCAGCAGGTCCCGACGACGATGAAGGATTCCGAAGGTTACGAAGGTTGCGGCAGCACCAGCAGGCAGGGCGATGGTGCACAAGGCAGAGCTACGGCAGCGCCAGTAGTCCGTCAAGGATGAGTTCTTCTTTACGTCTCTCGACTCCAAGATACAACTGCCTTCCCGCTCTGGAGCTGCCCCAGTTATAGGGCTGGTGTTCTTTGATGTCCGGACCCTCGCACTTGGAGGTCGGGAGGTCCGGGATGGGGGAGTCCAGACACCCAGCAGGGGGGTGGGGCCAGCGCCCGGGGAGGCGATGGGCGAGCGGCACTTGGCGGGGAGAGCCATCGACACCTCTTTCTCCCATTGACTTGCCAAGTAGCCTGCTCACCTCCTGGGTGGATGGTGGTGCCGGGATGTCTGAGGCCTGGCCAGGCCCAGGGTTGAGGTCGATCGGGGGCCAGGCGGCCTCGTGGTGGAGTGTCCAAGATGGCGCCCAGGATGGGCGCGCGGGCCAGCAGGGGATCGGGTCCACAAGGTCGATATGTTCGAAGGCAGGGGTCCCTGCGGGGACGGAGGACGTGCAATGGTGGTGTGTGGTACCTGTGTGACCGGGCTCGGACCGGGTTGGGCCGGGGGAGAGCGGCCCTTCATGTGGCCTGTCCAACACGCACCTTAATAGTTTTCTCCTTATAATGTTTGGCAGGTCAAACTTGCCGAAGTTTATCAGGAGAAAAGGCCTTTAAATCCAGCCCTCTGAACTTCTCTGCACCGTCTCATTAGATGTACTGTGCACTGCAATGCTATGGACACTCTGTACGCAGGGTCAATAGAAGTATGTGATTTTGCTGCTACTGCATTTTCCACAGAATTATAAATTTGTCACTTGTGCCACATATCCCATCATCTGCTGCATAATCTGCAGATTTTAATAAATAAACTTTATTTCTAGCTCAAGCGGACCAGAAGCTACTAAAAACGCAGCAACACTTTGCCGTGCAGTTGAAAGCCCTTTGGAAAGGCTGACTGGTCCAATTTGTGTTGCTTTTCGCTGTACTTGGGTGTTAAACTAGTATTAATGAGGGGAACCTCTGCCCAGGCAGTGTTAGTTCTGTGTAAAACTGAAAAAATAATAGTCATATTATCACCAGTTGTGACACATTAAGTCACATAATTTGTCTTTTCTTGCAGCATATTTAAGTCAGCACAGCTGTATAATTTGGTCCTTCCCTGCCACATAAATGCAGTGCCTGGTTTAAAGGTCTCCTGGGGCTCCTCCAGGCCCTCTCTTTAGAGCTATACGAATGGCTCAGTACTGCCCTGCGCTGTCTGATTCCTCTCATTGCAGTCCCTGTGCCCCCACGCTGCTCTTTGCTCTTTTCTTACAGATCCTGCACCCTGCGCTATTCTGTGACCTCTCGGCAGACACTTTGCGCTGCTCTTCGTAACCTGCGTACCCAGCGGTAGTCTCCACCCTGTCATGAGTGGATATATGAGTTGCTCTGCATCCTCTCATTAGACTCCCTGTTTCTGCTCTCTCCCCCCCCTGCACGGTCTCATTAGACTGCACGTTTCCTGCGCTCCACAACACCCTCTAGTTAGATTCCCTGTGCTGCTTCTCGCACTTACTAATTGAAGAATGAAGATGGCCTCTTATATAACAGGAAGAGGCAGGGGCACAGTACTCAAAATAAAATAAAATATAAAAAAGGGACAAAGCTTCACCTGCTTATAAGAAGCAATGTTTAGTGCTTTTAACCTTTTCTTCAGACGCCCTGATGCTCTGCCTCCTCTCATGTGAGCGCTGTTCCCCACACTGCTCTGTGCCCTGTCGTTAAAGGTCCGCTGCCCTGCGCCCTTGCGCCAGACGCCACGCGCCTCTCCTTCGCTCATTGCAGGTCCGGTGCTGCTCAGCCCCTCTCATGAGGCCCTACCCTCCTTGCTGCATTTTGCCCTTTCCTTAGAGACCCTCAGCCCTGCGCTGCTCTGTGCAATTTCGTTGAACGCTTTGCGCCCTTCGCTCCCTCATTTATGCCCTGTGCTGCTCTGCGCCCTCATGTGAGGCCCTGTTCCCCATGGTGCTTTGTGCCCTTTCGTTAGTGGCGCTGTGCTCTGCGTTCTTTCGTCCGACTCCTTGCGCAGCTCCTCTCTCCCGCATTATAGGGCCTGTGCTGCTATGCGCCCTCTCGGTGGAGCTAAACGCCGCACGGTTTGGTAGGCACCAATGTAACAGTGAGAAGCTGCTGCACTCTGGGCAGCCCACCCCTGTGAAACAGACCAATGGAACGTCTTTCCCTCAGTCGTGCTGCTGCAAAATACGTTTTAAAACTAAAACGGCAATTTCACTTCCCTCCATCTCGTCTTGCACAATTTCACAATCCAGGCTGGCTCAACTTTACATTTGTACTTTCAATTCCCCTTTTAGAAATAATGTCCGGAAGAGGCGATGTATGTATGTCACTTGGCGTCCACTATTGCTTGTTTACTGCACATGCTTGAAATATACATATGCCAAAGTAAACATGATGCTTTGAGGCAACTTCATCCCTGCTCTGCATTTATTCTGCAATGTGAGTGTTAATAACACTGTTGCTGTGCACGGCTCTACTCCATTTTCTTTGGGTATTCAACGCCTTTTAACGGATTCACTGTTTTTCCAGAATTTTCCATGAACACTGACTTCCACCTTTCATCCTTTTATTGTATTTACAAGGATAGTTTGTTGTGTTCTTTTAGAAACTTTCTCCTCCGTGAGATAAGTGACCTTAGCAGCGCCACTGCTCAGAGCTTATAGAAGTAAACGAGGCGCCTGCTTTACTCTAAGTCAAGGGTAACCTCTTTTATGCCCCAAAGGTACTCCAAGGCGACACCACCCAGAGTCCTCTTCAGTCTCCCTTCGCTCTCCACACATACTTGTAAAAAACTGCCACAGGAGCTTACAGAGAAAAAGAGGGTCAAATTTGGCCTAGATTACCACCATTACGTTATTTACTGCACATTTACAACAAGCGGTAGTGAAAGCTATTGCGAAAGCGATCGCTATTGTAAAAACAAACACGCCCGCGAGTGGTGCACGCACGTGCCACAGCGAAACATGTGCTTTCAATTATCCCGCCCGTGTCTGGGCACGGTAATTGAAAGCACATGACGGACGGTGCTCGTAACAGACACCAATAGGCCGTGGGCGGAGCAATGCGCCCGCCTTTGGCCAATTGTGCTTTATTTTATAAAAAGACGCACGCAAAGGCCAATAGCGGTCCACAAAAGGAAAAGCACACGCAGGAGCGTGTGAGATTCCCAGGTCAGTTTGTAAAACCCCATTTTTAGCTACTAAATGTCTCGCGCTGCTCATGCAGTGCTGCGCGCTGCTCATGCAGTGCTGCGCACTGCACCGCTAGGTGCGAGACCTAAAAAGCATATTCAGGACAAAGCAACAGGCACTCCAACTTTGGGGAGGCAAAGAATAGTGCAACACCACGGTGGACGCCACAGCTTCACTGCAGCAGACTGTAGAGGCAGGGATCCTGGTAGATCTGGCCCATATTCTCTGAATATACTCCTCCCATTGCATTCAGATTTCAAATACACGCATTTGGGTGTGTGGATTATGTTCTGTTAAACGTAGGAGCTCTCCTGCTTAGCGTCCTTCCTCTGGATTCTGCAGAATCTTGACAGTTCAGGGTCACCTTGCCTGTGAAGCTTGGACACTGGGATGTCTTGCAAGTACAAGATGGGATTGTAATCCTAGTGGAATCTGTCTTCTTCTTCCTCTACGGTCATACAGCTAGATTCATCAAAGACCCGTTTTGCGAGTCAGTAATAGCGATTATTAAGGAATCGCTATTACAGACTCACAAAACAGGATTCATGTCCAAATCACAATTTATTTATCGATTCCTACAGCTTCCTTATTTGCGATTAGCTAATTGCTAATCGCAAATAAGGAATAACTCCCCATTCATTCCTATGGGCCTAAAGGCCCATTGGAATGAATGGAAAGACATATCAATGTGCGATTCGCTATTAGCGATTCGCATTTTGAAATTGCGATTTCAAGGGTGCAGGGGTGTCCAAAGGACACCCTGTAGCACCCCTGAAATGTAATCTACATTGGTGTTGCGCACACACATGTCCAAAGCAGTTTCAAGCAGGCCTTATTGATTCCCCTTACTAAAAAATCTGGTATAGACCCTCTCGACCTCACTAATTACCGGCCTATATCCCTCCTGCCCTACCTATCAAAGATTTTGGAGGCTCATGTCACCAACTGCCTTTCAAACTTTGTGGAAGATTCTGGTTATTTGCAACCTAACCAGGCAGGCTTTCGGCCTGGTCATTCCACAGAGGCAGTGATATTGGCCGTCCAGAACACCTTGAGGTCTAATGCCGACAAAAATCTACATCAGGCTTTGGTGCTTCTTGACTTGTCTGCAGCATTCGACACGGTTGACTATTCCATCCTGGCCAACCGTGTCGAACAGGCCGGCCTCAGAGACTCTGCCTTGGCCTGGCTGCAATCTTTCATATCTGAACGCACCCAGTCTGTTTGGCTAGGGTCTTTCACAGCTCCCAAAATTAACTCCTTCTGTGGGGTCCCCCCAAGGCTCCTCCTTGTCCCCATTATTATTTAATTTATACATGCGGCCCCTCTTGTTTTCCTTGAGAGAGCACAAAGTCACTGCATACAACTATGCAGATGACTTACAGCTAGTTTTTACATTAAACTCACCTAATGCTGTTGAAGACTTTCAGGCAACTATGATCCAGATTCAGAGGTGGATGTCCCTAAACCATCTCAAACTAAACCCGGGGAAAACAGAATTGATTTTGCCCGGGAAGAGCGAGATTAGTTGGAGCCCACACTTCTGGCCTTCAAATATGGGCCTCCCTCCCAAAAAGTCCCAATCAGTAAAGAGTCTGGGAGTGACAATTAATGCGGACCTTGCCTTAAATTCCCAGATCGGAACAGTAGTCTCCTCAGGGTTTTTCCAACTAAGAAAAATAAAAAAAATTGCACACCTTCTTACCCACTCAGCCCTGATTCAAGTAGTTACTGCCCTAGTCCTTTCCCACATCGACTTTTCGAACAGTCTCTACCTAGGTTTGCCTGTAGGCCAACTTAGAAGACGGCAACACCTCCAAAATCAAGCTGCTAGGCTGATCTGTAAGGTACCTAAATGGGAATCGATTAAATTAGGGCTAGAGAAACTGCACTGGCTACCTGTGGCTCAGAGAGCCACATTTAAAGCCGGATGTATCATCTTCAAGGCTCTACAAGGCAAGGGTCCCCTGTTCATAAGGCAACTGATAGGGAGATACACCCCCTCGCGCAGTCTGCGATCAGCCCACAAAGACCTACTTGAGGTACCCCGGTTCAAGAGAAAGCGACAGGGAGGCAGTTGTTTCCACTTTCTAGCAGCCTCCCTGTGGAACTCTCTGCCTCTGACCCTTAGACAGAGTAAGGACCTCCTTACCTTTAGAAAGGCATTTAAGACCTTCCTATTTACACATGCCTACTTGAAATAGTGACTCTTGCTGGCATCTCTCTTGTTATGTTTTTTATCTCTCCTCAGCGCCAAGAAGCCCATGGGCGTATGCGCGCTTTACAAATTTTGATTAACATAACATAACATAACATACCATGTGTGTGCGTAACATGCAACTTAGAAAAATGCATTTAAATGCATTTTTCTGAGTTTTCGCTATTTACCACGAGGTTTGACCTCGCGGTAAATAGCGGCCCAAAATTGCGATTTTGCAATTTTAAATATGTTCATGAATTGCATTTAAGGAATTTCAAATAGAGATTCCTTAAATGCAATTCCTCGCAAATGTGCGAATTCTTTAATAGCGATTTTTGCATTTGGGATGATGAATCCCAAATGCAAAAATAGTGCTTGCAAAGGGCCAGATTCTCAGAATCTGGCCCTTTGCGAGCCGATTTTCGTTTCAGAAATCTAGCTGTCAGCCTGTTGTAAGGATATTGTTTCCCTGCAGGGGTTTCTGTTCCCTCTCCCTAATGTTGGGCCTTGCTTTTTACATGGTTATTGGTAGTAGTGGCAGTGGTCAGTTTACATTTTACATTTTTATGTGCTTCAGGTGTGCCTCTGTTCTATTGCTATGGATAACGATGTCAAAGCAGATGAGTAGACCAGTTTTGCTCCCATCCATGAATGTTAAACTATGTGGCATCATTCATGGTATAGTTGTAGGTGAATACATAAGCAACATTCTTACTCCATGTTTGCTTATCCTGTGGGTTCTGTGGCTTTACGGTGCCAGACATGCCATGTAGTGTGCCGTTGAAGCACTCCAAGCCATGTTGTGCGTGGTAAGGGATGGTTAGGATTTCTGTCTATTAAGGGTGTAGCAAATCTGTTCAGAAAACTCTAAAGGCTCAACTCTGTTGAGAGTGCAGTCTCTCTCCACCCCTCTGCATCCATGAGAATGTTTGGGCATGCTGGATTAAGTAGTTGATATTCAACTGCACGTCCTCTATTTTCTAATTGTCTCTTGCCAAAGGCACAAATCCTATGGGAATCCTATTCATAGGTCCATTCCTATTCATGTGCTCCATGCGTGCAGTCCTCTGATATTCAGACCCAGCTTTATCAAAGGATTGCTCTGCGCTTGGTGCGCATGGTGTTGCAACGCAATACTTAATTTAGAATTACTAAGCCATACAAAACCACCTTGTGTTGCCCTGCATTGCTTGGTAAAAAGGATTAACCCAAGGCAGTGCAAGTCCTGGTGCTACTCTGCACCGGGAAGGCATTACAGGGGTGGTGCATTTTGGTGGATTACCAGATTTCTTGGTGACATGGAGTCCCCGATTTACCAAAACTCGTTAACTTGGGAATGCATTAAATTGTACGCCTCCTGATAGAGGCGCAACAGGGAGCATTGTGCAGCACACTTAAAAAGAGGAACAAGCTTCTAAGTATTGTTTTTCTGCAGGAAGGTGTCCTTTCCTACACAAAAACAATCCTGCCTGCAACGCAGACGCTCTTGAACCATGGCGCAAGGGTGCCTGATTTGGTGCTAGGCAGCCGCAAGTGCGCCAGCGCAAGGAGTGATAAGTAATATGCCATATTGTGGATATAGCCATTCCTGCCCTTTCCATTGGACGCAGCGCATCAAGTTGTCTTGCTGTGTTACACTGCATTACATTTTTAGCAATCTGGGCCTTAGTCTTTTTGATCGCATGGCCTAAACAGATCTTGTTATGCCATTCCACATCATTAAATTAGAGGTCCTAATAAAACTGTTGAAAGACCACGTTGAACGTCTTGTCAAGGTGGAAACGTCCATAATGATCCCGTGTGTAAGGGCAGGGGCAGCCAGCACCTTCTCCTTGAATTCATGAGCCAGAACCAATTTCTGTAAAATATGACTTCCGGTTCTCCAGGTACAAGATCGTTCCTGGTCTTTCTCGGGCACTGAGGATGCCACTCAGTTAACAGAGGACATCAGTTTGACCATCTTCTGTGCATTGAGATAGACTGCTATGGTGATACCCCATAGCAGAGTTGCAAGGATGTATTTTATTTCCATTCAGGATAGAGGTGTAAACCCCTTGCTGTAGGTCACTGAAAGTGTATTTGATGTGTCCGCTTGTCTGCAGGGTTCCTTTTCCACTGAATCTGTCCGTGACACTGAATATGGTCTGGGTTCCTTGGAATGAGGTAGTGTGGTGGTCACATCTGCATCAATGTTCAACATCCAAGAACAGAAATGAAACTAAGTCATATGCAGAGAAGGCAGGAAGTCATCTGTGTCCTGTGCAACTTAGCCATTGTTTTCACATAGTGAGAGGACTTTTATTGGCACGTTCCCTGGAACTTGGTCCCGTAGTGCTAGATTTGGGAAGACTTGGCCTGACAGGGAGGCAGTTAGTGTTAAGCACCTCTGCCTATTGCTAAATACTAGATCTCTCAGTCGCCATGCATTGGACATTTACGATCTGTTGGACACAGAAAAACCTGTGTGCCTGATGCTTACCGAGACGTGGCATGGTGAGTCCTCCAACCCCGATATTGCCGCAGCTATCCCCCCGGATTATAATATCTTCAGGCAGGATAGACTGAAAGGACGAGGAGGCGGTGTGGCACTTATAGTAAATAAACGTGCCACCTGTACCAGCATTCCCTCTGATGCGATTAGGGGCTGCAAATCCCTCGCTTTTTCAATTGTTCTATCGCCGCACCAATCTGTGAAAGGTCTCCTTGTGTATAGACCTCCAGGGCCCACTGGCACTTTTTTTGAAGAGCTCCAGCCGATAATTTCGTCACTGGCACTCAAGTCGGAGCATTGTATAGTTGCTGGCGACTTCAATATCCATATGGATGACGAAACGGACGCCGATACGATAAAAATGATGGACGTGACAGCCCCTCTCGGCCTGTCGCCCTATCATTGTGGACCGACACATGAGAAGGGCCATATCCTGGATCTGATCTTCTCGACGACCCCCATAGAGATTCTAGCACCCATTCAGGTGCTGTGGTCGGATCACAGGTTGGTCAAATACTATGTCTCGGAGGTAAGAAAATCATCTTGTGCCCCTCGGCAGTTTGCCCAAGGATCTAGGGCATTCCATCGGGTCACTCCTGAACTGCTGACACAGGCATGTTTGGCTCATCCATGTATTCTGACAGGGGACTTAGATAGGGATGCAGAGCGGTTGCAATCATGGCTCTCGGAGAGGCTTGATGATCTTGCTCCGGTGAGGCCTCCCCGCAATATAGAAAAATGGGCGTCCGCCCCTTGGTTTACCGAAGCTTTGGTGGCTTCACGACGGCAATGCAAGGTGGCAGAAAGAGCGTGGCGTGCGAAATACGACCCGGTGGCAAAACTTGCCTACAGGTCCTCAGTAAAAGCCTATCATCGCGACATCCTCTCTGAGAAGAGAGGTTATTTCGCGAGAAAAATTGAGACTGCCTCAAACTCCTGTAAGGAGCTATTTGCCATTGTGCGGGAATTTACGGCTTCACGTGCTTCGTCGAATCAGGCTCCTCCCTCAGAGTCTTGGGTCAGTGCCCTTGCTAATTTTTTTACTTCCAAGATCAAGCTGATCCAGGACTCCTTCCCCCTGCAGGGGCCGGAGGTTTCCTGCCGAGCGGAGGATGTTCCGGTTTCAAGGGCTAATGTGGACCCGATCTTGGCAGTCTTTCCCCCTCTCTCAGCTGCCTCATCGTTGGATTTGATGGCCTGTCTTAAATCGGGCTCACCTCGGGATGCTTGCCCCGCCAAATTTTTTGCGAAAATGGCCGAAGTTATCAACCCCTGTGTGAACCCCCTGCTGAACTGCTCTCTGTCAGGGTGTGGTTCCTCAGATATGGAAGCAGGCGATGATTATTCCTCTGCTTAAAAAGCCCGGACTGGACGCGGAGGTTTTGGCTAATTACAGGCCTATTTCGCTTTTACCCGCTTTTGCCAAAATCCTTGAAAAACATGTGCACAAGGTGCTCGCCGATTATCTGGAGTCACATGATCTACTGCACCCCACTCAATCTGGCTTCCGCACCAATCTAAGCACCGAAACAGCACTTCTGGAAGTTTCGGAGGCGATCAGGGAGGTGCTGGACTCGGGTGGCAAGGCGATGTTGGTGATGTTAGATCTGTCGGCGGCCTTTGACACCGTCCCCCACGAGGGTCTCCTCGCAAGACTTTTTGAGATCGGTCTGAGGGGGACGGTGCTCAGCTGGTTTCGTTCTTTCTTGGCGGGCCGTCGACAAACGGTCTGGGCCTCTGCTAGCTCCGCCGAGATGTCGCCATTGGGTGTCGGAGTCCCCCAGGGCTCAGTGTTGAGCCCGACTCTATTTAACATCTTCATGACCCCTTTGGCGGCTCTGGCGGAGTCTTTCGGGGCCCAGATCGTTTCCTACGCCGATGACACCCTTCTCCTTTTTACCTGCGAGAAAGGTGCGGATTTAGTATCCGGGGTTGCCTTGGGGCTGTTTTTAATTGGTTCCAACGAAACAGCCTCAAGTGCAACTCGGATAAATCGGAGGTTCTCTTCTTCGGGTGCAGTTCGGATCCAGATTGGAAGGAGTGGTGGCCAGAGAACATGTTTCCTTCCGCGGGTTCCTCCCAGGTGGCCAAGAACCTGGGGATTAAGATCGATAACGGCCTAACACTACGCTCCCAGATAATCGGTCTCACTGGCACCTGTTTTGGTTTGCTCCGGATGCTGCGCAAGTTTCTCCCCTTACTATCGGAGGAGCACAGGAAGATAACAGTGCAGGCTATAATTGGCTCAAGAATTGATTATTCTAACATTCTTTATCTCGGCCTGCCAGAGTATCTGTTACAACGGCTGCAGGTGGTCCAGAACTCAGCAGCACGGGCCATCTTTGGATTATCTCGCCGTGCTAGAGCCTCGGGCCTCCTGCAGTCACTGCACTGCCTTCCCATCCGGAAGCGGATAATTTTCAAGGCCTTGACTTTGGCGCATAAAGCTCTTTATGCCTCAGGAGCAAAATACCTACAAAAAAGGCTTGCCTTTTACCACCCTGCTAGGTCCCTGAGGTCCGGATCCCTGTTTCTCGCCATGGTCCCTCGTATAAAAAGGGCACGCATCGGAGGCCGTTCTTTTAGACTGCTGGCCCCCCAGTTATGGAACACGCTACCAGTGACACTGCGCAGTACGTCAAATTTACTGGCGTTTAGGAAGGGTCTTAAAACCTGGCTTTTTACCTCTTAGTTGTCACCCCTGTGGTTATTCTGGATCTTTCCTTTTTTCTGTCTCTTTCTTGTTATGTTGTGATATTGGTGTCCATCCAAAGCGCCGGGACACTCTTTGAGTAGCCGTGCGCTATACAAAACCAAGATAACATAACATAACTTGGAACTAGAGCCTATCGACTGAATAGTTCTTCTCTAGCCTCCGAGACTAATAATGTCCTAGGCCCCATTCCTGACTCTCCGCGGTTTCTCCTTGGAGCATAGCATTTATCCTCTCAGTGGGCGCCAATACATAGATCAGTTAGGATTTTTTGGAGTCTGTAGCGGTATGGATGGGACCAGTGGACTCTAGCAGAAACAAAATCTGAATGCAAATACAGTTTGGGCTGAGAAGGTTCTCAGAGCTTGTAATAAGGGAGACTAGTGTTCCCGTCTATCATCCATTTGGTAAGTATCCTCATGTTAATATTTTTTTAGGATAGTTAATTTTGGATAATTTCTGCATAAAGTACCTCTATTAGTTGCGCAGGCCTTGAAGCATCACAGGTCTCTCAGGGTATGATCGACTCCATTTTGGCTGGAGTCACCTCTTTTCATCGTGGAGAAAGGATATGACCGCCCACATACTTAAAGCTAGAGCAATAGAATTGAGATTTGTCAAGAACTAACTTCAAGACCTATTCCAGACGCTGTTGGATAACTTTCTCGGGGCTTTTCCTATTCGCTAATGTTTTCCAGAGAATTAATCACTCAGTCATGTTGTAAAAGTAGCAACAAGATACTTCAGGGACCCTATTGTATTAGTCTAGTCAATTACTCCAGTCCATCAGAAACCGGGCCAAAGGTATGCAACCTGGGCTACCTTATTCCACCATACAATTCCTAGGGTCATCCTCCTCTGCCATGATCTGTACCTGAAGCTGGTGATGGTTCTTCTTTCTGTACAGAGGTAGGAGACAAGCACCCTCAGGAGATGGGCCAGAGAACTTAAGATAATCCTACAGTGCCTCCAAAGTGAAAACCATGTAGGAGGGTTTGCAGGTTTCTGGGTGCTCGGAAGCAGCAGGAGTCTCTGTTGCCTTATCCTGCCAGAGAGTAATGGAGAAAAGAACAAAAACAGTGGTGTCAGACCAGGAAGTTGTATCAGGTTCCCTGCCCTCGTGTTGGATTCAGAAGGAGAATGCGCCTTACTACAATGTTTACTCCGAGATATAGAATAGAGGAGGCTGGAGGAATTATTGAAATGGAAGCCAGCATCTTCCAAAGTCAACACAAATGGAATCAATCACCAAAACAAGCATATGGGGCAAGCTGAATGGGGAAAGATTTTTATGGAACGATTTTATCTCCACACTTGGAGAGGTAGAGATTAGTGCAGTAGTAATGTGAATTTTATGCAGAGTAACTGGAATTATGCAGCAGGAGAGGGCCAAATTATGTGGCAGAACTGACCAAATTATGCCACAAGAAGCGGCAAATTATGCGACAGATTTTCTGATAATACTTAATTTTTTTACACTTTTTAACCCTGCACCGCATTAGTACCAGTTTAATGTTCAGAAATAGCAATAAGCAAGAGAAAGGTGACCTGTCAGCCTTTGCAAAGGGCTTTCCACTTGTTGCTGCGTTTTTAGTAACTTTTGAACTGTTTTAACTAGAAACTATTTTTTGGGGTAAAATCTTCAGATTATGCAGCAGATGATTGATTATGTGGAAAATACAGGGGTCCTATAATTATGCGAAAAAAGCAGCGACCGCACAATCGCATTATTTCAGTGGCCCTAATTATATTAAAATTCACCCAAGGCCGGATGCATTTTACAAAGTTTGGCCATGTGATGATCACAATTAGAGCCGTTGTCGGTAGGAAGAGGCTGGCGTAGGTTGGGCCTTGTGGCGTGGTAGGAGTACGCATGACACAGTAGTGGTGTGAGCCAGGCCACTAGGAAGAAGACACTCGAGGTCACTTCTGGGCCGCATTTATTATCCGTGGCTGTGACATCACGGCCGAGACCATCGGACTCACATTCTTGGGGTCCGCTTTTCAAACACCCCTCCATGGAGAAACATAACAAATGTTTCCCTAGTGTATGAATGGATCCATCGGATGAACAACAGGGACCCTTGTAGGTGGCAAGCGTGTAAACCACAACTGTCCTTCTCTTTCTGCATTTTGAGGTGGGAGTGGAAAATGGGAACAGTCCTTCCGGTCCAGTAGGCCCCAGCAGCTTCTCCACCTCACGGGATGGGGGCGGGGCAGGGGATTCGTTGTCTACAAGTATCAAGAAGCTGTGGTTGCTCACGCTGATCCGAGGTGCTGCGGTTGGTGCTATGACTTGAAGTGCAGATACAGCAGCAGCAGTTCTCTTCCTAGCTTTCCTCCAACCGCACTACAGAGAGGAGAGTGTATGGTGGGCTGAGGAGCAGCAGCCACGTGCTGCCAACCTACATGAAGCCAGAAGTACAAGGACAGATAATTCCATAGGAAGAGATGCAGTTTCGATATTACACATGGAAAAAGAGGCCATCTTTACAATGAAATTGTAAATGTTTCGTGATTCAACGTTTACTATTTTCTCTGCGTTGTTGAAACAGAAAGCAGTTCCAAAAATGGCTTACCTGGCCACACAGTCTGAGCTGAGTGTGGCAGGAGGTGCATTGTACACTGGTGCAAAAGTTGACCCTCCTCCAACCAGACTCCGAAAAGGGATGCTAAGTTTGTAAATAGATGTTAAGAATTCCTTCCACATAGCTCATCAGTGATGCACAAATACTGATAATACATTTCCCCTTACACATGAGTCAACCAATCTACAGTGAATAAATGGCCTTTAAATAGCGACATTCGATGGAAAAAGGCTTGACAATAGCAAAAGATAATGGGTATCTTTGAGAAATTACAGTACAGCAGCTGCATGGTGTACTTTCTCATGACATTTGGTACCCATGGAACATAATTAAGAAAAGACTAATTAGATGGTACTCATTTTGGCATCATCATCTGGATCCATCGAGGTCATGTATGTAGCAGGGCCCGACGCGAGCTAGCTGTAGCTCCATGTTGCTGACAACTTTCTTGAAATGTTCAACTTGGGCTACTGACCTTGCTCGATCTCTAGGTTGCGTTTGATACAAAAGGCCCAGATTTGCTTGCTTGCCGACTACAGGAGCCCGAAGGAATTGAGAGGACCACCCTAAAATGGCGTTCTTCCAGTGCAGGTAAAGAAAGCATGGATCCTTTCCATGGTCATCTTGTGGTGTACCTAATGGCTCCCTGTTACCTTTCTGTGTAATTAAGATATATATGAATCCCCTGATAGAGGTCATCGGAAGTCATCAAATATTAATTTATCATACCTGATGATGCACATGCGTTGCTGAAAATCAAAGTATGCCCATACCTTGACTAGGTAAAATGTATGGGGGAAAAGAAGGAACAAATTAACCAATTACTGGAATTCTTGTGGGGTTTAGGCACCACGGCTATCACCACTTTCCTTAGTATAGTCAAGAGTATCACAGAATAAACACCTATTTAGACTTAGAGAATCTGTAGGTCCCTGTGTGGCAAGTAAAAGTTTGCTGGGAGCCTGTCAGATAACTGGGTCATACGGTATCCTAGTAAGTCAATGGAAGTCTCAACCATACGTATAAACTGGACTAGCTCTATTTCTCACTTCTTCATTCTATAGAAGTTAGGTATTCTGTCTCACCAGAAAGTGACCCACATTTCCTTGATTTACCGCAGTGGGCTTAGTGTAAAGGCCCTGGTATTATCATTGCTAATTCACCTCCATGTATATACTTTGGCCCCTCCGGATGTTCTCCTTTGTGTTTCCATATTGGACCTGCACCGCACCTTCCACATGCTTACGAATTAAACTTGCCTCCGTTTTCTATGACTGTAATATCCTGACCTGCGGTCCAGGTACCATTCCCATGCATTCCCTCTTTACCACCACATTGAAAGCCTGCCACTCTATCCTTGTAACTCCTACACTTAGATTTTCTTTGATTTTGCCCTGGGGCTGTGCCACAAAAGGGAAGCAACACAGACGCAAAATCATTTTTGGCACTCACTAAGCCACGCAAAGCCCCTTTCTGAGCTTTCGTAACTAAAAAGTAAGGCAACACTTTGCAAACTCCCCTGAGTTACTTTGCATCGGGCAGACATTACATGGTTGGAGGAGCATAGTCTTTCCCATGCATCCCACGAATCATCCCATGTATTTTGATGCAAACCCAGATTTACAAAGACTTGTAAGCCTCGGTTTCTGCCAAAATGGTGTCTTTACCCGATCTTTACCAGGAGAATTATTTCATTTCTCCTTGTTACTGCTGATATTCATGTGTGCTGCATTCTGCGCATTTGTGGCTTTTCCAGCACCAACACAGACACCCATGCACTGTGGAGCAAGGGGCCTGCATTACAGAAAGGATTGTTTATGTGCAGGAAGTAATACCTTTATGCACAAAAACAATCCAAAGAGGCATATTCCTCTTTCGATGTGTGATGCAGAATGCCACTGTCCCTCTGTTTCGTACCTAGTCGCTTCATCTTTAGGAAGACCTTCATGTTTGTACACAACCGCTCGTTTCCAATAAAGTAATGCTTATATTTTGTGCCTGTTTTAGCTTTCACTTTTTGATTCCTTTTCTTTTATTTTCCCTCTATATCTTCTTTTGGCGAGTTTCTGATTAGCTTTAATCACACACGCCGGGTCACTTCTTTTGTAGTAGCTGTTGAGCATTTTAAATGGTTTCAGTCAGTCAATCAATAAACTTTAAAACCTGACAGTAAATTGAAAAAAGGGCAGAAGATACTTGATTTTAATAAGGTAGGTTTATAATTGGCTCTACCAACATAGGAGAAATGTTTGCGACCCACAAACTCATAGGGAGAGAATTCCACAGTTTGGCAACTGCTACAGAGAAAGGATTGGCAAAGTCAATTGGTCTGATCTTTTGGATCTATTGGCTTTGCCAATGTAGTTGCTGATTCTGCACAGCATCAACAAAAAACATTTTCTGGTACGCCAGGTAAGTCAAAGAAGCACACAAGAAATCGAATCAAGGTTCCACTCCTTCGCACCACTTGCATTTGCCTGAATAGGCGCACAGGCGATGCCTCAGCTCTTGATCTCTCTGGAGCACCTTTGGGGTTTGGCAGGTTTGCCTTCAGAGCCATTTGAACCCTCCAAGCCCATCTTGCCTCTGGCACTAGTCCTGACCTCGTGTTTGGCAGCACAAACCACGCCGGCTCCGGGCACCCGGACACTGATGCTAAATCCTTCGATTGGAGGAGATCCCGATAGTTCTCCCCAACTCCAAATCAATGCGGATCCGACCTCAACCGAAGTTGCGCCTGATACCACGTGAAATGCTACTTCTTCTGATTGAATTACTGCTTCCAAAATGGAGAACTCAGACATTACACTCCCTTTTCGAAATGGACTCACACAACAAATATGAGCCGGCTAATGAGCTTGCTCAGCCCTATCAGGATAATAATTAGTACGATGGCTTACAGGAGGGCTTGATACCTCCCCAGAAACTGGCCTATTTTCACCGCTGGACCAGCCATAGAGGAATCCACTTCCAATGCCTTAGTAAGGGGTTGGGTGGCCAAAGTACTTGACCTCCAGCTCCCCAACTTGGAGGATGGAGCAAACATCTTGTGTACCCCTCCTTTCATTTAATGAGGTACTGACGGATACCTTATTAGGGGCTTGGGCCAAACCTTGCTCTGGTGCCCCAGTTAAATGACTAATTGACAGGTGCCACCACCCTTCTCCAGGTGTCGCTGACTTTCTCTTGGAGCACCCTTTGCCTGAAAGTCTAGTGGTGCAGGTCTAATCCCAAAACCTTACTTACCAGTCCCCCGACAGGTAATCTAAGTGGGTGGAAACGTCTGGGGAACTAGAGGTTTCCTCCACCAGTCTGGCACTACTGTCAGTGAACGCAAGCTGTCTGTTGAGATTCTATTCCCCTGCCATTTGGGACTCGGTTGCACAAGTCCTCCCAGGTGTTCCCGAAGATCTCTGACTCATTCTCACTCAGGCAATTCAAGACAGTTGTTTTGCAGCCAAGTTTATGATGTATTGTGGCTTTAACACCACAGATTCCACCGGGCAAGCCACCTGTACCAGTGTTGCCATTTGCCGCCATGCGTGGCTATGATCGACTGGGTTCTCAGACGAAATCCAGCTCTCCCTGATGGACATGCTCTTCGATGGGATTTACCTGTTTAGGTACAAAGCTGATTCCACTCTAGAGTATTTTTAATAGATCATGGCTACTGCACACTCTGGTCCTGTCCACCCAAACTCTCCAACCACAACAATCCAAGAGCTGATTTCATGGATTTTGTAGAGCTGCCCCATTCCACCAGCGTAGCCAGCCTCAATAAGGAACCAAGTTATTTTGCGGTCCCACCACCCTGTAGCCAAAGGCAGCAGCCCAGTCAGTTCACTGCACCGCCACCTGCCAAATCCTTTACATGCCTTAGTGGAGCACACCAACTGGTGGGAGGCAGAATACACTGATTCTTCCTGGGTTGTTAAGTGACAACATTTGACATGTGGGTTCAGCAGATCCTTCGCAGGGGATATGTCTTACCCTTCTTCTTTTATCTGCTGCACCTTCCACTGTCCTCCCAGCAAGAGACAGAGGATCATCTCTCCATTTTGAAGCAGGAAGTGGAAGCCCTATTGGCAAAAGGGGCTATCGAGAGGGATGTTTGTTATTTCTAGTGCCCAAGACAAACGGAGGACTTCATCCGATTTTATTCCTGGGCCCTCTCAATGCCTTTCTTTGGAAGGAGAATCCCAAAATGCTCACCCTGGCCAAGGTTTTGTTTGCCGTTGACCCTTAACACCATCGCTGCTAGAGAGATTTTCCTCTTGTGCTGGAACTCCTTTATTCCCATTGTTCATGACGAGCTGAGCTCGTCATGAGCACAGGAGCACTGTACTGCATGACGAGCTGAGCTCGTCATGAGCATGGAAGGGGTTAAGGACTCCTATTTCAATTTACCTGTCCTGCTGGCCCATTGGGGTTACCTGTAGGTAACGCCGATGGACTGGCAGTTCACGTATATGGAAAAAGGAGCATTTGTAGTTCACTGTACTACAATTGGGTATCACCAGTTTCACTCGGGTGTCTATAAAAGTCATTGCGGTTGTAGTAGCATACCATCGGAGGTCAGGGGTGCCAGTCTTCCCCTACCTCAACAACTCACTGTTGAAGGCGGGTTCACCCCAGGTGTTATTCAACCACCTTCAGGCTATAGCAAACTGTCATTCATGGGGTTTACTATCAATGTGCCGAAGTCACTCCTGACTCCTTCTCCGAGTCTCCCCTTCATCGGAGCCATTCTGCACTTGGTTAGATTTTGTACCTTTTCCCTGGGGAAGATTGTCCCAGACAATCAGGCTATGATCCCAATCTTTCAGCTTTGATCCTGTATTTCAGTAAGGTCGACACTGAGGCTGCTGGTACTGAAAGCCTCCTGCATCCTGCCGGTCAAGCACCCCTGGTGGCATATACAGGCTCAGCAGTGGGACCTGAAGTCCCAGTTGCCCCAACATCAAGCGGACCACTCCAACCTTGTTCAGATTTTAGAGGAGAAGGCAAAAGACTTGCAGTGTTGGATGCTGGACCGCGACTGCCCCTCTCTCTACCCCACTCAGAACTGACACTGGTGACCGATGAATCACTTCTGGGTTGGGGCAGCCATCTGGGAGAGGTGGAGAGCAGAAGCTTCTGGTATCTGATGGAGTCCCTACTCCAAATCAACCAATTGAAGCTGAGGGCTAGCACTTGGCACTGAAAGCCTTCCTTCAATCCACCCATCAAAGAAAGGCTGTTTCAAGTGCTTCCAGATGAGTAGCAAGTGGAATTGCAACACACAGGGTGGAGTGGGGTCCCAGATCCTGTGCCAGGAGGCGCTGCACCTGTGCAAATGGCTGGACTGTTAAGGAGTTTTCCTGGTGGTGACTTGCCTGGCGGGTTCTTTGAACGCCAGAGCAGATGAATTCAGCCATCGTACCTAGCGAAACACGATTGACAATTACACCCAGAGATGGCGCAAGGCCTCTTCTGTGAATGGCGAGCACTTTGGCTTGATCTATTTACTGCCATCAATAGTGCACAATGTCAGCATTTTAGCTTGTTGGAGTGTCCAAGGCATCCCTCACTTGGAAACGTGTTCCGCCTTGAGTGGATCTCAGGACTCCTGTATGTTTTTCCGGCAATACCATCCCTGCCCAGAGTTCTCAAGAACATCAGGACCGACCGGGCCCAAGTCATTCTCGTGGCTCTGGATTGGGCCCTGAGAGTATGGTATCCAGAATTTCTGGGATTGAGCATATGTCCTCCGATCAAGCTGCCCCTTCAGGAAGAGCTGATGTCACAGGAACATTGCAGGGCCTTTGCAATCTTCCACTTCATGTTTGGAGATTAAGCAACTACAGCTACACACCTTTGGACTTCATCCAGATGTGGTTGATGTCATCTTGGTAGCCAGGCACCCCTCGATGAAAACTGTATACAAGGGTGGAGGGAGCACACTGCCGCTCATCTCACACATTTCACCCCATTGCATTCTGGTAAATCCAGTACTCTTACTTCATAGTTGCTGTAGTTTTTCACCAAAGTTGGTGCAGGTAGTGCTGTTATCTCTAGGCATATGTTTCTGTAAACACATGGCAAATGCCCTAAATGCCCGGGGCTGCTTTAAAATATGATGCTGCTGACATCATTAGTGGGTGACCGAGGCCTGCGCAAGGTGAGCCCTTAGCCAGGTGTAGTAGGAAAAAAATATTAAGCACGAGTTGGCACAGGTGCACTAGCGTGTGCGCATTTGCCTCTTTGAATGTGCCTGGCTGCCTGATTCTTGTGTCAGCTGAGGGAAGGGATGCAGCCAGACACTGAGGACGGCACCCGGAATGGGCTTTGTTTTCCCCAATTAACAATAGGACCTATTGTTAAGTAGGAAAAACAGAAATAGAAAATTCACATAATTTACAAAGCTGGGTGGGCGGAGCCCTGCCGTCCTCAGCCTGGAACTGCCCTACTATTAGCCCTTTTTGTCTTCTTATGACTGTCAGATCAGGCTTCATTGTTTAAGTTAGCAGTTGAGAAGCGATTTGTGAATGGGCTACAAATTATGGGCCATACGGAGTGCAAAAGTGAAGCGACCTTTAAGACACCATTATCAAGCCACACAAGGCCCCCCTTGCATGGCGCTGAGTTGCTTGATAAATCCAGAATAACGCAATGCAGCACAAATCTCTGAGTTGCGTTACTGTGCCCCAGAGAGGCATTTCATGGGTGGTGCATGAGTGTTCCCAAGTCAGACCCATGGACTTTTACGCATTCCCAGATTTATCTTCAGTTGTAGACCTGGGATTGCAAGAAGACTGTTACGCATCCCCAGCGGAGGTGTGACAAGTAGAAATCTTTGTTTCTCCTCATTTTTATCTCTTTCTATGTGTGTTGCACACATAGAAAGATGGAAATGCCTTAGGGCATTGTTTTTGTGCAGGAAGGTATCCCTTCTTGCACAAACATAAATCTGCCTGCAACGCAGGCACCCTTGCACCATGGTGCCAGAGTGCCTGCGTTGGCGCTAGGCAGCACATTGTGTCCCAGCACTGGGAAAATGCAGGAATAAATATGGTGCATTCCTGCCCTTTTCCTGTCACACAGCTCATCAAGGTGACTTGGTGCGCTACATAACTTCTTCATAAATATGCCTTTATGTTCCCCATTCTCCCTTTCAAATGCTATAATGCGACCTAAATCTGAGTCTTGCTTACTTGATGTACGCTTCGTTCGAACCACTTCACAGCTGTCCCTTCCGGCTACTCACTGTTAAAATGGTGCACGGTGAGACAATCCACCATACACTACCTTCTTCCCAGACAATTTGGTTCTGTAGACATGCGCATCATTTCTACCACTAGTTGTGTCACCATTCCATGTCGGTCAAACCAACACCCTACGGGCGTTCTATGCGCCCACCTCAACCATCTAAGATGGAAGAGAGGCTCCATTGCTCGGATCTCAAAAGAGCACTCAGCTTTTACATTGATCGTACCAAAGAAACACCGGGTGGATGATTAGCTCTTTGTTGGGTTCTCTGGAGTAAAAAAAACGTCAAGGCAGTGCAGAAGATTACCATCTCCTGCTGGATTGTGCTCTGCATTAAGGTCTGCTATACATTGGGGGAAAAAAAGCCTCCGAAGGACTGTGAGCTCATTCTACCGGAGCAAAAGCTGCTACCACTGTGTTGCTCATGGAGTCCCTGTCCTAAACATTTGCCAAGTGGCTATGTGGGCGTCTCTCCATATATTTATAAGCACTATTGTATGAACAGTCAGGTTTGCAGAGAGGGCTATTTTGCCAGCTCATTACTGCAGGACTTTCTGGTTTGAGTCCATCCACAGGCACACATCCTAATAGGTATTGCTTTGGTATCTATTAAAAAAGGCGAGGAATCTGCATCTAGAAGTCTCTATCAGAAGAACAAGTTATTTACCATCGGAAACGCGCTTTAAAAAAAATGTATTTCTTTATTTGCATTTTTAGTATTATAGATCCAATGTCCACAAATTATACATTACAGGATATACGGTAAGTTTCAAGTGGCAGTCATCGCTTATCGGAAACTTTCTTTGTGGCAAAAGACTGTCTAGTCACAGATTCCTCATCGACACTCCCATCCTCCCCGTTCTGTGATTGGACTCTATCCAATAATAAGATTCCAAGTCTAGAAATCTGCGCAGTGGTCACAGCCAATTGTCCCTTGGGGCTCTGCGTTTGTGAGTGTGGAGAGCTTCGAAAGCAACTAACATCAACACGCAAGGGTGGTGCCTACATAGGCTCTGTATGTCATTTAAGTAGCAGAACAATGACAGTGCAGAGCCGCAAGGGGCCATTTGACTGTGCGCCAAGGTACTGCTGAAAAGTTTCCTGATCCAGTTTGACGCCTGGGGAATATTCAGAAGGTGAGGAATTTGCGGTTAGATAGAGTCTGTACCAGAAAGAGCGTTTTCAAAGGTAAGTAACTTGTTCATAAGGACACCCACAAAATGACTTCCATGAAAAAAACAGTGCACCTTTGTTTGCAAAAGGTAATGACCTTGCACCTTTGGAAAAAGAATACAGAATAGAGGTGCCATCAAATGTCTATCTGTGATTAACTGCCTTGAGAGATTCACAATAGGGTATACAAGATTTTCAGAGACTGGTTGTTTTCAATTGAGAAATCTAATAAGGGCTCTAGCTTTCATATTGTCTGAAAAATGGCCAGTTGTAGTTGGAGGATTGGTTAACAGTACACCTGACGACTGTAATTCCCTTAAGGGTGTCTCCCTAAAAAATAATGTAACACTGATCCGGTGGCAACTGTGTATGTCCTGTCTAAAAGGATTTTTATCAAATGTCAAGCACTAATGAAAACCTGGTCTAGCGCCCAATCAAGTACCAGATTAGAATAAGATGTATATCCTTTATCTATAATTTGTGGGAGTCTCCCTTTTTGAGGCATTTTTAAGAAAGAGTTTCCCAGCTATCTGCAATGTGAGTTGTACCTTATCCTGAAATTCAGAGTGAATGTAAGGCCATGTGACCTGCCAATTATCAAAAGGTTGGAAGAATATTCAGTCCTGCCCAACAATAACATCTCTGGCATGAGGATGTCCTTACACCAGGGGACAGGAAACAAAACAGCTATTGATCACTGGTTAGAGTTTCTCAGTTGATGACATTCAAAATTTTAAGCTATCAATTGTTTAGACAGACAAGGATTAATGTTTGGAGAAACCGCAATAGTTCCTGTGGACAAGGTGTGTCCCAACATGATATGGAGTCAGAGTGTATCTTAAAAATCTGTTGATTTATTTTGCACAAGCCCGTGTGGAAATAAAAGATAATGTTCTCATAAACAAAAGGCTTCTTGATAATAAAAGTACAGATGCAAATATGTATTAATTAGTCTAGTCACACTGGAAAACTGAGCAGTATTAGTCCATATGGTATTAACATTTTCTTACTGGGTTTTATTGCACTAGACCTTTGGTGTTCCTACCCCCAGCCAGGCTCCATAACAACTATGCCATCCCTAGATATCACCTGCTGACATGGATGTGTTCCTATTTAAAACATTCAAAGTGTGAGATGATAGTAGCATTTTGGGCCAGATTGGAATTAAAAATGAATCTGCGTTTTATGGACCCCACAAGTCTGCGTATATGCTCACTACCACTACTGCAGCAGTTCAATTTAGATTGTAGTAAACAAGACGATAATTTGGGTCAGGAGGGAGATGGAAGTGATTCGAGATCATACTCAAGATCATATGCATCAGTTACGATGGAGCATGGAGGGAATCGCGGCCCTACTGGTGTCGACAGACATCCCAGTGCAAGCAAACAAAATGGTTCCTTTTAATAGAAGTGATTAGTAAAAGATAGCCATAATTGGGGGAAATGGGCCCCTCACACCCCTGGTGCCACTGCACCTGCTGCATCAAGGGTGGCTATGCTCCTGGGACTGGCCCTGTTTTCCGCCGTGGTTGGAGTAGACCTCCCATGTGCATTGCTCAGGGTAGGTCTGGTTCCTTGCTGCACGGTGGAGGCAGGCGCACACTTGTTTTAGCAAAAGTTTGTTGCAAGACTCCTCTGGTGCAGGCTTCAACCAGGAGACCCTGGGCCAGCGGCGGCTCGTGGAGTCCCAAGTTCATGGTCCATAGCGGCATCACAAGGTGGTGAGTATGGGGGCTCGAACAAAACAAATTATCACTAGAGAAAGTCTCCTCACACTCGTCCTATAGCCTGGATGAGCTGGGAGTGTCATCATTGGTGACAGATTGGGTGCTCTTTCGATGGTGAATTATGGATTCCTTCCTGAACTGTAGCTGTGATGAATCAACCCTGATGTTGCCGAATAATAATAATAATCCACATTTGTAAAGCGCACACTCACCCGTAAGGGTCTCTAGGCGCTGGGGGCCGTCGGGAAGATTAAGCAAGCTAATGCCCATAGTCACATCAGGGCCACATGAACCCCCGCCCCACATGCCCAAACCCGCAAATAACACAAGGACACAAATGTTAGGTTTGGGTAAAAATTGCTGCAGGTTTATTACATACAACATATGTAATGACGGTGGGTTAGCTTACGGGCGATCCTAGGGCAGGCCGCATTCTCGCCACCTGCCCGCCTGTTGAGCCAAACAACACAGTGGCGAACCACCCAACTGTTGTACAATTACCATAATTATAATGACACGCCCATTGCGGGGCGTGACTAGGCAAACTCCCGGTTGCGCAGGCCCACAACCGCCCGAAGGACTACTGGGGCGCCGACACGAATTCCTGCACCTCCCATGAGGTTACAGGTTAGGCTCTGAGGTTATGCTCTGGCACCCCTATGTGCCCGCTGACGTCCAGCGTTTGCACCTCTCTTCTTCCGGATCGCCCAGTAACTCCGCCACAGCCCGTGAGGTGGTTCCCGCTGCCGCACGGGCCCCCCCACCATTATTACTGCTCTTTACCTGCAACCTACACCTAGAATTGCTACCTCCAGACAGAGGAGGAACAAGGCAACGCCCATAGGCGTGGGGTGCTACCATCGGGCACCAATAAACCTGTCCTACAACCCCTCAGGGAAACAAAAGGGATAGGAAGGGGCCCCTACTACAGAGGCCCTAGGTAACATGAAATAGGCTGTCCAGCGCAAGCCGCTGGGACACCAACGTATCCCTTCCCCCTGAGCGTCAGAAAACTGCGCCAAGGAGTCACTGATACATCTGAATCACTGTCTTCATAATCCAGCAGGGAGAGTAAGTGTGCTTACTGACACGAGGGAATAGGAGGGCACCGAACATACTATAGAACTTGGACGAGTCCCAGTTAAGCGATAATCCGGGTCCACAGGCCAAACAGCCGGCATCCCCTGCCCTCTTAGGTTTTTGGCTGGAAGCGGCTTCAGACATAGTACCGTTAAATTAGCTAGGCTGAAGGCCGACTACGACCACCTCCCGGGGACCGCAGCGCCTGCAACAGAGAGCCCCCTCGGCTGACCCGCGCAGGGGCATGCATGGATAAATGCCAGCCACTCCGACACCAATAGGCATAACCACCCGGGAACAATCCCTCTACCCCAATAGGGAAGACTATCCCAGGCAAGAGACCAGGTGATTGGAAGGGCCCCCCTGCAGAGAATCTCTCCCGAATAAACAAGCGCTGTCACAAAACCAATCAACTGCCAGATTACGCTTCAGCAACTAATCCCCACAGGATACAGAAGTCTATTGCAGTACGCAAATGCATATATTGGAGTGACTAGCGAAGTGGTCTTGCAAGAGACAAACTGAAAACCACGGGGACAGCCGAGACACTTGCCCCCCCTAGTTAATGCATTAATTCCTAAAAGACTTCTCGGGCCCACCTCCAACGATTATTGGCAGTCCGTGCTCGGGCTGTGGAAGCCACAGTTGTTCTCTGTATACCTGAATTGAGTGTTACACTGAAGGCTGCAGACCGCGAGTGAGCTGCCAGTGGGAACCCGAGCCTAGGATGAAAGAAGGCAGGAGAACCAAAGGAAGGGGGGGGAATGACTATAACGTATGACCCTCCCATTCATGGAAGAGCAACACATGTGCCGTTATCAAGGGTGCACAGGTAGAATTTCTCAGTTTAAAGTGGTTGCCATTATTGCAGTGCTCTCTATGTACCTGTGTTGGTACTCTTTGTTGCACACCACGCCACTTCTCTTAACGCACTGTTTGCTATTTTTCACGTGCTTATCTTAACACTTGCACCGGTGCAAACATAGCCTACGTAACGTTTGTTCTTGTACTTGGGTGTCTGGTGTGCACTGCGTGCTAAACCTATTGAACCCCGCACAGGGTGGCAAGTTTGCCGACGAGCCTGGCACAATCACTTGTGCTGCACCCCCTTTGCCTGCCCAAAATAATAGGGGGGTACTATCAACTCCCAGGGTTCTAAGCATATATGATTACCCTAGTTAGTAATTCAACACATGTAGATCCATTCAGAATTCTCAGGTGTAACTCAATACTTAGCCTGGGCTGTCAAACAATTAAACCCCCAGTATTCAAATAATAGCAAGCCTCCTGTTTAACTTACTGGAGTAATTACGAGGACCTATACATAGCTGACAACGTCTGGGAATATGTAAGTGGCATATCCAGTCTTTTTTGTTTTTGACGTGACATATGAATGTCTATGTCCAGCACTTCACCGCATGTTAGAAAAGGCCTAAAGGAGATCGGCCGTTGTGCCTAACTATTAGGATGAAGACCTCTTTGTGGTAAATGGGGTCAAGGTAACTTAAGTGCTTTGAAAATAATAATACATAAAAAGATACTGGATTTTCTTTGGAGAATACCTGCGCGTCAGATACATGGCAGAACTATCAAATTAAAGTAGTCGTGCGTAGCCCAGACGACAGGTTACTTACGTAACATGGGCCGAGGTGCAGCACTATCCATAGCTGCGTTTTGCCTTGTTTACTTTGAGCAGGAATCGCAAGGTTTGGGTGCGTGGTGCCTGTCTAATAGGGCAATGAGTGTGTCATAGGCACTGTTAAGAGGAAGAATATGGGCCCCAGGAAGGTGATAGGATGAAGAAGTTGCAGCCATGATCACTACAGCAATGTCACTTTTCCCTGAAATGCAAGCCCCTACCCTGGACTGGAAGGAGCCACATTGTAGGGTAAACTTCCCCCGGCTCCGGGGTTCCTTCCAAGGAGTACAGATGGGGTGAAAGACTGCCCCCACCCCATATACGCAGCAAGTTGCCTGCTCTCTGGCTTGGGCCACTACTAACAGTGCGCACTACACCCTTAAAACACCCCACCATCTGCACATAATATACTCTTGCAGCATGCCTACCGGACCCTTTTCCACTTGTAACGACCCACAAGCTAACACGTAAAGTAACTCAGGGAAACTGGTCTGGCCCAAGCTCGACACAGCGGGCCCAACTGGTGCGATCCTGTGGCGGGACAAGGCATATAGCCACTCTAGCTTGATAATGGAGTACCAGGGCTATAATTGAGACCAGTGTCACTACCACTTCCAGAATTTACAAGGGGCAAAAACAGTCATTAAACCTCTATTGCTAGTACGAATGAGCAGGTCAAACTTGGGTCTCTACTGCAATTCATGCTAAAACCCAAAAGAAAGATCCAATACAAAGATGGACAGAAAGCGGGCGGGGCATCATGCCCTTAACGTGCCTGCATCATGCCTCGAAGAGCCAGCGCAAGTGCTGCCTAGGAGGGACCGAGGCCTATACACTGCATGAATAAAACAAAGTATAACCAACTGTTGATCTGCGGGAAACATAACTTCAAATTTGCTAATCACAAGGAAGAAAGGTAAGTAATATGCGAAATAAAAGACTATATTGGACAGTGCTGCAACACACCGGATAACAAATTTTTTGGCAGACACACACCAAATGCAAGCAAACCATATAGCTTAGCGTAACTCACTGATTGGATTCGAGTACTGAACAGGGTAGGTGTAACCACAGTAAGATCCTAATGTTGACCAGGCCACCTATCCACTATAGTTCCCTTTCTATCAAATAATTGGGTTGCGTGATACATGAGATTGGACCTCTGCAAGAACTTATCGTTGCCTGTTAGGGAACCAGTTGGACTCTACTGATACTGCGAACACTGGCACCGGGGTCTTATGCCGTGAGCAGCAATACCCCAGTAGGTACCCACTCTACTGGGTGTCTACTGGGTAGATGACTACCTACAATGCTGGTCTAAAGCATGGCAGCGAGTACATGGCTACATTAGAGTATGGTTTAGCTATAACATCAAGCTATACAAACCCGATACCTATACGATATGACGACCAGTGTCACTTACCACCAGCAAAATTTACAAATGTGCGAAATCAGTCATTAAAACTCTATAACTAGTACGAATGTGCAGGTCCAGTTTGGACCTCTACGGCAACTCATGCTAAAACCCCTAAATGCACGATCCAACTAAAAGAAAAGATGGGCAGAAAACGGGCGCAAGTGCTGCCTAGGAAAGACCTGAAACATCCACAGCGATGTATGCGAAAAGCGACTATTTTGGACAATGATATAACACAACAAAAATACTTTTTAGTAGTCACCACCAAACAATACAGCTTTGAGCAACTTCAATTGAATGGATACAAGCAATGAACATGTAGGTTTTAGCTATAGCGAGTTGTACTGACAAACTGGCCACATATCCACTATAAGCTGCCTTCTTACATTAATAGGGTTGTGTGATATATCTAATTAGGCCCTCTGTGAGAGCTTGTCATAGCCTGTTAGGGTAACATTTGGACGCTACTGGAGGTGCGAACTCGTGAACCAGGGAGACTTGTGCCGGGAGCAGAATACAGGGTGGGCAGATCGCTCCCATCACCGAGCATTCCCTGGGCAGCTTTTTCTAGCAAAACCTGGCATCCGTGTGTTCCTGTCCCTAAAAGGGGTATGTGTAATTGAAAAGAAGCACACTACCCCTAGTGCTGGCAGACTCTTGCACACTACTGCGGTGTCGCTAATCTTCCCCCCCAATACTCGTCAATCGCCAGTGTAGTTCCTGTACAAATGAAGTAATGTAGTATTTTCAAGAATCAGGGAGGGCGCCAGGACCTGGCACCGACGAGAAGGATTCTCTAGGAAACTAGGTATGGAGACAATCACTTAATCAGGTCTAAGTTTCTGGAAACAGCGCTACTTGTAACTGGCAACATTTCTGTGAAATACGTGATAACAAAATTCACGAGGGTACATACATGGTATGACATACATGGACCGACTATTTCCTAGTCTTAAGATTTTGGATGCACATGATAAGAAATAGCAATTATGCACCATGACTGTTTAGATACTGCCTTGGTAGCTTTACTAATTTACAGTGCAGCCGTAAACCGCATCACAACTCCAAGAGTATGTCAACCATTCACATGCATACCCCCCCCTCGCTTGCCAATGAGCGCTATGTGCAGCCAGAACATTCCTAAATACCCCGACATGTCAGGCAGGAAGCGGACCAGGTCGAGCCAAGCCACTCGCTGAAAACAACCGACCACCGGGGTTACATGCTCCCCGCATGCAAGTTCCACGTGCCCCGAAGTACCCCCGGGCTACAACACATAACACAGTACGAAGTATACACATAATGCACGACTGTGAAACGGTGCACAACGGGCGCTCTGATCGTGTAGCAAGGGAAACAAAGGAACAAGCATACCAACGAGTGGGGCCCACTCCGTAATAACACCGGCAAGAAGTGAACTCATCTAGAATCCCGAGGGAACGTTGTGAACTATCATACACCCGCGTGCAGAGACCATTCTGAAGTAACGACCAGCTACATTTACTAAAAGACCCCCGCCCGGCTGAAATCGGATACGTGAAGCCATATGCAAGATGGCCGCTGGGAGGATAGTAGGAGCGGGTCGGCCATTACTCTACGGGCCCCACGCGCGCCTAAACCACTGGTCCCCAAGGTAGAGGCCCAACCACGCGCCGAACCTACCACTGAGTGCATGGGGCAGTTCGGAACTGTACATTGCACCTATGCTTAGAAGGGGGGGGTGGGGGTGGCTAGCATAGCACCCCAAATACGAGCCGAGCTCCCAACGGGGCCCACGGCGCGGCCACAGTAAAAAGAGCCTAACCGATCAAGATGCGGAAGGTCCTCGGGGGGGAGAGGGGCCAGGATGGAGGAGCGAAGGCTGTTGCCCCCAAGAGAAAAATTCGGCCTAGTGGGCACGCCCGCAGGGGGGCGAGATGCATATAATCCCAAGGCGTGCCCGGGAAATTTATGTGAACCCTTGAAACTTACCACGTTATATATAGTAGAAAGAGGGATATTAAGGGATTTGACCAATGTAACAGCATAGAGTGCCAGCACTGAAAGATCCACCTTACATAAATAATAATGTCCGACACTTCCGACAATCTATCCACGGTCACCGTGTGCGGGCTCTAAGGCCATTGGGAGCAAGCCTAGATCTCACCACCATCACGAAGATCAGCTAACTTAGAAAAGCGAAATTATGGGCTGGCCGTTTTATTTGTCAACTTGAAAGGAGGCTCGAACCCTTGTTGACCTCCTCGAAGTCGGCCCTTCTACGCGATAGGCCACATCCTCTACGATGCAGGCAGCCAAACAATTCTCGAGCCTATGAGCCTTCTCGCAAGAAACAGGATAGAACAGCATGAAACATAAAGGCATGGCGACCTCATAACAATACACCGAACACAAGCTGCCGCGGCCGCGCATAGCAATCCGATAGACTTGTACAATTGTCGTGGCAATGCCGGGTGCTAGGTAGCTAACAGCGAGAAACATCAAAAGCAAGGTAACCGCACAACAATAGGGCACAAGTCGCCGCGGCCGGCATGGCAATCCGATATATATGTACAATTGCTGCTCCAGGTGAGGCCCGAACCCCCAACCACACATGGCCATGGGCAAGAGCTGCTACATAAGCACCGCGCGCTAACAATTGCGCCACCGGAGCTCACTAAGTAGGATTACTGCTCTGCGGCAGCGCGGAGCCACCCGATAGGCGGGTAAACAATTGCCGTGGCAACACCGAGTGTTTGGTAACACTCAAAACATGCTGATGTCCTAACTAAACCCACACAGTGACTAAGGCAGAACCCGCAGGGCCGAGGGGCCCGGGAGACGTCCAGGGACAATAAATTAGAAAGGCAACACCTTCCTGACCTGCGAACGGGAATTGGGGCATGGCAAATACGACCACGACTGGACGGCCGTCTATATTTGCAACAAATATCGAAACCACCGCCCCGCACGATAAACACTTACATACGGCGACGTCAAACATGAACACTTGCAAGCAGAAATAGAATTGGAATCCCCCGCATGATAGGCCCTTCGTGCCGAACAATAGTAACCTGTACCAAAGGGCGGGGGTCCGGGGGAAAAGAGCTCACCAGCGGTTCTCAGGAAAACTTCACAAACCCGGCCCGAGGGAGCGACTGACGAACGCTACACAAACTTGACCCAGCCCCCAAGCTCGATGCCACTCAAATTCAAAATTAACTTTATTCGGATTTCAATATGAAAACCACAAAAGTACAAATTTATACTATAAAAAACACTGATAAAAATAGATACATTTAAAAGGTACATGATATGAATTAAAAATGTGTTCACTGTATTCTGTGCAATGCATTTACTAGAGGCCGTATTTAGACAGATTCACGGAGTGCTCATAAGTTCATACGGTGTTTAAGGCACACTCTAAGATAATGCACCACGGATCTTGAGACTAGTAGATTGTCCAGGAGCTGCAGTGCCAAAAATGCTGGGCGACATCTTCTGATCTTCATTACTTTTAGAATTGGTAGAATCCATCTCTTCCGGAATGGTGTATAGAAGGTACAGAAGAAGAGGACATGGATTGTGGACTGTGGAGAGGTAGAGTCACAGGGGCATGGTGTTCTAGTGTATGTCCAGTTGTTTTGGGTGGGGAATGATACCATGATGTGGAAAAGATTGAACCTGAAACGGGTTAACAGTAGCTTTTCAAAATGTGTCAAGTCTTCCTGTAGATATGGTTGTATGGATGGAACAAATTGTATCATGAGGCTATGTTGAACCGCTGGTTTACCAATTTCTGACATCAGTCTTAGTTGGTTTAAGTGGGACAGACATATCTTTTTTAGTTCCTTTTTTGCTATGTCTGTGACTGACTGTGGGTCGTTGAAAAACCTCAGTAGGCCAATATCTGTGAGGAAGGTTTTTACATAATGAAGCCACCTGATCTTTTCCATGTGTTCTAAGTTCATGCAGTCCTCAATGATTGCTCTTGTGAGTGTACATTCTTCCGTTGCCCATACTCTTCGCCATAGCATTATGGGTTGGATCTTGATCAGATCTGAGATATATTCTAGTCCAAGTTCTAAATGGCATCCAAGGGTGGTCGTGCTCTTAGGAACTGCTAGTAAAAATTTGAGGAAGGTGTTTTCAACCTTTTGGATTTGTTCAGCGTTTGCCGTTCCCCAAACTCCTGCTCCAAAGATAGCCGTGGTGATGCATTTTGCATTATAAATCTTTAACATCTCCGCCAGGGGTTTTTTCCCTAGACGGAGAGAAAAGGCTTTTAGAGCGCCGACTGTTCGTATGAGTGATAACTTGCGGGAGTTAATTGCATCTTTCCATTTGAACTCCTCGTCGATGGTAATTCCGAGATATGGGTAGGTTTTTGTTGTTTCGAGTGGTGTGTTATCTATTAAAATTGTTTTCATCCTTTTCCCTTTACTGCCGACATGCATCACGAAAGTTTTCTTTATATTTACTTTCAGATTGAGGTTGGTCATGAAGGTACAGTAGTGATTTACGGCTTTTTGCAACTGTATTGGAGTTCGGGCAAGGATCACCGCATCGTCGGCGTATAGCAATGCTGGAATTGGTCGCCGTCCTGCTGATGGAAAATCTTTTGTGCCCTGCAGCATTGCTGCCTCTAGACCGTTGGTATACAGCGTAAATAAGAAAGGGGCCAGTACACACCCCTGCCTGACCCCCTTCCGTATTGGGAAGCTGTCTGTGAGTTGTCCTTCCAGCCCGTATCTTACCTTGCCTGTGGCGTCTGAGTATAACTCACGTAAAAAATCTATGATTGGGGGGTCAATCCCCATGTCCTGCATTATTAGCCATAGTTTTGTGTGTACCACGCAGTCAAACGCTGCCGTAAGGTCAACGTAGACTAGGTGGAGACTGTTTTTTTTGACACTTGTGTACTTTGCGGCCAGTAGAGTTAAGTTCAGAACTTGGTCCACGGTGCTCAGGCCGGCCCTGAACCCGTACTGAAGATCTGAGAGGACCCCGTGTTCTTGAGACCATTCCTGTAGACGATTGAGGAGGATCCTTCCTGCCATCTTACCCACAGAATCCAGAAGTGAGATGGGTCGGTAGCAGGAAGGACTGTCTCTATTACCTTTCTTGAAGATGGGAATTAGGATTGATGTTGACCAAGATTTAGGGAGGGTACTTTCTTTAGCTGCGTTCAGTACTTTTGTTAAGAGTGGGGACCAAAGGTCAGGAAGGGATTTATAGAGGTCCATTGGAACGGAGTCTGGGCCTGGCGCTTTACCATTTTTTGCCGAGTTAATGGCTTTCTGTGTCTCATTGATGGTAAAGTATATATCTAATGGATACTTCACCGGTGAGAGCGCTGGTCCAGTGGGTGGAACTTCAGTTCTTGCCTCTCCAAAGACTTCTGAAAAGTACACCACCCAGTCTTTCGCGTTAATTGCTACGTCTAAAGATGGACCCTCCTTATTCCCTACTAGGAAAGGGGTCTTGACTATTCTCCAGAATGCTATGTTGTCTTTTTGCAAGCTACTATTTAAAAGCTGGGTCCAGAGATTGTGTTGAATCTCTTTTTTTCGTTCTTTGAGTGCTTGCGCATATCTTTTCCGTAGTTTGGCTATCTCTTCCCTGTTTCGTTCTTTCTTTGCTAAGGCTTTCTTTAGGGTAGAGTACGCTTTTGTACACTTGGTGTTAAACCATCCTTTTCTTTGTGTGTTGTTTTGTTTTCTAGGCTTGGTTAATTCATTTCCTATGGTTTTCACTATTCTGTCATAGTCATTCAGGATTTCGTCTGCGCCTGCTGAAGGATTTAAGCAGTTTTCGATGTATGGCCTGCATTTATCCACTATTCTTTTGGTGATAAGTTCCTGGTCTAGGGTGCCCCATTTTAAGGTAAAGCCATTTAACCTGTTTAACGTGAGATTGTCTTGTAGTAATAGAGTATGGTTGTCTTTTACTCGATTCTTGTGGCGATCAGGTTCAAGGTATATTAATTTGAGGGGATAGTGGTCACTAAGTACGTTGTTAACCACTTCAAACTGCTTTATAGAGTCTGCATTGATGGTAGAAACCAGGATGTAGTCAATTAATGTTTGCGCCCCTCTTCCGTGAAAGGTTTGCTTGAATGGGGTTGTTGGTGACATTATCATATTTGCAAACCCTAGATCTAACTCGAAGATAGTGGCTTGTGTATTGTTTCCTTCTTCCGTGTGTTCCAAGTGGGTTAAGGGATTATCATGCTCGTCAATGATCCCACAGGTAGGTGCATTACTTTGGCTGCAGATGTGTAAGTTAAAGTCTCCTCCCCAGATTATTGAGTGTGTAGTTTTTGCAAATTTGGTTTTTTGCATATTTATTTTTTCAGTTATTTCACTTAGTGTTTTGGATAGGTCTTCTGAGCTCATATTGTTGTAGAAATTTACTATTGTATAAGAAATATTGATGGTAACTTTGATATTGATTATTTGATAGTTCTGATGAAGAACTACAGGTGTTATATCTTGACAGGGCCAAAGATTCGAGATGTATGTTATTAGGCCTCCTTTGCTTCTCCCTGATTGCGATTTGGTAGCTTTTGAGAAAAATGTTCTGTAACCCTCTAGATGGACTGGATCAATCAGCCATGTCTCCTGTAGGCATATTAAGTCTTGTGTGTGGACCAGTTCCAGGAAGGCTTTTTCTTGGTGCTTTGTTGCAAGGCCCGCCACATTCCAGAACAACAGGTTCCGCTCAACTTTGTCTGTCAGGTGATTCTTAAGGGAGACGGATTTTTCTTGTGTACTTGAGGTTGGATGATCGATTATCTGATTTGTTTTAAACAGACATATATTTAAAGGTGATGATGACAGTTTCTGCACAACCGGGACCAAATTACCATGTTGTCGTGTAGTTTCGGTCTGACGGGCTCCATTTGGTTTTCCCTGTTTTAGTGTATCATCATTTATTCTTAGCTTTGTTACAGACTGAGTTTTTCGTGCGATATTTATTTTGGAAGCAGTAGGTGGCAGGAGTGGTGACGTGTTGGTTTTATGCGGGAGATTTGAGAAATGGGGCTGAGATGATGGTCAGTCTACCATATCTAGACAGCTGTAATGGTTAAATGTCGGAATTCCCGACCATGGTTCGTTATACATTTGTTGATGTGGTCTTCTACCGGAATTCCAGTCACCTCGGTCACTGGGTTCGTATCCCCAGTCGTTCTGCGGATGGAACCTCTGGCTATATCCTTGTCCCCTATTTCCCTGGTGCCAATTTCTTGGTCCTTGCTCGGGTTGGCTCCAGGACCAATTTGATGGCCAAGTGGGGTCCTCGGAGCGATGGGATTGTCGGGGGTAGAAAAAGGATAGGCGTTTGACACTTATTCCTTCGTTGTATTCTGGGGTATCCCAGGAGCAAGTGTAATCGACTGCCCGTGGATTTTCAAAATTTACGATTATGCAGTCTCCTGGGATTGTTTTAGGCTGGTGGCCAATCCACGAGACTCTTCTTACCGTGGTTATTCTGGAAATGTTATTAGGGTGGTTGGGCCTGTTGATATTTAACCAGTAACGTACTTTATTTAGTAGGGACCATGTGGGTTCGTCTGAGTCTCTGCCTAATTCGGGGACGCCCGTTAGAATGGCTACAAACGGAGTTGCCTCAGGAGGGAGATTTACTACCTTTCTCCATCTCTTGTTGGGTTGTCTTGTTTTGCTATTATGGGTCTGTGTTTGTTCAAGTCTTGAAGGAGTCTCAGTTGGTAATTTAGAAGGTTTATTTGTCTGTGCAGCGTTTGCTGAGTTGGAATCTGTATTTGGTTGGTTTTGGGTACCTGAGTTGAGTATTGGTTTATTTTGATCGGACTTTGTTTTTACGGTGTTAATTTGATTGGTAGTTTTGTTTTCTGGTTCTGTCACTGTTTTCTTTGTAGTTTTTGTGGTAGTAGTATGGACTGGTTTGTTGACTGTTTGTTTTGGTGGATTGGTTGCATTTATTTTTCCTGGGTCAATGGCAGCGCCTAGAGGAACAGGAAGATCATTTTTCTTTGGGATGGTGGTTGTTTTTGCAGAGGCTATTAATATGGCCACTTGTTTTTCTATTACCTCAAGGCTTTTTTGTAAAGGTTGTAGTTGATGTTTTATTATTTCTGCGATTTTGTTTAACAGTGATATATCTACTTTAGAATGATTTGTGCCTTTTTCTGCTCGGGCAAGTGGTTTGTCTTGACGAATCTTATTGGAACTGGGTCTATTTGCGTGGTCTTCGACTATGAGGACATCGGATATGATATTCTTAGAGGAGTCTGTGATGACGATATTCTCCTGAATTTGTTGACTAGCTGTATCTGGGTTAGTGACACTTATGTGAACTGGGCCATTAGATCGTAATTGTAAAGGGTTTTGTTTTGGAATTGCTCCTTCTCTTATGCCTCTTAGATCTTGTTGTGTTGGATCATTGGTTGTTGGTTGGAGGCTTGCGAAGATATCAGGGGTCAGTTCAAGATCCTGTGAGGATTGCGAATTTGACAGTTGTGACAATTGTGTGGTTACCGATAAGTCAACAGTGTTAGGTAAGGCATGTATTTCAACATTTGTATCTATGGTAGATTTATTTAGAGGTATCGCATTTGGTGTTTGAGCCTGTGCCAAGGTGCCCATAGATGAGCGCCGTGCTTGGTCTAGCTCATATGATACGCGACGATCAAGCAACATAACTGTTTGATCTATGGTTTCGTTTACTTTGTGTAGGAATTGTTCAATTGGACCGACAGTAGTTGTTACGTTTTTTTTCATAGTTTTGCTTCTGGAGCCTCTCGTGGTCATTGTGTGTTTATTGAGCAGGTGTGGAGCAGAGGTAATGACCTTAATTGATTTTGGTTCAAAAAGGAGGAGTGCTTATACTTTTTATTGAGGAGCCTGTCCTCGATGATTTACCTTTACTTAGTTGTTAGGGGGGTGCGCCCGGCCCGGTCTCCTCCGGGCTGTGACGGGCTTGGACGGGCCCACCCTTGGCCCAGGCTTCGCCCAGCGTCCCGCTCGCGTCCCGCGAGGGGGACGATGACGCCCTTTATGCGCCTCCTAGCGCGTCGTCAAGGGGGTGTGGCTGGAGACCTCGAGGGCTGCCGGGAGTTGTAGGCAGCCCCTCGCCTCGCTCCACTCGGCGGCCCCGCTGTCAGTTGGCAGCAAACAGCAGGACGGCGGTAGAGAGGCGGTGGGGGGTCTCGACAGCGCAGGAGTCCGTGACGATGGCAGAGCCTTCCTCGCTCGCTCTGCAGAATACAGGTCAGGCCGGTAATGCAGCTGGGCTGCTTTGGTGAAAAACAGCGTGTGTCAATTTCCCTATTGCAGTGACGCCCTTTATGCGCCTCCTAGCGCGTCGTCAAGGGGGTGTGGCTGGAGACCTCGAGGGCTGCCGGGAGTTGTAGGCAGCCCCTCGCCTCGCTCCACTCGGCGGCCCCGCTGTCAGTTGGCAGCAAACAGCAGGACGGCGGTAGAGAGGCGGTGGGGGGTCTCGACAGCGCAGGAGTCCGTGACGATGGCAGAGCCTTCCTCGCTCGCTCTGCAGAATACAGGTCAGGCCGGTAATGCAGCTGGGCTGCTTTGGTGAAAAACAGCGTGTGTCAATTTCCCTCTGGCAGTGACGCCCTTTATGCGCCTCCTAGCGCGTCGTCAAGGGGGTGTGGCTGGAGACCTCGAGGGCTGCCGGGAGTTGTAGGCAGCCCCTCGCCTCGCTCCACTCGGCGGCCCCGCTGTCAGTTGGCAGCAAACAGCAGGACGGCGGTAGAGAGGCGGTGGGGGGTCTCGACAGCGCAGGAGTCCGTGACGATGGCAGAGCCTTCCTCGCTCACTCTGCAGAATACAGGTCAGGCCGGTAATGCAGCTGGGCTGCTTTGGTGAAAAACAGCCACTCATTCCTCGCCGCGCAGCACCACCCCCTCAATGCGGAGGTTTCGCGGACCACGCCGACCCCAACTCCTGCCTAACCAAACCAAACGACCCGACTCCCACACGGAACCCGAGGCAGGAGAGAGGAGAGGAACCTACGGCTACAAAGCCAACACTCACCGGACGAAAAGCGACGCCATACCCAGTCCGACGCATCACGAGGATGATCTAACGGCAAAAAGAGTGTCCCAACATGGAACTGCGACGTCCGGGGCGGCAAAAGAGGCCTCCCCAGCAGGGCAGAGGTCTGATGTACTCCAGACGGCTCCTCCCCACCGCCCCGGACGTGCATCACTACCAGTCTCCACCAACCAGGGGAGACTGCCTCAGGAGAGGAACTACTGCGTCATGCGGGGGCGGGACAGCCCTCCATGACTAGGAGCCCGCCCTCCTGATGGCCACTGCGTGGCCTCGGGCAGGCGCAGAGTCACATGGTGCTGAGCTAATCTGCCGCCGGTGCCGGGGATCGAACCGTGATCCCCAGATTCCGGAGTCAGTCGCCCTAGCCGTGGCGCCACACCTCTTCCACCGAATCAAAGATATTGCTTTAGAGGACTCCTCTGCCAGTATTTTGGTAACATTAAGGCTCTTTGTTAGCCTCCTGAAAAGATTTGTTTCTAGGCCAAGTGGACTGATGCCTCGTAGCAACACATATTAAACAAGTATTAGCAAAGCCAATATGTCTAAGTAGGAAAAACCATTGATGTTCCCAATGCTTTTTTGGACTGTGTTAAATGCACACACATCTATGGTGGCCAGTTTGGAGTGAGTTTCAAAACATAAATAAATGCATTCAAAGATGGAAGCATTGGTGTGCATGGTGGCCATCTTTGTATGCATTTGGTTCATTTTTAATAAATCCTGATCAAAGACGGCTGCCGTGGGCTTACATGCAACCACTATAGACATTCTTTAATATCATTTGTTAAAATAAAACAAAACTATTCAAAGGTGCCAGCAATTTCTTACGTGATTGTCTCTCCACCTCCAGGTTATAGTATCATTAGTGATGTATTTGACCTCTAACAGTGTGTGAGACTAAGCCAGAAGGAAGCATCAGACCTTATTGACTCATACAATGACAACTGGTTTTCTTCAGGGCCCAAGTCCCAAAAAGGGGGGTGGGGCTAACCAGGTTAGGCAGTACGCAAGTGACACCATGGCATGTGACATCACAGGGCATGCCAGCACGGTGCATGGCCCTGCATGTGACCTCACAAGAAGTGACATCATAATAAGTGACTTCAGATATCAAGACTTCACCCATATGTTCAGCAGGTGTATCATGAGTACATTTAATTGCATTACGATATTTAACAAATGAGATTTTGCATCGGACATGTGACAAAAAAGTGGCGCAACCCCAATGCCAAATTTGGACCTCAACTAATACATTTTGTTTTAAAACACTGCCAGAAAGAAATTGACAATAAGGAGAAACATGGCAGTAGATCTGTATTGCTTAATTGGTTGCAAAGACTACATTTTGAAATATCTTATGGGGTTAAATCACCTGCTCTAGAGATCTTTGTGTGCCCAGCAAATCGCAGGGAATGATAATAATGGTAAAATAACTCTGGAGGTTAACACATTTACTGGAGAGATCTGTGGTTTGTCTTGTCCCAGATTTGAATAATAGTAGTATAGTAGGTCAATATGCCTCCTGCAAAGTACATGATGTTACATGCAGATGATTGATCATTATTTGATGTAGATTGGTAAGTGCGTTACTGCTTTTAACACAGAGATCCTTTTGTTACTTGCAGTTCATAAATTGTAATCCTTCTAAAATAGCACATGAAGAACTTTTGACTCCACCTCACAACCCTCACTGTCCAATGTAACACATCTTGTACATTGATTTACACACTTACAAGATTTATTGTCAATGTATAATGTTTATTACATTAATAACCCTGCATTAGGAAGAATAGATGTATGAAAGAAATAAAATAGCGTTATTTAAATTCTAACAGTGCATTCAAATCTCTTAAATACAGAAAGTGATCAAAGCCAAAAGCATGCCTCTTGTGTACCTGTGAAGTGATAAGCTGTGTGCCATTGTTTTATTCCTCTATTGCATTTTCATCGAAGTGTGAGACTCCAGATCACGCCCAGCCAGGATCATATTGGAACAAAAAGAGGCTCTTAACTTCTGTGGTTGTCTTTGGCCCAGCTGCAGGTGAAAACTAAAAATCCCCATTCAAGCCTGAAGTTGGTGCTGGTAATGAATAGCAGACAACATGCATGCACTACTGAACGTTTACAGGTGCCGGAAAAATACACCACAACAAGTATAGCATATTTCAATGGAGTCCAACTTCTTGACAGAGTGGATGGCTCTACCTTGTAAAAACAGTGGGTGGACGCCACCTACCCGCATGTACCCCCGACTCGTGCCCTGGCTTTCTTCATCCAATTGTGGCGCGCGTCCTTGGAGGAAATGCACTCTGCGGGGCTGGGTGTATCCAGACAGCAGCCACATGGAGGGTATCCACCCATCCATGTGACAGATCTTCTCATCTTCTCACTCTTGGGAGCCTACATGGACCCACCTGTTTAGCTCACACTCAGCTATTTCCAACTTTCCCATATGCTACTTGTTAGATGCCTATGTTACACCCATACTTATCATACGAAGGAGTTTAACCCCTACTCTGGGCGGTGTTCCCAAGGAACAGCACTCCAAGAAGACCTGATCTTTTTGCTCTGAGGGTGGCTGCAGACTGACGACCATCTGCAGAGTGAGCTCCAATCAGGAGGACTTCAGTCCCCAAAGTGACACTCTTTCTTCTGTACATCACATTTCCCATGACAACTGTTAGTTTATTTCCCTCTGTTTAGTAATGCGCTTAAATGCAGTAGGTGGCTACTTCTGATCTGAGGCTGTAGTTGAATGTCTAAGCTTAGGGAGGAAAAACACCTGGACATGAAAGGGGCCCTGGCAGGGATATCTTCCACCTTTCATTCAGGAGCTGTGCGGCCTTTCCCCAATTTGATACCATAGCCTGGAGGGAGGGAGTCAGATCCTGCACTCCACAGGGATGGGCTGGCTTCCAGGATTTGGTAACAGAAGGGTTACCTGGAGAAGTGTGTAGGGTGAGCCATAGAACCCTACAGACAGCCTCATGTGGCAAGCAACCAGGCTTCCTGGAGTTTTCCCCCAGGACGAGGAACGCCCTGCATGCTGATGGCATACTTCTACACTGGAACCCGGGGTTCTGTAAAGGGCACTCAGGATCTGGCTTTGGGGGGAGAAAGTACCCAAAGATCCCTGCAACAGTCCTAGTTGTGCCCTGAAAAGCTCCAGGGCGACTGAAGGTCAAACCACCACCAGACTGCTGTAGCTCCACAAAGAACCCCGGACTCAAGGTGGTGGCTGATCAATATGTCCTGCCTTTCACACAAATTTTTGTTACAGCAATCTTTAGTGACGTGCGAGCCAAGTGATCCGCGGACATGAGTATCGGGCAACCTTTGGAACGTTTGCTCACCTGTCAATGCAGGAGAGGTGGCAGGAAGCCAGCACCACCCATCTGTCACTTGTATGTAAGACAGTTTCTTAGAGTCAAAATCAATAGTTCAAAAAACATTTCTAGGTATTTAACTTAGGAGCTGCAGAAGGCCAGCAATCGTGTCCCAAAGCAATAAAGGCAGTAAGTGCCGTGGCAAGATTGGATGTGTCTTCAAATACCTGCCCGGTCACAAGGGACCAGGCAACCAGGCACCTGGCAATAAGGATGGGTTGCCCCACTTGCACATTAGCCACCTGCCATGGCTGGCAGGAGACAGTACTAATACCCTGCACATTGAGAGTCCTCTTCTGGCAGTTCTGAGCTGTGTGGTAATGAGCTTCGGCCCCCGGTCTCAAGGAAGGACTGGTGGGAAATAGTCAGTTTTCCCCGGCTGTTGCAGGAATGGACGCCTGAGCGGCGGGGACCGTTTCCTTCCCAAACCTTGCAGCATCAAGCACATGATGATTTTAAGCAGCACAGCATCTTATTTAAGAGGAACTCAGGCTACTTCGTGGCCCCAGCTCCTTTTGATATAAGCCGCCCTGCTGTCTGGAGTAGACCACTCCTTGATCATTTGAAACCCAGACAGACTAGGATCGGCACATCAGTGCAATTTGGCTCCCCGGTTAGTGTCCTGGGTGAGTGTGGATTCTGTGGTGAGTGTGGATTCTGTTTTTGGAGGGCTTTATGTCACTTTAGGCCTCCTCTGGGATGGGCCCAGTGGTCACGGCCCCACTGGTTGTCTTGGCTGGGTTGCTCAAACCCTGGCCTCAGGTGTCTGTCAGGTCTTCCAGGTAGGAGCCGGCACCATTCCGGGTCCTCATCCAAGCACCCAGCAGCTGCAAACTGCTCAAGAGAAGGCCAGGCCCTGTGCCTGGGTTTCGGCTTGGAGGCAGCCAAAATCAGGCATGCACCTTCACTGAAGCTGCGTCACCGTTAATTATGCTCCTCTCAATTCACCTGTGGAAACCTTGCACTCCCTCTAGAAACTCAAGTTTGATTGTCTTCCAATTAGATATTCCGCTTGCAATGAGGTGGCAGGCTTGGCATGGAGGGACACCCCAGAGCAGTGGCTTAGCTTGAAACCTGGGGCCCAGGCTGCAGGGCTGAGCCCCACAGGTAGCCAGGAGTTCCTGACAGGCTTCTGGCAGGCTGCAACAGGTGCTAGGTCCACCCAGTGGCAAATAATGGAACGAAACTAGCACCCCTGCTCCAGACAAGAAGGAAGAGCCCCACGAAGCTCGAAATGAGGCCTTTCCTTCGAGCTGCAGCAGGTGAACCTGTAGTGAGGAAGTCCACTTCAACTAGATGTGTTCCAATAAAGTATTTATTGTAAGGCAGAGAGGATAAGTAAGATGCTACGAAAGGCCCTGGATCTCACCAATAACTGTCGCAAATCTGAGGATCAACAATATACAGTCCATGACCGAACAGGTAAGTGACCAATTGGCTCACACAAATTACATCATAAGCGTTCTACCAAGAGATACTTAGTGAAATTGACACACATCTCACCCTCACACAAAACCAAGAAATGTATACCAAAAAGGTAATGACCAAAGATAAAGAAACACATTACAAGTCGAACACACAAACATACCGCTAACAGAAATTAAAATTAAAAATGAGAGCAAAAACAAAAGTAACAAGCATTTGCAATGCAATAGGTCTTGCATTAGGAAAGTTTGAGCTATTGGTATTGTAAATGACAATTTTTTTATTTATGTTTTGTTTTTGAAAATAGCGAAATTAATACCTTTGTCATTTACAATGTCAATAGTTATAACTTTCGCAAATGTGACACCTTTAGCATTTGTAATGCAATATGTGTTGTATTTACGTGACTTACATGTATTGATATTACAAATAACAGTGGCTTTTAATTTTTTTTCAATAATTAATACTTAAATAAAAGTTATTGTAATTTATAATGGCAATAGCTTAAAGTTTTGTAAATAACTTTTGTGAAGATTATCAGCCCAATTCATCATCGGCATGTTTTGCGAGTCTGTAATAGCGAATAATAAGGAATCGCTATTACAGACTCGCAAAACGGGATTCATGTAGGAATCGCAAAATAATTTTCGATTCCTACACATTCCTTATTTGCGATTAGCAAATTGCTAATCGCAAATAAGGATGTGATTTCAAGGGTGCTAGGGGTGTCCACAGGACACCCTGTAGCACCCCTGAAATGTAAATTAGACTTATGTTGCGCACACACATGTCCAAAGGACATGTGTGTGTGTAACATACAACTGAGAAAAATGCACAAAAGTGCATTTTTCTCCTTTTTCGCAATTTACCACGAAGTCTGACTTCGGGGTAAATTGCGTCAAAAAATAGCGAATTCGCAATTTTTTACTGGGTCATGAATAGCATTTAAGGAATCTCAAATTGAGATTCCTTAAATGCGATCGCAATTTGAAAAATCGCATTGTTTTGCGATTTCTCAAATTGCGAGTACATGTCCCAATGATGAATTTCAAATGCCATTTTTGCGGGCGCAAACGGCCGAATTCTGCGATTCGCACCGTTTGCGCCCGCAAAAATGCTTCATGAATCTAGCTGTATGTTCAGTGTATTTTATTGTGACGAAAATCCAAGAACAGAAGTGAAATATTAACATCTTTTTATTACATTTGTAATAAAGCTTGAAACATTGAGAGAACATATTTGAACCAGGTGTTGTTGAATGGTTGCACAGATTGATGCTGTGGTGGCGCTGAGTGATGTTGTGATGGCGAACGAGTGATGCTGTGGCGTTCAGTGATGCTGTGGTAGCGCACAGTGATATTGTGGTGCCCCTGAATGATGCTGTGGTGGTGCGGAGTGATGCTGTATGCTATGCTATGTTTTGTTTTGCTATCCTATGTTTTGTTTTGCTATGCTATGCTATGTTTTGCTATCCTAGGCTTTCATTTGTTATGCTATGCTGTGTTTTGTTATGCTATGCTGTGTTTTGTTATGTTATGCTATGCTATGATTGGTGATCCTCTGCTATGTTTTGTTATGCTATGCTATGTTTTGTTGTGTTTTATTATGCTATGCTTTGTTTTGCTATGCTATGTTTTGTTTTGCTATCCTATGCTTTGTTTTGTTATGCTATGCTATGTTTTGCTATCCTATGCTTTTTTTTGTTATGCTATGCTATGCTGTGTTTTGTTATGCTATGTTTTGTTATGCTATGCTGGTGAGGGTGTGTGAGGGTGAGGGGGAGTGAGGGTGAGGGTGTGTGAGAGTTGAGGGGGTGTGTGAGGGTGAGTGGTGCGAGGGTGTGGGGGTGTGAGGGGGTGTGAGGGGTGGGGGTGGGGTTTTGAGGGTGTTCGGTTGTGAGGGTGTGGGTGTGAGGGAGGGTGAGGGTGACGGGGGTGAGGGTGACGGGGGTGTGAGGGTGAGGGGGTGTGAGGGTGTGTAAGGGTGAGGGTGTATGTGGGTGAGGGGGTGTGTGAGGGGGTGGGTGAGGGGGTGTGAGGGTGAGGGGGTGTGAGGGTGTGTAAGGGTGAAGGGGGTGTGTGAGGGGGTGACGGGGTCTGAGGGTGTGTAAGGGTGAGGGTGTGTGTGGGTGAGGGTGTGTGTGAGGGGGTGGGTGAGGGTGTGAAGGGGGTGAGGGGGTGTGAGGGTGAGAGGGTGTGTGAGGGGGGAGTGAGGGTGTGTGAGGGTGAGGGTGAGGGGGTGTGAGGGTGAGGGTGAGGGGGTGTGAGGGTGAGAGGGTGTGTGAGGGTGAGAGGGTGTGTGAGGGGGAGTGAGGGTGTGTGAGGGGGAGGGGGTGTGAGGGTGAGGGGGTGTGAGGGTGAGAGGGTCTGTGAGGGTGAGAGGGTGAGGGTGTGTGAGGGTGAGGGGTTGTGGGGGTGTGAGGGTGTGTTGGTTTAGGGTGAGGGGTGTGAGGGTGAGGGGGTGTGAGGGTGGGTGAGGGTGGCTAAGAGGGTGTTTGAGGGTGTGTGAGGGTGAAAGGCTGGGTGAGAGGGTGGGTGAGGGTGAGAGGGTGAGTGAAGGTGGGTGAGAGGGTGAGTGAGGCTGAGGGTGTGTGTGAGGGTGAGGGGTTGTGAGGGTGAGGGTGAGGGTGTGAGGGAGGAAGCGAGAGGCATGAAGCGAGAGGCATAGATTAAATATGGTGCTATGGTAGGGAGGCTGAGAGGGACAGGGAGGTAAGAAAATGGACAGAGAGAGGGATGTCATTCATAGCACAATCTAATCGACCCGTGTCCCAGTATAATCCATCACCAAGGGCGAAGCTTCGGAAGGGGTCTTTCAGTCGATTATGGTGGGATGCCTGTCGGCTTTCACCTGGGATTTGTGCATGCGCACAGCTACAAAAACACACACGCATCTCTGTTTTGAAAGTCCCAAAAAAAGTTGTTTATTTTACAAAATCTTGTGTTTCTCTCGCCCAGTACTCCTGCCAATCCGCATTCCTTCCCTTTCCGCTCTCCCTTAAGCCTCTCTTTGCGCCCTGCTGGTCGCATTACATATGTTACCATTATATGGCAGCATGATTGTCGGGAACTCTGAAGCTGACTCCCACTCCCCTCCCAAATCTTACTGGCCAAGCTACGCCCATGTCCATCATGAAACAATAGACTTGGCTATTGTTGTGTAATTGCATTTATATAGTGCCTACTGTCCTGAGGGGGCGTAGAAGCACTTTAAGGAGAGTAGCACACTACAGGAAACCAAGGTTAGTATTTTTTGAATAGTGATTTTAGTGTGTCCTCAGAAGAAATCCTTAGTTACATTACCCAGTTTTATGGCGGTATCACGTCGAGTTGGAAAGTATAGCTAGCAGGGGTGGGAGATGTTCTCTCATTTAAATTATTGGTGGGGTGTAGATGGTTCTAACCTTAGGGTCTCAGCCCAATATGATGCCCCCTTAAACCGTACGGGTTCGAACACAACCAAAAACAATGACTCGTGGAAGCTTCAAAAACAGCGCTATAGGGGGGTACACATTGCAGTAAGAGCTTTACTAGTACACTTAACAAATATAGAGATGGAGAGAACACGGCTGGAGGTGTGAGGGGCACAGAGAGGGAGAGAGGGAGGAGGGATACACTGATGAGAGAGCGACAGGGAGAGATGCCAGGGATTGAGAGGGCCTGGTGGGGAGGAAGAGCAACAGATTGGGGGTGAAGAGGACGGATGCAAAGGGAGCAACAATAAAGAGTCAGTAGTATACAGATGGAGAAACCTAAGGGGAGAGACAGAGGTGAGGGACCAGGAATATAGACATGAGAGAAAGTTTGAGAGCTCTAACAGAGGAGGAAAAGAGACAAGGGCCCTGCGAAAGCACATCAAGAGGAAGAAGAGACAGTAAAAAGGAGAACAGACACATTGACGGAAGGTAGAGAAAACAAGCTCTCTGCATTGCTGTGGCGGGGGAGGGGGTAGGCGGGGGAGCGGCAGCCTTTGAAGTCTGATGCCGAGGCTCAGACAAATGGTGGTGCGTGATGTGCACGTGGGGGCGCGGCAGCCTTTGAAGTCTGATGCGAGGCACAGACAAATGGTGGTGTGGCTGGCGATGGCGTGCACGCGCATATATCACATGAACTGTACGTGATCCTCAAGTTTGGTAGAGTTTTTTAACCGCCTACTATAATCTCGCCTATCAATCCCTGCGGAATAGAAATAGTCGAGACCTAAAAAGGGAAGAGGGGAAAAGAGAGAAGACAATGAGAGAATGGAGGAAGGAAACAAAGAAAGATAGGGGTGGTGAGAAGAGCAGAGCACACTAGTTAGACTTAATGTAAGCTGATGTGACATAGTAGCAGTCAGCGAAACAAGGACACCACATTAGCAGACGGTGGGTGCTGATAAAGCTGGAATGTGCCCTATACTCACATCAAAAACTACCTGTTAACATATCAGGCTCTAAACAGAAAGACTACATTAAAGTAATTATAAAGTAAAAACAAAAACACCGGCACTGGAGGGAACTACCTTGTGTTTAGATGTGCTCTTTGTGAAAGAGCAAAATGCAGTCACTCATAATTAAGTTAACCACTAGTTTAAATTGGCTGACTGATTGCCCCATGCTGTAGTGGGACAAAGCAAAATGTGAAAGCTACATCAGACCAATGAATGAATGAATGGAGGTAGCTGAAAGCCCCTTTAAGTATATTAGACATATCATTTGAGTACACCAGACCCAATATGCAAAAGCAACTCTGACAGAGGGCTGATAGAGGGATTGAAGCCCAGAAATGCAGATTTCAAGGTTTGTAGACACCCTTAGGCGGCTGAGTGCAAAATGTATTTTATTCTTTTATCCAGATGTTATGGTGTCAAGATAATCTGCTTGCTGAATTCTAGTGTATGAACTCATAAAAACACTGATTGTTCACTGAAATAATTGTGATCTGCTTACCACATGCTTGAAGGTAACTATGGACATTGCCTTTTTATATTGTAACTTGTTTTTCCAAATAATTTCCATAAAAGTGTTTATGAAGAAGCTGTACTTCCAACCTGCCAAACAGAGATGCTGCTAGTTTTTGGAGATCTACAGAAATAGTGTCAAAATGGCGTTATCAACTGCCATGGACTCCACTGTTCTTAAGATCACATATGCCATCTGTAACAGTTTGATCTGTAACTAGTGCTTAATTTGAGACAGTGGTTGTGGGGGGGCGTGCCACTCCTCGTGGGGACTGGCTTTATGTTTCCTTATGAAATGTTAGCGCCTAGCATAAGACTGATACAATACACAAGGGGGAAAGAAGGAGGAAGAGAAAGAGGGAAACCTGTGACAACAGGAGAAAGAAGGGACCTCCATAAAGGGTAGGGAGTACCTGGAGGTGGATTAAAGTATTTTTTTGCGTATATATAGATTTACTGCATTTACCACATAATCCATCGTCTGCTGCATAATCTTAAAATAAAACAAAATTGTTTTGTGCTCAAATGCTCCAACAGTTACTAAAAACACAGCGACACGTGTTGCCATGCAGAACCCCTACATTAACTGTTTACTTTTTTGTTGCTTGTTACTATATTTGGATATTAAACTACTACTAATGACGTGCAACCAAGACCCAGACAGTTTTAACGAGTGTAAAAATGACAAAATAATTGAGTAATACAATCACAAAATGTGGCGCATTATTCTGGACACTTTGCCTTTTCTTGCCACCTAATTTGCTCAACCCTAATGCATAATTAGGCCCCCTCTTACTGCATAATTCCAGTGGCCATGGGTATGCACCATTCATGCCCCCTCCTAATTGTAATTTTGAGGGATCGCAAAAACACATTATGCGAGCTGGAAACGTTTTTCAAACTCACAAAATGGGATTAGTACATAGAACATAAAACATTTGCATTCAAAAACCTTGTGCTTTTGCAAATCGTAAGCTTTGGGAATGCAAAAGTGTGTTGTTCATCAGGCCCCAAATTCAGAGTATTCAGTGCCAGTTATTTGGTGAAAAAGTTGTATTTTGCAAGCACGTTTCCTAATTATTTAATGTACTGTATATTCTGCGCAGAGTGCGTGAAACGAGAGGTGTAATATTTGCCCCCCATCCGTGGATGGGGGGGGGGGGGGATATTATAGTTAGCAAGCAAACAAAGGGCAGTCGCATGCACAACCTACGGTGAAATAACGCGTTATATGGTGTGAGAAAAACAGTGCAGTAACACCAATAGGTGAGATCACAGAGTATGATAAGAATTTGTATTACCGGGAAGGAAAAAGAGCGCAGGCACACCCCAGCAAAAGGGACAGCCAGACAGACAGCTAGGCATTAACGGCTGGTAAACGCCCGGTTGCATGAAGAGCCTGTGAAGGATAGATGCAAGCAGATGGAGCTAAAGAGCAGATTATCGTAGTGTCACACGTTGCCAGTACTGCATGTATCAGTAGGGAAAGCAGCAGCGCCAGAAGCAGCCGAGTTACAGGAGTCAGGGTAACCTGTGGGACAGCTATCTTTAGCAACATTAGAAATGGGGCAGGTATCCCCAGTAGAAGACTCAGAGGCACAGGTGTCGGCCCCAGAGCCGACAGGACAGGGAGACATGGTTTAAATTAGATTAAAAAAAACAGAACCGGTACTAGCAATGGAAAAGGTGGTCTCGAGTCAGGTAAAGAGCAGGGCAGCCAGGGTGGGAAGGGGACTCGAGATAGGGACGTTGAGCGGATGCTACTAGCGCCCAGTGACGTTGTCACATGACGTAATAGTTGCAGCCTTTGTCCTCTACTGTGAGAAAAAAAGACGTGCGGGTGTACGATACCAAAAGCCACTTCTGAGTTGAAGTTGTATGGAAAACGGGCAAATAATAAAAGAAAAATGTAAGGCTTTATCTTTAAAAGTGGCTCCTCCTGCTGAAAACACAGGCTGGTAATTCATCACATTTCTTATCTGCACCCAGGAAGTGAAGAGTAGTAGCTTCCGCAAGACGGTGGCAACATGGGTTAGGCTACTTCCGACTAGAGAATTATTTTCCAAGTAGAACCGCTTTTAAACATGAGTCAGGTGTCCGCATCCAAGATGAAAACTTACCTGCAGTCCAACACTGAGGAACGCCACGCTTTAACTGTATGAGCAGGGCACAAGTCCTAAAACGAGTTCGGGTTATGAGATCGCGGCTTCGCCGTGAAATGGATCCAAAAACAAACAAGGCGTTATATTGGACTCATCCCGGTTCCTCGCCGGCATCTCAAGCAGGCGCATCCTTTAGCCGCAGTGAAGGTGCCTGCGAGAGGCTCATGTGGCGTCGCAAAAGTGAAAGCATGGGGGAGCGCGAGAACAGACGCTGCTGACGCCCCCGTATACGCCGCCGTACATGCTCACAGCTCATGCCAGCAGCAAACGCGCGCTCACTAGGCCAAATCCGAGACGGAAAATGCGCGCGTCCGACTCGTGTCCACATATTCAGTAAGCAAATAGGTATACTAAAGTATACAAGAGGTCCTTCGCTACGCTCGACCTAAAAACTACTAAGAAGCTGGTTGGAGAGCAAATACTACTAAGTTTCAGTCTAGAAATCTGCAAGGAATCTTCTTTGTATGGCTACTTCTGCAACAATGCAAGGTGCAGAGTGCCATTATTGATTGTTTATGTGCAGGAAGGTGTACATTTCTACACATAAACAATCGTCCCTGCAGCACAGGCATCCTTGCAACATGGCAGCAGGGTGCCTGCACTGGCACTATGCAGCTTTTTTTGTGCCAGTGCCAGGGGAAACACAGAGGTGCACCATATTCTCGTGAATACGGCGCGTCCCTCCATTTTGATAATGTCAGAGTGCGACACTGCCAAATTTGGCGCAGCTCCGTGCTCCAACAGTTTCTTGCGAATATGCCCCTAAGATGGGTACTGAGAAACAGAACTGTGATACTTCAGGTGTTAATTCCAAAAACCAGAACTACTCAGAGAGGGTGATGCCATTTAAATATGTTAAGTATGTCAAGGTGTCTTTAGAAATTGGGTAAATGCAATGAAAATGAAAGGTCATTAAATCTCCCACGATAAAACCATAACATTTCCAAACAGGATATTAGATGTATCATATTAACTGTAAATCCTTCTGCTTGATGTGCGTTGCAATAGGATCATATCAAGGGCGTGACCTTGATGCGGCTGCATGAAGCTAAAGCTGTGCTCGTTTAAGGGTTTGCATTCGAGAATTGCCTCTAAGTAGCCTTATCCTGAGCAACTCGAAGGTCATGGCAAAGACCATGCCAAGAACTGTGAAGGGGGTTTCAAGAGAACATTGAGACTTCTATATATAAAAATACAAAACCCAGGACTCAAAAAAATGAAAACTGCAAAAATTAATAAAATAATGTTGAAAATCTAGGCAACTGTCACTTTCCAGCTATCACTACGATTAGACTAAGTTACTAATCTAACTACAGTCTTGATATATTTCAGGCCAAGAGCTTCCAGTGGTCTTAGGTGCAGAAGTACATTTTTAATTGCTTATAAAAATGATTAGTTAGTTTATACTGTGGGTCCATTGTCTTCCACTCTGCAATGTCTCACTTACGACCTCATCATTCAGACAAACCACTGTTTGCACCAGTTCTTACGTATTCCTTTGTTACATTTACATAAGGCACTGTTTGTTGCCTTCTGAAATCAATTAATTAAATTGAAAACATGTATAAGAGATATCTTCCACATTGGGCCTTGAGGAGCAAAACAAGAACCAGAAACCACCAGTGAACTCATTCCAAAGCGAAGGGTTTATTTAGGATTAGAATGAAGCAGGCTCCGGTATCATCTGAAAGCTACTTATCTCGATGTGTTTAGAAGTTGGAAATATTATTAGGGTCTGGCAGTCTAAACCGAGGTTGGGAAAATAAACTCCCCGGTGCTTTAAAAGGCTGTGTGAAAGAGGTCACTGACTCGCACATGTTTTCAGTTTTCTCATTTGGGAGTGAGGAAAACTTCCCATAGGAAAAAAAATCCCACAATCTGTTTCGTTTTTAGAACAAGGATATATTAGCATTGAAAAGATATGAATTACACCTGGTGTTTGTGGCTTGAGGTGGTGTGTTGTGTGTGTGTGTGTGTGTGTGTGCCCCCTCAGAGGGAGAGAGAGCTAAGGGTATGAGTGGAAACTGTTCCCAAACTATGGGGGAGGTGTTTTTACTGTGGTAAGATACTGTATTGCAATAGCCACAAGCGTATTTATGTTGTGAGATAACATGTGGAGGAGGCGTGTGTTCCCTAGGAGTAATCCCAGGGGTTCCATGCTCTACTTATCTTTTGAGGGGGGGCATTTATTCCCCCCGCCAGATTTATCTACCTGCACCAGTCCCACAGTTCTCAAGATTCCCATCCTCACTCAAGAAACCCAGAGTTTACCATCCAGACTGAATCTTTGCAGTGGAAAGGTCTGGGGGACATGGGCCGATTCCCAGCACCAGGGAACAGATTTACTAATGTTTTGCGCCAGGTTTGCATTACGTTTGTAACACATTCCCCACACAAAGGGGTCTATTAGGATGGCGGGCGGGCTTAGTCCGCCCGCCATCCCATCGTGAGAAGCGACCGCCCGCCATAGGGGCGGGGGTCGCATGGGGGATATTAGGATGCGCCCGCCACAGTGGCTGGCGCATCCTGTACCTTTACCATTGCAGCGGGCGGTGCTGGAAGCATCGCCCGCCGCAATGGTAAAGATACATGTTGTGCATTTCAAAGCACGTTGTTCTTTGAAATGCTGGGGGATACCGTAGGTACCCCCCATGTGCACCCCCCACCCCCCACCCCTCGGAGTCCCTGGGGGCCCGCAACGGGCCCCCGCAGGGAATCTCCGCATGCCTGCCACCACGGCAAGGCATTGACAAATGCCCATACTTATATGGCTGGCGGTGTCTGATGGCAGGGCGACCGGGGCGGAAAAGCGTCAGACGGTCTTTTCGTCTGCCGCGGTCCCACCGCCATAGTAAATATGGCGGGGGGAAATGGGTGGCGGGCAGGCAAGGATGTCGGGCGGATCGCCACCGCTCGCATGGCGGTGGCGATCCGCCCGACATCCTAATGGGCCCCAAAGTGTTTTTCGTGGATTTACCATCCAGGATTTGCATTGGATAGTTTTCCAAAGTAACGCTGTTTTGCACTACTTTGTCTTCCATGGTGGAGCATGGGCATTCCCATGAAACCACCTATGGGGTTTTGACACAAATTCTTATCTACAAATATTTAGACAGGGATTTCCATCACAATGTTATGCCTCCTTGAGGCGGGTGTAACAAGGAGAAACCTTTTCATTTCCCCTCGTTTTTCATATTTTGCATGCATGCTGCACTGTACAACACACACACAAGGCAGGAAAAGTGCTAAATTATAGTTTTTACACTGGAAAGGACACCTTCCAGAGCAAAAACAATTCCTAACAGAAAGCACGCTGTCTTGCACTACGACGCAAGCCTACCTATATTCAGAATCCTGTTTGTAACACTGTATACATAAATATCATTAAGAGGGGGGACAGGGAGCTAAAAGAGGTCCAGATCCCTTGCTCCCAAGATCTACTATCACAGTAGTAGGTGGTAACTGTTCCTGTGGTGCTGTATCACAGGTTGGGTATGCGATAAGAGGGTGTCTTCCTTAATAGGAAGTGATGCTCTCACACACTCATGTAGGTGTAATGCTTCATCATCAGGCTTAGCTCCTCGTGGTGTCGGGGCTGCAATACCTCACGGACCCCGAGAGAGTGCTCTTTAGCGGAGACCTTTTAAGTAAAACCCAAGCCATGATGGTGAGTGTGGGTGTGTGGGAGGTAAGTGAAGAAGTGAATGAAAACTACCTGAGGGGTACCACAAAGCTATATTTCATCCAGGTTCCCCTCGGTAGGGATAAAAAGTGTATGTAGATTTTGAACTTCTCGTAATGGAGAAGAGCACTTTACCAATGTGTATGGGTCGACATGTTTCACGCCTCAGTGGTCCTGGAGGGATCCATGGCATTTCATCAGGACCAAAGAAAGTGAGAATCCCTACCCTTAGTCAGGGTTAAGTGGGGGGATTATGCGTTGTGTGGCATTCAATAATTACCAGAGAAAGAAACTATAATGTAGGTGAGTCATATAGGCACTTACGTATCAATTGACCTAAGATAGGGTCTCAAAATCAAACCTGCAAGAATAGACACGCAAGAATAAACATTGACCATAGTAATGCTCAATTGTAATCAAGTGTGCACTCCCCGGTAGCAATCAACAGGTGCTACATGATAGCAGTATTATTTTGTTAAATTCAGAACCTGCTAGGAGCGCAATTCAAAGCTCCTGTGGTGCAATACGTCACACATGTGATGAGTGACTGCATTAAAAATGATGATATGAAACATGTTAAAAACAAACACACACATGTACAGGACAGAGTGTTGGAGCAAAGGTAAGGATAGCTGATATGGTCTTACTCTCCAAATAGAAAATGATGTGCATAATGGGTCCAGGCAGAGGACCAAGACTGTTCAGTGGCAAAAAGTTTCTGGAGAGGTACATTAACAGAGATAATCAAAAGTTCTTCTCGTACAGTCAGAGCGAGTCATACAGGGATAGTAGTACTCACATGGATCATCGTTGTGTGTGGCACAGTAACCTACCCTTCCTTCTGTCTGCCTGAGGAAAATGAAGACCGAGCTGGTCACCATTACCTTCACCGTTACGAACTCAGCCTGGTTCAATCGTCGTCAATAGTTGACGTGCCCGTCAGCATGTTGCGGCTGAAACATGAGTGTAAGTGAGGCAGCCCACAGTGTTGCCAGATGTCGGGGCGACCGTCTTAGAATTGTGTGGAATGTATGGTCCAACCATAGAGATAACCTTAAAACTGTGACATGAGTGTAATCTAGTCAACAGGTAAGACTTATAATTGAAAAGTATTGAGGCAAGTTGTTTTTTGCCAAGCTGTAGGATGAAAAAAGGTATAAAAACATATAAAAAATATATATTAACTCGCTGGATAACGATCTTATTGTTACCAGCTTGCCCATTCTGCTGTCTCCATTGGCTCCCTGACATCCTAGTTGTACTGGGGTGGTGCGTACACGTGCCTCAGCAACATCAAAAACCACTCTGCAACCATTATGGCCCTCAAGACTAAAGGGATGGTCAAGCCCCACCACATGGCCACCACATCCTTCATCAAGGGTCCAACAGTGCACCAGTAGGCCTAGAAAGTTCATAAAGAGTGCACTCCAGGACTACTGAGTACACCGAGCCCCACCATGCGAACCTAAAGAGTTCAGATGTGTTTTTGTTTGAAAACAATCTAATTATTTTGATAATTGGAGGTGTATATTTATAGCCCTTGTTTCATAGTGTTTATGGTGCATAATGTACAGTCTCATTTATTGTTTACCGCACCAGTATTTCTCCTAGTTCTCTCTTGCACGTTCCGTCTCTTGCACATGTTCCACTTTACTAGATACTCTAGTGCACTCCACATGTATTAAACAGCACAGTTGGGATCACTGCAAAAACTCGTCTGGAAGCACTTACCTTTGGCCGCATGTGACTAAATTATTTTCCTAAACAACTTTTGCTAAAATGTCTTTTCCAAAACATTCTTTGCAATAACTTCCTTTTTCTATGAACAATTTTACAATTGAGCCATATAGCATAAAAACCAAAAACTTTATGTGTAGCCTAGCAGAAATGTTTTAGTTGTTTGAAAGCAAAAATCTCTGGTAGGCCATACCAAAAACTTACAGTAGGCTTCAAGTCTGCCCATTCTATCCATCACTTTTTGTATACATTTGTGTGATGCTCTAAGTGAGAAGGGTATGCCAAGGTGTGAATAGGACTTCAGCGCAATCTCGCCGCATTTCAGAATCGATACATTACTTCGGCTGCGTAAAGTTTTTTCGCCTTGGATCCACACAACATTTTGGAACCAGGATTTAAGGTACTTCGTTAAGCAGGCCATACTGGGTCCCTATATCCGGCCCACGCTCCATTGCAGTCGGCCTGAACTTGTGACTTGGTCCCAGTCCTGTGCAACCAGATATCCCTCATTAGCACTCTGTGCTTTTTGCCACCATTTTTCCCTAAAACTTTAAAATTCAATATGTCCGGTATCACTGGTTGAATTTTTGTTGTTTTGGTCTTGTTTTATTAAAAATTAATCTCATAATAAGGACATACTAGTGGTTAGATTATTGTGGTATGAGGGTAAAAAGCTTGATGTCTATACCATCTACGCAAGGGGTACCAAGGGAAGGAAGTCGGAGGTGATAGTACCCCTGGATACACTGCTCGACCAACTTTCTAGGGGCATAGATGTAATATTAGTGGGTGACTTTAACTTGACTTTCAAACCCCTCCTAAGTGGGAACTCTAATTTTTATGTTGATGAAGATGAGCTATGGAGGATCCCGAAATTAGATCTAATCCCAGTAAAAAAATGGACAGATGCCATAATACAGATGAATTCCCTCTGCATGGAGAAAGGTTTGAGGGCTACAAATGGCAGAGCACAGTCAGACAGAGATGGTGCATGTACTTTCCATAATGGCTTTAGCCAAAGCCGTATTGACTTAGTTTTAATTAATTGTCAGTTTTGGCATGCACTAAGGGATATGAGGGTAGTTGACAGTGCTTAATTTGTAAAATATGAATTGCAGGTGCTCAAATGTTTGTCGGAGGCCACACCTACTTTTCTCTGTCTCCACCCACTTCTTCCACTGGCTCCACCCACTTACTATATTAGCCCCACCCACATTTTCAACTGGCACTGCTAAAAGTCAGAGGTAATAGATACCTGGCTGATCCGAATTTCAGCAAGGGAGCCTTCCTCATTGTAAGGTTTTGATAGGAGGTTCCCTTGCCATGTGAACTTTTTGAAAAAGATTAACCCAAAAGTGCATTTGAAGCACAATTTTGGAATAAATTAGCTTAAATCACTAATGAATTGAAAAGGGACAATTTCAGTGCTGTGTGTGCTGATTTGGTGAAAGGACAATACTGTGGTAGGGTATGCCATTTTTAACAGAGTCTATGAGTTTAATGTACAACTTGTACATAGCTTGTGTGCCAAAATAAACCAAAATGTTGTGAAAAGACTCTAAACAGAGAAACTGAATAACATCATGCAATATACTTGAATGAGTCAGTCATGGCACTTCCAGTGGCCGAAGGGGTATGTGGTTATTCAGTATAGTAGAGTATTCTGTTAGAGAAACAATTGAAAAAAGATGATTACCAAGTGGGCTTGTTACTATAACTTAGTCCCCTGGAGCTATATGTGCATCTATTAGACACAGAATAGTTTAATAAAACATGGAACTATTCAGTTCTGTATCACACAGACAAGACAGTTTAGAAAAGAGGCATATATTCCAAATATGACTTTTTAATTAAAGATTTGTATCTTACCATAAAGCTCAGAAAAATGTAATCTCCACCAAAAAGTCCTAGAGCTACCTAGGCCAAAGGAATAGGTAATGGCGAGGCAGTTTGAATTTCACAGTATTGCAAGTAAGTCATACTTATTAGTGCAAAATGGCCATAGTGCCATACATAATATAAACATAAAGACAAATAATTTAACATAAAATATATAGATACAAATAAATATGTTCTAAATGAAAAACAAAAAAGTAAGGTAAGTCTTATAAAAACTAAATAAATGATATAAAATAGAATAAATATAACGTAACTGGTGCTATGTAAATCGCTTTAATACCCGATTCGGGTCAAATTTGCGCTATATAAAACTGTGAAAAAAAAATCCAAACCAAGAGACAACTATAAGAAAATATTAAATAAATTGACACTGCCAATCAATGCAAATAAATAACCTATATAAAGTACACAACAATAATTGAATATTCAAAAAAATCCAGTAAAGCCTAACTTTTTAAAAACATTACAATGACCCGTTTTGGCAGTTGGACTGCGCTAGCATCTATTTTTCTAGAAAAGCCCACAAACAGTCTAAATTGCTTGTGCATTCCAAGTCCTCTTCTTTCGTTGCTTTACTCATATTGTCATCAGCTGCTCTCCGTTGTGCAAATAAGATTCATTTGAGATAAGACCTCGTTCACATTCTGCAGTACTGATAGCAATAGTGTGCAAGGCCATCACAAGCTCATTGAACTGCCTTTTAATTTCTTTTCCTCCAGATTCCTTATACTCTCTGTAAGCACGTATGGTTTCTCAACTGGCAATGTTGAATCTTTTACACAGAGACTCAATATCACTTTCACCATAAAGAACAGGTAGGTCATCAGGCCAGTACTGTTTGTATAAAACTTTCACTTCGCTAATCAGTGTATCATGGTCAGCCTTTTTGTTAGCAGAATTCGTACCGCCTGTAGACAACAAATTATGTCTTAGATTTTCTGCAAGGCTATGAAAAAACTGTCCCTGTTCAATGATTTTGTCAGTGGTCTTTCCTTTGTGCAGCATCACACGCTGGGATATATTTTCTTCCATTTCCTTTTTACACTGTGAGAAATGGTTCCCTTGCCTGTCTACCATTGCCTCAAACACTGCTATTTGCCGACAAATAGCCCAATGAGCATCAATGATTGTAGAATCACTTTTATGTAACTCGAGTGATAACTCTGATAACTCCTGAAGAGCATCATACATGAGGCCAAGATTAGCAACAAACTGGATATATGATAATTGCCTTCCTAGGCCTATGTACATATTTCGATTGGAACTGTCACCGGAACCATGTTATGTTATGTTATGTTATCCGGATTTATTGAGCGCACAGATGCCCCAGCAAAGGGCGTCCTGGCGCTAGACAGGACAGAAAAGACCGGACAAGTACACTAGCAGAACCAAAACACAACAGCACTAAGGAACTGGCGGAAAAAGGAAAGTTTTAACGGCCTTCCTGAAGGAAAAAAGCCCATCAATAGCGCGTATGTGGACAGGAAGGGAATTCCATAGCTTGGCAGCGAGGACTCTAAAAGAGCGGCCGCCGATCCTGGATCTCTTAAAACGTGGCACTATGGCTAAGTGAAGACCAGAAGACCTCAGAGAGCGTGTTGGAACGTAAAGGGAAATGAGATGCTCCAGGATCTGAGGGGACGAGTGTTTAAGGATTTTAAACGACAGACAAAGAGATTTAAACATTATTCTCTGAGCAACCGGGAGCCAGTGGAGCTTGTGAATGGTTTTTCTGGCTGAACAGAATTTGGGTAAGCCGACCAGAGCCCTGGTGGCAGCGTTCTGGACGCGTTGGAGACGGGAAAGTTCAGCCTGATTAACTCCAAGAAGAAGAGAACTGGCATAATCTAACTTAGACAAAATCATGGCTTGGACAATGAGTTGTTTGGTGGGAGCGTCGAAGAATTTAAAGATGGATCGAAGCTGACGCAAAGTCCCAAAACACGACGCCGCAACCTTTTTGGTGTGGGTAGAGAAGCTCAGTTGGGAATCGAACCACACCCCTAGATTTTTGACCTCAGTGACGGAGATAGGGGTAGGACCAAGCTCGTGCGGCCACCAATTATCGCCCCATAGATGGGTATATTTCCCAACAATGAGCACCTCGGTTTTCTTGGCGTTCAATTGCAGGAAGTTGTCAGTCATCCAGCGAGCCACAGATATGAGTCCTTCACGGAACTTAGCAGCCTCAAGATCGGAAGCCCCACTTATGGCAACCGCCAGCTGTGTGTCGTCCGCGTAGGACACCATGGACAGGTTCCCACGCATGGCGACAGCAGCTAGCGGCTGCACATAAAGGTTGAATAAAGTGGGACTAAGAGCCGATCCCTGCGGGACTCCCTGGGCGATCGCATGAGGTTTAGATTCAAAAGGAGGGGTGGTGACCCTGAAGGTGCGATCAGAAAGACAAGATCGGAACCACTCAAGTGCCAAATTGTCCACCCCGGCCTCTACCAGATGTTGAAATAAAATGTCATGGGAGACAGTGTCGAAAGCGGCACTGAGATCAAGAAGAACCAGTGCCGCCGTGTTACCAGAATCAACCAACATGCGAAGATGTTCAGCCATATAGAGGAGCGCAGTCTCGGTGCTATGACCGGGCCTGAAGCCATTCTGCGAGAGATCTAAAATATTCGCAGAATGGAGATGATTCGCTAAGATGGTATTAACATGGGCCTCGGTCAGTTTAGCTGCCCACGGGAGGAGAGAAATGGGACGATAATTCTCAAATTTTTGAGGATCCAGGGCAGGTTTCTTTAAAATGGGAATCACCTGGGCCTGTTTCCAGGCACTAGGAACAGAGCCAGAAGACAGGGACAGATTAATCAGCTTACATAACGGGGGAAGACAGCGAGAGGCAGATTCTCTAAATTGAGCGGGTCTTAGTGGGTCCTTAGGAGAACCCGATTTCACTCTTGCTACAAGTTTATTAAAATCCTCCGTAGAGAGCTCTGGGAGATACGATAGCGAAAAGGTAGTTTTAGAAGTAGATATCGTATTCTGCTGGGACCCTGTAGAGCTATGGAAGGCCCGACAGATACCTTCCACCTTACTTATAAAGAAAGCAGCTAAGTCCTCACAATGGGAGGAAGAGCAGATCTCAGCGGCAGATGTTCTGCAGGTAGTGAGCTCTTTGAGTGCCTTAAAGATAAGTTTAGCGGGGTTGGTACTGGCACTAAACTCACGAGAAAAATAAGTGGCCCGGGCCCTACAAATAGCTCTATGGTACTTCTTGATGGTGGCGAGATACAGAGTTTTTCTTTCAGGTTGGTATGACTTGCGCCAAGCTCTTTCGGCTTGTTTGCAGGATTTTTTTAAGAGCCGAAGCGAGTCATCATACCACGGACTAGAATGTGTGCGCTGCAGTTTACTCTGAGTAACAGGGATCAACTTGTCCAACGCTTTAGTCAGCCAGTGACAGTAAAGATCGTACCCTGACTCAACGTCAGTAAAAGGGCCCAAGGGAGCAGCGCCCAGAAGCTGATGAAAATCACTCAGTTTTAGTTTATTCCAGGGGCGTCTAAGAATGGTAAAAGTAGGGGCAACTGGAGGTGAACCATTAAGCGAGAGATGACATTCAATAAGATGGTGGTCTGTCCAGGCCATGGGCCTTGGAGACAGGACGTTAACCGATGCAAGGGTAGTAAAAAAAGGGTCCAAAATATGACCACCAACATGAGTATTATGTTTAACTAATTGATATAGTTGGAGAGCCTCCAAGTCGGCACGAGTACTACTGGCCGCCGAAGGACAAGGAGAATCAAAGTGGAGATTAAGATCCCCAATTATGCTGAAATTGGCCGTTTTGAGGGCCAGAGAACTGACTACGTCAGGAAGAGCGGCCCGAAAGGCAGCATCCGGACCCGGGGGCCGGTAAATGAGTAGGCCAGAGAAGGTGAAATGTGAATTAACAGAGACAGAGAAGTAGGCACTTTCACATCCCGCTATATCCATGGCCTTCCAGGTCCATGAATAGCTGGATTTAATAGCCGCTGCGATGCCACCACCTCTAGAGTCACGGTTAAGGGTGTAAATCGTATACTCCGGCGGGAGTGCTAAATTAATAGCCGCCATCAACAGCTGCACTAGTAAATTGCTTGTAGAGAGCAGGATAAGCATTCCAAACAGCCTCTACTGTTCTAAAGCTTGATGCAACCAAATGAGTATCTAAGTCAAGTCAAGTCAAGTCAAAAAATTTATATAGCGCGCTACATACCCATAGGGTCTCAAGGCGCTTGAGGAGGGGTGGGGAATTACTTGTCGAATATCCAAGTTTTAAGTTGCTTTCTGAATGCTAGGTGGTTCTGAGTAAGGCGAAGGTGAGTAGGAAGAGAGTTCCAAGTTTTAGCTGCCAGGTAGGAGAAGGATCTGCCTCCCATGGTGGTTTTGTTGATGCGAGGTACAGTGGCAAGAGCTTGGTTGGAGGATCGTAGCTGACGGGAGGGGGTGTAGAAGGACAGTCGTGTGTTGAGGCATTCAGGTCCAAGTTCGTAAAGTGCTTTGTGTGCGTGGGTTAGGAGGCGGAAAGTAATCCTCTTATTTACGGGGAGCCAGTGGAGGTTTTTCAGGTGACCAGAGATGTGTTCTTTACGCGGGATGTCTAGTATGAGCCTGGCTGAAGCGTTCTGGATGCGTTGGAGTTTTTTCTGGAGTTTTGCGGTGGTACCGGCGTAGAGGGTGTTTCCGTAGTCCAGGCGGCTAGTGACCAGTGCGTGGGTGACCGTTTTACGAGTTTCGGTGGGGATCCAGCTAAATGTTTTTTTGAGCATGCAAAGATTGTTGAAACAAGATGATGAAACGGCGTTGACTTGTCTGGTCATCGAGAGTGAGGAGTCCAGGATGACGCCCAGGTTCCGTGCGTGGTCTGTCGGGATGGGTGCTTTTCCAAGGGCCTCTGGCCACCAAGAGTCGTCCCAGGCGGAGGGGGAGGTGCCTAAGATGAGGACTTCTGTTTTGTCAGAGTTCAGTTTCAGACGGCTGTGCTTCATCCACTCGGCTACTTCTTTCATTCCTTCGTGTAAGTTGTTTTTTTTTTGCTGTGTTAGGGTCTTTGGTGAGTGAGAGGATCAGTTGAGTGTCGTCAGCCTAGGAGATGATGTTGAGGTTGTGTTGGCGAGCGATGGTCGCAAGGGGGCTCATGTATACGTTGAAGAGGGTGGGGCTGAGAGAAGATCCTTGTGGCACGCCACAAATGACTTCCGTGGCCTCTGACTTGAATGGTGGGAGGCGGACTCTCTGGGTTCTACCGGTGAGGAACGAGGTGATCCATTCCAGTGCTTTTCCTTGGATTCCGACGTTACTGAGGCGATGTAGAAGGGTGCTGTGGCAGACTGTGTCGAAGGCAGCGGAGAGGTCGAGGAGGATGAGGGCGACTGTGTCTCCGTTGTCCAGTAGAGTTCGAATGTCGTCAGTTGCAGCGATGAGTGCGGTCTCAGTGCTGTGTTTGGCTCGGAAGCCGGACTGTGAGGAGTCAAGGGATTTGTTGGTTTTGAGGAAGGCGGCGAGTTGGTTGTTGACAGCTTTCTCGATGACTTTGGCCGGGAATGGAAGAAGCGAGATGGGGCGGTAGTTTTTGAGTTCGGTGGGGTCAGCTGTGGGTTTTTTCAAAAGGGCGCTGAGTTCTGCGTGTTTCCAGCTTTCCGGGAAGGTGGCGGAGTTGAGGGAGCAGTTGATGACATCTCGGAGGTGTGGTGCTATGATGGAGTCTGCTTTGTTGAAGATGTGATGGGGGCATGGGTCAGTTGGGGATCCTGAGTGGATGGAGTTCATCAGGCGGATGGTGTCCTCAGTGGAGATTGGGTTCCAGTCGTTGAGGATGTTCAGGGGGGGTGAAGGTCCTGCAGAAGGTTGGGTGGGTTGGTCTCCGGGTCGGTTGTCGAAGCTGTTGTGGATGTCTGCGATTTTGTTGTGGAAGAAGGAAGCTAGGGAGTCGCAGAGGGCTTGGGAAGGGGTGATGTCGTTGGAGTTGGCTGATGGGTTGGTGAATTCTTTGACGATGTTGAATAGTTCCTTGCTGTTGTGGGCGTGGTTGTCTAGTCGGTCTTTGAATGCGGCTTTCTTGGCAGACCGGATTAGTTGGTGGTGTATGCGGGTGGCGTTTTTGAAGGCGTCCCTGGTGCTGGTGTTTGGGTCTTTTTTCCAGGCCTTCTCGAGGGAGCGACAGAGTTTCTTCGATTTCTTAAGATCATCGTTGAACCAGGAGGCGTTTTTGCTGCCTGGTTTGCTTTGACGTTTTTTCAGCGGGGCTAGGATGTCGGCGCTGTTGGATATCCATTGGGTGAGGTTAGTGGCTGCTTTGTCAGGGTTAGAGGAGTGGACAGGAGGGTTTTGAAGAAGCGATGAGGAGATCTGGTTGATGGTGATTTTGTTCCAGTTTCTTCTCATGGTGGGTTGAGGATGGTTGTAGATTGTGGACTTATTGTATGTGAAGTGAACGCAGCTGTGGTCCGTCCAGTGAAGAGCTGTGGTGTGACTGAAGGAGACATGTTTGCTGGAAGTGAAGATAGGGTCTAGTGTGTGGCCAGCGATGTGGGTGGGGGTAGTGACCAGTTGTTTGAGTCCGAGGTTGGCAAGATTGTCCAGAAGGGTGGTGGTGCTGCCGTCGTTGCTCTTTTCCAGGTGAAAATTGAGGTCTCCCAATAGAATGTAATCCTCGGAGGGGAGGGCGTGTGGGGTGATAAAGTCAGTGATGTCATCACTGAATTGTGCACGGGGACCTGGACGCCGGTAGAGGAGGGTGCCTCTGAGTGTGGTTTTGGGGTCGATGTGAATCTGGAAGTGGAGGTGTTCGGCGTTGGCGAGGTTGGCGTCAGAGCTGGTTGAGATGCGGATGGAGTTCTTATGGACGATAGCGATGCCTCCTCCTGTTTGCTCAGTGCGGTCCTTACGGATGATCTTGTATCCTTCCGGGATGGCAATGGTGATGTCTGGGGCTGATGAGGCATTCATCCAAGTTTCTGTTAGGAAGGCGACGTCCGGTGAGATGGTGTCGAGTAGATTCCAGAGGTCGATGGCGTGTCTGTGGACCGAGCGGGTGTTGAGCAGGATGCATTTTAGGTGGTTGGTGTCAGGTCTCTGAGTGGTGTTGGTGGATGAGGAGCTGGATTTGGTGCCGTCGAACTTGCAGGAGTTGCAAGAGAAGGGTCCATGGGTGAGTCCAGGAGCGGCTTGGACGCAGTTGGGGGAGCGGCCGAGGTTAAGGGCTAGGAGGGTGGGGGCGTCGTAAGTAATGCGGGAGGGCTGGGCAATGCGAGGGCCAGGGGGTCTGGCGCTGGGAGCGGTCCAGGCGTGGACGGGCGTAGACGGGCTTACCTTTGGCGCACCTTCGGCGCGACTGGGGCACGAGCGCTGCGCGTGGACGCTGCACGTGAGGTCATTGGTCATAAATGGATGGTGGAGGGGGCGGAGCGTGGGAGGGGCAGCAGCTGCTAACACTCTACCTATTCTGCAAAGCTGAATTTCAAGACCTTCTGCACACTCCTTTAGCTCCAAAAGGTTTTTAACAGATGTGGCAAACAGAGAATATAGCTTGTCGAGTAAGTTTTTGAAGTGATATGTAGCACCAATATCTTTCATGACATCATAAATGCAAGTTCCAGGCGATGTGCTGAGCAGTGCCAGGCTACAACATTTGGAGAGATTTTTTCTTGCAACCTCTTTACAACACCACTGTGACGGCCAAACATCACTGAAGCTCTATCACAGGCAACTGAAACCAGGCATTTGGAGAAAAAGTCCTCACTTATATTAACAGGATCTTTATTTTGAGCAGACAGTAAACTGCTTACTATGCCGTCAGCTGACAAATCACTCAGCTCAACGAGGTCAACAAAAATATTAGCTGGGGAGTCCATGCCAGGTAGCTGCATTCACATGTACACAATTAATTAACTTTTCCTATTTAACACAGTGCCTTCATCTAGTAAATACTTACTTTTGGGGAAAGTTCAATAATTTGGGAAAATATCTTCCACTTCATTTCTGAGGATATGTGGCATTGTATGTTTGAGCAAGCTATATTGGAGTGCAAAATTCGACCGATATCCAGTTCATTTAACTGGTGGCAATTTATCTCTGTTTCAAAACCATACGCTGGCCTGTTCCGCTTTGCTTCCTTATAAGCTACACGGAATATTCTAGCTGTTGATGACATTTGTAAAGATCGCGCTTTTGCAGCTACTTGCAATAAAGGATCTTTGTTTGCATTTTGTAAGATTTTTAAAGTTGCAACATGAGCCTTGCTTTTTGCGTGTTCTCTAGTCTTTATCCATAGTGATTTTTGCTGTTGTTGTATATTGGTGCCATATGCCTTCACAGTAGACTCAGTGCATTCTTTGGACAATTTCATTCCCCTGGATTTCTCAGCACCAAGATCACAGACTTGGCGACACACAGAACAGCCAAGGTTAGGGCGTTTAACAATTAACCACGGATGTTTGCGTTGGAAATATATATATATAAAAAAATATATATATCTATCTATATATATTTATATATATAGATATATATATCTATATATATATATATATATATATATATATATATATTTTTTTTTTTAGTTAATGGTCTTTTATTGGAAAAGAAGACTATCATTTACAACTTGGAATGGTCATAATTGTAATATCTTGAACAGCCATGTTTAATTGTTGTGCAGATATTTAAGGTATTCCACCAGCTTCAAGTCATGTTACAGAACCCTAAAAACATGAGTACCAAGTTGCTCCCTTGATAGTTCATTTGAAAATTGTGTGAACGGTTAACAGGCCTACACCCGTTTGACTACAGTGCGATGCAGATAATGTTAAATCTATATTCTAAACCACGGGTACTCATAGTACGGCCCGCGGGCCAGTGGCGGCCCGGCAAGCCTTCCCTGGCGGCCCGCTGACCTTCCTGACATCGTACCCGTGTTGTATTTAAATGAAAATGTAAACCTGTGTTGTATTTAAATGAAAATGTAAACCTGTGTTGTATTTAAATTGAAAATGAAAATGTCAAACACTGCTGGTTGCTGCAGCGCGAGTCTGAGAGACTCTGCTGCTCTGTGGGGGCCGGCCGCCGGGTGATTCCAATGATAGTGGAGCTGCAGGGGCCTAAGAAGAGGTTAAGTACAGGAAGGCCTCATTAACATACAAATGGTCTTTCTAAAGACCTGTGAAGTGCTCGGGTGGGGCTGTGTGTGCCAGGAGGCTGTCTCGGCCCAGGCTGACACACGCAGGGTGAGGTGAAGAGGGTGACAAAGGGAGGTAGTGGGGCGGTGAGAGCAAGAGGGAGGGAGGGAAAGGAGACCGAAAGAAACATCGGGGCTTGTTAAAGTAGGAGTTGGAAAACGATTAACCTTGCACTTTGCACGAGGCTTGTGAGGTGTACACAGCGCCACTCTGCCCGCCCACCTTCTCTATTTTTAGCAGCTAGTTTGTTGTGGGTTTACAATTAGGGTAAAACAGTTAAGCAGGCTACTGGAATCCAAAAAGTAATGTTTGAAAGCAAAGGGCATAGCATCTAGTTTCAATACAGAATCCCTAAATTGCACGCCATTACTATGCACCTACAGTCCAGTCAGATCACGGTTACTCATAGTACGGCCCGGCAAGCCTTCCCTGGCGGCCCGCGGACTTTGCATACATGTACCCGTGTTTAACTTTTTTTTTTTACAGAGTGTCAGCAAACACCCCTGCGGCAGCGCGACTCAGACTGCTGCTCTGTGGGGACCGGACGATTTCTGTCGTAGTCAAAGTGGGGCTGCAGGGGTCTAAGAGGTGACAAAGCCTCATTAACTTACGAATGGTCTTTTAAAGACCTGTGAAGTGCTCCGGTGAGGCTCTGTGTGCCCAGAAGCTGTCTCAGCCCGGGCACCCACAGGCAAGGTGGAGGGAGGGAGACAGGGAGGGAGGGAAAGGAAGGGAGAGAGACAGGGAGGGAGAGAGACGGAGGGAGGGTGAGTGAGGGAGGGTGAGTGAGGGAGGGAGAGTGAGGGAAGGAGAGTGAGGGAGGGAGAGTGAGGGAAGGAGAGTGAGGGTGAGGGAGAGTGAGGGAAGGAGAGTGAGGGAGAGGGAGAGTGAGGGCGAGGGCGAGGGAGAGCGAGGGTGAGGGAGAGCGAGTGAGTGCGAGGGTGAGGGAGAGCGAGTGAGTGCGAGGGAGAGTGAGGGCGAGGGAGAGTGAGGGCGAGGGAGAGTGAGGGAAGGAGAGTGAGGGAAGGAGAGTGAGGGTGAGGGAGAGTGAGGGAAGGAGAGTGAGGGAGAGGGAGAGTGAGGGCGAGGGCGAGGGAGAGCGAGGGTGAGGGAGAGCGAGTGAGTGCGAGGGTGAGGGAGAGCGAGTGAGTTCGAGGGGGAGTGAGGGAGAGTGAGGGCGAGGGAGAGTGAGGGCGAGGGAGAGTGAGGGCGAGGGAGAGTGAGGGCGAGGGAGAGCGAGGGTGAGGGAGAGCGAGTGAGTGCGAGGGAGAGTGAGGGCGAGGGAGAGTGAGGGAGAGTGAGGGCGAGGGAGAGTGAGGGAGAGTGAGGGCGAGGGAGAGTGAGGGCGAGGGAGAGTGAGGAAGAGTGAGGGCGAGGGAGAGTGAGGGAGAGGAGAGCGAGGAGAGGGAGGGAGAGCGAGGGAGAGTGAGGGAAGGAGAGTGAGGGAGGGAGAGTGAGGGAGGAAGAGTGAGTGAGTGAGGGAGGGACAGTGAGTGAAGGAGGGACAGTGAGGGTGAGTGAGGGAGTAGAGGGAGGGAGAGTGAGGGAGAGTGAGGGAGGGTGAGTGAGGGAGAGTGAGTAAGGGAGAGTGAGTGAGGGAGAGGGAGGGAGAGTGAGGGAGGGAGAGTGAGGGAGGGAGAGTGAGGGAGGGAAAGTGAGGGAAGGAGAGTGAGGGAGAGTGAGGGCGAGGGAGAGTGAGGGAGAGTGAGGGAGAGTGAGGGCGAGGGAGAGTGAGGGCGAGGGAGAGTGAGGGCGAGGGAGAGTGAGGAAGAGTGAGGGCGAGGGAGAGTGAGGGAGAGGAGAGCGAGGGCGAGGAGAGGGAGGGAGAGCGAGGGAGAGGGAGAGTGAGGGAAGGAGAGTGAGGGAGGGAGAGTGAGGGAGAGTGAGTGAGTGAGGGAGGGACAGTGAGTGAAGGAGGGACAGTGAGGGTGAGTGAGGGAGTAGAGGGAGGGAGAGTGAGGGAGAGTGAGGGAGGGAGAGGGAAGGAGGGTGAGGGAAGGAGAGTAAGGGAAGGAGAGTGAGGGAGGTAGGGTGAGGGAGGTAGGGTGAGGGAGGTAGAGTGAGGGAGGGAGGGAGAGTGAGGGAGGGAGAGTGAGGGAGGGAGAGTGAGGGAGGGAGGGAGAGTCAGGGAGGGAGAGTGAGGGAGGGAAGGAGAGTGAGGGAGGGAAGGTGAGGGAAGGAGAGTGAGGGAGGGAGAGGGAAGGAGAGTGAGGGAGGGAGAGGGAAGGAGAGTGAGCGAGGGAGAGGGAAGGAAGGAGAGTGGGGGAGGGAGAGGGAAGGAGGGTGAGGGAAGGAGAGTGAGGGAAGGAGAGTGAGGGAGGTAGGGTGAGGGAGGTAAGGTGAGGGAGGTAGAGTGAGGGAGGGAGAGTGAGGGAGGGAGAGTGAGGGAGGGAGAGTGAGGGAAGAAGAGTGAGGGAGGGAGAGGGAAGGAGAGTGAGGGAGAGTGAGGGAGGTAGAGTGAGGGAAGTAGAGTGAGGGAGGTAGAGTGAGGGAAGTAGAGTGAGGGAGTGAGGGAAGGAGAGAGTGAGGGAAGGAGAGAGTGAGGGAGAGTGAGGGAAGGAGAGGGAGGGAGAGGGAAGGAGAGTGAGGGAGCCCGCCAAGAGTGAGGAACCCACCAAGAGTGAGGGAGCCCGCCAAGAGTGAGGGAGCTCACCAAGAGTGAGGGAGGGAGACAGAGGGAGGGAGGGAGACAGAGGGAGGGAGGGAGGGAGACAGAGAGAGGGAGGGAGACAGAGGGAAGGAGGGAAAGGGAAGGAGAGGGAGACAGAGGGAAGGAGGGAGAGGGAAGGAGAGAGGGAGACAGAGGGAAGAAGGGAGAGGGAAACAGAGTGAGGGAGAGGGAAACTGAGGGAGAGGGAAACAGAGTGAGGGAGAGGGAAACTGAGGGAGAGGGAAACTGAGGGAGAGGGAAACAGAGTGAGGGAGAGGGAAACAGAGTGAGGGAGAGGGAAACTGAGGGAGAGGGAAACAAAGTGAGGGAGAGGGAAACTGAGGGAGAGGGAAACTGAGGGAGAGGGAAACAGAGTGAGGGAGAGGGAAACAGAGGTAGAGGGAAACTGAGGGAGGGAGAGGGAAACTGAGGGAGAGGAAAACCGAGTGAGGGAGAGGGAGACAGATGGAGAGGGAGACAGAGATGGAGAGGGAGACAGAGAGAGTGAGACATTCAGAGTGAGTGAGACAGAGGAAGAGAGGGAGTGAGACAGTCAAAGTGAGTGAGAGGGAGGGAGGGAGTGAGACAGAGGGAGAGAGGGAGTGAGTGAGGGAGAGAGGGAGTGAGACAGTCAGAGTGAGTGAGACAGATGGAGACAGAGAGAGAGAGAGCGGGAGAGAGAGAGAGAGAGAGAAAGACCGAGAGAGAGAGAGATGTCTGTATGCCGGGTCTGGTTGCTAAGTGGACGAAGGCGTCAGCTGCAGGGACCTGTGATCAACCTCATGGTCACAGTTTTTTTTCTTGCTCTAGCCCCGCCCCTTCCCCCACTAGCCCCGCCCCTTCCCCCACTGACCCCGCCCCCACCGGTGCGGCCCTCGGACATAAACCTCACTATAAATTTGGCCCCCGAGAGAAAGTTTGTGAGTACCCATGTTCTAAACAGACATGCCATCGAACATTTTATTTTTGGGAGCACTCTGCCAAGTACAGAATAACCTTTCAGCCTTTAGGATTTCTCAAAATATGCACCCTTCACCCATTTTGCTGCATACCATTCTGAGGTGTAAACCAATTTAGAAAGTAAACCAGCTATGACAATGTATACTACAAGTTTAAATAGAATCCACCCTAGAATGTAGTGGACTTTTTTGTACAAAGGTGGAAATATATATAAATATATTTTTTGATCATGTTTCCAACCTTTAGGAAGAAGGCCTTTCCTAAAAACTCTGTCTGAATGCGGTTTCAGTAATAATGTGTCAAATTGTTTGCTAGTGCTTGGTGTTTCCTCTGTCTCAGCAGCAATCTCCACAGCATGATGCTGCTGCTCATCTCTGAAAGGACTATCTTGTGTCTTTTCTTCATCGGGGTGATAACGCTGCTGCTAGTAGTGGTGTCACTCTCATCTAGTGCTTTCGCTTGCACTTCATCTTCCGTGTTGTTCCCTTCATCCACTGGAAACACATGGTCTTTTTTAGCTACTTAATTAGTAGGCTCCTCATCATCTTTGGGCTTAAATTTTGTGAAATAGCTTGAAATCTTCTTCTGTCCACTGCGTGACATTCTAGGGAAGCAAAGTGAAAGAAAACACGCTAGACATGTGCGAAGTGTGATGTCAGTTCATCTAAGTAATACATGCACAGTTAATATTTTTTTGCAGTTTGCTCCAAAGACATTTCTACATCTGCACATATATTACCATCTACGACTGACTACAAGTATAATCCAAATGGATCCAAGTTTGCCCACCCAAATTCTGACCTTTTCCAATTCATACGCCTGCCTGCAGAACTCACTGAAAAGAGGCACAAAGTCTTTAAAGTTTGCCTCACTTTTAAGCTTTGGCTTCCTGCAGTATTACAATTAACCCTTTGCATGCTGATGACGGAACCGCTCCGTCATCAGCTGCGGGTGCGCTGTGCTGATGACGGAGCTGTTCCGTCATGGCCCAGCCGCCGCGCCTGCGCGGCGCTGATTTCGCGCCTGCGCGGGCGTTCTAATGAGCGGGGCGGGTCATGACGGAACCGCTCCGTCACCAGCATAGCTCAACCGCGGCTGGTGACGAAGCGGCTCCGTCACCAGCATGCGGCCGCCCCGCCCCTTTAGCGCTGCGGCGGAATAGCCGCCGCAGCGAAGGGGTTAAAGCAGGGTGAGTTGGAAGTGTGCAGAGTTAGTTACACACTGTGATTCACAAAAAGTATTCATTAATTGACACTCAGGGCCAGAATAGTAACCCAAAGTGGCCCTGGCAAGTTTTGTTAGACCAGCCCTCATACGGTGCATAGCAAGTGAGCATAGCGAGCTTAACAACTGCTAGAGATGTTTGCATGGGGGTAATTCTCCCCTCAGGAACATTTTATAAAAAGAAAAACCAAAATGGTGCACAACATATTTTGTAACATATTTAGCTGTATCTACTTTCAAAGCATAGTAAATCGTAAACCTAAATGAGGACCTGCATAGCCACCAAGGCCAGAAAGCATGGAAATATGTGTCACACATAAGCATACATTCCAGGCCTTTAAGCGTGAAAATGTCACATATAATCACCCAGGCCAGAAAGCATGGAAATCTCACACATAATTACTTGGAAATATGGAAACATCACACAAAGGCACCCAGGGCAGAAATCATGGAAACGTCAGACAAAGGCACCCAGGCCAGAAATCATGGAAATGTCAGACAATGGCACCCAGGAAATAAATGATGGAAACGTCACACAAAGTCAACCAACCAGGCCAGAAAGCATAGGAACATCACACAAAGGTACTCAAGCGAGAAAGCATGAAAATGTCAAAGAAAAGCACCCAAACCAGTGGTGCTGGAACAATTTGTAGCATGTTGGTGCTGCCCTCAATGTTACATCACTGAAGAAGTCATAAGATTGTGAAAAACCCAAACATACACTAAGGACAAACATAGCAAATGAGCCTTGCCCATTCCGGCAGAGGTGGTGAGTGTGGTATGTTGCAGTGGAGCATTTAGAAGCCCACTGCTTGTTGAGTGGTGTTGGTGAACTTAACTGTATGAACCAAGGCTTTCCACAATACTAAACTCACCACCCCAAGTACCTCAACTTCCTGCTCTATTCAGTGCTGTGGTAGAATGCCTGAATATTGGCCGATGCTTTGGATAGTTGAATAGCTACCAGACATTGGTAGTTGTTGTTTGATATGTAGGTAGGCATACTGGCATAGTATCTCAACGAAACAGCTGTAACGATTCAAGATGGCTCGACATAGGTCTCTCAAGCAAAGTGAGTCATGTGAGGAAGAGAGGTTTTAAAGGGACCCAACTCCTGCTGTCACATTCGGTATGTTTACTTTGGTACCTCCAGGGCTTGGCACTTTAACTTAAGGCAATCTCAGGAATGGGTTGGCGAGGTGAGCTGGCATTCCCAGAAATGGGGAAAACTAACTTACCCAGATCCAGTAAGCAGACCCGTGCCTTGGGTTAGGCAAGGCCTCAAGGGCACTTTGCAGGCAGCATGTAGGCCTGTGTTTAATGCTAAGAAAGAGTTAAACTGTAAGCTATCTCAACTCAAGCCTCTCCCAGAGATGCTGTGCTGGCTGGCAGGGATTCTTTATTGAGCTTCCTGCAACAGCTTTGTGTCTTTGGTACTATTAAGTCTGTATCAATGAGGGATAACTTTACATATATGTTCGGGCTTGAGCACCTGTGCAGACTTATTTACCACATTAAAGTTACTCATTTGAAAAGTAAACTTCAATGTAATGACATTTGGGAGTGAGAAACAAAGTCCTAAAGTACTCTAGATAATTTGGACTACAGTTTAGTTGTAGGCTACACTAGAGAAATAGTTTGTCTCAGGAGCAAAAGACAGTACATTTTCACCATAACCTTGGTGTCCTAAAAAATTAAAAACATTGCTCAAAGTTGTTGAACAATCACTGACGTGTAACACCCTATTTGGGAGCATTATGTAGCGGAGTACGTAGTTTCTTACATTAATTTAGTTTAATAGCGCCTCTCATACCAGTGTAAGGTGTCAGAGCACTTTGCATCATTCACACATTGCATAAATACAATCCTACGTGTGTAAATCAGTATATAGGGAATGTTACATCAGACAGGACTACAAGGTATAGTAGTCAAATGTCATTCATGATTGTCATTGTACGCAATATAGTTTAAGAGTTCGAAGTCTGGAAAAGCACAAATTCAGAATTTAAAACATAACAGTATTGTTACGGGTTCTCTTCAATAAGAATTGATTTCTACCCACATTAGAAACGTTTTGCAAGATTAGGATAATGAAAGATTGGCTCAAAAAACATATAGCTCTAATATATAACTTGCTGTTTGCATGCAGCTCTTTGATGACAGACAGACTAGTGAATAGCTTGCTGTTCTATGATAGGATTTTAACTTACAAACTGCAAGTAACAAAAGGATCTCTCCGACAGAAGCAGTAACACACTGATCGATTTTACATTATATGCACTTTTTGATCTGCATGGTAAACGTTCTTTGCAGCAGGTATATAACACTGTACTACCTTTCAAGCAGTCGCAGCTTCCCCTAGACAAAGCTCCTGGCTCTCTCCAGGTAGACGATTAATCACCAGAGTTATCTTGACATTTTAATTTATGCCTGAATATTACTGGAGCCCAGGAACTCGTCAGCAGCTGCTTTTAAAACAAGAATATACTGGCAACCCCCACCCCCATAGTGTTACATGAAAGAATGAAACAGATCTTCGCTGAGGGATCTGTGTTACACCTCACCGCATCATACCTTTGCCTCATCCCTTCCTACCCCTCACCACCGCACCACCCTTCACATTCACAGAGTGAATGCTGCTGCCTCGCTTCTTTTTTATGTAGATTCACTTCCTTCTACCTCAATCACATATCGCATAAGTGCCTCATACTTCTATCTCATTCTCCTTCTCATCTCTGCCTAATTTTTAGGTCTCGCCTGTCAATGCGCATGCGCATTGAGCTTGCGAGACTATAGGGGCTTAAACAGACTTTAACCAACTTGAGATTCCATGGCGATTCCTTGCAGTGCCCGTCAAATTTAAGCTCAATGCGCAAGCGCATTGACATTAAAAGCGCATGCACATGAAAGCGACAAGGCTCCCTCCCACGGCTATCCCCACCCCCAGCCGCCAGCACCTCCCCTCACTCTCCCCGCACACAGCCAGGCTCACATTTTTCCTCCCCCTCCCCAGCCGCCAGCACCTCCCCTCTCTCTCCCTGCACACAGCCAGGCTCGCATTTCTCCTCCCCCTCCCCAGCCGCCAGCACCTCCCCTCTCTCTTCCTGCAGTTTCAGGGCCGTGTCTCGTCTTAAACCCGCAGTTGAGATCTTCGCATTGAATACTAAAAGATGTTGGAAGCCTCATGTTCTTAAAAGAATTTGTAATAACTAACACACATTGGCAACCCTCTATCTGTTTCGTGCGCCTTGATGGGGTGGGGGGCTGAGGGGGCTTTGAATGCGGCTTCCCTTTGCAGGCTCAGTTTGAAGCCCTGCTCTTAACTATGCAGCCTCGACACTCGGTACAAACGGAGTAGCAGCAGAAAGGAACGGGCTGCAACTTGCAAAACTCCACGACTCCAAGCGCCACCGCCTCAGCCTGCACAACTCATTTAGCAGAAAGGAACGGGCTGCAACTTGCAAAACTCCACGACTCCAAGCGCCACCGCCGCAGCCTGCACAACTCATTTTTTTACCAGTGAAACAGACTATTTTTTAAAACAAATTCACCAGCCTTCGCCATCTGTTCCCCAGCCCCCAGCACCTCCCCTCTCTATCCCCGCACACAGCCAGGCTCGCATTTCTCCTTCCCCTCCCCAGCCACCCTCACACACTCTCACAACCTCAATCACACTCACACCCTCACACACCTTCACTCACCAACACACCCTCACCCACAACCTCAACACCCTCACACACCCTCACTCACCCTCACCCACTCACCCTCACACACCATCACTCAACATCACCCCCTCACCCTCACACCCCCTCACACACCCTCACCCTCACCCACAGTCACACACTCAACCTTCAAACTCGCACACCCTCACTCACCTTCACACCCTCACACCCTCACAACACTCACCCTCACTCACCCTCAAACTCTCACCCTCACTCACCCACACCTATCATCACACACTCTCACACCCCATTACCCTCACCCCCTCATCTTCACACACCCTCACCCCCACATCTTCAGACACCCTCACCCCCACAACCCTCACACCCTCACTCATACTCACACCGTCACCCTCACTCACCCTCACACACCATCACACACCCTCACACCCCCTGACCCTCACATCCACTCACCCTCACACTCACACCGTCCAAGTCCACCCTCCAACTCCACCCTACAACTCCACCCTCCAACTACTAATCCACCCTCCAACTCCACACGTAAATAGCGTTAGGCAACATTTATTTCAATAACTAAACATCGGATTACACACTTGTAGGTATTCAAAAATGAAAACTTAATGCACCGCGAGGACAGTGCACCAATTAATACATCAAAATGCAGAAAGGGATTGTAAAATATAATTTTTTTTTACAAAAACAATAAATGCAAACAAAATAGGGAAACATCTGAATACACAGCGAGTAATAGAACAATTTAAAAGGGGACAAAGCCATCTAAAGGACACGAATTCACAACATAAAGCAGTTACTAAAGTAAGGAAAAATAAATAAACCATTAAACAATGGTGGGAATAATCCACAAAACAAAGCAAGTGCGTAATCACAAGAGCACGAGGCTTCACAGCCTAATTGCAATTCTTCCAGAAGTACAATAAAGTATTCCCCTCAAACTACCCAAAAAAAAAAAACAATTAATAAAGGTCAGTGGCGGACATCTTGGAGTGGGATTTCCTCTCCTGTCACTCGGGCGCCTCTATAAAAACATACGGCCATGGCTCCGCGCAGCGGACGCGTTCAGCGGGCGCGCCGGGCGCGCGCCGGAGTCAAGCCAGAGTCCTGCCTGTCTACGCCCGTCCGCGAACGACCGGGGCACGGGGCAGGACCCTCCAGTCTTTCAGAACCAGCAGTACCGCAGGATATGTCTCAACATCGACTTTATTATTCCAAAATGGGTCTGATGTCACTCAGAAAACATTTGGACAGTAGATGCTACCATACTTTACGGGCGGATTTACTACCCTCCCACTGTAAGATATGTAATCTACCTCTGCCACTGCCTGGAGGGGAGGAAAAGGGGGTAACTAAGCTAAAACTGCTACTATTAAACTGCAGGTCAATGAGGAAACACAAAGATGAGTTACATGATTTACTGCTTAGTAGAGAGCCAGATGCCTTGTTTCTAAGAGAAACTTGGCTGGAAGAAACATCTTCCCCTGAGACTCTCGATGCAGTCCCACCGGGCTACAGTCTGTTGAGATTAGACAGACTAAAACAACGTGGTGGGGGACTAGCCCTAATCTATAAATCTGAATTAGAATGTACACTCACAAAAACCACCTTACCCAACAGTGAATGCGGTATCTTTACATTAAAAGTAGATCCTAAACAGATGATAAATGGATTACTGATATATCGTCCCCCAGGGAGTGTGGCGGATTTTGGAAACCAACTCCTAGATCTAGTGAGCCAGCCTGCAATTAGATATAATAGGTTTCTGGTCTTGGAGATCTAAATCTCCATTTCGAAGACAGAGAGTGTAGAGAGGCACAAACCGTAATTGCAGCACTGAACTCCGTTGGGGTAGGACTATTATCCTCTGAATTATTTGAACAGGCCTTACAAAAAAATCCCCCGCCCCCAGGTAGCACTCTACAGGAAGCATGGAGCAACTATGAGAACTGGATGTCTAATGCCCTGGATGAGGTAGCACCCTGGGTGAGCAAACCACCGATAAGGCAATCTAGAGCTTCTCCGTGGTTTTCGGAGAAACTTAGATTGGCTAAAGCCAAATGTAAAACGGTGGAGCGAAGATGGAGACAGAACTATGCCCCTGAACTCAAAGTCTACTATAAAATAGAGATGAAAAAGTACCAGAAATTAGTAAGATCAGAAAAGGGCATCTATTTTAAAAATAGAATTGAAACAGCAAGCAACCCTACTAAAGAACTCTTTAGTATTTATAGAGAACTCACGATCCCATCCAGGCTGGAGGCTCAAGACACCTACTCCGCTGAGTTATGTGATCTTATAGCCGATTATTTTGTGGATAAGGTGGATAAAATTCATGCCACCTTTACAGCTGGCAACAATCCATTAACCATGCCTGAGGATACAGGAGCTATGTCCTCACAGAAAACTCAGCTTACATGTTTTTCATGAATTATTAGAAATAGCTAATAGCACATTATCCGGATCACCATCTGACGCTTGCCCTGCGGCGCGGTGTAAGGGAGTTATGGAGAAAGTGCTACTCGATTACATCAGCAGTATGGTCACCCTATCTTTCCAGGAATGTCACGTACCTGATGCGTGGAAAACTGCTCAGGTTATCCCCCTGAAGAAAAAACCCAACATTCCCACAACGCAACTCCAAAACCTTCGCCCCATCTCCCTTCTTCCCTATTGTGCAAAGATCGTGGAAAAGATTGCCAATAGGCAGCTTATGGAACATCGAGAAAAGGAAGGCCTCCTCCACTCATCTCAATCGGGATTCAGGGCGAATTACTCCACTGAGTCGGCTGTTCTGTACTCCACCGAGCGCATAAGGCAACTAGTGGATGAAGGCGAGACAGCAGCGTTGATTTTATTAGATCTGAGTGCAGCGTTTGACACCGTGCTGCACTCAACGCTGCTGTCCCGCCTGACACAGATGGGGGTGACAGGGTCAGCGTATGCCTGGCTACAATCCTTCTTAGCCAACAGAAGCTTTCAGCTTCACTGTCCACCCTTCAGATCCTCCCTACGCAAGGTAAGCCACGGGGTTCCTCAGGGCTCTAGTTTGAGCCCTACTTTGTTCAATATCTATATGGAACCCCGGCTCGTGTGTTGGAAGCTTTTGGGGTGGATATTGTTAGCTACGCTGACGACACACAGCTGGTGTTCAAGCTCACACCAGACCGCAAGGAAGACGCAGGCAATTTCTCGAACTGCATGTCAGCAGTAGCGGTTTGGATGAACGATAACTGCCTGCGCCTTAACGGCGACAAAACTGAGCTGCTTGTGGTCGGGAGAGCACCATCCGCTTGGTCACGACTCTGGTGGCCAGATAATTTAGGGAGTCCCCCCATCCCATAGGAGTCGGTAAGAAACCTTGGTGTAATGCTGGACTCTAGCCTCTCGTATAAGACCCATGTCAACAAGGTCACAGGGAGGTCTTTTGGCGTACTGAAGGTTCTTCGTAAGGTCTTAGACCTTCTCCCCCCCGCAGCCAGAAAAACTATTGTCCATGCTATGGTGACTCCACACCTGGATTATGGAAATGCCATGCTGATAGGACTAAATCAAAAAGCCCTTCATCAACTGCAGTGCGTGCAGAATGCCGCCGCTCGCCTAGTACTTGGGCTCCCGCGCAGAGCCTCGGGGAAGTCAGCCCTGGCGAAACTCCATTGGCTCCCCATTAGGGAGCGAATAAAATTTAAAGTCCTCACCTTTGCGCATCGCATTGCCCAAGACAAAGGCCCGGACTACCTAAAAGATCTCTGTGTCATTCATCGCCCAACCCGGAACCTAAGATCGTCTGGCGTGATGCTGTTTAAAACTCCCCGCATCCTTAGGGCCAGAATGGGCGGACGCTCATTTAGGTATCTGGCCTCCAAACACTGGAACGCTCTCCCTCTGCATCTTAGGATGGAGCCGTCTGAAATTAGATTCCGGCGGAAACTAAAAACACACTTGTTTCCTATTCTGTAAGTCCTGCGGCCTTGGCATCGTCGGCCCCTTGGGCATTTTATCAGCAGTTAGCGCGGGGACACACAGTTCCTTGTGTAGCCAGGCGCTTTACAAATGACTTATTATTATTATTATCATAGCATACAAAAACATACACACCAACTTCCACACGCTCACACACACACACACACTCACCCACACACTCACCCACCCACTCACGCACTCTCAACCACCCACGCACCACTCTCACCCACCCACACAGACCTGCTCTAATGCAGAGAATGCAATATATATGTCTCTTCCTTTAGTTCACCTAATGCAACACATATCTTCTTTCTGATCAAAAATCAAATAAAGTACGAGGAAAAATAACAAACGTCGCTGAGCACAAATGCAAGAAAATTGAGGGAAACTCAAACACATACATGTAACAATCATCTGATAGGGAAAATTACTGCAGCAGATCTAGTCGAGGGCACAAGATAAAAAATAACCGATTCTAAACTTAAGGACAGGCGAAGAATATGTTTATTTGCAGATTTTTTTTAAAAATGTCATAGCATACAAAAACATACACACCAACTTCCACACGCTTACACACACACACACACACACACACACACACACTCACCCACCCACTCACGCACTCTCAACCACCCACGCACCACTCTCACCCACCCACACAGACACATGCACCCTCACACACCCACGCACACGCACTCTCACCCACCCACGCACACGCACTCTCTCTCGCACACGCCCTCGCACACTCTCTCTCATGCCCACGCACACTCTCTCTCAAACACCCACGCACACTCTCTCTCACACGCCCACGCACACTCTCTCTCACATGCCCACAAACCACCACCACCCACACACCACAGCCGCCCATACACCACAGCCGCCCACACACCACAGTTTGGGGTCCAGCATACGACTGTCAGGCATCCGCTTCGAAACATATATGTTTGCTATAGACATGGGCAGGAAGAAAGGCAGATGAGGCAACAAGTACTATGAAAAAGGGTTTTATGGTCAGAAAGAGGGAGGAAAGTCGTGATTGTTTAGAAGAAGTGTGCAACCAAAAAAAAAAACACCCATGTTCTATCTCCATCAATCTTAATGGTGGCGCTTTACAAAATTAAAACTTCGCTAAGTGTAAAACATACTCATAGCTGAACAAAAACAACACTATTCTGACCGATGGTGGCGCAAAATACATACAATGTTACAGACTCACAAAACAAACAGAACACTAACGGGAATCACTTATAATAACAAACAAAGAATCACTTCTCTAAATGTTTTTACGCCCTCGAAATTTATGCTGCAGAAAAAATAAACAAAATTTGCAAATTTGAACAACACAATACTACCCGAACAAATACGGCAGTTACAAATACAAATTGCTAAAAAAAAAAAAAACTATCCCACTATAAAAGGTAAGTCACGCACTTATGCAACATGTTGCACTATTACGACAAAATAATAACCTTTGCCAATATATTCAATCGAATAGTTCACAATACAACAAAAATATAAATAATATTAACATCTAAAAGCTATACATTGCGTTCATACGCAGCAGAGACACCGTCAACTAATAAACAATTTACTTTAACGAAGACTTTTTTTTTACCGAAACAAACACTAAACTAGAAAAAAATATACAAGTCAACAAATACATACCAAAACACAAAACAATATTAAAAAAAAAAAAATTACCTGTCAGGCGACGCAGCAAACAGACAGCAAACCAGGCACGCCGTCCAAGAACGGCGCGGTCGACAATCAGGGGATTTCCAAATTTACGCGCTCCAATTAGGACGCTACGTAACACAACGTAGCAATCTCATTGGCTTTGAAACACGTCAATCAAAAAAAGAACATAAACACAAAAAACACTAGACCGCTACACTAACAAACGTAAGTAACGTTAGGGATCATTAGTACATCTGCCAGTTTCATTTAATACACACACACACACAACACACACACAAAAGAAAAACAACACACATTTATATAAAAACACACACACATACACAACACACACACCCAAAAAAATAGAACTAAAACTCCACAATAGCAAATATACACACACACACCAACACCCACACACACAACAGCCCCCTCACAACCCTCTCACCCTCACCCCCTCACACACCCACACCCTCACACTCTCACACCCCCTCACCCTCACACACCCTCACCCTCACACACCCTCGCTCCCCTCACAACCCTCACCCCCTCACAACCCTCTCACCCTCACAACCCTCTCACCCTCACTCCGCCTCACACCCTTACCCTCACACAGCCTCACACACCCTCACCCCCCCTCACCCTCGCACCTTCTCACCATCACCCCCCTCACCCTCACACACCCTTACCCTCATCCCCTCACCCTCACACACCCTCAGTCACCCTCAAACCCTCACTCTCACACCCCCTAACCCTCACCCCCTCACACACCCTCACACACCCTCACTCACCCTCACACCCCCTCACCCTCACATACCGTCACACACCCTAACCCTCACAACCCCTCACTCACCCTCACCCTTACACCCCCTCACTCACCCTCACCCACCCTCACACCCCCTCACCCTCACACACACTCGCTCCCCTCACACCCTCACCCCCTCACAACCCTCTCACCCTCACTCCGCCTCACACCCTCACCCTCACACACCCTCACCCCCCTCACCCTCGCACCCTCTCACCATCACCCCCCTCACCCTCACACACCCTTACCCTCATCACCTCACCCTCACACACCCTCAGTCACCCTCACACCCTCACCCTCACACCCCCTAACCCTCACCCCCTCACACACCCTCACACACCCTCACTCACCCTCACACACCCTCACACACCGTCACACACCCTCACCCTCACACACCCTCACTCACCCTCACCCTCACACCCCCTCACTCACCCTCACCCTCACACCCCCTCACACCCCCTCACCCTTACACCCCTCACCCTCACACCCCTCACCCTCACACCACTCAGTGCTACAACACATATTGTGTTACAATAGGTGTCACATTTGCGAAAGATAAAACTATTAGCATTGTAAATAACAAAGCTATTAATTTCGCTACTTTCAAAAGAAGCACATAAATAAAAAATGTGTCCTTTGCAATACCAATAGCTCAAACTTTCCTAATGCGAGACCTATTGCATTGCTGTGCTTCTCTCCCCTGCTGCACTCTCCTGCTCTCTAGAGATGTGGCCTAACGACCAGAGCTGCCATCTAAGTCACATAAATACAAAACATTTTGCATTCCAAATGCTATAGGTGTCACATTCGCGAAAGTTATAACTATCGGCGTTGTAAATGACAAAGCTATCAATTTAGCTATTTTAAAAACCAACAAATAAATAAAATATTTGTCATTTACAAGACCAATAGCTCCAACTTTTCTAATGCGAGACCTATTGCATTTCCAATGCTTGTTCTTCCTCTCATCTCAGCCTCAATCGCCCCCGATATCGACTCTGCCTTAATCTCCCTCTCACCTCTGGCAAATTCTGTCTCACACTTCTGCCCCATCACTGCTCAGCTGTCCACCTCTCTCAGGAAGAATCGCAGCCACGTTATTTCCCCCTCACCTCTGCCTCATAAAGCCCCCACCATCTCCCCTGCAAACCCACTCCCTGCTTCATGGGTTCCCGACTGCCTCTTCCCTCATCGCTTCCCTCCCATTGCAGCCCGCTCTGGCTCATCCCTGCCTTTCTCTCACCTCTAATTGCATTTCCCTCCCTTTCCGGAATCGCTCTGCATTGTTTTAATTGCCCTGACATCCTGTTTTCATTTCCATATAACTGCGCCTCCCTTATCTTTCCCCTCCATCTAGTGTGCCGATATATCCCCTCTCTCCACGGCTCTCACCTCTGTGGTCTCCTTCCTTGTTACTCTAAGTAGTCAGTCTTTTTTTGTGTGATTTTAAAATGGGTGTGTTTGTGTTTACTGAAAGATGGATAACGTTATGATGTGGCAATGTGTGCATTGGATACCATATCTGTTGAATTTCTGTGATTTATGTTTGAGCCATAATTATTACTCAATTTTTAAATAAGTTTATTCAGTTAGTTACTATAATACACTTTTCCCCTTACCCCGCAGCACTTGGATATCTGCAGCCATGAGGGTTTGGCCATACCCGCCTGCCCTGCCCCCTGCCCCCTGCCCCCTGCCCCCGGGCCCTGTACCTGACTCACTGCCAGGGGTCAACATTTATTTCAACAGCAGAAAGGTCAGATCAGAAATGCAAGTTTATAAGCAGTCTAGAACGAACATAGGAAAAACACTGCCTCATAAATTGCATTACCAATCACGTTATTTGAGGGTGCAACACTTTTTATAGCCAGGAAGCCTTTTCATTGTGGTTTTACCGTACTGCAACATTTAACCTCTTGTTTAATATGTGACAGACAGTGGCTTTGGTGTTATGCAGTATTACTTGGACTGCACTTTCAAATTTACATCACGCCGCATTGATCTTGTGCACTAGCCTGGCCCCTGACCATGTGAACATACTGTGTGCACTGCACAAGTGACAAAATCCATCATCGCCCGATCGCCACTACTGTGATCGGCGCGGCTGGCTGGCTCAGCTGGTCACCGGGTCGGAGCCAGGGCGGGTATGCTGGGGTGGGGTGTGGTGGCAAAGCAGTGAATGCAAGCGCATTACAATGTGAAAGAATCTGCACACGCTGCTTGCCGCACACAGCCCCAACCCCAACATATTTGATGAGAGTTCCCTGCCCTCAAACGAAACTGAATCCATCCAGTACTGATCTATCCAGGCAGCCCGGGCCAGCGCGCAGCTTCGCAACAAATATCCACTTCAGTGCACGACTGGCAACAAAACATGATCGTGATGATCAAACCAGGGGATCAAAAACCTCATCCTCATGATCAGAGTGACCATCAACATAAAAAAGTAAACCAGTAGGCCTCACTTACACAGCTTTATTTATTTTTTAATTCATGATTTGGCCGCCGGCCTACGCCGCCTACCCCAGGCCATCATGATCAAACCAGTCACTCACCAATCAACAATTATCATTAAAAAAAACAGTAATCCTGCGCCTGCGGCCTGCAAGGCGCTGCCTCACCTGCGCAGCTTTATTTATTTAAATCATGAGGATTCGGCCGTCAGCGCCGGCCTACCCCAGGCCATCATGACCAGACGCTGGTAGACCAATCAACATAATGATTTAAAAAACAGTAATCACCGTCACTGCGCCTGCAGCCTGCCAGGCCCTCCCCTGCCTCATCACCTGCGCAGATTTATTTATAGGCCGCCGGCCTACCCCAGGCCATACCTTGTTCGCCCTCACCTGGTGAGCAGTCCAGAGCTATGTACTGCAGCAGTAGCCTAGCCAACGCCAACCTCAACGTCGTCCACGCAGCTCCCGACTCCCGCTATTTTCAAAGGCAGCGTGCGTTGGTTGAAGTAGTTAATAAACACCACCAGTGGGTACTCGGTGATTAGGAGAGGTGCGGGTATGCTGGGGCGGGTGTGCCGTGGCAAAATTAAAGCTGTGAATGCGCGTGCATTCAATTGCAAAATCTGCGAACGCGTCGCTGCCTCTGCCGCGCACAGCCCCAACCCCCGCAGAAGAAGTCCAACCCAGGGCAGCAAAACCCTGCCCAACAACAGCTACTACAGTGTCCCGCCCACTGGGACTGATCTGCGGCCTGAAGTCTTGAAGACATAGTGAGGAGGAGGAAATTGAGAATCACGTCACGTCACAGACAGTAAGGGGGTCATCGCGGACGGACTTGAGTCCGTCCGCGACACCTGAGGAGGAGGGAACGTCCGCTGGGGCTGCGGCGTTCCCTCCGAGTAGATTAGGATCCTCTATCTTTAACATTGCGGCGGGTGTAGCTTCAAGCTGCACCCGCCGCAAGGTTAAAAATGCATGCATCGCATTTGCATGCACAAAGCAGCAGGCACTGCGCAGTGCCTGGCGCTTTGTGCACGCAAATGCAGGGGGGTACCATAAGTACCCCCCATGTGCACCCCCCACCCCACCTTCACCCAGGGGGCCCGCAACGGGCCCCCGAAGTGAAAGTCCGTATGCTTTTCCACGGCAGAAAAGCCGCTGTGGAAAAGCATGTATTCACCACCATCCTAATATGGCTGGCGGTGTCTGATAGACACCGCCAGCCATGTTAGAGCTTTTCCGCCGCGGTCGGAAGGCGACCGCAGCGGAAAAGCTGCGGACGGAATTTCAGACCCACCAGCCATCCTAATTTGGCGGTGGGTCTTTGGAGGCTCCGCAGCGGTTTTTCCTCATCCTCCGGGCCGGCGGAGGCTTCCACCGGCCCGGCGGATGCGGAAAAACCGCTATCATAATCAGCCCCTTAGTGTTTACAATTTACTGCATCAGTCAACAACCAGTACGACACGTTGGTAACTTAAACTAAGTGACAGGCAGCAGCACAGCACTTACGGCACCACAGCAGTAGCACAGCACACGCTCTCTGTGTGTGCCTGTGCCACGCACTACTCATAAATCAATTACTGATGGCAGGACAGGTGCACTTAATGCAGTGTGACTGTAGACCCATCCCTGATGATTAGGTGCTGGTGCTAAGCACCGGCAAGCCCCGGCTCAAATTAAGCCCTGGTAGTTGATCGTATTGAGAGTGATCATAACCCATTATCGGTGGACTTTGAAATAAGGGCAGAAAAATGTACATCTCATTCCGAAGGGGATCTGATAACCCTAGATTTAATTTCCACAAATAATATGAGGCGTCTGAAATGGGCAAACCTGCTAGTAAACCTGAAGTCCTACTTATGATCTCAGTAAATGTAAATAACGCAACATTCGATCTGGAAGAACTCTTGTTTAACAGGGCATAATCTGAGGAGGTTATTGGATTTCATGCAGATTTTTTTAGACACCTTCGCACCTATTTCTTTAAGACTGCCAAAAACAAGGGTATAAATTATTAGAAGGGATGTATATGGTTTAATAATGAATGTAAGGAGACCCGTAGTTCCCTGGGGAAAGCAATAAAGGGTGGTGATATGTTTAAGGTTCGGTCTGCTAGGCAGAAATATAAGAACGCCCAGGAAGTGGCAAAGAAATTCTGGGATGATAATAGATGGCAGGAATTTATAAGGGCCTGTGAAAATTAAAACCAGAAAGTATTTTGGTATGTAGTAAAATGGGGCAGAGATGGCTGTCGAGCAGAACCGATTCATTATGTAAGCCAAGACTAATGGGTAACACACTTTCAATCACAATATGACTGCACCAATGATGATGAAGAATTACTTGACCTTTCATATTGAGGTTCCGTGAATTCTGAACCCGTTTCATAAAGGTCATGGTTTCGTTACGAATTTGATAGTAGCGAACCATAACTAGTGAGTGCGGCAAGTACGAGTGTTTTCGCTATGTTAGACTGATGGATTCACTAAGTATTTAGGGATTTCGTTCTGAACCCTTGGGTTCCATTTTGTGTATGACAGCCTTTTTGTGGTTGCCCTCACATAGGCCGATGACTACGGCCCAACGAGTCTTTAGTACACGTACACGTTAGCTGACTTCTGAATGCCCTGAGTTAACTGACCTCGTTGCCTGAAGCTGACCTTCTTAAGCCAGTTCCTTGCCCGGTAGTTGATCGAGATTAAGGATCAGAGCACAGGAGATTGTAAAGTTTGGTATGCACACACGCACCCCTTATCCTACTTATCATCTGTTTCTGTTCCTTCTTTTATGGCCTATTTATGGTATTGGTTGTGGTCCTTTATTATGGGTTTGTCCGGCCTGTTCGAGAAAGAGTGTTGGGCTTTCCCGTGTAATTGATGGTGGGCTGGACAACTGAAAAGTGGGTTTGTCGATATGCGATACCTTTTGCAATGTTACCTATGATTGGACAAACTGTAAATAGTGGGTGTTTGTTCGGAATGTGATTTTTAGCATAAAAGACGATGTCTCGCTCTACAAAAATTGAGCAGTCTCTGACGAACCTACTTGTGTCGTACTACGTAGACTTCTGTTCCTGGTTGCAGCCAATACATTTGATCTTTGACGTCACCGAGAAGTATCCCGTGTCTCTGCATTCTAAGACAGGTGATCCCGAAGACTTTGGGCGTGCCCCTGGTGCCGCTGGGTTCTAAAACCCGGTTCTTCAGTTGGCGCCCAACGTGGGGCGACTTCAGTGGTACCAATCCAAGCCTGAAGATCGTGAGGAGCTTCGTGAAGAAATTCTGGAAGAGGGCCCCCACTTCATCGACCCCTGCATGTCGAACGTGGACTGAAGATTTTTGCTGCGAGGCTTCCCGCTTTCCGACGGCTACGACGGGCTGCTGCCCTGACTGTCGCCCTGTCTTGGACCTTTTGTGACGATTTGTATGGCGAGACGATAGACGGGTCTTCTGGTGACGTGATTGATACTTCCGTTAAGTATAAGTGGGTCGCTCCCAGTCCTTAGTTTTGGGTTTCCTTTGGATCTTTGATTTGGTACTTGCAAGCGCCAAAGCCGAGGGACTCGTATATTTGCGAGACTATCATTTTTGGTAATCCCTTGAAGTTTTAAGCTAGATTAGTGAGCGAAGATGCCTGGTTTTAGCAAAATTAGGAATTTGTTTTGTTGTAGTTGTAACAGGGATTCCCGATTGGAGGACTCGTGTCCGATACCTCCGGTTGGAACTCCGACTTATGAGCTCTATTCTAAACATGGCGTGGGCCCCATTATGTTTAATGAAGTATGGGTCCGATACACTAGGAAAGACTGTGTCTTAAAATGGCCACAACATGGTAGTTTCGAATCAGAGATTTTAGATAATTTGGAAGTTAAACTATTTAAGAAGAAAGCCCGGCCGGCGATGTTTGACTCTTTCCGCCTTTGGCGTAAGGAAGCCAAACAGAGAGCAATTAAACAAGCTAAAAGAGATAAAAGAGAGAAGGGTATATCGATAATGCAAGCTGCTAGGCAGTTTAAAGATAATGAAGAAGATCAAGTGAGTGAAGAGTTGCATAGGCAACATAAAATGGCCATCGATAAATGTTATCCAGCTTTGCCACCTCTTCTACAAGGTGCAACGAAGGACCCTGAAAAGGATCCTTTGATGTCACATTTGTTGAGTTCACCACCCCCTTATGTGCAGAGTGCTACGGCACCTCAACAGCCTTTAGTTGCGCAACCTCCAGTTGTTGTGCCTCCTGTTGTTGCTCAGCCGCCAGCTCCTCTTCAGCTGGTTCCTCCTCCTCTGGCGCAGCCTTCTCTAGGGCCACCGACTTTGCTATCAGTTCCGCCTCAAATTCCTAAGACTTTTTCTCCTGTACTTGCTACTTCTTCTACTACTACTCCTACGTTTGGAGTGTGTTTCCTTCTCAGTCGTTGTTTGAGCCTGATCCTTCTGTTAGGAGAAAAGCGAGACAGTATCCAATGAGAGAAGTTCCTCCGGTAAGGAAGGAGACAGTTCAGGCTGATGTCGCTAATGCTATTCAAGCTGTACTGGCTCATTTTCAGCGTGTTTGGGTACATGTTCCGTGGAAGAGAGCTGAAGTTTTGGCCCTTAAACAGACTCTACCTGACCCCCGTAAGAATCCTGCAGGGTATTACAAAAAGTTGTCACAGACAGCTGACGCGTGCATTATGAATTTAGCCGATATAGACATGTTGTTTGGTAATGTAGTTCCTCAACCTTTGTGGGGAAAGATTCGTCATGTGCATCATGCGCAAGAGTTAGGTGATACATGGGGCGAATATTGTTCTCGTGGATGGCTTTCAAGGTGGAGGGGCTAAACCTGAGGCTTTAGTTGCAGAACTTCCAGGTAGGATTATTAATTTCATGAAGACTTTAATGCCTGCTATGCGAGTGAATTGGGATAAGTTGTCTGCATGCAAGCAGAAGAAAGATGAAAGTGTGTCTGACTTCTTCACTAGGTTTGAAGAGACGTTTATCGATCACAGTGGTTAAGATATGAGTACGGAAGGTGGCCAAAGGTTGTTTGTGGATAAGTTTGTTCATAATTTACTTCCTGAGTTGTGTAATAAGTTGAAGGATTCAGAGAGTTCATGGGCTGTTTCATCGTCGGCCCAGATATTGGCTACTGCACAATATTACGAGAATAGAGATAAGGATGAGAAAGAGAAAGCAGAGAAAAAGACTAAAGAATTAAAGACGAAAGTTCTTTTGCAACAGGCATATCCGCCTCGTTATAATCAGCGTGAGTTTAAGCAACCTCAGCAGTTTCAGAGAGGATCGCAAAGGTCCAAGTCTTTTCAGCAGCGTGTTCCTGTAGGCCCTAATCAATGTGCGTATTGTAAGGAAGAAGGCCACTTCAAGAATAGTTGTCCGGTTTTGCTACAGCATGCGAATGGTGTGTCTGGTGTGAGAGGTCGAGGTGTTCAGCAAGCTCCTAGAGGTAGAGGACGTGGTGTGTTCCCCCAGAATGCCCGTTCCTTTCCTCCACAGAATTCTATGAATTGTTTTGATCAACAGAATGTTGTGTCGGGACAGTCGACTCAGTATTATGCTGACGATTACTATGTTGAGAGTGAGAATGTTGACGGTAATGATTGCTAGGATAGCCATAGACAAAGAGAGGGAGTAGTGCCAGTTCCAGTAGATTAGAGTGGACCTCATGTTGAAGTGATTACATCAGGTGTGTCAGAGCCTTTTCTGTTGGATACTGGTGCGGCGAAGAGTTCTATCATGCACTCAAAACTCCCTGGCGCACCTTTGTCTGGCTTGACGAATGTTTCGGTAGGATTTTCTGGCGCCCAAGTTCGTAATCCAGTTTCTAGTCCTTTGTCCCTTTCTGTTGGACCTCGTGAATTGGAAGCACCCCTCATTCTAACGACAGGTTGTGGTAACAATTTGTTGGGATTGGATTTGTTGAAGAGATTGTATGCGACATTGCATTGTTCTCCTTCAGGAGTACAGCTTACATTTGGTAAGAGAGTGATATCTCCAATGTATTTGTCTAAAGATCGGCTTCTATTGGAATTGCGTTCTGTCCCTGATACTCTTTGGGCTACTGGTCCTAATGATGTGGGTCTTTTGGAGATTCCACCATATGTTGTGACGCTGAAAGCGAATGCTAGATTGCCACGTATTCCGCAATATAGGATTTCTAGCGATGGTGAAAGAGCGCTTTTAGCGATCATCTATGACCTGATTGAGAAAGATGTGATAGAAGAGACGAGAGGTAATGTGTGCAACAGTCCGGTTTTGCCTGTCTTGAAACGTACTGATTCTTCTCAGCCGCCTGTGTATAGGTTTGTGATCGATCTTCGCGAAGTGAACAAGATTGTTGTGCCACAGTTTCCTGTTCTTCCGGATATTACTGCTTTGTTGACTATGATTCCTGCTTCAGCTGCCTGGTTTTCGGTGATTGAACTGAAGAATGCTTTCTTCAGTATCCCGATTGCCGAGGAGAGTAGAGATATTTTTGGCTTCTCTTTAGGAGGCCGAAGCTTCAGGTTTAAGCGCGCTCCTCAAGGCTATTGTGAAAGTCCATCCATCTATAGTCACTATTAGTTGCTGCTGATGATGAGGAGACTTGTAAAGAAGCTACTCTTTCTTTGTTGCGACATTTGTCTGACCTTCATCATAAAGTGTCACCTTGGAAGTTGCAGTATTGTCGACAAGAAGTGACCTACTTAGGTCATCTCTTATCGAAGGAGGGAAGAAGATTGACCCCAGAATGAATTCAAGCGATTGCGAAAAAGAATGTGCCAACCATACAGAGAGAAGTGCGTGCTTTCTTTGGTATTACCTCGTACTGTAGGCAATGGATTCCGAACTTTTCGTTACTTGCGAAACCTCTCTTAGCACTTACTCTTAAAGATACTCCGAATCCTCTTCCTTGGTCTGACGAATGTCAGAAGAGTTTTTCTGAATTGCGTGATGCATTGTGTTCGACTCCTGTGTTGGGTACCCCGACTACAGTAAGCCTTTTACATTATATGTCCACGAGAGAGAGGGATGTGCATTGTCAGTCCTGACACAGCAATTTGGCGATAAACAGCGTCCATGTGCGTATTTCTCGTCGACTTTGGATCCGGTAGCTAGAGCGTTGCCAAATTGTTTGAGAGCTACAGTGGCAGCGGCTGTTTCTATTCAACAGTCTGCTGGTTTGGTGATGGATAATACGTTGATTGTGATGGTTCCACATGCAGTGGATACTTTATTAAACAGGACAAAAACACAGCACTTGACTAGTGCACGATTGTCAGGTTACGAGTTGACACTTTTGGCGAGTCATGTGCATATAAAGCGACGCAACACGTTGAATCCAGCTACGTTGTTGCCGATTTCTGTAGAGACAGATGTTCAGGAACAGCATGATTGCTTTCTTAGGACAGAGGAAGAAACGAAGGGTAGAATCGATTTGAAAGATACTCCTCTTGTGAAGTTTGATGGTACCTTAAGGGTGGATGGTTCATGTTTTAAGCTTCCGAATGGTGATACGACTGCAGCATATGCGGTTACGACTTTGCATACGATTGTTGAAGCTGCACGTATCCCACAAAATTCAGCTCAAGCAGCAGAGTTGATTGCACTGACGAGAGCGTGTGTGTTGTCGAAAGGAAAGAGAGTGATTGTGTATACCGATAGCCAGAATGCGTTTGGTGTTGCCCATAGCTTCGGGCGTTTGTGGAAAGAGCGTGGATTCCTTACTTCGCATGGTACGAAGATTCAGCATGGTCAGTTGGTGAATGAGCTTCTTGAGTCACTTACGTTCCCGACGCAAGTTGCGATCGTGAAATGCAGTGCACATAAGAAGGTTACCGATGACGTTGGTCGTGGTAATGGGTTTGCGGATGAAGTTGCGAAAGAAGCGGCGAAAGATGTGACGAGTCGAATGTATGTTGCGGGTCCAGCGAGATGGGTTCCGGATAGAGGAATGTGTGAGGATACGATAGAGAGTGTGAAGTCAATTCAGGCTGAATCTATGGAGAAAGAATTGAGTGTATGGAGAGAGAGTACGGGAAAATTGGATTCGACTGGTTGTTGGGTTGAGTTGTCGGAACATCAGCGATGGTTGTTGCTCACATTAGTGTGAAAGGGATTTGTAAGTTGTTGGCTCCAGTATGGCAGAATGCTGGAATTCCTAAGTGTGCGCAGAATCTGGTCAAGAATTGTATGGTTTGTCTGATGTGTAATCCTAGCAAGGGATCTCCAACTCCAGCTGGTCACTTTGCGCCTCCGACGTATCTGTTCGAGGTGCTGCAATTGGATGTTATACACATTGAGAGGTGCAACAATTTAAAATACGTCCTTGTAGTTGTTTGTGCCTTCTCGAGATGGGTAGAGGCATACCCCCTGAAAGATAATACTGCCTTGTCCACAGCCAAAGCCCTACTCAAGGAATTTTTCCCTAGATTTGGATTTCTAAGGATGGTGTGGAGTGATAACGGAAGTGAATTTGTGGGTCGAGTCATGAAGAGAGTGTGTGAAGGTTTGGGCATTAGGCAGAAATTCCATGCTGCAAATCACCCCCAATCAGCTGGTTTGGTTGAATGCTACAATGGCACTCTGAAGCTGAAATTAGCAAAGATTCAGGCGAGTTCTGGTCTCCAATGGCCCGATGCTTTGCCGTTGGCACTTTTGTCAAACAAGAACTACAGTGCAATCCCGAATTGGCCCTTATGAAATAATCTTTGGCCGTCCGGCCAACGTATGGGGAGTGCCGAGGCCAACAAAGTTTAGCGAGATTTAACATCCTGTGCTGATTGACTATTTGTATGATTTGACGGCTAAATTGCGTGACTTACACCAACAGGTTTACGATACACTTCCACAAGCATCTGAAGATCCAGGACACGCCATTGACCCTGGTTCGTGGGTGCTCGTACGCAACTTCCAGCGGACAAAGAATGATCAGCCCTGCTGGATTGGACCCTTCCAGGTCCTTCTGTCAACGCGTACTGCAGTGAGAGTTCACCGCAAGAAGAACTGGATCCACGGCGTACATTGTAAGAGGGTATCTTTACCTCTGCCGTACGACCAGTGGGTCCAGGAGGGTGTTGGTGATTCAGAGACTGATACAGTGCCAAGATTCGTTCCATTCAGTGACGCGCGTTTGATTGGGACAAGCTCTGAGCGTGAGGACGATGATATTTTGCAAGAAGCTGTGTCTCCATCTGCACGATTGGACACTACTGAGCCTGAGTTGTTGTTTCGTGATCAGACATTGCCTGGTAAAGGCCGCTATAATCTACGACCGAGAGTCAATGGACAAATAAAGTAATTTCTTTCTATTTTTGAAACTACGCTCTCATCCGAAAAGCTGTTTTGACCTATTTTTCTTTTTCGAACCGCCATCCGGGTTCAGCTGTAGGGTCGCGGTATAAAGACTTGGAGTGTCAAGCCGTGTAGACACAAGGTTGACGGTTCTGGTTTGTTCTAGGGCGTTCCCTGGACTTACAGACGTACACCTGAGCGAAGAGAACCACCTGCCGCGAACAGCACGGTTAGAGGATGGAGTTTTTTGAGATCGAGAGAGCTGTTGTAGAAATGAACTTTAAGACGAGACTGTGTAAACTAATGAGTAGCAAATGTTTTTTGATAACGTGTCTTTTAATGTCACTTAGCATGACAATGTTTTTGGTGGGATATATTGTTCTTTCTTTCCAAGTGATGTTTGCACCCACCACACAACCTATGTCTTTTCCTACTACTACTTCTTCGCATTCTTTTCATCCTTTACCGGAACATGAATCTGACGATTGGAATTCGCTCCTTTGTGCAACTTCTGCATCAGCATCAGTTAGTAGTGAATACCACTAATTGCTGGGTGTGTGGTCATATGCCTCATACTACGGATAAGGGTATTCCTTACCTGGTCCTGCCATTTAGCTATAATGGATCTGTATGGGCATATAGGACGATGTTTATTTATGCCCATGAAGTCTACCCCCTGCGTTCTATGAAAGATAGTCCAAGTAATAGTGCTCTAGTGAAGGGAATAGTGGATATGGTTAGAGGTATTGATTCCTATGAGACTATTCCTAAAGATGAGACACTAGCTTATATTGGATGGAACGTGACTGGATATGGTGTTAGTCTGAGTGAAAAGCAGCGAAGGAAAAAGTCACCTCCGATTTGGATCGTACCCCATCGTGGTAATTTTTGTCTGCAAGGTAGTGGCAAGAATCCGAGAGCTCAATTGGGGAAGAGTGTTTGTACTGAGACGTATGTTTTTGCGTCCCAGATTTCCCCACCGTTTTTAGCAGCTAAGGGTATGTATTTTGTCTGCTATGATAGAGCATATGCATGGTTGCCCCCTGATTTTTCGGGAACATGTTATGTTTCGTATCTGTGCCCCCTACGTATACTGCAGCCGCAGATTACCACAGAACGAGAGCAGCTAGAGGTGTCTTCAGTAAGGAAGATACTGCAGGACAGGAATTGGGAGATTTTCTTAAGGGTTTCCTGTCGTTTTGGGGACCTACGGTTAATAGTCTGGTTGAGTCCACCATAGTTGAGACTGCAGGTGCCCTTAGTAACTTGACTGCTGAGCTCCAATCGGATCGTCTTATGACGTTGCAGAATCGTGTTGCGTTAGATGTCATACTTGCAGATAGAGGAGGGGTATGTAAACTGATTCAATCGAGCTGCTGCGTTTTCATTCCAGATAATGCTCCTACAGTGTACCAGGCCATTTCCAAGCTACATAAGATCTCCGAGTCTGTACATATGGACAAAGGAGATTGGTCGTTGATGGGATGGTTTTGGGGATTGTTATCCACCTGGGGATGGAAGATTCTGATGATCATTGGGATGGCTTTAGTGATTCTTTTCCTGTTCTGTCTTTGTGTACAGTGTGCTCCTGCTATATGTGGCCTTTGTGCTACTACGTGTGCAAGGAGAGCTGTCCCGAGAGAGGTACTAAGTAATAGGATTATGCTCCAGCAACATCTTGATGATCTGATGAATATAGGCCTAGATTCAGATTGACGTGAATTTAGGTTATTGCCTATGTAAGGGCAAAAGGAGGGTCTGAGGTTCCGTGAATTCTGAACCCGATTCATAAAGGTCATGGTTTTGTTACGAATTTGATAGTAGCGAACCGTAACTAGTGAGTGCGGCAAGTACGAGTGTTTTCGCCATGTTAGACTGATGGATTCACTACATATTTAGGGATTTCGTTCTGAACACTTGGGTTCCATTTTGTGTATGGCAGCCATTTTGTGGTTGCCCTCACATAGGGCGATGACTACGGCCGAACGAGTCTTTAGTACACGTACACGTTAGCTGACTTCTGAATGACCTGAGTGAACTGACCTCGTTGCCTGAAGCTGACCTTGTTAAGCCAGTTCCTTGCCCGGTAGCTTATCGAGATTAAGGATCAGAGTACAGGAGATTGTAAAGTTTGGTATGCACACACACACCCCTTATCCTACTTCTCATCTGTTTCTGTTCCTTCTTTTATGGCCTATTTATGGTATGGGTTGTGGTCCTTTATTATGAGTTTGTCCGGCCTGTTCGAGAAAGAATGTTGGTCTTTCCCGTGTAATTGATGGTGGGCTGGACAACTGAAAAGTGGGTTTGTCAATATGCGATACCTTTTGCAATGTTACCTATGATTGGACAAACTGTAAATAGTGGGTGTTTGTTCGGAATGTGATTTTTAGCATGAAAGATGATTTCTCGCTCTACAAAAATTGAGCAGTCTCTGACGAACCTACTTGTGTCTTACTTCGTAGACTTCTGTTCCTGGTTGCAGCCAATAAATTTGATCTTTGACGTCACCGAGAAGTATCCTGTGTCTCTGTATTCTAAGACAGGTGAACCCGAAGACTTTGGCCGTGCCCCTGGCGCCGCTGGGTTCTAAAACCCGGTTCTTGAATATACTTATTATGATGGCTCTGCCTTCAGTAAAGCGGATGTTGACATTGCATTGGGTACCCTGCAGGGAGGCAAAGCGTCAGGCCCGATGGAATTCCAGCTGATATTTTCCTCTCCGACAAAACTAAAAGGAGCCGTTATATCTTAATCTTAATGAATGAAATTGCTAAAGGCATGTCGGTTCCAGAGTCGTGGAAAGGGGCTGAGATCATTCCAATATTCAACAAGCATTTACAATGCAATGGTTTCGCCTTTGGAAAAGTTAGAGCTATTGGCATTGTAAATGACAAAATTTGTATTTGTGTGTTGGTTTTGAAAACAGATAAATAAATGGCACTGTCATTTACATTGCCATTAGCTTAATCTCTGCAGTCACTCTGCAGTCCCTAGCACTCCATAGCACTCCATAGTCACTCTGCACTCCCTAGCCCTCCATAGTCACTCTGCACTCCCTAGCACTCCCTTGCACTCTGCACTCCCTTGCACTCCCTAGCAGTCCCTAGTCACTCTGCACTCCCTAGTCACTCTGCACTCCCTAGTTACTCTGCACTCCCTAGCATTCTGCAGTCACTCTGCACTCCCTAGTAGTCACTCTGCAGTCACTCTGCAGTTCCTAGCACTCCCCAGCACTCTGCACTCTCTAGCACACCCTAGCACTCTGCAGTCACTCTGCACTCCCCAGTCACTCTGCACTCCCTAGCACTCTGCAGTCACTCTGCACTCCCCAGTCACTCTGCACTCCCTAGCACTCTGCAGTCACTCTGCACTCCCTAGCACTCTGCAGTCACTCTGCACTCCCTAGTCACTCTGCACTCCCTAGCACTCCCTAGTCACTCTGCACTCCCCAGTCACTCTGCACTCCCTAGCTCTCTGCAGTCACTCTGCACTCCCTAGTCACTCTGCACTCCCTAGCACTCCCTAGTCACTCTGCACTCCCTAGCACTCTGCACTCCCTAGTCACTCTGCACTCCCTAGTCACTCTGCACTCCCTAGTCACTCTGCACTCCCTAGTCACTCTGCACTCCCTTGCACTCCCTTGCACTCCCTCGCACTCCCTTGCACTCCCTCGCACTCCCTAGCAGGTGACTAACTAAGTTTCACCCTGGCAGACCACTTAGTACCCCTCCCAGAGCCCTACTGTTGAGTACTTCCGCACTCACAGTAATTCTCCCTAATGGGAGAGGGTGGCTATATGGCCTTCCACAATTTTGGGCGTCCCCATTCGGTGCAAGGCATATAAAATGAAGCTACTATAATAAGACATATGGGAAAGTCAGGGCCCTGCGCCATATTCAGCACACACCATTTTCCGCTCCTGTCAGGCTGGGCAGGGGCATAACACTAGACTGCCCGGGGCCATTCAGGCCAAGGTCAATGGTTATCAGTGCGATATGGGATACTCCGGGTGTAGGGGTCCCGTGTTACATTCTCCTGGGAAGGTGGGGTGGTCTGTGGGGCATAGTGTTGTGTTACACCTGGGGGGGGGGGGGGGGGTTATGAGGGGCAGACACACGTGGCCGCAGAGGCAGCGGCGCTCACCTGTTTTGGCTTTGATGTTCTTCCGCAGGAAGTCGCCGCTGGAGATGTGCTTGAGGCCAAAGTTGTTGGTGATCCTCTGGCAGACCGTGCCCTTGCCGGAGCCCGGGGGACCCAGGACGACGGCACGCAGGAGCTTGGAAGCCATGGAGTAGGAGAAAGCACGGACAGCGGCTCACTTCAGCAGGAGCTCACGCACACAGCGCCCCATCAGAGGAGCTTTCTGGCCAGCCTCGCTCGCACCATATGAGACAACATGTGCTCCGTTTACTCGAGAAACGAGCAGATCAAAGGCGCCCTTGGCGGACAGACAGACAAGCAACTGTCAAGAGACACCGAGAAGCGCACGATTCAAAAGTTCAATTTAGAGGAGAAGAAAAAAAAAAGCAGAATTAAAAACACGCACTCACTGTATCACGCTGACGAGGGCAGGAGGGAGGGGAACACAGCGCTACTTCTGTGTTGGTTCCAGCTCCGAAGAACTGGGTCAAACATGAGCTCTTAAAACCTTTCCACTTATGCCTCTGTGACGCTGTGTGTTGCTCATCTCCTGCGCGCATTTCACAGCCGTGCCTGTATCTCACTTGCACACAGCATGCGCGTGTACCTCCTACACTGTACGCGAGGCGCTGCACAGTTTATAGTGTTGCAACGGTATACAGACTTGGAGGGAGTCAACTCACCGCCTCTTTCTTGGTCTTGCAAACTGTCTGCAATATGGCGTTTACAATGCTGAAATGTTCCTGTGCATGCCACTGAGCTAGCTCCTAGCCGCCGCCCAACTCTGCCAGGAGCTTGCTCGCTGCTGGCACCCTGCTCTGTGTCTCTCTCCAAACGAGGAGCGCCCAGCCCTAGCGGACTTACTCTGTGTGTTGTGGGTGACCTGCGCAGCGGTTTAGCTGCAACGGACACACGGGGAGCGGGAGGGGGGTACGGGGTCGGGAACGGACACACGGGTAGCGGGAGGGAGCCTCCCCTAGCCCCAAATAAAACAAATCGACTCACCTGCTCCTTGCGACGGCGGCAATCTCTTGGGCACTTCTCCGGTCTCCCTCTTCGGCATGGGAGACCGGCAACGTCCTCCGCTTCTCCCGGGGCTCCCTCCAGGCCACGGGAGCCCCGCATGGGCCGCCATACTTCTTGCCGTCTTCCTTCTTCCCCCGGGCTGCGGGGGGGGGGCGGGCACTTCCGGCCGGCCGCGCTAGGATTGGCCGGCCGGCTAGTCACTTCCGGGTCGCCGCGGGCAGCGTGGCGGCCCGTCTCTAGCTCAGGCAGGCGGGCGGCGAAGTTTCCCGAGGAGTGGGCTCCCTCGTGGATCGCTCTAAGCGGAGATGGGCGGGGGCTCTCGACCAGCAGTGACGTCCACGCAGCTCAACCAATCAACGCTAACAGGAGCAGGAAGGCAGGTGCCGGCAATGCCGGACCAGATTCAGGGGCGTTCCTGGCTTTTGGCTGACGTAGCGTGACGTCGCCAAAAGCCAAAAATTCTCGGGAACGCCCCCGAATCTGGTCCTGCATTGACAGACAAACGTGTCTTCCAATGGCTAGCCTCCATTTATGGAGCTAGCCAATGAAAGACGGGGGCGGATTCCCAGCCCCCATACTATACTCATTAGGATTTTTCCTAGCACATGCGTACTTCGTACGCAATGGCTAGGCAAAACCTAAAAAGGGGGATAAGTCACATCCAGGGAACTATAGACCCATAAGTTTAATTGATTCATCCCAAAAGATCATGGGTTGCCTTGTACTAGTCAAAATCTAGGATTGGCTTAGTGAGCAGGACATTCCATCACCTCTTCAAGCAGGCTTTTGTTCCGGTATAAGTACCATTGACCAGGCGTTTCGCTTCACTTTTCTTTAATGGAAAACGGTAGTCTTGGATAAAGGCAGCTTGTATGCTGCCTTTGTAGATTTAAGGGCAGCATTCAACCTTGTTTCCCGTAAAAGACTGTGGAGAGTATTGTATGATTTGAAGATGCCCCATGATCTATTATCCCTTATAGTTAGGCTTCACGAGGACACCTATGCGAAAATTAGGTGGGGAAGTTAGGGTCAGGTTACCCCCTCATTCAGAGTGGATAGGGGGGTAAGACAAGGCTGTGTTATGGCCCCAACTTTGTTTTCTAAAAACAGGTTGAAAAATTCTTGGAAGATACCCCAACAGACGCTCCTAAATTGGCGGGCGTAAGAATCCCAATTCTTATGTTTGCCGATCACACCCTCCTAATAGCAAAAACTCTGAGTGGCTTACAGCGTGCATTAATACTTTTTGAGAAATGTTGCCTTATGCAGGGTCTTGAGATAAATGTCTCAAAAACAAAATATATGACATTTAATCCGCAAAAAACCTCAGGAGGAATAATGCTGCTGAATAAGTGCTCCCTGGAGAAGGTGAAAGACTTCACATATTTTTGCGTCATTATTCAGGACAATATGAACTGGGGTAAGCATCTGGACATGTCCACATTGAAACATCGCCAGCTAGCGGGTACCATATTAGCCGAGTTTGATGCATCCTTTACTAAACCAGTCAGTCCAGCTTTGACTATTTATAATATGAAAGTTGTGAGTGCAGTTTTATAGGGGGCGGAGCTTTGGGGCTTTAAAAACCTTTCCCAACTGACAGTAGCGGAAAATAGCTTCCTCCAGAAAATTGTTAACCTTCAACAAAGCACCCCAGTACAGCCATTACTTTATGAACTAGATAGGGAGGCTTTGGCTGACAGTACCAGACTACGCCCCTTGCTGTAATGGTGGAGAATCTGGACAACTCCTGAAATGGCACCTTATGCTGAGGGCCTTAAAGATCTAATAAGAGCTGACCATTTTAGGAAAATTGCTTGGTTACAGCAGGTTAGATCTGTATTAGCAAATATTGGTTTGGTGGCCCTGTGGGAGAACCCTGAGAACATACGGTTCCCGTCGAGAGAGCAAATGAAGGACACTTACTGGGGATGGGTGGATGCCAATACTTTTAGGAATAGCGATCCCTCGACATTGACAGGTCAATTCCTTATGGCTAAACCAATACAAAAACAAGAGGCTAATTGGAACGCTATCACAAAGCCACACAATAGGAAGCTTTTGTTTCAATGGAGAGTCGGCACCTTACCCGTTAAATCGTTTACTGCAAGGTGGGTGGCAGCTGAGGATACTTTTTGTCCCAGTTGCAATGAAAGTCCGGAGTCTTTGGGCCATTTGTTATTTGTGTGCCTGGCCTATATAGCTCTAAGGCGAATATGGCTAGCATCTATTTGCCGAGCCCTTGGCACCCGTAAATTTGATGTGGCTTTGAGATTAATTTGTACTGAAACGTGGTTACCACTTCTCATTGCCGTAGCCAAATGTTTAGGTTGGGCTTGGATTATAAGATCTAAAGCGACTGTGGCATCATGATCAATGTATATCGTGTATTGTACCTCCTAATTTTTTTTTTCTACACATGTTTATAGATAAGCTTACATATGACCATGGTACCCACATGAATTTATATTGTTTGTTGTACCTTCTTTATTTGTATTAAGAGTTGGGTTTATATGAGCTGTACATGAATTTTAACACTGTTGTTTTTAAAATCTTTTTAAATGGATTGTTTTTACATTTGAGAGATATTACTCATTTTGTCAGTTTTTACTGGATATTTATGTATTGGATTCTGCTTTTATGACAATCTGTCGAATAAAGCTTTGTTGATTGATTACAAATTAGTCTATATTTATAATCCTGGCATGGGATCTTTTTGTATTGTGTTTTCACTGTTTTACTGTTTGACATTTTGCACAAATACTTTACACTTTACTGACTGCTCTATGTCAAGCTACCAGAGAGTGAGCACAGGTTAATTTAGGGTTTGCTTGCTTCTTACCCTGTGCATGATTGTGGTTGCTGTTTTACCAGGGCTCATACCTTAGTCAACCAGTAATGCAATTTCTAACAGTGGCCATCTATTGAGACTCACATGACCCCAGTCCTGTGCCTCAACCCTTTTAATTTAATAATTTCAAGCGTTGACACATCAAATACCCCTATTAAAAATACTGTAGTAAAGTAGGCATGCTGAAAATACTTGTAAATCTGCACATTTCAGGAATATTTTAGTATGCTAAAAAAGTTGGTGCTAAAGTTGGTTAGTAAATATTCTCTCATCCCAAACAGCACCTATAAACTACACAGCAAAGTTTTTAATGTCCATAGCTACAAAGCAAACTAAATGTTGTATGGGTATACTGCACTGAAAATAACCCGGGTCTTAATATAGGTAAATCAAGGTCCATGCAATGGAGAGTCAAGTCAAATAGGTTCACAAGTAATTCACCTTCAGGTTGTCACCTTCAGTTCAGGAACCTACTGAAAGCAAAGGTTTTCAAACAGATTTCCAATCGAGTCCTAGATCTTTTTGGGAGCGACCAGCCGAAGAATGTCAGGTGGAGACCCATCCTACGCATCCGACTGGACTTTTCATTATTATTATTTTTTCTTCTGCTCTATTCCTCTAAAAGGCTAGATGAGGTGTACTACTTTATGAAACCCATAGATAAGTACATATTTCACAACAACTGCAAACTAAGAAGATTAAAATGATTAAAAGACTGTTCCTGTTTGGAGATTACTATAGCAGATAATGTACCTCAGGATGTACACCTCAAAGACTTGTGTAGCTAGCTGTAAGAGGTTTAAATAAATCATAAAAGCAATGAACATTAACTAGGGACACTGGAATTATCTGATTATATGGCAACTGTCTTCACCATAATTGTGAATTCACTATATTTGCCAGCTAATGCAACATCACATAATTTGCAGATTTTGTATAAAAATAGTTCTAACCCAAATGAATCAAAGTTACAAAGAGAAAAGCCCAGCATATGGACCTGGTTCTGTGCAGCAACAGGTCCTATGCAAATGTTACCCGGTTCCCTTTCATTTGCTGATTCATGTATGCAGGTGTTAAACTGGTACTAATGAGGGGAAACCTTTGCCCGGACACTGGTTTTTAAAATGACAAAATAGTGACATACTATTCACACAGAATACTAATTTGTTTTTCACTACTGTGAGGCCTGCTTCTTCCATAGGATAAGATTGGTTTACCGTATTACGTCTAATACGTGATAGCCTTTGATTGGGAGCAGGTAGGAAAGTCATGTTTAGTGTCTGAGGAATTGTAACGTAAAATCACTTTTAATGGATTCTGAAAATGCTACTTTAAGAAAGTTGGCAATATCTTGTCCTAACCATTTGGTGCATGCAGCCTGCTTCCTGGGTCACATGACTCTGTGTAGTTGGCAGCTGCCTTTTGTATATGCCTCCCAGACAGCTGCAGGATAGTGGGACTAGGTGTGTCTGACTGGAATGGGGGTGGGGGTGCTGCTCTCACACAAAGAACTTCACACTAGGTTATTGTACCTGCAGACAGACTGGTACCAGGGCAGATAGGCAGGAAATTCCAGACACTTCTGAATGGGAAAACCCCCAGAAGTTTCTCCTACTGCACCAGGTATAAAAACAGGACCCTCTTATCCACTTGCAGGTCACTTTCTGAACCTGCAGAAGGAGTCACAGCAGACTGCCTGTTTCTGTGCTCATACCATCTTGAACCCGCACCTGCACACTGCCTCTGTCCACTCGCACAATTTTGACTGTCTAACGCCAACACAGGCACACTTGTGTCATAGTCCAAGGGTGCATTAGATTCAGAATAGTTTTTGTGCAGGAAGGGATACCTTCCTACCAAAAACCTATCCTTGAAGACTTTTTTTCTCTTTGTGTATGTGCTGCAAAATGCAACATGCATGCAATGAGGAAATGACAGGGAGAAATAAAGATATTTTTCGTCAGTACTCCAGCCTCAGACAAGCGCCTCATTTTGCTGCAAACCCATGTCTACGTCTCTTTGTAAATATGAGTTTGCATCAAAATCTATGGGTGGATGCACAAGAACGCCCATGTACCACCCATGGAATGCCTACTTGACACAAATTAATGCAATGCAGTGGAAATCGACATTTGTGTGGCTTTGTAAATAGCAAAAAGGATTTGGCTTCTGGGATGCATCAAAAACGTGACACAACCCTGATGCAGAATGGTTATAAATCCGGGCATTGGTGTGTCACAACTGAGGTTACTTTGGATGAGGGTTATTTTAAGAAAACAAATCGTTTTCCTTGAATACTATAAAGTTTACTGGAAAGATAGCTATTTTTTAGTACGGGTGGATTCTGTTTGGTTGTCTCTGTTACTTTGGATAAGTCAAATAGGAAAAGACAGAAAACCTCTGCAGCAGAAAGACCTAAATTGCACATAACTGAATTTGATCATTTTCTTTAGCTTGATTGGAACAAAGTATTCATGTTTTGTATCCTTGACGTTGAATTTAATTTAACTACATGTTCTATTTTTGTAAGTACATTGTACATTCTTTGCATGAAAATCATGAGGGTTATAAATGCTTAGGTAACCTAGGCTAAGAATGACTGTAGAAGACGTGGGTAGACTAAGTGCCAGTGCCAACGAGTAAGTACCTGCATGAGTATATTTCCATTTCAAGTACTGGATAAACCTAACCTAAATTGCATGGCCTGGAGCCTATTCACAAAGGCATTTTGGATTCGTAAATAGTACCATCATATTCTTTTGCGTACATTTCTATGCCTCCGTACACTGGCTCCACAACATCTAAAATGGGAATGAATGAGAATATTCATACACAAGTAGAAATGGAATGGACTATGCTATATTAGCACTTATACTAATAGAGTGCTATGTGTCTGGGCTGATTTACAAAGGCATGCAAGAGTACAGCGAAGAGTACTCCTGTAGAAATACTTATCATACTCATAAATACTTTTGTGAAGTGGACTCACAGTCAGCAGGATTCACAAAAAATGATGTATTAGTAAATGTGACTTACTCCTATGTAACTCCTGTCTTACTCATGAAGTTCATGAGTAAAGTGGAGTAATCTTAAGTGACATCTGGATTTCATGAGTTAGTCACATCAGAATCTTTCTGAATCAGGCCCATAATTCTCATCTGCTGTGAAGTCACCTAAAGGTATGATGACTTTACCTTCAGCATGTCACCACATTCTGGTCAATTCGTGTTTAAGTGCACATAAATATTTGTCTTTTAATGCTTATAGAGATGCTTTTGTGATATTCCTTCTCTAGTGAAATTGCAAAAGGACTACAGGGCCAGATGTATTAAGAATAGATTCACTAAAAGTTGTTCCAAATTGTGTTCGGACTTTTTCAGAATCCAATCTGTTTTTGCAAATTGTCATATGTACTAATAGGTCAGTTTGCACAACGCTGATGCGTAGTAGGTCACAATTCGAGCACCGTCAGATCCTATGGGGAAAAATACTTTTGATAATGGCCGATCGGCCAGCAGGATAGATTATATACTGCTGGATGTAAGGGCGTGGGATAAATTGGTAGATATGGAAGTGAAGGATAAAATCGAAAGTGACCACAATCCTTTGTGTCTGACACTACATCCCTACCATGAAATGTCCGAGCATCCAAGTGGGGATCACATGGTTACGCAAGACCTTGTAACTTCAAATAACTCCCGCCATCTGAAGTGGAGTATGCTCCTAGAAGACACTTCCAAAATAGAGATCTTGAAGGAATTAGTGGTGGGCGAAGTCGTCAAGATTAAGTCCCTTTATGGGATGACTGATTTCACTGACTATATGATGGCTGCCCATGAGATATTCTTTTCCAAAATCCAAAGTTTTTTTGTCAAATCAATAGCCCCAAATAAAAAGAATAAAACCCAAGTGGCTAGAGGGTGGTATGGCAAGAGTTGTAGGGTAGCACAAGATAATCTTAGCAGGGAACTAAGATTAGGAAGCGCAGAAACAGTAAGGCTGGCGAGAAACCAGTATAGACAGGCTCAAAAATTAGCAAAGAAGCGTTGGGATGAGGACTGTTGGCGAGAACTTAAGGAGGCGTGCGCCTCCAAGGACTCAAAGCGCTTCTGGGCTACAGTAAAATGGGCAAAGGGTGGCATAGCACTCCAGCCTACGAATAATGTCGCAAAAAGCAACTGGATAGAATACTTCCAACCACAGTATGCTCGTAACCCCATGTTTAATAATGATTGTCCCCCTCCGCAAGTTTACTACAAATCACCTATATTTTCTGAAAAGGATGTGAGTACTGTACTGGACTGTGTAGCAGGGGGCAAAGCCCCAGGCATGGATGGAATTCCGGCTGATATTTATTTATCGGACCGGAAGTCCTGGTGTAGCTATTTCTCAATGTTGGCTAATGCGGTGGCAATGGGAGGGAAAGTGCCTGCCTCATGGAAGGGTGCTGAAATTATCCCCATATATAAGAAAGGTGATCGATCCCTGGCAAAAAACTATAGACCCATTAGTTTGATCGGCACAGCTCAAAAACTAATGGGCCGATTAGTCCAAAACAAACTGCAGCAATGGATCGACGAAAAAAACATCTTGTCACCTTATCAAGCTGGATTTCGTCCCCTAACTAGTAGTGTCGATCAAGTCCTCCATTTTTTAACCATCTACTGGAGAAATGTCACTTTAAAGAAGGGGACATTGTATGCAGTCTTTGTAGATCTAAAAGCCGCCTTCGACTTGGTCCCCAGGGAAAAACTCTGGCAGACCTTGGCGGACGCAGGCTTAAGCCAGGAATTGCTTACACTCCTTGTTCGCCTACACGAAAACAATTTTGCAAGGATAAGATGGGGCAAGCAAGGAGAAGTAACTGATCCCTTTCCGGTCGAACGTGGGGTGAGACAAGGGTGCGTCCTAGCGCCAACCCTCTTCTCTATCTACATAAATGGTATTGTCGAACATTTAGAGAAGATTGCTAGTGACGCCCCAGTAATAGCTGGCTCTCGTGTACCAGTTCTCATGTTTGCGGACGATACACTTTTACTTTCCCGCACCCCCAGTGGGCTTCAAAAAGTGGTTGATGCCTTCGGTGTATATTGTGATGGGAGGGGCCTGGAATTGAACACCACTAAAACAAAATTCATGTGCCTCAACCAGCAGTCCTCTTTTAAGGGTGTAATAAAATACAAAGGCACTCCTCTAGAAAAAGTGGACTCCTTTTCATATCTAGGCATCACCCTACAAGAAAATATGAGCTGGAAACAGCATATAACCACAACCCTACTAAAGTTCAGACAGTTAGCAGGCGCTATTTCCTTAAAACACCGCACTTCACTGACAAAGCCTGTAAACTGTGTGTTGGAAATTTATTCTATGAAAGTCCTGGGGGCTTGTCTATATGGCTCTGAACTATGGGGGTTCTCAAATCTGAGAGAACTGGGCCGAGCTGAAAACAGGTTTTTACGAGGGATTGCGATGGTCCCTCAAAGTACACCGACAATCCCGTTAAAATTGGATCTGGGAAGAAAATCTATAGAGGACATAGCGAGGCTTCGGCCCCTTCTATATTGGAGACGAATCATGGTGACCCCAGAATTAAGCCATTATGCAGCAGCATTGGCGGATGTCATTAAATTTGACTGTTTCCATAGTATCCCATGGTTAAAGGAGTTGCGGGGACTCCTTATAAAATTGAAATTGGACTATTTATGGGACAATAAAGATGTGACCTGCTTCCCTACGAAGGCAAAGTTAAAGGACCTATATTGGGAAATGGTATATTTTACAATGTTTAGTGACAGCACAAGCTCAAATTTAACATCTCGCTTCTTAAATGTAAAAATGTACCCTTCTTGCGAATCTTTTTGGGATCTTATTGAAAAATCTTATGATAGAAAACTCTATTTCCAATTTCGCATCGGTACACTCCCGTTGAATGCGTTTAAGAAGCATTGGTCCCCGGCATGGGATGAACATTGTCACCATTGTAATGAAGAAACTGAACACATCTCCCATTTCTTGTTCTGTTGTCCACTGTACTCGTCCCCCAGACGCAAATGGTTAAAGCCGGTGTGCTTAGAGTTGGGAACCCGAAGCCAATCTGAAGCCCTTAGGATACTTGAAACAGATTGCTCAACATTGTTTGTGGTTGGGGTAGCAAAATTTTTGGCTTGGTCATGGCTAATTCGTACCCGATCATTGATGGCAATTCCATCATAATGAAATTATGTATATCTCTAATTTTGCACTTTGCTATATGGATTACTGTTTTTTTATCCAATAGGAACTCTATCTTTTAATGTGTGATAATTTGTTGTAATATTGATGTATTTTTTACCATGTATTATTCGACATTTAATGTTTAATATGTATTTTTAGAAATATTTTTACATGTAGTATTTATTGTATTAGGGTTAGGTGAATGCTTTTATGACAAATGTCGAATAAAGCTTTAATGATGATGATGATATTCCTTCTCTAGTGAAATTGCAAAAGGACTACAGGGCCAGATGTATTAAGAATAGATTCACTAAAAGTTGTTCCAAATTGTGTTCGGACTTTTTCAGAATCCAATCTGTTTTTGCAAATTGTCATATGTACTAATAGGTCAGTTTGCACAACGCTGATGCGTAGTAGGTCACAATTCGACTTACCTCATGTATATGAATAAGGTAGGTTGCAAATTACAATCCACTATGAATTGCAGCCATCACAGGAATAGTGGCCTGCTGAGGTCAGCAGATCATGATGTCTGTGGCTCTTTTTAATAAAGCAACTTTTTTTTAATGGAAATCTGTTTGCATTTTAATTTTTTATTTTTTATTGTAGAATTATTTTTTAAGTTAGGCAGTGGTCCATGAGACCTCTGCCTCATCGTAAAAAAATATTTTTTTCAACATTCTCAAAAGGGAAGGAGTCGGAAAAGCCTTAATATTTTGCAACCAGATTTTGGTTGCAAAACATTAATACATACCATTTCGAATCAGTGTTTGAAAGGGGCGCCCTAAACACACCACTCACAAACCCAAATTGCGGTTCAATAGTGTACCACTGAATCACTATTAATTCGCAGTTTGGGTTTGTTACATGCTAAAAGACATTTTTGTGGTCGCAAATGTCCTGATTCTGCAAATGGAGCTTTTGCGAACACAAAAAGGCTTCATACATCTCGTTGTCCAAGGCCAGCTTCTCATGGAACCGAGGATAACTCAACTCAGATACATTGCATAGTTGCATCTAGTAGTAATCGCTGATTTAGAGCCATTCAACCTGCACAGGCAAGTTTCATTAAAGCATCGACCATAGTTTTGGCTCTTCCTGGCATGGATATGGAAATTTGAGATTTAATTAAGCAAGGTTTTCTTTCTGTAAATGTGTATCTACTGACCCCACTGCATTCAAGGCGGATAATTCTGAATATGTCAGGAGCAAACAAGCTGACACGCCCGGTCTGTACTACGGTATGTGGACAATGGCATAGCAAGGGTGCCAGGGGACATACAGCAAGCTAGGGAAATTGGCCCCCATCCCTTGGTTAGGTAGTACAAATACATCTATAATTAGGCTGCAGTGGTGGCCTCTTACCTGTGAGCCTCCGTGACTCTGCACCTTCATTCAATTGGTGGTCTGATTTGGTCTCAGTGATCGAAGGATACAGCAAGGGCAAACTATCCAATTCACACAGTGTTTCTGTGTGTCACATGCTATCTGATCCCTTCACAGTCACCTGGTGAGGAGCTGATGTTGCACATGTGCACACAACTGCACACCTCTGCAGATAGCTGGTTTCCAGATAATTGTTTGGAGTCTCTGTGTAGCCCTTGTCCATTTCAGGCTGTGAAACCTCCCCCTGACATTGCGGTATCATTAAAAGCTTTATATGTTCTGGTATGGGAGTGGGGCACAGTGAGTTAAATTGCCCCAGGCTGTTCTTTGCCATAGCCCTGTGCCTCTGAATCCCTGATTCCTCCTCAATCTGATAACTTTTTGCAGAATTTGGCAGGTATTGGAGAGGGGCATTAGAGTAACAGCTAAAATGCTTATTTCTGTTTCTCCTCTGTGTACCTGGGAAGCTGTGATGTGCCTGTTAAGTGACATAAAGAGTTCAACAAATCAGCTAACTAAATATACAACATGGGTCCATGCTTGTGGTTGTAGATGCACTCATGTAAGGGAATATGCAAAACTATAAGTCCCAGAATTCCAGGGGGGGTAATTCACAAACATTATGCTGTGGCCTACTCTTCCACGACTTCTGAATTTTTGAAGCAATTTAGGAATTCTCCAAATGTAAGTCCCACCTTCACAGCATACACCTGCTTTTTTTTCGGGCTAAGGTACCTAAAAGTCTGGAGTGACGGAAGATGCCACACGCAACATTTCCCTACTTGACAGCTGTGTGACATGAGTGCACATAATTAAAGCTACAAATTAAGCGTGCACGCGCTCATGTGGCGCAGTGGCATACAAAACCTTGCTCCCCTTTCATTGAGAAACAATGGTAAGCAGGAGCATGTGCTGGTCACTGGGCTTTGAGCCTCCTGTCACCCCTAGATCCACTAGCCAATTTTCCGCAGCTTTACAGCCTCTTCTACCTTAGAAGTGGTATGCGGTGGACTCAGAGCAGCAGGGGAGTGGAGTGGTAAGCTTCCAGGCCCTCTCATGGTCTTTTTCAATACTTACCTTTGTTGCCTTGGCAACATGCTGAGGCATACTTTCCACATCTTCTGTCCTAGGGAGGAGGAGGAGCCTTCTTTATATTTTCATAATTCATTGACCTTCACTCCAAAACAGGTATAGGCGCTTTCCAGTGGAACCTTTAAGGCACTTGTATATACATGCTCTCCTTCATTACTGAATTATTGAACTTTTCATTGTCACTCCTTAGTGGAGATTTATTTGGCACCACATTTCTTCAATTCTCTCACCGTTTTTTATTAGTGCTCTACATTTTTCTCATTTGAATTGCGTTAACATATATTATCCTGCTTTTTTGCCTTTACCATTCAACATGGACCTTCTGGTGCCATCCACATCTAATCATTTTACTACTGGTATCCCTTCCTCCACTCCCAAGAAAGAACAATCTGGAAATGTCAACAAGAGGGCAAAAAAGGACCAACTGTTTCCCTCTAGGTCTTCTGCAATTCTCACTTTAGATGCCCTTATGGGTGAATTAAAAAAAAACTTTAAACCTTTTGTCATGGAAACAAATTCTACTCTTCATAGGATAGAAGTGGTCCAATTTGGACTCTAGAATATCTGATATTGTACAACGGATTAGTGATGATCGAGATGTCGTGGAACATGTGGATCTTATGATCTTATTTCCCACTTTAAAAACACACTTAAGACCTAGAAAATCTCAACTGGCGCAACAACCTCAGAATCTATGGCTTGCCTGAAGGCCTTTAGGGATCGAATATGATTAACTTCATTCAATATACTATTCCAAAACGTATGGGCTCAACAGATTGCTCTATCCCTCAAAATTCCAATTCCAAGACTGTACTGATTTGACTCAACTTCCAAATCTTTAACTGCCGGCTCACAAGGCACAGTTGCCTATTTTCTGCAATACTCTGTTCTAATGCAAGTACTCTCGGCCTCTAAACAACTGAAACAAAAGATGTGGTCCAGCCAGAGTGTTTTCCTCACCCAGGACGTAGCTCGCTCAACGGCTCTCAGTTGGAAGGAATTCCTGTATCTCCGCCCAGCCCTGAGATCTATGAACGCACACTATGGTCTTATACACCCTTGCCTCTTCAAAGTTACATATAAGGAGTGGTTTCACACTTTTGAACACTGAGAAGACTTGAGAACATTTCTTCTTTTACATAAAGAAGAGGCAATGGATCTTAGCAAAATGTGAACTTCTGCGTCATTCTGCTGCATTAAGTTCACATAATTATTTTGTTGTTACTTGTCTGCTGCGATCCCCCTTTCTTCTTTTTCACAGGTTTTATATATGATACGGATTCTGTTTTCTTATGTGTTCTTCTGTCTTGTCACTATCACATGTTAAAGTCAGCAGAGTATATGTACTCACTCATTGTTCTGGGTATGTGTTTAAATTTCTTCCTTGTATTGTTCCCTGTTTCCTTCTTGCCTTCCTCTCTCCTCCCTCACTCTCTGTCATCCCTTATCTTTCATAGGTTAAGCCCCTTCTTAATACTTCCTCCTACTATGGATGCCCCTCCGGTCCGGGGTGGATGGCCCCCTTGCTGGCCCTCTGTTTTTGCGCTCTGTCACACTAAGGGGCAGATTTACTAAAAACTGATGCATCTGTAGAGATGCATCAGTTTCCCTGCACCTCCATGGTAAACCCTTGTGCCACCTTGGATGCGCCGTATTTACAATATGGCGCACCATGGCGCAAGGATTGACAGATGTTTCAGAAATTCTGATGCATCTGTTGGTGCAAAAGTCTCGCATTACTGTAGTTGTGTTGCACAACACAACTCCAGAAATGCATGGGGAGGCCTATTCCCAATACTCTGCATCACTCCTTACGCATGCTCCAAGCAGGTGTAGGGTATTGACGCAGTGGCGTCCTAGAAGTTGCGCAGTGCAATCTTGCAGATTTCACTGTGTCACTTCTACGAGGCATTCCTGCATGGGATCGCCCACCCTGCATACATTATACCTGAGGCAGGTATAATGTGGCACAGGACTTTACAAGGTGATGCATCTCCCTAGATGGGTCACGTTGTAAATGGGCTGCAACGTGGTGCATTATTTATGCTGCTGCATCATGAATAGTGATGTAAAAGCAGCACAAAAGTGTTCCAAGGGCATTGTAAATCTGCCCCTAATTGTTTACTGTTTTTTTCATTCATTGTTCAAGTCTTTGTACTTTCGTCCATCTCATGTTCTCCCAGTTTTTTTTACGATCTCCTTCCTTACTTTACCTTGTTTTTTTTCCTCTAAAGTATTTCCTCCTTTTCTTCTTCAGGTCTTCTTCGCCTTATTCTTCCCAGCCTATGTATTTGATATTTTCTGTGTATTTCTATACAATTTTTATTGGACGAACTTTGTTTGCCTTTTAGTTACTTTACTTTTATTCTCTTATTGTCTCCTTGTTTAGCTGATATATATATATCCTCTTATTCTGCAGTATTTACAATGAGTAGCCTTTGTATTGTAAAGGGCTTTGTAATCCTATCAAAAAAAAAAGAGTATTAACTAATTTATCAAGGCTGAAATGTCACATTGCTTTACTGCAGGAGACTCACCTTGTAGAAAATGATATGAATTCCCTAACAAAAGCAATGGGTGGGCACGGTTCTCTGTTTTCCTGCTATCAATCATAAAAATGGTGTTATGAACCTATTCCATAAATCCTTTACCCTGAAAGATTTAAATGCAGTAAATGATGAAGAAAGTAGATGTTTACTTCTGTCCCTCAAAATGTATAATATGCCTCTCTCTATCTGTAATGTTTATGGTCCCTCCAGAATAGATTTTTAATTTTGGGGGCATTTTTCTACTTTGCTCCAAACATGCTCTCAAGATCACTGAATCATGGGTGGAGATTGTAATCAACTCATTGACCCCTTTATTGATTGTTATATGTCTTTTAGATACAACTATGGGCCACTCTCACAAAAATGAGTTCCATTTACTCTACATTTGATACATTACACCTTTTTTGGGTGGTTCCTTTACTCTATGGCATAACTCTGCTATGATGGGAAGTTTGTAGATACGTCAAAAGCTATTGCTTTACAGGTCATCCCAGTCAGCTGTAAGAATACTTGGGAAGTTACGATCACTAAATGGTGGACCATGGTCTGTTATCATCACAGATTAGACTGTGCTAAAGGTACTTCAACATAACAGCTAATAAAATGAGATATGCTGTGCCTGCCTCCTTTCTATACTTTCCATGCAGTTACTCATCAGTTCAAACCCCCATAAATAATTTTGACTTCTTTCATGGTACAGGTCATTAATATGATATAGTCGTACCTTACATGATTTCTACATATTGCAGACACGTCATTTGAAAACTTATTTAGAGAACTTGGAATTTCCTCATCTTTCTAAGTCAATGAATCTGTGCTACAATATTAGACTGGAGCATCACACAAACTAGACATCATTATTTGCATTTGATGTTCAGTCAATAAAGAGAGGTTTGGTGAAGTTTCAAAAGTTTATTTTCTCTTTGAGAGATTAGTCTGTATTTTTTGTTCTTTTTTTCAGATCAAATACAGAAATTATTGGAAATAAATTTAGTTAGAACAAGCACAGAAAATAACAGCGTGTTCCATTCAGAATTAAGTCCATATTCTAATCTAAAGGACCTATCCTATCCTAACGAGAACCTATAAAGAGATCCTTTTTGGAAAAGAGCATGTCAATTCTGGAGCAAAGTCAGACTACTAAGAAAGGTAGAACGCCCCATAAAGGGTAGTTCCTGATAAAGAACCACAGCAGTAGCTATGATTGACATAGGGATAGAAAGTCTCATCAGAGAGAGCATGGATAATCAAAGGAAATCACTGTTAGCCATAGCTTATTGTAATTCTAGCTGGCAGTATAAAGTGCTAAGGGGCATGGCAGGGTAGGAGTGCATGGAATGCCTTGACTCTCTAACTAGGAACACGTACTATATAGAAAGCCCACTAAACATGTTGCAAAAACAGGTGAATATGTCATCAAAATCTAATTGTGGAAGATCTTCTTATGGCCCGCCGTCTACATGCTCGATTCTCACAGTAAATGTCAATGTCGACAAGAAGTCACTCCGATGTGACTACAGCTTATTACAAAATGATGCATCGCTGAAGAGTCTCATGGGAACCTTTATGCAACCCTACTCTATTAGCTGCTTAGAGTCCCATCGTGTAACAATGAGCTTTTCTATGGAATTAAACTTTTAAATCTGGTATGTCCTATTTAGATCACGAAATTTAAGCTGCAGCTAGCATTTTCTTTCATTAATAAGCTTGTTTATTATGAATATGTGGCAGGGGAAATAATCTAAATACAGTGAAGTCCTATGGTATGAAGTAAAGAGAAATACAAATTTCAGGAAACAGAACATTTCAGAAAGAGGTCAGGTGCTACAGTTCAGTTATAACGTTAAATCATTTTTTTGCGAAAAGCAGTTATATTCCTAAAGGGATAGAGAAGAATAGAAGAATATGAGGCCTAGCAGTGCAAGAACAATAGAAATTAGAGCTTTCAGCAGAAATAAGCAGCATTTTCACTTTTGTATGATTACTAAAGGCACATTTTCCTAGTGTCTATTTTAATGCATTTTTAATGTTACGTTAAAGCACATTTCTATATTATTAAGTGGTACATTTTTCAACTTCCTCAGTACCCACACTTATATACCTTTATTCCTTTCCATTTCGTAGGCTTCTTTTTTTCTCTCCCTCCCCTTCCTCCCCACCTCACCTCCCCAACCCATAAAAACAACAACAAAAAATGTGAAAATGCTGGGTTCTATTATTTATTGTTCACTAGCATATTCATTATACTGGATTTGCATATAGGTATAAGCTATCTCTGTTATTAAATATTGTTTTTGGTTGAGTTATAACAACAATTTCCTTTTACTTTATCATGGTTACGTCTTATTTTGTTCAAGTTGTACTTATACTGCAATAAACTTCATAATTCTTCAATAAAGCATTTTTAAATTTAAAAAACAATGGTAAACAAAACCTGGGGGCGAGCCACCATGTAATGTGTAGACCAAAGGGGACGATTCTGGGCATGAGCCAACTTACATCCGCGTTGGCAGGGACACCCAGAGGCTTCTACATGCTGTTGACAAACTCTTTCTCAGTCTCTCAGTCATGTGCATTTTTGTACTGATATTTCCACAATGCGGAATTGCACCCATAGGGGTGGATGGAATTCGCGTAATCATGTTACGCAAATCTCCACGAAACGGTAAAAAATCTCCGCTAACATGCATAAATTCCGCGAACATGCAGAATTGCTTGTTCGCCATTCTTTTTCACTGTTCGCAATTGCTGTTTGCGTGCTCAGGGGGAAATAGCTCGCGAACACGCATTTTTTGAATGCGAACAAGCAAAAGATTTCACGAAGATGCGGAACGCAGAATTTTGGGCAATTTCGCTTTCTCCACGGATCGCGAAATTACCCGAATTCCGCAAATTCCGTGAGCGGAATGGAATTTACTGCCCAGGCCTACATAGTACAAACCTGCACCATGGCAAACCAGCGCCTCCATGCACTGGGGTGGGCATTTTCTGTACGCAGAAACCTTTCCCTTTCTCTTTCGCGCCCTGGAAGGAATTTATTCTAATCCTTGATGGAAACAAGTTCCTGACCATCTCCTGAGTGGGAAAGGGTCTGAAGGGAGCCTAAGAAGTGCCACAAAAGGAAGTCTTTTGCGAGTTCACAAACTGTGAAGGAATGTCTGACATAATATCGACAGACAGAATATCGAAATACAAAAATATCGGCACAAAAATATCGACATCAAAAATATCGGAGTCATATCTTCATAAAGGTAAGTACAAAAATATCGAAAAAATAATATCGTAGTACAAAAATATCGAAATTAAAAATATCGTTTTTTTAAATGTATTAATAATAATGTAAAAATAATTTTAAAATACATATAATTTACAAATATTAAATAAAAATATTAAAACAAAATTAAAACTAATACGTATACATTTAAAATAAATAAAACACTTAATAATTTAATGTAATTTTCTTTTTTTTAATTTCATTTAATGTAAAAAAAAAATATTTTTACCCTGTACGCCTGTACCCCAAAACCCCAAAACTGACCCTGAACCCTAAAAATATCCCTGTACCCCAAAAACCCAAAACTGACCCTGAACCCTAAAAATGTCCCTGTACCCCAAAAACCCAAAACTGACCCTGAACCCTAAAAATACCCCTTTACCCAAAAACTGAAAACTGACCCTGAACCCTAAAAATACCCCTTTACCCAAAAACTGAAAACTGACCCTGAACCCTAAAAATACCCCTTTACCCAAGAACTGAAAACTGACCCTGAACCCTAAAAATACCCCTTTACCCAAAAACTGAAAACTGACCCTGAACCCTAAAAATACCCCTTTACCCAAAAACTGAAAACTGACCCGAAACCCTAAAAATACCCCTTTACCCAAGAACTGAAAACTGACCCTGAACCCTAAAAATACCCCTTTACCCAAAAACTGAAAACTGACCCTGAACCCAAAAAATACCCCTGAACCCAAAAACTGAAAACTGACCCTAAACCCTAAAAATACCCCTTTACCCAACAACTGAAAACTGACCCTGAACCCTAAAAATACCCCTTTACCCAAGAACTGAAAACTGACCCTGAACCCTAAAAATACCCATTTACCCAAAATTAATAAATATTATTTAATTACCAATTAATTATTAATTAACAATAACAATAAAGTAAATATATTAGCACATTAGCTGTAATTAATTTAATTTAATAATTAATATTATTTTTCCCAATTAATTAATTAAGAATAACAAAAATGTATATATTAAAAAAATTACTCTAATTAATGTAATTAACTAATTAATATTAATTAATTACCAACGAATTAATAATTAAAAATCTGTACAAAATTATATTAATTCATTAACTAATTAATATAAATTAATTACCAATTAATTATTAATTAAAATATTTACAAACATATATTAATTAATTAATTATTATTAAATTACTTCCCACCCTATTCCCCTATAAACCCATAACCCGCTACAGAACATATTTATCAATTAATCAATTAATTAAATTTAATTAAAATTAATTCTCAATTAATTAATTAATAATTCCTACTAATTAATAATTAATTTAACATAATTAAATTACTTCCCACCCTATTCCCCTATAAACCCACAACCCGCCACAGTAGTAAAAGACAATATTTAATTAAATTACAATAAAAATAAATAATAAAACATAATAAATACAATATAATATACACTAAATTTATTTAAAAATTGATATTAGTAACATCGAAGTTATTTATTTCGATATTATTGACATCGATATTTAAAACTTCGATATTACTGATATCATACTAATATCGATATTAAGACTGCCGATATTACTTACCTTCGATATTTTGTCCCATCGATATTTAAACTTCGATATAATTGTATATCGAAATTTAAAACTCGATATTTTGTCTGTGTACCACTGTGAAGGTGTAGCACACCCTGAAATACCCAATCCGCATTCTGGCCTTACATGAGTTTTCCTCCAGTGGAAATTCCACAGGAGTGAAAGAATTTTGATGCATGTAATCCTTTTGTTAATGCCTCGCCGTCGTCAGGGTTTCAGTGTACTCTTAAGTATAGCACCACGTGACTGTGGAATGGTGGTGACAGGTGCTTTCACTTCATTCCTCTTTCTGGGGGTGATGGAGAGGTCACAAGTGGTTGCCTGTGGTCATCAGAAGGGGCATGAAAAGGATATACTGAGACTCTGGGGTATTTTGTTTGTGGATCTCCACTCTAAAGTGGGACACCAGATGTAGTGTCCTCCCCACCCTGGGTACCTGCTAATGACTGCGCCACACACAGAGCTTAATATAACACGTTTTTATTCATCTGTGTGTAACCGCAAACTCAACATTCTAAACCTGCATTCACTTCACTACGTTCTCACACATACGTCACAGTTCCATGGAATCAATCATGAGCCAAAAGGCTTCCATCATTGCTAACTCACACAACACTACACCAGAGTGTGAGGGTGCCTAAGGTGCAACTGCTGTCAGGTGACTGCGGGGTCAAGTAAACGTCAGAAAGAAAAATATTCCAAAACAAGTGACGGTCTAATGAAAAAAAACAATCACATGTTATTGCGTGATGAACGAGAAGGACTGAGGCACAGAAACAGTAAAAGGGGTGGCAGTACTTTATCAGAACTCGACTTGTAAACATCCACGGAGCTGCTGAAGGGTATGGAATAAAGCCAGATTAGGCATGCGGTCACTAACCAGTCAACAAATCACCCTAAAACGCAGGCTCACGAGGCCCTATCACCACACTTCAAATAGACCATATTAGGTCATTTTTCATGATAATGCCTGCCAAAGGGCCAACTTAAGCCCCGAGGCAAAACCTAGCAGCCGATTTTTGCTGTTAAGCTTTAGGACCATAGGCATTTAACATTTAGTTTAGAATTGAGTATTTTTGTAGGGATCAACAGAGGTCCTGATGAGTAGGCAAGAGGGGTCTGCCTATGAAACATGTCATGTCGACAAAGTAGACCACACTTGTAATTCTACTTACTAACCCTTTTTTAATGTTCCCAGCTTGCGAAGCCATTAAAATAATTTTTTTCGACTAGCCAGGGAATTTTTATCTTTTTTTACACTACCATTCACGTAAATAGGTCCCTACACTCCCTAACACATATCACTATCCTCATCACATCACATAGCCTATTGTCAAAAATATAAGTGCTCCCGCGTCACTCGTAGGTTGAAGCACGCCCGGCCCATAGAGGGACGGGAAGACCCCAATGATGGGAGAATGACACTATGGGACTCATAGTGTGTAAGGGGTATTTTAAAAACACACAGTGCCCTCATTCTGCCACCCGCAGAGAGGCCTAATTTTCACATTGCAGTGTATCCACGACTTTAGAAAATATTCAAAGTCATATGAAATTAGTCACCATTCACATTGATAGAATCCCATTGTTTACAAGTCTAGTTCAGGAGGGTGATTCTATCATCTCCTCTACACTTCCCCAATTGATTTTTTTGGCTTTATCAGAACTCCTCATCTGAAACTAAAAGTTACTTTTAGCACTAAATTTGGCATAAAAATGGGCGAAAAGTTTGTCTTCTCCACTATTTAAGTGGGACACAAGACACGAGGATTAGCACCACTCAATTGAATCTCACTAGCTAGTAATACCAACACTTGAAAAAAACACTGCATAGTTTCTTTTGTTTTTTAAAAGGTTAGAATGTTGCTGTCATAATAGACAGGTTTGTCTTGATGTGCATAGCTCCTAATACCATCCCTCACCCCCAAAACACTTTTTTGTTACTATGCACTATTGGTTTGTACCCAATTGCTGTTGCATCTTCGTAAATCAATGCTTAATTGTCGGAAAGTGGGTTTCTGTTGCAGTAACCCCCCCACTTTTTGCCAGACCACTGATGAACTTTTTCTTGGTGTGCCCTGGGTCCCTGCCAAACAGGTTCCCAGGGCCTGTGTTCTTTCCCCGAAACTAACCCAATTGGCCTCTCTAGCCACAGGTCAGCCCCTGGTAAACGGTAGCACAGGTACCCAGGGTACTGCGACCAGGGAGGACCTCTAAGTGCTGCAGCACTTATTGTGCCATCCCTAGAGGCCCTGTACCTTTACACACACACACACTACCTTTGCAGGCTGTGTGTTTTGGTGCAGAACAAAGTAAAGAGTCGACATGACACACATCCCTGTGTGCCATGCCTAAACCCCACTGCCCTGGCATAGATCAGTAACCCCTCTAGCTGGGTGTACGATGCTAGTGCTGAGGGTACAGGTGCATGAGCCCTTTACCCCTATAGTGTCTAAGTCCATTCTTTGACATTGTAAGTGCAGTGCTGCCTTTAAGAATATATGGTGCTGGGAGCTTGTCATTACGAACCCCACAGCACCATAAAGGCTACACTGAAAACTGAGAAGTTTGGTATCAAACTTCTCAGCACATTAAGCCCACACTGATGCCAGTGTGGCATTTAATGAAAAATGCACACAGAGGGCATCTCAGAGATGCCCCCTAAAAACTAACCCACCACTAGTATCCGGGCTGAGTGGCTGCTTTTAGCTGCCACCACCAAACATGGTTCTGGACCCCTGGGTCGAGAGCCTGCTGCTCTCTGGGGCCTGAAACAATACATATCCTGGGACCAGGTGTCAAGCCTCCTCCCCGGGATGGGCAGGGTTCATGAAGTGGGAGCTTCAAAGGCATGCCGCCTTTGTGACCCTCCCCAGATCATTTGCTACTTTCAGAAACTGGTCCTCACTGGTTCTATCCCTCACTTTGGGCGGGAGAGCCGGCGGGAAAAACAAGTATGGGAAAGAGGTGTGCCCACCTCTGCCAACTCCACCCCTCAGGTGGGGGAGGCGAGGTGAAGCACAACTCTGAGTCCCCGCCATCTTGATTATGGGGCACCCAACCAACCAGGGACAGGCTCCCGCGCCCCTCCCACTGAAGGGTGGCACAATAGGGGGTGTGCCCACCCCAGGGAAGGGTGAAGAACCGGGTTTTAGAACCCAGCGGCGCCAGGGATAACGCCCGATGTCTTCGGATTCCCCTGCCTTGGCAAACAGAGACACGGGACACTTCTTGATGACGTCAAAGACCAAATTTATTGGCAGCAACCAGGAACAGAGGTCTACGAAGCACCACACAGGTGGTTCGCTAGAGACTGCACAAATTCATAGAGCGGAGCATCGTCTTTTATGCTAAAAATCACATTCCTGGATAGCATCATTTACATACAAACTGACCAATCGTAAGGTGATATTTCAAACATATCGCATGACGACAAGCCCGAAATGACCAAGCAAAATTCAACGTTCCTGTTCGAACAGGCCGGGCGGACCCATCATAAAGACCTTAACCCATATCAATAATTAAGCCATAAAGGAAGGAACAGAAGCAGATGAGAAGCAAGATAGAAGGGTGTGTGCATGTACCATAAACTCAGCAATGTCCTGCTCTTTGATCTCTATCTGACCAGCTGCTTAACAAGGAACTAGCTCAACGAATTCAGCCTCGGGCAAGGGAGTCAGTTCAGTCAGGTCACATAGAAGTCAGCTAAGGTGTACGTGTCCCAAAGACTCGTTTGGCCGTAATCATCGGCCTATGTGAGGGCAACCACACAAAATGGCTGCCGTACACAAAATGGAACCTGAAGGTTCGAACGAAATCCATGAATACATAGTGTTCTCATTGATCGGTTATGACGAAAACAATCGTACATACCGCACTCGTGATTTGCGGTCCACTGACACCAAAATCGTCTATATCCGATGACTTTTATTGAACGGGTTCAGAACCACGGAACCTCAGACCCTCCTTTTGCCCTTACATAGGCAACAAACCCAAACCCATGTCAGTCGGAATCCAGGTCTATATTCATCAGATCATCAAGATGTTGCTGTAGCATCATCCTAGTACTTAGCAACTCGCTCTGGACAGGTCTCCTTGCACACGAAGTAGCACAAAGGCCACATATAGCAGGAGCACACTGTACGCAAAGACAGAACAGGAAAAGGATAGCTAGGATCATCCCAATGACCATCAGAATTTTCCATCCCCACGTGGATAACAATCCCCAAAACCATCCCATCAATGACCAATCTCCCTCGTCTATATGTACAGACTCGGAGATCCTATGTAGTCTGGAAATGGCCTGGAAAACTGTCGGGGCGTTGTCTGGAATGAAAACACAGCAGCTCGATTGAATCAATTTACACACCCCACCTCTATCTGCAAGTATGACATCAAGCGCAACTCTGTTCTGAAGAGTCATAAGGCGATCCAACTGGAGCTCAGCAGTCAAATTACTAAGGGTAATCTGCGCAGCTGTAAATGTGGGAGGCAACAGGAACGAAACAAAACAAGTGCCCGAAAAGTCAGGGGGCAACCATGTGTACGCTTTGTCGTAACAGATGAAATAGGTACCCTTAGCTGCTAGGAACGCTGGGGAAGTCTGAGACGCGAATACATAAGTCTCAGTGCAAACACTCATCCCTAACTGAGCTCTCGGATTCTGCCATTGGATTCTTCGCTCGCTGGTTAACACTCAGACTAACTCCATATACAGTAACATTCCAACCAATGTATGCTTGTGTCTCATCTCTCAGGATAGTCTCATAGGAATTAATTCCTCTAATCATGTCGACTATACCCTTGACCAGAGCACTAGTCTTCGGACTATCTTTCACGGAACGTTGGGGATAGACTCCATGAGCATAAATGAACATCGTCCTCTAGGCCCAAATTGAACCATTGTAGCTAAAAGGCAAAACCAGGTAAGGAATACCTTTATCGGTAGTATGGGGCATAAGGCCACAAACCCAACAATTTGTCGTGTTCAATTTACTAGCTGCTGTTGATGCAGGAGTTGAACAAAGGAATTATTAGCAAATTCAAATCTTCTAACAATTTTATGTTCGGGCAGAGGGTGAAAAGAATAAGAAGAAACAGTAGGAGGAGGTATAGGTTGGATAGTAGGCATGAACGTCACTTGAAAAGAAAATGTCACATATCCAATTAAAAACATAATTAAGCTAAACAATATAAGCAAACACAATATTAAAAAATGTTTTCTGCTCATTAATTTACAGATTTTGCTCTTAAAGCTTATTCTTTCAACAGGTTTCTCCATCTCGAAGAACTCCATCCTCTCTAATTGCTGCTCACGGCGGTAGGGTGTTCTGTGCTAAGGAACGCGTCTGTCAGCCCAGGGCAACTCCTTTAGACCAACCAGAACCGTCGACCTAACGTCTCCGGCTTGCACTCCAAAGACTTGACACCGCGACCCTACAGCTGAACCCGGATGGCGGTTCGAAAAACAAAAATCAAAGTAGTTCCTCGGAAGAGAGCTAACCTTAAAAATCAGAAAAAGAAAGAATCTCAGTGCTTTATTAGTCCCGTGACTCTCGGTCGCAAATTATAATGCTCTTTGCCAGGCAATGTCTGTTCACGGAATAGCAAGTCAGGTTCAACAGTGTTCAAACGGTTCAATGGAGGCACAGCTTCTTGAAGAAGATCGTCACTTTTTTGCTCAGTGTTCGTCCTAATCAAACGGGCATCGCTGAAAGGCAGAAAACGAGGCACGGTCTCAGTTTCAGAATCAGGAAGTCCTTTCTGGACCCACCGGTCGTACGGCAGAGGCAAAGGGGCCCTCTTACAATGTACGCTGTGGATCCAGTTCTATTTCCCGTGCACTAGCACCGCAGAACGGATGGATAATAACACCAAGTATGGTCAGTTCCAGCGGGGCTGCTCGTTCTTGGTCCGCTGGAAGTTTCTCACTAGGACCCACGTTCCAGGTTCAATGGCGTGTCCTGGATCTTCAGAAGCTTGTGGCTGCGTATCGTGAACCTGTTGATGCAAAACACGCAATTTAGCTGTCAATTCATACAGGTAGTCAAGCAACACAGGATGTTCTATTTCGCTAAACTTTGTCGGCCGCGGCACACCCCAAATGTTTGCCGGGCGACCAAAAACTACCTCGTACGGACTATCACCCATTTGTGAATGCACAGTCATTCTAGTGGACAAAAGGGCTAGTGGCAAGGCATCTGGCCATTGTAAACCAGAGCTCGCTTGAATTTCAGTTTAAGAGTGCCATTATAGCATTCAACTAGACCAGCTGATTGGGGGTGATTTGCAGCGTGGAACGTCTGCCTAATGCCTAACCCATCACATACTCTCTTCATCACTTGACCCACAAATTCACTCCAATTGTCACTCCAGATCATTCTCGGCAAACCATACCTAGGGAAAAATTCCTTAATAAGGGCTTTTGCTGTGGACAAGGCAGTGTTATCTTTCAACAGGTAAGCTTCCACCCATCTAGAAAAAGAGCAAACAATCACTAACACATATTTTAGGTTGTTGCACCTCTCCATGTGGATGAAATCTAGCTGCTAAGCCTCAAACGGATACGTTGGAGGAGCAAAATGACCAGCTGGAGTTGGAATTCCCTTACCAGGATTGTACATCAAACACACCATGCAGTTCTTAACCAAATTCTCTGCACTCTTAAGAATTCCAGCATTCTGCCATACTGGAGCTAACAACTTACAAATCCCTTTCACGCTGATATGAGCTAATCCATGAGCCATTGTAACCACTGGAAGTACATATGCATCGGGTAACATCCATCTCTGACAATTCAATCCAACAACCATTCGAATCCATTTTACCCTTGCTCTCTCTCCATTCATTCAACTCTTTCTCTGTAGCTTCAGCTTGGATGGATTTCACACTCTCAATCGTATCTTCACACATACTTCTATCCGGAACCCATCTTGCCGGACCCGCAACATACATTCGACTCATCACATTTCTCGCAGTTTCTTTAGCGACTTCATCTGCAAACGCATTACTACGACCAACATCATCAGTAACTTTCTTATGCGCACTGCATTTCACAATCGCGACTTGCAACGGCAAAGTAAGAGATTCAAGAAGTTCATTCACCAGCTGACCATGCTGTATCTTGGTCCCATGCGAAGTCAGGAACCCACGCTCTTTCCACAAACGTCCAAAACTATGAGCAACACCGAACGCATACTGGCTATCGGTATACACAGTCACTTGCTTTCCTTTCGACAACACACACGCTCTTGTTAATGCAATCAACTCTGCTGCTTGCGCTGAATTATGTGGGATACGTGCAGCTTCAACAATCGTATGTAAAGTCGTAACAGCATATGCCGCAATCGTATCACCATTCGGAAGCTTGAAGCATGAACCATCAACCCATAAAGTACCATCACACTCTGGAAGAGGAGTATCCCTAAGATCTATTCTTCCTTTCGTTTCTTCCTCTGTCCTAAGGAAGCAATCATGCTGTCCAGTAACATCTGCCTCAGTTGAAATCGGTAACAACGTAGCTGGATTCAACGTGTTGCATCTGTTTATATGTACATGACTCGCTAACAGTGTCAATTCGTAACCTGACAACCGAGCACTAGTTAAGTGCTGTGTCTTGGTACGATTCAACAAGATATCCACTGCTTGTGGAACCATCACAATCAGTGTGTTGTCCATCACTAGACCAGCAGACTGTCTAATCGAAACAGCCGCTGCCGCTGTAGCTCTCAAACAACTCGGCAACGCTCTAGCTACCGGATCCAAAGTCGACGAAAATTAAGCACATGGACGCTGCTTATCGCCAAACTGTTGAGTCAAAACTGACAAAGCACATCCCTCTCTCTCGTGGACATACAATGTGAAAGGCTTGCTGTAGTCCGGGGTACCCAAAACAGGAGCCGAACACAACGCATCACGTAATTCTGAAAAGCTCTTCTGACATTCGTCAGTCCAAGGAATAGGAGTAGGAGTATCCTTAACAGTAAGAGTTATTAAAGGCTTCGCGAGCAACGAAAAATTAGGGATCCACTGTCTACAGTGCGACGTAATACCTAGAAAAGCACATACTTCTCTCTGTGTTGTAGGCACACTCATTTTCACAATAGCTTGAATTCTTTCTGGGGTCAGTTTCCTTACCTCCTTCGATAAGAGGTGACCTAAGTAGGTAACTTCTTGTCGACAATATTGTAACTTCGAAAGAGAAACCTTATGATGGAAATCAGACAAATGACGTAGCAACGACAAAGTAGCCTCTCTACAAATCTATTCATTGTCAGCAGCAACTAACAGATCGTCGACATACTGAATAAGAGCAGCACCATCAGGTAAAACCAGCAAATCAAGTTGTGTTTTCAAAGCTTGACTATAGATCGATGGACTCTCACAATAGCCTTGAGGAGCGCGCTTAAACCGGAAACTTCGACCTCCTAAAGAGAAGCCAAAGATATCTCTACTTTCCACGGCAATCGGGATGCTGAAGAAAGCATTCTTCAAGTCAATCACCGAAAACCATGTGGCTGTAGCCGGGATCAAAGTCAGTAAAGCGGTGATATCAGGCACAACAGGAAATTGCAGAACTACAATCTTATTCACCTCGCGGAGATCGATCACAAACCTATATACAGGAGGTTGTGAAGAATCAGTTCTTTTCAGAACAGGCAAGACCGGACTATTGCACACATTACCTCTCGTTTCCTCAATCACACCTTTCTCAAGCAGATCATAGATGATCGCCAAAAGTGCTCTTTCACCATCACTGGAAATACGATATTGCGGAATGCGTGGCAACCGAGCATCGTCTTTTATGCTAAAAATCACATTCCTGGCTAGCATCAATTACATACAAACTGACCAATCGTAAGGTGATATTTCAAACATATCGCATGACGACAATCCCACTTTCCGTTGTCCAGCCCACCAGAAATGACCAAGCAAAATTCAACGTTCCTGTTCGAACAGGCCGGACAGACCCATCATAAAGACCTTAACCCATATCAATAATTAAGCCATAAAGGAAGGAACAGAAGTAGATGAGAAGCAAGATGGAAGGGTGAGTGCATGTACCATAAACTCAGCAATTTCCTGCTCTTTGATCTCTATCTGACCAGCTGCTTTACAAGGAACTGGCTCAACGAGGTCAGCCTCGGGCAAGGGAGTCAGTTCGGTCAGGTCACATAGAAGTCAGCTAAGGTGTACGTGTCCCAAAGACTCGTTCGGCCGTAGTCATCAGCCTATGTGAGGGCAACCAAACAAAATGGCTGCCGTACACAAAATGGAACCCGAAGGTTCGAACGAAATCCATGAATACATAGTGTTCTCATTGATCGGTTATGACGAAAACACTCGTACATACCGCACTCGTGATTTACGGTCCGCTGACACCAAAATCGTCTATATCTGATGACTTTTATTGAACGGGTTCCGAACCACAGAACCTCAAGGGACCCATTGGTCGCTGCCCTTTACCTACCTATAAGTCCCCTAAACCTAGTATTTTGGGGGCACCCTGAACCTTGCTTCTTGAGATTCAGAAATGACAAGAAAGAAGATAAGAAGAAAGACCGAAGAGCTGTGAAGAGCCCACTGACTTGGCCCCAGCCCTACAGGCCTGTCTCCCCTCGAACCGGCTCCTGCAAAACCCTGGTGTGTCCTGCAGCCAGCAACCTCAAAAACCCCATAGGACCTGCCTGCCTTCACTTCCAAAGACTGCTTCTCCTGTGAACACCAGATTTGTTAAACTGCAACCTCTGGCAGCACCCGGAAACCCCAAATCCAGCCCACTCTGCACCCGCCTAACACATCCTGAGCTTGAGTGGCAAAACACCACGAGGAGGTCACCCGGCAATCCTGAACCGAGATCCGGCGACCCCTGACCTGCCTTAAGCCTCAGCTGACGCCTTCAGTCTAAATCAAGAAGGCCCCCCTAACCACAACTAGGAGCTGGTAAGAAGATTGGACCCTAAAAGGCACCCCTGCATCCAACTCCCCATGGCCTTGTGTGCTCAAACCAATGGTGCCTAACCAACCCATAACTTCCAAACTTACCTCTTGAAGTGGTGGTCGCACCCAGAAGTCCTTCGTCTCCATGCCTGCAATGCTTTTGCAAACCGGAGGTTCTCCATTGGAAACAGGGCATCCAACCTCAAAACAGCACCCTGCACCCGGCCGCCCTAGTGCTGCTGAGGGTGCAACTTTGGTGCTAATTTGTTCCCCCATTCGCCCTCAGCAAAAGTCCAGGAGCTTTGCTCCCACACCCCGTGGCCTGCATGCCAGCAGCCACCAACCGGAGGCCCCCTATCTCCCGTTGAATAACATTGGGCCGCAACACTCTGCACCCGGCCACCCTAGTGCCACTGAGGGGGTAGCAAGAGTGGATCACTGACCCTGGGGGACCCCTGAGTCTAATCCCCGAACCTTAACTCCCACAGTCGATAACTTACCTGTAAACCAATAACCTGTTTTTCATCGATAGGATCACATTGACAATTTTATTCCAAAAAGTTTCTAAGTGTGGAGTTTTGAAATCTAAAAATATTCTTTAAAAATCACATGAATAACCAAAACATATTTACTTACCTGTTTGCAGGAAATGTCCCAGTGCTGAATCTAGGTATCCAGCACTGAGTTAGAAAAGTAATGTAAAAAGTAATGTACATTTAATTTACTGAAAAATCCTATTAATTTCAACGTACTGTATCTGCTAAGTATTGCAACCTACTGCATTCCCTGTAAATCAAACAAAGTACCATTCCAATTGCATTTACAAACTGTTCTACAATCAGCAACGTATTACTGTAAAGTATTTAATGCTTACTTGTGCCAGGCTTTCTAGGTTCTAAAAATAAAACAACAGTATATTTTTTATGCAAAAACAATTGGTCTAGAGTTCAGTTCTTGAGTGTGTGAATTCATTTGCTGACTGAGTGTGTACATAAAATGCTTAACACTGTCCTCTGATACTGCCTTAGTGCTCGACCATCCTACCACAAATAGAGAGTAAGGTACTATCTAACTTTATCCTCTGCCTACCTCTGCGGGGTCAACTGGACTCTATGCACACTCATGTTGGTGTAGTATAAATAGAGCCAGTTTCTTACATTAATTGGTTAATATATATGGATCATTGGGTATGTATAGTACTTGGTCTAACATCTTTGCTAGATTATATAAGGAAATAAATACATCTCGAAGAATAGAAGAGATCCTTTATCCTCTCTATGGCCAACCGGATTACTAGGTAAACCTGACCTAAATATATGCACAAATGACTTTACCTGGGAGGATTGGTATGTTAGGATAACTGGCATGGTGTGCTATAGAAATGTTGTTATGCCCCATCACGTTGACTGACTTACCCATTAACTCACTCTAAAAGCACGGGACATGTTGGCCATCTCATTCCATGTTGCATTTGTTGAGTACACCCTTACCTGCTTGTCTGTCTTACTGGATGCAGTCCTTACGCTCTCTGATAAAACCAATTCTCTGAATACCCTGTTAGGAAAGCGTTTGTAAAATCTGCCCATAGGGTACACAAAAAGCAAGTGCTTGCTTCATAATCTAATTATTATGCAAATAAATGTTTAAGTGCTCATAACCCTACCAGGGAAGTTTTCTAGATCCCAGTTTGAAGCCGCTGAGTGCCTGGTGTCAGCTTCTGCGTCTTCTCAGACACTTTGTGGTAGTCTATCTGATTATTATGAGTCTAAGATCAAGACGATCCATGAGCCTTGTCCCTAAACCTTGACTCGGGCTTTAATGCTACGCAGTTTGACATAGGGACTAATCGAGTGCGCTACCATTTTAAGCATTATTTCTATGCCAGTTTTGTGTCATCTAGTGAAGGGTATCTCTTCTGGTTCACCTTCAGAGCCCTGCGATTCAGCCAGAGCCCTGATGCTTTAGGTCAAGTACTGCTGGAGCTTTGCAATAAATCCATTATGTTGGCCACAATTCCCAAAGCATGGAAGCAAGCTTTACTTTTGCCACTCTTGAAATCTAATGCGGATCTCCTTGTTATCGGGAACTCTCAACCTATTACTTCTGCCAATTAAGATTCTTTTAGAAGGCTATTCATTTCCAAGTGTCCTTTTCAATGAAGATAATCAAATTCTTGATGAGGCCCAATCAAAATTTTGACCCAGTTATGGTACAGAGACCAATGTGTCTTTGACAATTTTGGGCTCCAAGCCAACCGGGGAAATTCTTTCATCTTGATGCTGTTTGACATATCCACTGAAGCAACAATGCTAGGAATGCTAGAATTACAATCAGCCACTCAAGTCTGCCTGGGGCTGCACTCCATACTATTTTTTCTCAACCACCATGCTACTCTAGACAAAGGCCCGCCTTATGCAAATCAGTACTGATCCTGCTCCTCACTGGATCAGTCTATGCTTGACTGCGATGTGAGGCCCCCTCCAGTAGGGACCACAAGCTGCCCCAGACCGGTTTTGCCCTGTTTGGGTGTAGAATGATTCCTCTGGCAGTGAGCACTGACCCATGTCTGTGCACACCTGTCGCTCTTAGGGCTTCAACTGCAACAGCAAAAATGGACTGAATGCTTGGATTAATTTCAGCCCTTGGTGATTGCTCAGACTGCATTCTAGTCCATACTTTTTTAACCAACATGATGCTGTAAAGAAAGGCACACCATATGTAAATCAGTACCAACCCTGCTCCTGACTGGAACAGTCCATCCCAAACTGCAAGTGAGGTCTATTCCATAAGGGACCACATGCAACCCCAGACCAGTTTTTCCCTGTTTGAGGCTCATCAGTAGGGTGTAGCTTTAGCCTGTGGCACAGTGAGCACGGCACCCATGTCTAGGCATACTGATGGAACTGTAGATTTGAACCCGTGCATTTTCACCTTTCGTTTAGCCACCAAAAGTGTCATTTAACAAAGCATTTGCATGTCTTGGGGAGTGACCCAGGCACGATAGCTACCATTACCAAGATCTACCCCTCCGGATTAGTGCATGCCATCAATATGATCAAGAATTTGCCCCACATCTCTTGGACACTTTGGGACACTGCCAGGCCAGGTACTGGAAACCAGCATCTACTAGTCCACATCTCTCGCAACCTTTTTACCTAATTGGTAACATCAGGCCAAGAGTCCTGGATTGAAGGTAATCTGGTGCAAAACTGTAGCGATCCTGTTCTTCCATACAACGCTGATAAGGACAAGAATATGGGGCAATGGGTGTCTGACAGCTGGTCAGCTCAGATAATGATGGAGGGTGGAGACTCACCTTAGTGCATGAGGTTTGCTGGGAGGCTTGATCAGACTATCGCCAGCAAAGATCTTGTCTGCTCCCATCAGGTGGCTCATATGGGATTCCCCATCTTTGTTTTTACAGAGTTTTATATAGGGCAAACTTGACCCGGTACCGGGATTCAGAGCGCTTTACATAGCACCAGTTACGTTACATGAAGACACGTTCATTTTTGTTAGGCACAGGGAGATTACGCGATTTGCCAAGAATCACAGGATGTTCAGCGTCATTGCAGAGACTCGAACCTGGTTCCCCAGATACGAGGTCGACCACCCTAGCCATTAGTCCAACTCCTCTCTTGTATTTTGAAGGTCCATCAGTGTATAGCCTCTCACCAGAATCTGCCAACAAGAGTAATCATTTATAAAACTCTTGGATATGCTCTCCAATTGGCACAGGGTCAAAGCAGCTGTCTGCCCGGTAAGACACTCATTTGGTAGATTGCCTTGAGTCTGTTTCAGCCATGCTGTGTAGAGTGAGAACCGGCTCCGCTTCACTGCTGATTAATTCCAAAACACATGCCTACAATCTCTTGGGGGTAGGTCAATGCAGGCTACATCATTAGGTGTTTCTATGCTGAATGATTGAGCAAGCTTTACCCGGCTTCCTGGATAGTACAGGGTGATCACTTTTTTCAGCAAAAATGGCTTTAAAGCTCCAAGACTCCTCAGATATATTGTGGGACTAAGAAAATGCCCGAGGAATGCAGGCAGAATTGAAATGTTGAAAAAGAAAACAAAAACGTTTGCACAAACTGTTTTTAAGCACCATCTATTGGCCCCTCTAGAACCCCACACCACACAAACATGTCTGGCATTGTTCTCTGCGAAAGGTGGCAACCCTTCCTGCAGGACCTCAGAGAAGCCAGGGACCTGCCCCCCAAAGCTTTGTCTCTGAATAACTCCTGCAGCCTTTGATCCGTGAGACTTCATTCATGCCCTTCTGCATGATGAGCCCGCTCTCTTGGGCTGCAGGAGATTGTTGGAGGGTTCTGTTTCTGAAAGGGTTCATCAGAATATTGAGCCTGATCAAGCAACACTTAATGACCATCTAGGTATCAAAGCCCCACAGTGTCAACCGCTAATATTCTGGAGACACAGCTTGCAGTACATTCAAATCGGGGTAGCCACATCCATTCGGCCCTTCCCAGCTACCTGTCGGAGCCTGTATATGTGTTCGGCCTGCACCGGTGATCCTTTTGCCAGTCCTATCCAGGCCACTCGGAATATTTTTTTGTGTGAGTTTTTTTATGTCCCGTTAACTCGCCCTGAGGGTATCAGAGCACTTTAAATGACCATCAGTTGTGTTACAGAAGGATGCTGTAGAGTCGTTGTTGACTCATTGACCACGCGGACAACTGCTTTTGTAGGGAGCTTCTTTATTCATGTCTTACAGGCATGGTGGTCAGCAGTGAACTGCCCTCTCGTCCCCCAGCTCCTCCCTTTCCTGCCGCCCTCGGCCTTCCCTCGGGCTGGTCCTAGTGCCTGACCAGTGTGGTCACTGGGCACTGTCCATTGACTACATTACATCTCCCCCCTCGGTGGATGATGACACAATGACATGTCCCTGGTCAAGTCACGAGTTTGTTTCTTTAAGGTTCTTCAATCAGACGCAATGGTTTCTTAAGGGTTGCTTGAGGGTCAGAGTTGTCGCTCTCATTCTCGTCAGCGATCCCCATGGGTAGTGAGCTGTTGGTTGTCAGTATCTCGGGGTCTTCTGGCTCCAGTTTGGGATTGGCCAGTAACTCGGTGACAGTGGGTCCGCACTTTTTGAAGTATGTCACATTTCTGGTGAGTCTCTTCCCTTCGGTCTACGCGGTGATCATGGTTCCCTTTTGTTGGATCACTTTGAGGGGAACCTCGTTATATCGACAGTCCGTCTTCCGGTGCTGCTCTTATCTTGCCAGCACCCAGTCTCCTTCTTTTATTTGCGGGGGGCCGCATGACGTCGCTCATCAGCATAGTCTTTCATCTTTTCCTTCTTTTCTTTGTCTCTTGCCGCTATCTCTTCGTGATCAGAGTCAGTATCCAGTTCTGGCGCAGTCAGGTTCATCATTGGTATTCTGGTGCGCACTGAGCGTCCTAGCATGATGGTAGCAGGACATTTGCCCGTGGTGGAATGAGGCGTGTTTCGATAGGCCTGCAGCACCTCGTCAAGTGCTGTCTGCAGGCGCTTTCCGGTGAGTTCTGCTTGCTGGAGGGTCCTCTTGATCGTGGCCATGAAACGTTCAATCATTCCGTTGGCCTGTGGCCATAGTGGCGTGATCTTGCGGTGTGCGAAGTTGAGGTGTTGGGTGAACTCAGCAAAGTCGTGGCTATTGAAAGATGGTCCATTGTCCGACTTCACCACTAGGGGAATTCCCCATGCGGCAAAGACCTCTTCTAGGATGGGTATGGCACTTGATGCTTTCGTGGAGGCGCAGAGCTGGGCGATGGGGAATCTGGAGTATTCGTCCATGATGACCAGGACATATTGGCCCGATTTGATTGGCCCGAAGAAATCAATGGCAATGTGTTGCCAGACGCCCTCCGGTAGTGGGGACATTTGTAGCGATGCAGGGGGGTCTGGACGACTTACGAGTTGACATTGCGGACAGTCCTTCAATGTCGCCTCCACCATCTGATCTAGGGTTGAGAACCAGACCCTTTCGCGGAGTGCTCTTTTTATTCATGTCTTACAGGCATGGTGGTCAGCAGTGAACTGCCCTCTCGTCCCCCAGCTCCTCCCTCGGGCTGGTCCTAGTGCCTGACCAGTGTGGTCACTGGGCACTGTCCATTGACTACATTACAGATGCATTCATTTGTTTAGGCACGGGGAGATTAAGGGATTAGCCCAGACGCACAGAATGTTGAGTGTCCCTGCCGAGATTCGAAACTGGTTCCCTAGCTTCGAGGGCGACCGCTCTAGCCAATAGGTTACATCCTCTCCCCTAAGTTTTGTCTTTCTATTGCTCTGTGATGGAAGTTTTTTTCCTCCTCAGTACAAGAGACCTGATAACCATGTTGGAACAGTGTCGTAGCGAGGGTGCCATGCACTCTAACGCAATCAACAGAAGTGGCCCCCCTAGCCACCAGGCTTGGACTGGCCTTCTGGGCACCAGGTGTATCTCTGTCCTTGTGTGTGTGGGGGGGCGGGGTTTGTTGTTGGGGGCGTGCCGTGTCCGTTCCAACTGGCAATGCTTCTAAATAAACAATGCAAAAAAAATGGTTTGAACATACTCTTTAAGAAGGCTTTAAAACTATTTGTCCTTGTGTTGCTTATTTAGAAGTGTTGCAAGTAGGAACATGGCCAGCAGGCCCCCAGCAATGAAACAGGCCCCCATGACAATCAAGCCGTCCCCAGCCCTGCCATCCCACAGAAGCTTCTGCTAGCCAGTCCTGCCCTGCTAGCCCCTGTCCAGAAATGCTTAGAGAGAGTGGGTTTGCAGCTTGTGTGTGTGGACATCTGCAGTGGGCCGGAGCAGTGTTCTGAGTGGGGGTGCTGACCATCAGTGCCACCTCACCACAGTCATAAAGACTGTGAGCACTCCAAGTGCAACTCAGAGAGTGAGCACAGCACATAAGGCCAAGCGTAGCCGCGGCCACTCTGGGAAGCTGTGGTGCCCACAAGATTTGGGTGTTAAGGTATTGTGACTTATAGGGAGCACACTTCTGAAACAGCTACGCACTGGATTTTGATTGGGGCAGAGCAAGATCTTAGTCACGATTCCAACCCGTGATGGTGAGTATTAGTGACTGTCCTGGTGAACTGTGGTGAACGGACATGGATTGGCTCTCTTCTGTGAGCCTTGCACCTCCAAATGAGATGGTTCCACCCTGACCCCCATAAGTCCTTGGCTCAGGCAAATACATTAAATAAGAACATGTTTCCTCCAGACTTCTAGCTACTGTTGTTTGCCTCTTTGGATTAGGGTGGCCAGCTATAAAAGAGTACTCAATAGTTTGACGCTAACAAAAAAATGGATTGTGTCTCAGAAGAAAGTCTCACTCTCTCTCTCTCTCTCTCTCTCTCTCTCTCTCACACACACACACACAGCCAGGGCCCATCCCTATCGGAGGGGGGGCCACAACCCCACCTACAAGAAGAATGTCAGACTGAGCAAAGGTCAGCCTGACAGACACTCTCCTTGTTCAAGTCAGGCAGCCACAGGCCCCAATTAAACCCTGTGGAGGCCGCAAAGCTGCCAGAATCCCCCCCCCCCCCCCCCCCTTCACAAATTATCTCCTAATATTCAGTGCACCAGAGTTTTTTACAAACTGACAACTGCCAGAAGATTACCTTTCAAGAGACAAACTGTGATGTGAATCTGATGTCTCTGGTTTATGTACTTCAAGTTGTTAATAGGAACATTACATTAATACAGTATTTTCTCTATAGAGTCCTTAATGTAAAGTTTTTGTTTCTTTGATTTGATTAACTTTTTTCTATCTTTTCGAAACAATATTTAAGAAAGCTCGATTGTTATGTTCTTTCAAGGTCAAAACAATATGATTTTGATCTGTTGTTGCGGGCCCCTTAAAGGAGTTGGGCCCATAGGCCTGTCCGTAATTGACCTATTTGGTAATCCGGGACTGGGCAGCCAGGAGCTAGACATGCACTGAATGAGCAGGCTCCTGGCTGCCTGAGCAGAACTCTGCCAGGCTGAGGATTTCACAGCCCTGTGGGTGTGACCTCTTCAGCCTGATAGAGCTCCGAAGGCCCTCCACTTGTGATGAGGGGGAGCGTCATTAATAGCCTGGGAACTGGGCACTTCAGTGTTCAGCCATGAAGTGCCCAGGGCTGAGTGCCAATCAGTGACCACGTCACAGAGTGGGCTGGGGTCAACAGTCTCACTGACCCCATTCCACTCTGTCACGAGTGAGGGAGTGCTGCCTCTTCTCATTGGCTGGCCTAGGGTCAGCCAGTGAGAAGAGGCAGCAGGACCTACCCTCCTGGACCTCTGAGGCTTTCCTTTCCCGGAGCTGCAGCAAAGGTAAGTTGAAGTTTTTGCATTTTTGGTGCTGCGTGCATGCATGAATGTATGAATTTGTTGTGTGTTAGTGTTGTGAATGGGTGTGTCTGTGCCCATTTTTGAATGCCGCCCCACTCTCTGCTAAAATTACCGCCCGCCACTGCTCACACACTCCTCCCCTATAACCCTCTTTGTGTTGTTGCCACAGGAAAGTGAAATAAAATGAAATCATTTTGCTGGTGATGGTGTAATATGTTTCAATCATGCTCTCCGGTCCCTCTCTATCTGCTCACAAAGTCACCAGAAAACCTAAAAACAGATTTAAATAACCTTGATTAAACATGCTATACTGTTCACATGCTGTTCTCAACCAAGCCATGGCACAAGCATCAGTTTGTGTCTGGTGTGTGCCTTCTAATAAGCTGCCTAATTCTGAAATATTAAGCCACAAGAGACATAATGAACATCATAAGTATTGGAACAGGAGAGGTAGGGACATCAAGAGCAGAGTCATTTTGTCAAATAAAAAACTAGAAGGAGGACTATTTGACCCGGTAAATTCTTATACTATAAATGCTATGCGGCTAGGGATAACAATGCACTATAAAGCTGCATTAAAATGTAAAAAACCTCAATATTTTACTAGGGAAATGCGCTTCTTGAAAATGTGGATAAAGACCAAGGGGGAGATTTACTAAGATTTGTGCGCCATGTTTCAGTCACAAAAGTGATGCAAATCGAAGCAAAATCTTTTTTGCCACTTTACTTTCCAGAGCTGAACTTGTTTAGCGCTGGAAATAACGTGAAAGTAGCGCAAAGCTGCGCATAGATCTGCTTTGCATTACTTAGCGTTAAGGGGGCGTACCATGGGCGGAGCATGATTGCCCGGCTAAAATTCTCCAGGTTATTTGGGGACACTGCAGCTCCTCTCATACCCTTAGCTCCACCCCCACTGAGGCACTATACCTTTGAAACCTATAACATGTTCTAAAACCTCTACATGCCACTGGAGAGGATGCAGAGGGCCTTTATTTTGGGAGGGTGATGACGCAGCTTAGCAAATGAAGGACTTTCAGAGCTTCGGGGGGGAGGGAGGGGGTGTTGAAATAATTTGTCATAATTATTTATGAGCCTGTTCTGCCTACACCTCTGCAGACAAATGGTTTTAACAAACATAAAGAAAGGGAAAACCATAAGGGGGGGAGTAAAAGGGGCCCAAACAGTGACAAGATGAGAAGAAGAAAGAGTGTACTAGGGGCGTAGCTTCAATTGGTGCATCAGGTGCAGTGGCACCTGCACCCAGAGGCTTGAGGGGCCGACTGAACCCTTTATGCTATTATATGTATCGGTAAAATAGCAGCTGGGGGACCATTTCCTTCCTTGCACTAGAGCCCACAATACGCTGGCTACTGGGAGTGTGAGAGAGGGGGCTGGAAGGAACAGTGAAATGAAGAGCATATGAAAAGAAGAAACTGTGACAAGAAAGAAGGGCCAAAAGGATGAAAATATGAATGCAAGGGTGAACGGATTGCTGGATGAAATGTAAAACAACATTGCATGGGTGGGTGGAAGAAGGAATGGCTGGAAAGATGAAAGGCTGGATTAATGTGTGGATGAATGAATAGGTGAATCGATAAAAGGAGAGTGAAATGATGTATGGATGAAAAAGAAGAGATTATGGAAAAGGATGGGGGAATGGCTACAAGTGTGAGTGGAAGGTTTGAATGAAGGATGATAGAGTATTGATGCAAGGGTGGATAGACATAATGGTAAAGGATGGATGGATGGACTGAAACATGAATAGATGGGTGGATGCATGAGAGGCTTAAAGGATGGAGAGATAGATGGATGGAAGGTGGGATGAACAATGGCATTCAAGCTATGGATCAAAGTGGGGGTATTTTAATTTCCCGGCTACTCCCGTTAAGTGCTCCTAGCACAGCCCCCATTCCAGGTCCCCCCAAGGCCCCACCTCCTCTGCCATCTAAGGAAAGATTTTTCAAGGTGGTGACAAGGAGCAGGTCCTGGTTTTACATGAGGCTGCCTCCTTCGAAATGTGCCGGTGGAGGTGGGCAGAAAAGTCTCTGTGTGCCACACAAGATGGAAGTCAATATGTTTCGGTAGCTCGTTCATGGTTGCAGCCCTGCCTCTGGTTGATTGGAGGTAGTACTGCACCCTGAGTAACGAGTGCCCTTCAATGATTTTCCTAGTGACTTTTTTGAGAGAGTATTTATTTTTAATTGACAATAGGTTTGGCACTTTGCTAACAGAAACACCTAAAAATGCCCAGAAGCTACACATTCACTAAAGAGTGCAATCCAGTGCAAAGGAATGCGTAAGGGAAACATTTAGCAGTATGCATGGCACTGCCCGGTCGTGTAGAGTTAACTGAAATGACTTTGCAAAGGGGAAGGAAGGCTCGGAGTCTAATTACCTGGCATGGGAACAGAGTGCTGGCCAGAGCCTGGCAGCTGCCAGTGAACGCTCCACTGGTTATCACCATAGGAATGCCACCTTGTGATGCTGTGGCTCTGAGAACCGAGGCCTGCTTTGTTTCTCAAAGGTTGCTGCTGGTGCCTGCTTTCCAATTGCTTTTTTATTGACGCGCCTGATCTCACCCTTCCCTCCCAGAGGTTTTATCTGGTGTTTTTCTGGGCAGCAGCAGTGCACATTCACGGAGCCCTCGGTGGGTAGTCAGGGGGCAGCGTTCTCCGAGCCCAGAGGTACGGGGAGGAGGGGGCGGGTGTGTGTGTGTGGGGGGAGCGGGGGGGGGGGGGGGGGGGGTGGTTGCAATCCTGCCACGGCTGGCCAGGAGTATTTTGCAAAAGCTAAAATTCCAATATAAGGAAAAGGAACTCCTGCAGCGCTTCACATGGATTCAATTTGGAGCGCTATAGGTGCATTAACTTGTATATAAAAGCATTTGTGCAAACGCTCAGTAAATGGATGCTCAAAGGGTCACTGACATTTTTGAGAAAAGTGCCAGGGCGAGAGATTCAGAGACAGCCTCCTAGTTTTAGTACTGAACAATCTCAAAATGCTGGTGCCCTTCCCTAGCAGCCTCCACATTCCTACAAACAAGTAAACTTGATCGACTTTGTAGTGTTATAGAAAACCGCAGTGTTGAATACAGGTAATTTGCAGGTAGGGGGGGGCATATTTACAAGGAAATGTCGGAGCGTGGAGCGGCGCCAAATTTGGCAGCGCTGCGCTTCGGCATTTCCTAAACGCAGGGATGCGCCGTATTCCCAACAATACAGCGCACCCCTGTGTTTTCCCCTGTGCTGGCGCTATAATTAGCTGCCTAGCGCCAGCGCAGGCCTCCTTGCACCATAGTGCAGGGGTGCCTGCATTGCAGGGAACGATAGTTCTTGTGTAGGACAGGACACGTAGAAGTAGCAAATCATCATTGTTAAATGATTGTTTATGTGCAGAAAGGGACATCTTCCTTGACATAAACAATCATTAATGCGGTTTTGCTCTTTCTGTGTGCTGCAAAATGATAGACAGATAGAAAAAGCAAAAAAAGAAGAAATAGAAGTATTTCTCCTTGTTTCGCCATTCTAGCGCCTGCTATTGCATGGCGTTAGTTTTCGGCGCTGCCTCAGATTTACAGATTCATGTAAATCTGGGGCAGCGTCAAAAAGCAACGGGTGTTGCAGTGCCCAAAGCCACATCCACTTCACGCCCCTTTCACGCTAAATGATACGTGTAAAGGGGCCATATTTACAAGGCGGCGATAAGACACAAAAAATGGCTTACGGACTCTTTGCAAATAAAGAGGCGGGTACAGCACCAACATAACATCGCTAAAAGTGACGTTCTGGTGACGCTATCCGCTTGTCAATATACCTCATGTTCTCCATCACTGAGAAGCCACTGCTGCAGGATGGTTACACTGCTGGGATCAGATTAATATTAATTGATGCATTGAGTAGGCACTGAAGGAAGACGTCCTCCAGATTTAGTACTGAACCATCGCAAAATGCCAGTGTCCTTCCCACAGCAGCCACTGATGAAGGTACTGCTGAATAAAGCTCCTTCTGCTGAGGTCCTATACTGCTGAGAAAGTATTCCTGCCAGAAGGTCACACTGCTGGGAACCTATGGTACTAAGAAGGTACTCATGGAGTTAGCTCACGCTGCCGGAGTCCTCAACACCGAGAGACGATGACCATGCGAGATACCACAGGAACAAGAGTGCACTGCTGGGTGAAGCTGGCACTGCTGTAGTCCTCAACCACTCACTATAGTGTGACATCTCTGAGGTACTATCCTTGACTGCTGTTACCTTACAGGTGCTGCACTGGTCCAGGCTGAAGATGCTGGGCTGGTTCTTCCCCTGACTCTAGTCCTACCCTGACACTCTGGAAAGTCGGGCCGGTGGACATGCTGCTGTGCACAAGGGCCTCTCCCTTAATCCAGAACTCCAGAGGGTGGTGGCACTACCATCAAGGCACAATCATGGCACTATCATGGCAGAGTCACAATCCTTTCAGTGCTAGTGCTGGGTTGGCAACATGCACCTGGGGCCCTGTATATTTCTCTTGGTCTGGGCCAGCCCAACTACTGCTCCTGCTCCATTTGGTGTCAGGTGGAAACTGACAATAAACATCTGACTGGGGCTCAGAGTTGCTGGTTGAACCTACCTGACCTAAGGGGTGTGGCACACAGCAGAGGCTCTCTGCAGCTTTGGCCAGGCAATGTGGGCGCTCTACTGCTTAGACTCCCCCTAGCGACTGGTCATTATGAGGATTCGAGGCCTGGCCTGCTAATGTGATCGGGTGCCAAGTATCCAGAGAGCTCCCCCTAAACATGTGTCTACACCCCACTATTAACTCCCTGTAGGTCGAGACACTGGTAGTAGCCCCAAGCCCCATCCAAACAAATCTTACATTAATCCACAACCCACGGTCACTAAACCTAAGGGCCTCAAACAATGCGACTAGGCCACATTTGCGGTTATTACAACTATGGGTGTTATACATAACAGGTGTCCCTAGTACCCAATGCAATGGTACTGTTTATTGTCCTCAGAAGGATAAAAGGCTCAGGATTTGATCTTGTGTCCTGCATGGTGAACAGATGTTACCATTGAGCGTTTAACTCACTGAACCACGATGCTGGACATTATAGTTGGAGCTTCTTAAGCAATGACATAGGCTGGTGTGTATCTTGGATGCCACTCAACATACTTTGTAAGGCAGTCCAATAATTTTGCATTATATCACTACCCAATAAAACGAATAGTTGGCAGGGTGGAAGATGCCCAGAGGTAAGAGATTAGAACATAAGAAGTTAATTTAAATATTTGGACAGATTTGAATGCACTCTCTTTACACTCCAGTCTAGTGCATTTCAATGAAGGGCTCTGGCCGCGGCAGCCATTTTATATTGAGAGCAAGTGCGGTGCTCACTGCAAATTGAATTGGTTCTAGCTTTTCTTACATTTGTTTTACATTTTGAAACAGACACACATTCAAGCCACTTGTCTAAGATCCTGCTATATAAGCAAAAGGGAAATAAGGGATTCTGTGTCTCTTGTGCTGTCCTTGCGTCGCGCAAGGCAAGGCAGGAGAACGCAAAGACTTAAGTAAGATTTATAAAGCCAAACAAAGGGGCAATTTACACCATCAAGCGTGACTTTGTAAAGCAATAGAACGCAACGCAGTGAATTGCACGTCATTGTATAGCATTTCGTAGTGGTAGGCATTCTATGGGTGGAGCATGGGTGTTCCGTGCATCCACCCAATTAATTTGACACAAACCCAGACTTACTAAAATTAGTAACCTCAACCATGGCATAACAAGGAGAAATATCTTTATCTCTCTGGGGGCTATGTAGAAACTGGTTTAGCAATATATATATATTTTTAAAAAAATGTTTGAAACCTTTATTGTGCAACACAAGCATACAGTTATGGGCCCACAACCACCCGGGCCGGCCTCGAAAACAATTGGTAGCACAAAAAGCAAGGATAGAGCAGCCCGGCAGTCCCAAACAACAAAATATGGCAAGTGTCCAAGACGTGGCATATAGAAAGAGGGACCGCCGGGTACAGGAGAAGTTAGGTTAATTTTAAAGTTTGTAAATAAGAAGGATCAAACGCGGCAATCCACCGAAAGCACACGGCAGGCAACGAACCAGCGAATTAGCATCAAGACGAAGGAGAATAATTGAAAAAGCAGCAGAAAATAATACTCATCAGGATAATAGCACAGTCAAACAGTACATGCTGGCCATCGCCCGCCCCACGGACGTATTACACCCGAAACCACGAGAGTAACAGTATCAACAGCGGAGAGAGTATACAGCGCTACACCGAAACACCTGACTGACCCAAAATAGAAGGGGAAAAGTAAGAGAAATCAAGAAAAGACAAGAGAAATTAAGGCCCATAGAAACTGAAACTAAACAAAATCCCCACCCCCAACCCCCCACCCTGCACGCATGCGGAGGCTACGGCCTACCCCCCCCCCCTAGCAGTGTGCCTGTCGCCCATAATCAAACCTGAAATTTAGAACAGAAAAGAGAAGAAGAAAAGAAAAAGAAATAGCCTAATACACATAAGACCGGAGGAGGGCCACACGGATACACCCAGAACTACCTGCACATATCCCTCCGGACGCCCGCTCCCAGACCCCGCCACCAATACAGTACCCATGTTCAAAATCCCCGGCAGTCCATCAGCATCCCAGCAGTACAAGCGAAAACAGTCCCGACAGGAGAGGAGGCACCCTCAACCTTGCCTCCTGCGATGCGAAGCAGAGACATAGTCCAGCCTCACAGTAGACATCATGGAAGAGGCGAGCGAGCAAAGTGACCACATCCGAGTGGGGTGATGCCCAGTAAAATCCATCCAACACGCAGTCCTGTAGATACCAATGGTGCAGAAAGAGGCAGCGCACAGCAGTGATCCTCCAAAGTCGGCGAGCCCAGCCGAGAAGAACCGCTCCAGGGTAGGGGAGTAAGGCATGTCAGTAGCCCCCGGAGGAGTCGCTAAACATGGCGCCCGGCTACGTTTCCCCAGCCACAGCGCAGTTCCAGAATCTTCAATCCTCCCCAAGGATATTACAACCGGCACCTCAGCAGTATTAGGGACACGCACCCCCAGTGTGTCGATAGCAACCGAGGAGGAGGAACCACAGAAGGAAGAAACAGGGTGCGGCACAATATCCTGCTCTCGGAGGCGTCCGCGGGCAGGCAAGGGCGTTGCAGATAAAATCACATCCAGCCGGTCCCCCAGTTCACGGGCAGCAGTACACAGGGCCGCTCTCAGAGTACCCAAGGCGCCCAATATGTCACCAATCAGCACTGGCGCTTCGGGGAGAGAGGACACAACATTCCCCTGCACACAAGGCGAATCAATGCAGCACTGTCCCGGAAGCCGGCCGCTATCGCCCAACGCAATCCAGTGATCCCCACGCCAATGCACACCATGGCACAGCAATTTGGAGGGCACAAGGGAATCACACTTCATGGTCGCACAGTGTCGAAGTGGCGTGGGCAGACGCCCGCTTCTTCAATAACAGCCCAGGGTCCGCTGGCTCCGTAGATACATGCAGGCTGTAAGATGGCGCCCAGCACAGCACACTAGGAAACAAAGTAGCAGGCAAGCCAACCCGGGCTGAGGATACAATACAATGTTTCCCCCTCAGCGGCGGTGTCCAAAGCCTGTGAAGCAGTGTTGCGGGATGCAGGGAGCAAATACGTGTCTGCCACGTTACCTGGCCGACTCCAATCCGCCTGTAATGGCCGCTGTTGTTGGGAGCAGGACCGGCCAGTCGGAGAACAAAGACCCGGTCACAGCCGCGCAGCGCCAGGAGGAGGCGGGGGCGTCTTAGCACTCCGGCTGCCGGGATCAAGCAAAGAAGCACATCAATAGATCCGGGTTCGCCTCCCGGTTCCGCGAACGCCACTCGGCAGCAGGATAGACAGCAGGATAGGGCGGAAACCGGGAGAAAGGCGAGAGGGTCGGCGGAGCCGAGGAATCAGGCGGCCATCATGGTTGCGAGCTAGGCTCCTCTGGTTTAGCAATATTTGATTGCCTGACCATTGAAGCAGATATGGTAGTGAGTATGTAAATTTCCATGGGAATGAGGAATTTGGCATGCAGTTTTTCTTGAGGCCATGTGAACCTGACAAGGCAATGCGACAAATGTTATAGTAATTTTCTGGATGAAACAGAAAACTGGCATGGCAATGTGTTGTTATGTTATTATAAGGTACTTAATGAGCGCATGTACACCAAAAAGGTTCCTTGGCACTGAAGTTGATAGACACAACTGCAAGAAAAAGAAAATAGCCCTAGGCTTATCTAAACAGCCAAGTTTTTAAGTGTTTTCTGAAACCCGCATACTCGGAAGATGGAGAAAGTATGAAGAAGTCACAGCACCTATCAGGGGTTTCATGGGTGATCCTCATCAGTGAGGATCCCATGGCGTTTCACCGCTTCTTGGGTGTAGGGGGAGACCCCGTCTAGGCGAGCCAGAAGGAGGGGTTCCTTTGGTGAAGTTTATTCTCAGTCACCACAATCTCCGTTTTGTCGGAGTTCAGCTTCAACTGATGGCTGTGCATCCGGTCACGAATGTATAACATGGTGTCTTGGAAGAATTCCTTGGTTTCCATCGTATTGTCAATGGTGAAAATCAGCTGCATATCATCAGCATAGTGGTATATTTTCACCTTCCGCTGCTGGAGAGAGTGCATCACTGGGCGAATATAAAGTTTGAAAAGATGAGGGGATAGGGAGGAACCCTGAGGCACTCCACAGTTTAGATGATTTTTAGGTGAACAAAAGGAAAAAAGACAGACCGGTTGAGACCGGTCTTTAAGGAAAGATTCCTTTCAGTCAAGAGCAGTACCTTGCAAGCATGTTATCCTGATACAGTCAATCAAAATAGTATGATCGAACGTATTAGAGGCTGCTGATATAGCTAAAAGAACCAGTGACTGTGTAATTCCTCTATCAGCTTCTTTCCTCAAGTCGTCCATGACAACAAGAACAACTGTCTCTGTAGAACGAGCCGAGCGGAAGCAAGCCCGATGGGGGTTGAGGTAGTCAGACTCCTCCAAAAAGGCGCAAAGATGCTGAGCAACATGTGGCTCTAATACTTTTGCCAGATAGGGGAGTAATGATATTGGCCTGTAATTTTTCAAAATAGCTGTATCCTCCCCAGGTTTTATTTTTAACTGTGGGTATGACAGCCTCCTTGAAAGAGTCTGGAACCTTTCCTTGATTAAGGGATTTATTAGGAAGTGAGATAGCTATTTCAGGACAGCAAGAGAAAATTGTTTATTGAATCAGAGGAGGACAAATATGTTTTGGAGAGCCAGATTTAACTTTAGGCTTCAAGTCAATAAAGCAATCTTTACTGATGTCCAGGAAAGCCGAAAGTACCATAGAGTTACTGTCTTCTAGTGAGGTTGCAATTTTTATTGAACTGAGGGGATACTGTCTTTGGTGGACTTGGCCCTTTCTGCAGGGTCATCCCTGAACTTTTTGCCTTCCTCCTAGTCTTTTTTCCTGACATGGTGTTGGTGGTTTTAGGACTCTGGGCACGTTATCACTGCTGTCCAGCCTAAAGTGCATGTGCTCTCTATAGTAAAAGGTGGCAAGATTGGTCTACACCTGTTTGGCAAAATTTAATTTACCTGTCAGTCCCTTGTAAAGTGGTATCCCAGATACCCAGATGCAGTAAATTAAATGCTACTGGTGGGCTTGTAGCACTGATTGCGCCACCCACCAAAGTGGCCTTTCAAACCTGTCTCAGGCCTCTGCCATTGCAGGGCCTGCGCTCGCAGTTACTGCAGCTGTGACGTGGCACATAATTTGGGTGCCACGTCTATGACTCTCCTTTAACTACATATCAGTCACCCCTAAGGTAGGCCCTAGCTAGCCCTATGGGCAGGGTGCATTGTAGGTAAAAGGTGAGACATGTACCTTAATTGTGTGACATGTCCTGGTAGTGACAAACAGTCATTTTGGTTTTTTACTGCTGTGAGGCTGCCCTCCCATAAGAATGCATAGGGGGTTCCCTAATAAGTGCTTCAGTGATAATTTCTGATATGAGAGGAGCAGCCTGGTCAAGTTTGGTATGTTTGGAATAGTAATAATAAATGCTGCGGAATTGTGTTCGCAGATTTATTATTACTATTTTGGAAATGCCACTTTTAGAAGTTGTACAAAAGGGGGTGGTGATGGACGGATTATCTGAACCAATCAAACACTCACACCCAGTCAACAGATCTGGGTTTAATCCATCACCGTTCTTTAGCCCACTCTGCCACCCCAGTTCAGACATGGCCATATGCAAATAAGCCTGACCCTGTGCCTCATGGGAACAGTCCAGCCCGAACCGCCAAGCCATGCCTTCCCTGGACCGGAAACAAGCTTCCTAGGACCGGTTTCCGGAATTACAGCCGTCTTCAGCCAGGCTTGCTTGAATCCAGTGGCAAAGTTGCTCACTTTGCCACTGGATTCAAGCAAGCCTGGTCCAGGGAAGGAATGGCTTGGCAGTTCAGGCTGGACTGTTCCCATGAGGCTCAGGGTCAGACTGATTTGCATATGGCCAGTCTGAACTGGGGTGGCAGAGTGGGCTAAAGAACGGTGATGGATTAAACCCAGATCTGTTGACTGGGTGTGAGTGTTTGATTGGTTCAGATGCTCCGTCCATTACCACCCCCTTTTGTACCGCTTTGTTCGCCATAAGTTGAAGTTGGCAGGGTATGCTCAGACGTGAGTCCCTTGCTCACTTTGCCACTGGATTGCAATCCTCAGGGTGGGGCAAAGAAAAAGTACACATAGGACCTCTGGCCTTCTTTGGTGGTCAGTGGAGTAGGTACACAGGCAAATCACAGGCTCATTTGGACACACTTTGTAGCAGGGTTTCCGTTCTCCCACAGAACTGTGCACAGAGATCTAGAACCTGGGTGAGTTAGGGTGACCCAAAACTCACCTTAGTTTCAGAAATCCCCTTACCAAGCTAGCTACAGTGTCTCATCGGTAGTAATAACTTACCAATGACTTAGACAATCCAGAACATGAACTTAGGGTACCTCAGGTATCGTGGAACACATGAACACTCTTTCGTTATATAACCATTACAAACCAAAACTGGGAGGCAAAGAACACACGTGCAAGTTTGAAATGTTTATTTTTCAATGCAAAGTTCTCAAACGCAGTATCTTGTATAATATCAACATACATATTATAAAAATCGAAGTTAGCAGCATAGTCACTAATCCATAGTAAGCAAAAGGTGATAGCATGTTATGATGCAAAAATCTATAGAATTCTGTATCACCTATATTTCGCGCACCCTATTTAGCATATTATATTATATCTAAGAAGGTCTCATTTGGGTTCTAGCAGGGCGGGCCCATACCTCTAAATTTCAGTAGGAGTAGATCACATTAACAGCTACCAGCTCTCTGCATGCGAAGCATCAAGTGTGTTGATTCATTCCCTGTAACTCTATCTTAAACCCGGGTAGAGTCCAATGTTGGCAGCAACATTATTTGTGTTATGTCTAATGTGGTGCGAGGATCAGGCCTTCAGCAACCTTGTGTTAGGTTATTCTTAGAGGGTGCAGTTCTCAGTGTGCAGACATTTGTACCAAGTGTACCAAGCACGACTGATATCAGAGCAATAACATATTATTCTCAAATAAATCACATCTTCGTCTAGGTTGAAAGCTACCATAACAATTAGGTGTCGTGTGCAAACTGAAGCCGAAAGAAAATATGGCGTTTAAACTTTTAATAAACTCATGCTAACTTAACACAATATATAGAAACGCAGTAACCATATGACAACTTCAACAATAGTCTGCTTCTCTTTCCAGACAATGTGACTAAGCTGCTCATCTTCTGGTAGACAACTCTTGTGGAACAAGTCGCTCCTTCTTCCCTCTCAACAGGTAGGCAGGCTCTCAGTTCTCAGACAGACCAGCAGCTTTCCAGTACGATGTGCACGCTTGATGTGACATCCCCTTACCTCTAGGAATGGTACTCCATGGACTCGCTATCCGTTCTTTCTGCGCTGGATCACAGTAGCTTTTTGAGTCCTCTAGAGAGCACCCCATCCATGATCAATGAAAAAGCTTTGAACTAGAACATTTTGGAAATGTTTGGGTTACACGATTTTAAAACAGAGGATGTGGATGTTCTGTCTAACGTCCAGGAATCAGTGTGGGGTGTTTCCTTTTCAAATTACACGTAAGGGGACGACTTTCCCAGCAGGTAGTAATGAAGCTGGCTCTAAGTAGGGGTACCCATAATATAAGCACAATAAGTGCGAAGCTCTGAACCCAGCTTTCATCAGCTTTTCTGGATGGGCCTCTCAAAAGAAAGGCAAAGGGACAAGGCTCTGCAGAGGACACAACAGGGACCTTATCGTCAAACTCAGTAAGTCAAATTATCTTTATTCGATTTAGTTAAAAATCATACAAAGAACATATTATATACAATTAAAATACAATTAAACAATTTCATTGCAATCGAATTCATGTGACAGGGTGTTACAGTAAAAACAAAATTTAAAAGATCTATAAAAGCAATTTATACAGGGAAGTTTGCTAAATTATTTCATGTTCTTGATCTGGCTGCTGCCACTACAAAATTTGCCATGCAAAACGTAATGCGGATATTTTTCAATGATTGTAGGTAAAACATGGCTGGTCTCACCTGGGAGAAGCCAGCTACCCTTAAGATAGGTAACAGATGTGGTGCAAGCTCTGGTTTTGCTCAAGTATTAAAACTTCCCAAATAAAAATGAATACGATTAAACCTGAATTTCGTTAAAAGAAACCTGTGAAATGAATTGGTGACAAAACATAAGTAAGGTTCAAGTGCAAGTGAATTGACTAACAGACAATGACGTCTGACTGTTGGCTTTAACAATTCAGATTCTTCCCGGCTCATTCTTGCCCTTAGCATAAATTGTTTTTTTATGGTATCCACGTCTTGGATTGTTATGCCAGAAGGGTCAGTAAATAGATCTAGCCGTCCCAGGTCCGTAAAAGTTTTTTTCAAATAGGCCAACCATGGAATTACACTACTATGCTACTATGCTCCAAACACATGACATCTTTCATGATCAGGTGGTTAAGGGTTAATTCTGTGTTTAGCCATGTCTTGAGCCAGTATATTAGGGACGCTAGTTTTAACCTATTATGTACATAGTCCATTCCTACCTCCGCATGAATGGAAAAGGTTGGTGACGATTGGGGAAGGCACAGAAGAGAGCGTAAAAATCTATTTTCTGCCTTCTAGATGTTTTCCAAACGTGCAGAACCCCATAAAGGCGCGCCATATAGTGCCACAGAGGAGCATTTACTGTTATACACCTTTAAGATGGCTTCCATCGGTCTGTGGCCCAACCTTTTGGCAAAACCCAAGACGGCCGTTGATGTCCTTGTCACCGCTAGGCTTTTGGCCCTTACCTGGGTTCCCCAGGTGCCCTTATTGTCAAAGAGTACACCAAGGTAGGGAAAAACGGGTACTCTAGAGACTAGTTCTCCTTTGCATCTGAATGATTTTACCATGGCTCTTTTCTTTTGCTGGCCAACGACCATAGTGTGTGATTTTTTTGAATTAACCTTCAAATCTAGACGGTCCATGAAGGTACCAAATGCGTCCAAAAGCTGCTGAAGACAGACGCCAGTACGCACTATAAGCACTGCATCGTCTGCGTATAGGAGAGCAGGGATCTTAACTTCTCCTACACGCGGACCGTCTCTCGCAGCCCCCTCTAAGTGGTTACCTAGGCCATTGATGTAAATTGTAAATAGCAGGGGTGCTAGTATGCAACCCTGCCTGACACCCCGCTTCGAGTTAAAGCGGGACGTACATCTGCCTTCTTTTGTGACCCTCACCACAGCAAAGAGTTCTTGGTGGAGTGAGGCCATGAACCTGACCAGGGCCTCATCAATCCCTATCCTCAAAAGGGTGTCCCAGAGCTTAGACCTGTTGACCAAATCGAAGGCCGAGGAGAGGTCCATGAACGCTAGGTACAGTGACCCCTCCTTGGCCACCGTGTACTTTGAGATCCACAGGTGTAAGTTAGAGCACTGCTCAATTGTACCTCTTTTCTCTCTGAAGCCGTACTGGATGTCGGCCAGACCACCACATCCTTCTAGACTATCCCTTAGCCTAGCCAGAAGTACTCTACCCAATCTCTTTATTGCAGAGTCCAAAAGAGATATAGGCCAGTAGCACCCCGGGTCATCCCTTTGCCCCTTTTTTAATATGGGGACTATAGTAGAGGTCACCCATGTGGATGGGGCGAGGGTGCTGTTTGCAGCTGTAAATACATTTGCTAGAATACCGACCCATAGTACTGGTGAGTGTATATAAAAGTCAGCCGGTACCCCATCTGGGCCAGGGGCTTTATTCCTGGTAGTGGCACGGATTGCTTTCTCAACCTCGGCCCTGTTGAAGTGCAAGGGGATAGCCTCAGGGAAGGTTGTGTTAAGTGGTTGGGTGGTGGTATCATTATCTCCATAAACGGAACTAAAATGTGCCAGCCACTTATCATCAGGGATGACGCAGTCAGTGTCTAAGTTAGGTGAGTCAGAGAAATAAGGCTGGTTGATTACGGCCCAGAATTGCCTGCTGTCCCGCAAGATATCGATAGAAATTAGATTCTCCCAGGTCTCGTGTTTGATTTTATCCTGTCTGTTCTTAATGGCTCTTTTGTATTCTTTCCTTAGGATTGCAACCACTGCCCTGTCCCTAGGGTTTGCTTTAAGAGCCAATTTTAGGGATTTGTGGGCTTTTGAACAAGAAGCATCAAACCATCGGCAGTGTTTATTTTCTCCCTTCCTCAGTTTGACCATGAGGTTAGAAGAAACTTTACTACAGATCGTTTGAAAGGCAACCATGATGTCATGACCATGCGAGGATGGATTGTGGCAAATCATGATCTGGTCATTTATTTGCAGACCGATATCAGCATAAAAATCACTAGGGACCACGTTTGCCCACTTCAACCGTCTACCCTGGTCTATTGAGCGTAGGGCAGGTCCAGGAATGACCTGTCCAAGCTTAGGGCCCATAGGATCTCCCCATACCACCACCAAGAGGACGGGATTATTGTCACTAAGGGGGGAAGTGACTGTGCAATAAGAAATGGTTCGGTTGAGGATGGCTGGGGTCACAAAAATGTAGTCAATTATTGTTCCAGGCATGGTCCCCTTGAAAGTAGGTGTTCTGGCCTCCCCCTCCCTGTTCCCTAATTCAAAGAGGTTGAAATTGGCCAAAAATTCTTCCAGTTCTTCACCTGCTTTAGTGTGCTCAAAGTGAGGCACCTCCTGTCCCGTAGTCTCCGTACAATCAATTGGGCCACAACCATGATTACAGGGATGAATATTAAAATCACCCATTAACACATATTCATAGTTAGTATGAGTGTTTTGACTGAGTAGGTTTAAAAACGAATCCAGTGCGGCAATATTGTCACCACCACAATCCTTATTACCGGAGTTATAGAAATTGATAAATAGGGTACTCTAGAAGGACTAGTTTCCCTTTCTACAATCAGACAGTTCGGGGAGTCATATTTAATCTGTTTCAGCGACCCTTTAAGATCAAGTGAAAAAAGTGTCAAGAGGCCCCCCCCTGGCTCTACCTGCATTACTTGGACTTGCAGCTACAGCAAAACCTGCGAAACCGTCCAACCAAAGGCGGGATGAAGTGTCCCAGGTTTCCTGTAGAGCAATAACATTATGTTCTGAAATGAAGCTGACCCAATCAATGTCGCTCATTTTAGATCTAATACCTGCGACATTCCAGCTAAGGATTTTACATCCTACTGCTCCATTTGGCTTGCTTCCCCCTTCAGTCAGTGTTAACTCAGCATTTGGTAGTCAATCTGTAACGTCCATGCCGGACAGGGGGGCATAATGGTTACTCAAGATCAGCCCGCCATCCTCTATTAAATCCTGAGGGTCCTGTGGGCGGGTTATCAATGGGGCACAAGGGGCTACTGCTGATTGTGTCTTTGAGCCAACATTAGCATTTCTGCGTGCCGCTACTGACCTCATGCACTGCCATCTAGCTTGGTAATTAATTATAGGTACAGAGTTGGCTGGAGGTTGATAAAAGAAGCCTAGGGGAACGGGTCTCAGATGGTCCCTGTGGAAATCGCAGAACCGTCCCAGAACAGCCTATCGGCCAAATCAGCCCTACAAAAATTAATTACCACGCAATCACCGTGTGTATTTTTTGGTTGTTTACCAATCCAGCCCACCCTCCTTGCATGGATTATCATATCTGCGATGTTCTCCCCACAGCATTTCTCAGAGCACCACAATATCACTTTGGCCATAAGATCCCTGGTTGATTCCCTCTCCCCTTCCATAAGAGGGTCTACCCCAATGAACACTGCTACCAGAGGAGACGCCTCTGGGGGAAGGTTAAGTTTGTATGAACTTAGAGTGACCCTCCTCTGTGGGGGTGAGAACTTCTTGAATAAGGCCGGAGACTGAACTCCCGATGTGAGAGCGTTGGCCATCTGTTGGGGGGGGGGGGGTACTGGTATTGCACCCTGAGTCCTGGCATCTTTGTACATAATACTACTTGTGGGGAGTGTATTTATCATGTTGCCTGCTGGTGCCACAACCCCACCCGCTTCCTCGGGTAAACCTTTGCTTATTTGAGCGATATTGGAAGGTAGGGAGCTTACAAGTCTATCAATGAGGGAACATTTCTTTAGGAGGCCTTCCAGGCACGTATTAAGAGTGTCCACAATGTCTTTTGCAATTTCCACCAAGAGGGGTTCAATCCTAGCCACAAAAAGTTCCTCAAGTTTATCATCCAAACAGACCGGATTATCACTAGTGTGTTGCATCGTATTGACTTTTTTCCCTTTTTTCCGTTTATTTGGTTGAGGAGCCAGCTGGGGGGACATGCTTGGGGGTTTACCAGATGCAGTAGAGGGGGTGTCTTTGCTCGTTTGACCCAGAGGGGGGAGATTTACTATAGTGACAAGTGGTTCCAGTGGAAGACTGGGTATGTTCGTAGGGCCTGGCACAGCAACCTCCAGAGGTTGGGATAATGCTATAGTTCGCGGGGAGGTCAGAGCAATGCCCAGTTCTTGCTCTGCGTTGGCAATCTCCTTAGTTAGGGCCCCCACAGCAGAGGAGAGGTATGACATGATAGAGTTAGAATGTCTTGGTACCTTGGCATTTTTACCCCCCTCCTCCATGGTCAAATATTTCTTCCTATTACCCATTTGAAGTTGTAGATATTAGCTGGGCGGAAGCAGCAGGCGTGAGGAGGCGGCGTCCCGGTCAGTCAGGGGGTGCTGGGAGTTGTAGTTCCCTGCGGTGCAGCTCGTCCCCACTCGGCGGCCGGAATGGTCTTCGGCGGCGGGGGAGGCTTTCTGCTGGCTTGCGTTCCCCACTGTGTCTGCGGTGAGTAATGGAAATTGGCCCCAAAGCAAGAAGAGGCCCCCGCTCCCCTGGAGGTGCTGCTCGTGTTTATGCGCCTCCGGGCGGAAGCAGCAGGCGTGAGGAGGCGGCGTCCCGGTCAGTCAGGGGGTGCTGGGAGTTGTAGTTCCCTGCGGTGCAGCTCGTCCCCACTCGGCGGCCGGAATGGTCTTCGGCAGCGGGGGAGGCTGTCTGCTGGCTTGCGTTCCCCACTGTGTCTGCGGTGAGTAATTGAAATTGTCCCCAAAGCAAGAAGAGGCCCTCTTTTGTACCACCTTATCCGAAAGGGTTGTGAGACTAATTAATCCCAAGTCTCCCCATGACCCAGATATGAATATTGGTTTTGGGTGCAGTATGAAACAGTATGGTTGTGATTGAGTGCGTTTGAGAATAACTGTTTTGTATTATTTTATTTGTTAGGGGTCCAGATTAAAATGTTATATCAGCCTACCAGGTGTTGGTAGTGATCAATTATGTACAAAGGAAAAAAACTAAATATAAATGCAAATGTATGTTCTTGGTGTATGTTAGAACCGGCTGTCTCTAGTTGGCAGAGGTATACACTTCTGACAAATAGGGACACACCTTTTCTAGTCAGGGCAAGGGGATCACACCCTTCGATAACCCCTGCTCACCCCCTTGGTAGCTTGGCAGAGCAGACAGGCTTCTCTCAGAGGCTGTGTGTTAAGCAATTATGACCACATACAGTAATAAAGTGAATACACTACAAATGGACACGACACAGTAGTATTATAAAAATAAGTATTTTTATATAAGGCTTAGCACAAGACCAGATAACGACAAAAATGTACACAATCTTAATAAATACTCTGGGAAGGGAAAAAGGATAGTTCAAAGGTACTTTCTTCTTTAGCACAAAAGTCTTTAGTATCAAAGCAAATCTTCTTCTTGGCAATACAGTTCTTAGCAACAGGGTAACCCACACGGGGGCTACACAACGTCGAGGCAAAGTTAATCCAAAGGTTCGGCGTCGACCGCGAGGAGCGCTACGTCGAGCCCGGAGTCACATGGACCCCCAACAACACAGTACCTTTGGAAAATGAAGCACACGATGATCAGCGGCGTCGAGCAATCCGGCGTCGCGTCTTCGGTGCCGATCAGGCCTCAGCAGGCGTCGGCGTTGAGAGGGCACGAGGGCGATGCGATCAGCAGCGGTGCAGACACGAGGTCCCTTGGAGCTGGAGCCGTACTCCCACTCACTGGCGTTGCTGCTGGCGTCGGTCGGGCCCGGCGGCCGGTCGTCGAGGAAGCGGGACACTGGGGCCGTTACCCACTATGTCGAGCTGGATTCGGCGACGTCCGTCGGCGTCGAGGTTGCCGGCTCTTTCAGAGGTGCTGGATTCACAGGTTCCAGCAAATAGCACTTTAAGCAGATGAAGTCCTTTAGCCCTGTGACTTCAGCAGGAGACTGGCACTCTTCCAGTCCTTGGAGATTTTCTTAGCAAGCGTGAGAGTACACACACAGTTCCTCTCTCCTGGTTCCTTGGCAAAAATAAAGAAGCACTGCAGGATTCCCCCCAGCAATCAGCACTCTGGCAGAAGGGGTAGGCAAGTCCTCAGATCAGCAGGCCTCTTGTCCTTGGTTACAGGGTTCCTTGCCAGAAGTGATCTAAATTCTTGGTTCAGGGGTCCTTCTCTTATACCCCTTTTCGGCTTTGATCCCTTTGTCCATGCAGGGGAATTTCCCAACATCCTGGGTCTGTTGTGGGTGGAGCCAGGCGGAAGCACCTGGCCTATTCATTGCGCAGGGCTGGGTCCTCAGACGCCCAGCAGGAGGTGGAGCCAGCATTGACACTGGCAGGAGCAGAGCTATCGGCCTCCTGGCAGGAGGTGGAGCCAGCATTGTATCAGGCAGGGCAGGCTATCAGCAACTACTCTACCCCTACTCTCAACGTAAATGTCCCACTCATCCCACACTGACTCATCCAGACCTGTGGAGCCACCCAGCTCCTGTCACACACACACAAGACCAGCAGAAACCAGAAATGGTTAGACAAGAAAATAGACACTTTCTAAAAGTGCTATTTTCAAACCCAGAGTCCAAAAACCATCCACACCAACGGATGCGTAATTAAACCCCGAGTTCAGGGATATCAAACACAACATTGCACCATGCTCCCTGAGCCGGCTAGGATCATAGCATTAATAATCCCGGCGGCCCATTCTAACTAATGTAGAGCAGGCTACCTCGCAATAGTGAAGAACGAAGATGGCGGTAATTCACTATTAGGACATGCCAACTTGGTCAGGCGTGTCTTACCTTATACTTCCAATGCACCCTGCCCGCGGGCCTACCATAGGGGTGACTAACATGAAGTCAAGGGAAGGTTTGAGGGGCTGGCAAGTAGGTATACTTGCGCAGGCTGCGTGACAGCACTAGGCTGCACGTGGGTCTCGCAATGACCGACCCGTAGACATTCTTTTACGAGGCCGCTCCTGTGGGTGGCACAACACGTGCTGCAAGCCCACGAGCGGCATTTGTATTTACAAGCCCCGGCACTCCTGGTGCACTAGACTAGGGACTGACAGTAAACCAAATAAGCCAAACATGGATACAATAGACACATCAATTTAACATAGGGAGCACTTGCACTATGGCACTGATCAGCAGTGACACGGCGCCCAAAGCATTAACCAGCAAAACATCGAAACACAGTGGAGGCAAAACAGAAAAAAAATGGAGGAGAGACTCAAGCCAATGATGTCAGGTCGAACAGTGTATTATAAAAAAATGGCAAAACAAGTAAAGGCGTTTTTGATACAATAATAAATAAAAAAAAAAAAATAAAGAATAATAAAACTATGATACACAAATTATATTGTTGATGTGTTGGAATTGTGTATACATTAATGTTAAGCCCATACTAGATTTTTTCAAATAGTTAAAGAAATATAGGTCGTGAGGGCGCTTGTCTTATATATGTCCTGCTACCATTCACCATGCAAACACACACACTCTTCATACAGGTGGGGATGTCAGCGCGGAGTCTGAGCTGACATGTAAGCAGAGACTTTTACATGAGCACTTCTGTAGGCATCATGCTCTCACCTTGGATCAGGTAAAAAGGCCTGTCCAAAGCAATGGTTTCAAAAACAGTATGCTGTCAGCCTGTCACTCCCACTCCAAGTACATGTCCCAAATGATACAGACCGCAGTCGTATCCACTACAGAGCACTCTTTTAGTGCCTCTCCTGACGTCAGAGCCAAGTCTGGGTCTCGTGGTCTATCTTGGGGTTACGCTTTTTTGTGCAAGCAAGATTTCACACGTGCTAGGCTCAAAACAAAATCAAGATACTAGTTCCATATGCAGTTGGAGTACTTAGGGTAGGGAAGCAGATCACTTTACCGTGTGCGTGACATTCCGGCCCCAAAAATGACTGACGTCAAACTCTTCTTTGCAAATGATTTTTATTGGCTGAGACCACGGTTCTTCCTAATACAGGCCTGGGTGTTCACCATCTTTCTGAAACTGAAGTCCTCCAAAACCGAGTTATTTAGTACTTCGCAATGGTGGTTCAAATTTCTAGGTCTGAAGTGGACTCCCAGATATGACCCTCAGGCATGTTAGATGTTTTTGTGGGGCCTGGGTCAAGAAACCAAGAATATCTGGCACCATCTACTGTATTAGCCATATTAGATGACTTGTTATTAATAAATAGAGTAGGCTTACTTTACAATCTATAAGCAAATGGTTTAGCACGAGCATGGGGCCGTGGAAGTATGGGCCCTGGCAGGGCTTTAAGTGGGATGAAAAAACTGGTGGGTCTCTCAAGGGGGCGTGGCCAGCATAATTAAGGGCGTGGCTTAAAAACACACAAGCTAAAAATCTATGTTTAGCATAGTGTGCCGCTGTTTCTGGTATTGCATTCAGATACATGATACAACAAGTAACATCATACCTACAAGTCAGGACTATTGGCTTTGTCAATGGTTATTAGTTGCATGAGATAAATAAGCAGCTACTGTGACTTGTATATAATATTGAAAAAGCTTCATTTAAAGCCCTGGTGACACCACGTTGCTGCCCCTAAGCTCCGAAAAGAGAAGAGTAATCCAGAGAGAAAATGACTCTTTGAAAAGGATTTCCCTTCCCTTCGGAAAAAAAACCGGACCGCCTGTGCCAGGGCACAAAACAGAGCCCGATAGAGACCCGTTTCGAGGCCCCCTTTAAAAAACTGCCGGTGCTCAGACCCCTTGAGACCCGGCCCACTTAAAGCCCTGGGCCCTGGGGAATCACAACTCACCCTGCCCTCCCTTCTAACAGGCGAGATGGCCCTCAAAGGCTTCTCTCCGTGTGTGGACAAATACCCACATGTTCAGGTGATTTGGAGTTTGTGCCACCAGTTGAATATTCTGGCCCATGTTTGTGGTGGAGAGGGCAGATTCTGTTTACACCAGTGACAGTTGTGTGACCGCTCCTAACCAAACAGATACAGGTATTACATGGGCAGGATCAGTTCATCCTTCCGTCCCACTGTGAGCCAATGTGCGTCACACCTATTGCAGTCTAAGGAAATAACTCTGTTTTCTTGCCCATTCAGAGTTTGGCCTCTTTGCTGCAACAGATACACTTAGCTGCATTTGGGGTCTGTTACAATGACAACGTATGTTGCGTGCACATGTGAAACATGGACTAAGATTATGAACTCACTTTGAGAAGATAGGTGCCAATGCCATTAGAATTAATGATTCGAGCAGAGGGGGGAGGGGCGGGGGTTGTTTAAGCGTGTGCAGATGTTAAATGTCCATTCTCCCTGTTCTGTAGCGAGAACAACTTTTACAACGAGTACGAACGGGTGCAGGAGGCAGTCCCTGTTTTCTGATTCCGTATCTTATATGTTCTTTTCTGAATCTTAATTGCATACCAAGAGAACAATCGTGAATAGAGATGTGAGCTAAATACGGAACCCCCCACACACATCTCCCAGCACGCCCAGCCCCCGGTGCACAGCGCGTGCCTGGGAATGCTGGATAAATGGCGGCGCCAGGCCCCGGCTCCCCCTTCCTTGAGGCCTGTGTTTGCGAAGCCCGCTACCCCACATGCACTGCATTACTTCGGGATGACGGCTTGTGAGTTTAGTCTGCAGACTCCGGCAGCAATAAAAGTGGAACCGAAAATGTCATCCAGCGCCTCAGCGGGTCTCCTTGGAGATGGATGATTGAGGGGTGGGGTGAGCCACAGGGACCACCTGAGGCCTATCGTGATCACAGCATCAAACTGTATCGCTGTAAGCTACGTACTTGAATGATAACTTATGAATTGTTTTATTCCATTAATGCAACTGTTTCTAGGCGCTGTAAAAATCGCGGAATACTGCGCACTTGACTAATAACTTGCATTTTTGTACATTGCTGTATTCCATTCTAGCTACCGTTTCTAGGCGCTGCAAAAATATTTGGCGTTACTTCATGGCTCCCTCGAAGACTGCTCTCTATAAAAACATAGCTGAATTCTAGGCCCCTGGATGGAGTTTGTCTTGTCTTTTGTCTCATTTTATTGCACTCCCCCTTGGATTACAAATTCTAAACTGTCCAATGCCTGTTCTTCGGACCTGTGACACGTCTGGACTCAGCTCCGTCATTACTGACTTTTCAGCTTCCGTAACTCGGTGCGCGAGGGCCTGCGCATCGCATTCTGTACCTGCAGAGCCTTTCCTGGGTACTTCAAAGGCCTCCTCCCGAGAGAAAATACTTAATCATCTGTGCGCCTCGCTCCGCCCTGCAGCCAGGCATGTAGGAGGCTTTTGTGGGGCCAGGGGCCCATATTTCCTACAACCCTTTCTTCAGATTCCATCCAAGAAGCAGCTCGTGATTAAGTAAACATACAACGGGGCAAGGGAAAGCATGGTATTTGGCGCCACCTAGCGGTATTGGCTCGTTAGCTGCATGACAAAAGAACACGCCAGGCCTGTTTTCTATTGTGTAAACAAATACTGTAACAGGATGCAGGGCTTCATAAGGGGCGGGCCTGGGGCAAAGAGTTGTGGCATTCTTGATCAGTAAGTGAGTATGAGTGCCTCAAGCATTGACAATGAGAGGGTGATTGCAATTGGGTGAGTGAGAAAGAATGCGTAAGAATGAGCGTGAGGGGTTTGTAGAATGTATGAGAGTGAGTGTAACTGAGTGAGAATGAGTGAATCAGAGTAAGTGAAGGAGAGTGAGGGATAAAGTATGAGTGAGCGTGAGTAAGAGTGAATGTGAGTGGGAGTAAATGAATGAATGCATGAGTGAAAATCAGAGTGAGTGAGAGAATGAGAATGGGGGAGTGAGTGAGTATACGAGTGAGCACAAGTAAAGTGAGTGAGAAAGGATAAGTGAGTCACCGTAAGAATAAGAAAGTGTGAATGAATGAATGTAAGTGAGCATGAGTTAGTATGTCTGCTGTTGGCCCTGGCAATCTGAAGGTATTTCTTGGCTTATAGAGGTACCCTAGACAAAATACCTGCAGTGCATACTGGAGGCATCCATGGAGCCTGAGCCGGGGGCCGTGCCTTCTCTTACCTCACCCCTAAAATCTGGAATGATCTTCCGCTCCACTTCAGAGCCACCAGCTTCATCCTAGAGCTCTGTAAGCAATAAAAAATGTGCCTCTTCCAATAGGCCGAAGACAGACCAGCTCCCGCCTCCTTAGGCCTGCCAAACAACTAAGCACTGTATGACATATGAAAGTGTCTCAAGGTTTATTGTTTCATAGGAAATTTACAAAAAAGCACAATAAATTGCCATGGGAAGGGGAACAGGGAGGCAAAAGACCAGGAAACAAAAAAATAAGGATTGCTTTTTATATATATTTAGTTATAAGGTCAAAAACAAATAAGCAACCATAAATGCACTGTGTTATAATAAATGTCATGTAACCAGTGATAGACTGTGCACAAGTGCTCTTGAAGAAGTGAACGGTGCTGATGACACGTGAAGGAGCATATACAGCGGGAAGGAAGGCGCAAAAGGTAGGTTTTTATGTACAGTGTGCTCTTAATGATGCCCGTACATTCGGTTCAATTTGAACAATTAATTCTTCTGGGCAATGACGAGGGAGGGGCCATGAATTACGCTGGGGGAGTCGACGGCGTTTCGGCGTTTAGACAATGTTAGGCCATCATCAGGACCAGGTTGCAATTTTAAGTTACAGTGCTGTGAGGTAAGGACACTGATGGCAAGGATGAAAAGGCACTTGGGGTTAGGGGGGCTTCTGCAGGATACATAGGCTGGGTGCTGGGACGTCAATGCGATCAGTTCCAACCCAAGACCGGTGTCGGGTAATTCAGCTGTGACGCAGGGCAGGCGACATTAGAAGCGGGCGGCAGGAACACAAATCAGGCCGAAGCGGAGTTCCGAGGGCCGAGGCCGTGCCTATGACTTGCGCCACTGGTACCTGTCCAGTGGAGGGCTACACGGGAGCTGTGTGGGAGAAGGCGCCTGTAGGAGAGTAGGGTCTGCAATCCTATGATCACCCAGATTTTTTGCTTTTGTTTCACTGGTTTACGACTTTCTCTGGCTGTGGGCCTTGCAATCAGACCCACAGCCTGGCTATTCTCTTTCTAAATTACAACATGTACCCTAGGTGCATTTACCAATTGGTACTGGGCCACCTTATCAGACCCTGTAACTCAGGGCATAGGTGTACCCAGGGCTGCCAGGGGCTGCAGCATGTATTATGCCACCCCTGGCTGGCCTCCTAAATTTGACACAACTGGCTGCATGACAGCTGGGGCAAAGTCGTGTAATCGCCCTTTGCTGTAGGTGTAGTATACCTATACCTAACCCTAAAATGGACACACAGATTCCTATCAGTCACTCCTATGGCAGGCCTTGACAATCCTGAAGGCAGAGTGCTTGGAATTGTGTGACATGGTGCTCTGGCATGAGCTGAGCCTGTCTGCAGCTTGCGGAACCAAGTCCTAATAGCTGTTCCATGATATCGCATACCATATACTCTTAAGTGCATTATAATCCTCGCGGTTAAATGCTAACTTTGGTATTGCTTTATCAAAACATGTCGAGTAAGGTGTCATACGAATTGGAATACTAACCCCTCGCCAATTCTGGCGACGGGGTTAGCATTCCACCCTTCTAGAGGGACACAACATGTATGTAACTGTGAACCCCGGTTAAAAGTTAACTGAAGCCTCAGCTCCACAAAATGGATGCTGCCACCACAGACACGAGTCTGACCTCCTGCTGCTGGGAGTCCTTACAGCGAGGGAGGCCTGGACAAAGGGTTTCCTGTCCGGGGCGGTGCTAGCACCGTCCCAGACATGGTTTTGTGTATCCTGGGTAGGCAGGGCTTTTCAGGAAGGTGACTGCTGAGTGGCACCCCGGTGCTCACTACGCATAGGCCGGTCAGAACCAGTTCCAGGGGCACACCAGCCCCTGGCCTGGGGAAAGTCCGGCATGGCAGAGGGGTGTAACCACCCCCCTCCTAGTCCCACCCATAGGCAGGACCTAGTCACCGGGTTAGCCCCCTTTTCTAGTATAAAGATGGGAGCGGGCCCCCTGTTCAAATTAGATCATCTTTGGAATCAAGACACGACTTTCTGCGAAAGGACTTCAAGATTTCCTTCTTCAAGATTCTCCCTTGTGGCTAAGGAGTAGTCACCCTGCATCAAGCGGGCACCATCCTAAGAACACTGCGGTCTGCTGCAAGTCCTTCATCACGAATCCGACGACCCAGCTCGACGAGACCCGGCTTCCCTGGCACCTCTGACCTCTACTCACCTCTACAGCAAAGCTGAGAACCGTGAGTGCCACGAGACCTCGAGGGACCGACGATCGCCAAGACTGCACGACTTCTTTGTAACAAGCCCACCGAGTCTTCCACTGGTGAGTGCTTTGGGGTCCGAGAAGCCCCAACCCTGAGCAGCTCCAGCACCGAAGATCAGCCCTCCAGCATCTCCACGATCTGCGTGGGGCCCTTCTGCTTTTGCGTGCTCACCGCGCTGTGTGGCTACTAGCCGGCTGGCTTGTGGCCTTCTTCACGACGCCCAACGACATCACTGCTGCTGGTCTGGTTGCTCCAGACTGGCCCTTGCTTCCTTCTTCAAGAGAGGCACCCCGGACCCTCCTGGTCCACTCCAGACGCCATTTTAGGTCCACCGCGTGGGCTTGAATTTGCCAAGGCTTTGTTGCCCAATCCTGGGTCCAGCGATGCCGACAGCTTCATCCATCGTGGGACAGATCGCTCCTCCATCCTGGTCGCCGACAACGCCTCCTGGTCCGTGAGATCTGCGATCACAGCGTCACCCACTCACCTAGTCGAGGTGGCTACCATCCGGTGCCCTCCTGGTGCCCACTGACTACTGGCTAGTAGTCTCGAACTTGGTCCCCTCTGCTTTCAGGTGTCATCTTCCTTCGATCCAGGCTTGGATCCATCGAACTTTCTTCACTGGTCGCCTGCCAGCAACTTCTTTCTTCCAGGCTCCTGGTCCGTCAACGAGGATTCCCGATGTCCTTTGAGTCCTATGCAGCTGCAGCCCCTGGGCTAGGTAACTTCGGCATTTCGGTGCCCCAGCATAGCCTCACTATCCAAGGGTCAGAATCCACTTTCGTTTTCCTCCTACCAGGTCGGGTTCGCCCGAGAACACTAACTTTGCAATTCCTAGCTACCATAGACTTTGTCCCGCATCACGCGTGAGAGTGCACACTCTGCACCCGAGTCCCCTGGGTCTCCTAGAAGTAATCTAACGATTCTATAGTCAAGTCCTAGCGATTCCAAAGGCTATTAGTACTGTACTTACCTGCTAGTAATTTCGCATTCCACTTTCTGAGTATATGGTTTTCCGTGCCCCTCGGGCATTTGTATATACTGTGCTAACTTAAGTATTTTTGTAAGAGTTTTGGTTTGTGCTTAGTACCCTGTCCTCATAAAGAGTACAGGGCTGTTGTGATTCTTAATAAATAACTGTTTATTTTCATAACACTTGTGTGGTGTCCTTTCACTGGGTATTCAAGGGGTATATGTGTGGTAAACAGCTGGCTTAACACGCCCTCTCGAGTCTTTAGCCTTAGACTGCTCGTATCCACGCTACTAGGATAGCTGGTCTATAAGGTTGACTTACAACCAATCATCAATAAGGGTTGCTGGACTGATACATAGTGTTCACTAGAATAGTGAGCACTGCATATCAGGCCACCTTCTCACATTGGTGAGCAGCGGTTGGGATTTGAGCTTGCTGTTGTTTTACCACACGTATCCTAAGAATATCTTGTTGAAAGATCACATAAGTACTGTTAGTACATATAACTAAGCTTAGAATACTCTGAGTTCTACTGAACCAGCTGTTGCAGCTCCTCAAGGCTTAGCACACCTTGGCTGCAACTCTTAGCAAGGGATCAGTAGGTAAACACATAGTGTAGGTAGGTGCATCACTTACACCACACTAGAAACAGTATGTCAGACAAAGGAGGAAACTCTGAGTCTCCCCTTGTGTCAGTGGACCCTCCACAGGTCCTTCCTTCCAGATATACTGTGCTTAGCTTCCATGAGTTACGACAAGTGTGTACCTCTAGGAAGATTAAGCAAGGGGCTAACCCCCACCACCTCCTTTCTGATTGGTCTCCTGGAGACTTATGATGCCAGAAAGGCTGAGAGACTTCTTAGCCCTTCTAATCCAGATGGAGGTATGCCTCCCCTTGAGGGAACCAGAGGAGACCCTGACCTAATCCACCTCTCCACTGAGAATGAAGATGGGGAGGAGGATGAGGATGAGGATCCCTCTGGGGATGAGGCAGACAAGGGACAGGTAGAAGTCAGTAGACTAACCAGGTCCAACTTAAGCAAACATGACAGTGGTACTGGGGGACCCCTGGGGCCACTATCAGGTCAGCTTAACATTGGGAATGGATGAGCCAGATCTCTATCAAGAGGCTCTGGCAGATCCCTTCAAACCAATGGCTCTCACAACTCTACTCAAAGAGGGATGACTTCCCCTCAGAGGAGAGTGTATGAAGCTAAAGAAAGGGCAGCCAATCTGAGGATTGAAAGGGAAGAACTTGCCCTGGCCAAAGAGAGGCTTGCCTTTGCTAGAGAGCAACAGTTAAGTGGGGTAGTCCCCACTGGTGGCAGCATTGTACCTAGCAATAGGGAAAGGAGTTTTGACACAAAACACCTGGGTAAGATAGTGCCCCCCTTTAAACAAGGGGATGACATCCACAAATGGATTACTGCTTTGGAGAGGGCCTGCACTGTGCAAGGTGTTCCCCAGAGTCAGTGGGCAGCTATCTTGTGGCTCTCCTTTGAAGGTAAAGGTAGAGACAAGCTCCTCACTACAAGAGTGGAGGATGCTAACAATTACCAAGTCTTGAAGAATACACTGGTTGAAGGGTTTGGCCTAACCACTGAGCAGTACAGGGTGCTGTTCAGGGATACCCAGAAAACTCAGTCTCAAGATTGGTCTGACTTTGTAGATTGTGCCACTAAGGCTTTTGAGGGCTGGTTGCTGGGCAGTAAGGTTACTGATTATAAAGGATTGTACAATTTGATGATGAGAGAACAAATTTTAAACAATTGTCAGAACCAGTTGTTGCATCAGCATCTTGTTGACTCAGATCTGACCTCTCCCCAAGAATTGGGAAAGAAGGCAGACAGATGGGTTAGAACAAGAGTTAAACAGAACCAGGGCCAGAATCAAGGTGGTCAGAAGAAAGCAGACCAGAAGGGTAAAGATTCTAAGGGGGAACAAAATGACAAGAAGTCTTCGACAGGTCCCCAACAACCCAAAGAGGGTGGGGGTCAGGCTCCCCAGAAGAAGAAAAACCAAGAAGGCCAATCTAAAAGGTGGTGCCAATACTGCAAAAGTAAAACTCACTGGTTTAGTGAGTGCACCAAGAAAGGAGGAGGGCAGACTCCTGCCACTGCAGCCCCTAAGGCACCTGTGCCCCCTAGTACAGTCAGCAGTGGTAGTGCACCTCCCAAGGGTTTAGTAGGGTTAACCCTGGGTTCTGAGGGGTGTGACAACTTAGTTGGTACATTCACTCAGGCTGTCCTTGTTTGTACAGGGGATGTGGATATGTCCCCTGACATAAGTCCCAATACTTTGGGCAAATACAGACAGACACCTTTCATTAATGGAAAAATGGCTCAGGCCTATAGGGACACTTGTGCCAGTGTCACAATGGTGACACCTAACTTTGTGGACCCTGGACAGATCATGCCAGGTACAGAATTCCTGGTGACCAATGCAAGCAATGTCAGTACCAATCACAGTATGGCAATTGTAGCTTTCTCCTGGGGAGGGGTAACTGGCCAAAAGAAGGTTGTAGTTAGTTCAGACCTCCCAGTGGATTGTTTGTTGGGCAATGATTTGGAGTCATCACAATGGTCAGAAGTGGAGCAGAGGACTCACATGGAAATGTTAGGCTTGCCAGCACATGTGTTTGCTGTGACCAGGTCACAGGTCAGGAAATGCCCCACTGAACAGGTGCTGGATCCTGGAACAATGGACCAGACACCTCCCAAGAAGAAGAGCAGTAGGGTTAAGGCTGTGCCTTCCCCCTTGCCCCAGGTTGAGGATCAAGTCTCAGAGGAGGCTGACCTACAGGAATTGAGGGAAACTGAGCCCAGAGAGTTTGAACTTGATCAAGTTGAATTCTTGGGTTCAGGGGGACCCTCAAGGGAAGACCTGGGGAAGGACCAGTTAAGCTGCCCTTCTCTTGAACCCCTCAGACAGCAGGCTGCTGCTGAGGCTGCTGGGAACGCCACAGGTACCCGCAAGGTATACTGGGAAGATGGACTCCTGTACACTGAGTCAAGAGACCCCAAGCCTGGCATGACCAGGAGGCTGGTTGTACCCTTGTCTCAGAGAGGTTTCCTACTTACCTTGGCCCATGAGATTCCCTTAGCAGGTCACTTAGGCCAGACAAAGACTTGGGACAGGCTTGTCTCACACTTTCACTGGCCTCACATGAATGAGGATACCAAGGAGTTTTGTCGCTCCTGTGTCACTTGCCAAGCCAGTGGTAAGTCAGGTGGCACAACAAAGGCCCCCCTTATACCAATGCCTGTGGTGGGGGTGCCCTTTGAAAGAGTGGGGAATGACATTGTTGGTCCAATGGAACCCCAGACAGCATCAGGGCACAAGTTTATACTGGTGGTAGTGGATCATGCCACCAGGTATCCTGAAGCTATTCCACTTAGGACCACTACAACACCTGTAGTGGCAAGGGCCCTAGTTGGAGTGTTCTCCAGAGTGGGCTTCCCTAAGGAGGTTGTCTCTGACAGAGGTGCAAACTTCATGTCAAGCTACTTAACTGCTATGTGGAAGGAATGTGGTGTCAATTACAAATTCACTACACCCTATCATCCACAATGCAATGGGCTTGTTGAAAGGTTCAACAGGACCCTAAAAGGGATGATTCATGGACTACCTGAAAAGCTCAGGCGTAGATGGGATGTCCTGATTCCCTGCCTTCTGTTTGCTTACAGAGAGGTCCCACAAAAGGGGGTTGGCTACAGCCCTTTTGAACTTTTGTATGGGCATCCTGTGAGAGGCCCCCTGTGTTTGGTGAAGGAAGGATGGGAGAGACCTCTCAAAAAGCCTGCAACCAGCATAGTGGACTATGTACTTGGTCTCCGCTCCAGGATGGCTGAGTATATGGAGAAGGCATCAGAAAACCTTAAGGCCAGTCAAGAACTTCAAAAAGCTTGGCATGACCAAAAGGCTGTCCTGACTGTTTATCAGCCTGGACAGAAGGTGTGGGTGTTGGAGCCAGTGGCCCCAGCAGCACTCAAAGACAAATGGTCTGGGCCCCACACAATTCTTGAGCAAAAGGGAGAGGTCACCTACCTGGTGGACCTTGGAACTCCCAGGAACCCCCACAGGGTGCTCCATGTCAACAGGCTCAAAACATATGTCAGTCAACAACAACAGTCCTAGTTCTTATGGCAATTTTCCATTGTGACATTGTAAAACATCTCTGGCCCACGTGCCTAGTCCAAAGGGGTTTCCTTAATTTTAAGAAAATCCTGAGATGCTTCAATATATTGCCTTTTAAAACAACAACCTCTCTGATTGAAACAAACAGGACAGCACAAACAAAAAATGTGTGAAAAAGCGAGATGGCACCTCACGGGCGCACCACCAATGGGGCCCCTGATTGGTACTCACCAGGATGGCCCTGTTCTCATCATTGGTGCCATCAAGCTAAAACCAAAAAAACCGTGTCTCGAACCTCAAAAGTAAAAAGACAGTGAATGGTGCAGTGGACACAACTTATATGTGACAAAACTGACAACATTTAACATATAAATCACTGTGCAACTGGGACCATAAACTTTACTTTCATTCCCTTCTCTGTTGCAAACCAATGAACACACATATATTAAAAAGGAAGAGAGTAAATACTACCTATCGATTTACTCTCTACTCACAGCCAACATGTTTCATTGCCTTGGTTTCTATCAGGCAATTTCTTCAGGGCAAAATATTTTGAATGCCACTGCAAGAGACACTGAGGCTTGGGTGCTGTAACAAAAACAAATAAAAATGTGGTCACCTGCAATCCCCCTCTGTATTCTGCAGCTTAGAAATGTCAAACCACCATGCTATATTCAGAAAATGAAATGAATGAAAAGGAGTCTATTTACCCTGCTTATAGTTTTGCCTCTCATACCAGTGATGAAGAAGAGATAAAAACGGAGTCCAGCCCCCTTAGGTGGGCATGGTCCTGTCTCCCCGTTCGAGAGAGTAACTGTAATTAAAAAACATACACAGGGGGTATTACATTACTTCAGTGTAGGTGCCAGTTCCCAGTTGGCGCTTTCTAGACCTCCAGAGTGCAGCCCTGCTAGATGTTGAATGTTACCGGTAGAGCAGTAGCGGTAGGCGTCCTCTCAACCCTCGATCTCCGAACGAGTAAGTTTCTGTGTATTTACCAATTGAGGAGCGTTCGGATTGGTTCAGGCTGCCGATTTTCCGTGGCTCTGATTGGTTCCCGGGATCACGTTCCGCTCATTTCTATTAGTCAGCATTATCTGTTGACATGGAGACCGGTTTACGTGTCAGGACTCAGACTGTCCTATTATTACATGCCGGTCTTCGGTGGAAAGTCACGGCCATTTGTAAATGGACACATTAGTCCAGGTTAACATTGGACATATCATGCGTTTATCATGTTTAGTGCGCGCCACCGGTGAAAACGACCTATCTATGTAGTTTTCTTGCCCCGCTTTTCATTCATTAAAAAAATTTTTGGGAAAAAATTTTTTAATATATTAAATGGAATCATAATATATTAACGATTTATATTAGCTACTCACCCCGTTTTAGTAGGTGTGGTGTGGAAAGTTTAAAGGCTTTATCACTTACTAGGACAATTCAAAACGTGTTTGTGAGAGTCAAGGTGTTACTAGAATGGAGCAAGAGGTTTATTAATATAGATGTTATATATATTAGTTTTGGGAGGAGAACCACCAGTCAACTAGGACAGTAGAACACTATGCTGGAAGGCAGCTCTTCAGAAGATTAACGCAACTTATTCCATTCTAAAAGTTCGTTCAGCCCTTTCTGCTCACTCTGTTCCTGATATATCCAGCGGGCTTCTTTATTGATTAGTCGTCTTTCCACCGACTGTGCATCGCCCATCACTCTCTCTAACACTACCCAAGAAAAGGTGTGTTTATTGCGGTGGCAGTGTTGCACTAACTTTGTAGTCAGTTTTCCATTCCGTATCGTACTGACATGTTCTTGGATGCGGAGTTTGATCTTCCGTGTGGTGAGTCCAATATACTCCAGGCCACACTCGCATTTCAATCTGTATACCACGTTGGTGGTATTGCAGTTACTGAAGTGGTTCAGTGACCACGTCCTCCCCGATTGCAGCGTCACAGTGGTTGTTTTCTTAGTCATTGGACACACCGAACAACTCCCGCATGGGTAATGTCCGTTGGGGATGGTGGTGTTCTCAATTTCCCTTCTTTCCACACTTCGGGTGTGAACGAGTTTGTCCTTCAGGTTACTCGCTCTTCGGAAGGCAAACCGCGGTTGTGGCATCTTGAAATCCACTGTAGAAAGCAGGGACCAATGTTTCCTGATCGCCTGGCGGATCTTTGTGGCCATGGGATCGTAGGTCATGACTACAGGTAGACAATCTGATTTCTCTTTAGGTTGTGTCTCTAACAAAGCTGCTCTGGGTGTATTCAAGGCTCTTTTCTGGGCTTGCTTGACTACTCTCCGTGGGTATTCACGTGCTTCCAATTTCGAACTGAGAGCTCCTGCTTGTTCCTTATAGAGTTCTGTTGAAGAGCAGTTTCGTCGGTACCTGAGGAATTGTCCTACCGGGAGATTGTCCCTCAGTGCTCTCGGATGGTATGACCGGTATGACAATAATGAATTCCTATCGGTAGGCTTTTGATGTACGCTTGTTCTAAATCCTCCTCCTGATGCCTCAATTTCAAGATCCAGATAGACCGCCTTCGTGTGGTCATAGTTCCAGGTGAACCGCAAACTCATGTCCTGAGTATTTAGCCAGTTTAAAAATTCGATCAGCAAAGCTTCTTCCCCTGTCCAAAGGAGGAGCACATCATCAATATATCGCCTCCAGAGACGTATATGGTCTCTGAAGGGATTGATGTCAGATTCGATGACGTGCTCCTCGAATTGGCCCACATAAATGCAGGCCAGGCTGGGCGCCATCGTAGCCCCCATAGACGTTCCCGTCACTTGCAAAAAAAGGTCGTCCTTGAAGCAAAAAAAATTTCTCGTAAGTGCAATTTCTATGCACTGTAGCACAAAGCTTTGTGGGGTGTCGTAAAACCACTCTTGTGTGGCCAATGCTCTGGATGCAGCCACCAGTGCTGCATCCTGGGGAATACATGAGTACAAAGACTCTATGTCTATAGTTACAATGTATTCGTTGGCAGGTTCAAATGTTGTTTGGTCCAGGATATTTAAAATGTCCATGGTATCCTTGACGTAGGATTTCTGGGTCACCACTGATTCACGGAGGAAGTAATCAGCGAACTGTGATAAGGGCTCCAGAATCGATTGTATTCCCGATACAATAGGCCGACCCGGGGGGGGCCGGGCCGGCTTATGTATCTTAGGCAGGATGTAAAATGCCGGGATCCTGGGATTGGTGTTGACGAGGAACTCTGCTTCCTTCGCGTTTATCCACTTCTTCTCCTTTGCCAGTCCCACTAGATCAGTTATCGTTTTCATGAGATCTGGAGTGGGATCTTTGGTGAGCGGTTGATAATTAGTTCTCACACTAAGTAGACGGCGGACTTCAGCCTCGTAGTCACAGGTGTTTAATATGACGATGGCTCCGCCTTTATCGGCGCTTTTTATAGTGATTTTGTCATTTCTTTGTAGGGACTTCATAGCCTCCCAATCACTTTTCGTCATGTTTTTGAAAACACCTGATCTGTTATCGTTTTCTATTCTCCCAATTTCCTCTAGAACTTTAGCCTCAAAAACTGCCACTTCCGGGCCGGTAGCTCCAGTCGGAGGGCAGAAAGTAGATGGTTTTCTCAAGTTGGTGTGATAGCCCTTATTCTCCTCAGATGGTTGTTTCGCGAAGAATTTCTTCAATTTGATCTTTCTCATGGTTTCGTGAAACTCAGTCCGGCATTTAAAAGCATCATGGATAGGGGTGGGAACAAATCCCAACCCTTTATTGAGTACATGTTCTTCCTCCATCGTTAACTGATGATCGGACAGGTTGACCACAATACTCATTGCAGTGGCTTCTTTCCTTTGCTCCGTGTCAGGCGTGGGGAGAACGGTTGCCATTGTTGTGGTTGTCGACTTCCGCGTCCTTTTCCTTTCCCTTGTTGTTGTCCCGGTCCCTTGTTGGACGCTTGTCCCTGTTCTAAAAAACTCCGTAACAAGGTGCTCAGGTCAGTATTGGAAGCCTCTGATTGGTTGAATCTTACCCTGCTAGTGCTGGGTCCTGGTTCAGGCTCGTCTTCACTGGAGGTATTGTCAAAGGTCCAGTTAACAGGTGTTCTTCTTTGTGGTTGAAATCTAGCACCTCTGCCTCTTCTCCCTCCTCCGAATTGTTGTTGTGGCTGTTGTTGTTCTTGAGTTTGTTCGTAGTATGAATCATTCACGTAGGGAAAAGCCCATTCATGTGTATAGCGTTGTAAATTGCGCTGCAATCCCCTAATTTTCTGTGTTATCATATATTGTTTGTATTCTTCCAGATCGTCTTGGATTTTTTGTAGATGGTCTTTCGCGTCAGTGAAACTACTGTCCCGACTGATGGCCTCCTCAAGTTCTAAAATCTCTTTAAGTACTTCTTCGCTTAGTCTCTGGGCTGTACTTATTATTAATATTAACCAATCCCTGGTACACTTATTAGCGTATCTTGCTCCATTCTAGTAACACCTTGACTCTCACAAACACGTTTTGAATTGTCCTAGTAAGTGATAAAGCCTTTAAACTTTCCACACCACACCTACTAAAACGGGGTGAGTAGCTAATATAAATCGTTAATATATTATGATTCCATTTAATATATTAAAAATTTTTTTCCCAAAAATTTTTTTAATGAATGAAAAGCGGGGCAAGAAAACTACATAGATAGGTCGTTTTCACCGGTGGCGCGCACTAAACATGATAAACGCATGATATGTCCAATGTTAACCTGGACTAATGTGTCCATTTACAAATGGCCGTGACTTTCCACCGAAGACCGGCATGTAATAATAGGACAGTCTGAGTCCTGACACGTAAACCGGTCTCCATGTCAACAGATAATGCTGACTAATAGAAATGAGCGGAACGTGATCCCGGGAACCAATCAGAGCCACGGAAAATCGGCAGCCTGAACCAATCCGAACGCTCCTCAATTGGTAAATACACAGAAACTTACTCGTTCGGAGATCGAGGGTTGAGAGGACGCCTACCGCTACTGCTCTACCGGTAACATTCAACATCTAGCAGGGCTGCACTCTGGAGGTCTAGAAAGCGCCAACTGGGAACTGGCACCTACACTGAAGTAATGTAATACCCCCTGTGTATGTTTTTTAATTACAGTTACTCTCTCGAACGGGGAGACAGGACCATGCCCACCTAAGGGGGCTGGACTCCGTTTTTATCTCTTCTTCATCACTGGTATGAGAGGCAAAACTATAAGCAGGGTAAATAGACTCCTTTTCATTCATTTCATTTTCTGAATATAGCATGGTGGTTTGACATTTCTAAGCTGCAGAATACAGAGGGGGATTGCAGGTGACCACATTTTTATTTGTTTTTGTTACAGCACCCAAGCCTCAGTGTCTCTTGCAGTGGCATTCAAAATATTTTGCCCTGAAGAAATTGCCTGATAGAAACCAAGGCAATGAAACATGTTGGCTGTGAGTAGAGAGTAAATCGATAGGTAGTATTTACTCTCTTCCTTTTTAATATATGTGTGTTCATTGGTTTGCAACAGAGAAGGGAATGAAAGTAAAGTTTATGGTCCCAGTTGCACAGTGATTTATATGTTAAATGTTGTCAGTTTTGTCACATATAAGTTGTGTCCACTGCACCATTCACTGTCTTTTTACTTTTGAGGTTCGAGACACGGTTTTTTTGGTTTTAGCTTGATGGCACCAATGATGAGAACAGGGCCATCCTGGTGAGTACCAATCAGGGGCCCCATTGGTGGTGCGCCCGTGAGGTGCCATCTCGCTTTTTCACACATTTTTTGTTTGTGCTGTCCTGTTTGTTTCAATCAGAGAGGTTGTTGTTTTAAAAGGCAATATATTGAAGCATCTCAGGATTTTCTTAAAATTAAGGAAACCCCTTTGGACTAGGCACGTGGGCCAGAGATGTTTTACAATGTCACAATGGAAAATTGCCATAAGAACTAGGACTGTTGTTGTTGACTAGCTTTCTGAGTGGAGGGCGTCCTAGTTCGATTTGTCTTTCCCTCTAGACTCCCATTTTGTGTAGTGTCAAAACATATGTCGACAGGAAGGACATGAGCTTGCTCATGGCCATAGATGAGGGACAGGAGGAAGAGAGTGACCCTCTCCCAGACCTGCTCACTCAGAATCCTGATGATGGGTCAGTAGATGGTGTTGTCTTTTGTGGCAGCCTCTCTGAGCATCAACAGAAAGACTGTAAACAGGTTCTTCAGTCTTTCAGACATATGTTTTCTCTGACACCCAGTCAGACCAATTGGTGTACCCATGAGGTTGACACTGGTGACAGTCTGCCAGTTAAGAGTAAAATCTACAGGCAGCCTGATCATGTTAGAGACTGCATAAAAACTGAAGTGCAGAAGATGTTGGAGTTGGGAGTCATTGAACCCTCAGATAGCCCTTGGGCTAGTCCAGTAGTTCTAGTGCCAAAACCTCACACCCCGGATGGTAAGAGAGAGATGAGGTTTTGCGTAGACTACAGGGGTCTCAATGCAGTCACTAAGACTGATGCCCACCCAATACCAAGGGCAGATGAGCTGATAGATAGATTGGCTTCTGCCAACTACTTAAGCACATTTGACTTAACAGCTGGGTATTGGCAAATCAGGTTAGCTGAGGATGCCAAGCCCAAGACAGCATTTTCAACCCCTGGTGGGCATTATCAATTTGTGGTAATGCCCTTTGGTCTGAAAAATGCACCTGCCACCTTCCAAAGGTTGGTGAATCAAGTCCTCACTGGGCTGGATGACTTCTGTGCAGCATATCTAGATGATATTGCTGTCTTTAGCTCCACCTGGGAGGATCACCTGGTCCACCTGAGGAAAGTGTTAGAGGCTCTGCAAGCAGCAGGCCTCACTATCAAGGCCACCAAGTGCCAGATAGGGCAGACACAGGTTGTATACCTGGGCCACCTTGTAGGTGGAGGCCAGGTTCAGCCACTGGAGAGCAAAATACAGTCAATCAGGGACTGGGCTCCTCCAACCACCCAGACTCAGGTTCGAGCTTTCTTGGGCCTGACTGGTTACTACAGAAAATTTGTCAGGAACTATGGATCAATTGTGACTCCATTAAATGACCTGACAAGTAAGAAAATGCCAAAAAAAGTTCAGTGGACAGCAGGCTGTCAAAAAGCATTCGATGACCTAAAGCAGGCCATGTGCACAGCACCTATCCTTAAGAGTCCAGACTACTCCAAACCATTCATTGTCCAAACAGATGCTTCTGAGTTGGGTGTGGGAGCTGTTCTATCTCAGCTGAATTTTGATGGTCAAGACCAGCCCATTGCTTTTATAAGCAGAAGGCTGACCCCCAGAGAGAAGAATTGGTCAGCTATTGAGAGGGAGGCCTTTGCTGTGGTTTGGGCCCTGAAGAAGCTGAGGCCATACTTGTTTGGCACTCACTTCAAGATTCAGACCGACCATAAGCCCCTCTTTTGGCTAAATCAGATGAAGGGTGAAAACCCCAAACTGCTTAGGTGGTCCATTTCCCTACAGGGGATGGACTTTACAGTGGAACATAGACCTGGTACTGATCATGGCAATGCCGATGGGCTCTCCAGATATTTCCACTTAGAACAAGAAGACTCACCTGGTCAAGGTTAGCTTATTGTCCCAAAGTTTGGGGGGGGGGGGGTCATGTAGGAGAGTAGGGTCTGCAATCCTATGATCACCCAGATTTTTTGCTTTTGTTTCACTGGTTTGCGACTTTCTCTGGCTGTGGGCCTGCCAATCAGACCCACAGCCTGGCTGTTCTCTTTCTAAATTACAACATGTACCCTAGGTGCATTTACCAATTGGTACTGGGCCACCTTATCAGACCCTGTAACTCAGGGCATAGGTGTACCCAGGGCTGCCAGGGGCTGCAGCATGTATTATGCCACCCCTGGCTGGCCTCCTAAATTTGACACAGCTGGCTGCATGACAGCTGGGGCAAAGTCGTGTAATCGCCCTTTGCTGTAGGTGTAGTATACCTATACCTAACCCTAAAATGGACACACAGATTCCTATCAGTCACTCCTATGGCAGGCCTTGACAATCCTGAAGGCAGAGTGCTTGGAATCGTGTGAGATGGTGCTCTGGCATGAGCTGAGCCTGTCTGCAGCTTGCGGAACCAAGTCCTAATAGCTGTTCCATGATATCGCATACCATATACTCTTAAGTGCATTATAATCCTCGCGGTTAAATGCTAACTTTGGTATTGCTTTATCAAAACATGTCGAGTAAGGTGTCATACGAATTGGAATACTAACCCCTCGCCAATTCTGGCGACGGGGTTAGCATTCCACCCTTCTAGAGGGACACGACATGTATGTAACTGTGAACCCCGGTTAAAAGTTAACTGAAGCCTCAGCTCCACATAATGGATGCTGCCACCACAGACACGAGTCTGACCTCCTGCTGCTGGGAGTCCTTCCAGCGAGGGAGGCCTGGACAAAGGGTTTCCTGTCCGGGGCGGTGCTAGCACCGTCCCAGACATGGTTTTGTGTATCCTGGGTAGGCAGGGCTTTTCAGGAAGGTGACTGCTGAGTGGCACCCCGGTGCTCACTACGCATAGGCCGGTCAGAACCAGTTCCAGGGGCACACCAGCCCCTGGCCTGGGGAAAGTCCGGCTTGGCAGAGGGGTGTAACCACCCCCCTCCTAGTCCCACCCATAGGCAGGACCTAGTCACCGGGTCAGCCCCCTTTTCTAGTATAAAGATGGGAGCGGGCCCCCTGTTCAAATTAGATCATCTTTGGAATCAAGACACGACTTTCTGCGAAAGGACTTCAAGATTTCCTTCTTCAAGATTCTCCCTTGTGGCTAAGGAGTAGTCACCCTGCATCAAGCGGGCACCATCCTAAGAACACTGCGGTCTGCTGCAAGTCCTTCATCACGAATCCGACGACCCAGCTCGACGAGACCCGGCTTCCCTGGCACCTCTGACCTCTACTCACCTCTACAGCAAAGCTGAGAACCGTGAGTGCGACGAGACCTCGAGGGACCGACGATCGCCAAGACTGCACGACTTCTTTGTAACAAGCCCACCGAGTCTTCCACTGGTGAGTGCTTTGGGGTCCGAGAAGCCCCAACCCTGAGCAGCTCCAGCACCGAAGATCAGCCCTCCAGCATCTCCACGATCTGCGTGGGGCCCTTCTGCTTTTGCGTGCTCACCGCTCTGTGTGGCTACTAGCCGGCTGGCTTGTGGCCTTCTTCACGACGCCCGACGACATCACTGCTGCTGGTCTGGTTGCTCCAGACTGGCCCTTGCTTCCTTCTTCAAGAGAGGCACCCCGGACCCTCCTGGTCCACTCCAGACGGCATTTTAGGTCCACCGCGTGGGCTTGAATTTGCCAAGGCTTTGTTGCCCAATCCTGGGTCCAGCGACGCCGACAGCTTCATCCATCGTGGGACAGATCTCTCCTCCATCCTGGTCGCCGACAACGCCTCCTGGTCCGTGAGATCTGCGATCACAGCGTCACCCACTCACCTAGTCGAGGTGGCTACCATCCGGTGCCCTCCTGGTGCCCACTGACTACTGGCTAGTAGTCTCGAACTTGGTCCCCTCTGCTTTCAGGTGTCATCTTCCTTCGATCCAGGCTTGGATCCATCGAACTTTCTTCACTGGTCGCCTGCCAGCAACTTCTTTCTTCCAGGCTCCTGGTCCGTCAACGAGGATTCCCGACGTCCTTTGAGTCCTATGCAGCTGCAGCCCCTGGGCTAGGTAACTTCGGCATTTCGGTGCCCCAGCATAGCCTCACTATCCAAGGGTCAGAATCCACTTTCGTTTTCCTCCTACCAGGTCGGGTTCGCCCGAGAACACTAACTTTGCAATTCCTAGCTACCATAGACTTTGTCCCGCATCACGCGTGAGAGTGCACACTCTGCACCCGAGTCCCCTGGGTCTCCTAGAAGTAATCTAACGATTCTATAGTCAAGTCCTAGCGATTCCAAAGGCTATTAGTACTGTACTTACCTGCTAGTAATTTCGCATTCCACTTTCTGAGTATATGGTTTTCCGTGCCCCTCGGGCATTTGTATATACTGTGCTAACTTAAGTATTTTTGTAAGAGTTTTGTTGTGTGCTTAGTACCCTGTCCTCATAAAGAGTACAGGGCTGTTGTGATTCTTAATAAATAACTGTTTATTTTCATAACACTTGTGTGGTGTCCTTTCACTGGGTATTCAAGGGGTATATGTGTGGTAAACAGCTGGCTTAACACGCCCTCTCGAGTCTTTAGCCTTAGACTGCTCGTATCCACGCTACTAGGATAGCTGGTCTATAAGGTTGACTTACAACCAATCATCAATAAAGGTTGCTGGACTGATACATAGTGTTCACTAGAATAGTGAGCACTGCATATCAGGCCACCTTCTCACAGCGCCCATCTGAATTGGATGGGGTTGAACGCTGCACAGCATAGCATAGCAAACATTTCTAGTGTCTGAAGGTGCCACAGGAAAGGCTGTCCATGGAGCCATCGGAAGGGGAGGTCAGAGGTGGCGTTGATACTCACGCACATTGCTTTTTGAGGGCCCCTGGCTCATGATGTTAAAATCTATATAGCTTTAGAAGCAAGCCTGTCCTGGTTTTTGATGGCGAATAACAAAGGTTAAACCACTAGACAGCACCATGTACTGACAAGTGAACCTAAGAGGACATATTTGTCCCAGACCGAGCAGAAACCTGTGACTGGAAGGCAGAGAAAAATTAAGATCACATATAATGAGCTGAAGATAAGCTCTGGTAGTGTAATCAAGGAAGGTCCCGGCAAGTACACCCCCAGGTAAGGGAAAGTTTGTGGGAGTCAAAACTGTCTCAGCAATGTAATCCAGCCTGTATCACTGCACGAGGAAGTGCAATGGCTTCAAAAAGTGGGTATGGGACACTCTTATGTGAACATAGGAATAAATGTCTGTCAGAACAGCAGAACACATGCTGAGACATTGGGATGATACAATACAGTCATAAATATAACCTTGTCTATGTCCATTCATGCACACACAACCTTCAGGGGTCTGCTCTTTCTGAAAGCCTAGTGTACTTGTCTTAGAGAAATCCTAGAGATGAAGCAACGAGGAGGAGAGGAAGAAGAAATGAGGGATGGGAATGTCCTTGTTGGTTCTTTGTAAGCAGTAGCCATCTTCTTTCTTCCACTCCCCATCAGTGGCAGCTGGTGACATTTGAAAGTGGTGAGGCGTCAAATTATTGCCAGTCTGCACTGCAGCGAGCATAGCAAGCGAGCCCAAACAACCTCCGGGGCCTCGGGGGAGAACATTTATTTAAAAAAAATGGTCATTTTGAAGCAAATTTGAGAAAGCAGGAAGGTTAAATAAAGCAATACAATTGAATTATTTGTAATTTAATAAATTGCCAATTTTTATGAGCTGTAGAGGACAATCTTTGCCAGAAGCGCCAAGGAATGCCCTACACTTTTACTGTTGCTCGTGGCCAGCCTTATGTAAAAACTCCATAGGTATGAGTGAACCTACAAAAACATGATTTTACTGAGACATATAACTTAGAAAACCAACAGTAATAGCTCACTGTGACCCCACAGCACAAAAAGAGACCATGTCAGTGTGCAAGCGCTGCAAACGTGTACAGAAACAACCAGCAGTAAAATCATGGCAGAACAGCATAAACAACGCATCGTGAATTCAAGTCACTGTATCAAATTCACACTGTGAAATAACAGCACAGCATACACATAAAGACACATCTCTCTGCACCATCTTAGAAAAGCAAACTCTGGACAGCATAAATACACAAAAGTATACTGTTAGCAGAGGAAATCACAAATATAGAAAACTCTTCCAGTTTTTTGGGTGCATGAAACCATGTACTTAAATATCTCATTTTCACGGGGGCGTGGCCTGGCACCGATAAAGTGAGCAGCACTGCTCGGGAGCTCCTGTCGGACAGCCGCCATCTGCAGCCATCCTGAAGCCCTACACGGGGCCTGAAGCCCCAAAACGCATCCCCACAATGGCCAAAACAGATGGGGCGCACCGGAGGTGAAACAAACCTCCCCCGCGGTCGAGTTTTGGTAGAAGCAGGCACGGAGGATGCACCCGGGTGGAAATCCAAAATGGCGGCGCCCAGTGAACGCTGATAAGCCCAGACACCGCGCATTACATCAGCGCGAACACCATCGGGTGGCGGACTGCTGAGCCCCTCCTTCGGCCTCACATCGGCCACAGAGCTCCGTCAGGAGGAGCCTTGGGAGCATTGCAGCGAGGAGAGAGTGCACGCCGCCTGTGCCGCTCAGAGGCAGATAAAATGGCGGCGCCCAGGAACGGAAGCGCCTAAAAGGTCGTTATATAGTGGCCAGGGTCCTGTGGTGCATCTTTCCTGCCCTGGAGCGAGAACCTGCATAAGGCCTGGCAGCCCATGAAGTCAGGCTGAGGGGAGAAAGCTGCTGAGCAACAGAAGCAGCGAACGCGCCCAGAGGCACAGTCAAAGAGAGGGTGCCCATCTGGTGCAGATGCACTTGAAGGGAGTGCAGAGAGGCAGCACAAAAGCGTGCGAGAAGAGGACCGACGGGCTCTCCCACCGGCCTCACACTGACCACAAGGTACTGTTTGGCGGGGCCCTCTGGGCATTGGTGGAGGGAGAGCGAAAGCACTGCCTGCAGCAGCCAGATTCAGGCAAAATGGTGGCGCCCTACGGTGGAGGAGCTTGAGGAGCACCTGCAGCGTGGTCTGGGGCCTGCGGTGCTTCCGTTGGGTCCCCTGAACACATGTCGCCACGGGGTCTTGGGACTTATACCGAGGAGCTAGCAGAAGACAGTGGTAAGGCCCTCTGAGCGGGCAGACTGGGAAGGTGCCAGAGGACCTCCATGGGAACCTGAGGCCCGGCCTGAGTCGCAGCCACTTGGGTGAACACTAGAAGCAGCGTCCCTGTAGGAGGGGAGATAAGGGAACTGCATCACGGGGGAACCCCATAACCTACAAAGGCTGAATGACGCCAGCATGCTCACTGAGGGGGCTCAGAGAAATCCAGGGACCTTGGCCGAACCCAGAGAAGCGGTGGACTGATCAAACTAGGAGCGCACTAGAGGAGCCCTGAGCACATCCCTGAACAGAGGAAAGGGCGGAGGAGCAGAAGGGGTTGGAGAACACTGAGCACTGAATTATCTAAAGGCGGCGCGCCTACGAGCGCACGCAGTGCCCGAACTACCGTGGGGCGGGAAGACACCATGGGGAAAGCCCCAAAACAGAAAGAGAAGGAGGAACCCATGGCAAGCAAACCCCGAGACGAGACTGAGAAATGTGGAACGGGAGCGGAGAGCTCTGTAGATCCTACGCTGCAGGACATATTGCGAGCCATCACCACCTGGAAAAGAAAATTGACTCTTTCAGCCTGGACATGGGACAGCTCCGGGAGGGCCATAAGAAATTAGCAGACCGGGTCACGACAAATGAGCAAACATTAGCTGACGCTATCACGATGGTGACAGAAATGCAGCGCCGAATGACAATGCTGGAAACCAAAGTACGGTCACTAGAAGACAGGGCGGAGGATGCCAAAAATCGATCCCGCAGAAGCAACCTGAGAATAGTGGGCCTGCCGGAGAAAATTGAAGGCCGCAGCATGGAGGGATTACCTCGAGAAATGGCTCAGGGAGGAAGTGGCACCGACCGGCCTGTCGAACTTCTTTGCCCTGGAGAGGGCGCACCGAGTCCCGGACAGGCCCCCCATACCAGGAGCGCCACCACGGGTGGCAATAGCAAAACTTCTCCATTACATGGACAGGATCACATTCTAACTCAGGCGCAGCTCAAAGGGGACATCCAAGTGCACAACTCTGTAGTACTCATCTTCCCAGACTTCTCCCACGAAGTACAACGCTGGAGGGGATCATACAGGGACGTGAAACAGAGACTACGCCAACTGAACTACAAATACGTGACACAGCTACACGGCATGTCACCACCACGGACGGCGCAGAATTCTTCAGGACCCCAAGGAGGTGTCTGACTGGATCGATTGACAAGAAGGAGCAGTACAAGCGCAGAATCGGTCAGGGGGACGGAGACAAGGACTTTGTTCACGAAACCGAAGGAACGGGACGGAAACCATGGTGCCCTCACAGGAGGAGGCACAGCTAGAGCGGCAGAGCGCAATGCAGGAGGTGGCCCTGATCAGCGGCAGAGCAGAGAATCTGGGTCCTCCTGAGAGCAGCGAACAGATGACAGACACGGGATCGGAGAGCCAAACAAGCCACTCCGATGCGCAGAGTCTGACATTGACAATTGTTACTCCGCAAACTGCAGACGCCATGAACTACTGGCGGGAAATGGGAGATGGCGATGAATACAACCAGATGGCTGGAAGACACCTCTGTCTCATCATTAAGGTTCGTGGGTAGAAGGGGAAGCGCAGCGGAGGCGCTGCACATGGAAGACTCAGTAAGGGAAGGTGGCCGCAGAGACAGGGAGAGCGCCGAAGAGGGGCCCCCCTGGAGATTGACGGAACGAACTGCAAGCAGTCACTTGTAGACTTTTTGTACTGGTTTGGATGGGAGAGGTTTTCCTATTTAACCTGGGGAGAGGGAGTTTAGGAATATGTTTACTGTTAACAAAGGTGGGAAACCTTGAGTTGCACTATGTGAGGAATTAGGTGGCAAAGAGAGTGGAGGGTACGAGGAGGGTATCACTCGGCCTGGGCAGAGGTCGATTCACTGACCCCAGAGGCAATGGCTGATAGACAACACTATAAATGTATGACGTGGAATATTAGGGGAATGCACACAATGTCAAAGCACCACAAAGTACTCTCTTATATCAGGGGAAGGGGAGCCCAGATAGCTCTACTGCAGGAAACACACCTAACAAAGAAAGAAGGACAGTCCCTACATAAAAGATGGAGGGAGCAGCTCTATTACACCACCTACTCGGTATATGAAAGAGGGTTCTTAAAATGGATACAAGCGGGGGTACCGTTTCAGTTGCTAAGCTCAGTGGTAGACCCAGAGGGGTGATACGCGGCAGTAAAAGGGAGACTAGAGGGCACAGAGATTAGCTTAATTAGCATATATGCCCCTACCGAGGACCAATCTCCCTTCTTTGCAACACTGAACCACAGATTAGCACAATACCTAGCGGGCAAGGTCATGGCAGGGAGCGACTTCAATAGAGTAGATGATTTATTACTAGACATGTCTCACCCTCCATTACAAAACTCCCAAGCAGCGCATGCTTCCCAAGCATTCACCACATGGAGACAGAGTTGGGCACTGATAGATCTATGGTGCTCCCTGAATCCGCAAGGGAGGGACTACTCCTATTTGTCAGCAGTCCACAAAGTGCATGTACACCTAGATGCCCTCCTTAGCTCAGTAGATGTCCAACCCCACGTCACAGGCACAGAATACCTCGCGCACACCATCTAAGATCACAATCCACTGATACTGTTCCTGAAATGGGCAGACCCGCCAGCGGTGATCCCCACATGGTGGCTCAGCCCTGACACTCTGGAAGACCAGGTCTTCAGAGACGAGATCAGAGATGAAACAACGCATTACTTTCAAACTAATAGGGGTACAGCTGGGTCGCAGAATGTAGAGGGGGATGCGTTCAAGGTGGTCTTGAGATGCCAGTGTATAACATGGAAGGGGTGAGTGCATTACCTCAAGTGTAAATGCATCCCTGCATATGGGCACTCTGTAGTGGTTCGTTTGTCGAAAGACAATCAACTCCAGTGGGTTTAGTTCAATAAATGATTGTTTAAGTTAAAAAAATCCGCAGTTTACTTAACATATTCTTCAAACTGATATATTCTCAGTTATTCAATAACCATATTGTTTTCCAATTCCACCATTAAACATCCAAGTTAAACATACGAGCTCCGATGCATTTCGAGCCAGGGTGGCTCTTTGTCAAGGAGCACTATAAAGAAAAGCAAAATAACGTACTCATCAGCGTATGCTAGATCATATGTGTAAATTAAATAAAGTCATTAAGGGAACTCAAAATTGCATGCTTGTCCCATGGTGATCTGTGCCATCCTCGGGAAAACCGGGGTGAAAGGGTGTAGCGGAAAAAACGTGGTGAAAATGGTGGTTGCCGACAGAAATTAAGCCGAGTAAGGAAACGTATAAAAGTGTGGTGTTTAAAAACCGGGAGAGCCCAAAAGAAAACATTTCAATCGAGTATGGGTGCATTCACTGGAAAGTGCGCAAGTGATAGAGATGACGTGCTCAGTGCAAAGATGCCTAGTGCAAGTTAAGGCTTACGGTTAGCGTTCAAAATACATTCCCCCGATCGGATGATCTGGAATAGAAAGTGGGGACATGAGCGTTAGAGATCGTGGTGCCAGAGTCGATTCGAAGGTTCAAGGGAAAGTGAGGAAAGGGTGAGACTTACTAGGTGCTTAAAGGTCGGGTCCTCGTGGGGAGTGCTGCTGGGGCTGCGGAGTCCGCGGAGGCTCCGTGTAGATTACTCGCGGAGTGTTCAGTGTGCTCGGGTTAGCTGGGGAGGGTAGTGATGGAGATCAAAGACGGACTAAACGGTTAGAGGCCCGGCGGGCGGCCATCTTAGAGTAGTGAAAATTAAACGCTGGGGATGTGCACAGGCTAAATATAGTGGCATATAGAAGTAGGTGTGTGATGCACAAGCTTAGCAAACAAATCATCGCAGCAGAGTGCATGTCATGTACCCAAAGGGTACTATAGATAGCAGCTTAGTTCCAACCGGTCATTGAGGCCATGGGGCTTCATGGCTTGCAGTCTATAGATCCAAGAAGTTTCTCTTTGGAGAAGAGTCTTATTAATGTCTTTTCCTTCTGTTTTAAATACCATCTCTAGGACAATAAATTTCAACTGCGCAATGTTGTGGTTAGCCTCGCTGAAATGGACAGCGATGTTAGATTTAGTGTTTTTAGTCCTGATGTTTGATTTGTGTTCATTGATGCAAGTTTTTATCTTTCTGGATGTCTTGCCCACATAAATCTTGCCACACGCGCATTTCAACAGGTAGATCAGGTTGCATGGATCGCATGTCGCATTCACTCTCAATTTGATGTCAAATCCCCTCATTGGGTGGGTGATGGTATTCCCTTTTATGATATTGTTGCAATTGTTGCAGTGATGGCACGGTCGTGTGCCAATGTAGATGCATTGTTCCTCTGTCTTTCTGGACAAAGTTTCTTTAATGTTCTTCGCACGGGTATATGCGAAGATCGGTGGCTCTTTGAAGAGTGCTCCTTGACAAAGAGCCAACCGGCTCGAAATGCATCGGAGCTCGTATGTTTAACTTGGATGTTTAATGGTGGAATTGGAAAACAATATGGTTATTGAATAACTGAGAATATATCAGTTTGAAGAATATGTTAAATAAACTGCGGATTTTTTGAACTTAAACAATCATTTATTGAACTAAACCCACTGGAGTTGATTGTCTTTCGACAAACGAACCACTACAGAGTGCCCATATGCAGGGATGCATTTACACTTGAGGTAATGCACTCACCCCTTCATTGATAATTTGGCGTACCCGGACAGTTACGTCACCTGCTGGAGCACCTGAAAATTTTCTGAACCACAAAGTCCTCTACATACAACACCCATTATAACCCAGGTTGTGCGCTGTGCCGACACCCTTTCCTTTAGTGTATAACATGGGCCACGGGGGTGAGGTGCGTCATCACGCACGAGGTAGAGGAGACGGAGTCGGCGCTCAGAGAGATAAAACGCAGAAGGCCGGGGTGCCCGGAATTGCATATGGCACTCTTAGACACTAAAGAGGAAGCAGCGAACCAAACGGAGAGGCTTAGAAGCTTCGACTACAAAAAGTATCTGGAGCGCACGCATGTTGAAAGGGACAGATCATGTTCGCTTTGGCATGGCTGACAAATCGGACAGCTAGGGGCACTCCCCTAGTGGAAATAGAAGACGAAGGGGGGACAAGACACTTTACACCAGACAAGATTAATGAGGTTTTTGTCCGCTACTACACTAACCTTTACACGAAGACGTGCATATGCGAACCAGCAGAAATCAAGGACTATCTAGCTGAACTGCCACTGACTGATTTGAACCCTGAGGTGGCGGAATTACTAGGGACTGACATTTTGTAGCAGGAGATACAGGTAGCTATTAAAGGTATGGCACAAAGCAAGACCCCGGGCACGGATGGCCTTCTGGACGAATTTTATGCAACCCTCTCAAATGAGCTGACTTCCCAGCTGGTTGCGATGTACCTAGAGGCCCAATAGCTGGGAGAGCCGCCCGAAAGTGCCAGAGAGGCCCTTATTATCCCCATACCTAAGCATGGGAAGGACCCTCATGACTACATGACCTACAGGCCATTGTCCATGCTGAACACGGATTATAAAATCCTCAGTAAAGTCCTAGTGACGCGCCTCCTGCCGCACATGCCCCTACTGGTGCACGCAGATCAGATAGGATTTATCCCGGGACGGAACACAGCCATAAACATCCGGCGGCTCCTGGCAGTAATGGACTCAGATGGGTATGACAAGCTGGAGGCGGCAGTGTTCGCAGTAGACATTGAAAAAGCATTTGACAGCCTGGAGTGGCAATATCTATATGAGGTCCTAACCAGGATGGGGCTGGGGGAGGGATTCCTGACGTGGGTGCGACTCCACTATACGTCCCCTACGGCCAGAGTGTGCACGGGAAGGACTATTTCAACCAGATGGAGGGTGGAGAGAGGCACGAGACAGGGATGCCCCATTTACGTGCTCCTGTTTGCCCTGGCCATGGAACCTCTGGCGCGCAGAGCCAGGAGCGGCCGGGACTACGGGGGCTTGGAGACGGGGAAGGGGTACCATTATATCCTACTATACGCGGACGACCTTCTGGTGTTCTTACGCAACACGGCTGATGAGCTGCAGGGCGCACGCAACATGTTAGCTCGATTTGGCATTATGTCTGGTCTCCGGGTCAACTGGCAAAAATCCAGCCTATATCCTTTGACACCGGATACCCCCCACCACTCATGCTCAAACAACTGCGCTGGGAGCCCAATTGCTTACAGTACCTGGGAGTTAAAATACATCACGGCGCAGCAGACCTGTTGGATGGTAATGTAGGAAGAGCTATGAGAGCGGCAAAAACAGCAATGGAGGTCTGGGGAACGCTTCCGCTATCTGTGGCCAGAATGGAGGCAGTCTTGAAAATGGTGACACTTCCGCACTTATTATACTATTTCGGAATACTGCTGGTATGGATCCCGCGAGCAATGTTCAAGGAGCTAAACTCAAAGATAACTTCATTTGTCTGGGGTACAAGCAGGCGGAGGGTGGCACTGACCATGTTGAGACGTCGCACAGCAGAGGGCGGACTGGCAGTACTGGATCTCGAGACTTATTACCTAGCGGCACAACTATACTGGCTAATACAGTGGCTAGCGGCAGATTGAGAACCGGACAGGGAGCAGTGCTTTACTGCACCTGACACAGCCATGCTGGCAAGAATCCTCCTCCGGGTGCGTCGCACCTGAGCTGAGGACACAGCAGAGACTAGGGTGATAGTACGCTGTTGGACCAGGTACCTGAGGAAAGTGGGCGCAGCAGCTCCCTACTCTCTCGGTATACCACTCACGATGCTGTGCTACCTCTAGCAGGGGGAGCAATGGGCAGGACTGGAGTACTGGGTAGAGGCTGGGCTGCAAGAGATGGGTGACTTATACTGCGATTCTGCACTCCTTCCCTTTGAAGACTTGCGGGCAGCGTATGATTTGCCTGGGGGTCACTTCCTGAAGCTAGAGCTTTAACGCGCCCGATTAGGGATGCAGGTATGTTGCGCTATCAGCAGGAAGGATCAAAACGGTGTCCTGCCTCTATAAAGCAATTCAGTGAGACACGCAGCAACCACTAGAGCGCTTGCGAACTCAGTGGGAAGAGGTCCTCGGTAAACCAATACCGGAGAAAGTCTGGGACAAAATCCTAGAACACACCCCAAAGGGGTCTCGGAATGTGTGCTTCAAATTAATTAACTACTATGTGCTGCATAGAGCTTATTTAACGCCGCTTCGCATCAGGAGGTATTTTGACGTAGAAGCGGCAGCTTGCCCCAGTTGTGGAGAAAGAGAAGCGCACATACTCCACATGTTTTGGAGCTGCCCCGTATTGCAAACATTCTGGGGGGAACTCAGACAGATCATAAGCGACCTGATTGACAAAGAACTCCAATTGACCCCAAAACATTCCCTCTAAGGATGGTTCCCTCATACAGCCAGAAAGAGGGTAACAAAAAAGTTTCAGGATCTTGCCTATATTTTAGCTAAGCGGGAAATAGCCAATAACTGGAAAGTGCCAGGTGGGCCGAGAATCACTACCTGAAGGAAAGAGCTCAAAAGATGGGCGGGAACAGAAGGGAGACAGCTACTCCGAGAGGCCAGCAGGGGAATAGGCAAGATGGAGAAAGCCAGGGCCTGGGAGGCTCTTATGGGGGAACTAGTAGCAGCGGATACAGACATTGGCAGGGGGGGGGGAGCATCCAGAGGGCGGCAACACCGAACCCAGGCAATGGGCAAAAGGGGGAACCAGCCCCACTCACTTGAGAGACACAGCGAGGCAGCAATCGCCTATGCGGACTCTAGAACTTGATAACCTCTCCGCACATACCTTCCACATTTCACTTATTAGCACGCAACTCGAGGTGGAATTGTTTTGTTAAGGAAGGGTATTTGAAGACGGCACATTACAGACTGAGCCAAGATAGGTACAATTGTATGCACTGTTACTGAAATGCCAATAAAATATGTTAAAAAAAATTAATTAAAAAAACCATCTCATTTTCACATCAGCTCGGATGGAATAGACCTTGACATTTCTATGACTTTATTAAAAAGCAAAACAGAGAGGCACACACATTTGACAGGGCAACAACGAAAAAAGACAGAGACAACTTGTTGTGACTTCAGAAAAATAGAGGGCACAAATAAATCCGGAGTTCGTGCAGTACATTGGCCAAAAAAACAAAAACACATGGGCAACATCCTTATTTTCGGTCTGTAGAAGACCGTTTGACACCCCGTCCATGGGCGGCATAAGCTATGGAGTCCGCAGTTCACAGCAAGGAAGGCCGGTGCTTGAGGGGCCCCCTGTTAAAGTAGCAACCACGTCACACTTGCCTTTGGCAAAGTACACCGCTGTTGAAAGACCCCCCCCAGGGGCCTCATTTATGAAAAGTGACGCATCGCTGCGTGAAAACAGCGATGCGTCACTTTTCACTGCGCACTCCTTGCGACACCAATGATGCGTCATATTTAATGTATGACGCATCATGTCGCAAGGACTTACAGATACGTCAGTATTTCTGACGCATCTGTAAGCGCAAAAGTGACGCATTGCTGGAGTGTGTCACAAAAGTGACGCAACTCCAGCAATGCGTCCTTTCACATGGGGTAAGCCCCATGTGAAAGGGCTTGCATCAATCTTACGCCTGCTGTGAGGCAGGCGCAAGATTTTGACACAACAGCATTCTAAAAGTGACGCAGTGAAATCTCATAGATTTCACTGCGTCACTATTACGAGGCTTTTTGTGGGGGAACGCCCCCTCTGCATACATTATACCTGACGCAGGTATAATGTGGCGCAGGGGTTTAAAAAGTGACGCATCTACCTAGATGCATCACTTTTTAAATATGGCGCAACAAGGCGCATTTTGTGCGCCGCTGGTGCGTCACAAAAAGTGACGCACCGGCGGCGCAAACCTGACGCAAGGCATCATAAATAAGGGCCTGGGTATTTAACGAGGTGCCGGTTCTCAGAATATCTGGTTTTAGCCGGGTACAAAGCCTCATTTTTCATGATAATTACCCCACACATTGTCTGCACAGGAGTTGCTCACGCCATGAGAAAACTAAAGCAGGCTTTTAGGGACAGAGGGACCGGCCATCTGCGCCTTGAACAACTAGGCATCAGTTGCAGGGGGTTTAATTGTAATGAATAAAATGTACCTTTCCCCAGTCACGCGACCCGGCTGAGCTCCTGCCGGTCAAGCTTTTTCACAGGCAGCCTCCTCCCCTAAGCCTTCTTCAGATCCCACGCCGCACCCCAGTTAAAATAGAACTCAGGAAGCTCCACTGGCTCCCTGTCAGGGACAGAATTGCATTCAAGGCCCTGTGCATCACACATCGAGCTTTCTGGCAATCAGGCGCCACCATTAACCACACACTGGTCACTCCCTCCCAACCAAACAGACAGCTCAGATCTACCCTTTCACACCTCCTCACAGTACCTAGAATCAAGAAGGCTAGATGTGGTGGACGCTCCTTCTCATATAACACGGCCAAACTCTGGAACTTCCTACCCCTTCACCTACGTGGGGAACCTAACCTGCTATCTTTCAGATGTTCAATGACTAGAACAGTCTCCTCTTGCCCTCCCACACGCAGTTGTCTGTAGCGCTAGGACGCCTCAGGGCAGCTACAGCGCTTTACAAAAACTCTTTTCATTCATTTCAATCACACATTGTGATTGGCTAGGAAGCCGTCCTTGCAGGCGTCTATGGGGAGACCGTTTTTTCCATGCAGGCTGCTCAACAGCCTACATGAAGAAAACGGAGAGTGCTATGACTGGTTTGGTCTGCCCTGGAGCCGACCAAACAGTCAGCGCTCATAACATTGGGCTAGCCACTCCAACACAACCAGCCCGCCGCCAACCAGGCAACTTCTGCTTCTCGCACTGCGAGAAAGCAGTGGGGCGACGCTCCGACAACCACATGGAGGAGCCGCCCCTGCTCCCCATTTAATTCAAATTGAGGTACGTGATCAGCAAAGGGCAACCTGAATGACAGGTGCAAAGAATGCAAACTTTCCCCCACTCGGATACGTTTCAATGAACCATGCACGTAATGGCCACTAACATTCAAATTCATTGCCTCCCCAGGCTACAGCACTTCATTAGAAGTGGACAATACTGAATAAAACCCATTTGTGGATCTACTTTACCACAAAATACTATAATGTTGCCCCTAGTAAGTACCTTTGCAAAGAGAGTAGTCTGGGGATGTTATGAGAAGGCTGTTCCTCTGGACACAGTAGTATGATCGTTGTGAGTGCACTGTCTTGATGAAAGTGTGACTATAGGAGGTGCCCACACAGAACAGACCATGAGGCAAAATGCCTCCTGGCACTAGGCACTAGATCCTGTGATTGATTGAAGAGAGGTAGGTCCTCTTAATATTTACCACTGTACCCTACACTATAAATAATGAAGTCTAAGGACACATACCTTCAGTCCTGATGAATGCTCAATACCTTTTTTTAGGCTCTAGTAGAAGAGCAGAAACATGTTGGCACAGCAACCCAGAGGCAAGTAATGGTCATAGTAACCACCTACATCCTCTAAGACTACCTTATGGTACTCTAGGCCTAGGGTGCTACCGGAATAAAGGATACTTTGCGGTATACCCTAAGGTTTTTTTAGACAATAACTGGATTCAAGTGTTTCATCCAGAGAAACAAATTGATTTCTAGGAACTCCCTCAGGCCAGATGCCCCCTGAGGTTCAGCCCGCCCTGGTGTTACTATCTCCCCAGAGTGGCCCATGATAAAGCATGTCACATTACGTGAGTGAGCCCACCTCATCCAATTCTTGGAAATTTCTTCTTTCCCCTGAGGGATACTAGCAGTAGGTAGACAGGAGAACTTAACCAGTGCTAAGGAGACAGGTCCCTATTCACCTCAAGAGGGCATCACAACACTTCTGTGTTTTGAGTGTTCCCAAGAGGCAGCCGTGGGCCTGCTTTACGGCCTCTTCTTCTCCCTTTAGTGTTCATAATAGACTACCTGCTTTGTGCCACATGTTGTGGTGACCAAGTCTCCCCAAGTCCTCAGTCTCAGTCAAAATCAAGGATGTTCATGAGGTGCACCGTATCAGCAGTGTGATGGCCTTCTTATGATCTTGAGTCCTACAAATGGCTTAGGACAAAGGAAAAATGGCAGGACACATGGAGATTCCTCTTTATACCACATAAGAAGTTGCAAAGCTGATTACAGAAATTTGGCACAAAAATAATAAAATGCTTCATTTGCACAAAAATAACAGAATGCTCAATTTGCTGAGCTGGTTGCTGCTGACATGAACAAGATGACGCCGGAAGTCGATGAGTGGCCAAAGAGTGCACATAGAATCATTATGACTAAGTTGGGGGCTGGGCGTACAAAATGATAAATGGAGGTGGGGATAAGATGTTCTTCTAAGGGAAAGTTGTTAGGGTTAGGGTGGGGTAGGATGTTAATGACCGGGAATGCTATTAGGATAAAGCATGGTGGGATGTCCATGGTGGGAGTGTGCTGCGTTACAAATAAAAAGAAGCCCATAATATCATATTCCCTTGTGCCACTTTCAAGGACTTAATCCTGCTGTTTGTAGGGTGCCAGTTTAGGGCTTGCAGATACACTGGGAAACATGCATGGTATTGTTTGTGCAAATGTGCCTATTTGTCAAAGTATTTTTGATGACGATGCTGAAAACCTCTATTGTACATTGATGGTGTATGACGTCTGTCCATCCTGGCAGGTAAACAGCTATTGCGTAGGATCATGCGATCATGAGTTAATTTTGATTTGCATGCATGGAGTGCACAAAATGGATCCAGGGCAAACATCTCACTTTAAAATCCACATCAATAGCAACGTCAAAGTAGTTCAACTCCAACTCAGACTCCTAACAAGATTAAATTCATCCCGCAAGAGGACTTTAAAGGGGTGGACCAGGCAATAGTTCTTTCTAGACTGGAATACAGTAATGCTGTGCTTGCTGGGATCTCTAAAATAGATCTTGTCCTACTCAAAGAAACGTCTCAAAGCAACATTACATGTGTCTGCTAGACTGGTCTTAGGATCTAGGATAGCTGAACATGTTTCTCTTATCCAGATTTTGCCGAATCGGTTCCTATGTGAAGCTAGAAACATCCACAAGTTTGCCTGCATCACACACAAGGCTGTCCATGAGGGCAATCCAAAATATCCTGCTAGTAATCTCAATGTTTTGGGTGGTCAACAACACCTTAGAAGCTCAGGATCTCTTCTCGAAATTCTGAAATGGAATAATCCATATGGATGTAATCGTCTTTTTCGAGGAAATGCCCTCAAGATTTGCAAATCAATCCCACAAGAGGTCAGGACAATCACTATTATGATTTATTCAAACAGAAACTGCAAAACCTGCTGTATGGATGACACCACCGTCTTGGACATCATAATACTGAGTAGCCGTCTCAGGGGGATCCTAAATGGAATAAAATACAGCTCAGCACTCTCTGGTGTGCTTTAACTCCTGAGACTCCCATGTTAGTATTTGCTTCCCGTATTTGGACCCTATCCTGCAATTGTCCTCCTTGATCGTCAAATATAGTTTACATTTGCTCTTAGTCTGCATCTACTGCACTATCTGTTTTTATACACTACTCTTAAATACTTTTTCATTTGTACCTATTGTTGTCTATATGTAAAGCACTCTGACACCCTAAGCATCTTGTCCGTGCTGCAAAATACTGTCAAATAATTTTATAGCTACTTCATGGACATGTGCCAAGCATAGGCCAATGTTGAAGGTTGTCTATGCATTGGCAGACTATATCATCTTTCATTTATGGAACACCTTCTCTCTCATTGGCCATTTGTTCAATCAGTTAGAGGTGGGTGCAATCTAAAGGGCCCACAACAATAGGGAAATTATATATATGTCTAGAAATTAAGATTGATGGCTTGAGCAACCCGCCCATCTCTTGAACTGGGAGTGGATGAAATTTTAGGCTCTGAGTCAGATTTATGAAGCAGTGTAAAGCCACATTGCATGGCTTTGTGTGGCCTCAAACATCTTGAGTAAGGCAACACAGTGCAAATCGCTGCATAGCCCTGCTCTGTGCAAAGGAGAAGTTCAATGGGCATTGTGATGGGTGTTCCCACGCAACTCTTATGGGCATTGACACATTCCCAGATTTACAAGGACTTGTAAACCTCGGAATGGGTAAAAAACTTGTGCCTCTCCTTAGCAGGCGTAACAAGGAGAAATACTTTTATTAGCCTGGCTGATGAGGGGTAATATCCTGAAACTGGTCCCAGTATGCTTGTTTCAGGTCTAGGGAGGGCCTCGCTTGGCAGTTTGGGCTGGACTGTTCCCATGAGGAACAGGGTCAAGACTGATTTGCATATGGCTGGGTCTAAACTCAGGAGGCATGGTGAACAAAAGAACCGTGGTGTAAATCTGTTTAGCGTTTTTTGCTGTAGGTAAGAGAAACAATTGTTATGTAAGCAACAATGCAAAAACGAATATTTTGCACCCCTCCCCTTTGCGCAAAATTTGGTTAGCTGGACGTTAGGTGACTACGGTGTTAAATTGCTGAATTTTGTGCAATCCCAGCGTTATAGTTAAAACCTACAAATATTTTTTGAAAGAAAAGTCCATCTGAATCATAATTACACATTGGTGACTGCCACTTTGTAATGTATATATGTGTATAGCCACAGAAAAAACAGAGCTGAAGTGAATAATGGTTTTGGCTCATAAGCATACAATAACTGAAATTCATCAGTTGTGGTTATCAGCGCACTCAACACATGCAATACCTTGTGCTGCCCACCATGTTGGTATATGCACAGCTGTTTTATGTGTCTGTACAATTTCGAAGTAAGTGTTATGTGTTTGGTGGTCCTGACCAATTGCAGAACCACTTTTTTCAATGCTTTTCCTTGGTCCTTCTTTCTGAGATAATCAACACCCATATATAACCTTAGTATTATTCAGTCCAACTCATTATATTGTTACGGTTTTGTTTTCAAGAAAGTTGCTACATTTACAAATACTTAAGATTCTGGCACAGTATCTAGGACTATAGTTTTATATCTGTAGCAAATTATAAATGTGACTACAAGAAAACTGTGTTGGTTTCCTCAGGGCTGCTGTGAGGGCTGATGATTGTTTCACCTATTCTGCAACAAGCAGCCTGCTGAGGGCCAGGCCAACCTGGGGGTTTATCGGTGTTTTGAAGGGCAGTCCAGGATTCTCAAGGGCATCCCTATCCAGAATGGCTGTAATGATCGCTGTTGCTGTTTGGGGTATTTCAAGGTATTTCCGAGGAGTGGAAAAATAAGAAACTGTGTTTTGGAACGTGGAGCCAGTCAGTAAACACTGAAGACAGGGGAATGCTTTTTGTCTCAAACGGCAGCTGAGGTTTGCCATGCTAGTGTCCAGGAGGGTGTGCTGAAATACTTTCCATGTTCTGTTCTGAAAGAAATATAGACATTGTTTGGGGTTTTGCTCCATTCATTGAGGACAGTCTGCCAGGCTGTGGAAAGTATTTGCTTTGAGAGTTGATAAGTGATAAATAAAGAACGGAAATAGTTATAATTTGTGGTATGCATTCCAGGGAAGAACGCAGAAGACATTTTTACTATTGAAACTCACATAGAGTTTCAAGTTTTTTTTTTTTTGCCTCTTCATCTGCTATTGGCTGGATTCTTATTGTTTTCTTGAGCTACAACTCGAAAGTTATCTTGCTGTACTCTGGTATGGTGTGGTCTAAAGTAGACCAGAGCCGAATTGCTTGTTTGCAACTCCAGAATTCTGGGGGGATTTTCCAAAAAATCACCTTTGTGGGACTTACAATTCTGTCAGGCTAAACAGACTGCATCAGAGGGGGATGTGAACCCAAGATGATTATCCATATTCTTGTCTTCACAGGAGGCTGTGGGTGTTTGTCTCAAGGAAGTATGCACACATTTTAACACCAACTTATAAACGTTGCTGTTACGTTGAGATCTGGAAACTCAGCTTTCCGATTGGCCCAATGCCAAACCTATGCCAACGTAAACAATTTACTTTCATGCACCTCCCTAGAGATGCTTTAAGGTGGCCACCTATTACCACTGTGCTCATATGAACCCTGACATGGCCCTCCCTACCACTTCCTATATGGCAGCCTTTTTTAGCACTATAGCACTATCGCTGCAACTGTCCCCGACGGGGTGAGTTGGGCAATATAGGGCTTTAAGGATTGTGGTAGCTCAAAATTACAATGAAAGAGGTACTCTAATCAACAGTTGGCGAATTATACTCACCCTTAATTGGTGTGCCATGAGCAGACCTATGAGAAACTATGGGGCATATTATCAGGCCCCTTATCGCCACGTTATCAGCACTTTTCTGCAGATAACGCGGCTATATTTGCATCGTCCTATTATCAAGGCAGCATTAAGTCAATTAACGTGGCTTAAAGCCACGTTAATTTACTTATCGCTGCCTTGGTAATAGGGCCCCTTTCACGAGAAACTCATCGTGAAAGGGGGTGTGCAGTGGGTGTTGCGGTGGGCGTTCCACCGCAACACCCATTCATTTTAACGCTGCCACCTATTATCAAGCTTGGCGATAATAGGTGGCAGCGCCAAATTTAAGAGCAGAAAAACCCTGGCGTTAAGGTGGCGAAACAATAAGAGAAATGCTTCATTTCTCCTCGTTTTTGCTTTTTTCATGTGTGCTGCCTTGTGCAGCACACATGGAAAAAGCAAAACGCCAAGGTTTCTTTATGTACAGGATGGTGTCCCTTCCTGTACATAAACAAACCTCTTTTTAAAAATGCCAATTTGTAACTTACATGTGTGCTGCATAAAGCAGCACACATGTAAGTTACAAAATGGCATTTAAGGTTTGTTTATGTGCAGGAAGGAACTTCAGCAGTTACGAAGTTAGCTCCCCTTAAAACCTTTAAAACCCACAGAAATCAGCCCACCTCTCCCTGGTTTTCATCTAAATTAAGATCATTAAAAAAAATGCCTAAGGCAGGAGAAAAATTGGAGTAAAAACTACAGCCTTGATGACAAAAACAAATATAAGCAATTCATCCAAGAATATAAAAACATGAGACAGAGAAAAAAACTATTTTACTGAGAAAATCACCATAGCAAAAAACGTCTACTAAATAATTATTTAAAACAGTTAATAGTCTCTTCAATCCCAACATAACTTGTGTAGGAGGGTAGGGTCTGCTTCCTATGGTTACCCCCACTTTTTGCTGTGATTCTCTGGTTTTTCGACTTTAGTCTGGCTGTGGCCCAGCTAATCAGGCCCACAGCCTAGCTGTTCTCTCTCTAGATTGATGCCATGTACTTTAGCAACATACCAGATTGGTTACTGGGTCTCCCTTGTGAGCCCCTGTATAGTGTACCCTAGGTACCCAGGGCATAGGTGCACCCTAGGCCTACCCGGGGCTGCAGAAAGTATTGTGCCACCCCTGGTTTGCCTTCCAAACTGACACCACACGTCTGTTCTTATAGCCTGGGTAAGGTGGCGTAATCACTCCTTACTTAGATATAGTATACCTATATCTATAGACACATATACACCTATAAGCCACTCCTAAGCCAGACCTCGACAATCCTGGAGGTAGAGTGCTTGGTTTTATGTGAGAGGGTGCCCTGGCATGAGCCTATAGCTGTTCTATGATATAGTCATACTATACACTCTTAAGTGCATTATAATCCTCGGGGGTAAATGCTAACTTTGGTTTGGCTTTATCAAAACATGTAGTGTAAGGTGTCAAACACTTTGGAATACTACTACCCCGCCCCCACAACCCCCGCCAGTCCTGGCGGCGGGGGTAGCATTCCACCCTTCTAGAGTGAGAAGACATGTAGTTACTGGTAAACCCAGTTAAAGTTAAACAGAGCCTCAGCATCACAAAATGGATTCTGCTGCCACAGACACGAGTCTGCCTCCTGCTGCTGGACGAAAGTCCGGCAGGGGAGGCCTGGACAATAGGTTTCCTGTCCAGACAGGCTTTTGTGTATTGGGGCAGGGAGGGCTGCATTCAGTGAATGCTTTCCAGACACTGCCTGGGGCACACTAGGTGCTCCATGCATTTCCCAGTTCAAACCGGTTGTTGGGGCACTCTGCCCCATCTCTGGCGCGAAACTGGACAAAGGGAAAGGGGTGTAAGCACCCCCTCCCCAGGTCCACCCATAGGAGGGACCTGTAAGTTAGTCCAACCCCTAAACTTAGTATAAGTATAGGATCCCAGTCCCTAGGACTTTAGATTACCCTGGACGAAACTCTGAAACATATATCCTTGACCATCAACATTCCATTTCGACTGGAAGACATCTCCCTTGTGGTCAAGGAGTGACCACCCTGTTCAAACAGGCACCAACAGCATCTTTGCCAGTCTGCATTTTCAAGGCTCCCGCCGGATCTCGAAGAATCTGCGACACATGACATAGACTTCCTTACATCTCTGACCCCAACCTTCGCTCACAGCAAAGCTGTGACCCGTGGCGGACACGAGAGTTGTTGGACCGGAACTCCATGACATCTTGCTTTTTGCTACCTGCACCAACTTCCCGAGGTATCCTGAAGTTGTGCATTGGGGTGTTTGAAGCCCCAGCCCGAGCACCATTTGTCCTGAAGCTCAGAGGCCCCCACTCCATGAGTGTCCCATGGGCCCCATTTTTGCATTTCAGCTTGTCGCGTCTTTGCAGTTCCTAGTCTGTTGGCTAGTGAGCCCCCCGAAGACTTTCTTTTAAAACTACTTTGCTTTCCTGGTTGCTCCAGGCTAGCTCCAACTTCTCCCCAAAAGAGAAGTTCCACAGACCTTACTGGTCTGCACCGAAGCCGATCTTAACATCTTGCATGGATTGTGTTTGCCAAGGATTGTTGGGTTCAATCTGGATACCAACACCACAGTCAACTAGATCCTTTGTGGGACAGCTTGAATCCAACTCCTGGTTATCTTTGACACCTCCTGAACCTCGTGTCTGAAGAGACAAACTTCACCTTTTTACCTGAAATCACCCGACATTGGCTGACAGCTTTCCATCGCCATCCTGGTCACTGGCAAGTGACCCAGACTCTGTCCCTTCTGCTTTCAGGTTCTTCAGATCTTCGATCCACCTTTGGATCCACCCGGACACTTTTCCTCTGGATGCATACAGCACTTCTTTGCAGCTCTCCATTGAAATCGACGACAAAACCCAACACCAAAAGACAACTATGCACCCGGCTTCCATGGGTGAGGTAACACAAGTACTTTGGTAGTCTCAAGGGTATTGGCCATCCAAGTGTTTAAGTCTAAAAGGTTTCCATTGTAGTTCATTTAGAAGTGACCTTAAATTGTAAATTTGTAACTTGTTTGTTTCCCATAGAAAGTCAATGGTAACCCGCGGCTGTGCTTAGACACTGCACGCGTCTCCTGTGGGCCTCCTACTTCCTAACCTTTGGTTGTTCCTAGAAGCGTCAGTGATTCCCTAGGCCTACTTTTTATCTCAGACGTGGTTCTTATACCACTATTTTAGTATATGGTTTGTGAGGCCCCTAGGGCAAAACGTATACAGTGCAACTTATCGTATGCTAATTAAGTTGCTTGTATTGTACTTTTACCTCTGACCTCATAAAGAGTCCAGAGGGGTTGTGTTTAGAATAAATACATATATATTTGATATATAGCTTATGTGATGTGCTTTCATTTGGTACTCAGGGATTATATTTGGTAAAACAACTAGCTTAATTCGCTCTCTGAAGTATTAGCCTGAAGATTGCTCATTACTGCTACACCTAGATTAGCTTTCTATAAGGTTGACTTTACAACCACCATCAATAAGGGTCGATTAGACTGGTGCAAGGTGCCCACTAGAACTAGTGGACATCATATGCCAGGCTAACTTCTCACAACTAAGTCCATGACTCCTAGTCAATCCCTGTGCGATAAACTGGTGAAATTCTTCCAAACTAAAGTAGAGGAAGCGTACTGCAAATTAGATTCTTGTTGTAGTATCATTCCTGCTGGGTCTAAAATCGAACCCCTAGAAACCAGGAAGAGTCAGATCAGTGAGTAATTCTTCTATAGAAGAGGAAGTGATCTAACTAATTGAAATCACCAAGTCTGGGGCTCCTTCCAATCTCTGTCCCCCTAAAACTCACCACTAGATAGCTGCTTCATAAGCACTCCCCGTACCAACTTATTGAATGGTATCATTCTTACGGGACAGTTTCCCAAGGTTTGGAAAAAGGCATCCATTCTTCCATTGATAAAAAAACACTCTCTCGACCCGAACAAGGCAAAAAGTTACCGCCCTAGCTCAGGCTGCCTTTTCCGCACATAATCTTAGAAAAACATCTCAACTCTGAACTGTCAATCTTCTTAGATAAAAACATAGTTTTGGATGGTGCGCAATATGGGTTCAGGTGAAACTGTAGTACTGAGTCAGCCCTGATAGTTTCCTCTGAAGAGATCAGGTCAATTGTCAACATCGGAAGGAAGGCTGGGGTGATCCTGTTTGATCTCTCTGAAGCTTTTGACACTGTGAGTCACACTGTGCTGGTAGATCATTTAGAAATCGTGGGTATTGGATGGTCAGCACTGGATCTGTAATGCTCCTTTCTCTCAGATAGAGAACAGTCTGTCTCCTTTGGAGAGTATACATTGAAACCCTTTTTACTGCCTTGTGGTGTTCCACCAGAATTGTCTTTGACTCCCACCCTCTTTAATGTTTATGTTGTCCCCTGGCCAGGTTGATTCGCTCCTTTGGGTTTTGTACAATTTCGAATGCAGATGACACACAAAGCATAGTGTCACTTTCAACTGATTTCAATGACACCGCCAAACTCTTCAGTAAGTGTATGACTGGAGTAGTTAGATGGATGAGATAAAACTCTCTTTAATTAATTTCAGAGAAAACTGAGGCCCGCCTGTTTAGGAAAGAGAATTCATTTTGGAAGATGTCCAGGTGTCCCCAACATCTGGGCCCCCTCCCCACCCTGGCCCACAAAGTCAGGAACCTGAGAGGCATCCATCAACGATCTCTGACTAAACTTTAAAATATTACAAAACAAAGTAGATCGTCTATTAATGAGATTGCTAAAGTTCAAATCTGTCTCACATGCACTGTCGGAGCTCACTGGCTTCCCATTAGAAAGCGATCCTTCAAGGCACTATGCACCGCTCACACATCCCTTCATGACATAGGCCCTGACTACCTTAAGAAGAAATTCAAAGGGTTCTCACCTAGGATAGCCCTTTGATCAGCCACCTCAAGAACAGTGGACACACCTAAAATAAACAAAGGGTCTTGGGGTGGTAGACACTTTATTTCCCCTACTTGCAAACTTTGGATCAAAATACCGCTGCGTATCAAAGCCCAGTCCAATTTGATCTGTTTTAGAAAACAACTTAAAACTGGGTTTTTATATCTATGTTGCCCAATTAGTTTTTATACATTGTTCCATCTAGCAGACACTATTACCTAGATGCCTCTGGGCAATTGCGTGCTCTATAAACATTATCATTAAGTGTGTGTTGTAAGCCAACAATACAAGTGGGGGAGTGATTTTATCAGGATAAGTGTGGAAATACTAGGCTGTAGGAATGTTGTGGATCCCAACAGATTCAGGAACTTTCCCTCACAGAAATGTGGGGAAATTATTGATTTTAGGCAATGGGTAAAGGTTTGCATTGCATTGTGGCTAAGAAAAGATTCTGGTTTTGAAAATGTAGTTGCCTCTGGGTGGCAGCCAAATCCAAGCCCAAATAACGTAGCTACCCCACCATCATATAGGTATTTTTACCCCAGGAAATGTTGAAGCCTCCATTTTGCTTTTAAGGCCGGTTGTGTTGCAGGTGCTAGGCTGAGCCACAAATGGGGTAGCAGTTTCAGGAGTGTGGTAGAAATTTTGTGTATCCACACAGATTCCGAAACTTTCCCTCATAGAAATGAGGGAAACGTGTGATTTTAGGCAACGGTTGAGAATTGTAGGGCATTGTGGGTAAGGAACTGTTGTGGGATCCATGCAAGGCACACCTCTCTGGAAACCCCTGGGTTTCCAGTTCTAAAAATGTCTGGGTTTGGGTGGCTTTCCTGGTTGCCAGCTGACCCAGTTCCCAAATAGTGCAGCCATATAGAATGGCAGCGTGTGGAAATGTACCCCCACTCTGCTGGATCACAAGTCTGAACTACATCTGAAAAAAGTAATATTTGCTCTCACTTGCCATGGTGATGCTTTAGCCCCCGCCATGGCAGAAAGACTGGTGCACCTTTTCTGAGGCGAGGGCACAGTCCAATGCCTTGGTGGGCCCACTGCAACCCTTCTTTTATCTGGACCTTTTTCTCCAGTGTCTTGTGGGCTTTCTGCCCACATGGGGACACATTGGGGGCAAAACCCTTATCTGCCCCTTAGGGGGGCAAACATACTTTATTCCTTCTTTTGGGGTGGGGCATGGGCCAATGCCAGGATGGAACACTTTTGTGCTGAAAAATAAAATCCCTGGCGCTTAGTGAACTTTCTTCCCTCCTCCCCAGGGGACAGATTAGGGACAACCCCTGCCCTCCCCCCCAGCCCCCCAATCAAGGAAAGCCTCCTGTCTGCCTCCAGGGTTTCAGAAAGACTGTATTGCCCCTTCTGGTGCAGAGTTATGGCCCAAGACCAGGGTGGGCTGACACATCCTCTTGTTTGTTTTGGCATCATTTTGAAAAGCATGGTGTATAGTGGCCGTTTTGCCACTCTGGGATCAAATTGAGGGCAACCCTTCCCCATAACTTGGGCAAACCTCCTATTTGCCCCCCAGGGGCATAGAATGATTGTATTGTCCAGTTTTAGGGTCCTGGACCTATGTGTAGTGAGGAATCCACACGTGGGAATGTAGCAAGTAGATTTATTGAAGAAGGAAGACAACTTAGACATCCACAGGAGGCAGGCAGTAGTTGCAACAGCAAGAGAACAGTTCCTAACCCACCTGTCAACCATAGCATCCATACTAGGCCACCAGTAGAATTCTCTTATCCTCCTTTTAGTTGTGGACATACCCATATGGCCCTCATGAGCCAAGCTACAAATGGATTCTCGAACATCATAAGGAGGAACAATTTTATCATCTCTATAGATCATATCGTCAATTACCGTCAATTCATCTTTAATCTTAAAGAAGGAAGCTAAGTCACCACTCAATTTCCTCTCTTCAGGCCAACCAACTCTCAAAAAAACCTTGACTTTCCCAAGAACATCATCGTGAAGCATAGCTTTTGACCAATCACTTTCAGTAATGGAATTTTCCTGATCTTTACCAGCAATTAAATTAATATCACATAAAGTAAAAGCTACATCACACTCGTCACAGTGATCCTTGTTCGAACCATCACTAATGGGAAAACGTGACATGCAGTCCGCGTGTACATTAAAACGTCCAGGAACATAGACAACTTCACAACGGTATTCCTGCAACTTAGCAGCAAGACGTGCAAGACGAGCAGTGAGAGTTCTACCGCCACCAGCTGACAACATGTTGACAATCAGTTTATGGTCTGTCTTCAAAGTAAATTTCGTACCCCAAAGAAATTGACGAAAATGCTGAGTCGCCCAAGTGCAAGCGAGAAGCTCTTTCTCTATTGTGGAATAATTAAACTCAGCATCCCGTAATGTCCTGGATGCATAAGACACTACATTTTCTCCCAAACCATCCTTTTGCATCAAAACGGCACCTAGGCCTACGTTACTCGCATCGACGCAAACGATACATTCTTTATGAACAGAAAAAGGTTTAAGAAAGGGAGCATTGATAATTTTACTCTTTAAAGTGTCAAAAGAAACCTGTTGATCTTTACCCCAAATAAATTTTGCTTGTTTTTTTAACAAAGACCGCAAAGGGTGCACAATGGTAGAGTAGTCTTTAACAAATTTACCATAAAATTCAGTGAGTCCTAAAAAGGACAACAATTGTTCTTTGGAGGAAGGAATAGGAGCATCAGTAATACTCTTGACATGATTGAGTTTTGGTTTTATGCCATCTTTAGAAATTTCATGTCCTAGATATTCAACTTTAGGTTTTCTAAACTTGCACTTATTGAATTTTAAAGTAAGACCTTTCTTTTGAACATTAGACAACACACAATGTAAATTGTGATCATGTTCTTTAAAATCTTCCCCAAAAATCAGGATATCATCTTGGAATGCAATGGCTCCTTTACAGTCAAAAAGAACCTCTTTCATCAGGCGTTGGAAAACAGACGCAGCACTGGCGAGTCCAAAAGGCATTCTTAAGTATTGGAACATGCCTTCTGGAGTCACAAAAGCTGTCAATCTGTTTGATTCCTCATGTAGCTCGACCTGGTGGTAGGCACTAGCTAAATCAATCGTGGAAAAAACAGTGGCACCATTAAGTGAGGAAATTAATTCGTGGATATTAGGGAGAGGATGTTTATCAACCCAGATCTCTTTATTTAAACTGCGGAGATCCACACAGAGGCGGAGCTCGCCAGAACTTTTGAGTGATAAAACAATGGGAGAAACCCAGGCGGAGGATTCTATAGGTTCTATGATCTGTTTAGCTACAAGGTCTCCAGGAATATCTTTAAGTTTCTCACGATAAGCCAATGGAACATTCCTGACCCTGTGCCTGACTGGAATAGCATTGTCATTAAGAATGATCCTATGTTTAATATCTGCGAATTTCCCTAAAGTATCCTTAAAAACGTCAGGAAAATTCTTTTTAGTGTTTTCCACAAACAGAGTATTATCTCCCAAATCGCATACACTCAAAACACAAGGATCACCTAAATAAACTGGAGGATCGGCATTAGGGTCAAGTTTAATCCCAAGTAATCGTTGATGTGGCCAACCTAGAATAGCTACACCTTTAGTGGCCACATATACTTTCCCTTTGGTATATCTATCTTCTACCTGAATGTCAGCCCAAAAGAAACCTTTCATATTTATTTTCTGCCCAGTATAACCACCGGGAGAAATGTCAGAAGATAACAATTTCCTGTTGCCCCAAAAACTTTTAAACAAATTTAAACCAATAATGGAGTACCATGAGCATGAATCCATCATTAAAAGAATAGGTTGATTATCAATCAAAATAGTGTAGGAGGGAAATTTTGTTCAGAATCATCTACAGATAAAATGCAATTAAAACTGTGTAGAACTTCTTCTTCTTCTTGAGAAATATAGTTAACCCTTTGGGAAGAGCGACAAACATTAGCAAAATGACCTTTCCTTTTACATTTGACACATACTCTATCCCAAGCTGGACATCCCCTGTAGTTTCCCAAATGATTGTAACTGCCACATCTATAACAAGAAATATTTTTCCTGTAAGAAAACTTATTATCAACAATATTCTTATTTTCAGAAAATTTCTTGTCATTGTCTTTTTTAGAAGGTACTCTATTAGAATTAAATGAAGTGGTTTGGCTCTTAACTAACGAGACTTCAGTCTCAGGAACCTGTGACTTCGGTATTTGACCTCTAATTTCAGAAACAAACAATTCAGATTGTTCAATTCCTTTCGCAATGTTGATGACGGCGCTCAAAGAAGATTCTGTACCCAACCAAAGTCTTTCTTGAATTTTCTTACTCTTTGTGCGCATCATTATCTGATCTCTGAGGACTTGTTCGTAAGAAATGGTTTCAAAAGCACATGAACAAGCTAAAGATCGTAAGGCAGAAACATAATCTTCAATTGATTCATCTTGTTTCTGGACGCGGGAATAAAACTTGAAACGTTCCATAACAGTATTTATTTTCCTCCCAAAACGAATTTTCATCTGTCTAGAAGCTTTTTCAAAAACGTCAATATCCCCAGCGTCATCAATGGGTGGAAGATTGTCAAATTCCTTAATACCAGCTCCACCAAGACAATGCCTAAGAAGAGCTAACTTGCGTTTGGCTGAGCACCCATCCTTTTCCAGGACGTCAACATAAGCTAAAAACATTGGGTACCATAAATCCCATTCAATGTTTGGCTCACCAGCGGTTTGCAGGAAGTGAGGTGGAGCAGCAATGTTAGACATACTTTTTTTTCCCTTTTTTAAAAAAAAGAAAATAAACGTAAAAAAATTAATAAATAAATAAATACATTTCAGTACCTTACTATTAGTAGGTAAATGGTGGTAGAACGCCAAACAATAAATCCGCTGGAAAAATAAAAGAAAATAAGGAAGTTATGATGAGAAGAAGAGATACTTCGTGAAAACTGCTTTCCTGTGAATCACGAAGAAAACAAACAAAATGGCGGCACGTTATTGACGTCTGACGTCATAGCGTCAGGAAAGGTGAAAGGGTAGTACCCAAGATGCACCAGTAGTCAGGAAGCGAAGCGTCGTCACAGACGCGGGATACACGGCTGTGGAATGAAGGCTCTTCGGCGTTGCCAAGGTGCTGCAGATGCACAGGGAAGCGAGCGCAAAGTTCTGCAAGGATTTGAAGAATGCGGCGTCTAACGGTAATGAACGCAACCGTAGGGAAAACAAAGTTTCCTTTAGAAAATAAAGTCACAGGGTACTCACGATTGCAGATTTCAAAACATGGTTTTTCAGAGTCGAAGAATGTGTCGGTGCTTCGCAAGTTGAAAGGCAGTCTCGATACTCTGTGCAAAATCAAAAATGTGAACGTTGTCAAAAGATCCTTCTTGCTTGTAGTTCTAGTTACCCAAACGTCACCAAAAATTATGTAGTGAGGAATCCACAAGTGGGAATGTAGCAAGTAGATTTATTGAAGAAGGAAGACAACTTAGACATCCACAGGAGGCAGGCAGTAGTTGCAACAGCAAGATCCAACAGAAGAATGATCCGCTGACACACATGCATTCTACATGACATGCAATAATTCTAGAAGTGACATCATATAGGAATACAACACTATGCCAGGGGTTACTGCCTCCATCTCTTTGCTTTCTTATGATTCCGAAGGTGTCTAGTGGACTTTGTGCCCACCTGAACTTGCCACAGTCAGTGGCATAGCAAGGGGGGTGATCCGCCCCAGGTGGCATGAGTTTTGGGGGCGGCATCCTCCACCTGCGCTTACTTGATGTCTCAGCAATCCCCCCGTACAAAGCGGCTGTTGTGGGGTGGCAATCGTCAGCTGAATTTCGCCATCACCCCCTCCTCCCCACTCTTCAGGCAGAAAGATGGTATTGCCCCCTTTTGGGATAGGAATGGAATGGAATGCCCCCACCCTGTCTATTGCCACAGTGTAAATTCCCTGCTGTCTAGTGGGCTTTCTACTCGCACTGGGGTGAAATTACATGCAAACCCTCCAATGTGGAAAACCTCCAATCTGCTTCTCCCCCCGCTCCCCAAACCCCTAGGGCAGAAAGACGGTATTGCTCCTTCATGGTTGGGAGCATGATCTGATGCCAGGGAGGGATAACCCCATCCTTTTTTTGGCACCATTTTGAAATTCCTGATGTCTAGTGGACTTTCCACGTCTTGGATGGGCAGGCTGGAGAGATACGCCAGTCTGCACAGGGTGCTTAAAGGCTGGGTGGGACAACTCAAACCTTGTTTGGGTTAATCCCTCGTGTCTGGAGGGTTTCTATTCCCTTCATGGCAGATTACAGCAAACCCCCAATCGGGTCAAATCTCATTAGGGCAGAAAAACAATTTTGCCCCTACTAGGTGGAAGGCTAGGGCCCGATATCAGATGGGCCACATACACCCCTTTTTCCTGTATGTCTAGTGGGTTTTTCTACTACTCTGGGAGGGAGGGAGCAGTTTGGGGGCCAACCTCAAATAGGTTTAACAGGGAGCAGAAAGGCTATATTTCCCCCTTTGACATGAAGTAATGGCCATATGCCAGGTTTGGCCGCAACCACCTCTTTCTTTAAAAAAAAGAGCAAGATTCCTGGTGTCCAGTGAGTGTTCTACCATTCCTGGGGGCAGATTGGGGGCAGCCCCCCTCTCTTCCTTCCAGGGGGGCATAAAGACTGTATTTCACCCTTTGGGGTAGGGGTAAAGTCCACCTTCTATTAAAAATAAATCCTTTGTGGCTAGTGGGTTTTCTATTCCCCCTCTCCCAGGGTGAACAACCCGCCAACTTACCTCCCAGGTTATTTTTCTTCTTTTGGGGTAGGATGTGACCTAATGTCAGGGCAGCCACCCACTTTATTTTAATTCCGTGGTCAACATTAGACTTTCTACCCACCTGTTTGGGGATTTGTCTGCAATGTCCCCCATATCCCCTATCAAGACAAACCTCCTATCTGCCCCCGGAGTGTCAGAAAGACTGACTGTGCCAATGTGGGAGGTAGCAAAGTGTTACAAAATAAATATGAATATCCATATAAATTCATGTGTATGCACTTCAAAAGATGTCATGCTTATATAAGATCACATTAACATGAGGCCTGGAGCTCAAAAGGGTTTCCTATCTGACCTTGACCGGACATGCTTTAACACGATATTCTGTACCTCCTTACAGGTCACCTTGCTTGTCTTGACTACATGATATGCAAGTGTTACACAGTGCAGAGCCTGCCGTTCTGGTCTGCCCATATCTGGCAGTTTTGCATGGTGCAGACATTGCACATCCATGTCAGCCATATTTGGCTTGGTGCCATATTCTAGTTCAAATGACATGGCATTACTTTAGGTATATAGCACCTACAAATCTGTCACTCTGGGAAGAAGCGGTCTGAGAGCCCCCTAAGGTGGCAGATCTGACTTCTTCCTTGTTAATTAGCAATGATGCATGCTTTTGGTACCATTAAATAAATTTCACTCTGTTTCTGAGCAAACCTGCTATGTCTGGGGAGTTTCATTCAATTGCTCCTGGGAGGGTGCCAGTATTTCCCCATCAAAATGGTGTCAGAAAGTGGGACATATTGGAGGACTGTGATTTCATCAGTTGGTAAGTGAGATGTAAGCTAAATAACTAACTTGTCTTGCTGCAAGTGACCTTTCAGTCTTTCAAAATGTTATTTAACGCACAGTATTAATAAAAGGTGCATTGACTGGCATTTAAAATAGACAGGGGACTGTAGAGAATGTTTAAAAAAAATATTCTCCGTAGCAATACACTAATTGATATGTGACATACACTGCAGGAGAGCCTGGGTTAGAGAATAATTTATGTGTACCTACACATATAAGAAGTAGTGAAGCAGGTGACTGATAAGTAACTAAGTTACTTTATGTCAATACATTTTGACAAATGGCTAAACCCTTTGGGGGTTTTATGAAATCCATTTTCAGGAGACCCTATGCTAGGAGGGGGTATTGATTATACCCACAAAAAATAAACCCTCCCAGAATATAGTGAGTGGAACTTCTGATTTACTGGTTGCACCTGAACACAGGGGATCATTTTAAAATATGCGTAGTTATGTCATGGATGAATCACTGCATTTGAATAGGGTATTGATCTTCAGTACTGAACCTCTATGTTTCATGAGTTATATCAAAAATAAAGTGCATTAGTGCATGAGAGAAGGAAATTGGCCTAACAACTTTTCCCTTGCAGGAGACTTTTTGAATTCATCTTTCAGGGTGTAAGTGCATATTGTGAGTACACAACAAATTTCACAAGAAAGGATCTCAGATGAAAATTATGGTAAGCTCACTAGAAAGTTGTTTAAAAAAACGTCTGGAGATAAAAATTCAAATGAAGGTAAGAATATGAAGTATAGAAAATATGTTAAGTGGATGTACACTACTATCGACAGTGAAACAGTTACAAAGTATAGCATATAAAAGGAGACTGGTTTTGCATACATTGTCCTGTATTCCACTTGTCCCTTTTGTACAATGCAATGCTGCAACAAATTATGGCAGCAATCTCATTATATATAAGTTTTGTTATAGCATCTCTGATTATGCCAGGGCCCATCCTACTTAGGGTTTAAATACTAGCAATTCCCTTCTGTTGCCACGTTTCTGCAGGTCTACATACTGGGGCTGAAGTTAGTGGTAAGCAATAGTTCCAGAGTCTGTGCAAACCTACTGACTTGCATGTTTAAGGGGTTTCACCAATTTTTCTCAAATATTCTCATAATGAGAATGGTTGGAAATTTACTTTTGACAGTGGCAGATGTAAAACTTCTTCCAGGATTAGGAAAAGTGGTTGGAGGAAAAGTGAACTTGGGAACATTCAGATTTTCACATGAGCAAATCTACACATGCAAATTTGTTCATGAACAAATGCAGTTCACAAATATTTTCTAGGAGTACTATTTCTTGGCCTACTATTGTAAATTCTTGTGAACTCAAGGAAACAGTATATATGCAAGGATATATACCATGCATGCACTTTTAAGACTTTCTTTAATAAGTGGGCTTCTAATTAGGCCTGGCATTAGCCATGACCTTTTGTGTATATTAAAATGATGCCTGTCACTCTCTCTCTCTATCAGCTGGCATCACTGTGAGTAACTGTATTCTGCCCTTTCACAAGGAGCATATTGACCCACAAAGTAGTGTTGTACAGTGCCCAGAATTCCTGTGGCAATGTGTACTTTTTGAGACCAAAAAGCAATTTTTGCTTTTGCCAATGCTTGTTAGAATGGTGAGGGCCCAGCAGCTCCAACACTGATATGGTTTTACAAAAACCATGCCTAGAAAAAGGCATGCATTGAAAAAAAATCAAGAGACTGACCTCCAATTTCTGACCTACTGGCTTTGGCAATACTTGTTTATTTTTATTTTTTCAAAATGTATTTAAACTAGTTAAACTGATTTTCCAATATGAATTTTTTGGGAAATACTAGCATACATCCTCATGTTACTAGGAGCATTATACATAGCCTCACTGGAACCACCGTCAGTAGAATCAAAGGCTTTTGGCAGCAGCTTTTAACCCAGGATGTGTCAAAAAGGGCAGAAAAATGTCAGACTGGAATAGATTTGTAGGAGTGTGGGTGAGTGGTTTGGTAGAGACAGACCTGGTTCGCCCAGTGGGTCATTAATACTAATTGTTACATGTTAAATGTTAAAACTGACTTTTCCTAGAAAAAGGCAATAAATAGAAAAAAAGTAGGCCTCACTGAGAAAAACAAATTTGTGTGTTTCTACAAAACTAGGACATAACAAATATTAAAAATAGACATTGATGTGGAGTAGATTTGACTATCCTTAGATACATGATATTAAATATTAAAAGGCATTCACATTATATGAGTAATTGGTGGCTGCTCAGAGGATGAGCTGCTGTAAAATAAAAACTGCTAACAATAGATTTAGACTGGTTTGGAATATTTAGCACTGTTAAAAATTATTCTGTGTAAAGTTGATGTGTTTTATCTAGGACCCCGATCAATATTGTGACCTCATGCCCCTATACGGCTATAATCAATACATATCAATACATATCCCTATAATGGCCTAACAATCGGAGCCATATTTCAGTAACTCGCCTCTGCAGTCCATGACAGTCAATGACACAGCAGAAGCCACTTCCTTAGATTCCTAGGTAGCACACCGAGTTCTTTCGACATACCAAACCCCCAGCAACCTGGGAAAGCCCCGCTTGCTTTGTTTTGATTAGTAATAGAACTCTTGCGAGCACTGTAAGAAAGACCAGTTCTTAGTGACATCTTTATTGACGTCTTATGTCCAAAAACTTACGTCAAACTCAGCACCTTTCAGGTATAAATATACCAACGTTGCCTTAAGCAAGCACACAGTGGTGGTGAATACTGGAGCAGAACAGCTGTCCCCTTGCAGAGAGCCCAGCAGATGCAAGAAGCCCACGGACGCTGCCCCTCCTTCTTGACGCGCTGAGAAAGACGCTGTCTTTTCTCCTGCTGAGAAAATCCAGCTCCGGCGTTTCCAGCCTACCCTTGCGGGTGCTGGGATATCGGGTCCTAAGAAGGCGATACCAGACCTCCTGCATTCTATCCCAGAGGTACGGTGCTGACTAAACCCTTAGAGAGAATTCTTGAAACAGACTCTTGGCAAAACCAACTTAACTTAAATTGCTACCTACTTACTCCCTCCCATGTATTAGGCTTAGGTCAGGTACACCGGGGTAGGCATAGTTAGAAGCACCAGTTGAGGTCGTTAGCCATTGTATATATGAATGTATATATTTTATTCATTTTAACTATCTTATGGCTAAGAAACCATATCAATGCTTTTACAGTATTATTTCGTAATACTCCTTTTACTGTACACACTTTTCATAATAACAAGTCTTGCAATTGTGGCAATTCATTTCTCTTGCATGAGAAGGAAGACTGCTTAATAAATAATATATTTTATTGAAAACGCCTGTCTCTCCATTCTCTGCACTCTGGTGAAAGTAAATCTGCACAACTGACTGAGTGAAATAGCTGTCTATTGTTTGACACGACTCTAGAGATTGACTCTTATTCCGAGGAGCAGAGTTGTCTTGTTTATGCGGTTGTCGGAAGCTGAATCCCTTCTTGTCTGAGCCAGGGAAGCTGATCACTTCCTATTCAGTCAAGAAAGTTTCCAGTGACCTCTGAGCTAGCTGGCGCAAACCTAATTTAAGTCTAACATAGTCAGTAGAGACCTAGAAGACCGCAGTCCTACGTCTACACTGCTGTTTATGTTATTCCAATGCGCAGGGCCTATTGGGAAAATAGGAACTACACTACATGGCGCCCAACGTTTGGTAAGGCGATAAAACTAACGCAAGACGTTATAGTAACTCAGTCGTGCTTTTTCACACAGACCCTTTTTCCCGTAAATACTCCAATAGACGTCTGGAGTGGGTGAAAGGTTAAAATCCGCCGGAACTTAGTAGGAAAAAATTCCTATGTAGAGTTTCTGGTTTAGTCAACATTGAAGGAAACAGTGTTCCAAAATATTGTGCACCTATTCTTTGTTTCCTTGGAAACCTGCTCTGCAAACCTTCATTAATACAATGTCAGAAAATGGCAATAACAACGGAACCAATAAAGTCGCAGTAGACGCGAATCAACAGGGTCCCGATGTTACAGGAATTAATGAACCGGGTGCGATTATCATCCTGGCAAACATAAGAAAATCTATAACTTCAAAACTAATAGAAAACGGACTGACATCGCGAGGTGGTACAGTCATTTTCGTGATAGAGGCACATGAATATCGGCAGACAGAGGTATTCTATTCTTGGATAAACTTTCCAGCGGCAAACGCTACAACACACGAGTTCCACTATTACAAAATAGAGGAACCACTGGATGAATACGCTCCTTTCGAGGAGATTGAAATCCCATTAAAATACCAAGAGCACCTGCTCTGGTTTCAAGGCGCCCTAAAACATAATGATCACATTACCAGGCTCGGTCCACTAGGTAGGCCAGGAGCAACGTGGCAGGTTCTAGCCAGCTACACACCACATCCAGACATTGATAAAATGTCAAAAGAAGAACTTTTAGCACAGCTAAAATGACTAATTAAAATACACAGACAGTTAGTCCAATATGTAATGCGGACTGCAACAGTCCTAACAGCTGTTAATATTCCACAGCTAACCCCTCATCAGGGGAACACAAATAAAATTACACCATAAAACATACAATCATGTCTTGGAAAAGCTCCCGCAAAACGGGAACAAATTCCCTTCTGGTTAGCATAGAAAATTACTCAAATAATGGCCTGAATGTCTGGGCACCCCTCCCACTCCCAAGGAGAGTGTTAAAAGCCTGGGAGTATGGCTGGATAAAAACCTTTCTTTTTCCACTCAAGCTACCAAACTATCCGCCATCTGCTTTGGACTACTGAGAATATTAAGGAAGGTCCTCCCCCTCCTCCCTATGGAAGCCAGAAAAGTGGCAGTTCAGGGCCTCATTCAGTCCCGGTTGGACTCAAACAACGCCCTGTATGTAGGGGCCCCCGAGATGTCCATGAGAAAACTACAGGTGGTCCAGAACTGTGCAGCCCGCGTCCTGCTACAGATCCCAAGGACACAGTCTGCTAAACCCGCATTAAGCAGACTACACTGGCTTCCAGTGAAACAGAGAGTGGCTTTCAAGGCACTATGCATCGCGCACCGAGCTTACTGGAAGTCAGGCCCAGCGCTCACCAACAAATTGATCACTCAATACCATCCCAACAGAACCCTCCGGTCCACGGAGGCCTTTCTGGCCGTAGTCCCAAGAGTAAGGAGAGCTAGAACCGGAGGAAGGTCATTCTCCGTAAATGCCGCGAAGATGTGGAACACACTCCCGCTGCAGATCAGGTCCAACTCCAACCTACTGGCATTCCGAAAACAATTGAAGACTTATCTATTTGCCAGGCCCATCTAATCTCAATCTCCTCTGCCCCTCCTAAGCTCTGCTCTCTGCACTCCAGCGCTTGGACGCCCGCTGGGCAGCAATCGCGCTTTACAAATTATAATACAATACATACATTTCCGAATACTACCCCTATTGAAAAACACGGAATTCTGACTATCTGCCTTCCAATGGGTTTCGCACCACATGTGGAGGACTGTGACACTTGGGGTACAGTCTTTGCTTCCATTTACACAAAAACACATGGTGTTCCGTCCATGTCGGTTATACCGGATGTGCTAAAACAAATTCAGAATGAATACGGTCCAGAACCTGCTTTAACTCTTGGTATGAAATTACTGAAAGACTTCAAGCAGGTCTCGGCTATATTACTAGCCAACATAAAAGGAGAAGCAGCATCTGTGGCGATCCGCCAGAAATTGAAAGAAACAGATATAACAGATCAACCAATTGAGCTTGCCAGAATCATAGAAAAATGCTATGAAGAATTAGGTAGAGATAGTTTGGGTGGGAAATCAGTAAAACCCCAACTACTCGAAAACCCTGAAAAATTATTTATAAAAAATAATCTAAACGCTCCTAAAAAGAGCTGGGAAGGAAATAAACAATCCACTCCCAAAGAAAACGTTTTCCAGTCCAGAGGAAGGTCTCCTCGGCGGAGGGAAAGAACTCCGACTCGAGAACACCAGTCTCCCCAGAGGGAGCACTCTGAGAAAAGATATAACCTTAGAAATAGGGATAACTTGAAAAAGCCTGATAGATAGCAAAGTATTGATACACGTCCCTCTCAATCTTTTTCGCAGAAATCGGAAAGAAGAGGACGGTCAGACCCAAGGGAAGAGCACACCAAGTCCAAAGACAAGGAACCTGCTCAAAGTAAAAAATTACAATTTCCAAGGAAGAAGGTAGCCAGTATTAGAGTAATCGAACATGCCGAGAATACTGAGGACACAGCTGAAAAACGGAGAGTGGGCACAGACAATGCTAGACAGTGCAGCAGAAATCAGCATAGCTCGCAAGATCCTGATGAGTCATCTGGAGACAGTGGACACGAATGAATACATTCAAGTAGAAACTGCAGACACCATAGTTACCGAACCTCATAAGATATACGAAATAACACTGCATATAGAGGGAGATAAGACTAGAAAAATAAGGGGTCTATTTTGGGATAACCTCTCAAAAGGCTATGACATCCTGTTAGCCGGAAAAGATTGGCCCCCAGAGTATGTCAGGGAGTGCCCTCATGGCGAAGAGATGATTATGCCTGCTTTCTCAAATCACATTCCAATTCACACTAAATATATATATGCAAGGAAATGGGCAGTAGCCCAGGCACCAGCATTATATAAAAATCATGTAGGATGGGATGAGGACTCTCCTCCTCACAAAATCCAGTTAAAATGTCAACCAACTGCACAAAGGCAGTACCCAATTAAGCAAGAAGCAAAAAAACAAGTCGGGGAGATTTTAGATCAACTTGAATACCAAGGGGTAATTGAAACATGCACCTCTCAAATGAACAATCCTTTGTTTCCTGTCTCCAAACCGGACGATTCGTATCGTCTAGTCTTGGACTACAGACACCTTAACTCATGTTGCAAAACATTTGCAGTACAAAATTCGCATAGTGCTGCACTAATGAATAACATAGTTCGCAAAAAGTAAAAAACGACATTAGACATATCTAATGGGTTCTTTTGCCAAAATATTGCACCAGAAAGCAGGTACTTGACCTCTTTCTCAATAATGGGGTCACAGAAAAATTTCTGTAGGCTCCCACAGGGATTCAAGAACAGCCCAGGACTATTCTCAGCCAGAGTAACAGAGTTACTACAAATATATGATGATGAGGCATTATCTTATGTCGATGACATCTATCTCACAGACAACGACTTGGATACTCACTTGAAAAGAGTGAACACCATAATACTTGGGTTCGCAGCAGAGGGTTACAAATTCAACTTTAAAAAGTCAAGAATTGCCCATCTAACAGTCTTATTCTTAGGATACGAATTATCAAGTGAAGGAAAAGGCCTAGCGGACAACTTCTTAGAGAAGTGCGCTGTACTCCAAGCACCGAGAACGCTGAAGAACTTACAATCGATTCTAGGCTTCCTGAATTTCGGAAGAACTTACATTCTAAACTACGCAGAAAGGATTAAACCTCTCTACAAATTAATTAAACCTGATTTTAAACCAATCAATTGGACTCAAAAACACACAGAAAGTTTGAGATCACTGCAAACAGACATGTTAGCTAAAACAAAATTAGAAACACGTGACAATACACGCAACCTTGTAATCCGGGTCATCCCAGGAAGATGCGGATTCACGTACCTAACCTCTAATGAGGGAGAAACTGTACCAATAGCTTACAAATCACATTTGTACACAAAAGCTGAAATAAATTCAGTTCAACGGAAAAAATTCTAACTGCGGTTCAGACTGCTGTAGCAAAAGAAAGGGCCCTAGCACAAGGTAAACAAATAATAATCATTACACCTATACCTGCTTTAGAAGCGGTAACTAAAGCGAGCATTCCAAATGCTAAAGCTCTGCATCCAAGATGGATCCAATGGGTTAATTCTCTTGCTGCAACAGACGTAGTGTATGAATTTGATCCTAACCTAAAGACACAGGAATTTTTACAATATGAATATGAATGTCATCTACCAATTGAAATCCTGCCTCTATAACAATACGGAAGCATCATATATACAGACGGATCAGCACAACCCGCAGTTGGGGGTAAACAAGCTTACAGTGCTGCGTGCGCGATTGTTAAAGGTCGTTGGCACAAAGGAAAATTTAGACCACTGGTCACTAAGACGCAATCTCTAGGAGATTGTACAGCTCAGCGAGCTGAACTACTAGTATTTAAGATAGCGCTTGAAAATACCGATCGCGAATTCCCCACACTTATAGTGTGCGATTCATATTATTGCGTTCAATCTTATAATGAATACTTGCAGAATTGGGTTGAAAATGGGTTCAAAGATGCAAAAGGTGGCACAATCAAGCATAAAATGCTTTGGGAACAAGTAGTTCTTTTACAGAAGGAACTACAAAAGACTCACATGATACACACTCTGAGTCATCAACGTGATGGCGTTCACGTTGCAGGGAATTCATTGGCTGATGAAGCCGCGAAGGCAGCTGTGCAAACGGCTTCCGTAGCTGCTATCACCCGGTCAAAAACAAAAATAGACAGCGATATACTACAAGCTTTCAGTGCGTCAGTAAAAGATGATAGAAAAACACTCCCAAAATGCTTTCCAGAAAAGTACTTATATTTAACAGATACGAATAATGTTCCTTTTGCTCGAATCCCTGGAGTGGGGGATAGAGTAATTCCAAACATGGAACACAGGTTAGGACTAATTACAGCGGCACACGAAGGGCTCGCTCTGCACACGTTGGCATTTCCGCAACAAAATCATTATTAAAACAGAGATATTGGTGGCCCCGCATGGGAATACAAACTAAGAAATATGTACTAGAATGCGAAATATGCCAAAAAATGAAAGTATCAACAGTGAAACGACCAGCGCAGATAAACCATTAGCATGTGTTTACCTGGACCACTGTGGTCCCCTACAAAGGGATGGCAACTATAAATATATCATGGTCGCAGTGGATTCCTGTACGAGATTCATATGGATGTGGCCCCAGCGCTCGGCTGACACCAGAACTGTTATAAAAGATTTGCGAGTCTTTATCGGCACATACGCAATTGCCATGCTTCATTCTGACCAGGGTCCTGCTTTTAGCTCTCGAGCTTATAAGGAGGCCATGACCAGCATAGGCATTGGATTGCGATTCTCTTGTCTCTTCCATCCTGAGGGAAATGGGGTAGTGGAAAGAAAAAACCGAGACATAAAGCAATCTATAACGGCAAAGGTATTAGATTCGGGTGATGGGTGGGTCCAGCATTTAACAAGTGTCCAACGTAGTCTTAACAACTTGCCAAGAAATTCTCTAAAAGGTTTCAGCCCGTACAAACTATTGTTCGGAACTAGAATGTATGTTCAGGACTTAGATAGTCTTGCTTCAGTGGTAGAAGATAAGAAAAAAGACTTTGACATCAAAGATCGTTTGGCTGTTTTACAGGACTTAAATGAAAAAGAAAAGCCCAGAGCAACATAAAGTTAAAGCAACAGCCAACCACCACTGAAGACACACCACCTGTCCCAGCAAGACCTGTCTGGATTCCAAAGATTGGGGATCTGGTCAGAGAGAAAATAGCGGTGAAGAAGGAATTTGGGCCTTCTTACAGAAAAGCAGTACCTGTCTTAGCAATCAACGGAACAAGATCAGTAGTACCACGGCCCCTTGCTGGTAAAAAGGAGAACAGAGTTGTATCCATCGACCTGGTAAAACCACAATCATGTGGCCTATAATCAATAGCAGGCCCATTGGACTCCCAAGAGGTAACAGAATACCCAAATTTGCTAGTATCCAAGAGGTTCAAACTGAATGACTAATCACATTTGATAAACCTGCAGTGAATAAAAAAGGACTATGCAGAAATGCCATGGAACTTGTGCCTCTTGAAACACAAATTGAAACACTTCGTCATGAAACACCAGTCTACAATGATGTGGCATCAGAATGTGCTAATGAAAGCCAAATGGGAAAAACAATTCCAACCATCGACAGAACTGCATCTGGCTACTTCATCAATTTCGACAACTTTTCTGAAGATCAAAGCGACCCTGAAGTGACGCCAGAAACAAAGACTTTTAAAGAAAAAGCAACAGAACTCTTTCATCAACTCAAAGAAACCTATCTTATTTCTCCATGGTTAGAATTTTGGATTGGGCTAGGTGTATTTTTCCTCCTGCTTTGGCTCATCATGGTACTTTGTTTGGGAAAATTCATTGAGGGAAAATACAGTTCAATGGACACAGCATGTCAGAACATCAACTTAGTTCTGAAGCCTCACAAATCATCTCACATCGAGAAAAGAGAACTATCATCAGTAAATGTCACAGCCATTTCAATACCTGGCGGGGTAGTTTGGGACAAGACAGACTATGAAATATATGGCCCGGTCGAGCTCTTGAAATATCCTCACCAATTTAAGGTTTCATTAAGTGACTTTGTAAAACCAAGTACATTCTCTGATGATTGGGATTTTGAAAGTATAAACAATATGATGTCGGATATAGTGTTGTCAGCAAAATTTACAGAACATGATTATTTACAAGGTTCATCTAATTATGAACAGATGTACTGTTTTACACATTACGCAGACCACTATTTACATAAATCTGCTCAACCTAGAAATGTTTTTAAATATAACCAATGGGAACATTGTGATACTCCACCTAAAAGCAGTTCAAAAACATTCTATGAACAATTCCAATACTTCTCAGGGTTTAACACAAGTAATGCAGAAACATTTTATTATAAACTGTTGGATAAAACAGGGACAAAAACCATGCTGAAAATACTAAATTGATATATTCAGAAAAATGTTATGAAAAAATGATTACATTTGGTTTTGATTTCTGGAAAAATAACATTGAAACAAAAACCATCTGGGGTACAAAAGATTGGCAGGTACAAGGCCTAGAAGCATTATTTCGAGCCTGCATGATCCCAGGACAAATAATGTTCTTGAATGACACAATTCAACAAAGAACATGTCTTGGTCTAGCCAAGATTAAAGACCTTAACAAACCGTCTATTCCAAAGCCAATACCTGATAATGCAACCACAGATATTGAAGTAGACGTATCCCAAATTTTAAATGAAAACAGAACACATCCTGATTGGAAAAAGTGGTTAAGATGGCCTACAGACACGAATAACTGTCAAGATAGATTCCTGAACAAATTACAGGGGTTAAAAATGACCAGACCAGACCCTAGATACTCCCAGAGACAACATCCAGGGATAGTAACAACATACAGTGTAGGAAAATTATGCCTTGAATGGCTACAAACATCCACACTGGCACAAAGTAAGCAACACTTGTCTTTACTTAAAGATGGTGCTGACTTGCGCGATTTCATTATGGGACCACGCAAACAGCGTCAAAAACATTTCATAGCGGCCAGCATATATGCTGCATACAACGAGGCATGGAAAGAAACTCAAATTGAAACAGCCGAGAAAATACGAGAAATTGATCGTATTAATTTGGAAAAATCACTTTCTGTTGTGGACAATGGGTTAATGACTCTGTCCTCCAGAATGTATTCACTGGACAGTATTGTATCATCTGCAATTGATATTATAGACCAGGACTTGCTAATGTTACAACATGGCCAGTCCCAATTACGTTCTATAGTACAGCTAGGCTGGACGTTGCAAAATCTCAGTTCGGGCTATGTGCCATGGCGTTTAATCAACACAACGTCATTATTTTCTATCTTTAACCTTACTGATAAACAAATCAGTTTGGCACAGAAAGGAGCAGACTATAATATCCTGAGCATAGAAAAACTTGAGAGATTACCATTGACAATGTCAGACCTGTCATTGAATGGATAATACAGGGGATTATCACAATTCCAATAACAACTTTCCAGTTTAAAAATTGCCTTGAGTATATACCGGCAGGCCAGTAAGAAAAGTTGGGTAAAGGATACATTAAGTCATCATGGAAATTACCTTATACACACACATGCTATAGTGAAAACAACAAAAATGTATTTCTTAGTGGTAATGAGTGTAAACAATCACTAAGCGGTATACTTTTGTGCCAAGGTATTAACTTACATGGGGCCTGTGAGGGTACTTCAAATAACCTTTCATGCCACCAACACGGCACACCTGCAGCACAAATAGAGCCATTCTTTAGGCAACTTTCTAACGGGAGTTACGTTCTAATAATGGATCACAGCTGTTGTGGCTTGGTGCCAGGGAAAGCATATGTCTTAAGCGTGAGTTCCATGGTCACTTGCTGTATGCAAGCATTGTATCCAAATGGCCCTGGAGACTCAGTGGCTCGAATTTGTCCTCGTTTGAATATCTCTTCTATACGAATTGATACTTTAAGCAGAATGAAGTCTGTACTCTTGCAGGCAACAGTGCCCATCTCGTCATCAAAAGAGACGTATGATCTCCAAGTTGCAAGGACGATACATACACTTTTATCTACAAATTGCCCGGTGCATTTCACAGAAATGCTCAGCCAAATCCTAAATATGTCGAATGCCAGTGGTAGCTCAAATGTATTTAAGACAATTTTTTCGGGACTCTTAACACCATTTGAAGCAGTCCTGGGTATCTTTCCCAATTCTGTCCATTCGATCTTTGGCGGCCTACCACTACTTTTGGGACTCGTAGCAGGTATTTTATTTTTGACCCTCCTGCTCCGATATGGCAAACCAAAACGCAGACATGACTCCGGCAAGGATGGAAGAAACGATCCTAGCAATACGCTACCGGGACCGCATAACTAAAGTCCTTGGGGTAGCCCAGCTACGAGATCTGAATATGACCTGGTTTCTTTCATTCAGACCTATATGGCAGACCTGCATCTTACCTGTGCTTCGATGTATGCTATGCAGAGAGGAATGCGTGGTAGACACCTGTCTTGCACTACCATCAGCAATACCAATGGACGTCGATACTTTGCTAAGTCCAGTAACGGCTCACGCATCGTGTTGTCCCCAGCGGTTACCAATCCTGATGACGGCATTCGTTGAGACTCCTGCGCTACGACTAGGTGGTGGCAGTGAGGCAAGAAATGAAAGCAACATCACCCAGGTACGACTCTCTGTGAGCATTGCTGATCCTGAGATCGATGATAGCAATCATTCTCACAACTGCCTAGTTACAGCATTATCGAACTTGGTCGAACTGTCACCTGAATATGTAGACCAATTCTTTGCGAGCCTGTCTGAAATGATGTTCTCCCCTGAACAGAAACAATAACTTTTGGAAAACAATCCGGCACACAGCGTTCCCATGAACTCTGAATTAGGCCTTCAGCTTTGATAAACAAAAGCTACTGAAAAGCGTTTTGAACTATTTTTTCCCCGCTCACCAAGAAATTATTTTTTCCAAAATTTCCAAAATATTTACCTTTTTTCTGGCACACATACTTTGCTTAAAGTAGAACTATTCATAAAGAACAGAGCTTCTATTTTTAGTAGATCTAGAGACGTAATAATACCTCAGCCTCTAGCACATTTTACAGCAATTGTATTTATATGTGAAGACATAGTCTCGCCCTTCTTTTCTGTATTTAGAGACATTTCATGTGTAATTGTTCGCAAAATCGTTCAACTGAATACATATGCAATATTTTTTGAATGATTACTATGCTTGATAACGTACAGTACCTATTCATTTTCATGTATTTCATATACACCATTTCAAATGCAAAATATATTTTGGGGTGGGTAGGAATACATGTGCTTCTTATTGCTTTAGTTTTTAGTAATTTGATGGACATAAATTCGTGGAGTGGGTGATGTGTTTTATCTAGGACCCGATCAATATTGTGACCTCATGCCCCTATACGGCTATAATCAATACATATCCCTATAATGGCCTAACAATCAGAGCCATATTTCAGTAACTCGCCTCTGCAGTCCATGACAGTCCATGACACAGCAGAAGCCACTTCCTTAGATTCCTAGATAGCACACCAAGTTTTTTTCGACATACCAAACCCCCAGCAACCTGGGAAAGCCCCGCTTGCTTTGTTTTGATTAGTAATAGAACTCCTGCGAGCACTGTAAGAACGACCAGTTCTTAGTGACATCTTTATTGACGTCTTATGTCCAAAAACTTATGTCAAACTCAGCACCTTTCAGGTATAAATATACCAACGTTGCCTTAGCAAGCACACGGTGGTGGTGAATACTGGAGCAGAACAGCTGTCCCCTTGCAGAGAGCCCAGCAGAGGCGAGAAGCCCACGGACGCTGCCCCTCCTCCTTGGCGCGCTGAGAAAGACGCTGTCTTTTCTCCTGCCGAGAAAATCCAGCTCCGGCGTTTCCAGCCTACCCTTGCGGGTGACTGGGATATCGGGTCCTAAGAAGCAGATACCATACCTCCTGCATTCTATTCCAGAGGTACGGTGCTGACTAAACCCTTAGAGAGAATTCTTGAAACAAACTCTTGGCAAAACCAACTTAACTTAAATTGCTACCTACTTACTCCCTCCCATGTATTAGGCTTAGGTCAGGTACACCGGGGTAGGCGTAGTTAGAAGCACCAGTTGAGGTCGTTAGCCAATGTATATATGAATGTATATATTTTATTAATTTTAAGTATCTTATGGCTAAGAAACCATATCAATGCTTTTACAGTATTATTTCCTAATACTCCTTTTACTGTACGCACTTTTCATAATAACAAGTCTTGCAATTGTGGCAATTCATGAGAAGGAAGACTGCTCAATAAATAATATATTTTATTGAAAACACCCGTCTCTCCATTCTCTGCACTCTGGTGAAAGTAAATCTGCACAACTGACTGAGTGAAATAGCTGTCTATTGTTTGACACGACTCTAGAGATTGACTCTTATTCTGAGGAGCAAAGTTATCATGTTTATGCGGTTGTCGGAAGCTGAATCCCTTCTTGTCTGAGCCAGGGAAGCTGATCACTTCCTATTCAGTCAAGAAAGTTTCCAGTGACCTCTGAGCTAGCTGGCGCAAACCTAAATTAAGTCTAACATAGTCAGTAGAAACCTAGAAGACCGCAGTCCTACATCTACACTGCTGTTTATGTTATTCCAATGCGCAGGGCCTATAGGGAAAATAGGAACTACACTACAAAGCATATATCCAGATTTCAATGTGCACATTAAGAGTTATCACCAACCGGTTAAACTATGTTGTTGCACCACATAAAAAGTGTGAATATTAATTTATTTAACAACACCAATATTACTGCCTCTTAGTGACAAACTTAAAATGTAGTATGGCCTAATGGCTGCAGTGTCAAATACAAAGGCTTTCAAAAGGAACGCAAAGAGTAGCTCTAAAGACCTGAATTACATTGCACGCCTTAATGCAAAATAGTCTGGGCGCATTATGCCAGTTCTTTAGGAGCTAGAAAGCACACTGCACACAAATAAAAATAAATATAAACAAGCATTTACAATGCAACGGTTTCGCCTTTGCAAAAGTTAGAGCTATTGGCATTGTAAATGACAACATTTTTATTTACGTGTTGGTTTTGAAAACAGATAAATAAATGACATTGTCATTTACAATGCCAATAGCTTAATCATGGTCCCAGAACGTGAACATCTGTAATATAATAATAAAAAGCACTGAACAGTTCACATAATAGTGCAGTAAAAAGTCACACACAGATTTGAAGATTGACTGCTACATTAAACAAGGATTTACAAAACCAGACTAGGTGCTCGGGAGGCTGAGGACCAGAGCAGCTGTACACTTGTTGGAGGTCAGCTGGTGTAGGGCTGACGCGATGTGGCGTTTGCCAGCAGAGAGGACATTACAATGCAAAAGCACACACGACTGGAAACTGTCGCCTCGCATGGGCACAGAAGGGAAAGAAACCCAGACACCAGAGCTGGGCATTTCACTGAGAAGGGCACGTTTGTGTTCAGCGAGTCAAGTACTCAGAGGTGCGTCAAAAGGGATCCAATCCGAGACAATTCGTGGCAAGACCGAGGGAAGGATGGATGTTGGGGGTCCCCTCACCTGCAAGGGACGAGATGGCGGTGTCGAGGGACGGATCTAGGATGGTCATACATGACACGGGCAGTTACAGAGGGCCATCCAGTGAAAGTCACGCCGTGTACCAGGCAGACATCCCGAGGCTCATTAGAGACAACCTGCCTCAATAGGAATGACAGCAGTCTCAGTCTCCCCAATGCTTTAAATGAACAGGTGCTGTACTGTCTGGTACTCAGTCTCAGCACTGACTAGAATGGGGGGGGGGAGTACGGGCACTTCACAAGTACTCAAAACAGTGAGTACTTGCTCTTCTGTATTTCCGTTTAAAGCAGTCTCTCCTGCCCGCTGGCGGGTCAGAAGAAGAAAGTGATGGAAGGATGCCCACATTTAATATCTTGATAAAAAGCAGCGGTGCCTCCGTTTTTATTTTTCCATGGTGGTGTTCATCGTCCTACCTAAATTTGAAGTAGAGATACTTTGTATCTTATTGATCAACAATGAAAGTGTGGTTTTACAACACCATCCCATCCCAATGCCTTTCGGGCCTGTGTAGTCCTTGGTCGGTGGATAGCAATTCCACAAAAAAAAGTACATGTACACATGAGGAAATAACAAATCTCAGCCACCCGGCTGTCTCATCAAGAATAAAACAAATGGGGTAACATACTCGTGTACGTTATCAACATCATAACATGTACATAGCTATCATCTGTGACCTATCCTCACCACAATCAACTGAAATAGTGCCTAAAGGTTTCGTGACATGCACAAAATTAATAGCCACCAATTGCAAACGTTTCCGACCACCAACATTTGAAATAGTACCTATACATTTAGTAACACGTGACATCAAATAAACACGGCGACCACTAGGGACCGGTCACGAGGGGCACCGCCTGCCAGCATAGGGCAAGTTCACACGACGAGCTTTGTACAGCAGACAATCTGCCGCCCCCCCCGCAACCATCTGGTGCCATGGCAGGACTGGGACAGGAAGCAACCTGGTGCACCCCTGCAAAGGGTAAACAAAGGGCCTGCTGGGGAGTAGTGTGAAGGCAGGAGGAGGAAGCAGGCCGGTAGGAAGGGGTGGGGGTGCCAATATGCAACCCCCATGACATGCATCGGGGACTGTGAGAGTTACCGAGTGATCAAAAAAAGGTGTCGAGGTCCTGCTGGGTTGCCATTTCTAAAGCACTTCAGACATCATAGTTGTAGAGTCAGGGAATGGGGACAGGTGCACTGTGTATGTATATATATATATATATATATATATTTTTTTTTATTTTAAATACGCACAAACACCAAATGTGCGAGCATCAGAATGTGTATATATATCTCGCTCTGGAACAAACCTAGGACACTGAAAAATAACTAATAATAGCTGCACACGCCCCCGCCAAATAATGTTAGCTTCCACTTCTTGGCGTTGTATAGCGCATAATGTGGCAGTTTTGTCCCTAGAGGGTGCGCTTTGTTAACACTGAGCCCCACCAAATATAATCTTTACTTTGTTACATTAAAAGCAAACCTATGTAGCAATTAAAAAGGGCAGCCATTTCATGATCAGGCTCTGTAGGACTCCCTCGGCACCCACTAATCAAGCGCCAAGAGGCATTCCCGTCTGCTACGCAGAGACATACTTAACTAGCAACAAAGCGAACGTGCAGGAACATAAAGAGCATGAAATAAGTTGGCAAAGTGTGTGGAAAGGGTGCAATGTATATTTTTGGATCCATAACTACCGATAATCACTTTTCTGGAGGTGCACGAGTGCGCTGAAGGGGTGGGGAGTTTGGGGTAGGCAGGGGACAACTGCGCCGGATGCTCAGAATGCGCCTCGAAGACTCAAGCGCGTGACTGGGCGCAGCGCCTCATGACCACCGAGCGGCTCAAGCGCTACATCAGAGGGCGGGGCTGCTTCACGACTCCCAGTCCCCCGACCCAACCACCCTCCCACCCTCAAACCAGTAAAACGGAAAGGTCCAGGAAGAGCGCTCACACCCCCGAGTCCCCCACCCGGCTGCCGACCCTCACTCACCCTCTCTGACGTCACTACGGCCTACCCGCACCCGCCGCTGGACCCAGCGCTGACGTCACTGTCCGCTCCCCTCCGAACTCCTGGAGTTTTTGAAATTCCTCGCGCTGCTAACGGCCCGAGCTGCCAGTTCTGTACACAGCGGAGAAAGGCGAAGGGGCGGGAACTGGGCGCTCATTGACTGGAGGGCGCGCGCTCCGCCACTAGCTACCGATAATTTGGTGGTTTTGCGCGTGCGAATTCGGGCAGTCCCAAGAAGCATCTTAAACCTTGTGGAACACGAATCACAGGTCTCGCCCGTCTAGTCGGCGTCTAGGCAGTCCCGCCTTCTTTAGGGCGTGTCCATCCCTTATGGTCGTCGCACTGACACTACCGTTTTAAGCGTATGCTCGTGAATTTACGTATTTTGTTAGCCGACTGAACCGACTTATCGAAAAGTGTACTTCTCATGAATAAAGACAAACCTCTGGCAAGGTGCCTGATTTACTTGGCGTCACACCAGTACAATAATGGCGAATACGCGTATAACTCATTTTTATTAATATTCATTTCTATCCCTCATCGCCAGTAAAACAAGTCAGGTCCCGGGCCGGCAGCCAATCACAGCGCGGCCTGGGAATGACGTCACAGGGGTGTCCCGGCCGGCAGATTCGAGGGCGTGGTATTCGCGCTCTCCCCTTCCCATTGGCTGGAAGGTAAAGTTCCAGCCAATGGGAAGAGGAGAGGGCGGTACTTAAAAAAAGACACAGAAACGCCCCCGAATCGCGTTTTCCCGAGAAAGCGTGATTGACAGCCTCTGTCTCCCAATGGCTAGTCTCCATTTATGGAGCTAGCCAATTGGAAACAGAGGCGGTCCAAACATCCCTACTGAAGACAAAAGTTTTCGATCTGGGAGGGGCACTGCGTGCCCCTCGCCAGGTCGAAACCTAAAAACACAGCAGAAGTTATTCGCTTACCTCTAACTTGATGGCACACATGAGGGGAATGGGTCTGCTTGTTCAGCTATCAGTATCCTGGATAACTTTGAATTCGGGAAAGCCGCATGGAAAGCCTTGCACACAAAATGGGACAGCTGCTAATGGGTTAAAAGGTCGAGTTCCACATTTAGAAACAGGGCTCAGAGCAAGGTTTGTCTTTAACATTTTGGCCTCTGAAACTTTTTGAAAGACAAGATGGCAGCGCAGGGAAAGAAGGAGGAGTTGTGCTTATTTTTTGTTGGCAAAAGCAAGTTCTTATGCACGCATATGAATATACAGCACAACAATTGTATATGTGAGCTTGGCCATATATACAGCACTAATGCTTTTAGTTTGGCGCTTACTGTACAAGGGCTGAGGCAATGAGATTTAGTTTCACTTCATGTGCTCTCATATTACAACTAGTATACTTACTAAAGGGATTTGAGGTCGGGTATTCATGTTTTTAGCTCTCAACATACTAATTACCTCCTCAGAGTTTGTTTATGCCCAGTTTCTACTAATAGGGGTTGATAGTGTTGACAGAAGTGAAACCTGTTTCAGGTTTCCTACTGTCAAAATGGGAGAAGGATGATAGCTCCTCTACAAATTTAGGGTAGGAAAAATATGTTTTCTCTCTTTTTCTCAATCTCTTTTGAGCCTGTCTAAACTGTCTATGAAATAGCCATGAGACATATAATTGGCTATTCAGTAATACTGTTTTAAAAATTGTTAGTATTAATAAAATGAATATATGTATGCTATGTTACTGGCCATCCTGTCTGATGTTTTAATGAGAGGATACCTTTGTAGGAGATATGCAGGGTGGGTTTATCGCACTGAATAAGATTATCAAGGGGTGCAGCGTAGATACCAGAGAGTAGATAAGAGTAGGGTATCAGTTTTATTGTTGCACAGTGTTTCAGGATGAAGATTTCAGACATGCCCAAGGAGATTCTCATGTTTCTACTAAAGTGTAAGATGTTTCCACTAACATGGGAGATAAAGGGATACATTTCTCAACTTTAATATAAAGAAATATAATTTTGCAACAGTATATATATATATATATTTTAATAAATGGAATTTACTCACAAATACCTAAGGATAGGTTAGAACAGGGCACTTGCTGCTTGCAGCTTCAGTATGGATTCTCTGTTGTATGCACCCCCTGTAGAGCATGTGTGGATGTGTTGAGATATGATGAATGATGCTGTTAGACTGCAGTTTGTTACATATGAAAAGGAAATGGATGGATGTACACATAACTAACAATAAGGTTATTGATCTAGGGAATGGAGAGGTTTGGAAAAATGCCCTCACCATAAAGTGATATTTAAAATAAATAAGATTTTAAAAAGAGAATCTGGTGAAAACATGCTGTCCCCATAAAGTGATTACCTTATGAACTTATGGTTCCTTTAGTGCCTGTTGTACCTGACACCAGTACAATATTACTATATTTACCTGTAGAGGCAGAGTATTTCTCTCTCCTCAGTGGGTTTTAGCCTTAACGTCCATCCACTGGGTGAAAACCTCTTTGCCATCATACTGGGATACCAAGTCCACTTCGTTCACTGTGAGTCCCAATGCCAATACACAGGCAGTAAAGAGAGACTTGGACCACCTATGCTGATAACCTCCTTGTGACATCTCCATCACTTGAGGCCTGTGAAAGCCTGTGACAAAAGACACTGTACCTCTGCTGAACTACCTCCAGGAGAGAAGACACAAAGCCTCATTGTCAAAATGCCAGTGCTGCCAAAAAGAGATTACTTACCTGGGTTTTGTGATATTCCAAGGTACCCGCCACATATCACCTGACAGAATTAAATTGTTTTAGGGCATTCAGCTCCTGCCCACCAAGAAAGGAATGATGTCCTTCCTGGGATAATGAACTGCTGCCACCAATGGGTCCATGCATGCAGATGCTATGACTGTTACAAAATGAACTTGCAAACTGTTTCAAGAAATTGAAAGAGACATTGTACTGCACCTTCATGGGGACTGCTGGCCTACAAACTGCCTTTCCATCTCGGTTTCAGAGCAAAATAACATCGCAAATGAAGTGATGCTGCCAATGGTGTGCTGACACAGCTGGAAAAGAAAGGCCTGTGGGACACAACTATGTGACTTTGCTTTCTACAGTGACTAGGAGTCAGCAGCTGTGATGGTGGAGAGGATGGCTCTCATTGTGTTGGACTATACCTGTATTGTCTAGGTGCCATATTTGGTGCAGTTGTTGCTGTCTGGATAGACACAGCATTTTGCTAGCAGGCACACAGGTTATAATGGCACCATGTAAGATGCCCACCTGTTAATTTGGCAAAAGTATTACCTGCAATAGGTTATTTTGATGAGATCTATTCTCTTAGAAAAAGATATGACCCCTAAGTATGTTGGTGTTGAGATTGTAGAAAACGGCACAATGCCAAGATTAGACACCATTAAAAAAGGTAGACTATAGGAGTGGTACACTGATGGTTCCTCCAGCAGACTGATAAACACTGATTACAGAGCAGTGCAGCTCTGCCACTTGGAACATCTACCCAATAAGATGAGCTGAATGCTGTAACAGAGCATGAATACTAGTCACAGGTAAAACTGTTAACATTTAAACTGACTCACATTATGCTTTGCAGTTCTTATTTGTGGCCAGCGGTGGAAGTATCACAGATGCATAACAGAAGCAGGGCACCTTATTAAAAAAGGTCCTTTAGTAAGGATCTTATTTACAGCAATACTATTATACACCACAATAGAGGTAATAAAATTGTGAAGCCTACACAGGAGCTAAATCTAAGTTAGCTAAAGGTGATGCCATTGCTGACACAGCATTAAATGAAAGCATGTTACAGCCAGTGCAGATGGGACTAATGAACAAAGCATTCCAAAAATACAGCTTATTCAGAGACAATTGCTGTAAGGTAATGTAAAGGAAGCACAATGGTCTCCAACAACAGATGAACATAGAGGGAGGATTGATGATGGATGTGAGTTGAATAATGAAGAAAGTTTGGGCCTACCAGGATGAGATGCCTGTGTCCCCACTCAGTGTGCTCCTTTCCCTTACAAGACTGGAGCAGGGACCCCCTGATATTGTACAAGGGAGGATGAATGTGCAGATGCATGTTGCTTCCCAGTGAATGGATTTAAATATTTGCTGGTGTGGGTGGATATGTTTTCAAAATGAAAGGAGGTGCATCCAACAGGGGAGAATAATGCAGCAACTGGGGCGCAGTACTTCAGTAAAGCCATCTCTCCAAGGTTAGGACCCACCAGGGCATAAATAGTGATAAAAGGAGATCACTTACCGGTAGATGCATCAACATTTGAAAATGCGATTTCTTATCTGCGAAAAATAAGGAATCGCATATAAAGAATCGCAAATGGCTATGCATCAATTTTTTCGCGAAATTTTTTGCGTGTCGGTAAAATTCGCATTTTTCACAAATTCGCATTTTTTATGCGATTCCCTAACTGCGAAATCGCTGTTTGCGGTATCGCATAATGCGATTTCACACACATGATGCATCTCATTTACCGCCAACTGCCTAAAAGCCAGTACAGCAATTAGGCGCAGCTGCCCCTCAGTTAGAAGGTGTGGTAAGGGCGTTCACAGTGTGAGCTGTTCGCGGCGGTTGCTGTTGGAGTCTGGGACTTGCCTTTGAAAATGGAAAACGAGAATTCCGTTGCCGAGGGGCCTGCTCGAAAACGCAAAATCAAGTTCTCTGATCAAGAACTGGAAATACTCATCGAGGAGGTGACTGCAAGACATGAGCAGCTGTTTGGAAAGCTGTCTCTTAAGGTTCCTGAACCTGTGAAAAGGAACCTATGGATTGCAATACAATCAAAAGTAAATGCAGTCGGAGTGGCACATCGTGACATCAATAATCTCCAGAAAAGGTGGTATGACCTGCGCAGCCGTGCAAAAGAGAAGCTAGCCAAAAGAATGAAATCTTCAAATCTCACCGGCGGCGGAACACCCAGGGATACAGGAAACACTCCCCTAGAAGAAATGGTGGAAGCCACACTATTGCCGGAGACTGTAGTCGGAGTGACGAACATCGACACATCGGAGATTCCAACTCCTACTGAAGGTAAGTGAATGCTATGTGTGTTAAAAAGTGTGACTTCAGTCACTGAATTAACAAGTAATGATGTGTGTGCTGCATTTTGAATTAAAACTGATCTTCCTGAGTCCCAAAGTCTCTCCCAGTCATGATTAGAAAGACTTAGGAGCAGTGCATTGTGGTAGTTGTAGGTCTTTTGTTGGACTACATAATGATGAAGATTAGCATCACATATAAACATCGCCACATGCAAATCGGAAATAAGACACGACATCATTTTGAGTCAATTCATTCTTGAACTTTATATAGATATAGAGTAATGTCATTGCAAACAAAAAGTAACAAATGTTTTCACATTTCGTTGATCCATAGAGCAATTACAAGATCTCATCGAGCATGACTTAAGGGATATGCACCACTCAGAAGGGCCTGATAATGAAAATGAAAATGCTCCCAGTACATCTAATGCTCATTCAGTGCCAAGTGAGAGAGAGCGAGTGCGTCAACTGCTCCAGACTGATTCTGAACCAGAGCAGAATGTAAATGTGACACCAAGCCAGCCACAAACCACTCCAGCAGTGTCAAATATATCGATGAGCAGGCGTAGGAGACAGCAACAGTTCAGACTGAGTCGAAGTGCAGCGCGTGAAAGTGGAGTGGATGCTGATGGAACCTTCACAGGCAATCATGTGGAGGACAAAATTTTGAAGGTGCAGCGTCTGCAAGGGAAAGACATTCGGATTATCAAAGGGAAAATGGGTCACATAAGCGAACAAATGGGCACTCTAGCAAGCAGTATGAATGCGATGATCAATGTTATGAAAACTGGCCATGAATCAACAACATCAAAGCTTGACCGGATTGCTAACTCTTTGGAATTGATGTGCAATTTGTTTAACAAACATCAAAAGATTTCTGCAAAAAAACAGGAGAAACTCTTGAACAGCATGCAGACACATTACAAGGAAATAACTTCCCTTACTAATTGTACCCGTGCCCTCTGCAAACAAACACTATCCACACAGGTACTTTTGATGAAAACTTTCAAACACATACAAAAAGGTGTGGGGGCATCCCTAGCGACATCAGCCGAAACACAGTCCAAGGCATCCACTGGAAATGTAAATGAAAATGAGGAACGGGGTGACACCAGTGCTGAGAGTGGCACATCTCAGCATGCCTTGTGTGCCACACGGAGAAGTGTAAGAAAGCAGAGTGATGCCACTCATGGCAAAATGCTTACTGTGAAAAGTCCTGGAAAGGCATTAGGAGTGCGTGGCCACAAAAAATGACATTTTGAAAAATTTTGCAGGGTATGCATGAGTGCCATTTTTGTTCAATTCTACTTGTTCATTGGACCCTGGCTGGTTTTTTGGCCGACAATTTAATTTAAATTTCAAGTTGAGTACGAGTCATGTAGGCATTCATTTTATTTGACCATTAAAATGCACACATTTATCTCAACATGAACTGTTTGGAGTTTTTCTTACCTCTTTCAAAAATAATGCTGTGTGCCCTTCTCCTCCTGCCCTCTGCTGCCTCTGGTCCATGTGCTCTTGGTTGAGGTTGTGGAGGCTGATTTATGTTCGGAGGTAAGACATCGTCCTCATCAAGTTCGATTCCCCTTTCCGTTGCTAGATTATGTAGCATTGCACATGCAGCAACAATTTTGCAGCAAATGTCTGGTTGGTACTGCAATGCTCCTCCAGTTTTATGTAGAATCCTGAAGCGTGATTTCATGACTCCAAAGGTACGCTCTATGACATTCCGTGTTGAAATGTGCGCCTGGTTGTAGTGCTGCTCTTTCCTTGTAGTTGGGTTCAGGTATGGAGTTAATATGTAGGACCTCACTCCATAAGCACTATCTCCTGCAATAGAAAGCAATGTAAATGTAAGGTAAGCATACATGTCTGCAGTTCAATTCAAAGTCTGTAGAGTTGAATGAATCATTTACCTAGTAGGTATCCATCTCCAAATTCACCTGAGAGCAATCTTGCCTGAATGGCACTATGTCTAAAGATGAAGGAGTCATGGGCACTTCCAGGGTAACTGGCAACTAGGTCTGTGATTATGGTTTTTGAATTGCAGATAGCTTGAATATTAAGGGAATGGAAGCATTTCCTGTTCCGATAAATATATTCATTTTCAGAGGGAGGACAAATGGGAACATGTGTACCATCTACACAACCAATTACATGAGGGAATTGTGCCATATTGTAGAAATCCAGTTTGGTCTTCATTAACTCCTGGGTTGTGGATGGGAATTGGATATGTGACCTTATTCGTTGTAACATGGCATTTAAAAAGGAATTAAAAAATCGGGAAAGGGAACTCTGAGACACGCCACCAGCAATGGCCACTACCCCCTGAAATGACCCCGATGCAAGGAGGTGCAACGAACACAATACCTGCACATGGGTAGGTATGGCTTGTGTCCTGCGTGTTTGCCTCTGCAGGATTGGGTCCAATTCCTGAATTAAATCTAATATTAAAGTGGCATTCAGCCTATATTTCTTGAATATCTCAGCCTCTGTCTGCCCCAATAACGTTATGCGCACTCTGAAGATCCTCTCCTCGATGAGCCTTCTCCTCCAACCTGCAGCTGCTCTCAGCCTCTGTCTGCGTGCCAAAAAGTAAAGTGCAGCCATCTTGAAAGGCTGGGTCATGGTCTGAGAGATCCTTATATGCAGTACAGGTGATTGACAGATCCACTCCTGCCACTTGCTGAAATTAGCACCAAGTTTGAGTTCTTCTTATTTTTGCATTTCCTAATAGCGATTTCTGACACAATCGCAAATTGCTAATTTTGATGCATAGCATTTTTTCGCAAAATGACACGAAATCGCAATGTTAGCGAACTTTTTTGGAAATCGCAACTGAAAATGCGATTCCTAAAAATGCGAAACACTGCCAAATAATGATGCATACCGATGACATGCTTTGCATTCGCAAACGGCCGTATATTGCGATTCGCACCGTTTGCGAATGCGAATCTCGTTGATGCATCTGGGCATTAGTGACTACATTTATGCTGAAGAGGTTGTTTTTGGGAATAAATTATAACATGCATACCCCATACCACCCTCCAACTTGAGGCCAGGAGGAGTAAATGAACTCCAAAATAAAAATGAAAAATAGATTATTAGTAAAAGCAACTGAAATGGCCTGGTACTCTGACTTTAGTACTACCTGCAATGTGGCAAAGACTTCTAAAGCGATTATGGATACATGGTCATTGCAAGAAAAATAAAAGCTGTTTCTTTTAGTTCTAGGTGGACTCGACCACAGACGGTGAACCAACGCCATGAATGGATTGAGGGGAGAAGATGCAAGGCAGCGCCTCAACGCCTGAGAGGACGGTACCAGAAAGTGATGATCATCTGTCACCAGAGGGCCTGAGCAACACAGCAGTCAAGAAGAGGACAGACCAGACCATTTCCACGATCCATGAGGGCCCATCATAAAGTGTCAGAGGGACACGACATCTACATCTTCTGGTGCTGTTGAGTGAAGTACACATGATGGTCTGCGCCTGCAGAAAAAAAGACTGAAGAGGACAACGCAGGGCAGGTCCGTGACACTGACCCTGAACAAGACGACTGCGGGCCAGGAGGAGAAGCAGATGACCGCTCAGTGCGTGCCTTTAAATTACTGACACTTACGGAAAGTGCCCAGGAACTGAGTGACTAAAGTGACACTGTAGCACTATGCATTGCACAGAGAAAAATATTTGTTGGCTACTTACTGCCGGTATCACAACAGCCTGCTGATATAATATTGATCTCATCAAGATGTATCAATGTGACAATACATGCATTGTAAGCAAACACTGTTTAATTCCATCCAAAGATATGTAACCAATGTTTCCTTCATATATTGTATATATTTTGGTTTTACACTAATGTTGGGTAGGTCTATCCAAAAAGGGGGATTGTTACAAAATATATATGAATATCCATATAAATTCATGTGCATGCACTTCAAAAGGTTTCATGCTTATATAAGATCACATTAACATGAGGCCTGGAGTTCAAAAGGGTTTCCTATCTGACCTTGACCGGACATGCTTTAACACGCTATTCTGTACCTCCTTACAGGCCACCTTGCTTGTCTTGACTACATGATATGCAAGTGTTACACAGTGCAGAGCCTGCCTTTCTGGTCTCCCCATATCTGGATGTTTTGCATGGTGCAGACATTGCACATCCATGTCATCCATATTTGGCTTGGTGCCTTATTCTAGTTCCAATGACATGGCATTACTTTAGGTATATAGCACCTAGAAATCTGTCATTCTGGGAAAAAGCGGTCTGAGAGCTCCTAAGGTGGCAGATCTGACTTCTTCCTTACTAATTAGCAATGATGCATGCTTTTGGTACTATTACATACATTTTCACCCTGTTTCTGAGCAAACCTCCTATGTCTGGAGAGATTCATTCATTTGCTTCTGGGAGGGTGCCAGTATTCCCCCATCACAAAGGCCCATGGCCAGGGGGGCTTCTTCCTCCCAAAAAAGATGAATCCCTTGTGTCTACTTGTGTATTCCTAATTAGTGATCCCCATCTGAGGAACATCCCCAAGCAGGGATCAGCTAGAGGGAGATACCTTTGGAAAGGGGGCATTCTCCTCTTCCATATGATACCTCTCCCATTGAATATGCCCCCAAGCATCGATGTAAGTGAAAGTCAAGTGAACCGATCGGCTCATTTCACCTTTACTTTTACAGTAGTGGCATCAGCACACCATAAAAACAACAGTCACTGGATCACTGCCTACACCTGCTGAAGCTGCCACCCCGCTTACCAAAGCCGTAGCGGTTCCCTTAGCAGATCAGTCACCACCTCCTTGGAGTTGGTAACTTTTCAATGGTTTGCAACTGGAATTGTGGTCAGAAATCATTGAAACAACACATTTTGTGAGCTGGAAAAAAGCATCAAAATGGGTTTTGTACTTTTTATATAAAGGGATTTTGTGATTACAAAACCAGTAATTTTGCTTATCGCATTTCACCCTATATCCCTTGAGGACTTTAATTATGATGTAGTGGGATGATGACAATAAGTACCTAGCTGTTTATTCTCCAGTACAGGACCGGTCATCTGAAACAAGGTTCATTGACATGTGGAACCTATATCTCAGTCTGTGGCCCACTTGGCTGCATACAAGAGGAAAGCTCCCCTTATGAGCATTGCATTCTCCACTCTCCTTAACAAAAGAAGACAAGAGAGTCTGTACAGGATGTTGCAGCCAAATCTTTATTGAGGGATTGTTTCGTCCAGCCTGGAAGTGAAGTAGTGGAAGAATGAATAGTGTGCACTTTGAGTGGAGAGGTGTACAGTATTTGGAGTGTGCGCTGTACTGACAGAGGCCTTCTGCCCACAAAACTGTGTTCCCTGCACTTTATAAGGAACATGCACTGGCAAAGCCAAAGGGTCTGAGTTTTAATGTGTTAACACATGCATACAGCATTTGTTCATTTTGTTTTGCATGCATTTGCGTATTAAAGTCAGATCTATTACCCCCCTTCGATTGTTCCTCTGCCATCTCCCATGCCACCATCACCTGCCACAACCCTTGTTCCCATCCACTGTCACATCCCTTGCTCCTTCCATGCCTCCAATTCCTCCTCATCAATTTGACACCCCTATCAGAGTACAGACCTATCCATCTGCCATTCACATCGCCTTAGTATCAGTGGCGGCCTGTAATTTTAGGAGGAAGGGAGGGAAGCGGATGGGACACATACGCACACATACACGCTCACACCCATGCATTCATGTGCACGCACACATACATCCATTCACAACACTAATTACGAAATTTTTAAACATTCATGCGTGCACGGACACACCAAACATTAATTTTAAAAAAAATCACACTTACCTGCAGCTCTGACTCAGAGGTCCCAGGAGGGTTTGGACTGCTGCCTTCTCTCATTGGCTGGCCTTACGTCAGCCAATGAGGGAAGGTAGCAGTCTGAAGCCTTGGAGGTCCCAAGAGAGTTGGGACTGCTGCCTTATCAATGAGGGAATATTTTCAAGAGACAAGGGAACCCAATGGATCTAAGAGGGACCTGGGTGCGAGTATTTATAAAGGAAAAGTGGTCCACTACAGCACAGATAAATAGAGCAGATCAACACAATGATATAATAAAGACTGGGTCATGTAGCACCTATGGAAGAATATACACTTTTATTTTACATCATAAAGAACATGGAAAAAGTTAAAAGGGAAAGTGGGGTAGTTCGAAGAGCTCAGGCATATGGCCAAGATGCAATCAACATAGTAAATGCACCATTGCACCAATATATGTTAACAGAAGCAACAGGACAACAAGACCAAGGTTTAGCACAACCAGAGCACTGGTCCAAAAGAGATTAAAGGTGGTGCAGCACACTTCCTATGCCCGTTGTCCCTGGGCACAAATTAAACACACAAAATTGAAGACAGAGTGGAAGGCGCACTCGAAGGAATTACATAAATACTTGAAGTCTTGATTTTTCTTTTTTCTTTATTTGGGTAATTATACCAAAAGGACATACACAGCCAACGCGTTTCGTTACGTGTTGTAACTTCGTCAGGGCTGAAAGCGAAACATGACATGATACAAATTACTTACATATATCATAAATAACATCTAATTTACAAAAACATTTACACAACATACATATAAAACCGCAAATTTAAGAAGGGAGACACTGCACGATCGGTATGTAGAGAAGAAGGGTTGTCATTAGTACATATGGCATAACCAGATCTCCATAAATTGTGTGACTGGTTTAAAAAACCGTGAGACATGTTACAGTTCATATCTAAATATCAGACCATATTTTGTGTGAAAAGATACTAGGTTAAAACGAATGAATCCTAGTAAATACATGGGGGCAGATTTATGTCAACTGGCGCATCCCCAGGGATGCGCCAGTTAACATGCGCCACAGTGCGCCACAGCTCCGCCACCCATGGTGCGCCACATTTATAATGCTAGTGATAGCGGTGGGTGACCCAATATACCCTTGCGGGCTTGGGCAGTCAAAGTATTCTGAGGAAGGTTGCCAGCAAGGGATTTGTTTGGCACTTAGAATTTAACAGTGTAGCGCAGTCTATGTTGCTTAGACTTGGCAGCTGAATGGAACAGCGACTGTTCAATTTATTATGAACCTGTTCTCCCAGATCTATGGTAACTACCACACTAGCCCCATAGAGCTAACAGATTCCGTGAAAAACTTGTAGTTTCAAACAGTAAATGAGGTATTGAACACAAGAATGAAGGTAAAGCAACACGAAGAGGGTTTGTTTTAAGAAAAAATTATTATTATTTATATTCAGAAATAAATCATCAAAGAAAAAATAAATGGTGTACAGTAATTAACAAATGCATATAATTCTAATGTAAATGGAGCTGATGAAACAATCCATAAATACAGAAGAAAACAATCCAGTCTAAACAAAATTGAATAAAATTGACTTCTTTAAAAGATGATAAATAGAAAGCCAAAGGTTGGAGAAGAGACTTGGATTGGATTGTCGACTTTTCGGTCTCAGTGGTGTAATCCGAGGCCATCATCAGGACAGGGAGGTAATGCAATAAGGATGACCCCTTAGGGAAGCTTCAAGTCTGCCCTTAGATTGTATCCAAAAATCTTGGTCAGCAAAAGATTCTTATGGAAGCTGTGGCATGAGTCTCAGGATCCACGATGGTTAGAAGACGAGTCAATGGATACAGAGTTGATGCTTCGCTCGATTGACTCGTCTTCTAACCATCGTGGATCCTGAGACTCATGCCACAGCTTCCATAAGAATCTTTTGCTGACCAAGATTTTTGGATACAATCTAAGGGCAGACTTGAAGCTTCCCTAAGGGGTCATCCTTATTGCATTACCTCCCTGTCCTGATGATGGTCTCTGGATTACACCACTGAGACCGAAACGTCGACAATCCAATCCAAGTCTCTTCTCCAACCTTTGGCTTTCTATTTATCATCTTTTAAAGAAGTCAATTTTATTCAATTTTGTTTAGACTGGATTGTTTTCTTCTGTATTTATGGATTGTTTCATCAGCTCCATTTACATTAGAATTATATGCATTTGTTAATTACTGTACACCCTTTATTTTTTCTTTGATGATTTATTTCTGAATATAAATAATAATAATTTTTTCTTAAAACAAACCCTCTTCGTGTTGCTTTACCTTCATTCTTGTGTTCAATACCTCATTTACTGTTTGAAACTACAAGTTTTTCACAGAATCTGTTAGCTCTATGGGGCTAGTGTGGTAGTTACCATAGATCTGGGAGAACAGGTTCATAATAAATTGAACAGTCGCTGTTCCATTCAGCTGCCAAGTCTAAGCAACAAAGACTGCGCTACACTGTTAAATTCTAAGTGCCAAACAAATCCCTTGCTGGCAACCTTCCTCAGAATACATTTATAATGCGGCGCACCATGGTGCAAAAACGGCACAGATGCGTGACGCATCTGTGCCGGAAATGTGGCGCATTGCTGGAGTTGCGTCGCAAGCGCGACGCAGCTCCAGCAAGGCTCGGGGGTACACCATGTGCACAATGCTGCGTCAAGACCTATGCCTGCTTCACGCAGGCGCAGGGTTTTGACGCAGCATTGCCCTGAAAGTGACTGAGTGAAATCTCATAGATTTCACTCAGCCACTTTCAGGAGGCGTTCCTGCGCAGGAACGCCCCCCCCCTGCGCAGGAACGCCTCCTTATGGCGCAGTGCTTTACAACGTGACGCATCTCCTAGATGCGTCAAGTTGTAAATAGGGCGCATTGTTTGCACCGCAGTTGCGTCAAATAAAGTGACGCAATTGCGGCGCAAAGAGGCGCAACGGCCTCATAAATCTGCCCCAAAGTTATAAACTCAATTATACCAACCAAAAAAGGGGAGTTGAAATGAGGGAGAGGGAGAAGAGATACAGGAGAAACAAGGATGAGAGAACAATATATAGTAGTTATAATGAAAATTCTGTGTCAAGGTGCAAAAGTCGACGACGTATCGATCCCTCTATTACTTGCATCTTGGCCATATTTGTTTATGCCTGAGCTTGCTAACTACCTCACTTTCTTTTGTTTTTTTTCCATGTTTCTTTATGATGTAAATGAAAGTGTTTATTCTTCCATAGGAGTTCTATGACACATATTCTTTCTATATCACTGTGTTAATCTGCTCTATTTGTCTGTGCTGTAAAGGACCACTGTTCCTATATAAATTCTCAATGAGGGAACGCAGCAGTCCCAGGTTTATCGCAGAGGTTGATGGGGGTTAGTGAGACTGCTGACTCTACCACTCTCTGTGACGAGGTATCACTGAATGACACTCGGCCTTGAGCACTTCAGGGCTTAAAACTGAAGTGCCAAGGTCTGCGGCAATGAGTGACACTCCCCCCATAATGGGGACCTTTGCTGAGCTGAGGGTGTCATAGCTGCAGGAGCTGTGACGTCCTCTGAAGGACCGGGTTTTAGAACCCAGCGGCGTCAGGGAAACCGCCCGATGCCTTCGAGTTCCCCTGCCTTGGCAAACAGAGACACTGGACACTTCTTGCTGACGTCAAAGACCAAAGTTTATTGGCTGCAACCAGGAACAGAGGTCTACGAAGCACACACGGGTGGTTCGCTAGAGACGGCACAAATTCAATGAGCGGAGCATGGTCTTTTAAGCCAAAAATCAAGCCTCAGGCAACATTCCAAATTAGCATTGGGTTCATACAAACTGACCAATAGAAATGTGACATTTTGAAAGTAACGTATGAAGACAATCCCACTTTCCGTTGTCCAGCCCACCATAAATGACCAAGTACATTCCAATATTCCTGTTCGCTCAGGCCGGACAAACCCATCATAAAACCCTCAACCCAAATCAGTGATTATGTCGTAAAGGAAGGAGCAGAAACAGATTGGAAGTAAGATAGAAAGGTGGGAGCAGTGTACCATAAACTTTGGCATGTCCTACCCTTTGATCTTTATCTGACCAGCTGTTTTACAAGGAACTGGCTCACCGAGGTCAGCCTCGGGCAAGGGAGTCAGTTCGGCCAGGTCACTCAGAAGTCAGCTAAGGTGTACGTGTCCCAAAGACTCGTTCAGCTGAAGTCATCGGCCTATGTGAGGGCAACCACACAAAATGGCTGCCGTATACAAAATGGAACCCGAAGGTTCAAACGAAATCCTTGAATACGTAGTGTTCTCTTCGATCGATTAGTTTGAAAACACTCGTACACACTACACTCGTGATTTGCGGTCTGCTGACACCAAAATCGTCTATTTCTGACGATCTTTATTGAACGGCTTCGGAACCACCGAACCTCACCCATAAACTACGGAACTACAGACCCTCCTTTTGCCCTTACATAGGCAACAGACCCAAACCCATGTCAATCTGAATCTGGATCTATATTCATCAGATCATCGATATGTTGCTGTAGCATCATCCTATTACTTAGTGCCTCTCTCTGGACAGGTCTCCTTGCAAACGAAGTAGCACAGAGGCCACAAATAGCAGGAGCACACTGTACACAAAGACAGAACAGGAAAAGGATAGCTAAGACCGTCCCAATGACCATCAAAATCTTCCAACCCCAAGTGGATATCAATCTCCATAACCATCCCATCAACGACCAATCTTCTTTGTCCAAATGGACAGAATCCGAGATCTTATGTAGCTTGGAAATGGCCTGGAAGACTGACGGAGCGTTGTCTGGAATCAAAACGCAGCAGTACGATTGAATCAGTTTACATACTCCACCCCGATCTGCTAGTTTGACATCAAGGGCAACTCTATTTTGAAGTGCCATAAGCCTATCCGACTGGAGCTCATCAGTCAAGTTACTAAGGGCACCGGCAGTTTCGACTATGGTGAACTCAACCACTCTCGTCAACTGGCGAATATTCCTGCTATAAGCCATCGGTCCCCAGAACGGCAGAAAACCCTTAAAGAAATCTCCCAACTCTTGCCCTGCAGTGTCTTCTTGACTAAAGACACCTCTAGCAACTCTCGTCTTATGGTAATCTGCCGCAGCTGTAAAAGTGGGAGGCAACAGGAAAGAAACAAAACATGTGCCCCAAAAATCAGGGGGCAACCATGTATACGCTTTGTCATAGCAAACAAAGTAGGTACCCTTAGCGGCTAAAAATGCTGGGGAAGACTGGGACGTAAATACGTAAGTATCAGTACAAACACTCTTCCCTAGCTGAGCTCTCGGATTCTTGAAATTTCCCTGCAGACAATAGCGACCCTGATGGGGCACTATCCAAATCGGTGGAGAACTTTTCGCACGCTGGTTAACACTCAGACTAACTCCATACCCAGTAATATCTCAACCACTATATGGTTGTTTCTCATCTATCGGAATAGTTTCAACGGCATTAGTCCCTTTGACCATGTCGACTATGCCTCTAGCAACAGCACTATTCTTCGGATTGTCCTTCGGTGAACGTTGGGGATAGACACTATGGGCATAGATAAACATCGTTCTGTAAGCCCAAATCGAACCATTCAAACTAAAAGGCCAAACTAAGTACGGAATACCCTTATCAGTCGTATGTGGCATTAGACCACAGATCCAACAGTTTGTCGTGTTCATCACTAACTGGTGTTGGTGCAAAAGTTGAATAAAGCAATTGTTGGCAAATTCCAGTCGTCTAACTACCTCATGTTCAGGCAAAGGATGAAAAGAATGAGAAGAAATAGTAGGTGGAGGTATAGGTTGCACAGTGGGAACAAACGTCACTTTAAAAGAAAATGTCACATAACTAATTATGAATATTATTAAACTCAATAGCAAAAATAAACAAGATATTAAAACACTTTTCTTTGATATCAGTTTGCATATCTTCTTTCTAAAAACCATTGTCCTTGCAGGTCTCTCCAACTCAAAGAAATCCACCCAATAACTAAATATACTGCTCGCGATGGTAGGGTGTTCTATGCTAAGGAATGCCTCTGTCAACCCAGGGCAACTCCCTTAGGCCAACCAGAACCTTCGACCTAGTATCTCAGGCTTGCACTCCAAAGACTTAGGCACCGCGACCCTACAGCTGAACCCGGATGGCGGTTCGAAAAACAAAAATGAGTAGATCCTCGGTGGAGAGTTAACCAGCAAACAGAAAAATCATAAAAGCTTTATTTATTTTTATTTGTCCATGACTCTTAGTCGCAAATTATAGCGGCTTTTTCCAGGCAATTCTTGATCTTTAAACAAGAGTTCAGGCTCAGTAGTGTTCAATCGGTTCAAAGGAGGCACAGCTTCTTGTAAAAGATCGTCACTTTGTCTCTCAGAGTTCGTACCAATCAAACGAGCATCGCTGAATGGCAAAAATCGTGGAACAGTTTCGGTTTCAGAGTCTGGAAGTCCCTCCTGGACCCACTGATCGTACGGTAAGGGCAATGGTGCTCGCTTACAGTGTACGCCGTGGATCCAGTTTTTCTTGCCTTGCACTCGAACTGCAGAATGTGTAGACAGGAGCACTTGATAGGGTCCCGTCCAGCGGGGCTGATCGTTCTTGCTCCGCTGAAAATACTTGACAAACGCCCAACTTCCAGGTTCAATAGCGTGGCCTGGAACCTCAGAAGCTTGTGGTAGGCTATCATGCACCTGTTGGTGTAAAACACGCAATTTAGTCGTCAGTTCGCGCACGTAGTCAAGCAACACAGGGTGCTCAATTTTGCTAAACCTGGTTGGGCGGCCACAGACCACCTCATATGGACTCAGACCCATTCTCGAATGCACAGTCATTCTTGTGGACAAAAGCGCTAAAGGCAAAGCATCTGGCCATTGTAAACCAGTGCTCGCTTGGATTTTAGCTAACTTTAGCTTTATTGTGCCATTATAGCATTCGACTAAACCAGCTGATTGGGGATGATTTGCAGCATGGAACTTCTGCCGGATACCTAGTCCCTCACACACTCTCTTCATGACTTGACCCACAAATTCACTCCCATTGTCACTCCAGATAATTCTCGGCATTCCAAATCTAGGGAAAAATTCCTTTATCAGGACTTTTGCTGTGGACAAGGCAGTATTGTCCTTAAGGGGATAAGCTTCTACCCATCTAGAAAAGGAGCAAACAACCACTAAAACATATTTCAAGTTGTTGCATCTCTCCATGTGGATGAAATCTAGCTGCAAAGCCTCGAACGGATACGTAGGAGGAGCAAAATGACCAGCTGGTGTGGGAGTTCCCTTACCAGGATTATACATCAAGCACACCATACAGTTCTTAACCAAATTCTCTGCACATTTTGGAATTCCCGCATTCTGCCGAACCGGAGCCAACAACTTACAAATCCCTTTCACGCTGATACGTGCCTTGCCATGAGCCATTGCAACAACTGGAAGCACATACGCGTCAGGCAGCAACCATCTCTGATGTTCGGACAAATCAATCCAACAACCATTCAAATCCAATCTACCCTTACTTTCTCTCCATTCATTCAACTCTTTCCCTGTAGCTTCAGCTTGAATGGATTTCACACTCTCAATCGTATCTTCACACATACTCTTCTCTGGAACCCATCTCGCCGGACCTGCAACATACATTCGACTCATCACATTCCTCGCAGTTTCTTTCGCAACTTCATCCGCAAACGCATTTCCACGACTAACATCATCCGTAACTCTCTTATGGGCACTACATTTCACAATCGCTACTTGCAATGGTAAGGTAAGTGATTCAAGAAGTTCATTCACCAACTGCCCATGCTGTATCTTCGTTCCATGTGAAGTCAAGAACCCACGTTCACGCCACAAATGCCCAAAGCTATGAGCCACGCCAAAGGCATATTGGCTGTCAGTATAGACATTCACTCGTTTTCCTTTCGCAACACGAATGCTCTCGATAATGCAATCAACTCCGCTGCTTGTGCTGAATTATGTGGAATACGTGCAGCTTCAACAATCGTATGCAAAGTCGTAACAGCATATGCTGCAGTCGTATCACCATTCGGCAGCTTAAAACACATACCATCAACCCACAAAGTACCATCACACTCTGGAAGAGGAGTATCTCTTAAGTCTACTCTCCCTTTCGTTTCTTCTTCAGTTTCCAGAAAACAATCATGTTGTTCTTCAATATCTGTCTCGACCGAAATTGGCAACAACGTGGCTGGATTCAACGTGTTGCATCGTTTAATGTGCACATGACTCGCTAACAACGTCAACTCGTAACCCGACAACCGAGCACTAGTTAAATGCTGTGTCTTCGTACTGTTCAACAATGTATCCACTGCATGTGGAACCATTACCACTAACGTGTTGTCCATAACCAAACCAGCAGACTGTCGAATTGAACCAGCCGCTGCTGCTGTAGCTCTCAAACAACTCGGCAACGCCTTTGCTACCGGATCTAAGGTCGATGAAAAGTAAGCACATGGACGCTGCTTATCGCCGTACTGCTGAGTCAACACTGACAATGCACATCCCTCTCTCTCGTGAACATACAATGTGAAAGGCTTACTGTAGTCGGGAGTACCCAACACAGGAGCCGAACACAACGCATTGCGTAATTCAGAAAAGCTCTTTTGACATTCATTAGTCCAAGGAATAGGATTTGGAGTATCCTTAACAGTAAGAGCTATCAAAGGCTTCGCTAACAAGGAAAAATTAGGAATCCACTGTCTACAGTACGATGTAATACCCAAAAACGCACGTACTTCTCTCTGTGTCGTAGGCACACTCATTTTCGCAATAGGTTGAATTCTCTCTGGGGTCAGTTTCCTTCCCTCCTTCGATAAGAGGTGACCTAAGTAGTTTACTTCTTGTCGACAATATTGCAACTTGGAGAGAGAAACTTAGTGATGAAAATCAGACAAGTGGCGTAACAATGACAAAGTGGCTTCTCTACAAATCTCCTCAGTATCAGCGGCGACTAGCAAGTCATCAACATATTGAATAAGGGCTGCACCATCAGGTAAAACCAACAGATCAAGTTGTGTCTTCAAAGCTTGACTATAGATCGATGGAATCTTGCAATAGCCTTGAGGAGCGCGCTTAAAGCGGAAACTTCGTCCTCCTAAAGAGAATCCAAAGATGTCCCTACTCTCTATGGCAATCGGGATACTGAAGAAAGCATTCTTCAAGTCGATCACCGAAAACCATGTGGCTGTAGCCGGAATCAGAGTCAACAAGGCGGTGATATCAGGCACGACAGGAAATTGTGGAACAACAATCTTGTTCACTTCGCGAAGATCAATGACAAACCTATATACAGGAGGCTGTGAATAATCAGTTTTCTTCAGAACAGGCAAAATGGGACTATTGCACACATTACCTCTCATTTCCTCAATGACACCCTTTTCGATCAAATCATAAATAATCGCTAAAAGTGCACGCTCACCATCACTCGAGATACGGTACTGTGGAATGTGCGGTAACTTAGCATTCGCCTTCAGTGTCACAACATATGGGGGAATTTCCAGTAGGCCGACATCATTCGGACCAGTAGCCCACAATGAATCTGGTAAAGATGACAATTCAGGTGGAAGTCTATCTTCCGATATGTACATCGGAGAGATCACTCTCTCACCCAAGGTAAGATGTACTCCTAACGGAGAACAATACAGTGTTGCATACAATCTCTTCAATAAATACAATCCCAACAGATTCTCATTACAACCTGTAGTCAAAAGAAAGGGTGCTTCGAACTTACGAGGTCCAACAGAAAGAGACAATGGAGCAGAAATCGGATTTGTAACGGGGCGCCAGAAAAACCTACAGAAACATTGTCAAAGCCAGACAAAGGTGCGCCAGGGAGTTTAGAGTGCATAATAGAACTCTTTGTAGCACCAGAATCTAGCAGAAAAGGTTCTGACACACCTGATGCAATCACTTCAACATAGGGTCCACTCTGATCTACTGGAACTGAAACAACTCCCTCTCTTTGTCCTTGGCTGTCCTAACAATCATCACCATTCACTTCATCACCTTCAACACAGTAATCATCCATATAGTACTGTGCTGTCCTACCAGACGAACCTTGCTGTTGATCAAAACTATTCATCGAGTTCTGTGGAGGCAAAGAACGTACGTTCTGTCCGCGACCTCTACCTCTAGGCGCCTGTTGAGCACCTCTACCTCATACACCAGAAGCACCATTCATGCGCTGTAACAAAAGCGGACAACTATTCTTAAAATGACCCTCTTCTTTGCAAAACGCGCACTGATTAGGCCCATACAGAAAACGCTGTTGAGAAGACTCGTTCCTTTGCGAGTTTCTCGAATATTGCGGAGGTTGCTGATAATCGCGCTGATTATTAGTACGGGGTGGATAAGCTTGTTCTAGAAGAACTTTAGTCTTCAATTCCTTAGTCTTCTTATCCGCTTTCTCTAACTCATCTTTGCGCCTATATTTATAGTACTGGGCCGTAGCTAAAATCTGCGCTGACGTAGAAACAGCCCAAGCACTCTCGGAATCCTTCAACTTAGTGCACAACTCGGGAAGCAAATTATGCACAAACTTATCAACAAACAATCTCTGGCCAACCTCGGTAGCCATGACCACTATGATCTACAAAAGTCTCTTCAAACCGCGTGAAAAAGTCAGACACAGTCTCGTCTTTCTTCTTCTTACATGCAGACAACTTGTCCCAATTGACACGCACTTCGGGCATCAAAGTCTTCATATAGTTAATAATCCTACCAGGGATTTGAGCAATTGGATCTTCAGGCTTAGCACCTCCAACTTGTCTATCATTCGCAGCAACAATATTAACCTATGTATCACCCAATTCATTATCATGATCCGTATGTCGAATCACATTCCAGATAGGCTGTGGAACAACATTGCCAAACAACATGTCTATGTCTGCTAAATTCATGATGCACGAACCCACAGTTTGAGTGAGCTCTTTATAATATCCCTCCGGATTTTCGCGTGGATCAGTTAAAGTCTGCTTAGTCGCCAAAACTTCAACACGCTTCTAAGGAACATGTACCCATACTCGCTGAAAGTGTGCAGGGGCAGCTACAATACCCAACCCAGCATCAGCCTGAAATGCTTCCTTCCACACCGGAGGAACCTCACGCATCGGATACTGACGCGCTTTTCTCCTAACTGACGAATCAGGCTCAAACAATCGCTCAGAAGGAGTGTTATTACGGAATGACAACAACGTCGCAACTGCTCTCTCAATGTCGAGAAGACTCACAATCGTCCCTTTCGCAAACTTGGAACGCACTCGATACAACTCTTCAGGAGCTTTACCTACTTCGTCAATCTATTGTTCATGGAGGAACACACACATCATTTCAAAGACGTACCATTGCTTTGGTGCTTTCCATTGCCGGAAAACATCCATAATACCCTCAAGATCATACTGGAAGATATACGTAACCCATCTACGCGCCATGTGATCCAAAACTGTACGTTCGTCTATACCAGGCAACTGACTACGTGATTGTCTATGCTCATTAACTGGAGACATACCCAATTGTCCCAATAAAGGAGAAAAGAAGCCAGAAACTGCAGCAGTCATTCGCTGTCTAGTGGAAGGAGAAGATGGAAGAATAAGGGAAGACGGAACAATAGTAGAAAAATCCAAAATCGGAATAAAAGGAGTATTATAGACAGGCGTATGAGTAGCAGACAAAGGGGGAGGCAAAGTTGGTGGCCCCTGAGGAGGCTGCGCCAAAGGAACAGTAGCCAGCGGAAAAGGAGCTGGCTGTGGAGGAATTACAGGTGGCACAACAACTGGAGGTTGCACAGCCACAACTGGTGGCGGTGGTGCCGTAGCACTCTGTGCATAAGGGGGTGGCGAACTCAATAGATGCGACATTAAAGGATCTTTCGCAAGATCGTTCTTCTCTTCCTGTTCTTTAGGCGGCAAAACTGGGTAGCATCTATCTACCGCTAACTTCTTCACTTTAAGCATCTGCTCGCTCTCTTGCTCTTCCTCATTATCCCTATACGCAATAGCAGCTTGTACCATTGACATACCTCGTTCTCGTTTATTCTTCTTCGCTAATTTAATTTCTTTCTTTTTGGCTTCTTTGCGCCATATGCGGAAAGAGTCAAACATTGCCAGCCGGGCTTTCTTCTTGAACAACTTCACTTCGAAATTGTCTAAAATCTCAGCTTCAAAACTACCGTAACGGGGCCACTGTAGGACACCGTCTTTTCTCGTATACTTTACCCAGATCTCATTGTAACTAATAGGGCCCACACCATGCTTCACGTACAATTCAAATGTAGGAGTTCCAATTGGAGGAACCGGACATGAATCCTCTAACCGGGAATCCTTAGAACAACCACAACCAAATATCTTTCCAAGTCTGCTAAGACCAGGCATCTTGCTCACTAGTCTAGCTTCAAACTACAAGGGAAATCTCAAAACGATAGTCTTGTGAATACACGAGTCCCTTGGCTTTGGGGCCTGCAGGTACCAAATCAAAGAGATCCACTAAAGGGATACCAAAACAAACTAAGGACTAGGAGACGCTCCACTCATACTTAACTGAAATGTCAATAGCGTCACCAGAAGACCCGTCTATCGTCTCGCTCTACAAACGTCTAACGCTCCAAGACAGGGCGACAGTCAGGGCAGCAGTCCTTCGTAGCCGTCGGAAGGCGGGGAACCTCGCAGCAAAGACTTTCGGACCACGACGACATGCAGGGGTCGATGAAGTGGTTGGCCTTCCTCCAGAATTTTCACACAAAGCTCTCCACGATCTTCGGGCTTGGACCGGTACCGCTGAAGTCGCCCCGCGTTGGGCGCCAACTGAAGGACCGGGTTTTAGAACCCAGCGGCGTCAGGGAAACCGCCCGATGCCTTCGAGTTCCCCTGCCTTGGCAAACAGAGACACGGGACACTTCTTGATGACGTCAAAGACCAAAGTTTATTGACTGCAACAGGAACAGAGGTCTACGAAGCACACACGTGTGGTTCGCTAGAGACTGCACAAATTCAATGAGCGGAGCATGGTCTTTTATGCCAAAAATCAAGCCTCAGGCAACATTCCAAATTAGCATTGGGTTCATACAAACTGACCAATAGAAATGTGACATTTTGAAAGTAACGTATGACGACACTCCCACTTTCCGTTGTCCAGCCCACCAGAAATGACCAAGCACATTCCAATATTCCTGTTCGCTCAGGCCGGACAAACCCATCATAAAACCCTCAACCCAAATCAGTGATTATGTTGTAAAGGAAGGAGCAGAAACAGATTGGAAGTAAGATAGAAAGGTGGGAGCAGTGTACCATAAACATTGGCATGTCCTACCCTTTGATCTTTATCTGACCAGCTGTTTAACAAGGGACTGGCACAGCGAGGTCAGCCTCGGAAAAGGGAGTCAGTTCGGCCAGGTCACTCAAAAGTCAGCTAAGGTGTACGTGTCCCAAAGACTCGTTCGGCCGCAGTCATCGGCCTATGTGAGGGCAACCACACAAAATGACTGCCGTACACAAAATGGAACCCGAAGGTTCAAACGAAATCCTTGAATACGTAGTGTTCTCTTCGATCGATTAGTGCGAAAACACTCATACACACTACACTCGTGATTTGCGGTCTGCTGACACCAAAATCCTCTATTTCCGACGATCTTTATTGAACGGGTTCGGAACCACCGAACCTCACCCACAAACTACGGAACTACACCTCAGCCCAGCAAAGTTCAGCTCAGCCAGGAGCCTGCGCATTTAACACATGCTTAGATCCTGGCTGCCCACCTGAAAATGAAGAGTGTCTGTCAGGATGTCCTTTGCTCAGCCTGACACTCTTCTTGAGGGACAAAAGTTGTGGGGGTGTGGCCCCTTAGCTCCTATGAAACTGGCTGTGGCTGCACTGTATGCAATCCTCAACTTACTGCTTGGGTCTTATTCTGTGATGATTCGGCTTTGGTCAAATTAGCCCTGGGCACTGTGACATTGGAGATCAATGTTTTGCTTAATTTTCTTTTATCTGTTGTATGACTATTGGATATAATGCCCAATAAAGACTTGATTTAAAAAACAGACCTACTGGCTTGGCTGCTCGATTGTAAAACATGGCAAAATAGATTCTAAAGTGCCATTATGAAAATCCACCTTGGTGGCTTTTTGCATAAGGCAGGGCCCAACAAATTCTGTTGTTTTCAGTTATTCACAGCAGTCCAATACGGTAGGGAAGGCATTTCTTATTTTATCCTGCCCTTTTCATTCAGTTAGCTCCACAGAATAATAGTTAACACAAGTGGTAGCATAAGAGTTAGCCAGGTACTGATAATGACCTCTAAAGCCATTACCCATCTTGGCTTGCACCATATTAAAATATCGCCCCACTTCACCCTTCTCCCCCACCCCTTCTGGTTCTATTACAAAGAAAAAATTATGTACTCAACATGGTGTCACAAATGTATCTGTTTAGCTTCAGAGGCCTTAACCTTTTTGAAACTTTAGAATGCAAACTAGTCATTAGGGCGATCAGGGATCAAGCAATTGGACAGCTCTCAGTCGCGTAGGTGCATATACCAAGAGTTTCACTTTCTTGTCATAGTTCAATAGTACAGTCCATTTTATTCAAAGGTCTTTCCTTTATATGAGAATTCATGTGGCAATTCTTCCATTTCCAGGAAGGCCCAAATTCTGTCAGGCAAATGTGCCAAAGCCGGTCGGTCTGTATTTTATGAAGGTGTTGCTATTAAGCTCAGCACCTCCCTCACCATTTGTTAACAAATGATTCTGTGTAGAGAGTGGACATTAGGTGTGTCTGTGCCCTGTTTTCCCAACAGAATACGCCCTAGATCTGGTGGTAAAGGATATCTTAAAACTTTCATTATATAATTGAGAAATTCCATTCTAAATAAGGCGATCTTTTGACATCCCCACGAATTGTGCAACACTGTAGAACATTCACCCCGCACCGCCATCATGTGTCAGGGATCAATGGGTGTAAGTGATGTGATTTCTTGGGTGTGATGTACTATTGATATCATACTTTATAGTTGGTTTCTCAAGGCCCTGTAGCTTTCTGGTGCTTTGGAATGTCCGCCCCTGTCCATTCCTATTCTCTGTCTGATATTTCCTTTTGGAATGCTGCCTCCCAAGCTGAGTGAAATTTTCGTTAATGAGTAGTGTATTTTTCTCCCAGAATTTTGTACAGACCTGTTATGTATCCCTTAGAACCTAAATGTGTCCTCACAAATGTTTCTATTGAGGGTAAGCTCTCTGGTGGCTGGAGTCTTATTTTATGGGAGTGCAGTGTCCGGTGCCTTAGTTGCAGATATTGAAGTCAGTCATTCTCTTGTAAATTAAATTCTCTTTTGCATTATATGAATTACTTAATCTGTTGAAGGTGGAAGAAATCAATGAGATTTCTGCACTCTCCCGGTCTCCATGTCCTGAAGTTCTCCATATGTAAGCATGAGAAGAACTGCTTATGATCTTCTATGGGAGTATTCGTCGATGGGATGGAGATTTAGGCCCTCCTTCTTGTGACTATATCACAGACAGCCAGAACTGGGAGTGGAAGTTGAAATGAAAAGATTTTCTGGTCCTTTGCACTTCAGTTACCCAAGCAAGGTCCAATAAAGGATGACCACTACTACTTTGCCCATGAAAATGTTTTGTCCGATTCGCTGGCTGTCCATTTGATTATAATGCTTAGGTGTGCCGCATAATAATACTGAAAGATATCTGAGGTGGCAAGCCTTCCCTTTTCTCTGGGTGCCATTAAAAGCTTTTGTTAATGTTAGCCCTTCTTCCGGCCAGATAAACTCTTTAATTTTCTAAATCAGTCTGATTAACTCCCCTAAAGCTATGGGGGCCAGGACTGAGTGAAATAAATATACAAGACTAGGAAATGTAGTATTCTTAAGACAATAATCCTTCCTTACTAATAGATAAATAGTTTATTCTATTATCTGTTCCTCAAGTATTTGATTTCGTAAAGGCGGCCAATTCTTCTTTGACCAGTCTGCCAGATTGGGAGTGAGATGAATCCCCAGATATTTAATCAATCCTGCAGCCCACTGAAAGGCTCTAATTCCATCGATCTGGCTCTTTAGGTCAGACTGAATACTGATGGGCGGCAGTTCTGATTTCTATTCATTGGTCCTGAACCCCAAGACCTTCTCAAAGGACTCCACCTCAGCTGTTAAAATCAGCAAGGAATGGAGCGGGTTGGTCAAAGATAGGAGCAGAATGTCTGCAAAGAGGCAGATCTTATGTTCATCACAGCCAAATGGGATGTCCTTAATTTCCAGATCGCTCCTTATCCGAATCACTATTGATTCCACTGCCAAGGCAGATAACAGTGAGAACAAGCGGTAAATCTGTCTAATTCTCCTCTGCAAAATAAATTGCTCAAATAGTTGGCATGAACTTTTAATTCTATCTTTAGGGGATTTGTATCCCACCCATATATATTTTTGCAAATAGGGGCAAAGCCGTCCCACCAGCTCTTCCAGTTAAGCTCGGTCAAAGACTTTCTCTAGTAGGACCTCTGGGATATTTTTTCTTAATTTATTTGAGATGATGTGGGACACTCGTTGTATATTGTGTGTCCCCTGACTCTCTTTCACAAAACTAGCCGACAAGTGAGGCTCAGGGCTATATACATGAATAACGTAAAACAAAAGGAACTGCTGTGACCTCCATTCATGCTCCAGGCCATGCAGCAGTCAACACTTCTCAACACCAGACAGGGCTTCATAAATACTCCAGATAAGGCTAACGTGAAAAGCCATAATCCTACTTCACACATTATTAGCATACAGTACAGTCAACCACACAATTTTAAAAGATAGTTCTTGCAGTACAGCGGGCGCTCTGTGGCATTCTCAGCGCGTCATCAGAGCTACCCAAATTACAGAGGGAGTTATGGTGGCCTGATCCACCCACATTTACTTGGAGAGTAGCTATACCATGGATGTCTTGGGTGCTGTGCTCGCATCTGCTCAGTGAGAGCACTTTCAATGCACAAAACATAAGGTTATCATCATCCCCTATTGGGTTACTCCTAGTCAGTATCTGGGGAGTAGGGTTGAAGCTTTGTCATCAAGATCTCAACTTGATTGCACTGACCTCTATAAGGCAGCTGCAGTGACCCTCAAGCTCTGAGCTGACACTGTGCTGACATATGACTGAAGAGAAACAAAGTCACCTATTTGTTTCTTTTTCAGTCACCTTGCTGACATAGCACTGAAGAGAAACAAAGTAACCTACATGCAGAAAAAGGGCTGAAGAGAAACAAAGTAAACTATTTATTTTTCAGTCACTGTCCTGACATATGACTGAAGAGAAACAAAGTCAACTATTTGTTTCTTTTTCAGTCACTGCGCTGACATAGGACTGAAGAGAAACAAAGTAATGTATTTGTTTCTTTTTTGGTCAGAGCATGCAAAGTCCCTTTCCCATAGAGGGTGGGGCCCCCTTGGAGAGTTTAAAAAAACACAAAGGTTTTCTTTGATGGGCAGTTACTCTGGAGGACACTTTTTAAGGTAGCTTTTTTTAAGTAACGCTTGGCAGCATTTTTAGACTTTCACCATAGTGACTGAGGGCCCGATTCACAAAACTAACTTAAGACAAAATCCTAAACTTACTACCATTTTGGTATTCACAGAAGGCACTTACTCATTTTGGTATTCACAGAAGGCACTTACTCATTTCAGTATTCACAGAAGTTAGGAACCCTAACTTTAGGACTCCTAAATGCCTTCTGTGGATACCAAAAGTCTTAAAGTTAGGTTTTTTCTCAATTTAGTAGTAGTAAAGTTAGGAGTCCTAACTTTAGGACTCCTAAATGCCTTATGTGTATATCGAAAGTCTTTTTTTTTTTTTTTTTTTTTTTATTTCAAATCTTTTTTATTGAAGAATAAGGATAAAAATAAAGACAATACAATAAATCTTTAAAGGTACAAATGAACAAATTCTTGGTATCATGACACTTACAATAATCAAAAAGCAAATCAAGGGAGGAAGATAAGAAAAGGGAGAGAGAAAAATAGAGGTAGAGAAGAGAAAAGATAGAGGAGAAGAGAAGAAAGAGGTGAGAAGAGAGAGGACAGGTGTATCCATAGGGCAATAGTAGTTGGTTTACCCAGACTTGGCACACTGTGTGCGTAGCAGAGAATATACAGTAAGTATACAAAAACAAAAGCAAACACCTCAAATTCCACCTAGATTCTGTCTAGGAAAGCCGAGTGTTGAGATGCATATCATGGTGGTTCAAAGTGGGAGGATGACGCATCCAGGGATGTCCAGAGTTTTTTGTTCGAGGGCTTCCAAGTGGCTGACTGTAGTGCAGGATTATCTGCCCCTCTTAAAAATGAAAGCCATTCCAGCCACATTTTGAAGTTGACTTCGTCAAAATTTTTCCATTTGTAAAGAATGACCTTGCACGCCAATGTCAGCATAATATCAAGCAATTGTCTGTCATGAGTGTCCGGCAATTGTGTTTCCAGAGGACCTAAAATGACATATATGAATTCTTGGACAGGCGTGATTCCAAGCACCTGTTGAATGTATGTAAATATTTTACTCCAAAATGATCGCAATAGGGAACAATGAAAAAACATGTGTGCCAAGTCACCAGGAGCTTCATGGCAGTTCCAACAGGTAGGCGTATCCCTCAGTTTACATTTAAACAATCTCTGGGGGGTCCAGAACACTCTATTTAGCAGCATAAATTTCGTTTGACATAGGATCGGGGATATCTTGTTTGTCAGTGCGGTGTTGTGTATCACCTCCCAGTCTAATGCAATGCCTGTGGAATTAGGTTCCGATTCCCACTTAATTTCGGTCAGCCTATGTGGTTTCTTGGGCAGGGGGAGGAGCAATTTATATATTCTTGATACAAAATGGTCAGCATGGTATAGTATTCGTAGCCGGGTCACAAGCCAGGGCAAGTCTGTGTTGAGGGGGCATTTGGAGATAGCGGCCTTCAGTTTTAGGAACTGGTAGAATTCTATGGGTGGTAAGCTAAACTTTTCTTGCAGTGTCGAAAAGGGCAGGGGTCTGCCATTATCATAGAGGTCATTCACTATGTGTATACCTTTCCCAACCCACACTTCCCAGTAAAGGGTTTTCCCTTCTATCCGGATCTTAGGGTTATGCCATAGTGAGAGTAGGGTGGATCTCTTAATCACCAGAGCAGTCTTATGGTACTGGTCAAGTCGGAGAAGTGCTCTTCTGGTATTTAGAAGGATGTATTTAGAGTGAGGTATATGGGCCAGATCCATGGTGAGGAGAGACGAGAGGGGTGCATCTGCCATTAACGACCGTTCAATAGTTAGCCATACTGGAGTGTAGGATGTATCCTCAACCAGCCAAAGGGCCCCTTGCTTACAGAGGAAAGCCGTTTGGTAGTTCCTAAACGAGGGCAGGCCCAGGCCGCCCTTATCTTTTGCTAGTTGCAGCTTTTTAAGTGATATCCTGGCTTTTTTCCCTCGCCATAGGAACTCTCCGAACAGCTTGTCTACCTTCTTAATAAATTCGTCTGAGAAAGTCATGGGGAGCATGCTAGCCAGGTAGTTAACTAGAGGCGTGCACATCATTTTTAGAGTCTCAACCCTACCCCACCAGGACAAGAATTTTGGTGACCAGCTGTCTAGCAAAGTGGATATCTTTTTTAATGTTGAGTCTTCATTTAACTTCAGAGTCGTAATCAAGTCCTTCTCAAAGTCTAGGCCCAAATATTTAAAAGCTTTCGGTTGCCAGGTAAGGCCAGATGCTCCCAGAATTCCTTTATCCCCGATGTTGTTTAGTAACTTAACCTCTGTTTTATCCTTGTTTAATTTATATCCTGAGACTCTAGAGAACCCCTCAATTGTGTCCATCAAGGCCGGGATAGCCTCGTCAGCTTTTTCCGTCAAGATCAGGACATCATCGGCGTATGCAGTCAATTTTACAGTGCAATCACCAAATGGAACCCCAGCAATGGCTTCATTGTGTCTGATATGCCACAAAAAGGGTTCTATTGCCAATAAGAACAGAGAAGGCGATAGTGGGCAGCCTTGTCTCGTCCCTTGTTTTAGGCAGAAAGAGGAAGAGAAGGAGCCGCCCGCTCTGACCTTAGCAGTAGGGCCCGCATACAAAGCCATTACGAGTTTAGTAAACGTCTCTCCTAGGTTGAAGTTGCGTAAGACTGCCTCAAGGTAGGACCAATCTACCTTGTCGAAGGCTTTTTCCGCATCTAGTGTGACTGCCACCGTGGGGGTTGTCAAAAGCTTCGCTTTTTCTAGAGCATGGGCCAGTACTCTGGTGTTATCACTAGATAGTCTATGTTTTAAGAAACCCGCTTGAGACGGATGTACTAGGGTAGGGAGAACTTTTTGCAGACGGGCTGACAAGATCATGGCTAGTAATTTACAATCAAGGTTAATCAGGGAAATCGGCCTGTAGTTCTTTGGAAGTGATGGGTCTTTGCCGTCCTTAGGCAGGACTGCAATAGTCGCCTCTGCCAACGTGCCTTTGACTTCTCCTGACTCCGTAAATTCGTGAAAGAGGTTTAGAAGAGGGTCAACCAAGTCCGTTGCAAAACTTTTATAAAATTTGGCCGTGAAGCCGTCCGGACCTGGCGCTTTCCCACATTTTAACCCCTTGATCGCTTTTTCCACCTCATTAGCCAAGATCGGCCCATTCAGACTGAGTTGCTCCTCAGGCTTTAACTTTGGTAGTACACATTCTTGTAGATATTCCTGAATTTTGTCCTCCACCACCAACTCGTTTTTAGCGTATAGGTCCTCATAAAAGTCTTTAAAGACCTCGGTTATCTTTTGGGGGTCCGAATGAGCGACTCCCGCCGAATCCCTGATAACATTAATAGCATTCTTTTGTACTTTAAATTTTAAGTATGCTGCCAGGCTCTTACCGGCTTTATTAGATTCACATAGCTTAAACCTTCGCTTCCTATCCAGCCACACTCCCGCCCTTTCGCTCACTAGCTTGTTATATTCGTATTTTCTGCGGGTCATGATATTGAACGTTTCCTGGTCCCTTGTCATTTGGTGTTTGTTCTCTAAAGTAGCTATCTCAGCTTCCAACCCTTCTAACTTCGCATTACAATCCCTATTCATTGCTGAACGGATTTTGATGCACACCCCCCTTATTGTACTTTTCAAGGCCTCCCATCGCACTAGTTCTGAAGTGTCCCCTCTCACATTAGTCTCCAAGTAAGATCTAATAGCCTCCAAAATTTTTGTCCTATTCTGTTCTTTGTGCAGGATTTCTTCATTGAGTCTCCAAGACGTTTGTTTAGGGGACGGTTTAATGTTACTGATGGATAGAGATATACATGAATGGTCCGACAGTACCCTTGGTTCAATTGAAGTATCCTCTATCCTTGCCACGCCATTTTGTGTAATGAAAATGTAGTCAATACGGGAGAACGAGTCGTGAGGGGAAGAGTAGAATGTGTAGTCTCTATCAGTAGGGTTTTGTATTCTCCACGCATCAATTAAATGGAATTGTTGACATAGTTTGATGAAGGCATTATGTGACTTGTTTGGTTTGAATGTACACTTAGAGTCCCTATCTAAGGCCGGGTCATACGGAAGATTAAAGTCACCCCCAATTATGTGTATCGCCGTATCAGGTACCGTTGCAATCTGCTTGACTAAATCCTGCCAGAATTCTAAATCATTAGTGTTAGGTGCGTAAACATTAGTGACAAAGAATTCCGTGTTATCCCTAGTGAGTTTCACCGTAACCCAGCGACCCTTTTCATCTGATGAGGATGACAGTAGCTCTACCTTGGACTTCTTTGACATTAACACCAGAACCCCATTCTTTTTACCGAGTGCACTAGATCCTACAACCTCTGTATAAAACTTGTTGCGCAGAGTGTAGAATTGTTTAGCATCCAATTTGGTTTCTTGCAGCAGAACAATGTCCCCCTTTTGTCTCCGCAAATAATCTAATATCTTTTGTTTTTTAACAGGCTGATTCAGACCCTTAACATTCATGGATAAAACTTTCAATCGATCAAGAGAGGTTGTACCAAGTGGAGTGGACAGTGTTCTATGTGACATTTACAACGGTGTATGTATCATGGTTGTACCAAGAGAGCCAAGGGAAAACATAGTACTCGGCGCATCATGTAAAGGACATATTGTTCTGCTACTTAAGCTGAAATACAGTCTAAAACCACAGCCAGATACTTGGGTACCCAAGGATATAGCACGCCTGGTCTGAGTATGGATATACAAACACATCATATGCATGATACAACTTGTCCAATCAAGAGCAAAGAGATAGATCAGAAAAGAAAGAAGTGGTACGGAGAGGAGAGGAAAAAGAAAGAAGGAGAATGAAGGAGAAAGAAGGAAAAATAATACAAACCATAGAACACAGCACCCATCCCTCCCAATCCCACGCAACCCCCCACCCCACCCACCCCAATTATGATACCGAAGCATGGCGACTTGAGGAAAACCGCAGTAACCCCCCCGTCTAAACTTAGTCATGTATAGACATTGGAACAACAATACATAACGAAAAATGCATATAAAAGGCTATGCAAGCAGTGGAACGTTGGAATGATGCAGCAGAACCGACATGTGAACAACAGCGCACACTCAATATACATTCTCGGTAAATCAGAATAATTCCTGAGTGCTCACTAGACTATGATTATCGAACCGAAATTTGAGAATATAACCTCATGGCCCATTGGAAGATATTATAGCGTCATATCCTACACTAAAGGCACGTAATGGCTAGTAGTATCCAAGTCGTCACATCAGTGGTGAAAAACCTAAACAAAGAACAATAGAACATCAGTAATCAGCAATCAAAGAGTCACAGTTTTGTCAGAACGAATCCGGTCTACTCCGAGTAACCTGTCAATATATCAAAGACTGGAGTTAGACAGCACGTTGTGATTTATATATCCCGGCCACCGTCACATTGGGGCCAACAAGGCGAGCCAGCACTAGTCAAAAGGATCAGATCAATAACAGCTGGACCACACCACTTTGAGCCATGGAGGTAAAGTAAAGAGACTTCCAGGTCATCATAGATCCTCCAGTTGTGGAAGATTTCCGTAAGCTTGAGGCCTACCCTGTAAGAACCCAGCAATGGTTAAGCAGAACTGACTTTTAGTAAGAACAGAGCGCAGAAAACTTTATGACAGAACCTAACGTGGTCACTTGTATCCTGAGGCAGAAGCCGAGGCTAATAGACCATCCGGGTTATTAGTTTCCATGTCTCGCTCCATGTCTCGTTCTTCTACATCCTCAAGCATCCGTTTGAGCTTCATGGGGTCCGTGAAGTAGTGAGACGATCCTCGTATTGTTACCCTATATTTCGCTGGACCCACAAAACCAAATTGGTATCCTTTCACTGATAGTTGTGGACGAAGGGCAAGGAAGGCCTTCCTTATTTCCACGGTTTCCTTACTATAGTCTTGAGAAATGTAGACCTTGGAGTCCTTCCACAAAATATGATTGTGCTTCCGCACGAAGGCAAGGATCTGCTCCACATGTTGGTAGCGTAATGGTTTACAGACGATGGGCCTTGGTCCTTTCTGCGTTTTAGTGATTCTCCCTGGGACTCTATGTGCCCTATCAAATTCAAGAGGGTTGGAAAAAGTCAGGTTCGTGGCTTTAGTGAACCAGGATTCTAAGAACTGAATGCATGAGCCTTCCGACTCTTCGGATCCTTCCGGAATTCCAAAAATGCGTAGGTTCCCCCTCCTATTCCTGTCTTCCAACTCGGCCAGTCGTCTAGTTGTCTGGTCAGAGGAGATGTGTAGGTGTTTCAGAGCCGTTGTAGTTTTGACCTCTATGTCCTCCAGGCGACTGATCCGGGATTCTGTTTCTGTCAGGCGCGCATTGGTGTCTCGGATATCTTGACGGATTGCCACCACTTCCTCCTTAGTGACCTTGGCTAGGTCCTTCACTTCGTCTAGCCTATTCAATATCATGTCCAGTGCGTCCGGAGTAACTTTCTTTGGTTTGTTTGGTGATCCCGGGTTCGAGTGGTCTGATTTAAGTCTCTTAAGGGTTCCCTGATCTTTGGTATCCATTGCGACCACTTGATCCTTCTCTGGGATGCTTAGAAGTTTGGGCAGCGACTTGAAAGCTCCCCTTCGGCACTCACGCGGCGCAAAATAGACAGCACCAGCCTAAATAGGAGATTGGTCAGCCAGAACTCAGATCACTGGTAGTGATAACATTTCGCAAAAGGCATCTGAGGAACAGGGCGTCCCATCCATTCATTCACTCAGTGCATGTGGCGCTTGTTGAGACTGGAACATTAGGGAGCCCACTGTAAGTTTATGTCAAGCAATCCAGGCGCTCATTTCAGCAGATTTAAGCCCTCATGAACATATTATCAGACATTGTGAGCAGCTCATGCATTGTGACTGTTAGGGAATGCATTGTGGACTAATGGTAGGCACTCCAGGCACACAGCGTAGCAACATCCATCTCCCCCTGACCAGTTCAGGAATGTGTGACTACTTTCTTCCCCATATATCAGAGTGGTGCTCAGCAATGCTCGCCTGGCGTCAAAAACCGGTTGATTTGGGCAGAGGTAGTGGGGGAAGACTTTAGTCCGATAGCAGGCTTCACAGGCACATAGCACAGATGTATTAAACCCCTCTTGTCAGATCAAAAATATATGCCCTGTCTTCCCCAGAGGTTAATAAGACTTCCAGCATTGCTCTTCATATGGCTTATTGGGGAGAACATCGATATTAAATGTGCATTAACAGGCATTCCTTTTCGTTTCTCGGCAGTATAAAGTGGCGGCCGCCATCTTGGTTAAGGCAGTTGAAGCCCTGGGATCCCACATGGCCGATCGGACTCAACTTTACTCACGCGTCCGCGTTCGTGGTCCTGGGTCGGGGACACACTTCTCGCCTGTGCACCAACTGCCTCAGCGTACGCCAGCCACACCGAGTGATTGTAGACGTCACTGCCCCTTCGGTGTTTTCATTAAGTATACCGCCTTCGATCCGTCATTCACGGTGCGGCATGGGACGTCCAGGGTGCCGCTCGGTGTAGCATCGGGTTTGGCGTCTTCTCGGCCATGTAACGCAGTTCACTGCTTTCCGGAAGAATTCCGGTCACCAAATCTGCGGTCGCATCGGTGTTTCCGACGGGTGAAAGCGTTCCAATTCCTGGTAAGGAAGCTTGTGACGGGAGGAGATAGGCTCTATACCGCCATCTTCCTCGGCGTCCAAGCCACGCCCCCGTATATCGAAAGTCTTAAAATCAGAATTGTTCTCAATTTAGTAGTAGTAAAGTTAGGGCTCCTAACTTTCGGACTCCTAAATGCCTTCTGTGAATACAGAAAGTCTTAAAATTAGGATTTTTTTCAACTTTACTACTACTAAACTGAGACCTTATGCCTTTGACACCAACACCATATGCAAGTCTATAACGCCAGCAGTCATGAACAGGCATTAAAACCTGTACTATTTACTGAGGGCGGGCGTTTTTTTCGCTCTCTGACTTGGAGATCATTAGGTTATAAAAGAGCATGTATACTGTCTGACTATTAAACAAACGTTTTATGGTCTACCTGTATACGATACAAAGGGTTTGCGCTGATGTATTCCATTGATCAATTAGACCCAAATAGTAAGATTGTTGTTACCCATATCTGTAATGAATAATGTCCGTATGGAGGCAACCTCAGACAGTATAACGGGTACCAACACCTTAAGCTATGCACAGCTGATTCTTGAGGAGTTAGACATTACTTCTGTACCTGTCCACCAGTAAAAAAGCTTTTGACCACCTACTGATTGAATGTCTTCTATTGTTTTTAATTAGAGCGGTGCTCCTCTTACCTGAGCTGCAGCCAGGTGGGATGATGCTTTATCCCCATACCTACTTGGTAAGTGGTCGACCATTATGGAGTAATGAAAATTATACATACTCCACCTTGACAAAATATACATGGTGTACTATGTGTTTTGACATCATTGTATTGTTTCGACTCTACCTTTTTCTTTCCATGTTTCTCCTTGTTTCCTGTCCTTGATACAACGTTCCAACAGTGATGTTGTGGATTAATTAATTTGAACAAACTGGAATCAACAGGTGATAAAACTACTTTTTTATTCTCACATCTTGTGCAGTAGCAAACATTCTGGTCCTGATAAAAGCAGTGGCGTAACTGCCATTTATGCTGAAACATGTTGACCCTTATTGCAAACAGATATTATGTTAAATCTGTTGAAATGTCACACTATTTTTAAAATTTGGACGAACTGAGAGAAACTATTAAAATTCATTTTCTACTCAGTCCTTTCCAATTTTAACACTTTTCACGTTCACTTTGCACTGCTATTCAGTTACCTACTCACTATACAATTTTTGGTATCATCCATTTGTACACACATTCATCAATGGTTACGTTCCGGCCACGAGTACATTCTTAGGCTGTGGAAATTTTCTCCTGGGTAAGGAGAACCCATATGATGTAAAAGGGCGGTACCGAGTGGCAACTGATGGGAATTTTTCCCATACCCCTGAGATTTGTTTATTGGCTTGTCACACATATTGCAAATGCTACTTACCAGTATGCATCTGTTCTTGGCATGTAGGGCTGCTGACATTCATATCTGTGCATAGATCGCCGCCTAGTGTTGGGTCCGGATGATTGCACATTGTTGTCCTGGAAGAGTCTTCGAAGTATCACGAGATAGGTGGCTCCTCCCCTGGACTACAGTGCGCATGGGCATCAACTCCATCCCCAGATTGTTTTTAGCCATTGTGGCCGAGATGGAGTGAACTCTGTGAGTGATGACCATGCTATGAAATGTATGTAATCACTGCAGCTGCTACAGGCGCCGGGGAGGAGGGCGGGCGATATGAATGTCAGCAGCCCTACATGCCAAGAACAGATGCATACTGGTAAGTAGCATTTGCAGTTCGAGGCATGTGGGCTGCTGAATTCATATCTGTGCATAGAATACATAGCAGTCCCTCCATTAGCGGCGGCCGCCCGTGCCAGCTGCAGCAGTTTGGAAAAGTGTCTTGAGAACAGCCTGCCCTACAGCTGCCTGCTGTTTGGAGTGCACGTCTACACAGTAATGTTTAGTAAATGTATGTGTGGTAGACCATGTGGCTGCTCTACATATGTCCTCTAAGGGAATGTTTCCAAGGAAGGCCATAGAGGCCCCCAACTTTCTGGTGGAGTGGGCTCTCGGTGGAATAGTAAGAGTGCGTTTAGCTTTCGCATAACAGATCTGAATACATTTCACGATCCACCTAGCAATACCAGCCTTGGAAATAGCGTTACCTTTGTGGTGTGACGCAAAGGCAACGAAAAGCTGCTTAGTTTTTCTAAAATCCTTGGTCCTGTCAACGTAATACATTAGGGGCCTTTTGACGTCAAGGGTGTGGAGCATCCGCTCCGCCTGTGACTCAGGATTTTGAAAAAACACCGGCAACTCAATTGTTTGGTTTATGTGGAACTGAGACACAACCTTGGGTAGAAATTTAGGGTTAGTGCGGAGTACTACCCTGTTAGCATGAACCTGGAAGAACGGCTCCTGGATTGTGAGGGCCTGCAGCTCACTAACTCTACGTAGCGATGTAATTGCTACTAAGAAAGCCACTTTCCAAGTCAAGAACTGAAGTTCGCAGGAGTGTAGTGGCTCAAAGGGAGGACCCATCAGTCTTGTAAGAACCACATTGAGGTTCCATTCTGGAGCTGGTGGGGTCCGTGGTGGAATGACCCTTTTGAGTCCTTCCAGAAAAGCTTTGATAGCAGGCACTTTGAAAAGTGAAAGGTGCTGTCTATTTTGGAGGTATGCGGCCATCGCAGACAGGTGAATGTGGATGGAAGTATATGCCAAATTACACTGGTACAGATGGAACAGGTAACAGATGATGTTCTGAATGGAAGCATCTAGTGGATTAATGTTGTGGTTTGCGCAATAAATGACAAACCGCTTCCATTTGGCCTCATAACAGGCTCTAGTAGTGGGCTTTCTTGCCTCCCGAATGATGTCCATACAATTGGGAGGAAGGTTGAGGTAGCCAAACTCTAGGACTTCAGGAGCCAGATCGCCAGGTTGAGCTGTCGCGGATCTGGGTGCTGAATGTCGCCATGGCTCTGCGTCAGAAGGCTGGGTGTGAGATGAAGCCTTTGATGCGGTACCACGGACAGATCCAGAAACGTGGTGTACCATGGTTGGCGAGCCCACGTTGGAGCAACTAGGATGAGAGTCATCGAGTGTTGCCTGAGCTTGCGTGCCACCAGCGGTATCAGGGGTGCTGGGGGAAAAGCGTACGCAAATTTGCCTGACCAGTTCATCCATATCGCATTGCCCTGCGATTGCGGGTGTTGGAACCTGGCGGCGAAGCTTTGGCATTTTGCGTTCTCCCTTGTAGTGAACAGGTCTATCTCTGGATGACCCCATCTTTGAAAGTACGGCTGGAGCACCGATGGATGTAACTCCCACTCGTGCATCTGGTGGCTGTGCCTGCTGAGCAGGTCCGCCATCTGATTGTCTTTGCCTGGGAGGTGTTCTGCCATGAGGAAGATGTTCCTCTGAAAGGCCCACTTCCACATGCTCTGAGCCAGATCAGACAGCTGCGGAGAGTGTGTTCCTCCCTGTTTCTGAATGTAGTGCATGGCGGTCAAGTTGTCCGTCCGGATCAACACGACCTTGTTGCACAGATGTACTTTGAACGCCTTTAAGGCCATGAAGATCGCCATCAGTTCCAACACATTGATGTGCATCTTCTTCTGCTGTAGAGTCCATAGTCCCTGCACTGTGTAATGTAGTACATGCGCTCCCCAACCCTGGAGAGAAGCGTCCGTCGTCAGGATAATCTGTGGCACAGGCTCCTGGAACGGTCGGCCCTTGCAAAGGTTTTGTGGATTCCGCCAATGCAGAGAGTTGTATGCCCGACCGCTCACCAACACTAGGTCTTTCAATTGCCCGTGAGCCTGAGTCCACTGACGTGCTAAGCACTCCTGAAGCGGGCGCATATGTAGTCTTGCGTGCGGGACAATGGAGATGCAGGAGGCCATCATGCCTATCAACTGCATGAACACTCTTGCTGGAAGCGAGTGCTGAGGTCTGAATCTTTGGATCAGCGACTGAATGCTGGCGATTCTCACTGAATTCGGCTGCGCAGTGGCCGCCAGAGTGTTTATGGTCGCCCCCAGATACTGCCGTATGTGGGCGGGCTGGAGATGGGATTTTGGGTAATTTAGTGAGAACCCCAGATCGTGCAGAAGGTGAATAGTGTGGGACACGTGGTCGGCGCACTGCTGGTTCGACTTTGCCTGAATGAGCCAGTCGTCCAGATAGGGGTAGACGTGGATGTTTTGACGTCTTAGATGCGCCGCCACCGTTGCTAGGCACTTCGTGAAGACCCTGGGCGCCGTGGTGACCCCAAAAGGCAGAACCTTGAACTGGTAGTGCTGGTTTTGAATGGTGAACCGCAGATATTTTCTGTGTGAAGGATGCAGGGGAATGTGAAAGTATGCATCCTTGAGATCCAGAGTTGCCAGGAAGTCCCCTTGCCGAAGCAGTGGGAGAACCTGCTGCAGAGTGAGCATATGGAAATGTTCCGACAGAATGTACAAGTTGAGAGGTCTGAGGTCTAGGATGGGCCTGCGGGATCCGTCCTTCTTTGGAATGAGAAAGTACAGGGAGTAAACCCCTGTACCCCTTTCTTGCAGTGGAACGAGCTCTATTGCCCCTTTTTGCAGCATGACGTTGACTTCCTGCTGCAACAAGTGCAAGTGCTTGCCGGACATAGGACTGCTTTTTGGAGGTATGTTGGGTGGAGTGGATGTGAGCTCCAGACAATAACCGTATTGGATAAGAGATCTGACCCACCTGTCCGTGGTGATGGACTTCCACACGGGCAGGAACTGCTGGAGTCTCCCCACGACCGGTGTTGCGTGGTCGGGGGGCAGTGACAAGGCGTCACTGTTTGCTGGCGGTGGAGGACCTGGAGCTGTTATTTCCACGTCCTCTGCCTTTGACGTTGTTGCCACGGTATCCACCCCGACCCTTGTTGGCATATGAGGATTGGGTGCTACTTTTATAGAATTGCGTGGATTGTGACGCCTGACCCCTTGAGGTGCCTCTGTTATTGGAGCGGCGAAAGGAACCACCCCAAAACTGCTGGGACTGCAGGGCACCCATAGATTTAGCAGTGTCAGTGTCTTTTTTCATTTTTTCGAGGGTGGCATCCACTTCTGGCCCAAACAGGTGGTCAGGATTGATAGTTTGGTTTAGGATGGTAGTCTGAATGTCCGGTTTAAAGCCTGAGATTCTGAGCCATGCATGTCGGCGCAGTAGAACGCTAGTGTTTATTGCTCGTGAGGCGATATCAGCCACATCTAGAGCACACTTAATTGAGGCATTAGTGATAAGTTTTCCCTCTTGAATCAACATTTCAGCAGCTTCCTTATACTGATCTGGTAAGTGCTGTAGAAGGGTCTCTAGAGTGTCATAGTGTGCCCTGTCGTAGCGTGCAAGTAGCGCCTGCGTGTTGGATATGCGCCACATATTGGCTGCCTGCGCAGCAATACGTTTCCCTGAAGCCTCAAACACTTTTGATTCCTTGTCTGGGGGAGGAGCATCACCCGTGGTCTGTGAGTTGGCTCGTTTACGTGCGTTGGAGACAACCAGAGAGTCTAGTGGCAACTGTCCTTTGATGTACGTTGGATCAGTGGGCGCTGCCTTGTACTTCTTGTCAATACGAGGATTAATGACTCTTGCCCGGGTGGGCTCCTTGAAAACCTCTGGCGCATGTTTTAACACTCCTTTGAGCATTGGCAGTGTCTTGACAGTTTTTTCAGCCACTGAGAAAGTGTCAAAAAGAAAATCGACATCAACTGGGTCTGCATGGAGGTCGACGTCATGATTAGCTCCAGCCCTTTCAATTAAAGCGTTGAAGGCCGCAGAGTCTTCCGTTGGGGAAGTTTTAGCAGCAAAAAGCTGCGGCTCGTGTCCCGAATGAGGGTCCCCAGGGTCGCCCCCAGCAGACCATGGCTCAGTGACATCCTCTGGGTCTGAGTAAACTGGATAAGCATACTCATCCTCGTCTTCTCCATCACCCTCCCCAGGATTGGAATGAGTGGGTGAGAGTTCCTGACCTTGCGGAGATGCAGGCTCCATAGGGGCAGATGTACCCGCAGAGTCCAACTTCTTTTTAAGTGGGATGTGGAAATGCTCCAACGCTGGCTCCGGGGTGATCTTCCGTTTAAGGAGAGATAGCTTGCCTGTGTTGGCGTCGATGACCACCTCTCGACGCTCCTCCTCCGCCAGTGGTTGGTGTCGTGGGTTTGGAACCACCGACGACGCCTTTGGCGTCAAAGTCAACTTTAAGGGCACTCCGGTCCCAGGTTTCGCAGTGGAAGCCTTCGGCGCCGTCTTTGGCGGCAGCGTGAAAAGAATCGGCGTCTGCGCCTTCGCCGGTTTCTGCAGAGGCTTGGGCGACACAGTGTTCTTTTTCTCGACCGCCGCGGTCCCCTCCCGAATACGCTGAAGGGACTCCGTGACCTTCTTGGTAAACGAGGCAGAGGGACGGACCGGCTCGAGAGAGTCCTCCGAAGCCGGATTTGGGTCGGCGACCAAGGCCGCAGTCTTCGGAGCCGACGCAGCTCCCCCCTTCGCCTTGTCAGCTGGAAGCGGTGCAGCCAGAGACTTGGGGTCGTCCTGGCGTTTCTTTGGGGCCTTCTTATGGTCATCGACCTTCTTGGCATCGACGCGACTCTTCAGAGCGTCGACCAACTTCGGCGCCGACGCAGCCGCGTCGGGCGTCTTCGCCTTCGGCTTCGACACCGTAGTCTTTGGTTAGGCCATTTTGGCGTGGCTCTTGAGCTCGACGGCCATCTTGGATTTCTTCGGCGCCGAGGCCTCCGAAGTCTTAGATCCAACCAGTGCGACTTGCACTTTCGGTTTCGATACTGGTGGCGTCGACACCGATGGTTTCACTTTCAGTTTTTGCACCAGGAGTGGTGCCGCACCAATGTCCGTGGCCGGGCCGGAAGGCGGAGCCGTGGGACGGGTATTGAGGTCTTGGGTAAGGCCCGAAGGCGATCCCTCGACCTGGGCCTCATAATGGTGGCTGGCCCCGGAGTCAGTGTGAGGAAGCTCCTCTTCCGAGCTATCCTCTACGGTGGCAATGGCCCCGTCGTCGTCCCCTACCTCCTCGACGACTTCCTCGAACTCCTCATCTTCCGCGTCGTAGCTTTCCTCGACCTCTGACGCCGGGTTAGAGTCCGAGACATTGTGGATGGTGTCGTCTTCAACATCCTCCTCGAAGATGTTCGCCGGAGGGGGTGCCGAGCTCTGGGCCTGCAGTCTAGCGGCCCGGCGTAGCTTGAGAGTCTTCTTCGACCGGAACTTGGAGCAGGCCATACACTTGGCCTCGTCGTGGTCCGGTGACAAGCACTTGTTGCACACGGGGTGCACGTCGATGTGCGGGTACTTTGAGGCACACACTGGGCACCTCTTAAATGGACTTCGTTCCATGATGAAGTAGTCTGGAGCGTCGTGTAGGCCCGTCCGCGCCGACAGCACGCGGAAGGGCAGCAGTTGTTCGGAGCCGATGAATAAACCAACCCGAACGATAGACAATATCGACGCGAGTCCTAAAGTAAAGAAAGTTAAACAACTATCGATTCCGCAGAGGGAACCGAAACACATCCGAACCCAATGGCGGAAAAAAACAATCTGGGGATGGAGTCGATGCCCATGCGCACTGTAGTCCAGGGGAGGAGCCACCTATCTTGTGATACTTCGAAGACTCTTCCAGGACAACAATGTGCAATCATCCGGACCCAACACTAGGCGGCGATCCATGCACAGATATGAATTCAGCAGCCCACATGCCTCGAACATACACTTATTGGTCTATATTCACTCTGTTGGTAATCAGTTGTGTCTCGGATGGTTTACATAGTCGAGTTCCTTTCAATTTGATCCCTAGACACTTTTTTGTTTCTAGTAGATTAGGAGTTTGGCCTCGGCCAGCAGCAAAGGGTGAGATCGCAGGCGAGGGAGCCGGAGGTGCAGCAGAGGTACAGGGGGCTCACCGGGTCATAGCTGAAAGCACCTCCACACTTGTGGCACGCCCGTTTGCAGCAGTGTGCACAGCTGTCACAGGCGAGTAGTCCAGAGGAGTAAGGCGTCTCACCAGGTCTTTGTGGGCCCAGACAATGTCTTCCCACATGCCCTCCTGCCACACCTAGCTGCAGTGGCAAGCAAAGCGGCCATGGGCAAGTTAGTTTGAGGGGCAGAGCGGCTCACCGGGTCTTTGGGGCTCAGTGGACACCTTCCTGAGCACGCACAGCCAGAGCGGCCAACCAGAAGACCACAGGCAAAGAGGCAGGAGGTGCTGAGCGCTCAAGTGGCATGGCAGGGTGAGCTGCGAGTGCTGATCACCCACGGGGTATTACAGAGGCACTCCTCTGCAGGCATAGTGAGTAGAGGCGGGCCGTCCACGTTGGTATGAAGGCGGCAGGGTTGAAAGTGACACCGCTTTGGGCACGGACTGTGTAGGCACCAGCCGGGTGGGAGACCTTACTCCATTCCTTGTCGCCAATGGTTCCATCCATTCAGGACGGATAATGCTTGTGATAATAAACTGCAAACTATACACTATAATGCCTATGAGCCACGAGGTTGAGGCTCAGGGATCAAGCCTATTTATCAACTTACCCAACAACATCCCAGCCTCTTACAGGGTCTAAAAGGAAAACACCTCTTATACATTTATGTAGGTGGGATGGTCCATATCCCAACACAGCACATAAAACAAATGAATTCTACAATATCCACACGAGCTGTGATTTTTCTAAAAATACATTGCTCTGTTGTGTTTCTCCATTTAATTCATTTTCTCAAAAGACATCCGGTGGACTCAACGACGCATAACTGGCATAAAATTAATTGTAGCAATAAATTACTTCAAAACACAATACATCCCCAGATTATTCAAACGAATAAGTCATGGTTCATAAAATTGTTGCCCGCTTTTACCACTTCAATGTTGCGGAGTATATAAGAATTGCAGTCTTTAGAACGCGTTTTCAAGGGTTCTGTCATATACCATTTTCCTCTTTGAAGTATTCCTTGGGCTTTGTAAAGTGATTTGGTTAAAACTAAAGGGCATACCAGTCCTTTTTTATTGTAACCACGACATGGCTGCAAATGCAGACGACACCGCACGGCATAGCAACAATATATTGTAGTGCTTCACAAGGATTGATTCTTACAAATATGTGCACAACTCTTAAATGAGCACAAGTTGCATTACAGACAGGCACAATCACTTTTCGGCAGAGAGATTAAGGGCCTGATTTAGATCTTGGCGGGACTCCAGTCGTCCCTTTGAGGCGGCAGTTTCAAGTACTCTGTTGAGCTGATGGAGTCCCACCCACCGTATTTAGATGTGCTCTGGCTGAACCGCCATCCATGTCAACAGATTGTTTACTATCGGTTAAGCAGCACACCTCCGCCACGCTGGAGACTCCAGTGCAGGCTAACATTACTCCACCACCATCAAGCAGGCAGGTTTGTGCCGGGCCGATTTAGATTTCACCGTTGTGCTGGTGTTAACCTAGTGGCGTTTCCTAATGGAGCGAGTCCCCGGTAGAGTGGAGACAGGTAAGTACCTCTTTCATAATGTGTCACTACACATATAGGTTGTGTGTGGTTTAAAACTATATGTAGCTAATGTGTAATGCCCCTTTGTGTACATATACCATAAGACACATACAATAGACACACTATTGAATGTACACCCACATGAAAACACAACACCCACAACCAAAACAAAAAAAGTTTCAACACAGGTGTGTTAAATTTACAATGATAATTTGTAAACTGAACGCTGATGCATTACACAAAACAATACAATTGCATATAAGGGCAATGTAAAAATAAAAGAGGCTAAAGGAAATGTTAACACACGATTCATAGTAAGACGTGTAAAAAAAACATATCTTTGATCCCTGTGACAACGGAGTTGATTAGCGTTGTGGTCAAGTTTTAGCAGCTACAGACCTGGAAATTAGGGTTCAAGATGGAAAAGGAAGTGAGAAAGAGAAAAAAGGTATGTTTTTACCTCATTTCCTTTGAATCCACCAAACCAAGTATGGAGGTATTGCTGCCACAGTCGTCCCAACGGAAAGGCACATCGTGATTAGGCCGGCGGTATTCCGAGCTGGACTCGTCCGACATCCTCTTTTGCCTATGGCGCCATTGGCGTGGGAGGAAAATCCTGGTGGATTCGGATGGCACTCATATGTTTTTAGTCCATACACCCAACAGCACCTAAATCGAGCGGGTAGCCTGCCAAGTAGATGAGCGGTGAAACTGTCAAAAAAGCGATGGCTGGACTAGATCCGCCAAGATCTAAATCAGGCCCTAGGTGATTAGCCCAGAATCACAGGAAGTTATGCCTTCCACTGAGACTCGAACCCTGTACCCCAGCTTCGAATTCAGCCGCGCTTGCCAAGACGCCACATCCTCTCTGCATTTGGTTGTTTACATGCACCACAGGATGCAAAACATCTCTTATACGGGCAGCTCTATGACCCCCAAGGACATCATAAAAACACCATGACCTGCTTCGATTGAGTACACTGCCCTCACTGTGCTCCCTTGCTCACAATAAACCAGGCTTCAGGAACAGCGCTGCGGATAGAGGGACGATCGCACCTTTCACTGCTTTTAACCCCACTCCTTTGCTCACCTTAAACAGCTGCCGGTTGTTCTAGTGAAATGACAGGGACTCTGACCCCACACTGCTCCTCAATGATTCATAAACTGGTGGTGCCATGGGTGGACCATACTCTGTGCAGTGATAAGCACAAGTTACATTGAATTATACATATTACTATCCACTGCTGCCCGCTAATTTTGTCCAGGTTTTCAAAGAGGACCAGAGAACATGTGGAGTTCAGTTAAATGTTTATTGTTCCATTGCCTCTTCCCTTCCGTTGGTTTATAGATGAGAATGCAGCAGTTTCTCATGAGCTCAGCTGCTGTGAATGCGTCATCCCTGCTATACGTGACTAGTTGAAACTTGGAGGCAGGCCAGGGGCTTCTTTTTAAAGTTCTTTGGCTGAGATGCTTCTCTTTATGAATTTTAATAATCTGGTAAAATAGTAGCATGGTCTGCAATAAAAAAAATATTATAAAGAATAACAAATCTAAAATCTGTTACATAGGCGAAACCTATTGGCCTTACCACTGCTTGTTTTTTTAACTGTTGGTGCAACCTTTCCCCCACTGCCTTCCCCCAATGTGACCACAGGTATTTTGCCACCTGCAAATGCAATGCTGTTTAATTAAGCTCTGTAATGTAGGCGGCGAAATGTCCGTCAGCATTACCAACGAAGCCAAAGTCCACATACCGTCAGAAATGTATAATCCACCAACTTCAAGGTGAGCCACTTTGCCATAGCTTAATGTTTCTAAAATAACTTCAGCAAGAAATTATGTGCATTTCAGCAGTTAAAATGGGAACATATAGATGAGTTTATGGAAAGGAAAGGTGCTTGTCAGGGACTGCAAGCTTGAACGGTCTACTGAGACCCCTTCTAGATTTCCCAAAGAAATGGCAACCCCGCCGGGTAGTCACGGTGCTTCCCTGCACAGGATACAGGGTCCCACATTTGAGGAAAGATCCATGAGGGGAAAAAAAGTCTCCTGGAAATCGTAGGGCTGTGATTCAGGATGCAGAAAATAGCAAGCATCAAACTCCTCCTGAAAGAACAGCTAGGAGAAAAGAGCCAAACCAATATCCAGTTATGTTATGTTATGCTATGTTATTTTTATTTGTACAGTGCACAGCTGCCCCAGCAAAGGGGCGTCCTGGCGCTTTGAGAAGGTAGACACAACACAACACCGATAAAAGAGGGGGAAAGAAACAGCCTAAAATTAAACAAACAGAAAGGTTTTAATGGCACGCCTAAACTGAAGAAGATCATCAATTGCCCGAATCTCAGCAGGAAGGAAGTTCCACCACTTCGCGGCTAACACTCGGAACGAGCGGCCGCCAGTTCTACTCAGCCTGAAGCGCGGAACCACTGCCAAGTTCTGGCCCAAGGATCTCAAGGAACGCAGAGGGACATAAGGTGTTAAAAGATTCACCAGAATTTGAGGGGACCTACCCTTGAGAATTTTAAATGCAAGGCAGAGCACCTTGAATCTAATCCTCTGATTTACGGGAAGCCAATGAAGCGAGTGCAGCGTTTTGGAAACCGAGCACCGCCTGGGCAAACCTACCACTACTCTAGCTGCAGCATTTTGAACTCGCTGCAATCGGGTGAGTTCAGCCTGGTTAATCCCCGCCAAGAGCGAACTGGCATAGTCCAGGCGGGACAGCACTGATGCCTGAACCACCAGCTGTCTGGTGGGGGCATCAAAAAATTTAAGTATTTGCCTAAGTCCTCTAATTATGCCATAGCAAGAGGCTGCCACCCTCTTGGTATGGCAAGTAAAACTGAGTGCCGGGTCAAGCCAGACCCCAAGATTTTTTATCTTCGATACTGGAGAAGAGATCATGCCCAGTTCAGGAGGCCACCAGTTGTCATTCCACAGCCCTGCATGCTTTCCGACCACCATGACCTCTGTATTCTTAGTATTCAATTGGAGACAGTTAGAATTCATCCAATTAGCCACAGCCCGTACACCGTCGCAGAACCTGACAGCCTCCACATCCGAGTCCCCACTCAACGTAACCGCCAGCTGCGTGTCGTCAGTTAAAATATCCAACAGAGGATCCGGCTGCAAGACGCAAAATTCTAGAACAAAAATAGGTATAAGGTGATGAAAAATACGATGAACATGGAGAAGAAATATGTTGCCATGGGATCACTGAAATAATATCGAGGGACAAAATATCGACTTGCAAAAATATCGTGGACAAAATATCGACAGACAAAATATCAAGTTTGTATCTACAAACAGGTAAGTACAAAAATATCGAGTACAAAATATCGTTTACAATAATATAGTTTTAAAAAATATCGACTTTATTAAAAACAGTGTTAAATTACATTATTATTAAAATTTAATTACTAAAATATACTTAAAAATACTTAAATTAACTTATAATAATTAAATAATAAATGAAATTAATAAAAATAAATTTTTAAAATCATATTTGTTAAAACATATATATATAGTAACATACTATAATTAAATAAGATACTATTATATTACCGTACGATAGCAGAAGTGTAAAAAATACTATTCCCACTCCAAAGAGTGCAAGCGTAGGGAAAGCGTTGGATAGCGTAGGGGTAACAATTACTATTCCCACTCCAGTGGGTGCAACAGTAGGGAAAGTGTTGGATAGCATAGGGGTTAAAATTACTATTCCCACTCCAGTGGGTGCAACAGTAGGGAAAGCGTTGGATAGCGTAGGGGTAAAAATTACTATTCCCACTCCAGTGGGTGCAACAGTAGGGAAAGCGTTGGATAGCGTAGGGGTTAAAATTACTTTTCCCACTCCAAAGAGCGCAACAGTAGGGAAAGCGTTGGATAGCGTAGGGGTTAAAATTACTATTCCCACTCCAGTGGGTGCAACAGTAGGGAAAGTGTTGGATAGCGTAGGGGTTAAAATTACTATTCCCACTCCAGTGGGTGCAACAGTAGGGAAAGCGTTGGATAGCGTAGGAGTAAAAATTACTATTCCCACTCCAGTGGGTGCAACAGTAGGGAAAGCGTTAGATAGCGTAGGGGTTAAAATTACTATTCCCACTCCAGTGGGTGCAACAGTAGGGACAAAGTTGGATAGCGTAGGGGTTAAAATTACTATTCCCACTCCAGAGAATACAACATTAATACTTCATAAATAATTATAAAATGTATTATTGAATATCTATCAATAATTAATTAAAAATAATTAATATTTGTATACAATATATTAATTAATATATTATATTTACTAATTAACAATAATTATTTCTATTGATCACCTATTAATACTAATTAATAAAAATATTTACTATTAATTATTTAATAATGAAAAAGTATTTAACAATTATTTGAAATTAAATAAATATAAATAAACGTAATTTATTAAATATTTATAATTTAATCACTTCCCACCCAATTCCCCTATAAACTCACAACCCGCTACAAAAATAATTTAGTAAAATTTACATAATTACCAATTAATCAATTAATTAAAATTAATTACCAATTAAAATTTAATTAACTATTATAAATTAATTAAGTATTAATTTAAATTTACTATCAATAAATAAATTTAAATATTTAATTAATTATAATTAAAATACTTCCCACCCTATTCCCCTATAAACCCACAACCCGCTACAGAATTAAATTACGCAATGATTATAAAAACAAAAACCATTAATAAAAATTAATTATAACATAAATACACACTTTTCACACATATTATACCATAAAAATACACTATAAAAAATTGTATATTATTAAAAATTCGATATTTTTTACTATCTATATTTTTAACAGTCGATATTATATCACTTACCTTAAAAACGATATTTTGGTCATCTATATTCTGTCCTGTCGATATTTTGTCCAGTCTATATTTAAAAGTCGATATTATGTCCAGTCGATATTTTGGAGTCGATATTATGTCTGTGCACCGTTGCCATGCATCCTTCTTTTCAGAAACGCCTATTTATATATTGTTTAAAAGAACTGACTCACAGCAGAAGGACCATGCTTTATTTTGGGTTGATGTGATGTTCCCAGGTCAAGTCCTGTGGACTCACCACCATTTTGGAATGGGCTCTTTATAATCCTTGACCATGCTTTCATTCGGAAATCATGCTGATCGCTTCAGAAGCGAAGAAGAAGCCCAAGTTTGATATCTGCCTTCCAGTGGATGTTCTCCAAACCTTCCGCTGCCATATGCTTCCTAAGCACAGAGCAATCTGTAGGACGCCCCTCTGGGCAATTACGAGTGCGTAGACTCCAAGATGGTCTGGTCCCAGGGGCGATCGGCTACGCGCTCAGCGCAACGTCTCTCGACATACTGCTTGTCAATGCCCATGCAGGGCCGTCAGTGGGCCTGCCACCGAGCTCTTATGACAGATGTAACCAGTGCTTCATTTGTAACAAAATAAGTGTTATGGTCCTAGTCAGGAGATCGCTGCAGCTTGCTCGACCCATGGCCCATGATATCGCTGCCAATGACAGTACCTACACAAGTACTAACCATCACACTCCTACAAGTGTGACAATCAGATTATTCCATGCCCTTAAAGCTATAAGAATAGCTTGGATGGAGGGAATTCGTAATTATTTAATGTATACTGAATTAACAAACAACTGTTTTTGTGCAAATCACCATGTGGCAGGCTGTGATAAGCGCTGGTGTTGACAATTAAGTGCTGGTGCTGAGCACTGGAAACCACTGGCTCAAATTACGCACTAGATGTAACAGTGGTGATATTGAACAAAACATATCAGTAGAAAGAACGATCACATATACATGTTTACAACACCACGTTTGGTGGAGAAGTAAAGGTAGGGTAGAGTTAATGGTAACTATTCTAATAAAATGAGGTATTTCTGCTATCAGCAAGCTTGGTGTCTATGGCGTTACCGTCTTGCGAATAACTGTTGTAATATAGCAGCAGTAATTCAGGCAGTGGTAATTCCAACAGTGGTAATTCCGGCAGTGGTAATTTCGGCAGTGGTAATACCGACAGTAGTAATTCCAGCAGTGGTGATTCCATAAATGTTAACTCCAACAGTCGTAACTCCAAGAGTGGTAATTCCAGTAGAGGTAATCCCGACAGTGGTAATTCCAGCAGTAGAATCGCCAATGGTGGTTTTGCCATATCTGTTTCGAATCAGCAGGTTCTACATTACTGTGAATCTCTTTTACGCCATGAGATTTTCAACTTTTGGGTTGTAAGTATTACATTCCCTCCACCCTGATTGCACTTTTCACTTCCAGCTCTCTGCATCAAGTTTGCCTAGACCACCACAAAGAAACAGCCCAATACCATTCCAAAAGTAGATGCTATTTAATAATGCTCAGTACATTAAAATTTTGCAGCTCCCACTAGTCTGCCTGAAATGCTCAAGGCATTTTCACATCACCGAAACTACCTATAATGGTGCTGATGAGGGAGTGAGCACTGCATCGGCTTCCTACAATGCTATGATGGATATAACATTATTTAGTAGCAGATAAATACCACTAAATAAAAACAAACATATTTTTACAAAAAACAGTAAGCCGGAAACAAATCTCCAGATGTCTCCCAGACCTCCCTGGCCTCCACACAGCCCAGCTGCAGATATTTATAAGTCTCATCCCGGAGAAGCCTCTGGCCTGAAAACAATCCTGTTTTCAATATGGCCGCCCTTCCGGCCCCTGAGCGGTGCGTGGTGTCATTTTGAAAACTGACCTATTGTGATGTTTCCCCAGAGCTCCACAGAGTGAACTAAAGTAACTCTTTGAAGATAAACATCAGCGAAAAAGAGACAGCATAGGGGGCCAAAGAGTGTGAGAAACAGAGTAGAAAATAAACAGAGCGTGGTTAGTTCCTAGGTAAGATGATCCCATGCGCAATATCAGATACATAGGTCAAAGAGTTTGCTGCCCTTAAAACATATGTTATTTGAATATCCTCCTATTCTTAAAACATATGTTATTTGAATGCCCTCCTATTCTCCAGTTTTGAAAATTGGTTTGGCACCAAATTGACATAATATTTAAAACAAATATCAATTTCTCTCTTACAAATGTCTTTTTAAGTAGTTTGACCCCTCAATGGCCTCATTTAACCTCTAGGTATAAGTTGATAGATTTATTGCTAACTGTTGCTTTTCACTTAATAACTTCTAATTGGAAACAAGGGCACAATGTTACTTTTGGATCCTGATGGAAGGCCATTTGCTTTCATCGTAGACCTTGATACAAACTATATCCTAAGCTATTAAGAGGGACCTTCTATAGCTCCCATTAACTGCCAACTTGTCCTCCTCTCCTACCAATAACAGTATCATTGGGTTTGATGAAGTGAAGAAACCACATTGAATTCTCTCAACTGCCTCTGTATATTTACTTTTATATTATTGCATGATTTATGTAATATCATCATTATACACATGTATTCAAGTTTACTTTTTCTCTCTGTTTTACAATATCTACAGTTTTTGAGCTTGTATTGAATGCATAGAATGCATGCATAGAATGCATGTTTACATATACATATAGCTAGTTTTAACAGTTTTTTGACCTTCAAATATGTCATTTCATTCTTATCACCTTGGCTATATTTATTGTTTTTTATAATATATGTAATTTATTAAATTACAGTTTTTGCTGTTCTTAATAAACTCAAACTTTCACACAAAAAAAGAGTTTGCGGCTCGATTCATGGTTTCACAGTAATGTGCAATTTGTTTTTTTCTCACAAAGCATTATAACTGCTGAAGAGTAGTCATCGAGAAGTGAGGCATGATTTAGAGAAGGGTGGTTATGCAAATTCTTACAATTCCCACCAGATTAGTGACTCCGCTGTCACCAGCAATTTGTTTTTATCATACCATACTACAATGCAGTGGCAATAATTCTTCCGGTAGGCATTGGATGTAGCACATATGACAGGAATCAGTCGATTTTACTTACGTTAATGCCCTTTCGAGGTGGGGGAGTAACAGTCCTTCTTTTTAGCATGTATGGTTGAGCCTTGTTTGATGTGTTGCCTCAGAGAGGCGTGTACAGGTGTTGTGTGTGAGTTTTGGAAGCGTGCTCCAAATGGTACTGCACCACAAATGTCACAGGGAAATACGGCATGCAGTGGTATGTGAACGAGGATAAGAGATAGTTCTACATTTTGCATACACAGACCAGTAGTTCTTGTATGGGGTACCCATTTGTCTACTTGCATTAGAAAACATCCAGGTCTGTATTGCTTGAGAAACAACTGTTACAACGCATGCATTGCAACGCATGCCATTACCCCACATGTCGATACAACGCGAATGGCTAGTTGCAGGGGGTAGAAGGTGTTGGATTTAACTCCAACACCTTCCCTACTGTTGTAAACACTGGAGTTGGAATAGTAAGTTATACTATTCCAACTTCCAGCGCTTCCCTACAGCAAGTGGGGTAAAGATTTGTGTTGTAACGGCATGTGGGGTAATGGCATGCGTTGTAACGTCATACAACTGTTTTGCCTTAATAACTTAAAGGTCACTGTTGGTTATCCCGATTTTTTGTGCAGCATGTTCCACAGCTTGTACAGTGAATGATATACCAATGTGAGTTGTTTAAAAAAAGAAGGATGATCAAGGAGGATCAAGAGTGGAGATTCTAGATCTGAGGTTCCTCCTTTGATACTAGAGCCTCTGTTTGAATTGTATAGGTTCAAGTTCATAGATCAGCCTTTGGGCAAAGTAGAGTCCTGTGAATGAGATTGTTCGATTCACAGGTAGCCCATGCAGGGCCTTGAGGACAGAGATGATGTTGTTGCATCAGTTAACTTTTATGAGACCTGGCATCCTTGGAGTGGTTTTCCCAGACTTTTTGCCTTCTTACTACCTGTTTTGATGACTTCAGTTTTGCTGGCTTTAGGATTCAAGTTCAAGTTCAAGTTCAGAAATTTATATAGCGCACTACTCACCCGGAGGGTCTCAAGGCGCTTGGGGAGGCGGGTGCATTTACTTATCGAATATCCAAGTTTTTAGTTGCTTTCTGAAGGAGAAGTGGTTTTGAGTAAGGCGGAGGTGGGTGGGGAGGGAATTCCAGGTCTTGGCCACTAAGTAGGAGAAGGATCTTCCCTCCCATGGTAGATCTGTGGATGCGCGGAATTGCGGCGAGGGCTTGATTGGAAGATCGAAGTTGGCGGGGGGGGGTTTTGAAGGACAGTCTAGTATTGAGGCATTGGGGTCCTAGGTCATAGAGGGCTTTGTGTGCGTGGGTGAGGAGCCGGAACGTTATTCTCTTGTTGACGGGGAGCCAGTGGAGATCTTTCAGGTAGTTGGAAATGTGAGCTTGACGAGGGATGTCCAGTATGAGTCTGGCTGATGCGTTTTGGATGCGTTGGAGTTTTTTCTGTAGTTTGGCTGTGGTTCCGGCGTAGAGGGTGTTTCCGTAATCCAGACGGCTGGTGACCAGTGCGTGGGTGACCGTCTTTCTTGTTTCAGTGGGGATCCAGCGGAAGACTTTTTTGAGCATGCGTAGGATGTTGAAACAGGATGATGAGACGGCATTGGCTTGTCTGGTCATCGAGAGGGAGGAGTCCAGGATGAAGCCCAGGTTGCGTGCGTGATCCGTTGGTGTGGGTGCGGTTCCCAGGGCTGGTGGCCACCAAGAGTCACCCCAGGCTGAGGGGGATGAGCCTAGGATGAGGACTTCCATTTTGTCCGAGTTCAGTTTTAAACGGCTGTTCTTCATCCACTCGGCTACTGCTTTCATTCCTTCGTGTAGGTTGGTTTTGGCGGTGTTCGGGTCTTTGGTGAGGGAGAGGATCAGTTGGGTGTCGTCTGCATAGGAGATGATGTTGAGGTTGTGTTGGCGTGCGATGGATGCGAGGGGACTCATGTATACGTTGAAGAGGGTGGGACTGAGTGATGAACCTTGTGGTACGCCGCAAATGACTTCGGTGGCCTCTGATTTGAGGGGAGGGAGGCGGACTCTCTGGGTTCTTCCGGCGAGGAACGATATGATCCATTCCAGTGCTTTTCTTTGTATTCCGACGTTGCTGAGTCGTTGTATGAGGGTGCTATGACAGACTGTGTCGAAGGCTGCGGAGAGGTCAAGTAGGATGAGGGCAACTGTATCTCCGTTGTCCAGTAGTGTACAGATGTCGTCTGTTGTTGCGATGAGAGCAGTTTCGGTGCTGTGTTTGGCTCTGAAACCGGACTGTGAAGGGTCGAGGGATTTATTGGATTCGAGGAAGGCGGCTAGCTGGCTATTGACAGCTTTTTCAATGACTTTGGCGGGGAATGGGAGGAGTGAAATGGGGCGGTAGTTCTTAAGTTCGGTGGGGTCTGCTGTGGGTTTCTTCAGAAGGGCGCTGAGTTCGGCATGTTTCCAGATTTCCGGGAAGGTGGCGGAGTTGAAGGAGCAAATGATGACATCGCGGAGATGGGGTGCGATGATGGAGTCTGCTTTGTTGAAAATGTGGTGGGGACATGGGTCGGTTGGTGATCCTGAGTGGATGGAGTTCATCAGGCGGATGGTGTCTTCGGTGGAGATTGGGTTCCAGGCGTGAAGGTTGTTAGAGGACGGTGTTGGATCAGAGATGGGTGGAGTGGGCAGATCTTCGGCCTGGTTTTCAAAGCTGTTATGTATTTCGGCGATTTTGTTGTGGAAGAATGAGGATAGAGAGTCGCAAAGGTCTTGGGAGGGAAAGATGTTGTTGGTGCCGGCGGTGGGGTTGGTGAATTCTTTGACGATGTTGAATAGTTCCTTGCTGTTTTGGGTATTGTTCTGAAGTAGATCCTTGAATGCTGATTTCTTGGTGGATCTGATTAGTTGGTGGTGTTTGCGGGTGGCGTTCTTGAAGGTGGCTAGGTTATCGGTGGTTGGGTTTTTTCTCCAGGCTTTCTCGAGAGTACGACAGAGCTTCTTGGATTTCTTAAGGTCATCGTTGAACCAGGGGGCTTTTTTGCTACCTTGCTTGATTAGATGGTTTTTCAAGGGTGCAAGTTCGTCAGCACTCTGGGTGATCCATTGTGTGAGTTTAGTGGCTGCTTGGTTTGGGTCCGATGGTTTGGTGGGGGCGTTTTGGTGAAGCGATGTGAAAGGTTGTTCGGTGGTGATTTTGTTCCAATTTCTTCGCGGAATAGGTAGTGGGGGGTTGTGGGTCGTGGACTTTTTGTAGTTGAAGTGAACGCAGCTGTGGTCCGTCCAATGGAGTGCTGTGGTGTGATCGAAGGAGATGTGCTTGCTGGAGGTGAAGATAGGATCGAGCGTGTGTCCGGCGTTGTGGGTGAGGGTGTCTACGAGTTGTTTGAGTCCTAGATTGGCCAGGTTATCCAGAATGGTGGAGGTGTTGCTGTCGTTGTTCTTTTCCAGGTGAAAGTTGAGGTCTCCCAGTAGAATGTAATTCTCGGAGGGGAGGGCATGTGGGCTGATGAAGTCAGCGATGTCTTCGCTGAATTGTGTGTGGGGTCCTGGCGGTCTGTAGATGAGGGTGCCTCTGAGTGTGGTTTTGTGGTCGGTGTGAATCTGGAAGTGGAGGTGTTCGGCGGAAGCGAGGTTGTCGTCAGAACTGGTTGTGATGCGGATGGTGTTTTTATGGACGATGGCGATGCCTCCTCCTGTTTGGTTGGTGCGGTCTTTTCGGATGATCTTGTAGGTGTCCGGGATGGCTATGGCGATGTCGGGCGCTGATGAGGCGTTCATCCATGTTTCTGTGAGGAAGGCGACGTCCGGCGATGTAGTGTCGAGTAGGTTCCAAAGTTCAATGGAGTGTCTGTGGACTGAGCGGGTGTTGATCAGGATGCACTTTAGATGGTTAGTGTCGGAGCTCTGTTTGGAGTTAGTGGATTTGGTGTGGGTCCTGATGCAGTCGAACTTGCAGGAGTGGCAGGCGAAGGGTCCGTGGGTGTGAGCTGGGGCGGCATGGTAGCAGTTTGGGAGTCGGCCGGGGTTAAGGGCTGAGAGGGCAGCGGCGTCATAAGTAATGCGGGGGAATGGGTTTTGCGGAGAGCAGGGGGTCTGGCGCTGGGCGCGGTCCAGGCGCGTAGACGGGCTTACCTTTGGCGCACCTTCGGCGTGACCGCTGCGCGTGGACGCTGCACGTTGTTCATCTGTCTTAAATGGAGAGTGGAGGGGGGCGGAGCGTGGGAGGGTCAGCTGGGAGGCGGGAGCTGGGAGGAGACACGGGCCACAAGTAAACACACAACAAAATGTCTGCCCGGTACCTGAATCGAAACTGGGGCACAGCCGGAGTGCGAGTCAAGGTACAGTTGCAGAGAAATTCCCAAAAACACTTTTCAGGCACTTTTAAATTCGCCGCAATGCAAAGCCAATGTACTAAAAATTAAATGAGAAGCAAACAATACCAGGCGCTGTGTTCAATTCAATGCGCTCTATCAGGGCAGGCAGGCAGCAGGGGGCAAAGCGTCTGTTGGGAGCGAGGGGAGTGACCGCTATGGAGAAAGTCCAGACGGTCACAAATTGAGAGAGGACGGGGCGAGTTTACTATACCAGTGGGTGGGAGGGTCAGCTGGGAGGCGGTGCACTGCTAACCAGTGCTAATGTGCATTTGCTCGGTACACTGAACATGGTAACATTGGCATTTACCCAATTGGCATATTTAATTTACCTATAAGTCCCTAGTAAAGTGCACTCCATGTGCCAAGGGCCTAAATGATACTAGTGGCCCTGAAGCACTGATTGTGCCCCCCACTTAAGTAGCACTTTAAACATGGCTCAGGCCTGCCACTGCAAAGCCTTTGTATGCAGTTTTAAACTGCCATTTGGTCCTAGCAAGTTCACCTACTTACCAGGCCAAAACCTTACTTTTTATTACACATAAGTCACTCCTAAGGTAGGCCCTGAGCAGCCCTAGGGGCAGGGTGCTATGTTTTTAAAAAGTAGGAAATGTACTTTTAAGTTTTACTTGTCCTGGTAATGAACTACTCTTACATTTGTTTTTTCACTACTGCAAGGCCTGTCTCTCCCATAGGTTAATATGGGGACTGCCCTATAACAAATTATAAGTGTAGTTTCGCATAGGGACAATATAGGAAAATCAAAGTTGGTGTCTCTGGGCAATTTAAAAACATAACTTATGGCGAAGTTGGTTTTTAAATTGCAGTTCTGAAAATGCCACTTTTAGAATGTTGCCATTTTCTTACTTAAACCATTTGGTGCCTTCTGCAATACACGTCTGGGATAAGTCACGGTCAGCCTGAACTTTGGATTTACCCCAGTCCAGTGTGACCTCAAGTAACCCCTAAGTGTTGTTGGTTTTTAAGCACTATCTTGCAGGTTTTTCTGTAAAAATTCATATTTCAAGTTCTACTTGATTTTTGTCGTTTTGGTCTTGTTGTACTCATAAAAATATTCTTTATTTTTCTGAATTAGTGTGTGTTTTTTTTGGTGTTTTCACTGCGTTACTGTCATTAAATTATTTTACAAATAGGACACACATTGCCTCTTAAGTTACGTCTGCCTGCTATGTACCAAGCTACCAGAGAGTGAGCACAGGTTAATTTTTGCTGTGTATCTGACATACCCTGACTAGTTTTGTGGCTCCTGCTTGGACAGGGAGTATACTCTGTCAACCAGAAACCTCAATTTCTAACAATAACACTTATCTTGCTGTCACAATTTGCTCATTAGGTGTCTGTGGAGCCCAATATTTATTTATTTAATTTTTAGATTTGTAAAGCGCTCAAATACCCAGGGGTGTCTTGGCGCTACGCACAACAGTGAGTGCTAGCAGATGAGTTATTGATTGAATAGCCGGGTTTTAGAAATTTTTCTAAATGTCAACAAAGTTTGGCATGATCTAATGTGCAAAGGAAGTGAGTTCAAAAGCTTTGCAGTGGAGACGATAAAACGTTTATCGCCCCATGTAGCAGTCTTGACGCGAGGAACCTTGATCAGTAATGCCGTGGCAGAGCGAAGGACTCTGTTAGGGGTATACATGGCTAGCTCCTTTATTAAAAATGGAGGTCCAAGATTGTGTGTGGCCTTGAACGCAATGCACAGTGCCTTAAATTTAATACGGTTTTTCACAGTGAGCCAGTGGTAGTGTCTGAGGACACAAGAGATAGATTTAAACTTAGGGGTTCTGGATAGCATTCTGGCCGCTGTGTTTTGGACCGATTGTAGCTTTTGTGTCACTTTGTTTTGTGCATTTACAAATAGTCCATTACAATAGTCTATTGGGGACAATACCAGGGTGCTGACCAATGTTTTACCAGTGTTCAAGGGGAGAAATGGTAGAATTTTTTTTTATCATCCTTAGCTTGTAAAAGGAAGCCGATACCATTGAGTTGGCATGATGTATGAAGGTCAGACTGTTGTCAAATATGACGCCCAGGTTCATCTTCGGAACTACGAAAAATCCTAATTTTAAGACTTTTTTAGCAATTGTTATTGAATGCATTGAATTTCGGCCAGAGCTTAAATTAGATCAAGGGGATCGCTTTGCTTTCACATCCTCTAGTGATATAGTCATGGGCCCATCTCGGGCAAAACCCCATCAAGTTCAACTATATTTTTAGTGATCCACAGTTCAGTCTTAGCCAGGTTCTTAGCCAGGTTCATCTTCAGGAAGTTAGAAGACACTAGTTTGTGGGTCAAGTTGGACGATGGGGCTGGACTATCGGACCAGAGGAAGATTAATTATAAACTGTGCAACATCAACATCAATAAAAAACTGCATCCCTAATTTGCTAGGTATCACTACCAGAAGTGGCATGTAGATAAGGAGAGTTGATATGATTAAGTGTTAATATATAAGTTGACACTGCATGGTGGGGGTGTTGAAAGACAAAATGTTGGCAAGATAATCGGGAATATGCTGTAGACAACTTTAAATGAAAGAATTAACAACTTGTAGAGGGCCTGTGCTTTACTGAGAGATGCCTGGCTTTGTTTTGGAAGGATGTAGAAGGTGTGTTCCTGGGTTGGATGAATATGATTCTAGTAGCAAAATTAAGGTCTTCTCTAGCGAGGAGAGGGAATTATACTGAGTGACATCCACAGGCAGACTGTTGCAATCATCCACTGGATAATAGGCATATTAGGAATCAAGGGAACTCCAGAATTTCTAATAGAGGGTTAGAAAGTTAAGATATCTTGAACAACTCTGTAGAACTTGGTAAGGAGGTTGGTGATAATGAAGAGGGAAAGTGAATGACCTAAAGTTTGAAGCAGGTCAGCATGATAGCTGGGTGAGAGATTGTCAGCAGTCATTTGAAGATTCATGATTGGGGGTGAGTGAGAAGATTGGAAAGGATAAAAAGATTTTTGGGTCATCCATGTAACGGGTTGGCATAATCTAAATGTGAACATGATGTCTCCAAGGGAAATGATATAGAGTGAAAATAGGAAAGTACAATCCCCGGGGGACACTAACTGGTAGTGGTATTGGTAAGGATACCTTTGAGTCCCATGGTACTAAGACATGATCATCTGAGAGTTCTGAGGTAAACCACTGTACAGCCGAGGTTCTTATGTCAGTGCTGTGGATGAGGGAACATAATGTAAATATGTAGATTATCAAATGTCACAGATGGGTCAAGGAAAATGAAGGTAGGTGATAGATGGTTGTGGTGATCCAGGGAAACAAAGTTGCCCCCATGAGAGAGTGTACTATCCGTTGAATGAAGGACATAGACATCTGACTGTAATAAACTCAGAACACTGTTGGATGAGAGATGTTTGGTAAGTTAGTTCAAAACTAAGCATTCCAGTACATTGAAAAAGAAAGGAAAGAGAGATGCACAGTGGTTACTACCAGGAACGATAAGGTAAACAGAGGGCTTTTTTTTAGGGTAATGTGACAGTAGATTTGAAACATTCAGCCCGATTACGATGTTGGGCGGACAGAAACCGACCGACCGTTGGTTGAGGTCCACCCGACATCTGCCATAGCGGTCCACCTGCCGCATTATGATGCAGCGGGAAGAGGGACCACCTGCTGCGTTACTGATAGGCTCAAGGAGCTCGCCGGAAGCTATCATATTCCCATAATGGCAGCAGAGGATTATAATCTGACATGGAAAGGTTGTTGTAAAGTGAATTTGGGGCCTCTAGCAGGTCTCCTGTCCCCCTGCAGCCTCCACTATGAAGACTGGGGGGCACCTATGGTGGCTCCTTAAAGATCCCTGCACCGTGTGGCAGGCACCTTGAGGACCCTACCACACGGTGTAGGGTTGTCTAAAAACATCCATTTTATAATGACAGCATGTGCTGCGTGCCTTTTATGCCTGATGCACAAGCTACCATTGTAAAATGGATGGGTCCACCCGCCCATAGGGTGGTCGAATCCAAATTGTGTGGCCAGAACGGTGTCCAGTCCGCTACTGTCCGCCTGACATAGTAATGATGCCCATTGTGAGCAGGTACCCGATTGATGGGAATGATTAAACAAAGAAGTTAGGAATTAAAACAGTGTACCTCATCCACCTCTACAATGCCTGTGGCATGGACCATCCCCCCTCCTTTACCATTCGTTTTGCATGAACAGTGTTGTAACATCAATCAAAACTGAAGGAGTCTCTCATTGCTTCAGGTAAACTGGACACTACAAGAGCTGTCGTCTCCCATAGTGCATGGGTATTTCTGGCTAATAAACCAGTGTAGAAGCACCATTGATTCACAAAATGTGCTATTGTGGTGTAAAAAGAACTAGGGGCATTATGTATCATAGGATATGAGAAAATGTTTTAATTCGTACGGGCCTTAGTGGTGTAACGCAAAATGAGGGGTCCCCTTAGCAGAATGTGATGACGGACCCCGGCGTCTCCCAGATCGCACGGACATTAATTCATCTTTTTTTTTCTTTTTCTTTATGTCCTCATATTGCGAAGCTCTATGTGTTCGGAGTTTCAGGTGTCTGCCTCTAGTTTTTTTGTTCTTTTCCGGTTCTGCCCCTTGGTCTCTCTTGTCTGGGGAGTTTTATCATCTTCCCGATGATCTTTAGAGGAGTACCCTTAAACCGTCACATAATTTAAACTCTGGTTTCGAAACGGGGGGGAGCTAGCCACTATGGCTACTCAACAAGTACCATACTTGTTCACCAGAAGTTGTTTCGCATTAATCATAGGACCGATATTTCTACTCTGTATTAGGATTTAGGTGGTTTTCAAAGCTTTCCCAGTACTTAAATCTCTTACAGTTGTTTCCCTTTCTATCTAGTTTATTAATCCTTACAGCCGAGTTCATCCACTCTCCATGTGTTGGTGGGGTAGATCCCACCCATTTAATGCAAATCTCCCTTCTTGCAAGTACAATTAGCTCAAAGAGTAGATTTTCTTGACAATTTTTTAGACCCCCTCATTCAGCTGTATCTTCGATCCCAAAAAGAGTAAGAGTAGTACTTACAGTTATTTCTTTGTTCATGATTATGCTCAAGGTCTTACCAACTTCATTCCAAAATTCCTTTAGTATGGGGCAGTTTCTGAACATGTGAATGTCGTCTGCCTTTTCTTCTCCACATTTCGGGCATTTCTTTATTCCTGCATTTTTAAATTTGGACAGCTTTTTTGGCGTCCAATAAGCTCGATGTATGGTATATAGATGGTTCCTTTTCAGTGCCGCAGATTTAAGAGTCGACCAGCATTTCCCCACTGACTTTTCCCAAATTAAGTCCAAGTCTGCTGTCAATAAGTCTTTCCCCCAGATTTGATCTTCAATACTTATGTTTCTATCTCAACATTAATTCATCTTGTGTTCAATGGAGGCCCCCTGAACAGTTGCCCCTAAGTCAACTATGCTGGATGGGCTTGCTCAGGAAAGCAGACTGGCTTTCCCGAGTGTTGAACTATTTCTTATTTCATGCCATTACACTAATGGTGCAAGGCATGCAATGGCATGGCTTAGAGGGCGCACTCCAAAACAAGAAATCCTGAGGGCCCCCTGCTCCGCAGGGGCTGCAGGGGCCTCCGTTATGTCCCTGACAGGTCTAGATGAGGGCAGCCACTGTAGACTGTTGACATTGAGGTACTGAGTAAGTGCTGAGAAAATGCTACATGTATCAAAAAGCAAACACAAGGAGATGATGGACGGAGCGCTGAAACTTTTCAGACAATCACCCCCAGTCACAGAACTGGGTTGAATCCATCCTCGTTCTTTAGCTCACTCAGCCACCCCAGTTCAGACACAGCTAAATGCAAATCAGTCTTGACCCTGTGCCTCATGGGAACAGTCCAGCCCGAACTGCCAAGCCATGTCTTCCCTGGACCGGAGGTTAAAGACTGATTTGCTTATGGCTTGTTCTAAACTGAAATGACACAGTGATAAAAACAAACGATGGATTTAGGCCCAGATCTCTGTACTGGGGTGAATGTATGACATTGTTCTGCATTCTGTCCATTAATTGTTCTTTTTGCATTTGTCACCCTGAGAGGGACGGGTATGCCCAGACGTGGGTCCCGTGCTCTCCATGCCACTGGAGTCAAGCTATCCTGGCTGATGAGGGTTGAAACCCCGAAACGGGTCCTAGGATGCTTGTTTCCAATCCAGGGAGGACCTGGCCTGAAAGGTTGGGATGGACTGTTCTTATTGAGCGCATGATCAAAACTGATTTGCATATGGCTGGGTCCAAACTGGAATGGCATGGTGAGCAAAAAAACGATGGATTTAGGCCCAGATCTCTGTACTGGGGTGAATTTATGACATTGTTCTGCATTCTGTCCATCAATTGTTCTTTTTGCGCATGTATCAAAAAACGGTTTTGCTATTACCCTATAGCGAAATCTACTGAATGTAAATTGATAAATGTAAATTGATACTTGTATAGCGCACTACTCACCCGCAAGGATCTCAAGGCGCTTGTACGAATACCGCTGTGGAACCCATCCTGGCTTTCCCTGTGAGGCGTTCACTCCTGGGCACCCCCAAGGTGGAGGCCAGGCATCCTTGGCGTTGTGGGGGCCGTTGTGGAGATTAAGCAAGCTATTGCCCAGAGTTGCAGAGTGGGACTCCATGATTGGAATAGGCACCGAGGCGAGAATTATCAGGTCCGGGGAATTTTGAGCCCAAGACCCGCCGAGGCGGGGAATTGAACCCTGGTCCCGGGCCAGACCTCTGCATCAGGGTCTGCTGCTCTAATCATTGAGCCACACTTCTCCACAATTGCTATTTGGTAATCGCAAAATGCTATGTACGTAAGGAATCGCCAAAGATTTAGCATTTCCTTAATATTACCAAATAGCGATTCAGTAAATAGGTAATCGCTATTAGGCATTACAACTCCTTTCGTTCCTATGGGCCTGAAGACCAACAGGTGCAAATGGTTTTGCATTAGATAATTTGCGATTACCTAATTGGTAATTGGAATTTAGGTAAAGCAAAGCCAAGGGTGCCCAGAGGCCTAAGTCCCCCCCCCCCCGTAGCATCCCCCCCAAAAAAGAATGTCCACATGTAAAGTATGCACTACATGGCACTTTGAAAAAGGCATTTTTGAGCTTTTTTCAAGATTTGCACATGGTGGCCATCGACTTGGAGTCGATGGTATCAGCATTTTTCTAAATGCACAGTTTGCACTTAGAAAATGCTTGGTCCATGTGCTAATGGAAACGCAAATTGCGATTCCCTATTTGTGGTTGCAATTTTAGGTAATCACTATTTTTGCCATTACCTAATATTGAGACTACAAAGCCTTTCATACATCTTGAAAGTCTATTTTAAGTCTAATTTCGACATTCGACAAAAGTCCGAAATTACCGATTCGCACCATTTGCGATTGCAAAATTATTTGATATATGTGGCCCAAACGGCTGACAGGAGAGTACAATACACAGTGCTGACAAATGGAAACAAGTATGTAAGGGTGCTACTCTCACGAGGTGAAGTGCACACTGTGCTGACATTAATTTGATGGTATGCTAAAATGCCGTAGGGGCATGAAGCACTAACAGGAGAGACAGTACTGATCATCTTAGAAATTAATTCGCAAAATGTGCCCTGACTTTTTTGGATCTCAAAACAGATGTTTTTTGAAAAGATAACAGCAATTTTCTATACCCTGGAAATAAAATATACCTTAGGCACTGTATCGAAAGACATAGAAAGTGTGGAGAAACATTACAGTTAAGTTCTGCTTAACCCCCTTTATAAAAGTGAGATAAAGTGAGATTCGCAGACCATTTATGTAATTTGTTATCGTTTATAACAAGCCTTGGAAAAGCCGAAAAGCCAGTAGGTCTGGCACTGGAAAGCAGGTGCTATATTTATTTTTTCTGTTTTGTTCGGAAGCATATGCCAGAAAAAGAGAAAGGAAAGAAAAGTGTTGGCCAAATGCTTGCAGTAATAATGTTAAACTAATAAAAAATAATCACCGCATACCACTTTATTAGAACATTGTGGGTGCTTCTTAGCAGGCAGGTGCACTTAGAACAGAGCAGTTTTAATGCACACCTCATCACAGGAAAATATGAGTATGTCTGGTACAACGAAAAGATACTATTAGCTTTCAATCTCTCTAACTTAAAGACACAGTCTAAGCACACAGGGATCAATTTATACAACGGGCAGGGTTCTTATCATAGGGATTAGTTGCGCTCTGCAATATTTTCTGAAAGTGCCTGTAAGGCTCGGTCAATTATGGTGGTGGTGCTTTAGGAAAGGGGCGACCCTTCCAACCCCCTGAGGGATGTTGTTTGCACAACACCTAAACTATGAAACACAATCCTATGCACACACTAAAGTTGAATATACAGATACATAAATAATTAAATCATGCAGTAACATTAAAAAAACTCGGTTCCAATCTTCTTGTTTGTGAAGTTTTTTTTCCTTTTTTTTAATATTCAAGTTACACTGCGCCAGCCGACACGTGTTTCATCAAAACAAATGTTGCTTTGACTCTTCAGGGCTGCCTTCTAATCAAGGCTTGTGTTGTCTTTCCGCTTAACCGGTGAAAATTCCAACCCGGTAAGGGTATCTGTATGAATCCCAGTTCGGACGGGGCTTGGTTACATTAATTCCTGAACACTAAAATGCCAGAAATTGGCCGTACTATAATTGAGGAGACAGAGCAGGGATCCCAATCACTGACAAAATGTAATGGGCCTCATTTATGAAAAGTGACGCATCGCTGCGTGAAAACAGCGATGCGTCACTTTTCACTGCGCACTCCTTGCGACACCAATGATGCGTCATATTTAATGTGCACATGGGGGGTACCTATGGTACCCCCCAGCAGTTCCATGCACAACGTCGCGCGGTGCCTGCCATGTTGTGCATTGTGACCAACCGCCCGCCACAATGACAGGAATGCTGGATGCGCCTGCCACTGTGGCGGACGCATCCTTATGTCCCCCACGGGACCCCCGCCCTTATGGTGTCCGCCCGTCATCCTAATGGGCCCCCTAGTGTGTGAAGTGGGTTAAAAACACTGTTCCATGCTGCATGCTGTGGAGAGCAGAAACAAAATGTAAATGGTAGCTAGCTGATTCGGCTATATATATATATATATATATATATATATATATATATATATATATATATATATATATATATATATATATGCATTTTTTATTCATGATGCTTTTGATAACATGAGGGCGGCAGAACAGCTGAAGCTGCTTCTAAGCTGACCTAAAAAGGCAGAATGTAGCTCCTTGAAAATTCTCTACTTTTATGAGCCTGATGTAAAACGAGAATTTGAAAATAGCTGTTTTTAAATTTTATATGTGGCTGAAATTACTACTGGATTGTTCTATTGTTTTCTTAAATGGACTTATTGTCGAGGGTTTGCGCCTCTGCAAAATATTGCAAAGTCAAAGGCATCCTCTGTATAAGACACAGGACAAAGCGCTTTTGTTGACTCTATTCTGTTTATGGAAGACAAGGATTGTCTTATCCTTTCATTGGTAGACTAGCCCTTTATCACCCCACAAAGACTCCCTTTTCCAAAGCACTCATGAATACTGTACCACACAAAAAACACTCATGAATACTGTACCACACACAGATAACCATCAACAACAGCCAAGACAACAATCTTGTGCATTTCAAGTGCCTTTAAGTGGCCAACTCAGACTCCAATACAAGCTATCCTGATGAATACATGAAATAACGCCTGGTGGTATTAAAATATATATATATATATTACATATAATTGTGGGCCTTTGTGTGTTCTGTGTCTTTACTTACAGCAAAGTCACAAATGATTGTCATGCAGTAAGTAAATGTTTGTCATGCAATAAGGAACAGTAAGGAATGTGTTTAAAGGGGTGGGTAATAGCAAGAGTCCAGCCAACAAGCAGTGCTCTCTTTTTAATATTTCACCCTCTTTCCTCCTTTCCTCTTTCAGTCTCTCTCTCTCTCTCTCTCTCTCTCTCTCTCTCTCTCTCTCTCTCTCTCTCTCTCTCTCTCTCTCTCTCTCTCTATATATATATATATATATATATATATATATATATATATATATATATATATATATATCCATGCTAATATAATAAAGAGAGAGCCCAAACCTTTGAGGCGGGTAATCTCAGGAACCATAGCACTAATCACAACACCCAATACAGCATTGGAAAGGGCAGTTGCAGCAGGACATAGGCTATGTAGACGCCCACCATATACATTTAAAAGGTAAAAGAACCGTGCCAGCAAAGTAGTCCCTTGTGGGCGTTTCTGCGTTGTGCTGTGGGCGTCTGCTGGGGACGTGACAAACGCTGAGGGCGTGTGGTACGTTCCGCCCTTCATGCCATGTCTCATTTCGTGTGCTGTGGGCATGTGCTGGGGGGATGGGCGTGTGCTGGGCGCGGGATTACGGAAAAAAAAGCAAGCGTTGTGCCCAATATTTCATTGCTTTTTCTTCCCAGGTTCTGTACATTCCAGCTCCGGGTGTGCTTGCCCCGCGCTCCCCTTTACACCCTAAAAATGAATTCCACCCTGCTCCCTTTAAATACCCCTGCACCCCATAATCATAACCCACCCTTACTCCTTAAAATACCCCAACACCCTTAAACACTAACCCATCTTAACCCTATAAAATATACCCTGTACCCCAAAACCCAAACCTCTCCCTAAACCCTAAAAATACCCGTGTACCCCAAAACCCAAACCTAGCCGTGAACCCTATAAATACCCCTGTACCTCAAAACCCAAACCTACCCCTGAACCCTAAAAATAACCTGTACCCCAAAACCCAAACCTAGCCCTGAACCCTAAAATACCCCTGTACCCCAAAACCTAAACATACCCCTGTACCCCAAAACCCATACGTAGCCCTGAACCCTAAAAATAACCCTGTACCCCAAAACCAAAACCTACCCCTGAACCCTAAAATACCCCTGTACCCCTAAACCCAAACCTAGCCCTGAACCCTAAAAATACCCCTGTACCCCAAAACCCATACCTATTCCTAAACCCTAAAACTATCCCTGTACCCCATAACCCAAAAGTATATCTGAACCCTTACAATACCCAAACACCCCAAAACATATATCTCAGTACCCCAAAACATATACCCCTATACCCATACTTACCTTATCCAAACATAAAAAAACCATGCTTTTACCATTCATGCATTTACAACGAATTTCGTTGTAAATGTATGCGTGGTAAAAGCATATAAATTGTAATGCCATGCGTTATAATGGCATTACGGAGTCATGGGCCCTTATTTATGAGGCCTTGCGTCAGTTTTGCTCCGCCGGTGCGTCACTTTTTGTGACGCACCAGCGGCGTAAAAAATGCGCCTTGTTGCGCCATATTTAAAAAGTGACGCATCTAGGTAGATGCGTCACTTTTTAAACCCCTGCGCCACATTATACCTGCGTCAGGTATAATGTATGCAGAGGGGGCGTTCCCCCGCAAAAAGCCTAGTAATAGTGACGCAGTGAAATCTATGAGATTTCACTGCGTCACTTTTAGGATGCTGTTGCGTCAAAATCTTGCGCCTGTCTCACAGCAGGCGTAAGACTGACGCAAGCCCTTTCACATGGGGCTTTCCCCATGTGAAAGGACGCATTGCTGAAGTTGCGTCACTTTTGTGACACACTCCAGCAATGCGTCACTTTTGCGCTTACAGATGCGTCAGAAATACTGACGTATCTGTAAGTCCTTGCGACATGATGCGTCATACATTAAATATGACGCATCATTGGTGTCGCATGGAGTGCGCAGTGAAAAGTGACGCATCGCTGTTTTCAAGCAGTGATACGTCACTTTTCATAAATGAGGCCCCTGGTACTTTCGTAATGAAAGTATGCGGAGTGATAGTATGCGGAAAGAAAGTTGCGGAATAATGGGTGTTTACCCTCCCCGGTAAGTACATTGGTGGCACGGCGGCACACATCTCCAGGAACATACTCATATTTTTTCACCACCCATTTGAAAAATGCACAGGTCTCTCTCATTGATGGCCAGCACCGACATACACTTTTAGACACACCTCCCGCAACAAGTTCTAGAATTTCGAACTTTAGAGCTGGGGAGCCACGTTCGAATCTCGCCATCAGCTCAACATCCTGTGATTCCAGGCAAATCGCTTTGTCTCCCCGTGCCTACCACAAATTAATGTGTTCTTCTGTAATGTTAATTGTGCTCATGCCATGTTGTCGAGTTCGCGCTATATAATATTGCAAGGAAAAATAAAGTAGGGAAACTCGAGTTCACACACTACTGAACGCGCACTCTTAAGTGCATCAGCAGTGCACTGTGAATCAGAGCGTTTCACAGGCCTGTCACAGATAAGAAATGCAATTAAAAGGAAATCCTACAAAACAATATTCTACTGGCCAGCAGCAATTCATACCCGGACAACGTTGGGACGGGCTGCTAGTATATATAGACCTATCTATTTATCTATTTATCTATCTAGCTAGCTATCTATCTAGCTAGCTATCTATCTAGCTATCTAGCTATCTAGCTATCTAGCTATCTATCTATCTATCTACCTATACATATATATCTATCTATCTATACATATAAATATATATATATATATCTATATATATATAGATATATATATATATATATAGATATATATATATATATGGTGCAGAGGCAGATTATCGGTGAAAAAATATCGGATGGCACAAATATTGTGTAAAAAACATCATGGGTCAGGAATATCGACAGACATATTCTTAAGGTCAAGAATATCGATTTTAGGTAAGTAATATTGATGTAAAAAATCTTGAAGTGATTAATATTGTTTGCAAAAATATCGATTTTTTATACATTTTTATGTATTTTAGTATATATTTTATATAAGTGTGATGTATGTTTTTTTGTATAAGAATTGTTTGTATGTTTATTATGTGTGTTTTAGTCATTATTAATTTCTTGTACTTTAATTTTGTTTTTTTAGTTCTGTAGCGAGTTGTGGATTTATAGGGGAATAGGGTGGGAAGTAATTTAATTAAATGAAATGGCTTGATTATTGTTAGTAGTTGTTTTTTTATTTGAATTTTGTGTTTTTAGTTCTGTAGCGGGTTGCAGATTTATAGGGGAATAGGGTGGAAAGTAATTTAATTATATTACATTTATTGAATAATGTTTATTAATATTTGTTTAATTGAGATGTTATAGTGTTAAATGTGTACATTAATTTATTTTTAATTGTTTAATAATTATTTGTTAATTAATTTTAATGAATTAATTAGTAATACATGATGGTAATTGTGTAAGTATTTTAGGTGTGTGTTGTGGTGTTTATAGGTGGAAATGGTGGGAAGAGGGAGAAGTAATTTATTTTTATTGATGGATTATTAATTATTTGTTAATTGATTTAAATTAATGACTTAGTAATTAATTATGGTAATAGTATAGTGTGTGTTGTGGATATTATAGTGTTAAATAATGTGTACTCAATTAATGTTTATTTTTTTATGAATAATATTTTTTTAATTCATTATTAAATATGTTAATTATGGATTTTTTATTGGTGTGGTATTATAGGGGAGGAAATAAAGGGCCAGATGTAGGTAATTCATATTTACCGACTCTTAAATACCGAATTTTACCGATTCGGTATTTAAGAGTCGGTAAATATGAAGGGGGGAGATGTAGGTAATTCCAAATTGAGAATTATCGAATCGGTAGGATTCGGTATTTACCGATTTGGTAAATATCGAATCGGTATTGCCCATTGATTCCTATGGGCCATGAAGCCCATAGGAATCAATGGGCAATACCGATTTGGTATTTACCGAATCGGTAAATACCGAATCCTGCAAGGGTGCAGGGGGTGTCACTTTGACACCCTCTAGCACCCCAATTCCGGACTTGTGTGCCATGTGGCACACAGACATGCCCTAGGGGCATGTCTGTGTGTCACATTGCACAGGTGTGTATGCACACATGTGCATGCACACCAGGATTCGGTATTTTACCACCCAATTGGATTGGGTGGTAAAATACCGAATCTGAAAGGCCTTTGGGACTCAGAAGAGTCCCACCTACATCTGGGTTTTACCGAATCGGTAAAATTACCGATTCGGTATTTGACAGAATCGGTAAATTTACCGATTCGGTAAATTTACCGAATCTGTAAAATGATGCCCCTACTTCCCAATCACCAAATACCGGTGGGTAACGGACGAATTCGGCCGTTACCGACCTGTATTTGGGCTCCTACATCTGGCCCATAATGAATACATTTATGTTTTAAATAATGTGTTTGTAATATTTTCTCCTTTTACATAAATATTGCTTATAAATGTGTTTATTAATTCATTTTATATACTATTTGTACCTTTTTATTATATGTAGTTAATATTGTGATATGTGTTATTTTTATATGTTTTATATTTTAATCTTATATTTTTTAATTATTATTTATTCATTTTTGAGATTATTAAAAAAAATTCAATTGTTTAAATGGTATAAGTAATTTTTGTTTCTCTGCTATCCAACACTTTCCCTACTGTTGCACTCACTGGAGTGGGAATAGTAATTTTTACCCCTCCGCTGTCCAGCACTTTCCCTACCGTTGCACTCACTGGAGTGGGAATAGTAATTTTTACCCCTTCGCTATCCAGCACTTTCCCTACTGTTGCATTCACTGAAGTGGGAACAGTAATTGTTACTCCTTCGCTATCCAGCACTTTCCCCACTGTTGCACTCACGGAAGTTGGAATAGTAAATTGAATTCTTACGCTATCCAACATTTACCTTACTTTTGGACTCACTGGAGAGGGAATAGTAAATATTACCCTTCTGCTATGCAACACTTTCCCTCCTGTTGCACTCTTTGGAGTGGGAATAGTCATTTTTACCCCTCCGCTATCCAACACTTTACCTACTGTTGTATTCACTGGAGGTGGAATAGTAAATGTATTTATTCCGCTATCCAACATTTTCCCTACTGTTGTATTTATTGTATTGCGATATGTAAGTTTTAATTTTTTTTAATAGTTTAATGTTTTAATTACTTATAGAATGTTTTAAAACAAATTAAATTATTGATAAATGTATATATTTTATTTTTTATATAATTTAAACATTTAAAAATTAAATCAAGATAAAGTTAAATATTTTAAAGTAAATATATGTATATGTGTATGTATAAATGTTTGTTTGTGTGTTTATATATTTTTTTTATTAAGTTTATTTTTTATATTTAGTGAAAATGTATATTAAATGTAGTTTATTCTGTTAAAGATAACACTAATATTTTACATATGTAATATATATTATTTTATTTATATTTTTAAATCAATATTTTTTACATCTATATTTGTAAGTTTGATATTTTTGATTCGATATTGTTGTATTTTTGCATTCTATATTTTTTCATCAATATTTTGTCATCTATATTTTTGCTATCAATATTTTGTCATTGAACCCCACCTGAGCTTTTTCGTGGAAAGTTTCAGCGTGATTTGCCAAGCTGGGACTGAGAAAAAAGGGGGGTCCCAAAATGCAAAATCCCCATGCATTTTCTATAGACTTCTTCAGACAAGGTTACAGCAAAAACTGCTGAACAGATTTCCAAATTCGGCAGGAAGCTAGATCTTGGTCCACAGATTATGCTTTTTGTCTGTTCAGTAGTTTTTGAAAAATGTAGGGTCCAAAATAATTGTATATTTTGGCACTTGAGTCCGCGAGAGTCTAGAGAAACTCATGCAGGAGCACCAATTTAAAAATAGAGTGCTCTGATTTGCCCAGGGAGCTTTATTTCCCTTGGGCCATCTCGCTCCTGCAGGAGTCATATTCCCTTGAGAGTGAGCGATCTCATTGGCTGCAGGCAACATGAGAAAAATGTTTTCGGTAGCCACTACAGGACTCGAGGACGTAGTCCCCTATCCTGAAGTTCTCCAAAAAATAAAGCTATGTGGGGGCAGGGAGAGAATACTTTGACCCTCTAGGCCCCATGGGGGTGGGGAACCAAAATGACCCCTCTGGGGCCAAAAAAGAAAAAAACCAGTAAAAAAATATAATGCCAGCTCTGGAGGATGGGGTCCTCAGGCTGAAATTGGCCCAGGGGACCCCATCTCTGGGGCCTGTGGGGGCCGGGTACCACCATTCCCCAAAAATAAAGCCGACCCCGGGATGGGGTAACCAGGGCCTAAAGAGGCTTAGGGAGGCCTCCCCTTTTAACTAATATGTACAGCCCGGGGGGATGGGATTTCCACGGCCTAAAGAGTCTCAGGGAGGGGGACCACACAGACTCCCTCCCCTTTAAAAAGGTCCTGTGGCCAACTGCCCACTGCATACAGCCAAAAGGGGGTTGGATTTACGAATTGTAATTAACCATTACTTTTCCTGAAATTCACTGAAACAAAACCAGTGGTTAAAGTAATGTTATAATTAGGTGTAATAAAAAGATCTGTTTTGATTTAAAAAAGAAAAAAAAACTGAAATTCACTGAAAAACCAAAGGTTCAAATAACTTTATAGTTAGGCGAATTTGACAGTGACAACATTTAAGTTTTGAACTAAATAAACAGAAATTCACAAGTTATAATTAACAGCGCTACAACTTGTGCCCCCGCCAGCCACTGCTTATGACCTCACATATGACATGACTCATGACATGCTCTATGACATCATTTATAACACTACTGATTACATCTCAAATGACAACGTTGATAACATCAATGATGACAAATTTCAAACTTCTTTTATACACGTTGCCCTGTGAACGGGTATACCATTAGATGTATAAAAGTAAATGCAAAGCAAATCAGGATAATATGAAGCGTCTTTACTGCTATCATGGATGTAACCCCCATAGGTAAAGCAAACTTGTGTTATTTGCAACACTGGCCCTATACCATATACTTCATGGTTATCTGAATACATTTTGACTATGAACCACAGATAAAAGGGTAACCTTTCCTGAATACATTGTTCAATTTGTATACAATTGTTCAAGGAAAACCTTGGGCCTTATTTTGAGGCTTTACTACAATTTTACACCACTGTTGTATCACTTTTTGTGATGCAACGGCGGCGTAAATAATGCGACATGTTGCGCCCTATTTACAAAGTGCCACATCTAGACAGATGCATCACTTTGTATATCACTGCAGCACATTATACCTGCGCCAGGTATAATGTATGCAGGGTGCGCATTTCCCGTAAAAAGCCTTGTAGAAGTGGCACATTAAAATCTATAAGATTTCAGTGCACCACTTCTAGGACACTACTGCATCAATATCTTATGCATGCCTCACAGCAGGAGTAAGACTGATGCAGGCCCTTTCACATGGGGCTTGCCCCATGTGAAAGGACACATTGCTGGAGTTGCGTCTGTTTTCAGACACACCCCAGCAATGTACCACTTTTGCACCTACAGATACGTCAGAAATACTGATGTATCTGTAACTTCTTGCGACATGGAGTGCCATACATCAAATACGGCGCATCCATCCTGTCGCAAGGAGGGTGCAGTGAAAACTGTTGCATCGCTGTTCTCACGCAGCGATGCAACAGTTTTCATAAATGAAGCCACATGTTCCTCCAGATAACTCCTGTTACATAACTAATGCCCTACTATGGACACACTTTACCTACATCAAATCCCTGACAACCATTGAAACCTAAATTGAGGAATGAAGTGGAGATAAGTAGAAAAGTGGGTACTGTTACCACTGTTTACTCTATGGAGAGCGTTCAATCTGTACCACACTGTTTTCCGACAGTGAAACTCTCAGGAAAAATACACCACAGATTATTAAATAGTATCTACTAAGCACAGTGTACGCTCTCAGCTGAACTTGTCCTTAGTGAAAATATTCACTTAAAATAACCAAGGTCTGAAGGTGCTGAAGATCATACCATCTACACCCTTCATACTGAAGTGAAAACTTTACAAATACCCATCTTCTGAAGCAAAACAAGTACATGCACACAGCTTAATACCCGGTGCACTTAGTCTAATAACGAAGAAAGAGCCTAAAATCTTGTGTGGAATATAATGAACACAAGTTGTCAACTGTCACCTGCACACAGGGTTGCTCTTCAATGCAAACATTTATAACATTTTCAATACCTTAGCACACAAAGACAATTACACACATTAGCTGGACCCTGGCTGTACAAAAAAAGTACAGGAAAGGAAAAGTAATATGGTAGTTGCTTGTCACTATGTAACCAACAAAACAAACTAGCACACTCACCGGATATTGTCTTTAGTGATGTCATCAATGATGTCTGTTAGAAATTTGGTTTTGGTTAGCAAAGGTATGCAACCTGTCCAAGCAGGAACCACAATCCTAGTCAGGGTAAGTTAGATACAAACCCTAAAGTAACCTGTGATCACCTTCTGGTAGCTTGGCACGGAGCACGCAGGCTTAACCCAAGAGCAGTGTGCAAAGTATTTGTGCAACTCTTCAAACAGCAAAACAGTGAAAACACCACACAAAAAGATTCCACATCTAGTTAGCAAAAATAGAGCTTAAGTTAAGGAACAAAACAAAACCAAAATTACAAACATCCAATAAGTAGAACTCTAGATTTGAATTTTTAAAGGATGAATGCAAAAATAGTGCTTAGAAGGAATAAGCGCCTATATAGGTTATCTGGCCACACTGGACCGGAACAAAGTCAAAAGTTAAGGCCAACCACAATGGAGCATGTGCCGGATGCATGGACTATGCAAGGCCACTGAACAAAACTATCTTGTTCATTATCGCAACAAGAAGATGCTGGGTGCAGTGAAGTGATGCGTTGATTTTCTGCACGCAGTGGCGGTGATTCATCGGTTTGGAGGGCTATGCACTGGTTCTGAGATAAAGCAGTTCTGAAAGCGATGCTCTAGGTTTCTCCACGCAGTACAGGAGATGGGTCAATCTTCTCCACGCAGTGGCGGCGATGCGTCTGTTCTGAAGTGTTGATTTCCAAGGTGATGCGCTGGTTCTCAGTGTGATGCACCAATCTTGTTCCCGCAACAGCGGTGATGTGTTGATTCTGCTTGCACAACAGAGGATGCATCGAAACCGCTGGAGAAAACACCTTAGGCCCACTTCCAAGGGTCCAGGACTGTGGTGGCACCGCTTGGCAGGACAGACTCACAGATGGCAGAGTCCAGGAGCAGGATGATTTTAAATCTTTTTTGTCCATGAGATTTCAATCAGTAAGCAAACCAGCAAGCCCTTGGAGTCACTCTGGTTTTGAGTTGTAGAGATGCAGGTCAGGTCCTTCTCACTCTCAGGCATGAGGGCAGCATGTCAGCACATCAAAGTAGGAGTCCAGCAGAGTAGCAGTGCAGCAGAGTGGCAGTCCTTGTATCATCACAGTAGTCCTTCTTCCTGGCAGAGAATCCACAGGCCCAGAAGTGTATTGAAGTGGTGATGTCAGATGTACAGTACTTATACCCAGTTGGGCATTTGAAGTGGGGGAGACTTCAAAGAGATTCCTTTGAAGTACACAGAGTCCCTTCCATTCCTGCCCTGTTCCAGACTCACTACAGAGAGGTATGCAGCCCTTTGTGTGGGGACAGAACACAGCCTATTCGGGTGTAAGTGAGGCAGTGCTCAGCTCTGTCCTCCCATCAAGCCAGTTAACAGCCCATCAAGTCACACCTAAGCTCTCATTGTGTGTAGCTGTTTAGAGGGAATGCAGAAAGCCCAGCTGTCACCCACCCCAGACATATATTCAGAGACAGGCAGCGGGCACCAAATGGCTAAAGTAAGAAAATCCCAACTTTCTAAAAGTGGTATTACCAGAATTTCAATTTAAAATCTAACTTCACCATAAGTTTTGATTTTAAATTGTGATTTCAGGGATACCAAACTTGGGGGTCCAATCAATTCCCAATTGGAAATTACACTTATAAAATGTAATAAGGTAATCTCAGTGTTATCCTATGGGAGAGATAGGCATTGCAGCAGTGAAAAATTAATTTAAGAGAGTTCACCACAAGGACATGTACAACTTAAAAGTACATGTCCTACTTTTTAAATACATGGCACCCTGCCCTTGGACTATCCACAACCTTCCTTTGGGGTGACTTATATGTATTAAAAAGGAAGGTTTGGGCCTGGCAAAAGGGTTAACTTGCCAGGTCGTCATGGCAGCATAAAACTTCACATACAAGCTCTGCAGTGGTAGGCCTGAGACATGTTTAAAGGTCTACTTAAGTGGGTGTCACAATCAGTTCTGCAGGCCCACTAGTAGCACTTAATTTACAGGCCCTGGGCACATGTACTGCGTTTCACTAGGGACATATATGTAAATTAAATATATCAACTGTGGATAAGCCAATGTTACCATGTTTTAAGCAGAGAGCGCATTAATGTTAGCACTGGTTAGCATGGTAAAGTGCCTAGAGTTCCAAAGCAAAAAAAAAGGAATTCAGCAAAAAGGGGAGGAAGAATGTAAAATGTTTGGGGGGTGGTCCTGCAGAAAGGGCCATTTCCAACAACGTCATTTGAGATGTCATATATTAAGTCATAGAACGCCATGAGTGATGTCATATGTAAGGCCACACTTCAGTAATTATTTTTTTCTTTTGCAGTGGAATCGCAGCAAATTAAAAACATTTTTTTACCCAACCACTAGGCCAAGGGGGTCAGGGTATCCCAACACTGCCCGGTTATGCTTTTTTATTGTATTTTTCTTAGGACTTGAGACCGAGTCCAGAGTCCTAGCATGGCTGGGACCACTTCCTTATTGACGTGGTGGCAGCCAATTAGATCTCAGCAGGAGGCTCCGCGTCCCAGACATACAAAGTTTTTTTGGCATTAGTTGCTTATAAACTACTGAATAGATTTAAACTAAATTATAAAAAGCATGCTTTTTGGACCAAGATCTAGCTTTCTGCTAAATTTGGTGTAACTTTGTGTAGCGGTTTGGGCTGTAGTGGTGTCTAAAGTTCCTATGGGAAAATGAATGGGGGAATCTTGTTTTGTGACCCCCCCCCCGCTAGATGGGTCACCTCGAAACATTCCATGCACAAACTAGTCAAAAAGTGGTACTTTTCTGGAAAGTTTCATTGAGATTCGTCAAACGAGGTCAAAATTATTACCAATGCAAAAAATTAATTTCCTATGGAAACATGATACTAAATATGATTACAGTGATTCATGCAGGGAAACAAATCAAAATACTGCTCCCGCCCAGAGGGAGCAGCATAAGTAGCTGCTTGTTTGCAGGGAGCCAGCTGGAGCATTCGTGATGCTAGGTTCATCTTGTGGCCCCCAACATGCTTACATTGGGTGCCCCGGGTAGTTACCAGGGCACCCTCCTTTAATAATGGGATTCCCAGGGGATGTGGTCCTTGGGGCTGATAACGAGTAAGGGAGGAGGAGGGCTGTGTAGTCCCCCTCTCTTTTAGTTTAAGGACTATATGTGGGGTATGGGCCCCCCAGGGCCTCAAAACACTTGGGGGGGGGAGCCATGCGGCCTCTCTACCGTTTAACGGCCAAGGGTAATGGGGTCTCCAAGGTCTAATAAGTCTCAGGGAGTGGGGCCACTTCACCCTCTTCCCTTTAATTAATATATACAGCCCTGGGGCATAGGGCCCCGAAGGCAACGTGACACCCTTCATTATTAATATATATGTAGGGCCCCGGGGTCCCCCAGGACATAAAAGACTTGGGGAGGGAGGCTGCATGGCCACCCTCCCCTTTAAAATAAAAAAATAGCCTTGTGGGATTAGGTCCCCAGGGCCTAAGCATGCTCGGGGAGAGGGGCCACCTTTAGAAGAAACATGGCCCTGGCGGATGAGGTTCCTGGGGCTGATAATGACTATGGGAGGGGGCAGTGTAGTCCCCCCTCTCCTTTAGTTGAAGGAGAGGCTGTGGTGGGTGGGATCCCCAGGGCGTAAAAAAGCTTAGGGAGAGTGCCATGTGGCCTCTCTCACCTTTAATTAAAAAACAAACGGCACTGGTTGATGGGGTCTCCAAAGTCTAATAAGTCTCAGGGAGCAGGGCCACTTCACCCCCTCCTCTTTAATGGATATATACGGCCCTGGGGCATAGGGCCCCCAAGGCGATGCAACCCCCCTCCCGTTTTAGTATATATATGTATGTATATGTAGGGCCCTGGGGTCCCCAGGGCCATACTAGACTTGGGGAGGGGGGGCTACATTACCTCCCTCCCCTTTAAAATAAAAAAAATGGCCCTGCAGGATGGGGTCCTTGGGGCCTAAGCAGGCCCGGGGAGTGGGGCCACTTTTAGAATAAAAATGGCCCTGGGGAATGGGGTCCCAATGGCCAAATTAGGCTCCAGGGGGTGCATGGCCCGATCCCCTTTTAAAAAAGATACAGCCGGAAAAATAGGGTATCCATAGCCTATAAAGGGTCAGAGAGGGGGGCTGCATGACCCCTCCCCTATCATTATATGTCAGCCCTGGGGAATGGGGTGACACTGGGCCCTTAGTGAGGCTGGGGGAGGGAGGCCCCACGCTTGTCTCCCCTTTTATACTCAGTGCCCTCTCCCTTATTTATATATTTTTGTGCCCAGGGACGGGGTCCCCAGAACTTGATGACTTTCAGGAAGGGGGGCTGTTATTCACGCCGCCAATTCAAGGGAGTCCTGCAGCTTTTTAACAAATATATATGTTTTGGCCCTCTGGAAATCCCCGCACCACAAGGCCTGGGGTGGGGGAGCAGGGTATCCCTACCCTGCCCCTTATATGTTTTCATCATTAAACTCAGTCCTGAAAACCAGCAAACCTTTTCCACATATTGCAGGCAGCCAATCACAACACTCGCTTCTGCAGGAGCTTTACTCCAGTGTGAATAAGTTGGCTCAAGAGAAAAAAGCCCTCTTGGTGAATC